>NW_026870893.1:2400000-4800000 GCF_033118175.1 Dama dama | reverse complement strand
ATGATCCTGCTATTTTTCAGACCGTTTCATGCTCGTCATATATTTGACACCTTTTTAAGCTCTTCATATTTTACACACCTTTTCAGGCTCTTCATGTTTTTGAACACCACTTCATGCTCCTCCTAATTTTCAGACCGTTTCATGCTCCTCATATTTTTGACACCTTTTGCAGCTCTTCATATTTTTCACACCTTTTCAGGCTCTTCATGTTTTTCAACACCACTTCATGATCCTTGTATTTTTAAGACCGTTTTATGCTCCTCATATTTTTGACACCTTTAGAAGCTCTTCATATTTTTCAGACCTTTTCAGGCTCTTCATGATTTTCAACACCGCTTCATGCTCCTCCTATTTTTCAGACCTTTTCATGCTCATCTCTTTTTTCACACCTTTTGAAACTCTTCATATTTTTCACACTTTTTGAAGGTCTTCATATTTTTCACACGTTTTCAGGCTCTTCATGATTTTCAACACCACTTCATGCTCCTCCTATTTTTCAGACCGTTTCATTCTCCTCATATTTTTGACACCTTTGAAACACTTCATATATTTCACACCTTTTCAGGCTTTTCATTTTTTCAACCCCATTTCATGCTCCTCCTATTTTTCAGACCGGTTCATGCTCATCTCATTTTGATACCTTTTGAAGCTCTTCATATTTCTCATATTTTTGAAGCTCTTCTTATTTTCACACGTTTTCAGACTCTTCATGTTTTTCAACACCACTTCATGCTCCTGCAATTTTTCAGACCGTTTCATGCTCCTCATATTTTTGACACTTTTTGAGGCTTTTACTATTTTTCACACCTTTTCAGGCTCTTCTTGTGTTTGAACACCGTTTCATAATCCTCCTATTTTTCAGACCATTTCTTGCTCCTCATATTTTTGACACCTTTTGAAGCTCTTCATATTTTTCACACATTTTCAGTCTCTTCATGTTTTTCAACACCGCTTCAGGCTCCTCCTATTTTTCAGACCGTTTCATGCTCCTCATGTATTTCACACCTTTTGAAGCTCTTCATTTTTTTCACACCTTTTCAGGCTCTTCATGTTTCTGAACATAGTTTCATGCTCCTCGTATTTTTCAGAACGTTTCATGCTCCTCCTATTTTTCAGACTGTTTCATGCTCCTCATGTATTTCACACCTTTTGAAGCTCTTCATATTTTTCACACGTTTTCAGGCTCTTCATGTTTTTGATCACCGTTTCATGCTCCTCCTATTTTTCAGACCGTTTCATGCTCCTCATATTTTTGACACCTTTAGAAGCTCTTCATAATTTTCACACCTTTTCAGGCTCTTCATGTTTTTGAACACTGCTTCATGCTCCTCCAATTTTTCAGACCTTTTCATGCACCTCATATTTTACAGCTTTTGAAGCTCTTCATATTTTTCACAACTTTTCAGGCTCTTCGTGTTTTTGAATACCGTTTCATGCTCCTTCAATTTTTCAGACCATTTATTGCTCCTCATATTTTTGACACCTTTTGAAGCTCTTCATGTCTTTCAACATCGTTTCAGCTGCTCCTATTTTTCAGACCGTTTCATGATCCTCTTATTTTTCAGACCGTTTCATGCTCCTCATATTTTTGACACTTTTGAAGCTCTTCATGTCTTTCAACACTGTTTCATGCTGCTCCTATTTTTCAGACCGTTTCATGTTCCTCATATTTTTCACACCTTTTGAAGCTCTTCATATTTTTCAAAACTTTTCAGGTTCTTCATGTTTTAGATGACTGCTTCATGCTCCCCCTACTTTTCAGACCGTTTCATGCTCCTCATATATTTGACACCTTGTGAAGCTCTTCCTATTTTTCACACCTTTTCAGGCTCTTCTTGTTTTTCAACATCGTTTCATGCTCCTCCTGTTTTTCAGGCCGCTTCAGGCTCCTCATGTATTTCACACCTTTTCAAGCTCTTCATATTTTTCACACCTTTTCAGGCTCTTCATGTTTTTGAACACCGTTTCATGCTCCTCCTACTTTTCAGACCGTTTCATGCTCCTCATATTTTTGACAGCTTTTGAACCTCCTCATTTTTTCACAACTTTTGAAGCTCTTCATATATTTGACACCTTTTCAGGCACTTCATGATTTTCACGACCACTTCATGCTCCTCCTATTTTTCAGGCCATTTCATGCTCATCTCATTTTTGACACCTTTGGAAGCTCTTCATATTTTTCACAACTTTTCAGGCTCTTCATGTTTTTGAACATAGCTTCATGCTCCTCCTATTTTTCAAACTGTTTCATGCTCCTCATGTATTTCACACCTTTTGAAGCTCTTCATATATTTCACACTTTTTCAGGCTCTCATGCTTTTGAACATAGCTTCATGCTCCTCCTATTTTTCACGCCGTTTCATGTTCCTCATATATTTCACATTTTTGAAGCTCTTCCTATTTTTCACACCTTTTCTGGCTTTTCATGTTTTTGAACACCGTTTCTTGCTCCTCCTAATTTTCAGACCGTTTCTTGCTCCTTATATTTTTGGCACCTTTTGAAGCTCTTCATAATTTTCACACCTTTTCAGACACTTCATACTTTTGAACACCGCTTCATGCTCCTCCTATTTTTCAGACCGTTTCATGCTCCTCATATTTTGAAACCTTTTGAAGCTCTTCATATATTTCACATCTTTTCAGGCTCTTCATATTTTTCACGACCACTTCATAGTCCTCCTATTTTTCAGACCGTTTCATGCTCATCTCATTTTTGACACCTTTGGAAGCTCTTCATATTTTCACACGTTTTGAAGCTCTTCATATTTTTCACACGTTTTCAGGCTCTTCACGTTTTTCAACACCACTTCATACTCCTCCTATTTTTCAGACCGTTTCATGCTCCTCATATATTTGACACTTTTTAAGGCTCTTCATATTTTGCCCACCTTTTCAAGCTGTACATGTTTTTGAACACCACTTCATGTTCCTCCTATTTTTAAGACTGTTTCATGCTCCTCATATTTTTGACACCTTTTGAAGCTCTTCATATTTTTCACACCTTTTCAGGCTCTTCATGTTTTTCAACAACACTTCATGTGCCTCCTATATTTCAGACCGTTTCATGCTCCTCATATTTTTGACACTTTTTGAAGCTCTTCATATTTTTCAAACCTTTTCCGGCTCTTCATGTTTTTCAATACCACTTCATGCTCCTCCTATTTTTCAGACCTTTTCATGCTCCTCATATTTTTGACACCTTTTGAAGCTCTTAATATATTTCACAACTTTTCAGGCTCTTCTTGTTTTTCAACACCACTTTATGCTCCTTCTATTTTTCAGACCGTTTCATGCTCATCTCATTTTTGACACCTTTTCAAGCTCTTGATATTTTTCACACCTTTTGAAGCTCTTCATATTTTTCAAACGTTTTCAGGCTCTTCATGTTTTTCAACACCGCTTCTTGCTCCTCCTATTTTTCAGACCGTTTCATGCTCCTCATATTTTTGACACCTTTTGAAGCTCTTCATATTTTTCACACCTTTTTAGGCTCTTCATGTTTTTGAACACCACTTCATGCTCCTCCTATTTTTCAGACCGTTTCCTGCTCATCTCATTTTTGACACCTTTGAAAGCTCTTCATATTTTTCACACCTTTTTTTTTCCTTTTTCTTATTTTTATTATTATTATTATTATTTTTTCTAGTGGGTTTTGTCATACATTGATATGAATCAGCCATGGATTTACATGTATTCCCAATCCCGATCCCCTCTCCCACCTCCCTCTCCACCCGATTCCTCTGGGTCTTCCCAGTGCACCAGGCCGGAGCACTTGTCTCATGCATCCCACCTGGGCTGGTGATCTGTTTCACCATAGATAGTATACATGCTGTTCTTTTGAAATATCCCACCCTCACATTCTCCCACAAAATTCAAAAGTCTGTTCTGTACTTCTGTTTCTCTTTTTCTGTTTTGCATATAGGGTTATCGTTACCATATTTCTAAATTCCATATATATGTGTTAGTATGCTGTAATGTTCTTTATCTTTCTGGCTTACTTCACTCTGTATAATGGGCTCCAGCTTCATCCATCTCATTAGGACTGGTTCAAATGAATTCTTTTTAATGGCTGAGTAATATTCCATGGTGTATATGTACCACAGCTTCCTTATCCATTCATCTGCTGATGGGCATCTAGGTTGCTTCCATGTCCTGGCTATTATAAACAGTGCTGCGATGAACATTGGGGTGCACGTGTCTCTTTCAGATCTGGTTTCCTCAGTGTGTATGCCCAGAAGTGGGATTGCTGGGTCATATGGCAGTTCTATTTCCAGTTTTTTAAGAAATCTCCACACTGTTCTCCATAGCGGCTGTACTAGTTTGCATTCCCACCAACAGTGTAAGAGGGTTCCCTTTTCTCCACACCCTCTCCAGCATTTATTGCTTGTAGACTTTTGGATAGCAGCCATCCTGACTGGCGTGTAATGGTACCTCATTGTGGTTTTGATTTGCATTTCTCTAATAATGAGTGATGTTGAGCATCTTTTCATGTGTTTGTTAGCCATCTGTATGTCTTCTTTGGAGAAATGTCTGTTTAGTTCTTTGGCCCATTTTTTGATTGGGTCATTTATTTTTCTGGAATTGAGCTGCAGGTGTTGCTTGTATATTTTTGAGATTAATCCTTTGTCTGTTTCTTCATTTGCTATTATTTTCTCCCAATCTGAGGGCTGTCTTTTCACCTTACTTATAGTTTCCTTTGTAGTGCAAAAGCTTTTAAGTTTCATTAGGTCCCATTTGTTTAGTTTTGCTTTTATTTCCAATATTCTGGGAGGTGGGTCATAGTGGATCTTGCTTTGATTTATGTCGGAGAGTGTTTTGCCTATGTTCTCCTCTAGGAATTTTATAGTTTCTGGTCTTACATTTAGATCTTTAATCCATTTTGAGTTTATTTTTGTGTATGGTGTTAGAAAGTGTTCTAGTTTCATTCTTTTACAAGTGGTTGACCAGTTTTCCCAGCACCACTTGTTAAAGAGGTTGTCTTTTTTCCATTGTATATCCTTGCCTCCTTTGTCAAAGATAAGGTGTCCATAAAACTCTCCAAAAAGCAGGAATAGAAGGAACATACCTCAACATAATAAAAGCTATATATGACAAACCCACAGCAAGCATCACCCTCAATGGTGAAAAATTGAAGGCATTTCCCCTGAAATCAGGAACAAGACAAGGGTGCCCACTCTCACCACTACTATTCAACATAGTGTTGGAAGTTCTGGCCACAGCAATCAGAGCAGAAAAAGAAGTAAAAGGAATCCACATAGGAAAAGAAGAAGTGAAACTCTCACTGTTTGCAGATGACATGATCCTCTACATAGAAAACCCTAAAGACTCTACCAGAAAATTACTAGAGCTAATCAATGAGTATAGTAAAGTTGCAGGATATAAAATTAACACACAGAAATCCCTTGCATTCCTATATACTAACAATGAAAAACCAGACAGAGAAATTAAGGAAACAATACCATTCACCATTGCAACAAAAAGAATAAAATACTTAGGAGTATATCTACCTAAAGAAACAAAGGACCTATACATAGAAAACTATAAAACACTGATGAAAGAAATCAAAGAGGACACAAACAGATGGAGAAACATACCGTGTTCATGGATTGGAAGAATCAATATTGTCAAAATGGCTATTCTACCCAAAGCAGTCTATAGATTCAATGCAATCCCTATCAAGCTACCAACGGTATTTCTCACAGAACTAGACCAAAGAATTTCACAATTTGTATGGAAATACAAAAAACCTCGAATAGCCAAAGTAATCTTGAGAAAGAAGAATGGAACTGGAGGAATCAACCTGCCTGACTTCAGACTCTACTACAAAGCCACAGTCATCAAGACAGTATGGTACTGGCACAAAGACAGAAATATAGATCAATGGAACAGAATAGAAAGCCCAGAGATAAATCCACGAACCTATGGACACCTTATCTTTTCACACCTTTTGAAGCTCTTCATATTTTTCACACGTTTTCAGGCTCTTCATGTTTTTCAACAGTGCTTCATGCTCCTCCTACTTTTCAGACCGTTTCATGCTCCTCATATTTTTGACACCTTTTGAAGCTCTTCATATTTTTCACACCTTTTCAGGCTCTTCATGTTTTTGACGACCGCTTCTTGCTCCTCCTACTTTTCAGACCGTTTCATGCTCCTCATATTTTTGAAACCTTTTGAAGCTCATCATATTTTTCACACCTTTTCAGGCTCTTCATGTTTTTGAACACCGTTTCAAGCCCCTCCTATTTTTCAGACCGTTTCATGCTCCTCATATTTTTGACACCTTTTGAACCTCCTCATTTTTTCAGAACTTTTGAAGCTCTTCATGTTTTTCCACATCATTCCATGCTGCCTCTATTTTTCAGACCGTTTCATGCTACTCCTATTTTTCAAACCGTTTCATTCTCCTCATATTTTTGACACCTTTTGAAGCTCTTCATGTCTTTCAACATCGTTTCAGCTGCTCCTATTTTTCAGACCGTTTCATGATCCTCTTATTTTTCAGACCGTTTCATGCTCCTCATATTTTTGACCCTTTTGAAGCTCTTCATGTCTTTCAACACTGTTTCATGCTGCTCCTATTTTTCAGACCGTTTCATGTTCCTCATATTTTTCACACCTTTTGAAGCTCTTCATATTTTTCAAAACTTTTCAGGTTCTTCATGTTTTAGATGACTGCTTCATGCTCCCCCTACTTTTCAGACCGTTTCATGCTCCTCATATATTTGACACCTTGTGAAGCTCTTCCTATTTTTCACACCTTTTCAGGCTCTTCTTGTTTTTCAACATCGTTTCATGCTCCTCCTATTTTTCAGGCCGCTTCAGGCTCCTCATGTATTTCACACCTTTTCAAGCTCTTCATATTTTTCACACCTTTTCAGGCTCTTCATGTTTTTGAACACCGTTTCATGCTCCTCCTACTTTTCAGACCGTTTCATGCTCCTCATATTTTTGACAGCTTTTGAACCTCCTCATTTTTTCACAACTTTTGAAGCTCTTCATATATTTGACACCTTTTCAGGCACTTCATGATTTTCACGACCACTTCATGCTCCTCCTATTTTTCAGGCCATTTCATGCTCATCTCATTTTTGACACCTTTGGAAGCTCTTCATATTTTTCACAACTTTTCAGGCTCTTCATGTTTTTGAACATAGCTTCATGCTCCTCCTATTTTTCAAACTGTTTCATGCTCCTCATGTATTTCACACCTTTTGAAGCTCTTCATATATTTCACACTTTTTCAGGCTCTCATGCTTTTGAACATAGCTTCATGCTCCTCCTATTTTTCACGCCGTTTCATGTTCCTCATATATTTCACATTTTTGAAGCTCTTCCTATTTTTCACACCTTTTCTGGCTTTTCATGTTTTTGAACACCGTTTCTTGCTCCTCCTAATTTTCAGACCGTTTCTTGCTCCTTATATTTTTGGCACCTTTTGAAGCTCTTCATAATTTTCACACCTTTTCAGACACTTCATACTTTTGAACACCGCTTCATGCTCCTCCTATTTTTCAGACCGTTTCATGCTCCTCATATTTTGAAACCTTTTGAAGCTCTTCATATATTTCACATCTTTTCAGGCTCTTCATATTTTTCACGACCACTTCATAGTCCTCCTATTTTTCAGACCGTTTCATGCTCATCTCATTTTTGACACCTTTGGAAGCTCTTCATATTTTCACACGTTTTGAAGCTCTTCATATTTTTCACACGTTTTCAGGCTCTTCACGTTTTTCAACACCACTTCATACTCCTCCTATTTTTCAGACCGTTTCATGCTCCTCATATATTTGACACTTTTTAAGGCTCTTCATATTTTGCCCACCTTTTCAAGCTGTACATGTTTTTGAACACCACTTCATGTTCCTCCTATTTTTAAGACTGTTTCATGCTCCTCATATTTTTGACACCTTTTGAAGCTCTTCATATTTTTCACACCTTTTCAGGCTCTTCATGTTTTTCAACAACACTTCATGTGCCTCCTATATTTCAGACCGTTTCATGCTCCTCATATTTTTGACACTTTTTGAAGCTCTTCATATTTTTCAAACCTTTTCCGGCTCTTCATGTTTTTCAATACCACTTCATGCTCCTCCTATTTTTCAGACCTTTTCATGCTCCTCATATTTTTGACACCTTTTGAAGCTCTTAATATATTTCACAACTTTTCAGGCTCTTCTTGTTTTTCAACACCACTTTATGCTCCTTCTATTTTTCAGACCGTTTCATGCTCATCTCATTTTTGACACCTTTTCAAGCTCTTGATATTTTTCACACCTTTTGAAGCTCTTCATATTTTTCAAACGTTTTCAGGCTCTTCATGTTTTTCAACACCGCTTCTTGCTCCTCCTATTTTTCAGACCGTTTCATGCTCCTCATATTTTTGACACCTTTTGAAGCTCTTCATATTTTTCACACCTTTTTAGGCTCTTCATGTTTTTGAACACCACTTCATGCTCCTCCTATTTTTCAGACCGTTTCCTGCTCATCTCATTTTTGACACCTTTGAAAGCTCTTCATATTTTTCACACCTTTTTTTTTTCCTTTTTCTTATTTTTATTATTATTATTATTATTTTTTCTAGTGGGTTTTGTCATACATTGATATGAATCAGCCATGGATTTACATGTATTCCCAATCCCGATCCCCTCTCCCACCTCCCTCTCCACCCGATTCCTCTGGGTCTTCCCAGTGCACCAGGCCGGAGCACTTGTCTCATGCATCCCACCTGGGCTGGTGATCTGTTTCACCATAGATAGTATACATGCTGTTCTTTTGAAATATCCCACCCTCACATTCTCCCACAAAATTCAAAAGTCTGTTCTGTACTTCTGTTTCTCTTTTTCTGTTTTGCATATAGGGTTATCGTTACCATATTTCTAAATTCCATATATATGTGTTAGTATGCTGTAATGTTCTTTATCTTTCTGGCTTACTTCACTCTGTATAATGGGCTCCAGCTTCATCCATCTCATTAGGACTGGTTCAAATGAATTCTTTTTAATGGCTGAGTAATATTCCATGGTGTATATGTACCACAGCTTCCTTATCCATTCATCTGCTGATGGGCATCTAGGTTGCTTCCATGTCCTGGCTATTATAAACAGTGCTGCGATGAACATTGGGGTGCACGTGTCTCTTTCAGATCTGGTTTCCTCAGTGTGTATGCCCAGAAGTGGGATTGCTGGGTCATATGGCAGTTCTATTTCCAGTTTTTTAAGAAATCTCCACACTGTTCTCCATAGCGGCTGTACTAGTTTGCATTCCCACCAACAGTGTAAGAGGGTTCCCTTTTCTCCACACCCTCTCCAGCATTTATTGCTTGTAGACTTTTGGATAGCAGCCATCCTGACTGGCGTGTAATGGTACCTCATTGTGGTTTTGATTTGCATTTCTCTAATAATGAGTGATGTTGAGCATCTTTTCATGTGTTTGTTAGCCATCTGTATGTCTTCTTTGGAGAAATGTCTGTTTAGTTCTTTGGCCCATTTTTTGATTGGGTCATTTATTTTTCTGGAATTGAGCTGCAGGTGTTGCTTGTATATTTTTGAGATTAATCCTTTGTCTGTTTCTTCATTTGCTATTATTTTCTCCCAATCTGAGGGCTGTCTTTTCACCTTACTTATAGTTTCCTTTGTAGTGCAAAAGCTTTTAAGTTTCATTAGGTCCCATTTGTTTAGTTTTGCTTTTATTTCCAATATTCTGGGAGGTGGGTCATAGTGGATCTTGCTTTGATTTATGTCGGAGAGTGTTTTGCCTATGTTCTCCTCTAGGAATTTTATAGTTTCTGGTCTTACATTTAGATCTTTAATCCATTTTGAGTTTATTTTTGTGTATGGTGTTAGAAAGTGTTCTAGTTTCATTCTTTTACAAGTGGTTGACCAGTTTTCCCAGCACCACTTGTTAAAGAGGTTGTCTTTTTTCCATTGTATATCCTTGCCTCCTTTGTCAAAGATAAGGTGTCCATAAAACTCTCCAAAAAGCAGGAATAGAAGGAACATACCTCAACATAATAAAAGCTATATATGACAAACCCACAGCAAGCATCACCCTCAATGGTGAAAAATTGAAGGCATTTCCCCTGAAATCAGGAACAAGACAAGGGTGCCCACTCTCACCACTACTATTCAACATAGTGTTGGAAGTTCTGGCCACAGCAATCAGAGCAGAAAAAGAAGTAAAAGGAATCCACATAGGAAAAGAAGAAGTGAAACTCTCACTGTTTGCAGATGACATGATCCTCTACATAGAAAACCCTAAAGACTCTACCAGAAAATTACTAGAGCTAATCAATGAGTATAGTAAAGTTGCAGGATATAAAATTAACACACAGAAATCCCTTGCATTCCTATATACTAACAATGAAAAACCAGACAGAGAAATTAAGGAAACAATACCATTCACCATTGCAACAAAAAGAATAAAATACTTAGGAGTATATCTACCTAAAGAAACAAAGGACCTATACATAGAAAACTATAAAACACTGATGAAAGAAATCAAAGAGGACACAAACAGATGGAGAAACATACCGTGTTCATGGATTGGAAGAATCAATATTGTCAAAATGGCTATTCTACCCAAAGCAGTCTATAGATTCAATGCAATCCCTATCAAGCTACCAACGGTATTTCTCACAGAACTAGACCAAAGAATTTCACAATTTGTATGGAAATACAAAAAACCTCGAATAGCCAAAGTAATCTTGAGAAAGAAGAATGGAACTGGAGGAATCAACCTGCCTGACTTCAGACTCTACTACAAAGCCACAGTCATCAAGACAGTATGGTACTGGCACAAAGACAGAAATATAGATCAATGGAACAGAATAGAAAGCCCAGAGATAAATCCACGAACCTATGGACACCTTATCTTTTCACACCTTTTGAAGCTCTTCATATTTTTCACACGTTTTCAGGCTCTTCATGTTTTTCAACAGTGCTTCATGCTCCTCCTACTTTTCAGACCGTTTCATGCTCCTCATATTTTTGACACCTTTTGAAGCTCTTCATATTTTTCACACCTTTTCAGGCTCTTCATGTTTTTGACGACCGCTTCTTGCTCCTCCTACTTTTCAGACCGTTTCATGCTCCTCATATTTTTGAAACCTTTTGAAGCTCATCATATTTTTCACACCTTTTCAGGCTCTTCATGTTTTTGAACACCGTTTCAAGCCCCTCCTATTTTTCAGACCGTTTCATGCTCCTCATATTTTTGACACCTTTTGAACCTCCTCATTTTTTCAGAACTTTTGAAGCTCTTCATGTTTTTCCACATCATTCCATGCTGCCTCTATTTTTCAGACCGTTTCATGCTACTCCTATTTTTCAAACCGTTTCATTCTCCTCATATTTTTGACACCTTTTGAAGCTCTTCATGTCTTTCAACATCGTTTCAGCTGCTCCTATTTTTCAGACCGTTTCATGATCCTCTTATTTTTCAGACCGTTTCATGCTCCTCATATTTTTGACCCTTTTGAAGCTCTTCATGTCTTTCAACACTGTTTCATGCTGCTCCTATTTTTCAGACCGTTTCATGTTCCTCATATTTTTCACACCTTTTGAAGCTCTTCATATTTTTCAAAACTTTTCAGGTTCTTCATGTTTTAGATGACTGCTTCATGCTCCCCCTACTTTTCAGACCGTTTCATGCTCCTCATATATTTGACACCTTGTGAAGCTCTTCCTATTTTTCACACCTTTTCAGGCTCTTCTTGTTTTTCAACATCGTTTCATGCTCCTCCTATTTTTCAGGCCGCTTCAGGCTCCTCATGTATTTCACACCTTTTCAAGCTCTTCATATTTTTCACACCTTTTCAGGCTCTTCATGTTTTTGAACACCGTTTCATGCTCCTCCTACTTTTCAGACCGTTTCATGCTCCTCATATTTTTGACAGCTTTTGAACCTCCTCATTTTTTCACAACTTTTGAAGCTCTTCATATATTTGACACCTTTTCAGGCACTTCATGATTTTCACGACCACTTCATGCTCCTCCTATTTTTCAGGCCATTTCATGCTCATCTCATTTTTGACACCTTTGGAAGCTCTTCATATTTTTCACAACTTTTCAGGCTCTTCATGTTTTTGAACATAGCTTCATGCTCCTCCTATTTTTCAAACTGTTTCATGCTCCTCATGTATTTCACACCTTTTGAAGCTCTTCATATATTTCACACTTTTTCAGGCTCTCATGCTTTTGAACATAGCTTCATGCTCCTCCTATTTTTCACGCCGTTTCATGTTCCTCATATATTTCACATTTTTGAAGCTCTTCCTATTTTTCACACCTTTTCTGGCTTTTCATGTTTTTGAACACCGTTTCTTGCTCCTCCTAATTTTCAGACCGTTTCTTGCTCCTTATATTTTTGGCACCTTTTGAAGCTCTTCATAATTTTCACACCTTTTCAGACACTTCATACTTTTGAACACCGCTTCATGCTCCTCCTATTTTTCAGACCGTTTCATGCTCCTCATATTTTGAAACCTTTTGAAGCTCTTCATATATTTCACATCTTTTCAGGCTCTTCATATTTTTCACGACCACTTCATAGTCCTCCTATTTTTCAGACCGTTTCATGCTCATCTCATTTTTGACACCTTTGGAAGCTCTTCATATTTTCACACGTTTTGAAGCTCTTCATATTTTTCACACGTTTTCAGGCTCTTCACGTTTTTCAACACCACTTCATACTCCTCCTATTTTTCAGACCGTTTCATGCTCCTCATATATTTGACACTTTTTAAGGCTCTTCATATTTTGCCCACCTTTTCAAGCTGTACATGTTTTTGAACACCACTTCATGTTCCTCCTATTTTTAAGACTGTTTCATGCTCCTCATATTTTTGACACCTTTTGAAGCTCTTCATATTTTTCACACCTTTTCAGGCTCTTCATGTTTTTCAACAACACTTCATGTGCCTCCTATATTTCAGACCGTTTCATGCTCCTCATATTTTTGACACTTTTTGAAGCTCTTCATATTTTTCAAACCTTTTCCGGCTCTTCATGTTTTTCAATACCACTTCATGCTCCTCCTATTTTTCAGACCTTTTCATGCTCCTCATATTTTTGACACCTTTTGAAGCTCTTAATATATTTCACAACTTTTCAGGCTCTTCTTGTTTTTCAACACCACTTTATGCTCCTTCTATTTTTCAGACCGTTTCATGCTCATCTCATTTTTGACACCTTTTCAAGCTCTTGATATTTTTCACACCTTTTGAAGCTCTTCATATTTTTCAAACGTTTTCAGGCTCTTCATGTTTTTCAACACCGCTTCTTGCTCCTCCTATTTTTCAGACCGTTTCATGCTCCTCATATTTTTGACACCTTTTGAAGCTCTTCATATTTTTCACACCTTTTTAGGCTCTTCATGTTTTTGAACACCACTTCATGCTCCTCCTATTTTTCAGACCGTTTCCTGCTCATCTCATTTTTGACACCTTTGAAAGCTCTTCATATTTTTCACACCTTTTTTTTTTCCTTTTTCTTATTTTTATTATTATTATTATTATTTTTTCTAGTGGGTTTTGTCATACATTGATATGAATCAGCCATGGATTTACATGTATTCCCAATCCCGATCCCCTCTCCCACCTCCCTCTCCACCCGATTCCTCTGGGTCTTCCCAGTGCACCAGGCCGGAGCACTTGTCTCATGCATCCCACCTGGGCTGGTGATCTGTTTCACCATAGATAGTATACATGCTGTTCTTTTGAAATATCCCACCCTCACATTCTCCCACAAAATTCAAAAGTCTGTTCTGTACTTCTGTTTCTCTTTTTCTGTTTTGCATATAGGGTTATCGTTACCATATTTCTAAATTCCATATATATGTGTTAGTATGCTGTAATGTTCTTTATCTTTCTGGCTTACTTCACTCTGTATAATGGGCTCCAGCTTCATCCATCTCATTAGGACTGGTTCAAATGAATTCTTTTTAATGGCTGAGTAATATTCCATGGTGTATATGTACCACAGCTTCCTTATCCATTCATCTGCTGATGGGCATCTAGGTTGCTTCCATGTCCTGGCTATTATAAACAGTGCTGCGATGAACATTGGGGTGCACGTGTCTCTTTCAGATCTGGTTTCCTCAGTGTGTATGCCCAGAAGTGGGATTGCTGGGTCATATGGCAGTTCTATTTCCAGTTTTTTAAGAAATCTCCACACTGTTCTCCATAGCGGCTGTACTAGTTTGCATTCCCACCAACAGTGTAAGAGGGTTCCCTTTTCTCCACACCCTCTCCAGCATTTATTGCTTGTAGACTTTTGGATAGCAGCCATCCTGACTGGCGTGTAATGGTACCTCATTGTGGTTTTGATTTGCATTTCTCTAATAATGAGTGATGTTGAGCATCTTTTCATGTGTTTGTTAGCCATCTGTATGTCTTCTTTGGAGAAATGTCTGTTTAGTTCTTTGGCCCATTTTTTGATTGGGTCATTTATTTTTCTGGAATTGAGCTGCAGGTGTTGCTTGTATATTTTTGAGATTAATCCTTTGTCTGTTTCTTCATTTGCTATTATTTTCTCCCAATCTGAGGGCTGTCTTTTCACCTTACTTATAGTTTCCTTTGTAGTGCAAAAGCTTTTAAGTTTCATTAGGTCCCATTTGTTTAGTTTTGCTTTTATTTCCAATATTCTGGGAGGTGGGTCATAGTGGATCTTGCTTTGATTTATGTCGGAGAGTGTTTTGCCTATGTTCTCCTCTAGGAATTTTATAGTTTCTGGTCTTACATTTAGATCTTTAATCCATTTTGAGTTTATTTTTGTGTATGGTGTTAGAAAGTGTTCTAGTTTCATTCTTTTACAAGTGGTTGACCAGTTTTCCCAGCACCACTTGTTAAAGAGGTTGTCTTTTTTCCATTGTATATCCTTGCCTCCTTTGTCAAAGATAAGGTGTCCATAAAACTCTCCAAAAAGCAGGAATAGAAGGAACATACCTCAACATAATAAAAGCTATATATGACAAACCCACAGCAAGCATCACCCTCAATGGTGAAAAATTGAAGGCATTTCCCCTGAAATCAGGAACAAGACAAGGGTGCCCACTCTCACCACTACTATTCAACATAGTGTTGGAAGTTCTGGCCACAGCAATCAGAGCAGAAAAAGAAGTAAAAGGAATCCACATAGGAAAAGAAGAAGTGAAACTCTCACTGTTTGCAGATGACATGATCCTCTACATAGAAAACCCTAAAGACTCTACCAGAAAATTACTAGAGCTAATCAATGAGTATAGTAAAGTTGCAGGATATAAAATTAACACACAGAAATCCCTTGCATTCCTATATACTAACAATGAAAAACCAGACAGAGAAATTAAGGAAACAATACCATTCACCATTGCAACAAAAAGAATAAAATACTTAGGAGTATATCTACCTAAAGAAACAAAGGACCTATACATAGAAAACTATAAAACACTGATGAAAGAAATCAAAGAGGACACAAACAGATGGAGAAACATACCGTGTTCATGGATTGGAAGAATCAATATTGTCAAAATGGCTATTCTACCCAAAGCAGTCTATAGATTCAATGCAATCCCTATCAAGCTACCAACGGTATTTCTCACAGAACTAGACCAAAGAATTTCACAATTTGTATGGAAATACAAAAAACCTCGAATAGCCAAAGTAATCTTGAGAAAGAAGAATGGAACTGGAGGAATCAACCTGCCTGACTTCAGACTCTACTACAAAGCCACAGTCATCAAGACAGTATGGTACTGGCACAAAGACAGAAATATAGATCAATGGAACAGAATAGAAAGCCCAGAGATAAATCCACGAACCTATGGACACCTTATCTTTTCACACCTTTTGAAGCTCTTCATATTTTTCACACGTTTTCAGGCTCTTCATGTTTTTCAACAGTGCTTCATGCTCCTCCTACTTTTCAGACCGTTTCATGCTCCTCATATTTTTGACACCTTTTGAAGCTCTTCATATTTTTCACACCTTTTCAGGCTCTTCATGTTTTTGACGACCGCTTCTTGCTCCTCCTACTTTTCAGACCGTTTCATGCTCCTCATATTTTTGAAACCTTTTGAAGCTCATCATATTTTTCACACCTTTTCAGGCTCTTCATGTTTTTGAACACCGTTTCAAGCCCCTCCTATTTTTCAGACCGTTTCATGCTCCTCATATTTTTGACACCTTTTGAACCTCCTCATTTTTTCAGAACTTTTGAAGCTCTTCATGTTTTTCCACATCATTCCATGCTGCCTCTATTTTTCAGACCGTTTCATGCTACTCCTATTTTTCAAACCGTTTCATTCTCCTCATATTTTTGACACCTTTTGAAGCTCTTCATGTCTTTCAACATCGTTTCAGCTGCTCCTATTTTTCAGACCGTTTCATGATCCTCTTATTTTTCAGACCGTTTCATGCTCCTCATATTTTTGACACTTTTGAAGCTCTTCATGTCTTTCAACACTGTTTCATGCTGCTCCTATTTTTCAGACCGTTTCATGTTCCTCATATTTTTCACACCTTTTGAAGCTCTTCATATTTTTCAAAACTTTTCAGGTTCTTCATGTTTTAGATGACTGCTTCATGCTCCCCCTACTTTTCAGACCGTTTCATGCTCCTCATATATTTGACACCTTGTGAAGCTCTTCCTATTTTTCACACCTTTTCAGGCTCTTCTTGTTTTTCAACATCGTTTCATGCTCCTCCTATTTTTCAGGCCGCTTCAGGCTCCTCATGTATTTCACACCTTTTCAAGCTCTTCATATTTTTCACACCTTTTCAGGCTCTTCATGTTTTTGAACACCGTTTCATGCTCCTCCTACTTTTCAGACCGTTTCATGCTCCTCATATTTTTGACAGCTTTTGAACCTCCTCATTTTTTCACAACTTTTGAAGCTCTTCATATATTTCACACCTTTTCAGGCACTTCATGATTTTCACGACCACTTCATGCTCCTCCTATTTTTCAGGCCATTTCATGCTCATCTCATTTTTGACACCTTTGGAAGCTCTTCATATTTTTCACAACTTTTCAGGCTCTTCATGTTTTTGAACATAGCTTCATGCTCCTCCTATTTTTCAAACTGTTTCATGCTCCTCATGTATTTCACACCTTTTGAAGCTCTTCATATATTTCACACTTTTTCAGGCTCTCATGCTTTTGAACATAGCTTCATGCTCCTCCTATTTTTCACGCCGTTTCATGTTCCTCATATATTTCACATTTTTGAAGCTCTTCCTATTTTTCACACCTTTTCTGGCTTTTCATGTTTTTGAACACCGTTTCTTGCTCCTCCTAATTTTCAGACCGTTTCTTGCTCCTTATATTTTTGGCACCTTTTGAAGCTCTTCATAATTTTCACACCTTTTCAGACACTTCATACTTTTGAACACCGCTTCATGCTCCTCCTATTTTTCAGACCGTTTCATGCTCCTCATATTTTGAAACCTTTTGAAGCTCTTCATATATTTCACATCTTTTCAGGCTCTTCATATTTTTCACGACCACTTCATAGTCCTCCTATTTTTCAGACCGTTTCATGCTCATCTCATTTTTGACACCTTTGGAAGCTCTTCATATTTTCACACGTTTTGAAGCTCTTCATATTTTTCACACGTTTTCAGGCTCTTCACGTTTTTCAACACCACTTCATACTCCTCCTATTTTTCAGACCGTTTCATGCTCCTCATATATTTGACACTTTTTAAGGCTCTTCATATTTTGCCCACCTTTTCAAGCTGTACATGTTTTTGAACACCACTTCATGTTCCTCCTATTTTTAAGACTGTTTCATGCTCCTCATATTTTTGACACCTTTTGAAGCTCTTCATATTTTTCACACCTTTTCAGGCTCTTCATGTTTTTCAACAACACTTCATGTGCCTCCTATATTTCAGACCGTTTCATGCTCCTCATATTTTTGACACTTTTTGAAGCTCTTCATATTTTTCAAACCTTTTCCGGCTCTTCATGTTTTTCAATACCACTTCATGCTCCTCCTATTTTTCAGACCTTTTCATGCTCCTCATATTTTTGACACCTTTTGAAGCTCTTAATATATTTCACAACTTTTCAGGCTCTTCTTGTTTTTCAACACCACTTTATGCTCCTTCTATTTTTCAGACCGTTTCATGCTCATCTCATTTTTGACACCTTTTCAAGCTCTTGATATTTTTCACACCTTTTGAAGCTCTTCATATTTTTCAAACGTTTTCAGGCTCTTCATGTTTTTCAACACCGCTTCTTGCTCCTCCTATTTTTCAGACCGTTTCATGCTCCTCATATTTTTGACACCTTTTGAAGCTCTTCATATTTTTCACACCTTTTTAGGCTCTTCATGTTTTTGAACACCACTTCATGCTCCTCCTATTTTTCAGACCGTTTCCTGCTCATCTCATTTTTGACACCTTTGAAAGCTCTTCATATTTTTCACACCTTTTTTTTTCCTTTTTCTTATTTTTATTATTATTATTATTATTTTTTCTAGTGGGTTTTGTCATACATTGATATGAATCAGCCATGGATTTACATGTATTCCCAATCCCGATCCCCTCTCCCACCTCCCTCTCCACCCGATTCCTCTGGGTCTTCCCAGTGCACCAGGCCGGAGCACTTGTCTCATGCATCCCACCTGGGCTGGTGATCTGTTTCACCATAGATAGTATACATGCTGTTCTTTTGAAATATCCCACCCTCACATTCTCCCACAAAATTCAAAAGTCTGTTCTGTACTTCTGTTTCTCTTTTTCTGTTTTGCATATAGGGTTATCGTTACCATATTTCTAAATTCCATATATATGTGTTAGTATGCTGTAATGTTCTTTATCTTTCTGGCTTACTTCACTCTGTATAATGGGCTCCAGCTTCATCCATCTCATTAGGACTGGTTCAAATGAATTCTTTTTAATGGCTGAGTAATATTCCATGGTGTATATGTACCACAGCTTCCTTATCCATTCATCTGCTGATGGGCATCTAGGTTGCTTCCATGTCCTGGCTATTATAAACAGTGCTGCGATGAACATTGGGGTGCACGTGTCTCTTTCAGATCTGGTTTCCTCAGTGTGTATGCCCAGAAGTGGGATTGCTGGGTCATATGGCAGTTCTATTTCCAGTTTTTTAAGAAATCTCCACACTGTTCTCCATAGCGGCTGTACTAGTTTGCATTCCCACCAACAGTGTAAGAGGGTTCCCTTTTCTCCACACCCTCTCCAGCATTTATTGCTTGTAGACTTTTGGATAGCAGCCATCCTGACTGGCGTGTAATGGTACCTCATTGTGGTTTTGATTTGCATTTCTCTAATAATGAGTGATGTTGAGCATCTTTTCATGTGTTTGTTAGCCATCTGTATGTCTTCTTTGGAGAAATGTCTGTTTAGTTCTTTGGCCCATTTTTTGATTGGGTCATTTATTTTTCTGGAATTGAGCTGCAGGTGTTGCTTGTATATTTTTGAGATTAATCCTTTGTCTGTTTCTTCATTTGCTATTATTTTCTCCCAATCTGAGGGCTGTCTTTTCACCTTACTTATAGTTTCCTTTGTAGTGCAAAAGCTTTTAAGTTTCATTAGGTCCCATTTGTTTAGTTTTGCTTTTATTTCCAATATTCTGGGAGGTGGGTCATAGTGGATCTTGCTTTGATTTATGTCGGAGAGTGTTTTGCCTATGTTCTCCTCTAGGAATTTTATAGTTTCTGGTCTTACATTTAGATCTTTAATCCATTTTGAGTTTATTTTTGTGTATGGTGTTAGAAAGTGTTCTAGTTTCATTCTTTTACAAGTGGTTGACCAGTTTTCCCAGCACCACTTGTTAAAGAGGTTGTCTTTTTTCCATTGTATATCCTTGCCTCCTTTGTCAAAGATAAGGTGTCCATAAAACTCTCCAAAAAGCAGGAATAGAAGGAACATACCTCAACATAATAAAAGCTATATATGACAAACCCACAGCAAGCATCACCCTCAATGGTGAAAAATTGAAGGCATTTCCCCTGAAATCAGGAACAAGACAAGGGTGCCCACTCTCACCACTACTATTCAACATAGTGTTGGAAGTTCTGGCCACAGCAATCAGAGCAGAAAAAGAAGTAAAAGGAATCCACATAGGAAAAGAAGAAGTGAAACTCTCACTGTTTGCAGATGACATGATCCTCTACATAGAAAACCCTAAAGACTCTACCAGAAAATTACTAGAGCTAATCAATGAGTATAGTAAAGTTGCAGGATATAAAATTAACACACAGAAATCCCTTGCATTCCTATATACTAACAATGAAAAACCAGACAGAGAAATTAAGGAAACAATACCATTCACCATTGCAACAAAAAGAATAAAATACTTAGGAGTATATCTACCTAAAGAAACAAAGGACCTATACATAGAAAACTATAAAACACTGATGAAAGAAATCAAAGAGGACACAAACAGATGGAGAAACATACCGTGTTCATGGATTGGAAGAATCAATATTGTCAAAATGGCTATTCTACCCAAAGCAGTCTATAGATTCAATGCAATCCCTATCAAGCTACCAACGGTATTTCTCACAGAACTAGACCAAAGAATTTCACAATTTGTATGGAAATACAAAAAACCTCGAATAGCCAAAGTAATCTTGAGAAAGAAGAATGGAACTGGAGGAATCAACCTGCCTGACTTCAGACTCTACTACAAAGCCACAGTCATCAAGACAGTATGGTACTGGCACAAAGACAGAAATATAGATCAATGGAACAGAATAGAAAGCCCAGAGATAAATCCACGAACCTATGGACACCTTATCTTTTCACACCTTTTGAAGCTCTTCATATTTTTCACACGTTTTCAGGCTCTTCATGTTTTTCAACAGTGCTTCATGCTCCTCCTACTTTTCAGACCGTTTCATGCTCCTCATATTTTTGACACCTTTTGAAGCTCTTCATATTTTTCACACCTTTTCAGGCTCTTCATGTTTTTGACGACCGCTTCTTGCTCCTCCTACTTTTCAGACCGTTTCATGCTCCTCATATTTTTGAAACCTTTTGAAGCTCATCATATTTTTCACACCTTTTCAGGCTCTTCATGTTTTTGAACACCGTTTCAAGCCCCTCCTATTTTTCAGACCGTTTCATGCTCCTCATATTTTTGACACCTTTTGAACCTCCTCATTTTTTCAGAACTTTTGAAGCTCTTCATGTTTTTCCACATCATTCCATGCTGCCTCTATTTTTCAGACCGTTTCATGCTACTCCTATTTTTCAAACCGTTTCATTCTCCTCATATTTTTGACACCTTTTGAAGCCCTTCATGTCTTTCAACATCGTTTCAGCTGCTCCTATTTTTCAGACCGTTTCATGATCCTCTTATTTTTCAGACCGTTTCATGCTCCTCATATTTTTGACCCTTTTGAAGCTCTTCATGTCTTTCAACACTGTTTCATGCTGCTCCTATTTTTCAGACCGTTTCATGTTCCTCATATTTTTCACACCTTTTGAAGCTCTTCATATTTTTCAAAACTTTTCAGGTTCTTCATGTTTTGGATGACTGCTTCATGCTCCCCCTATTTTTCAGACCGTTTCATGCTCCTCATATATTTGACACCTTGTGAAGCTCTTCCTATTTTTCACACCTTTTCAGGCTCTTCTTGTTTTTCAACATCGTTTCATGCTCCTCCTATTTTTCAGGCCGCTTCAGGCTCCTCATGTATTTCACACCTTTTCAAGCTCTTCATATTTTTCACACCTTTTCAGGCTCTTCATGTTTTTGAACACCGTTTCATGCTCCTCCTATTTTTCAGACCGTTTCATGCTCCTCATATTTTTACAACTTTTGAAGCTCTTCATATTTTTCACACCTTTTCAGGCTCTTCTTGTGCTTGAACACCGCTTCATGCACCTCCTATTTTTCACACCTTTTGAAGCTCTTCATATTTTTCACACCTTTTCAGGCTCTTTTTGTGTTTGAACACCGCTTCATGCACCTCCTATTTTTCACACCTTTTGAAGCTCTTCATATTTTTCACACCTTTTCAGACTCTTCATGTTTTGAACACCGCTTCATGCTTCTTCTATTTTTCAGAGCGTTTCATGCTCCTCATATTTTTCACACCTTTTGAAGCTCTTTGTATTTTCACACCTTTTCATGCTCTTCATGTTTTTGAACACCACTTCATTCTCCTCCTATTTTTTACACCGTTTCATGCTCATCTCAATTTTGACAGCTTTTGAAGCTCTTCATAATTTTCAAACCTTTTGAAGCTCTTCATATTTTTCCCACCTTTTCAGGGTCTTCATGTTTTTGAACACCGTTTCATGCTCCTCCTATTTTTCAGACATTTTCCTGCTCCTCATATTTTTGACACCTTTTGAAGCTCCTCATATTTTTCACACCTTTTGAAGCTCTTCATATATTTCACACTTTTTCAGTCTTTTCATGTTTTTCAACACCACTTCATGCTCCTCCTATTTTTCAGACCGCTTCATGCTCATCTCATTTTTGACACCTTTTGAAGCTGTTCATATTTTTCACACCTTTTCAAGCTCTTCATGTTTTGAACACCGCTTCCTGATGCTCCTATTTCTCACACCATTTGAAGCTGTTCATATTTTTCACACCTTTTCAAGCTCTTCATGTTTTGAACACCGCTTCCTGATGCTCCAGTTTTTCACACCTTTTGAAGCTCTTCATATTTTTCACACCTTTTCAGACTCTTCATGTTTTGAACACCGCTTCATGCTTCTTCTATTTTTCAGAGCGTTTCATGCTCCTCATATTTTTCACACCTTTTGAAGCTCTTTATATTTTCACACTTTTTCAGGCTCTTCCTATTTTTGAACACCGTTTCATGCTCCTCCTATTTTTCGGACCGTTTCATGCTCCTCATATTTTTGACCCCTTTTGAAGCTCTTCATATTTTTCACACCTTTTCAGGCTCCTCATGTTTTTGAACACCGCTTCTTACTTCTCCTATTTTTCAGACCGTTTCATGCTCCTCATATTTTTCACACGTTTTGAAGCTCTTCACGTTTTTCACATCTTTAAAGGCTCTTCATGTTTTTCAACACCGCTTCATGATCCTCCAATTTTTCAGACTGTTTCATGCTCCTCATAATTTTGACACGTGTTGAGGCTCTTCATATTTTTAACAGCATTTCAGGCTCTTCATGATTTAGAACACCATTTCATTCTCCCCCTATTTTTCAGACCGTTTAATGCTCCTCATGTATTTCACACCTTTTGAAGCTCTTCATATATTTCACACCTTTTCAGGCTGTTCATATTTTTGAACACGGCTTCATGCTCCTCCTATTTTTTAGAGCATTTCATGCTCCTCATGTATTTCACACCTTTTGAAGCTCTTCATATTTTTCACACCTTTTCAGGCTCTTCATAGTTTTGAACACCGTTTCATGCTTCTCTTATTTTTCAGACCATTTCTTGTTCCTCATATTTATGACACCTTTTGAAGCTCTTCATATTTTTCACACCTTTTGAAGCTGTTCATATTTTTCACACCATTGAAGCTTTTCATATTTTTCACACGTTTTCAGATTCTTCATGTTTTTCAACACCACTTCATGCTCCTGCTAATTTTCAGACCCTTTCATGCTCCACATATTTTTGACACGTTTTGAAGCTCTTCATGTTTTTCACACCTTTTCAGACTCTTCATGTCTTTCAACACCGTTTCATGCTCCTCCTATTTTTCAGACCGTTTCATGCTCCTCACGTTTTTGACACCTTTTGTAGCTCTTCATATATTTCACACTTTTTCAGGATCTTTATGTTTTTCAACAACACTTCATGCTCCTCCAATTTTTAAGACCGCTTCATGCTCATCTCATTTTTCACACTTTTGAAACTGTTCATATATTTCACACCTTTTGAAGCTCTTCATATTTTTACAAGTTTTCAGGTTCTTCATGTTTTTCAACACCGCTTCATGCTCCTCCTATTTTTCAGACTATTTCATGCTCCACATATTTTTCACACGTTTTGAAGCTCTTCATATTTTTCACACTTTCTTCAGGCTTTTTATGTTTTTGAACACCGCTTCATTCTGCTCCTATATTTCACATCTTTAGAAGCTCGTCATATATTTCACACCTTTTCAGGCTCTTCATGTTTTGAACACCGTTTCATGCTCCTCCTATTTTTTAGACCGTTTCATGCTCCTCATAATTTTGACACCTTTTGAATTCTTCATATTTTTCACAACTTTTCAGGCTCTTCATGTTTTTCAGCACCGCTTCATTCTCCTCCTATTTTTCAGTCCATTTCATGCTCCTCATATTTTTGACACCTGTTGAAGCTCTTCATATTTTTCCACCTTTTCAGCTCTTCAAGTTTTTCAACAACACTTCATGCTCCTCCTATATTTCAGAGCGTTTCATGCTCCTCATATTTTTGACACCTTTTGAAGCTCTTCATATTTTTCACACCTTTTCAGGCTCTTCATGTTTTTCAACAACGCTTCGTGCTGCTCCTAATTTTCAGATCATTTCATGCTCATCGATTTTTACATCTTTTGCAGGTCTTCATATTTTCACACCTTTTGAAGCTCTTCATATTTTTCACACCTTTTCAGACTCTTCATGTATTTGAACACCGTTTCATGTTCCTCCTAATTTTCAGACCGTTTCATGCTCCTCATATTTTTGACACATTTTGAAGCTCTTCTTTTTTTTTTCACACCTTTTGAAGCTCTTCATATATTTCACACATTTTCAGGCTTTTCATGTTTTTGAACATCGCTTCATGCTCCTCCTATTTTTCAGACCGTTTCATGCTCCTCATATTTTTGACACATTTTGAAGCTCTTCTTTTTTTTTTCACACCTTTTGAAGCTCTTCATATTTTTCACACCTTTTCAGGCTTTTCATGTTTTTGAACATCGCTTCATGCTCCTCCTATTTTTCAGACCGTTTCATGCTCCTCATATTTTTGACACCTTTTGAAGCTCTTCATATATTCCTCACCTTTTCAGGCTCTTCATGTTTTTGAACACCGCTTCATGCTCCTGCTATATTTCAGACCGTTTCATGCTCCTCATATTTTTGACATCTTTTGAAGCTTTTCATATATTTTTCACACCTTTTCAGTCTCTTCCTGTTTTTCAAAAACGCTTCTTGCTCCTCCTATTTTTCAGACCGTTTCATGCTCCTCATATTTTTGACACTTTTTGAAGCTCTTCATATTTGTCTCACCTTTTCAGGCTCTTCATGTTTTTGAACACCGCTTCATGCTCCTGCTATATTTCAGACCGTTTCATGCTCCTAATATTTTTGACATCTTTTGAAGCTTTTCATATTTTTCACACCTTTTCAGTCTCTTCATGTTTTTCAAAAACGCTTCTTGCTCCTCCTATTTTTCAGACCGTTTCATGCTCATCTCATTTTTGACACCTTTTGAAGCTCTTCATATTTTTCACAACTTTTGAAGCTCTTCATATTTTTCACACGTTTTCAGGCTCTTCATGTTTTTGAACACCGCTTCTTGCGACTCCTATTTTTCAGACCGTTTCATGCTCCTCATATTTTTGACACCTTTTGAAGCTCATCAAATTTTTCACACCTTTTCAGGCTTTTCATGTTTTTCAACACCGCTTCATGCTCCTCCTATTTTTCAGACCGTTTCATGCTCCTCATATTTTTGACACCTTTTGAAGCTCTTCATATATTTCACACATTTTCAGGCTCTTCATCTTTTTGCACACCGCTTCATGCTCCTCCTATTTTTCACACCGTTTCATGCTCCTCTCATTATTGACACATTTTGAAGATATTCATATTTTTCACACCTTTGGAAGCTCTTCATATTTTTCACACATTTTCACGCTTTTCATGTTTTCAACACCGCTTCATGCTCCTCCTTTTTTTCAGACCGTTTCATGCTCCTCATATTTTTGACACCTTTTAATGCTCTTCATATTTTTCACACCTTTTCAGGCTCTTCATGTTTTTCAACACGGCTTCATGCTCCTCCTATTTTTCAGACTGTTTCATGCTCCTCATATTTTTGACACCTTTTGACGCTCTTCATATATTTCACACCTTTTCAAGCTCTTCATGTTTTTGAACACCGATTCATGCTCCTCCTATTTTTCATACCGTTTCATGCTCCTCCTATTTTTCACACCGTTTCATGCTCCTCTCATTATTGACACATTTCGAAGATATTCATATTTTTCACACCTTTGGAAGCTCTTCATATTTTTCACACATTTTCAGGCTTTTCATGTTTTCAACACCGCTTCATACTCCTCCTTTTTTTCAGACCGTTTCATGCTCCTCATATTTTTGACACCTTTTAATGCTGTTCATATTTTACACACCTTTTCAGGCTCTGCATGTTTTTCAACACGGCTTCATGCTCCTCCTATTTTTCAGACTGTTTCATGCTCCTCATATTTTTGACACCTTTTGAAGCTCTTCATATATTTCACACCTTTTCAAACTCTTCATGTTTTTGAACACCGATTCATGCTCCTCCTATTTTTCATACTGTTTCATGCTCCTCCTATTTTTCACACCGTTTCATGCTCCTCTCATTAATGACTCATTTCGAAGATATTCATATTTTTCACACCTTTGGAAGCTCTTCATATTTTTCACACATTTTCAGGCTTTTCATGTTTTCAACATCGCTTCATACTCCTCCTTTTTTTCAGACCGTTTCATGCTCCTCATATTTTTGACACCTTTTAATGCTCTTCATATTTTTCACACCTTTTCAGGCTCTTCATGTTTTTCAATACCACTTCATGCTCCTCCTATTTTTCAGACTGTTTCATGCTCCTCATATTTTTGACACCTTTTGAAGCTCTTCATATATTTCACACCTTTTCAAGCTCTTCATGTTTTTGAACACTGCTCAATGCTCCTCTTATTTTTCAGACCGTTTCATGCTCCTCGTATTTTTCAGACCGTTTCAGGGTGTCCATGTTTTTGAACACCACTTCATTCTCCTCCTATATTTCAGACAGTTTCATGCTCCTCATATTTTTGACATGTTTTGAAGCTCTTCCTATTTTTCACAACTTTTCAGGCTCTTCATATTTTTGAACACAGCTTCATGCTCCTCCTATTTTTCAGAGAGTTTCATGCTCCTAATATTTTTGACACCTTTTGAAGCTCTTCATATTTTTCACACCTTTTCAGCTCTTCATGTTTTGAACACCGTTTCATGCTCCTCCTATTTTTCAGACCGTTTCATTCTCCTATATTTTTGACATCTTTTGAAGCTCTTCATATTTTTCACACTTTTTCAAGCTCTTCTTTTTTTTTCAACACCGTTTCATGCTCCTCCTATTTTTCAGCCCGTTTCATGCTCCTCATAGTTTTGACACCTTTTGAAGCTCTTCATATATTCACACCTTTACAGGCTATTCACGATTTTCAACACCACTTCATGCTCCTCCTATTTTTCAGAGAGTTTCATGCTCGTTATGTATTTCACACCTTTTGAAGCTTTTCATATTTTTCACACCTTTTGAAGCTCTTCATATATTTCACACCTTTAGAGGCTATTCATGTTTTCAATACCACTTCATGCTACTCATATTTTTCAAAACGTATCATGCTCCTCCTATTTTTGACACCTTCTGAAGCTTTTCATATTTTTCACACCTTTCAGGTTCTTCATGTTTTTCAAGACCACATCATGCTGCTCGTATTTTTCAGACCGTTTCATGCTCCTCATATTTTTGACACCTTTTGAAACTCTTCATATATATCACTCCTTTTCAGTCTCTTCATTTTTTGAAACCACTTCATGCTTCTCCTATTTTTCAGACTTTTTCATGCTCATCACATTTTTGACACCTTTTGAAGCTTTTCAGATGTTTCACACCTTTTCAGGCTCTTCATGTTTTTCAACACCACTTCAAGCTCCTCCAGGTTTGCAGACCGTTTCATGCTCCTCATATTTTTCACACCTTTTGAAGCTCTTCATATTTTTCATACCTTTTCAGGCTTTTCATGTTTTTGAACACCGCTTCATGCTCCTCCTATTTTTTAGACCGTTTCATGCTCCTCATATTTTTGACACCTTTTGAAGCTCTTCATATTTTTCTCACCTTTTCAGGCTCTTCATGTTTTTGAACACCGCTTCATGCTCCTGCTATATTTCAGACAGTTTCATGCTCCTCATATTTTTGACATCTTTTGAAGCTTTTCATATTTTTCACACCTTTTCAGTCTCTTCATGTTTTTCAAAAACGCTTCTTGCTCCTCCTATTTTTCAGACCGTTTCATGCTCATCTCATTTTTGACACGTTTTGAAGCTCTTCATATTTTTCACAACTTTTGAAGCTCTTCATATTTTTCACACCTTTTCAGGCTGTTCATATTTTCAATACCGCTTCTTGCCTCTCCTATATTTCAGACGATTTCATGCTCCTCCTATTTTTGACACGTTTTGAAGCTCTTCATATTTTTCACACCTTCTCAGGCTCTTCATGTTTTTGAACACCGCTTCATGCTCCTGCTATATTTCAGACCGTTTCATGCTCCTCCTGTATTTCACAGCTTTTGAATCTCTTCATATTTTGAACACCTTTTCAGGCTCTTCATGTTTTTCACAACCACTTCATGCTCCTCCTATTTTTCAGACCGTTTCATGCACTTCTCATTGTTTACATCTGTTGAAACTCTTCATATTTTTCACAGCTTTTCAGTCTCACCATGTTTTTCAACACCACTTCATGCTTCTCTTATTTTTCAGAAGGTTTCATGCTCATCTCATTTTTGACACCTTTGAAGCTCTTCATATTTTTCACACCTTTTGAATCTCTTCATATTTTTCACACGTTTTCAGGCTCTTCATGTTTTTCAACACCGTTTTAATCTGCTTCTATTTTCCAGACCGTTTCATGCTCCTCATATTTTTCACACCTTTTGAAGCTCTTCATATTTTTCACACCTTTTCAGGCTCTTCATGTTTTTGAACACAGCTTCATGCTCCTCCTATTTTTCAGACCGTTTCATGCTCCTCATATTTTTGACACCTTTTGAAGCTCTTCATATATTTCACACCTTTTCAGGCTCTTCATATTTTTGAACACCGCTTCATGCTCCTCCTATTTTTCAGACCGTTTCCTGCTCATCTCATTTTTGACACCATTTGAAGCTCTTCATATTTTTCACACCTTTTCAGGCTCTTCATGTTTTTGAACACCGCTTCATTCTCCTCCTATTTTTCAGACCGTTTCAAGCTCCTCATATTTTTCACACATTTTGAAGCTCTTCATATTTCTCACACTTTTTCAGGCTCTTCATGTTTTTCAACACCGCTTCATGCTCCTCCTATTTTTCAGACCGTTTCATG
Source organism: Dama dama (assembly GCF_033118175.1). NCBI lineage: Eukaryota > Metazoa > Chordata > Mammalia > Artiodactyla > Cervidae > Dama > Dama dama. Next base: position 4,770,721 of record NW_026870893.1, on the reverse strand, counting down.
CTCATCTCATTTTTGACACCATTTGAAGCTTTGCATAATTTTCACAACTTTTCAGGCTCTTCATGTTTTTGAACACCGCTTCATGCTCCTCCTATTTTTCAGATCGTTTAATGCTCCTCATATTTGACACCTTTTGAAGCTCTTCATATTTTTCATACCTTTTCAGGCTCTTTATGTTTTTGAACACTTCTTCATGCTCCTCCTCATTTTCAAACCGTTTCATGCTTCTCATATTTTTGACACCTTTTGAAGCTCTTCATATTTTTCACATCTTTTCAGGCTCTTCATGTTTTTGAACCCCGTTTCATGCTCCTCATGTTTTTCAGACTGTTTCATGCTCCTCATATTTTTCACAACTTTTGAAGCTCTTCATATTTTTCACACCTTTTGAAGCTCTTCATATATTTCACACCTTCTCAGGCTCTTCATGTTTTTCAACATCACTTCATGCTCCTCCTATTTTTCAGACCCTTTCATGCTAATCTAATTTTTGACACCTTTTGAAGCTCTTCATATTTTTCTCACCTTTTGAAGCTCTTCATATTTTTCACACCTTTTCAGGCTCTTCATGTTTTTGAACACCGCTTCATGCTCTTCCTGTTTTTCAGACCGTTTCATGCTCCTCATATTTTTCACAACTTTGAAGCTCTTCATATTTTTGACACCTTTTGAAGCTCTTCATATTTTTCAAACCTTTTTCGGCTCTTTATGAATTTTAAAAACGCTTCATGCTCCTCCTATTTTTCACACCGTTTCATGTTGATCTCATTTTTGACACCTTTTGAAGCTCTTCATATTTTTCAAACCTTATGAAGCTGTTCATATTTTTCACATTTTTGAAGCTCTTCATATTTTTCACACGTTTTCAGGCTCTTCATGTTTTTCAACACTGCTTCATGCTCCTGCTATTTTTCAGACTGTTTCATACTCCTCATATTTTTGACACGTTTTGAGGCTCTTCATATTTTTCAAACCTTTTCAGGCTCTTCATGTTTTTGAACACCGCTTCATGCTCCTCCTATTTTTCAGACCGTTTCATGCTCCTCATGTATTTCACAGCTTTTGAAGCTCTTCATATTTTGCACACCTTTTCAGGCTCTTCATGTTTTTCAACACCGCTTCATGCTCCTGCTATTTTTCAGACCGTTTCATACTCCTCATATTTTTGACACGTTTTGAGGCTCTTCATATTTTTCAAACCTGTTCAGGTTCTTCATGTTTTTGAACACCGCTTCATACTCCTCCTATTTTTCAGACCGTTTCATGCTCCTCATGTATTTCACAGCTTTTGAATCTCTTCATATTTTGCACACCTTTTCAGGCTCTTCATGTTTTTCACAACCACTTCATGCTCCTCCTATTTTTCAGACCGTTTCATGCACTTCTCATTGTTTACACCTGTTGAAACTCTTCATATTTTTCACAGCTTTTCAGTCTCACCATGTTTTTCAACACCACTTCATGCTTCTCTTTTTTTCAGAAGGTTTCATGCTCATCTCATTTTTGACACCTTTGAAGCTCTTCATATTTTTCACACCTTTTGAATCTCTTCATATTTTTCACACGTTTTCAGGCTCTTCATGTTTTTCAACACCGTTTTAATCTGCTTCTATTTTCCAGACCGTTTCATGCTCCTCATATTTTTCACACCTTTTGAAGCTCTTCATATTTTTCACACCTTTTCAGGCTCTTCATGTTTTTCAACACAGCTTCATGCTCCTCCTATTTTTCAGACCGTTTCATGCTCCTCATATTTTTGACACCTTTTGAAGCTCTTCATATATTTCACACCTTTTCAGGCTCTTCATATTTTTGAACACCGCTTCATGCTCCTCCTATTTTTCAGACCGTTTCCTGCTCATCTCATTTTTGACACCATTTGAAGCTCTTCATATTTTTCACACCTTTTCAGGCTCTTCATGTTTTTGAACACCGCTTCATTCTCCTCCTATTTTTCAGACCGTTTCAGGCTCCTCATATTTTTCACACATTTTGAAGCTCTTCATATGTCTCACACCTTTTCAGGCTCTTCATGTTTTTCAACACCGCTTCATGCTCCTCCTATTTTTCAGACCGTTTCATGCTCATCTCATTTTTGACACCATTTGAAGCTTTGCATAATTTTCACAACTTTTCAGGCTCTTCATGTTTTTGAACACCGCTTCATGCTCCTCCTATTTTTCAGATCGTTTAATGCTCCTCATATTTGACACCTTTTGAAGCTCTTCATATTTTTCACACCTTTTCAGGCTCTTTATGTTTTTGAACACTTCTTCATGCTCCTCCTCATTTTCAAACCGTTTCATGCTTCTCATATTTTTGACACCTTTTGAAGCTCTTCATATTTTTCACACCTTTTCAGGCTCTTCATGTTTTTGAACCCCGTTTCATGCTCCTCCTGTTTTTCTGACTGTTTCATGCTCCTCATATTTTTCACAACTTTTGAAGCTCTTCATATTTTTCACACCTTTTGAAGCTCTTCATATATTTCACACCTTCTCAGGCTCTTCATGTTTTTCAACATCACTTCATGCTCCTCGTATTTTTCAGACCCTTTCATGCTAATCTAATTTTTGACACCTTTTGAAGCTCTTCATATTTTTCTCACCTTTTGAAGCTCTTCATATTTTTCACACCTTTTCAGGCTCTTCATGTTTTTGAACACCGCTTCATGCTCTTCCTGTTTTTCAGACCGTTTCATGCTCCTCATATTTTTCACAACTTTGAAGCTCTTCATATTTTTGACACCTTTTGAAGCTCTTCATATTTTTCAAACCTTTTTCGGCTCTTTATGAATTTTAAAAACGCTTCATGCTCCTCCTATTTTTCACACCGTTTCATGTTGATCTCATTTTTGACACCTTTTGAAGCTCTTCATATTTTTCAAACCTTATGAAGCTGTTCATATTTTTCACATTTTTGAAGCTCTTCATATTTTTCACACGTTTTCAGGCTCTTCATGTTTTTCAACACTGCTTCATGCTCCTGCTATTTTTCAGACTGTTTCATACTCCTCATATTTTTGACACGTTTTGAGGCTCTTCATATTTTTCAAACCTTTTCAGGCTCTTCATGTTTTTGAACACCACTTCATGCTCCTCCTATTTTTCAGACCGTTTCATGCTCCTCATGTATTTCACAGCTTTTGAAGCTCTTCATATTTTGCACACCTTTTCAGGCTCTTCATGTTTTTTACAACCACTTCATGCTCCTCCTATTTTTCAGACCGTTTCATGCACTTCTCATTGTTTACACCTTTTGAAGCTCTTCATATTTTTCACAGCTTTTCAGTCTCACCATGTTTTTCAACACCACTTCATGCTTCTCTTTTTTTTCAGAAGGTTTCATGCTCATCTCATTTTTGACGCCTTTGAAGCTCTTCAGATTTGTCACACCTTTTGAGTCTCCTCATATTTTTCACACGTTTTCAGGCTCTTCATGTTTTTCAACACCGTTTCATTCTGCTTCTATTTTTCAGACCGTTTCATGCTCCTCATATTTTTCACACCTTTTGAAGCTCTTCATATTTTTCACACCTTTTCAGGCTCTTCATGTTTTTGAACACAGCTTCATGCTCCTCCTATTTTTCAGACCGTTCAATGCTCTTCATATTTTTGACACCTTTTGAAGCTCTTCATATTTTTTACACCTTTTCAGGCTCTTCATGTTTTTGAACACAGCTTCATGATCCTCCTATTTTTCAGACCTTTTCATGCAGCTCATATTTTTGACACCTTTTGAAGCTCTTTATATTTTTCACACCTTTTCAGGCTCTTTATATTTTTGCTCACCGCTTCATGCTCCTCTTATTTTTCAGACCGTTTCATGCTCATCTCATTTTTGACACCTTTTGAAGCTCTTCCTATTTTTCACATCTTTTCCGGCTCTTCATGTTTTTCAACACCGTTTCAGGATCCTCCTATTTTTAAGACCTTTTCATGCTCATCTCATTTTTGACACCTTTGGAAGCATTTCATATTTTTTACAACTTTTCAGGCTCTTCATGTTTTTGAACAACGCTTCAGGCTCCTCTTATTTTTCAGAGAGTTTCATGCTCCTCATATATTTCACAACTTTTGAAGCTCTTCCTATTTTTCACACCTTTTCAGGCTCTTCATGTTTTTCCACACCAATTCATGCTTCTCCTATTTTTCAGCCCGTTTCATGCTCCTCATGTATTTCACACCTTTTGAAGCTCTTCATATTTTTCACACGTTTTCAAGCTCTTCATGTCTTTCATCACCGTTTCATGCTCCTCCTATTTGTCAGACCGTTTCTTGCTCCTCATATTTTTGACACTTTTTGAAGCTCTTCATATTTTTCACATCTTTTCAGGCTCTTCATGTCTTTCAACACCACTTCATGCTCTTCTTATTTTTCAGGCCGTATCATTGTCCTCATATATTTGACACTTTTAGAAGCTCTTCATATTTTTCACACATTTTCAGGCTCTTCATGTTTTTCAACACCGCTACATGCTCCTCCTTTTTTTCAGACCGATTCATGCTCCTCATATTTTTGACGCCTTTTGAAGCTCTTCATATATTTCACACTTTTCAGGCTCTTCTCTGTTTTCAACACCACTTCATGCTCCTCCTATTTTTCAGACCGTTTCATGCTCATCTCATTTTTGACACCTTTTGAAGCTCTTCATATTTTTCACACCTTTTGAAGCCCTTCATATTCTTCCAACCTTTTCAGGCTCTTCATGTTTTTCAACACCGCTTCATGCTCCTCTTATTTTTCAGACCGTTTAATGCTCCTCATAATTTTGACACCTTTTGAACCTCTTCATATTTTTCAGAACTTTTGAAGCTCTTCATATTTTTGACACCTTTTGAAGCTCTTCATATTTTTCACACCTTTTGAAGCTGTTCATATTTTTCACATTTTTGAAGCTCTTCATATTTTTCACACGTTTTCAGGCTCTTCATGTTTTTCAACACCGCTTCATGCTCCTGCTATTTTTCAGACCGTTTCATACTCCTCATATTTTTGACACGTTTTGAGGCTCTTCATATTTTTCAAACCTGTTCAGGTTCTTCATGTTTTTGAACACCGCTTCATACTCCTCCTATTTTTCAGACCGTTTCATGCTCCTCATGTATTTCACAGCTTTTGAATCTCTTCATATTTTGCACACCTTTTCAGGCTCTTCATGTTTTTCACAACCACTTCATGCTCCTCCTATTTTTCAGACCGTTTCATGCACTTCTCATTGTTTACACCTTTTGAAGCTCTTCATATTTTTCACAGCTTTTCAGTCTCACCATGTTTTTCAACACCACTTCATGCTTCTCTTATTTTTCAGAAGGTTTCATGCTCATCTCATTTTTGACACCTTTGAAGCTCTTCATATTTTTCACACCTTTTGAATCTCTTCATATTTTTCACACGTTTTCAGGCTCTTCATGTTTTTCAACACCGTTTTAATCTGCTTCTATTTTTCAGACCGTTTCATGCTCCTCATATTTTTCACACCTTTTGAAGCTCTTCATATTTTTCACACCTTTTCAGGCTCTTCATGTTTTTGAACACAGCTTCATGCTCCTCCTATTTTTCAGACCGTTTCATGCTCCTCATGTATTTCACAGCTTTTGAAGCTCTTCATATATTTCACACCTTTTCAGGCTCTTCATATTTTTGAACACCGCTTCATGCTCCGCCTATTTTGCAGACCGTTTCCTGCTCATCTCATTTTTGACACCTTTTGAAGCTCTTCATATTTTTCACACCTTTTCAGACTCTTCATGTTTTTGAACACCGCTTCATGCTCCTCCTATTTTTCAGATCGTTTCATGTTCCTCATATTTTTAAAACCTTTTGAAGCTTTTCATATTTTTCACAACTTTTCAGGCTTTTCATGTTTTTGAACACAGCTTCATGCTCCTCCTATTTTTAAGACCGTATCATGCTCGTCATATTTTTCACACCTTTTGAACCTCTTCATATTTTTCAGAACTTTTGAAGCTCCTCATATTTTTGACACCTTTTGAAGCTCTTCATATTTTTCACAACTTTTCAGGCTCTTCATGTTTTTGAACACAGCTTCATGCTCCTCCTATTTTTCAGACCGTTTCATGCTCCTCATATTTTTGACACCTTTTGAAGCTCTTCATATTTTTCACACGTTTTCAAGCTCTTCATGTCTTTCATCACCGTTTCATGCTCCTCCTATTTGTCAGACCGTTTCTTGCTCCTCATATTTTTGACACTTTTTGAAGCTCTTCATATTTTTCACATCTTTTCAGGCTCTTCATGTCTTTCAACACCACTTCATGCTCTTCTTATTTTTCAGGCCGTATCATTGTCCTCATATATTTGACACTTTTAGAAGCTCTTCATATTTTTCACACATTTTCAGGCTCTTCATGTTTTTCAACACCGCTACATGCTCCTCCTTTTTTTCAGACCGATTCATGCTCCTCATATTTTTGACGCCTTTTGAAGCTCTTCATATATTTCACACTTTTCAGGCTCTTCTCTGTTTTCAACACCACTTCATGCTCCTCCTATTTTTCAGACCGTTTCATGCTCATCTCATTTTTGACACCTTTTGAAGCTCTTCATATTTTTCACTCCTTTTGAAGCCCTTCATATTCTTCCAACCTTTTCAGGCTCTTCATGTTTTTCAACACCGCTTCATGCTCCTCTTATTTTTCAGACCGTTTAATGCTCCTCATAATTTTGACACCTTTTGAACCTCTTCATATTTTTCAGAACTTTTGAAGCTCTTCATATTTTTGACACCTTTTGAAGCTCTTCATATTTTTCACACCTTTTGAAGCTGTTCATATTTTTCACATTTTTGAAGCTCTTCATATTTTTCACACGTTTTCAGGCTCTTCATGTTTTTCAACACCGCTTCATGCTCCTGCTATTTTTCAGACCGTTTCATACTCCTCATATTTTTGACACGTTTTGAGGCTCTTCATATTTTTCAAACCTGTTCAGGTTCTTCATGTTTTTGAACACCGCTTCATACTCCTCCTATTTTTCAGACCGTTTCATGCTCCTCATGTATTTCACAGCTTTTGAATCTCTTCATATTTTGCACACCTTTTCAGGCTCTTCATGTTTTTCACAACCACTTCATGCTCCTCCTATTTTTCAGACCGTTTCATGCACTTCTCATTGTTTACACCTTTTGAAGCTCTTCATATTTTTCACAGCTTTTCAGTCTCACCATGTTTTTCAACACCACTTCATGCTTCTCTTATTTTTCAGAAGGTTTCATGCTCATCTCATTTTTGACACCTTTGAAGCTCTTCATATTTTTCACACCTTTTGAATCTCTTCATATTTTTCACACGTTTTCAGGCTCTTCATGTTTTTCAACACCGTTTTAATCTGCTTCTATTTTTCAGACCGTTTCATGCTCCTCATATTTTTCACACCTTTTGAAGCTCTTCATATTTTTCACACCTTTTCAGGCTCTTCATGTTTTTGAACACAGCTTCATGCTCCTCCTATTTTTCAGACCGTTTCATGCTCCTCATGTATTTCACAGCTTTTGAAGCTCTTCATATATTTCACACCTTTTCAGGCTCTTCATATTTTTGAACACCGCTTCATGCTCCGCCTATTTTGCAGACCGTTTCCTGCTCATCTCATTTTTGACACCTTTTGAAGCTCTTCATATTTTTCACACCTTTTCAGGCTCTTCATGTTTTTGAACACCGCTTCATGCTCCTCCTATTTTTCAGATCGTTTCATGTTCCTCATATTTTTAAAACCTTTTGAAGCTTTTCATATTTTTCACAACTTTTCAGGCTTTTCATGTTTTTGAACACAGCTTCATGCTCCTCCTATTTTTAAGACCGTATCATGCTCGTCATATTTTTCACACCTTTTGAACCTCTTCATATTTTTCAGAACTTTTGAAGCTCCTCATATTTTTGACACCTTTTGAAGCTCTTCATATTTTTCACACCTTTTCAGGCTCTTCATGTTTTTGAACACAGCTTCATGCTCCTCCTATTTTTCAGACCGTTTCATGCTCCTCATATTTTTGACACCTTTTGAAGCTCTTCATATATTTCACACCTTTTCAGGCTCTTCATATTTTTGAACACCGCTTCATGCTCCTCCTATTTTTCAGATTGTTTCATGCTCCTCATATTTTTGACACCTTTTGAAGCTCTTCATATTTTTCAAACCTTTTCAGGCTCTTCATGTTTTTGAACACCGCTTCATGCTCCTCCTATTTTTCAGACCGTTTCAGGCTCCTCATATTTTTCACACATTTTGAAGCTCTTCATATTTCTCACACCTTTTCAGGCTCTTCATGTTTTTCAACACCGCTTCATGCTCCTCCTATTTTTCAGACCGTTTCATGCTCATCTCATTTTTGACACCATTTGAAGCTTTGCATAATTTTCACAACTTTTCAGGCTCTTCATGTTTTTGAACACCGCTTCATGCTTCTCCTATTTTTCAGACCGTATCATGCTCCTCATATTTTTCACACCTTTTGAAGCTCTTCATATATGTCACACCTTTTGAAGGTCTTCATATTTTTCATATTTTTGAAGCTTTTCATATTTTTCACACCTTTTCAGGCTCTTCATGTTTTTCAACACCGCTTCATGCTCCTCCTATTTTTCAGATCGTTTCATGCTCCTCATATTTGACACCTTTTGAAGCTCTTCATATTTTTCACACCTTTTCAGGCTCTTTATGTTTTTGAACATTTCTTCATGCTCCTCCTCATTTTCAAACCGTTTCATGCTTCTCATATTTTTGACACCTTTTGAAGCTCTTCATATTTTTCACACCTTTTCAGGCTCTTCATGTTTTTGAACCCCGTTTCATGCTCCTCCTGTTTTTCAGACTGTTTCATGCTCCTCATATTTTTCACAACTTTTGAAGCTCTTCATATTTTTCACACCTTTTGAAGGTCTTCATATTTTTCATATTTTTGAAGCTTTTCATATTTTTCACACCTTTTCAGGCTCTTCATGTTTTTCAACATCACTTCATGCTCCTCCTATTTTTCAGACCCTTTCATGCTAATCTAATTTTTGACACCTTTTGAAGCTCTTCATATTTTTCTCACCTTTTGAAGCTCTTCATATTTTTCACACCTTTTCAGGCTCTTCATGTTTTTGAACACCGCTTCATGCTCTTCCTGTTTTTCAGACCGTTTCATGCTCCTCATATTTTTCACAACTTTGAAACTCTTCATATTTTTGACACCTTTTGAAGCTCTTCATATTTTTCAAACCTGATGAAGCTGTTCATATTTTTCACATTTTTGAAGCTCTTCATATTTTTCACACGTTTTCAGGCTCTTCATGTTTTTCAACACTGCTTCATGCTCCTGCTATTTTTCAGACCGTTTCCTACTCCTTATATTTTTGACACGTTTTGAGGCTCTTCATATTTTTCAAACCTTTTCAGGCTCTTCATGTTTTTGAACACTGCTTCATGCTCCTCCTATTTTTCAGACCGTTTCATGCTCCTCATGTATTTCACAGCTTTTGAAGCTCTTCATATTTTGCACACCTTTTCAGGCTCTTCATGTTTTTCACAACCACTTCATGCTCCTCCTATTTTTCATACCGTTTCATGCACTTCTCATTGTTTACACCTTTTGAAGCTCTTCATATTTTTCACAGCTTTTCAGTCTCACCATGTTTTTCAACACCACTTCATGCTTCTCTTTTTTTTCAGAAGGTTTCATGCTCATCTCATTTTTGACGCCTTTGAAGCTCTACAGATTTGTCACACCTTTTGAGTCTCTTCATATTTTTCACACGTTTTCAGGCTCTTCATGTTTTTCAACACCGTTTTATTCTGCTTCTATTTTTCAGACCGTTTCATGCTCCTCATATTTTTCACACATTTTGAAGCTCTTCATATTTTTCACACCTTTTCAGGCTCTTCATGTTTTTGAACACAGCTTCATGCTCCTCCTATTTTTCAGACCGTTCCATGCTCCTCATATTTTTGACACCTTTTGAAGCTCTTCATATATTTTACACCTTTTCAGGCTCTTCATGTTTTTGAACAACGCTTCAGGCTCCTCTTATTTTTCAGAGAGTTTCATGCTCCTCATGTATTTCACAACTTTTGAGGCTCTTCATATATTTTACACCTTTTCAGGCTCTTTATATTTTTGCACACCGCTTCATGCTCCTCTTATTTTTCAGACCGTTTCATGCTCATCTCATTTTTGACACCTTTTGAAGCTCTTCCTATTTTTCACATCTTTTCAGGCTCTTCATGTTTTTCAACACCGTTTCAGGATCCTCCTATTTTTAAGACCTTTTCATGCTCATCTCATTTTTGACACCTTTTGAAGCATTTCATATTTTTTACAACTTTTCAGGCTCTTCATGTTTTTGAACAACGCTTCAGGCTCCTCTTATTTTTCAGAGAGTTTCATGCTCCTCATGTATTTCACAACTTTTGAGGCTCTTCATATTTTTCACACCTTTTCAGGCTCTTCATGTTTTTCCACACAACTTCATTCTTCTCCTATTTTTCAGCCCGTTTCATGCTCCTCATATTTTTGACACCTTTTGAAGCTCTTCATATTTTTCACAGCTTTTCAGTCTCACCATGTTTTTCAACACCACTTCATGCTTCTCTTATTTTTCAGAAGGTTGCTTGCTCATCTCATTTTTCATACCTTTGAAGCTCTTCATATTTTTCACACCTTTTGAATCTCTTCATATTTTTCACACATTTTCAGGCTCTTCATGTTTTTCAACACCGTTTTAATCTGCTTCTATTTTTCAGACCGTTTCATGCTCCTCATATTTTTCACACCTTTTGAAGCTCTTCATATTTTTCACACCTTTTCAGGCTCTTCATGTTTTTGAACACCGCTTCATGCTCCTCCTCTTTTTCAAACCGTTTCATGCTTCTCATATTTTTGACACCTTATGAAGATCTTCATATTTTTCACATCTTTTCAGGCTCTTCATGTTTTTCAACACCAATTCATGCTCCTCCTATTTTTGAGACCGTTTCATGCTCCTCATATTTCTGACACCTTTAGAAACTCTTCATATTTTTCATACCTTTTCAGGCTCTTCATGTTTTTTAACACCTCTTCATGCTCCTCCTATTTTTCAGACCGTTTCATTCTCCTCATATTTTTGACACCTTTTCAAGCTCTTCATATATTTCACACCTTTTCAGGCTCTTGATTTTTTTCAACACCACTTCATGGTCCTCCTATTTTTCAGAGCGTTTCATGCTCCTCATATTTTTGACACCTTTTGAAGCTCTTCATATATTTCACACCTTTTCAGGCTCTTCATGTTTTTCAACACCGCTTCATGCTCGTTCTATTTTTCAGAACGTTTCATGCTCCTCATATTTTTGACACCTTTTGAAGCTCTTAATATTTTTCACACCTTTTCAGGCTTTTCATGATTTTGAACACCGCTTCATATTCCTCCTATTTTTCAGACCGTTTCATGCTCCTCATATTTTTGACACCTTTTGAAGCTCTTCATATATGTCACACCTTTTGAAGCTCTTCATATTTTTCACACCTTTTCAGGCTCTTCATGTTTTTGAACACCGCTTCATGCTCCTCCTATTTTTCAGTCCGTGTCATGCTCCTCATATTTTTCACACCTTTTGAAGCTCTTCATATATGTCACACCTTTTGAAGCTCTTCATATTTTTCATATTTTTTTAAACTCTTCATATTTTTCACACCTTTTCAGGCTCTTCATGTTTTTCAACACTGCTTCATGCTCCTCCTATTTTTCAGATCGTTTCATGCTCCTCATATTTGACACCTTTTGAAGCTCTTCATATTTTTCACACCTTTTCAGGCTCTTTATGTTTTTGAACACTTCTTCATGCTCCTCCTCTTTTTCAAACCGTTTCATGCTTCTCATATTTTTGACACCTTTTGAAGCTCTTCATATTTTTCACACCTTTTCAGGCTCTTCATGTTTTTCAACACCGCATCATGCTCCTCCTATTTTTCAGAATGTTTCATGCTCCTCATGTATTTCACACCTTTTGAAGCTCTTCATATTTTTCACACCTTTTCAGGCTCTTCATGTTTTTGAGCACCGCTTCATGCTCCTCCTATTCATCAGACCGTTTAATGCTCCTCATTTATTTCACACCTTTTGAAGCTCTTCATATTTTTCACACCTTTTCAGTCTCTTCATGTTTTTGAACACCGCTTCATGCTCCTCCTATTTTTAGACCGTTTCAGGCTCCTCATATTTTTCACACCTTTTGAAGCTCTTCATATTTCTCATACCTTTTCAGGCTCTTCATGTTTTTCAACACCGCTTCATGCTCCTCCTATTTTTCAGACCGTTTCATGCTCCTCATATTTGTGACACCATTTGAAACTCTTCATATACTTCACACCTTTTCAGGCTCTTCATGTTTTTGAACAACGTTTCATGATCTTCCTATTTTTCAGAACGTTTCATACTCCTCATACTTTTGACACCTTTTAAAGCTCTTCATATTTTTCACACCTTTCAACCTCTTCGTTTTTTTGAACACCGCTTCATGATCCTCCTATTTTTCAGACCATTTCCTGCTCCTCATATATTTGATACATTTTGAAGCTCTTCATAGTTTTCACACATTTTCAGGCTCTTCATGTTTTTGAACACCGATTCATGCTCCTCCTATTTTTCAGACCGTTTCATGCTCCTCCTATTTTTCACACTTTTTGAAGCTCTTCATAATTTTCACACCTTTTCAGGCTCTTCATGATTTTGAACACCGCTTAATGCTCCTCGTATTTTTTAGACCGTTTCATGCTCCTCATATTTTTGACACCTTTTGAAACTCTTCATATTTTTCACATCTTTTGAAGCTCTTCGTGTTTTCACTTCTTTTAAAGCTCTTCATATTTTTCACACCTTTTCAGGCTCTTCATGTTTTTGAACACCGCTTCATGCTCCTCCTATTTTTCAGACCGTCATGCTCCTCATAATTTTGACACCTTTTGAAGCTCTTTATATTTTTCACACCTTTTCAGGCTCTTCAAGTTTTTGAACAACGCTTCATGGTCCTCCTATTTTTCAGACTGTTTCATGCTCTTCATGTATATCACACCTTTTGCAGCTCTTCATATTTTTCACACCTTTTCAGGCTCTTCATGTTTTTGAACCCCGTTTCATGCTCCTCCTGTTTTTCAGACCGTTTCATGCTCCTCATATTTTTCACAACTTTTGAAGCTCTTCATATATTTCACACCTTTTGAATCTCTTCATATATTTCACACCTTCTCAGGCTCTTCATGTTTTTCAACATCATTTCATGCTCCTCCTATTTTTCAGACCCTTTCATGCTAATCTAATTTTTGACACCTTTTGAAGCTCTTCATATTTTTCTCACCTTTTGAAGCTCTTCATATTTTTCACAGCTTTTCAGGCTCTTCATGTTTTTGAACACCGCTTCATGCTACTCCTGTTTTTCAGACCGTTTCATGCTCCTCATATTTTTCACAACTTTTGAAGCTCTTAATATTTTTGACACCTTTTGAAGCTCTTCATATTTTTCAAACCTTTTTCGGCTCTTTATGAATTTTAAAACCGCTTCATGCTCCTCCTATTTTTCACACCGTTTCATGCTCATCTCATTTTTGACAACTTTTGAGGGTCTTCATATTTTTCACACCTTATGAAGCTGTTCATATTTTTCACATTTTTGAAGCTCTTCATATTTTTCACACGTTTTCAGGCTCTTCATGTTTTTCAACACCGCTTCATGCTCCTGCTAATTTCCAGACCGTTTCATACTCATATTTTTGACACGTTTTGAGGCTCTTCATATATTTCACACCTTTTCAAGCTCTTCATTTTTTTGAACAACGTTTCATGATCTTCCTATTTTTCAGAACGTTTCATACTCCTCATATTTTTGACACCTTTTGAAGCTCTTCATATTTTTCACACCTTTTCAGGCTCTTCATGTTTTTGAGCACCGCATCATGCTCCTCCTATTTTTCAGAATGTTTCATGCTCTTCATGTATTTCACACCTTTTGAAGCTCTTCATTTTTTTCACACCCTTTGAGGCTCTTCATGTTTTTGAACACCGCTTCATGCTCCTCCAATTTATCAGACCGTTTAATGCTCCTCATTTATTTCACACCTTTTGAAGCTCTTCATATTTTTCACACCTTTTCAGGCTCTTCATGTTTTTGAACACCGCTTCATGCTCCTCCTATTTTTCAGACCGTTTCATGCTCATCACATTTTTGACACCTTTTGAAGCTCTTCATATATTTCACACCTTTTCAGGCTCTTCATATTTTTGAACACCGCTTCATGCTTCTCCTATTTTTCAGACCGTATCATGCTCCTCATATTTTTCACACCTTTTGAAGCTCTTCATATATGTCACACCTTTTGAAGCTCTTCATATTTTTCATATTTTTGAAGCTCTTCATATTTTTCACACCTTTTCAGGCTCTTCATGTTTTTCAACACCGCTTCATGCTCCTCCTATTTTTCAGATCGTTTCATGCTCCTCATATTTGACACCTTTTGAAGCTCTTCATATTTTTCACACCTTTTCAGGCTCTTTATGTTTTTGAACACTTCTTCATGCTCCTCCTCTTTTTCAAACCGTTTCATGCTTCTCATATTTTTGACACCTTTTGAAGCTCTTCATATTTTTCACACCTTTTCAGGCTCTTCATGTTTTTCAACACCAATTCATGCTCCTCCTATTTTTGAGACCGTTTCATGCTCCTCATATTTCTGACACCTTTAGAAACTCTTCATATTTTTCATACCTTTTCAGGCTCTTCATGTTTTTTTACACCTCTTCATGCTCCTCCTATTTTTCAGACCGTTTCATTCTCCTCATATTTTAGACACCTTTTCAAGCTCTTCATATATTTCACACCTTTTCAGGCTCTTCATTTTTTTCAACACCACTTCATGGTCCTCCTATTTTTCAGAGCGTTTCATGCTCCTCATATTTTTGACACCTTTTGAAGCTCTTCATATATTTCACACCTTTTCAGGCTCTTCATGTTTTTCAACACCGCTTCATGCTCGTCCTATTTTTCTGAACGTTTCATGCTCCTCATATTTTTGACAAATTTTGAAGCTCTTAATATTTTTCACACCTTTTCAGGCTTTTCATGATTTTGAACACCGCTTCATATTCCTCCTATTTTTCAGACCGTTTCATGCTCCTCATAATTTTGACACCTTTTGAAGCTCTTCATATATTTCACACCTTTTCAGGCTCTTCATATATTTGAACACTGCTTCATGCTCCCCCTATTTTTCAGATTGTTTCATGCTCCTCATATTTTTGACACCTTTTGAAGCTCTTCATATTTTTCACACCTTTTCAGGCTCTTCATGTTTTTGAACACCGCTTCATGCTCCTCCTATTTTTTAGTCCGTGTCATGCTCCTCATATTTTTCACACCTTTTGAAGCTCTTCATATATGTCACACCTTTTGAAGCTCTTCATATTTTTCATATTTTTTTAAACTCTTCATATTTTTCACACCTTTTCAGGCTCTTCATGTTTTTCAACACCGCTTCATGCTCCTCCTATTTTTCAGATCATTTCATGCTCCTCATATTTGACACCTTTTGAAGCTCTTCATATTTTTCACACCTTTTCAGGCTCTTCATGTTTTTGAACACCGCATCATGCTCCTCCTATTTTTCAGAATGTTTCATGCTCCTCATGTATTTCACACATTTTGAAGCTCTTCATATTTTTCACACCTTTTCAGGCTCTTCATGTTTTTGAGCACCGCTTCATGCTCCTCCTATTTATCAGACCGTTTAATGCTCCTCATTTATTTCACACCTTTTGAAGCTCTTCATATTTTTCACACCTTTTCAGTCTCTTCATGTTTTTGAACACCGCTTCATGCTCCTCCTATTTTTAGACCGTTTCAGGCTCCTCATATTTTTCACACCTTTTGAAGCTCTTCATATTTCTCACACCTTTTCAGGCTCTTCATGTTTTTCAACACCGCTTCATGCTCCTCCTATTTTTCAGACCGTTTCATGCTCCTCATATTTGTGACACCATTTGAAACTCTTCATATACTTCACACCTTTTCAGGCTCTTCATGTTTTTGAACAAAGTTTCATGATCTTCCTATTTTTTAGACCGTTTCATGCTCATCTCATTTTTGACACATTTGAAGCTCTTCATATTTTTCACACCTTTTGAAGCTCTTCATATTTTTCACAACTTTTCAGGCTCTGCATGTTTTTCAACAACGCTTCATGCTCCTCCTATTTATCAGACCGTTTCATCTTCCTCATATTTTTCACACCGTTTCATGCTCATCTCATTTTTGACACCTTTTGAAGCTCTTCATATTTTTCACACCTTATGAAGCTGTTCATATTTTTCACATTTTTGAAGCTCTTCATATTTTTCACACGTTTTCAGGCTCTTCATGTATTTCAACACCGCTTCATGCTCCTGCTATTTTTCAGACCGTTTCATACCCCTCATATTTTTGACACCTTTTGAATCTCTTCATATATTTCACACCTTTTCAATCTCTTCATGATTTCCAACACCGCTTCATGCTCCTCATATTTTTCAGACCATTTCATGCTGATCTCATTTTTGTCACCTTTTGAAGCTCTTCATACTTTTCACAGCTTTTGAATCTCTTCATATTTTTCACACCTTTTCAGGGTGTTCATGTTTTCAACACCGCTTCATGCTCCTGTTTTTTTTCAGACCGTTTCATGCTCCTCATGTATTCCACACCTTTTGAACCTCTTCATATTTTTCACACCTTTTCAAGCTCTTCATGTTTTTCAACATAGCTTCATGCTCCTCAATATTTTTCAGACCGTTTCATTCTCCTCATATTTTTTATACCTTTTGAAGCTCTTCATATTTTTCACACCTTTTCAGACTCTTCATGTTTTTCAACCCCGCTTCATGCTCCTATTATTTTTCAGACAGTTTCATGCTCCTCATATTTTTGACACGTTTTGAGGCTTGTCCTATTTTTCACAACTTTAAAGGCTCTTCATGTTTTTGAACACCGCTTCATGCTCCTCCTATTTTACAGACCGTTTAATGCTCCTCATGTATTTCACACCTTTTGAAGCTCTTCATTTTTTTTCACACCTCTTCAGGCTCTTCATGTTTTTCAACACCGCTTCATGCTCCACCTATTTTTCAGACAGTTTCATGCTCCAAATATTTTTGACACCTTTTGAAGCTCTCATATTTTTCACACCTTTTCAGGCTCTTCATGTTTTTCAACACCGCTTCATGCTCCTCCTATTTTTCAGACCGTTACCTGCTCCTCATATATTTGATACATTTTGAAGCTCTTCATAGTTTTCACACCTTTTCAGGCTCTTCATGATTTTGAACACCGCTTAATGCTCCTCGTATTTTTTAGACCGTTTCATGCTCCTCATATTTTTGACACCTTTTGAAGCTCTTCATATTTTTCACATCTTTTGAAGCTCTTCGTATTTTCACATCTTTTAAAGCTCTTCATATTTTTCACACCTTTTCAGGCTCTTCATGTTTTTGAACACCGCTTCATGCTCCTTCTATTTTGCAGACCGTCATGCTCCTCATATTTTTGACACCTTTTGAAGCTCTTCATATTTTTCACACCTTTTCAGGCTCTTCATGTTTTTGAACAACGCTTCATGGTACTCCTATTTTTCTGACCGTTTCATGCTCCTCATGTATATCACACCTATTGAAGCTCTTCATATTTTTCACACCTTTTCAGTCTCTTCATGTTTTTGAACCCCGTTTCATGCTTCTCCTGTTTTTCAGATCGTTTCATGCTCCTCATATTTTTCACAACTTTTGAAGCTCTTCATATTTTTCACACCTTTTGAAGCTCTTCATATATTTCACACCTTCTCAGGCTCTTCATGTTTTTCAACATCACTTCATGCTCCTCCTATTTTTCAGACCCTTTCATGCTAATCTAATTTTTGACACCTTTTGAAGCTCTTCATATTTTTCTCACCTTTTGAAGCTCTTCATATTTTTCACACCTTTTCAGGCTCTTCATGTTTTTGAACACCGCTTCATGCTCCTGTTTTTCAGACCGTTTCATGCTCCTCATATTTTTCACAACTTTGAAGTTCTTCATATTTTTGACACCTTTTGAAGCTCTTCATATTTTTCAAACCTTTTTCGGCTCTTTATGAATTTTAAAACCGCTTCATGCTCCTCCTATTTTTCACACAGTTTCATGCTCATCTCATTTTTGACACCTTTTGAAGCTCTTCATATTTTTCACACCTTATGAAGCTGTTCATATTTTTCACATTTTTGAAGCTCTTCATATTTTTCACACGTTTTCAGGCTCTTCATATTTTTCAGCACCGCTTCATGCTCCTGATATTTTTCAGACCGTTTCATACTCCTCATATTTTTGACACGTTTTGAGGCTCTTCATATTTTTCAAACCTTTTCAGGCTATTCATGTTTTTGAACACCGCTTCATGCTCCTCCTATTTTTCAGATCGTTTCATGCTCCTCATGTATTTCACAGCTTTTGAAGCTCTTCATATTTTGCACACCTTTACAGGCTCTTCATGTTTTTCACAACCACTTCATGCTCCTCCTATTTTTCAGTCCGTTTCATGCACTTCTCATTGTTTACACCTTTTGAAGCTCTTCGTATTTTTCACAGCTTTTCAGTCTCACCATGTTTTTCAACACCACTTCATGCTTCTCTTATTTTTCAGAAGGTTTCATGCTCATCTCATTTTTGACACCTTTGAAGCTCTTCATATTTGTCATACCTTTTGAATCTCTTCAGATTTTTCACACGTTTTCAGGCTCTTCATGTTTTTCAACACCGTTTCATTCTGCTTCTATTTTTCAGACCGTTTCATGCTCCTCACATTTTTCACACCTTTTGAAGCTCTTCATATTTTTCACACCTTTTCAGTCTCTTCATGTTTTTGAACACCGCTTCATGTTCCTCCTATTTTTAAGTACTTTTCATGCTCCTCATATAATTCACACCTTTTGAAGCTCTTCATATTTTTCACAACGTTCCAGGCTCTTCATGTTTTTCAACACCGTTTCATGCTCCTCCTATATTTCAGACCGTTTCATGCTCCTCATAGTTTTGACACCTTTTGAAGCTCTTCATATTTTTCACACCTTTTCAGGCTCTTGAGGCTTTTCAACACCGCTTCATGATCCTCCTATTTTTCAGACCGTTTCATGCTCCTCATATTTTTGACACCTTTTGAAGATCTTCATATATTTCACTCCTTTTCACGCTCTTCATTTTTTTCAACACCGTTTCATGCTCCTCCTATTATTCAGACCGTTTCATGCTCATCTCATTTTTGACACCTTTTGAAGCTCTTCATATTTCTCACAGCTATTCAGGCTCTTCATGTTTTTCAACAGGACTTCATGCTCCTCCTATTTTTCAGACCGTATCAATCTCCTCATATTTTTGACACCTTTTGAGGCTCTTCATATATGTCACACCTTTTCAGGCTCTTCATTTTTTTCAACACCACTTCATGCTCCGCCTATTTTTCAGACCGTTTCATGCTCATCTCATTTTTGACACCTTTTGAAGCTCTTCATATTTTTCACACCTTTTGAAGCTCTTCATATTTTTCAGACGTTTTCAGGCTCTTCATGTTTTTCAACACCGCTTCATGCTCCTCCTATTTTTCAGACCATTACATGCACCTCATATTTTTCACACCTTTTGAAGCTCTTCATATTTTTCACACCTTTTCAGGCTCTTCATGTTTTTCAACACCGCTTCATGCTCCTCCTATTTTTCAGACCATTACATGCACCTGCTATTTTTCACACCTTTTGAAACTCTTCATATTTTTCACACCTTTTCAGGCTCTTCATGTTTTTCAACACCGCTTCATGCTCTTTCTATTTTTCAGAACGTTTCATGCTCCTCATATTTTTCACACCTTTTGAAGCTCTTCATATTTTTCACACTTTTCAGGCTCTTGATGTTTTTCAACACCGCTTCATGCTCCGCCTATTTTTCAGGCCGTTTCATGCTCTTCATATTTTTGACACTTTTAGAAGCTCTTCATATTATTCACACCTTTTCATGTGCTTCATGTTTTTGATCACCGCTTCATGCTCCGCCTATTTTTCAGACCTTTTCATTCTCCTCATATCTTTGACACCTTTTGAAGCTCTTCAGATATTTCACACCTTTTCAGGCTCTTCATTTTTTTCAACACCAATTCATGCTCCTCCTATTTTTCAAATCGTTTCATGCTCATCTCATTTTGACACCTTTTGAAGCTCTTCATATATTTCACACCTTATGAAGCTCTTCATATTTTTCATACCTTTTCAGGCTCTTCATGATTTTCAACACCGCTTCATGCTCCTCGTATTTTTCAGACTTTTTCATGCTCATCTCTTTTTTGACACCTTTTGAAGCTCTTCATATTTTTCACACCTTTTGAAGCTCTTCATATTTTTCACATTTTTGAAGCTCTTTATAATTTTCACACGTTTTCAGACTCTTCATGTTTTTCAACACCGCTTCATGCTCCTGCTATTTTTCCGACCGTTTCATACTCCTCATATTTTTGACACGTATTGAGTCTCTTCATATTTTTCACACCTTTTCAGGCTCTTCATGTTTTTGAACACCACTTCATCCTCCTCCTATTTTTAAGACCATTTCATGCTCCTCATATTTTTGACAACTTTTGAAGCTCTTCATATTTTTCACATTTTTGAAGCTCCTCATATTTTTCACACGTTTTCAGGCTCTTCATGTTTTTGAACACCACTTCATGCTCCTCCTATTTTTCAGACCTTTTCATGCTCCTCATGTATTTCACACATTTTGAAGCTCTTCATATTTTTCACACCTTTTCAGGATCTTCATATTTTTCAACACCGTTTCATGCTGCTTCTATTTTTCAGGCCGTTTCATGCTCCTCATATTTTTGACACCTTTTGAAGCTCTTCATATTTTTCACACCTTTTCAGGATCTTCATGTTTTTGAACACCACTTCATGCTCCTCCTATGTTTCAGAGAGTTTCATGCTCCTCATGTATTTCACACCTTTTGAAGCTATTCATATTTTTCACACCTTTTCAGGCTCTTCATGTTTTTCCACACCACTTCATGCTTCTATTTTTCAGACCGTTTCATGCTCCTCATGAATTTCACACCTTTTGAAGCTCTTCATATTTTTCACAACTTGTCAGGCTCTTCATGTTTCTGATCACCGTTTCATGCTCCTCCTATCTTTCAGACCGTTTCATGCTTCTCATATTTTTGACACCATTTGAAGCTCTTCATATTTTTCACACCTTTTCAGGCTCCTCATGTTTTTGAACACTGCTCATGATCCTACGAATTTTCAGACCGTTTCATGCTCTTCATATTTTTGACACCTTTTGAAACTCTTCATATTTTTCACACCTTTTCAGGTTCTTCATTTTTTTCCACACCACTTCATGCTCCTCCTATTTTTCAGACCGATTCATGCTCCTCATGTATTTCACACCTTTTGAAGCTCTTCATATTTTACCCACCTTTTCAGGCTCTTCATGTTTTTCAACACCATTTCATGCTCCTCATGTATTTCCAACCGTTTGAAGCTCTTCATATTTTTCACAACTTTTCAGGCTCTTCAGGTTTTTGAACACGGTTTCATGCTCCTCCTATTTTTAAGACCGTTTCATGCTCCTCATGTATTTCACACCTTTTAAAGCTCTTCATATTTTTCACACCTTTTCAGGCTCTTCATGTTTTTGAACACCGTTTCATTCTCCTCCTATTTTTCAGACCGTTTCATGCTCATCTCATTTTTGACACCTTTTGAAGCTCTTCATATTTCTCACAACTTTTAAGCTCTTCATGTTTTTCACACGTTTTCAGGCTCTTCATGTTTTCAACACCGCTCCGCTTCATGCTCCTCCTATTTTTCAGACCGTTTCATGCTCCTCCTGTATTTCACACCTTTTGAAGCTCTTTATATTTTTCACACCTTTTTAGGCTCTTCATGTTTTTGAACACGATTTCAGGCTCCTCCTATTTTTCGGACTGTTTCATGCTCATCACATTTTTGACACCTTTTGAAGCTCTTCATAATTTTCACACCTTTTGAAGCTCTTCATATTTTTCAAACGTTTTCAGGCTCTTCATTTTTTTCAACACCGCTTCTTGCTCCTCCTATTTTTCAGATCGTTCCATGCTCCTCATATTTTTGACACGTTTTGAAGCTCTTCATATTTTTCACACCTTTTCAGGCTCTTCATGTCTTTGAACACCGTTTCATGCTGCTCTTATTTTTCAGATCTTTTCATGCTCCTCATATTTTTGACACATTTTGAAGCTCTTCATTTTTTCACACCTTTTGAAGCTCTTCATACTTTTCACACCTTTTCAGGCTCTTCATGTTTTTTACACCGCTTCATGCTGCTCCTATTTTTCAGACCGTTTCATGCTCCTCATATTTTTGACACCTTTTGAAGGTCTTCATATCTTTCACACCTTTTCAGGCTCTTCATGTTTTTGAACACCGTTTCATGCTCCTCCTATTTTTCAGACCGTTTCATGCTCCTCATATTTTTGACACCTTTTGAAGCTCTTCATATTTTTCACACCTTTTGAGGCTCTTCATGTTTTTGAACACCGCTTCATGTTCCTCCTATTTTTCAGACCGTTTCATGCTCCTCATATTTTTGACACCTTTTGAAGCTCTTCATATTTTTCACACCTTTTCAGGGTCTTCATGTTTTTTACACCGCTTCATGCTCCTCCTATTTTTCAGACTGTTTCATGCTCCTCCTATTTTTGACACCTTTTGAAGCTCTTCATATTTCACACCATTTCAGGCTTTTCATGTTTTTGAACACCGTTTAATGCTCCTCCTATTTTTCAGAACGTTTCATGCTCCTCATATTTTTGACACCTTTTGAAGCTCTTCATATTTTACCCACCTTTTCAGGTTCTTCATGTTTTTCAACACCGTTTCATGCTCCTCATATATTTCCAACCGTTTGAAGCTCTTCATATTTTTCACAACTTTTCAGGCTCTCCATGTTTTTCAACACCGCTTCATGCTCCTCCCATTTTTCAGACCGTTTCATGCTCCTCATATTTTTGAACCTTTTGAAGCTCTTCATATTTTTCACACCTTTTCATGTTTTTCATGTTGCAGCACCGCTTCATGCTTCTCCTATTTTTCAGACCGTTTCATGCTCCTCATATTTTTGACACCTTTTGAAGCTCTTCATATTTTTCACACATTTTCAGGCTCTTCATGTTTTTCAACATCGATTCATGCTCCTCATATTTTTGACACCTTTTGTATCTCTTCATATTTTTCACACCTTTTCAGGCTCTTCATGTTTTTGAACACCACTTGTGTTCCTCCTATTTTTCAGACCGTTTCATGCTCCTCATATTTTTGACACCTTTTGAAGCTTTCATATATTTCACACGTTTTAAGGCTCTTCATGTTTTTCAACACCGATTCATGCTCCTCATATTTTTGACACCTTTTGAATCTCTTCATATTTTTCACACCTTTTCAGGCTCTTCATGTTTTTGAACACCACTTGTGTTCCTCCTATTTTTCAGACCGTTTCATGCTCCTCATATTTTTGACACCTTTTGAAGCTTTCATATATTTCACACGTTTTCAGGCTCTTCATGTTTTTTACACCGCTTCATGCTCCTCCTATTTTTCAGACTGTTTCATGCTCCTCCTATTTTTGACACCTTTTGAAGCTCTTCATATTTCACACCATTTCAGGCTTTTCATGTTTTTGAACACCGTTTAATGCTCCTCCTATATTCCAGACCGTTTCATGCTCCTCATTTATTTCACACCTTTTGAAGCTCTTCATATTTTTCACACCTTTTCAGGCTCGTGATGTTTTTGAACACCGCTTCATGCTCCTCCTATTTTTCAGACCGTTTCATGCTCCTCATATTTTTGACACCTTTTGAATCTCTTCATATTTTTCAACCTTTTTAGGCTCTTCATGTTTTTGAACACCGTTTCATGCTCCTCCTATTTTTCAAACTGTGTCATGCTCATCTCATTTTTAACAACTTTTGAAGCTCTTCATATTTTTCACACCTTTTGAAGCTCTTCATATTTCTCAAACGTTTTCAGGCTCTTCATGTTTTTCAACACCCCTTCTTGCTCATCCTATTTTTCAGACCGTTTCATGCTCCTCATATTTTTGACACCTTTTGAAGCTCTTCATATTTTTCACACCTTTTCAGGCTCTTCATGTTTTTCAACACCCCTTCTTGCTCATCCTATTTTTCAGACCGTTTCATGTTTCTATCATTTCTGACAACTTTTGAAGCTCTTCATATATTTCACACATTTTCAGGCTCTTCATGTTTTTCAACACCACTTCATGCTCCTCCTATTTTTCAGACCGTTTCATGCTCATCTCACTTTTGACACATTTTGAAGCTCTTCATATTTTGCACACCTTTTGAAGCTCTTCATATTTTTCATATTTTTGAAGCTCTTCATATTTTCACACGTTTTCAGACTCTTCATGTATTTCAAAACCGCTTCATGCTCCTCCTATTTTTCAGAGAGTTTCATGCTCCTCATGTATTTCACACCTTTTGAAGCTCTTCATATTTTCCACACCTTTTAAGGCTCTTCATGTTTTTGAACACCGTTTCATGCTGCTCCTATTTTTCAGACCGTTTAATGCTCCTCATATTTTTGACATTTTTTGAAGCTCTTCATATTTTTCACACCTTTTCAGGCTCTTCATGTTTTTGAACACCGCTTCATGCTCCTGCTATTTTTCAGCCCGGTTCATGCTCCTCCTATTTTTCACACCTTTTGAAGCTCTTCATATTTTTCACATCTTTTCAGGCTCTTCATGTTTTTGAACACCGCTTGATGCTCCTCCTATATTTCAGACTTTTTCATGCTCCTCATGTATTTCACACGTTTTGAAGCTCTTCATATTTTTCACACCTTTTCAGCCTCTTCATGATTTTGAACACCGCTTCATGATCCTCCTATTTTTCAGAATGTTTCATGCTCCTCATATTTTTGACAACTTTTGAAGCTCTTCATATTTTTCACAACTTTTCAGGCTCTTCATGTTTTTCAACACCGCTTCATGCTCCTCATATTGTTCAGACCGTTTCATGCTCATCTCATTTTTATCACCTTTTGAAGCTCTTCATATTTTTCACAACTTTTGAAGCTCTTCATATTTTTCACACCTTTGCAGGCTCCCCATGTTTTTCAACACGGCTTCATGATCCTCCTGTTTTTCAGACCGTTTCATGCTCCTCATATTTTGACACGTTTTGAAGATCTTCATATTTTTCACACATTTTCAGGCTCTTCATGTTTTTCAAAACCGATTCATGCTCCTCCTATGTTTCAGACCGTTTCATGCTCCTCATATTTTGACACCTTTTGAAGCTCTTCATATTTTTCACACCTATTCAGTCTCTTCATCTTTTTAAACACCACTTCATGCTCCTCCTATTTTTCAGACCGATTCATGCTCCTCATGTATTTCACACCTTTTGAAGCTCTTCATATTTTACCCACCTTTTCAGGCTCTTCATGTTTTTCAACACCGTTTCATGCTCCTCATGTATTTCCAACCGTTTGAAGCTCTTCATATTTTTCAAAACATTTCAGGCTCTTCATATTTTTGAACATGGTTTCATGCTCCTCCTATATTTCAGAACTTTTCATGCTCCTCATGTATTTCACACCTTTTAAAGCTCTTCATATTTTTCACACCTTTTCAGGCTCCACATGTTTTTGAACACCGTTTCATTCTCCTCCTATTTTTCAGACCGTTTCATGCTCCTCATATTTTTGACACCTTTTGAAGCTCTTCATATTTTTCACACCTTTTCAGCTCCCCATGTTTCTCAACACGGCTTCATGTTTCTACTGTTTTTCAGACCGTTTCATGCTCCTCATATTTTTGACACGTTTTGAAGCTCTTCATATTTTTCACACCTTTTTAGGCTCTTCATGTTTTTCAACATCACTTCATGCTCCTCCTATTTTTCAGACCGTTTCATGCTCATAATATTTTTGACACTTTTTGAATCTCTTCATATTTTTCATACCTTTTCTGGCTCTTCATGATTTCAACACCGCTTCATGCTCGTCCTATTTACCAGACCTTTTCATGCTCGTCTCATTTTTGAGATCTTTTGAAGCTCTTCATATTTCTCACAACTTTTATGCTCTTCATGTTTTTCACACGTTTTCAGGCTCTTCATGTTTTTCAACACCGCTTCATGCTCCTCCCATTTTTCAGACCGTTTCATGCTCCTCCTATTTTTCAGACCGTTTCATGCTCCTCATATTTTTGACACCTTTTGAAGCTCTTCATATTTTTCACACCTTTTCATGCTCTTCATGTTTTTGAACACCGCTTCATGCTCCTCCCATTTTTCAGACCGTTTCATGCTCCTCCTATTTTTCAGACCGTTTCATGCTCCTCATATTTTTCAGACCTTTTGAGCTCTTCATATTTTTCACACCTTTTCAGGCTCTTCATGTTTTTGAACACCGCTTCATGCTCCTCCTATTTTTCAGACCGCTTCATGCTTCTCATATTTTCACACCTTTTGAAACTCTTCATATTTTCCAAACCTTTTCAGGCTCTTCATGTTTTTCAACACCACTTCATGATCCTCCTATTTTTCAGAGCGTTTCTTGCTCCTCATATTTTTGACACCTTTTGAATCTCTACATACATTTCACAATTCCGTGTTCCACATCAAACGTGAAAGGAGCCTTGATTTCCTTGATGGCACTCCAGAGAAAACCCAAGATCACTGTCTCAAGTCTAGAGGGATCCTGAGGTCACTGGACCAACAGGAAAGGGCTCCGTGGACCCCAAATCATCTCGAGATGAGAGCTTAGTCCCTGGCTTAGACTAAAGAGGAATACCAACTTTCCACAAGCACCTCAAGAGGAGGCTTTTCTCAGCTACAGATATATTTGAGGGACCCCGAGTTTGTGGCCTCAAGTGGAATGGACACCGAGATGCTCTGACTCGAAGTAAGGCCGGATATCCCTGCAGTGAATTGAATGCAGGCTCGTCTTGCATCTCCCAAGACGAAGGGTTGTCTGAATCCCCTGTGGAGACCACAGAGAAAGACCTAGTTCTCCACCTCAACGCAACCGGAGGCCTCATATCCTTTGAAAACTCGAGAGAACCGCGGAGATCAATACTTCCGAAGGAGACGATGTCTGACTCCTCTTGAAAATGGATAGGAGTCCCAGGATCCCTGTGTCACGTAGAACGGGACCCTGGGTCTCCTGCCTCACGTGGAGACGCATCCCAATTGCCATGCCAAAACTCGAGGAGAATCCCGAGGTGTCCCTCGCACCTAGGCAGGATTCCTGACGTCGCTGAACAAACACGTGTCTGGAAGGGCCCTCCCCGTCGTAACTCGAGAATATACCACAGGTTCTGGCCGCAACTCGAGAAAAACCATGAGACTTCCCCCTCGCCGCGAGATGAGGCCCGATTCCCCTGCACTCCGTGCAGAGCAATTCCGTGTTCCACATCAAACATGATAGGAGCCTTGATTTCCTTGATGGCACTCCAGAGAAAACCCAAGATCACTGTCTCAAGTCTAGAGGGATCCTGAGGTCACTGGAGCAACATGAAAGGGCTCCGGGGACCCCAAATCAACTCGAGATGAGAGCTTAGTCCCTGGCTTCGACTCAAGAGGAATACCAAGTTTCCACAAGCACCTCAAGAGGAGGCTTCTCTCAGCTACAGGTATGTGAGAGGGACCCTGAGTTTGTGGCCTTAAGTGGAAAGGACACCGAGATGCTCGACTCGAAGTAAGGCTGGATATCCCTGCAGTGAATTGAATGCAGGCTCGTCTTGCACCTCCCAAGACGAAGGGATGTCTGAATCCCCTGTGGAGACCACAGAGAATGTCCTAGTCCTCCGCCTCATCGCGACCGGAGGCCTCACATCCTTTGAAAACTCGAGATGTCTGCGGAGATCAATGCTCCAAAGGAGACGATGCCTAACTCCTCTTGAAAATGGAAAGGAGTCCCAGGATCCCTGTGGCACGTGGAAAAGGACCCTGGGTCTCCCGCCTCACGTGGAGACGCGTCCAAATTGCCATGCCAAGACTCGAGGAGAATCCCGAGGTGTCCCTCGCACCTAGGCAGGAGTCCTGACGTCGCTGAACAAACACGTGTCTGGAAGGGCCCTCCCCGTCATAACTCGAGAATATACCCCAGCTTCCGGCCACAACTCGAGAAACACCATGAGACTTCCCCCTCGCCGCGAGATGAGGCCCGATTCCCCTGCACTGCGTGCAGAACAATTCCGTGTTCCACATTAAACGTGAAAGGAGCCTTGATTTCCTTGATGGCACTCCAGAGAAAACCCAAGATCACTGTCTCAAGTCTAGAAGGATCCTGAGGTCACTGGAGCAACACCAAAAGGCTCCGTGGACCCCAAATCAACTCGTGATGAGAGCTTAGTCCCTGGCTTCGACTCAAGAGGAATACCAACTTTCCACAAGCACCTCAAGAGGAGGCTTCTCTCAGCTACAGATATGTGAGAGGGACCCTGAGTTTGTGTCCTCAAGTGGAATGGACACCGAGATGCTCTGACTCGAAGTAAGGCCTGATATCCCTGCAGTGAATTGAATGCAGGCTCGTCTTGCATCTCCCAAGACGAAGGGATGTCTGAATCCCCTGTGGAGTCGACAGAGAAAGAACTAGTTCCCCGCCTCATCGAGACTGGAGGCCTCACATCCTTTGAAAACTCGAGAGGTCCGCCGAGATCAATGCTTCCAAAGGAGACGATGCCTGACTCTTCTTGAAAATGGATAGGAGTCCCAGGATCCCTGTGGCACGGAGAAAGGGATCCTGGGTCTCCCGCCTCACGTGGAGACGCGTCCCAATTGCCATGCCAAGACTCGAGGAGAATCCCGAGGTGTCCCTCGCACCTAGGCAGGAGTCCTGACGTCGCTGAACAAACACGTGTCTGGAAGGGCCCTCCCCGTCGTAACTCGAGAATATACCCCTGGTTCCGGCCGCAACTTGAGAAAACCATGAGACATCCCCCTCGCCGCGAGTTGAGGCCCGATTCCCCTGCACTGCGTGCAGAGCAATTCCGTGTTCCACATCAAACGTGAAAGGAGCCTTGATTTCCTTGATGGCACTCCAGAGAAAACCCAAGATCACTGTCTCAAGTCTAGAGGAATCCTGAGGTCACTGGAGCAACACGAAAGGGCTCCGTGGACCCCAAATCAACTCGAGATGAGAGCTTAGTCCCTGGCTTCGACTCAAGAGGAATACCAACTTTCCACAAGCACCTCAAGAGGAGGCTTCTCTCAGCTACAGGTATGTGAGAGGGACCCTGATTTTGTGGCCTCAAGTGGAATGGACACCGAGATGCTCTGACTCGAAGTAAGGCCGGATATCCCTTCAGTGAATTGAATGCAGGCTCGTCTGGCATCTCCCAAGACGAAGGGATGTCTGAATACCCTGTGGAGACCGCAGAGAAAGACCGAGTTCTCCGCCTCATCGTGACCGGAGGCCTCACATCCTTTGAAAACTCGAGAGGTTTGCGGAGATCAATGCTTCCAAAGGAGACGATGAATGAATCCTCTTGAAAATGGAAAGGAGTCCCAGGATCCCTGTGGCACGTGGAAAGGGACCCTGGGTCTCCCTCCTCACGTGGAGACGCGTCCCAATTGCCATGCCAAGACTCGAAGAGAATCCCGAGGTGTCCCTCGCACCTAGGCAGGAGTCCTGACGTCGCTGAACAAACACGTGTCTTGAAGGGCCCTCCACGTCATAACTCGAGAATATACCCCAGGTTCCGGCCGCAACTCGAGAAAAACCATGAGATTTCCCCCTCGCCGCGAGTTGAGGCCCGATTCCCCTGAACTGCATGCAGAGCAATTCCGTGTTCCACATCAAACGTGAAAGGAGCCTTGATTTCCTTGATGGCACTCCAGAGAAAACCCAAGATCACTGTCTCAAGTCTAGAGGGATCCTGAGGTCACTGGACCAACAGGAAAGGGCTCCGTGGACCCCAAATCAACTCGAGATGAGAGCTTAGTCCCTGGCTTCGACTCAAGAGGAATACCAACTTTCCACAAGCACCTCAAGAGGAGGCTTCTCTCAGCTACAGATATATTTGAGGGACCCCGAGTTCGTGGCCTCAAGTGGAATGGACACCGAGATGCTCTGACTCGAATTAAGGCCGGATATCCCTGCAGTGAATTGAATGCAGGCTCGTCTTGCATCTCCCAAGACGAAGGGTTGTCTGAATCCCCTGTGGAGACCACAGAGAAAGACCTAGTCCCCGACCTCAACGCAACTGGAGGCTTCACATCCTTTGAAAACTCGAGAGGACTGCGGAGATCAATACTTCCGAAGGAGACGATGTCTGACTCCTCTTGAATATGGATAGGAGTCCCAGGATCCCTGTGGCACGTGGAAAGGGACACTGGGTCTCCCGCCTCACGTGGAGACGCGTCCAAATTGCCATGCCAAGACTCGAGGAGAATCCCGAGGTGTCCCTCGCACCTAGGCAGGAGTCCTGACGTCGCTGAACAAACACGTGTCTGGAAGGGCCCTTCCCGTCGTAACTCGAGAATATACCCCAGGTTCGGGCCGCAACTCGAGAAAAACCATGAGATTTCCCCCTCGCCACGAGTTGAGGCCCGATTCCCCTGCACTGCATGCAGAGCAATTCCGTGTTCCACATCAAACGTGAAAGGAGCCTTGATTTCCTTGATGGCACTCCAGAGAAAACCCAAGATCACTGTCTCAAGTCTAGAGGGATCCTGAGGTCAATGGACCAACAGGAAAGGGCTCCATGGACCCCAAATCAAATCGAGATGAGAGCTTAGTCCCTGGCTTCGACTCAAGGGAAATGCCAACTTTCCACAAGCACCTCAAGAGGAGGCTTCTCTCAGCTACAGGTATGTGAGAGGGACCCTGAGTTTGTGGCCTCAAGTGGAATGGACACCGAGATGCTCTGACTCGAAGTAAGGCCGGATATCCCTGCAGTGAATTGAATGCAGGCTCGTCTTGCATCTCCCAAGACGAAGGGATGTCTGAATCCCCTGTGGAGATGACAGAGAAAGACCGAGTTCTCCGCCTCATCGCGAGCGGAGGCCTCACATCCTTTGAAAACTCGAGATGTCCACGGAGATCAATGCTTCCAAAGGAGACGATGCCTGACTCCTCTTGAAAATGGATAGGAGTCCCAGGATCCCTGTGGCACGTTGAAAGGGACCCTGGGTCTCCCGCCTTAAGTGGAGATGCGTCCCAATTGCCATGCCAAGACTCGAGGAGAATCCCGAGGTGTCCCTCGCACCTAGGCAGGAGTCCTGACGTCGCTGAAAAAACAAGTATCTGGAAGGGCCCTCCCCGTCGTAACTCGAGAATATACCAGAGGTTCTGTCCGCAACTCGAGAAAAACCATGAGATTTCCCCCTCGCCGCGAGGTGAGGCCTGATTCCCCTGCACTGCGTGCAGAGCAATTCCGTGTTCCACATCAAAGGTGACAGGAGCCTTGATTTCCTTGATGGCACTCCATAGAAAACCCAAGATCACTGTCTCAAGTCTAGAGGGATCCTGAGGTCACTGGACCAACAGGAAAGGGCTCAGTGGACCCCAAATCAACTCGAGATGAGAGCTTAGTCCCTGGCTTCGACTCAAGAGGAATACCAACTTTCCACCAGCACCTCAAGAGGAGGCTTCTCTCAGCTACAGGTATGTGAGAGGGACCCTGAGTTTGTGGCCTCAAGTGGAATGGACACCCAGATGCTCTGACTCGAAGTAAGGCCGGATATCCCTGCAGTGAATTGAATGCAGGCTCGTCTTGCATCTCCCAAGACGAAGGGATGTCTGAATCCCCTGTGGAGATGACAGAGAAAGACCGAGTTCTCCGCCTCATCGCGAGCGGAGGCCTCACATCCTTTGAAAACTCGAGATGTCCACGGAGATCAATGCTTCCAAAGGAGACGATGCCTGACTCCTCTTGAAAATGGATAGGAGTCCCAGGATCCCTGTGGCACGTTGAAAGGGACCCTGGGTCTCCCGCCTTAAGTGGAGACGCGTCCCAATTGCCATGCCAAGACTCGAGGAGAATCCCGAGGTGTCCCTCGCACCTAGGCAGGAGTCCTGACGTCGCTGAAAAAACACGTATCTGGAAGGGCCCTCCCCGTCGTAACTCGAGAATATACCAGAGGTTCTGTCCGCAACTCGAGAAAAACCATGAGATTTCCCCCTCGCCGCGAGGTGAGGCCTGATTCCCCTGCACTGCGTGCAGAGCAATTCCGTGTTCCACATCAAAGGTGAAAGGAGCCTTGATTTCCTTGATGGCACTCCATAGAAAACCCAAGATCACTGTCTCAAGTCTAGAGGGATCCTGAGATCACTGGACCAACAGGAAAGGGCTCAGTGGACCCCAAATCAACTCGAGATGAGAGCTTAGTCCCTGGCTTCGACTCAAGAGGAATACCAACTTTCCACCAGCACCTCAAGAGGAGGCTTCTCTCAGCTACAGGTATGTGAGAGGGACCCTGAGTTTGTGGCCTCAAGTGGAATGGACACCCAGATGCTCTGACTCGAAGTAAGGCCGGATATCCCTGCAGTGAATTGAATGCAGGCTCGTCTTGCATCTCCCAAGACGAAGGGATGTCTGAATCCCCTGTGGAGACCACAGAGAAAGACCGAGTTCTCCGCCTCATCGCGACCGGAGGCCTCACATCCTTTGAAAACTCGAGAGGTCCGCGGAGATCAATACTTCCGAAGGAGACGATGCCTGACTCCTCTTGAAAATGGATAGGAGTCCCAGGATCCCTGTGGCACGTGGAAAGGGACCCTGGGTCTCCCTCCTCACGTGGAGACGCGTCCAAATTGCCATGCCAAGACTCGAAGAGAATCTCGAGGTGTCCCTCGCACCTAGGCAGGAGTCCTGACATCGCTGAACAAACACGTGTCTGGAAGGGCCCTCCCCGTCGTAACTCGAGAATATACCCCAGGTTCCGCCCGCAACTCGAGAAAAACCATGAGATTTCCCCTTCACCGCGAGATGAGGCCCGATTCCCCTGAACTGCGTGCAGAGCAATTCCGTGTTCCACATCAAACGTGAAAGGAGCCTTGATTTCCTTGATGGCACTCCAGAGAAAACCCAAGATCACTGTCTCAAGTCTAGAGGGATCCTGAGGTCCCTGGGGCAACAGGAAATGGCTGCGTAGACTCCAAATCAACTCGAGATGAGAGCTTAGTCCCTGGCTTCGACTCAAGAGGAATAATAAGTTTCCACAAGCACCTCAAGAGGAGGCTTCTCTCAGCTACAGGTATGTGAGAGGGACCCTGAGTTTGTGGCCTCAAGTGGAATGGACACCGAGATGCTCTGACTCGAAGTAAGGCCGGATATCCCTGCAGTGAATTGAATGCAGGCTCGTCTTGCATCTCCCAAAACGAAGTAATGTGTGAATCCCCTGTGGAGACCACAGATAAATACCTAGTCCTCCGCCTCATCTCGACCGGAGGCCTCACATCCTTTGAAAACTCGAGAGGTCCGCGGAGATCAATGCTTCCAAAGGAGACGATGCCTGACTCCTCTTGAAAATGGATAGGAGTGCCAGGATCCCTGTGGCACGTGGAAAGGGACCCTGGGTCTCCCGCCTCACGTGGAGACGGGTCCAAATTGCCATGCCAAGACTCGAGGAGAATGCCGAGGTGTCCCTCGCACCTAGGCAGGAGTCCTGACGACGCTGAACAAACACGTGTCTGGAAGGGCCCTCCCTGTTTTAACTCGAGAATATACCCCAGGATCCGGCCGCAACTCATGAAAAACCATGAGATTTCCCCCTCGCCGCGAGTTGAGGACCGATTCCCCTGCACTGCATGCAGAGCAATTCCGTATTCCACATCAAAAATGAAAGGAGCCTTGATTTCCTTGATGGCACTCCAGAGAAAACCCAAGATCACTGTCTCAAGTCTAGAGGGATCCTGAGGTCACTGGAGCAACACGAAAGGGCTCCGTGGACCCCAAATCAACTCGAGATGAGAGCTTAGTCCCTGGCTTCGACTCAAGAGGAATACCAACTTTCCACAAGCACCTCAAGAGGAGGCTTCTCTCAGCTACAGGTATGTGAGAGGGACCCTGAGTTTGTGGCCTCAAGTTGAATGGACACCGAGATGCTCTGACTCGAAGTAAGGCCGGATATCCCTGCAGTGAATTGAATGCAGGCTCGTCTGGCATCTCCCAAGACGAAGGAATGTCTGAATCCCCTGTGGAGACCACAGAGAAAGACCTAATTATCCGCCTCATCGTGAGCGGAGGCTTCACATCCTTTGAAAACTCGAGAGGTCCGCGGAGATCAATGCTTCCAAAGTAGACGATGCCTGACTCCTCTTGAAAATGGATAGGAGTCCCAGGATCCCTGTGGCACGTGGAAAGGGACCCTGGGTCTCCCGCCTCATGTGGAGACGCGTCCCAATTACCATGCCAAGACTCGAGGAGAATCCCGAGGTGTCCCTCGCACCTAGGCAGGAGTCCTGACGTCGCTGTACAAACACGTGTCTAGAAGGGCCCTCCCCGTCGTTACTCGAGAATATACCCCAGGTTCTGGCCGCAACTCAAGAAAAACCATGAGAATTCCCCCTCGCCGTGAGTTGAGGCCCGATTCCCCTGCACTGCATGCAGAGCAATTCCGTGTTCCACATCAAACGTGAAAGGAGCCTTGATTTCCTTGATGGCACTCCAGAGAAAACCCAAGATCACTGTCTCAAGTCTAGAGGGATCCTGATGTCACTGGAGCAACAGGAAAGTGCTCCGTGAACCCCAAATCAACTCGAGATGAGAGCTTAGTCCCTGGCTTAGACTCAAGAGGAATACCAACTTTCCACAAGCACTTCAGGAGGAGGCTTCTCTCAACTACAGGTATGTGAGAGGGCCCCTGAGTTTGTGGCCTCAAGTGGAATGGACACCGAGATGCTCTGACTCAAAGTAAGGCCGGATATCCCAACAGTGAGTTGAATGCAGGCTCGTCTTGCATCTCCCAAGACGAAGGGATGTCTGAATCCCCTGTGGAAATCACAGAGAAAGACCGAGTTCTCCGCCTCATCGCGACAGGAGACCTCACATCCTTTGAAAACTCGAGAGGTCCGTGGAGATCAATGCTTCAAAAGGAGAAGATGCCTGACTCCTCTTGAAAATGGATATTAGTCCCAGGATCCCTGTGGCACGTGGAAAGGGACCCTCGGTCTCCCGCCTCACGTGGAGACGCGTCCCAATTGCCATGCCAAGACTCGAGGAGAATCCCGAGGTGTCCCTCGCACCTAGGCAGGAGTCCTGACGTCGCTGAACAAACACATGTCTGGAAGGGCCCTCCCCGTCGTAACTCGAGAATATACCGAAGGTTCCGGCCGCAACTCGAGAAAAACCATGAGACTTCCCCCTCGCCGCGAGATGAGGCCCCATTCCCCTGCACTGCGTGCAGAGCAATTCCGTGTTCCACATCAAACGTGAAAGGAGCCTTGATTTCCTTGATGGCACTCCAGAGAAAACCCAAGATCACTGTCTCAAGTCTAGAGGGATCCTGAGGTCACTGGACCAACAGGAAAGGGCTCCGTGGACCCCAAATCAACTCGAGATGAGAGCTTAGTCCCTGGTTTCGACTCAAGAGGAATACCAACTTTCCACAAGCACCTCAAGAGGAGGCTTCTCTCAGCTACAGGTATGTGAGACGGACCCTGAGTTTGTGGCCTCAAGTGGAATGGACACCGAGATGCTCTGATTCGAAGTAAGGCCGGATATCCCTGCAGTGAATTGAATGCAGGCTCGTCTTGCATCTCCCAAGACGAAGGGATGTCTGAATCCCCTGTGGAGACCGCAGAGAAAGACCTAGTTCTCCGCCTCATCGCGACCGGAGGCCTCACATCCTTTGAAAACTCGAGAGGTCCGCGGAGATCAATGCTTCCAAAGGAGACGATGCCTGACTCCTCTTGAAAATGGAAAGGAGTCCCAGGATCCCTGTGGCACGTGGAAAGGGACCCTGGGTCTCCCGCCTCACGTGGAGACGCGTCCAAATTGCCATGCCAAGACTCGAGGAGAATCCCGAGGTGTCCCTCGCACCTAGGCAGGAGTCCTGACGTCGCTGAACAAACACGTGTCTTGAAGGGCCCTCCACGTCGTAACTCGAGAATATACCCCAGGTTCGGGCCGCAACTCGAGAAAAACCATGAGATTTCCCCCTCGCCGCGAGTTTAGGCCCGATTCCCCTGCACTGCATGCAGAGCAATTCCGTGTTCCACATCAAACGTGAAAGGAGCCTTGATTTCCTTGATGGCACTCCAGAGAAAACCCAAGATCACTGTCTCAAGTCTAGAGGGATCCTGAGGTCACTGGACCAACAGGAAAGGGCTCCGTGGACCCCAAATCAACTCGAGATGAGAGCTTAGTCCCTGGCTTAGACTCAAGAGGAATACCAACTTTCCACAAGCACCTCAAGAGGAGGCTTCTCTCAGCTACAAATATATTTGAGGGACCCCGAGTTTGTGGCCTCAAGTGGAATGGACACCGAGATGCTCTGACTCGAAGTAAGGCCGGATATCCCTGCAGTGAATTGAATGCAGGCTCGTCTTGCATCTCCCAAGACGAAGGGTTGTCTGAATCCCCTGTGGAGACCACAGAGAAAGACCTAGTTCTCCACCTCAACGCAACCGGAGGCCTCATATCCTTTGAAAACTCGAGAGAACCGCGGAGATCAATACTTCCGAAGGAGACGATGTCTGACTCCTCTTGAAAATGGATAGGAGTCCCAGGATCCCTGTGGCACGTGGAACGGGACCCTGGGTCTCCCGCCTCACGTGGAGACGCATCCCAATTGCCATGCCAAAACTAGAGGAGAATCCCGAGGTGTCCCTCGCACCTAGGCAGGATTCCTGACGTCGCTGAACAAACACGTGTCTGGAAGGGCCCTCCCCGTCGTAACTCGAGAATATACCCCAGGTTCTGGCCGCAACTCGAGAAAAACCATGAGACTTCCCCCTCGCCGCGAGATGAGGCCCGATTCCCCTGTACTCCGTGCAGAGCAATTCCGTGTTCCACATCAAACATGATAGGAGCCTTGATTTCCTTGATGGCACTCCAGAGAAAACCCAAGATCACTGTCTCAAGTCTAGAGGGATCCTGAGGTCACTGGAGCAACATGAAAGGGCTCCGGGGACCCCAAATCAACTCGAGATGAGAGCTTAGTCCCTGGCTTCGACTCAAGAGGAATACCAAGTTTCCACAAGCACCTCAAGAGGAGGCTTCTCTCAGCTACAGGTATGTGAGAGGGACCCTGAGTTTGTGGCCTTAAGTGGAAAGGACACCGAGATGCTCGACTCGAAGTAAGGCTGGATATCCCTGCAGTGAATTGAATGCAGGCTCGTCTTGCATCTCCCAAGACGAAGGGATGTCTGAATCCCCTGTGGAGACCACAGAGAATGTCCTAGTCCTCCGCCTCAACGCGACCGGAGGCCTCACATCCTTTGAAAACTCGAGATGTCTGCGGAGATCAATGCTTCCAAAGGAGACGATGCCTGACTCCTCTTGAAAATGGAAAGGAGTCCCAGGATCCCTGTGGCACGTGGAAAAGGACCCTGGGTCTCCCGCCTCACGTGGAGACGCGTCCAAATTGCCATGCCAAGACTCGAGGAGAATCCCGAGGTGTCCCTCGCACCTAGGCAGGAGTCCTGACGTCGCTGAACAAACACGTGTCTGGAAGGGCCCTCCCCGTCATAACTCGAGAATATACCCCAGCTTCCGGCCACAACTCGAGAAACACCATGAGACTTCCCCCTCGCCGCGAGATGAGGCCCGATTCCCCTGCACTGCGTGCAGAACAATTCCGTGTTCCACATTAAACGTGAAAGGAGCCTTGATTTCCTTGATGGCACTCCAGAGAAAACCCAAGATCACTGTCTCAAGTCTAGAGGGATCCTGAGGTCACTGGAGCAACACCAAAAGGCTCCGTGGACCCCAAATCAACTCGTAATGAGAGCTTAGTCCCTGGCTTCGACTCAAGAGGAATACCAACTTTCCACAAGCACCTCAAGAGGAGGCTTCTCTCAGCTACAGATATGTGAGAGGGACCCTGAGTTTGTGTCCTCAAGTGGAATGGACACCGAGATGCTCTGACTCGAAGTAAGGCCGGATATCCCTGCAGTGAATTGAATGCAGGCTCTTCTTGCATCTCCCAAGACGAAGGGATGTCTGAATCCCCTGTGGAGTCGACAGAGAAAGAACTAGTTCCCCGCCTCATCGAGACTGGAGGCCTCACATCCTTTGAAAATTCGAGAGGTCCGCCGAGATCAATGCTTCCAAAGGAGACGATGCCTGACTCTTCTTGAAAATGGATAGGAGTCCCAGGATCCCTGTGGCACGGGGAAAGGGACCCTGGGTCTCCCGCCTCACGTGGAGACGCGTCCCAATTGCCATGCCAAGACTCGAGGAGAATCCCGAGGTGTCCCTCGCACCTAGGCAGGAGTCCTGACGTCGCTGAACAAACACGTGTCTGGAAGGGCCCTCCCCGTCGTAACTCGAGAATATACCCCTGGTTCCGGCCGCAACTTGAGAAAAACCATGAGACATCCCCCTTGCCGCGAGATGAGGCCCGATTCCCCTGCACTGCGTGCAGAGCAATTCCGTGTTCCACATCAAACTTGAAAGGAGCCTTGATTTCCTTGATGGCTCTCCAGAGAAAACCAAGATCACTGTCTCAAGTCTAGAGGGATCCTGAGGTCACTGGAGCAACACGAAAGGGCTCCGTGGACCCCAAATCAACTCGAGATGAGAGCTTAGTCCCTGGCTTCGACTCAAGAGGAATACCAAGTTTCCACAAGCACCTCAAGAGGAGGCTTCTCTCAGCTACAGGTATGTGAGAGGGACCCTGAGTTTGTGGCCTCAAGTGCAATGGACACCGAGATGCTCTGACTCGAAGTAAGGCCGGATATCCCTGCAGTGAATTGAATGCAGGCTCGTCTGGCATCTCCCAAGACGAAGGGATGTCTGAATCCCCTGTGGAGACCGCAGAGAAAGACCGAGTTCTCCGCCTCATCGTGACCGGAGGCCTCACATCCTTTGAAAACTCGAGAGGTTTGCGGAGATCAATGCTTCCAAAGGAGACGATGCCTGAATCCTCTTGAAAATGGAAAGGAGTCCCAGGATCCCTGTGGCACGTGGAAAGGGACCCTGGGTCTCCCGCCTCACGTGGAGACGCGTCCCAATTGCCATGCCAAGACTCGAGGAGAATCCCGAGGTGTCCCTCGCACCTAGGCAGGAGTCCTGACGTCGCTGAACAAACACGTGTCTTGAAGGGCCCTCCACGTCGTAACTCGAGAATATACCCCAGGTTCGGGCCGCAACTCGAGAAAAACCATGAGATTTCCCCCTCGCCGCGAGTTGAGGCCCGATTCCCCTGAACTGCATGCAGAGCAATTCCGTGTTCCACATCAAACGTGAAAGGAGCCTTGATTTCCTTGATGGCACTCCAGAGAAAACCCAAGATCACTGTCTCAAGTCTAGAGGGATCCTGAGGTCACTGGACCAACAGGAAAGGGCTCCGTGGACCCCAAATCAACTCGAGATGAGAGCTTAGTCCCTGGCTTCGACTCAAGAGGAATACCAACTTTCCACAAGCACCTCAAGAGGAGGCTTCTCTCAGCTACAGATATATTTGAGGGACCCCGAGTTCGTGGCCTCAAGTGGAATGGACACCGAGATGCTCTGACTCGAATTAAGGCCGGATATCCCTGCAGTGAATTGAATGCAGGCTCGTCTTGCATCTCCCAAGATGAAGGGATGTCAGAATCCCCTGTGGAGACGACAGAGAAAGACCTAGTCCTCAGCCTCATCACGACCGGAGGCCTCCCATCTTTTGAAAAGTCGAGAAGTCTGCGGAGATAAATGCTTCCAAAGGAGACGATGCCTGACTCCTCTTGAAAATGGATAGGAGTCCCAGGATCCCTATGGCACGTGGAAAGGGACCCTGGGTCTCCCGCCTCACGTGGAGACGGGTCCCAATTGCCATGCGAAGACACAGGAGAATCCCGCGGTGTCTCTCGCACCTAGGCAGGAGTCCTGACGTCGCTGAACAAACACGTGTCTGGAAGGGCCCTCCCCGTCGTAACTCGAGAATATACCCCAGGTTCCGGCCGCAACTCGAGAAAAACCATGAGACTTCCCCCTCGCCGCGAGATGAGGCCCGATTCCCCTGCACTGCGTCCAGAGCAATTCCGTGTTCCACATCAAACCTGAAAGGAGCCTTGATTTTCTTGATGACACTCCAGAGAAAACCCAAGATCACTGTCTCAAGTCTATAGGGATAATGAGGTCACTGGAGCAACACGAAAGGGCTCCGTCGACCCCAAATCAACTCGAGATGAGAGCTTAGTCCCTGGCTTTGACTCAAGAGGAATACCAACTTTCCACAAGCACCTCAAGAGGAGGCTTCTCTCAGCTACAGGTATGTGCGAGGGACCCTGAGTTTGTGGCCTCAAGTGGAATGGACACTGAGATGCTCTGACTCGAAGTAAGGCCGGATATCCCTGCAGTGAAGTGAATGCAGGCTCGTCTTGCATCTCCCAAGACGAAGGGATGTCTGAATCCCCTCTGGAGACCACAGAGAAAGACCTAGTCCTCCGCCTCAACGCGAACAGAGGCCTCACATCCTTTTAAAACTCGAGAGGTCCGCGGAGATCAATGCTTCCAAAGGAGACGATGCCTGACTCCTCTTGAAAATGGATAGGAGTCTCAGGATCCCTGTGGCACGTGGAAAGGGACACTGGGTCTCCCGCCTCATGTGGAGATGCGTCCCAATTGCCATGCCAAGACTCGAGGAGAATCCCGAGGTGTCCCTCGCACCTAGGCCGGAGTCCGGACGTCGCTGAACAAACACGTGTCTGGAAGGGCCCTCCCCATCGTAAATCGAGAATATACCCCAGGTTCCGGCCGTAACTCGAGAAAAACCATGAGACTTGCCCCTCGCCGCGAGATGAGTCCCGATTAACCAGAACTGCGTGCAGAGCAATTCCGTGATCCACATCAAACGTGAAAGGAGACTTGATTTCCTTGATGCCACTCCAGAGAAAACCCAAAGTCACTGTCTGAAGTATAGAGGGATCCTGAGGTCACTGGAGCTACACGAAAGGGCTCCGTGGACCCCAAATCAACTCGAGATGAGAGCTTAGTCCCTGGCTTCGAATCAAGAGGTATACCAAGTTTCCACAAGCACCTCAAGATGAGGCTTCTCTCAGCTACATGTATGTGAGAGGTACCCTGAGTTTGTGGCCTCAAGTGGAATGGACACCGAGATGCTCTGACTCGAAGTAAGGCCGGATATCCCTGCAGTGAATTGAATGCAAGCTCGTCTTGCATCTCCCAAGACGAAGGGATGTCTGAATCCCCTGTGGAGACCACAGAGAAAGACCTAGTTCCCCGCCTCATCGCGACCGGAGGCCTCACATCCTTTGAAAACTCGAGAGGTCCGCGGAGATCAATGTTTCCAAAGGAGACGATGCCTGACTCCTCTTGAAAATGGTTAGGAGTCCCAGGATCTCCGTGGCACGTGGAAAGGGACCCTGGGTCTCCCGCCTCACGTGGAGACGCGTCCCAATTGCCATGCCAAGACTCGAGGAAAATCCCGAGGTGTCCCTCGCACCTAGGCAGGAGTCCTGACGTCGCTGAACAAACACGTGTCTGGAAGGGCCCTCCCTGTCGTAACTCGAGAATATAACCCAGGTTCCGGCCGCAACTCGTGAAAAACATTGAGACTTCCCCCTCGCCGCGAGATGAGGCCCGATTCCCCTGCACTGCGTGCAGAGCAATTCCGTGTTCCACATCAAACGTGAAAGGAGCCTTGATTTCCTTGATAGCACTCCAGAGATAACCCAAGATCACTGTCTCAAGTCTAGAGGGATCTTGAGGTCACTGGAGCAACACGAATGGGCTCCGTGGACCCCAAATCAACTCGAGATGAGAGCTGAGTCCCTGGCTTCGACTCAAGAGGAATACCAACTTTCCACAAGCACCTCAAGAGGAGGCTTCTCTCAGCTACAGGTATGTGAGAGGGAACCTGAGTTTGTGGCCTCAAGTGGAATGGACACCGAGATGCTCTGACTCGAAGTAAGGCCGGATATCCCTGCAGTGAATTGAATGCAGGCTCATCTTCCATCTCCCAAGACGAAGGGATGTCTGAATCCCCTGTGGAGGCCACAGAGAAAGACTTAGTCCTCCGACTCACCGCGACCGGAGGCCTCACATCCTTTGAAAACTCGAGAGGTCCGCGGAGATCAATGCTTCCAAAGAAGACGATGCCTGACTCCTCTTGAAAATGGATAGGAGTCCCAGGATCACTGTGGCACGTGGAAAGGGACCCTGGGTTTCCCGCCTCACGTGGAGACGCGTCCCAATTGCCATGCCAAGACTCGAGGAGAATCCCAAGGTGTCCCTCGCACCTAGGAAGGAGTCCTGACGGCCCTTAAAAAACACGTGTCTGGAAGGGCCCTCCCCGTCGTAACTCGAGAATATAGCCCAGGTTCCGGCCGCAACTCGAGAAAAACCATGAGACTTCCCCCTCGCCGAGAGATGAGGCCCGATTCCCCTGCACTGAGTGCAGAGCAATTCCGTGTTCCACATCAAACGGGAAATGAGCCTTGATTTCCTTGATGGCACTCCAGAGAAAACCCAAGATCACTGTCTCAAGTCTAGAGGGATCCTGAGGTCACTGTAGCAACACGAAAGGGCTCCGTGGAACCCAAATCAACTCGAGATGAGAGCTTAGTCCCTGGCTTCGACTCAAGAGGAATACCAACTTTCCACAAGCACCTCAAGAGGAGGCTTCTCTCAGCTACAGGTAGGTGAGAGGGACCCTGAGTTAGTGGCCTCAAGTGGAATGGACACCGAGATGCTCTGACTCGAAGTAAGGCCCGATATCTCTGCAGTGAATTGAATGCAAGCTCGTCTTGCATCTCCCAAGACGAAGGGATGTCTGAATCCACTGTGGAGACCACAGAGAAAGTCCTAGTTCTCCGCCTCATCGCGACCGGAGGCCTCACATCCTTTGAAAACTTGAGAGGTCCGAGGAGATCAATGCTTCCAAAGGAGACGATGCCTGACTCCTCTTGAAAATGGATAGGAGTCCCAGGATCCCTGTGGCACGTGGAAAGGGAACCTAGGTCTCCCGCCTCACGTGGAGACGCGTCCAAATTGCCATGCCAAGCCTCGAGGAAAATCCCGAGGTGTCCCTCGCACCTAGGCAGGAGTCCTCACGTCGCTGAACAAACACGTGTCTGGAAGGGCCCTCCCCGTCGAAACTCGAGAATATACCCCAGGTTCCGACCGCAACTCGAGAAAAACCATGAGACTTCCCCCTCGCCGCTGGATGAGGCCCGATTCCCCTGCACTGCGTGCAGAGCAATTCCGTGTTCCACATCAAACGTGAAAGGAGCCTTGAATTCCTTGATGGCACTCCAGAGAAAACCCAAGATCACTGTCTCAAGTCTGGAGGGATCCTGAGGTCAATGGAGCAAAATGAAAGGGCTCCGTGGACCCCAAATCAACTCGAGATGAGAGCTTAGTCCCTGGCTTCGACTCAAGAGGAATACCAACTTTCCACAAGCACCTCAAGAGAAGGCTACTCTCAGCTAATGGTATGTGAGAGGGACCCTGAGTTTGTGGCCTCAAGTGGAATGGACACCGAGATGCTGTGACTCGAAGTAAGGCCAGATATCCCTGCAGTGATTTGAATACAGGCTCGTCTTGCATCTCCCAAGACGAAGGGATGTCTGAATCCCCTGTGGAGGCCACAGAGAAAGACCTAGTTCTCCGCCTCATCGCGACCGGAGGCCTCACATCCTTTGAAAACTCGAGAGGTCTGCGGAGATCAAAGCTTCCAAAGGAGACGATGCCTGACGCCTCTTGAAAATGGATAGGAGTCCCAGGATCCCTGTGGCACGTGGAAAGGGACCCTGGGTCTCCCGCCTCACGTGGAGACGCGTCCAAATTGCCATGCCAAGACTTGAGGAGAATCCCGAGGTGTCCCTCGTACCTAGGCAGGAGTCCTGACGTCGCTGAACAAACACGTGTCTGGAAGGGCCCTCCCCGTCGTAACTCGAGAATATATCCCAGGTTCCGGCCCCAACTCGAGAAAAACCATGAGACTTCCCCCTCGCCGCGAGATGAGGCCCGATTCCCCTGCAATGCGTGCAGAGCAATTCCGTGTTCCACTTCAAACGGGAAAGGAGCCTTGATTTCCTTGATGGCACTCCAGAGAAAACCCAAGATCACTGTTTCAAGTCTAGAGGGATCCTGAGGTCACCTGAGCAACACGAAAGAGCTCCGTGGACCCCAAATCAACTCGAGATGAGAGATTAGTCCCTGGCTTCAACTCAAGAGGAATACGAACTTTCCACAAGCACCTCAAGAGGAGGCTTCTCTCAGCTA
This sequence comes from Dama dama, assembly GCF_033118175.1. Taxonomy (NCBI): domain Eukaryota; kingdom Metazoa; phylum Chordata; class Mammalia; order Artiodactyla; family Cervidae; genus Dama; species Dama dama. The sequence continues at coordinate 4,726,288 of NW_026870893.1, read as the reverse complement.
CATGTATGTGAGAGGGACCCTGAGTTTGTGGCCTCAAGTGGAATGGACACCGAGATGCTCTGACTCGAAGTAAGGCCGGATATCCCTGCAGTGAATTGAATGCAGGCTCGTCTTGCATCTCCCAAGACGAAGGGATGTCTGAATCACCTGTGGAGACCACAGAGAAAGACCTAGTCCTCCGCCTACTCGTGACCGGAGGCCTCACATCCTTTGAAAACTCGAGAGGTCCGCGGAGATCAATGCTTCCAAAGGAGACGATGCCTGACTCCTCTTGAAAATGGATAGGAGTACCAGGATCCCTGTGGCACGTGGAAAGGGACCCTCGGTCTCCCGCCTCACGTGGAGACGCATCCCAATTGCCATGCCAAGACTCGAGGAGAATCCCGAGGTGTCCCTCGCACCTAGGCAGGAGTCCTGACGTCGCTGAACAAACACGTGTCTGGAAGGGCCCTCCCCGTCGTAACTCGAGAATATACCCCAGGTTCCGGCCGCAACTCGAGAAAAACCATGAGACTTCACCATCGCCGCGAGATGAGGCCCGATTCCCCTGGGCTGCGTGCAGAGGAATTCCGTGTTCCATATCAAACGTGATAGGAGCTTTGATTTCCTTGATGGCACTCCCGAGAAAACCCAAGATCACTGTCTCAAGTCTAGAGGGATCCTGAGGTCACTGGAGCAACACGAAATGGCTCCGTGGACCCCAAATCAACTCGAGATGAGAACTTAGTCCCTGGCTTCGACTCAAGAGGAATACCAACTTTCCACAAGCACCTCAAGAGGAGGATTCTCTCAGCTACAGGTATGTGAGAGGGACCCTGAGTTCGTGGCCTCAAGTGGAATGGACACCGAGATGCTCTGACTCGAAGTAAGGCCGGATATCCCTGCAGCGAATTGAATGCAGGCTCGTCTTGCCTCTCCCAAGACGAAGGGATGTCTGAATCCCCTGTGGAGGCCACAGAGAAAGACCTAGTCCTCTGACTCATCGCGACCGGAGGCCTCACATCCTTTGAAAACTCGAGAGGTCCGCGGAGATCAATGCTTCCAAAAAAGACGATGCCTGACTCCTCTTGAAAATGCATAGGAGTCCCAGGATCCCTGTGGCACGTGGAAAGGGACCCTGGGTCTCCCGCCTCACGTGGAGACGCGTCCAAATTGCCATGCCAAGACTCGAGGAGAATCCCGAGGTGTCCCTCACACCTAGGCAGGAGTCCTCACGTCGCTGAACAAACCTGTGTCTGGAAGTGCCCTCCCCGTCGTAACTCGAGAATATACCCCAGGTCCGGCCGCAACTCTAGAAAAACCATGAGACTTCCCCCTCCCCAGGAGATAAGGCCCGATTCCCCTGCACTGCGTGCAGACCAATTCCGTGTTCCACATCAAACGTGAAAGGAGCCTTGATTTCCTTAATGGCACTCCAGAGAAAACCAAAGATCACTGTTTCAAGACTAGAGGGATCCTGAGGTCACTGTAGCAACACGAAAGGGCTCCGTGGACCCCAAATCAACTCGAGATGAGAGCTTAGTCCCTGGCTTCGACTCAAGAGGAATACCAACTTTCCACAAGCACCTCAAGAGGAGGCTTCTCTCAGCTACAGGTATGTCAGAGGGACCCTGAGTTTGTGGCCTCAAGTGGAATGGACACCGAGATGCTCTGACTCGAAGTTAGGCCGGATATCCCTGCAGCGAATTGAATGCAGGCTCGTCTTGCATCTCCCAAGACGAAGGGATGTCTGAATCCCCTGTGGAGACCACAGAGAAAGACCTAGTTTTCCGCCTCATCGCGACCGGTGGCCTCACATCCTTTGAAAATTCGAGAGGTCCACGGAGATCAATGCTTCCAAAGGAGACGATGCCTGACTCCTCTTGAGAATGGATAGGAGTCCCAGGATCCCTGTGGCACGTGGAAAGGGACCCTGGGTCTCCCGCCTCACGTGTAGACGCGTCCCAATTGCCCTGCCAAGACTCGAGGAGATTCCCGAGGTGTCCCTCGCACCTAGGCAGGAGTCCTGACGTCGCTGAACAAACACGTGTCTGGAAGGGCCCTCCCCGTCCTAACTCGAGAATATACCCCAGGTTCCGGCTGCAACTCGAGAAAAACCATGAGATTTCCCTCTTGCCGCGAGTTGATGCCCGATTCCCCTGCACTGCGTGCAGAGCAATTCCGTGTTCCACTTCAAACGTGAAAGGAGCCTTGATTTCCTTGATGGCACTCCAGAGAAAACCCAAGATCACTGTCTCAAGTCTAGAGGGATCCTGAGGTCACTGGACCAAGAGGAAAGGGCTCCGTGGACCCCAAATCAACTCGAGATGAGAGCTTAGTCCCTGGCTTCGACTCAAGGGGAATACCAAGTTTCCACAAGCACCTCAAGAGGAGGCTTCTCTCAGCTATAGGTATGTGAGACGGACCCTGAGTTTGTGGCCTCAAGTGGAATGGACACCGAGATGCTCTGATTCGAAGTAAGGCCGGATATCCCTGCAGTGAACTGAATGCAGGCTCGTCTTGCATCTCCCAAGACGAAGGGATGTCTGAATCCCCTGTGGAGACCGCAGAGAAAGACCGAGTTCTCCGCCTCATCGCGACCGGAGGCCTCACATCCTTTGAAAACTCGAGAGGTCCGCGGAGATCAATGCTTCCAAAGGAGACGATGCCTGACTCCTCTTGAAAATGGAAAGGAGTCCCAGGATCCCTGTGGCACGTGGAAAGGGACCCTGGGTCTCCAGCCTCACTTGGAGACGCGTCCAAATTGCCATGCCAAGACTCGAGGAGAATCCCGAGGTGTCCCTCGCACCTAGGCAGGAGTCCTGACGTCGCTGAACAAACACGTGTCTTGAAGGGCCCTCCCCATCGTAACTCGAGAATATACCACAGGTTCGGGCCGCAACTCGAGAAAAACCATGAGATTTCCCCCTCGCCGCGAGTTGAGGCCCGATTCCCCTGCACTGCATGCAGAGCAATTCCGTGTTCCACATCAAACGTGAAAGGAGCCTTGATTTCCTTGATGGCACTCCAGAGAATACCCAAGATCACTGTCTCAAGTCTAGAGGGATCCTGAGGTCACTGGACCAACAGGAAAGGGCTCCGTGGACCCCAAATCAACTCGAGATGAGAGGTTAGTCCCTGGCTTAGACTCAAGAGGAATACCAACTTTCCACAAGCACCTCAAGAGGAGGCTTCTCTCAGCTACAGATATATTTGAGGGACCCCGAGTTTGTGGCCTCAAGTGGAATGGACACCGAGATGCTCTGACTCGAAGTAAGGCCGGATATCCCTGCAGTGAATTGAATGCAGGCTCGTCTTGCATCTCCCAAGACGAAGGGTTGTCTGAATCCCCTGTGGAGACCACAGAGAAAGACCTAGTCCTCCACCTCAACGCAACCGGAGGCCTCATATCCTTTGAAAATTCGAGAGGACCGCGGAGATCAATACTTCCGAAGGAGACGATGTCTGACTCCTCTTGAAAATGGATAGGAGTCCCAGGATCCCTGTGGCACGTGGAACGGGACCCTGGGTCTCCCGCCTCACGTGGAGACGCATCCCAATTGCCATGCCAAAACTCGAGGAGAATCCCGAGGTGTCCCTCGCACCTAGGCAGGAGTCCTGACGTCGCTGAACAAACACGTGTCTGGAAGGGCCCTCCCCGTCGTAACTCGAGAATATACCCCAAGTTCCGGCCGCAACTCGAGAAAAACCATGAGACTTCCCCCTCGCCGCGAGATGAGGCCCGATTCCCCTGCACTCCATGCAGAGCAATTCCGTGTTCCACATCAAACTTGAAAGGAGACTTGATTTCCTTGACGGCACTCCAGAGAAAACCCAAGATCACTGTCTCAAGTCTAGAGGGATCCTGAGGTCACTGGAGCAACATGAAAGGGCTCCGGGGACCCCAAATCAACTCGAGATGCGAGCTTAGTCCCTGGCTTCGACTCAAGAGGAATACCAACTTTCCACAAGCACCTCAAGAGGAGGCTTCTCTCAGCTACAGGTATGTGAGAGGGCCCCTGAGTTTGTTGCCTCAAGTGGAAAGGACACCGAGATGCTCGACTCGAAGTAAGGCTGGATATCCCTGCAGTGAATTGAATGCAGGCTCGTCTTGCATCTCCCAAGACGAAGGGATGTCTGAATCCCCTGTGGAGATGACAGAGAAAGACCGAGTTCTCCGCCTCATCGCGAGCGGAGGCCTCACATCTTTGAAAACTCGAGAGGTCCACGGAGATCAATGCTTCCAAAGTAGACGATGCCTGACTCCTCTGGAAATTGGATAGGAGTCCCAGGATCCATTTGGCACGTGGAAAGGGACCCTGGGTCTCCCGCCTCACGTGGAGACGCGTCCCAATTGCCATGCCAAGACTCGAGGAGAATCCCGAGTTGTCCCTCGCACCTAGGCAGGAGTCCTGACGTCGCTGAGAAAACACGTGTCTGGAAGGGCCCTCCCCGTCGTAACTCAAGAATATACCCCAGGTTCTGGCCGCAACTCGAGAAAAACCATGAGATTTCCCCCTCGCCGTGAGTTGAGGCCCGATTCCCCTGCACTGCGTGCAAAGCAATTCCGTGTTCCACATCAAACGTGAAAGGAGCCTTGATTTCCTTGATGGCACTCCAGAGAAAACCCAAGATCACTGTCTCTAGTCTAGAGGGATCCTGAGGTCACTGGAGAAACACGAAAGGGCTCCGTGGACCCCAAATCAACTCGAGATGAGAGTTTAGTCCCTGGCTTCGACTCAAGAGGAATACCAAGTTTCCACAAGCACCTCAAGAGGAGGCTTCTCTCAGCTACAGGTATGTGAGACGGACCCTGAGTTTGTGGCCTCAAGTGGAATGGACACCGAGATGCTCTGATTCGAAGTAAGGCCGGATATCCCTGCAGTGAACTGAATGCAGGCTCGTCTTGCATCTCCCAAGACGAAGGGATGTCTGAATCCCCTGTGGAGACCGCAGAGAAAGACCGAGTTCTCCGCCTCATCGCGACCGGAGGCCTCACATCCTTTGAAAACTCGAGAGGTCCGCGGAGATCAATGCTTCCAAAGGAGACGATGCCTGACTCCTTTTGAAAATGGAAAGGAGTCCCAGGATCCCTGTGGCACGTGGAAAGGGACCCTGGGTCTCCTGCCTCACGTGGAGACGCGTCCAAATTGCCATGCCAAGACACGAGGAGAATCCCGAGGTGTCCCTCGCACCTAGGCAGGAGTCCTGACGTCGCTGAACAAACACGTGTCTGGAAGGGCCCTCCCCGTCGTAACTCGAGAATATACCCCAGGTTCGGGCCGCAACTCGAGAAAAACCATGAGACTTCCCCATCGCCGCGAGTTGAGGCCCGATTCCCCTGCACTGCGTGCAGAGCAATTCCGTGTTCCACATCAAACGTGAAAGGAGCCTTGATTTCCTTGATGCCACTCCAGAGAAAACTCAAAGTCACTGGCTGAAGTCTAGAGGGATCCTGAGGTCACTGGAGCAACACAAAAGGTCTCCGTGGACCCCAAATCAACTCGAGATGAGAGCTTAGTCCCTGGCTTCGACTCAAGAGGAATACCAACTTTCCACAATCACCTCAAGAGGAGGCTTCTCTCAGCTACAGGTAGGTGAGAGGGAACCTGAGTTAGTTGCCTCAAGTGGAATGGACACCGAGATGCTCTGACTCGAAGTAAGGCCGGATATCTCTGCAGTGAATTGAATGCAAGCTCGTCTTGCATCTCCCAAGACGAAGGGATGTCTGAATCCACTGTGGAGACCACAGAGAAAGTCCTAGTTCTCCGCCTCATCGCGACCGGAGGCCTCACATCCTTTGAAAACTCGAGAGGTGGGCGGAGATCAATGCTTCCAAAGGAGACGATGCCTGACTCCTCTTGAAAATGGATAGGAATCCCAGGAACCCTGTGGCACGTGGAAAGCGACCCTGGGTCTCCCGCCTCACATGGAGACGTGTCCCAACTGCCATGCCAAGACTCGAGGAGAATCCCGAGGTGTCCCTCGCACCTAGGCAGGAATCCAGACGTCGCTGAACAAAGACGTGTCTGGAAGGGCCCTCCCCGTCGTAACTCGAGAATATACCCCAGGTTCCGCCCGCAACTCGAGAAAAACCATAGGACTTCCCCCTCGCAGCGAGATGAGGCCCGATTCCCCTGCACTGCGTGCAGAGCAATTCCGTGTTCCACATCAAACGTGAAAGGAGCCTTGATTTCCTTGATGGCACTCCAGAGAAAACCCAAGATCACTGTCTCAAGTCTAGAGGGATCCTGAGGTCACTGGAGCAACACGAAAGGGCTCCGTGGACCCCAAATCAACTCAAGATGAGAGCTTAGTCCCTGGCTTCGACTCAAGAGGAATACCAACTTTCCACAAGCACCTCATGAGGAGGCTTCTCTCAGCTACAGGTATGTGAGAGGGACCCTGAGTTTGTAGCCTCAAGTGGAATGGACACCGAGATGCTCTGACTCGAAGTAAGGCCGGATATCACTGCAGTGAATTGAATGCAGGCTCGTCTTGCATCTCCCAAGACGAAGGGATGACTGAATCCCCTGTGGAGACCACAGAGAAAGACCTAGTTCTCCGCCTCATCGCGACCGGAGGCCTCACATCCTTTGAAAACTCGAGAGGTCCGCGGAGATCAATGCTTCCAAAGAAGACGATGCCTGACTCCTCTTGAAAATGGATAGGAGTCCCAGGATCCCTGTGGCACGTGGAAAGGCACCTTTGGTCTCCCGCCTCAGGTGGAGACGCGTCCCAATTGCCATGCCAAGACTCGAGGAGAATCCCGAGGTGTCCCTCGCACCTAGGCAGGTGTCCTGACGTCGCTGAACAAAAACGTGTCTGGAAGGGCCCTCCCCGTCGTAAGTCGAGAATATACCCCAGGTTCCGGGGGCAACTCGAGAAAAACCATGAGAATTCCCCCTCGCCGCGAGATGAGGCCCGATTCCCCTGCACTGAATGCAGAGCAATTCCGTGTTCCACATCAAACAGGAAATGAGCCTTGATTTCCTTGATGGCACTCCAGAGAAAACCCAAGATCACTGTCTCAAGTCTAGAGGGATCCTGAGGTCACTGTAGCAACACGAAAGGGCTCCGTGGAACCCAAATCAACTCGAGATGAGAGCTTAGTCCCTGGCTTCGACTCAAGAGGAATACCAACTTTCCACAAGCACCTCAAGAGGAGGCTTCTCTCAGCTACAGGTAGGTGAGAGGGAACCTGAGTTAGTGGCCTCAAGTGGAATGGACACCGAGATGCTCTGACTCGAGGTAAGGCCGGATATCTCTGCAGTGAATTGAATGCAAGCTCGTCTTGCATCTCCCAAGACGAAGGGATGTCTGAATCCAATGTGGAGACCACAGATAAAGAACTTGTTTTCCGCCTCATCGCAACCGGAATACTCACATCCTTTGAAAACTCGAGAGGTCCGCGGAGATCAATGCTTCCAAAGGAGACGATGCCTGACTCCTCTTGAAAATGGATAGGAGTCCCAGGATCCCTGTGGCACTTGGAAAGGGACCCTGGGTCTCCCGCCTCACGTGGAGACGTGTCCCAATTGCCATGCCAAGATTCGAGGAGAATATCGAGGTGTCCCTCACACCTAGGCAGGAGTCCTGACGTCGCTGAACAAACACGTGTCTGGAAGGGCCCTCTCCGTCGTAACTCGAGAATATAAACCAGGTTCAGGCCGCAACTCGAGAAAAACCATGAGACTTCTCCCTCGCCGCGAGATGAGGCCCGATTCCCCTGCACTGTTTGCAGAGCAATTCCGTGTTCCACATCAAACATCAAAGGAGCTTTGATTTCCTTGATGGCACTCCAGAGAAAACCCAAGATCACTGTCTCAAGTCTAGAGGGATCCTGAGGTCACTGGAGCAACACGAAAGGGCTCCGTCGAACACAAATCAACTCGAGATGAAAGCTCAGGCCCTGGCTTTGACTCAAGAGGAATACCAACTTTCCAAAAGCACCTCAAGAGGAGGCTTCTCTCAGCTACAGGTATGTGAGAGGGACCCTGAGTTTGTGGTGTCAAGTGGAATGGACACCGAGAGGCTCTGACTCAAAGTAAGGCCGGATATCCCTGCAGTGAATTGAAAGCAGGCTCTTCTTGCATCTCCCAAGACGAAGGGATGTCTGAATCCCCTGTGGAGACCATAGAGAAAGACCTAGTTCTCCGCCTCATGGCGACCGGAGGCCTCACATCCTTTGAAAATTCTAGAGGTCCACAGAGATCAATGCTTACAAAGGAGACGATTCCTGACTCCTCTTGAAATGGATAGGAGTCCCAGGATCCCTGTGGCACGTGGAAAGGGACCCTGGGTCTCCCGCCTCACGTGGAGACGCGTCCCAATTGCCATGCCAAGACTCGTGGAGAATCCCGAGGTGTCACTCTCACGTAGGCAGGAGTCCTGACGTCGCTGAACAGACACGTGTCTGGAAGGGCCCTGCCCGTCGTAACTCGAGAATATATCCCAGGTTCCGGCCGCAACTCGAGAAAAACCATGAGACTTCCCCCTCGCCGCAAGAGGAGGCCCGATTCCCCTGCACTGCATGCAGAGCAATTCCATGTTCCACATCAAACGTGAAAGGAGCCTTGATTTCCTTGATGGCACTCCAGAGAAAACCCAAGATCACTGTCTCAAGTCTAGAGGGATCCTGAGGTCACTGGAGCAACACGAAAGGTCTCCGTGGACCGCAAATCAACTCGAGATGAGAGCTTAGTCCCTGGCTTCGACTCAAGAGGAAGACCAACTTTCCACAAGCACCTCAAGAGGCGGCTTCTCTCAGCTACAGGTATGTGAGAGGGACCCTGAGTTTTTGGCCTCAAGTGGAATGGACACCGAGATGCTCTGACTCGAAGTAAGGCAGGATATTACTGCAGTGAATTGAAAGCAGGCTCGTCTTGCTTCTCGCAAGACGAAGGGATGTCTGAATCCCCTGTGGAGACCACAGAGAAAGACCTAGTTCTCCGCCTCATCGCGAACGGAGGCCTCATATCCTTTGAAAACTCGAGAGGTCCGCAGATATCAATGCATCCAAAGGAGACGATGCCTGACTCCTCTTGAAAATGGATAGGAGTCCCAGGATACCTGTGGCACGTGGAAAGGGACCCTGGGTCTCCCGCCTCACGTGGAGACGCGTCCCAATTGCCATGCCAAGACTCGAGGAGAATCCCGAGGTGTCCGTTGCATCTAGGCAGGAGTCGTGACGTCGCTGAACAAACACGTGTCTGGAAGGGCCCTCCCCGTCGTAACTCGAGAATATACCCCAGGTTCCGGCCGCAACTCGAGAAAAACCATGAGACTTCCCCCTCTCCGCGAGATGAGGCCCGATTCCCCTGCACTGCGTGCCGAGCAATTCCGTGTTCCACATCAAACGTGAAAGGATCCTTGATTTCCTTGATGGCACTCCAGAGAAAACCCAAGATCACTGTCTCAAATCTAGAGGGATCCTGAGGTCACTGGAGCAACACGAAAGGGGTCCGTGGACCCCAAATCTACTCGAGATGAGAGCTTTTCCCTGGCTTCGACTCAAGAGGAATACCAACTTTCCACAAGCACCTCAAGAGGAGGCTTCTCTCAGCTACAGGTATGTGAGAGGGACCCTGAGTTTGTGGCCTCAAGTGGAATGGACACCGAGATGCTCTGACTCGAAGTAAGGCCGGATATCCCTGCAGTGAATTGAATGCAGGCTCGTCTTGCATCTCCCAAGACGAAGGCATGTCTGAATCACATGTGGAGACCACAGAGAAAGACCTAATCCTCCGCCTCAACGCGACCGGAGGCCTCACATCCTTTGAAAACTCAAGAGGTCCGCGGAGATCAATGCTTCCAAAGGAGACGATTCCTGACTCCTCTTGAAAATGGATAGGAGTCCCAGGATCCCTGTGGCACGTGGAAAGGGACGCTGGGTTTCCCGCCTCACGTGGAGACGCGTCCCAATTGCAATGCCAAGACTCGAGGAGAATTCCGAGGTGTCCCTCGCACCTAGGCAGGAGTCCTGACGTCGCTGAACAAACACGTGTCTGGAAGGGCCCTCCCCGTCGTAACTCGAGAATATACCTCAGGTCCGGCCGCAACTCGAGAAAAACCATGAGACTTCCCCCTCACCGCGAGATGAGGCCCGATTCCCCTGCACTGCGTGCAGAGCAATTCCGTGTTCCACATCAAACGTGAAAGAAGCCTTGATTTCCTTGATGGCACTCCAGAGAAAACCCAAGATCACAGTCTCAAGTCTAGAGGGATCCTGAGATCACTGGAGCAACATGAAAGGGCTCCGTGGACCCCAAATCAACTCGAGATGAGAGCTTAGTCCCTGGCTTCGACTCAAGAGGAATACCAACTTTTCACAAGCACCTCAAGAGGAGGCTTCTCTCAGCTACAGGTATGTGAGAGGGACCCTGAGTTTGTGGCCTCAAGTGGAATGGACACCGAGATGCTCTGACTTGAATTAAGGCCGGATATCCCTGCAGTGAATTGAATGCAGGCTCCTCTTGCATCTCCCAAGACGAAGGGATGTCTGAATCCCCTTCTAGAACACAGAGAAAGACCTAGTCCTCCACCTCAACGCGTCTGGAGGCCTCACATCCTTTGAAAACTCGAGAGGTCCGCGGAGATCAATGCTTCCAAAGGAGAAGATGCCTGACTCCTCTTGAAAATGGATAGGAGTCCCAGGATCCCTGTGGCACGTGGAAAGGGACCCTGGGTGTCCCGCCTCACGTGGAGACGCGTCCCAATTGCCATGCCAAGACTCGAGGAGAATCCCGAGGTGTCCCTCGCACCTAGGCAGGAGTCCTGACGTCGCTGAACAAACACATGTCTGGAAGGGCCCTCCCCGTCGTAACTCGAGAATATAAATCAGGTTCCGGCCGCAACTCGAGAAAAAATATGAGACTTCCCGCTCGCCGCGAGATGAGGCCCTATTCCCCTGCACTGCGTGCAGAGCAATTCCGTGTTCCACTTCAAACGTGAAAGGAGACTTGATTTCCTTGATGGCACTCCAGAGAAAACCCAAGATCACTGTCTCAAGTCTAGAGGGATCCTGAGGTCACTGGAGCAACACGAAAGGGCTCCGTGGACCCCAAATCAACTCGAGATGAGAGCTTAGTCCTTGGCTTCGACTCAAGAGGAATACAAACTTTCCACAAGCACCTCAAGAGGAGGCTTTTCTCAGCTACATGTATGTGAGAGGGACCCTGAGTTTGTGGCCTCAAGTGGAATGGACACCGAGATGCTCTGACTTGAAGTAAGGCCGGATATCCCTGCAGTGAATTGAATGCAGGCTCGTCTTGCATCTCCCAAGACGAAGGGATGTCTGAATCCCCTGTGGAGACCACAGAAAAAGACGTAATCCTCCGCCTCAACGCGACTGGAGGCCTCACATCCTTTGAAAACTCGAGAGGTCCGCGGAGATCAATGCTTCCAAATGAGACGATTCCTGACTCCTCTTGAAAATGGATAGGAGTCCCAGGATCCCTGTGGCACGTGGAAAGGGACGCTGGGTTTCCCGCCTCACGTGGAAACACATCCCCATTGCCATGCCAAGACTCGAGGAGAATTCCGAGTTGTCCCTCGCACCTAGGCAGGAGTCCTGACGTCGCTGAACAAACACGTGTCTGGAAGGGCCCTCCCTGTCGTAACTCGAGAATATACCCCAGGGTCCGGCCGCAACTCGAGAAAAACCATGAGACTTCCCCCTCGCCGCGAGATGAGGCGCGATTCCCCTGCACTGCGTGCCGAGCAATTCCGTGTTCCACATCAAACGTGAAAGGATCCTTGATTTCCTTGATGGCACTCCAGAGAAAACCCAAGATCACTGTCTCAAGTCTAGAGGGATCCTGAGGTCACTGGAGCAACACGAAAGGGGTCCGTGGACCCCAAATCTACTCGAGATGAGAGCTTTTCCCTGGCTTCGACTCAAGAGGAATACCAACTTTCCACAAGCACCTCAAGAGGAGGCTTCTCTCAGCTACAGGTATGTGAGAGGGACCCTGAGTTTGTGGCCTCAAGTGGAATGGACACTGAGATGCTCTGACTCGAAGTAAGGCCGGATATCCCTGCAGTGAGTTGAATGCAAGCTCGTCTTGCATCTCCCAAGACGAAGGGATGTCTGAATCCCCTGTGGAGACCACAGAGAAAGACCTAGTTGGCCGCCTCATCGCGACCGGAGGCCTCACATCCTTTGAAAACTCGAGAGGTCCGCGGAGATCAATGCTTCCAAAGGACATGATGCCTGACTCCTCTTGAAAATGGTTAGGAGTCCTAGGATCCCTGTCCACATGGAAGGGGAACCTGGGTCTCCTGCTTCACGTGGAGACGCGTCCCAATTGCCATGCCAAGACTCAAGGAGAATCCCGAGGTGTCCCTCGCACCTAGGCAGGAGTCCTGACGTCGCTGAACAAACACGTGTCTGGAAGGGGCCTCCCCATCGTAACTCGAGAATATACCCCAGGTTCCGGCCGCAACTCGAGAAAAACCATGAGACTTCCCCCTCGTCGTGAGATGAGGCCCGATTCCCCTGCACTGCATGCAGAGCAATTCCGTGTTCCACATCAAACGTGAAAGGAGCCTGAATTTCCTTGATGGCACTCCAGAGAAAACCCAAGATCACTGTCTCAAGTCTAGAGGGATCCTGAGGTCACTGGAGCAACACGAAAGGACTCCGTGGACCCCAAATCAACTCGAAATGAGAGCTTAGTCCCTGGCTTCGACTTAAGAGGAATACCAAGTTTCCACAAGCACCTCAAGAGGAGGCTTCTCTCAGCTACAGGTATGTGAGAGGGACCCTGAGTTTGTGGCCTCAAGTGGAATGGACACCGAGATGCTCTGACTCGAAGTAAGGCCGGATATCCCTGCAGTGAATTGAATGCAGGCTCGTCTTGCTTCTCCCAAGACGAAGGGATATCTGAATCCCCTGTGGAGACCACAGAGAAAGACCTAGTCCTCCGCCTCAACGCGCCTGGAGGCCTCACATCTTTGAAAACTCGAGAGGTCCGCGGAGATCAATGCTTCCAAAGGAAACGATGCCTGACTCCTCTTGAAAATGGATAGGAGTCCCAGGATCCCTGTGGCACGTGGAAAGGGACCCTGGGTCTCCCGCCTCACGTGGAGACGCGTCCCAATTGCCATGCCAAGACTCGAGGAGAATCCCGAGGTGTCCCTCGCACCTAGGCAGGAGTCTTGACGTCGCTGAACAAACACGTGTCTGGAAGGGCCCTCCCCGTCGTAACTCGAGAATATAAATCAGGTTCCGGCCGCAACTCGAGAAAAACCATGAGACTTCCCCCTCGTCGCGAGATGAGGCCCGATTCCCCCGCAGTGCGTGCAGAGCAATTCTGTGTTCCACATCAAACGTGAAAGGAGACTTCATTTCCTTGATGGCACTCCAGAGAAAACCCAAGATCACTGTCTCAAGTCTAGAGGGATCCTGAGGTCACTGGAGCAACACGAAAGGGCTCCGTGGACCACAAATCAACTCGAGATGAGAGCTTAGTCCCTGGCTTCGACTCAACAGGAATACCAACTTTCCACAAGCACCTCAAGAGGAGGCTTCTCTCAGCTACATGTATGTGAGAGGTACCCTGAGTTTGTGGCCTCAAGTGGAATGGACACTGAGATGCTCTGACTCGAAGTAAGGCCGGATATCCCTGCAGTGAGTTGAATGCAAGCTCGTCTTGCATCTCCCAAGACGAAGGGATGTCTGAATCCCCTGTGGAGACCACAGAGAAAGACCTAGTTGGCCGCCTCATCGCGACCGGAGGCCTCACATCCTTGAAAACTCGAGAGGTCCGCGGAGATCAATGCTTCCAAAGGACATGATGCCTGACTCCTCTTGAAAATGGTTAGGAGTCCTAGGATCCCTGTCCACATGGAAGGGGAACCTGGGTCTCCTGCTTCACGTGGAGGCGCGTCCCAATTGCCATGCCAAGACTCAAGGAGAATCCCGAGGTGTCCCTCGCACCTAGGCAGGAGTCCTGACGTCGCTGAACAAACACGTGTCTGGAAGGGGCCTCCCCATCGTAACTCGAGAATATACCCCAGGTTCCGGCCGCAACTCGAGAAAAACCATGAGACTTCCCCCTCGTCGTGAGATGAGGCCCGATTCCCCTGCACTGCATGCAGAGCAATTCCGTGTTCCACATCAAACGTGAAAGGAGCCTGAATTTCCTTGATGGCACTCCAGAGAAAACCCAAGATCACTGTCTCAAGTCTAGAGGGATCCTGAGGTCACTGGAGCAACACGAAAGGACTCCGTGGACCCCAAATCAACTCGAAATGAGAGCTTAGTCCCTGGCTTCGACTTAAGAGGAATACCAAGTTTCCACAAGCACCTCAAGAGGAGGCTTCTCTCAGCTACAGGTAGGTGAGAGGGACCCTGAGTTTGTGGCCTCAAGTCGAATGGAAACCGAGATGCTCTGACTCGAAATAAGGCCGGATATCCCTGCAGTGAAGTGAATGCAGGCTCGTCTTGCATCTCCCAAGACGAAGGGATGTCTGAATCCCCTGTGGAGACCACAGAGAAAGACCTAGTCCTCCGCCTCAACGCGACCGGAGGCCTCACATCCTTTGAAAACTCGAGAGGTCCGCGGAGATCAATGCTTCCAAAGGAGACGATGCCTGACTCCTCTTGAAAATGGATAGTAGTCCCAGGATCCCTGTGGCACGTGGAAAGGGACCCTGGGTCTCCCGCCTCACGTGCAGACGCGTCCCAATTGCCATGCCAACACTCGAGGAGAATCCCGAGGTGTCCCTGGCACCTAGGCAGGAGTCCTGACGACGCTGAACAAACAAGTGTCCGGAAGGGCCCTCCCCGTCGTAACTCGAGAATATACCCCAGGTTCCGGCCGCAACTCAAGAAAAACCATGAGACTTCCACCTCGCGGCGAGATGAGGCCCGATTCCCCTGCACTGCGTGCAGAGCAATTCCGTGTTCCACATCAAACGTGAAAGGAGCCTTGATTTCCTTGATGGCACTCCAGAGAAAACAAAAAGTCACTGTCTCAAGTCTAGAGGAATCCTGAGGCCACTGTAGCAGCATGAAAGGGATCCGTGGACCCCAAATCAACTCGAGTTGAGAGCTTAGTCCCTGGCTTCAACTCAAGTGGAATACCAACTTTCCACAAGCACTTCAAGAGGAGGCTTCTCTCAGCTACAGGTATGTGAGAGGGACCCTGAGTTTGTGGCTTCAAGTGGAATGGACACCGAGATTCTCTGACTCGAAGTAAGGCCGGATATCGCTGCAGTGAATTGAATGCAGGCTCGTCTTGCATCTCCCAAGACGAAGGGATGTCTGAATCCCATGTGGAGACCACAGAGAAAGACCTAGTCCTCCGCCTCAACGCGACCGGAGGCCTCACATCCTTTGAAAACTCGAGAGGTCCGCGGAGATCAATGCTTCCAAAGGAGACGATTCCTGACTCCTCTTGAAAATGGATAGGAGTCCCAGGATCCCTGTGGCACGTGGAAAGGGACCCTGTGTCTCCCGCCTCACGTCGAGACGCGTCCCAATTGACATGCCAAGACTCGAGGAGAATCCCGAGGTGTCCCTCGCACCTAGGCAGGAGTCCTGACGTCGCTGAACAAACATGTGTCTGGAAGGGCCCTCCCCGTCGTAACTGGAGAATATACCCCAGGTTCCGGCCGCAATTCGAGAAAAACCAAGAGACTTCCCCCTCGCCGCGAGATGAGGCCCGATTCCCCTGCACTGCGTGCAGAGCAATTCCGTGTTCCACATCAAACGTGAAAGGAGCCTTGATTTCCTTGATGGCACTCCAGAGAAAACCCAAGATCACTGTGTCAAGTCTAGAGGGATCCTGAGGTCACTGGAGCAACACGAAAGGGCTCCGTGGACCCCAAATCAACTCGAGGTGAGAGCTTAGTCCCTGGCTTCGTCTCCAGAGGAATACCAACTTTCCACAAGCACCTCAAGAGGAGGCTTCTCTCAGCTACAGGTATGTGAGAAGGACCCTGAGTTTGTGGCCTCAAGTGGAATGGACACCGAGATGCTCTGACTCGAAGTAAGGCCGGATATCCCTGCAGTGAATTGAATGCAGGCTCGTCTTGCACTTCGCAAGACAAAGGGATGTCTGAATCCCCTGTGGAGACCACAGAGAAAGACCTAATTTTCCGCCTCATCGCGACCAGAGGCGTCACATCCTTTGAAAACTCGAGAGGTCCGCGGAGATCAATGCTTCCAAAGGAGACGATGCCTGACTCCTCTTGAAAATGGATAGGAGTCCCAGAATCCCTGTGGCACTTGGAAAGGGTCCCTGGATCTCGCGCCTCACGTGGAGACGCGTCCCAATTGCCATGCCAAGACTCGAGGAGAATCCCGAGGTGTCCCTCGCACCTAGGCAGGAGTCCTCACGTCGCTGAACAAACCTGTGTCGGGAAGGGCCCTCCCCGTCTTAACTCGAGAATATACCCCAGGTTACGGCCGGAACTCGAGAAAAACCATGAGACTTCCCCATCCCCGCGAGATGAGGCCCGATTCCCATGCACTGCGTGGAGACCAATTCCGTGTTCCACATCAAAAGTGAAAGGAGCCTTGATTTCCTTAATGGCACTCCAGAGAAAACCCAAGATCACTGTTTCAAGACTAGAGGGATCCTGAGGTCACTGTAGCAACACGAAAGGGCTCCGTGGACCCCAAATCAACTCGAGATGAGGGCTTAGTCCCTGGCTTCGACTCAAGAGGAATACCAACTTTCCACAAGCACCTCAAGAGGAGGCTACTCTCAGCTAATGGTATGTGAGAGGGACCCTGAGTTTGTCGCCTCAAGTGGAATGGACACCGAGATGCTCTGACTCGAAGTAAGGCCAGATATCCCTGCAGTGATTTGAATGCAGGCTCGTCTTGCATCTCCCAAGACGAAGGGTTGTCTGAATCCCCTGTGGAGACCACAGAGAAAGACCTAGTCCTCCACCTCATCGAGCCGGGAGGCATCACATCCTTTGAAAACTCGAGAGGTCTGCAGAGATCAATACTTCCGAAGGAGACGATGCCTGACGCCTCTTGAAAATGGATAGGAGTCCCAGGATCACTGTGGCACGTGGAAAGGGACCCTGGGTCTCCCGCCTCACGTGGAGACACGTCCCAATTGCCATGGTAAGACTCGAGGAGAATCCCGAGGTGTCCCTCGCACCTAGGCAGGAGTCCTGACGTCGCTTAACAAACACGTGTCTGGAAGGGCCCTCCCGGTTGTAACTCGAGAATTTACCCCAGGTTCCGGCCGCAACTCGAGAAAAACCATGAGACTTCCCCCTCGACGCTGGATGAGCCCCGATTCCCCTGCACTGCGTGCAGAGCAATTCCGTGTTCCACATCAAACGTGAAAGGAGCCTTGATATCCTTGATGGCACTCCAGAGAAAACCCAAAGTCACTGTCTCAAGTCTAGAGGGATCCTGAGGCCACGGTAGCAGCATGAAAGGGCTCCGTGGACCCCAAATCAACTCGAGATGAGAGCTTAGTCCCTGGGTTCGACTCAAGAGGAATACCAACTTTCCACAAGCACCTCAAGAGGAGGCTTCTCTCAGCTACAGGTATGTGAGAGGGACCCTGAGATTGTGGCCTCAAGTGGAATGGACACCGAGATGCTCTGACTCGGAATAAGGCCGGATATCCCTGCAGTGAATTGAATGCAGGCTCGTCTTGCATTTCCCAAGACGAAGCGATGTCTGAATCCCCGGTTGAGACCACAGAGAAAGACCTAGTTCTCCGCCTCATCGCGACCTGAGGCCTCACATCCTTTGAAAACTCGAGAGGTCCGCGGAGATCAATGCTTCCAAAGGAGACGATGCCTGACTCCTTTTGAAAATGGATAGGAGTCCCAGGATCCCTGTGGCACGTGGAAAGGGAGCCTGGGTCTCCCGCCTCACGTGGAGACGCGTCCCAATTGCCATGCCAAGACTCGAGGAGAATCCCGAGGTGTCCCTCGCACCTAGGCCCAAGTCCTGACGTTGCTGAACAAACACGTGTCTGGAAGGGCCCTCCCCGCCGTAACTCGAGAATATACCCCAGGGTCCTTCCCCAACTGGAGAAAAATCATGAGACTTCCCCCTCGCCGCGAGATGAGGCCCGATTCCCCTCCACTGCGTGCAGAGCAATTCCGTGTTCCACCTCAAACGTGAAAGGAGCCTTGATTTCCTTGATGGCACTCCAGAGAAAACCCAAGATCACTGTCTCTAGTCTAGAAGGATCCTGAGGTCACTGGAGTAACACGAAAGGGCTCCGTGGACCCCAAATCAACTCGAGATGAGAGCTTAGTGCCTGGCTTCTACTCAAGAGGAATACCAACTTTCCACAAGCACCTCAAGAGGAGGCTTCTCTCAGCTACAGGTATGTGAGAGGGACCCTGAGTTTGTTGTCTCAAGTGGAATGGACACCGAGATGCTCTGATTCAAAGTAAGGCCGGATATCCCTGCAGTGAATTGAATGCAGGCTCCTCTTGCATCTCCCAAGACGAAAGGTTGTCTGAATCCCCTGTGGAGACCACAGAGAAAGTCCTAGTGCTCCGCCTCATCGCGACCGGAGGCCTCACATCCTTTGAAAACTCGGGAGGTCCGCGGAGATCAATGCTTCCAAAGGAGACGATGCCTGACTCCTCTTGAAAATGGGTAGGAGTTCCAGGATCCCTTTGGCACGTGGAAAGGGACCCTGGGTCTCCCGCCTCACGTGGAGACGCGTTCCAATTGCCATGCCAAGACTCGAGGAGAATCCCGAGGTGTCCTTCGCACCTAGGCAGGCGTCCTGACGTCGCTGAACAAACTCGTGTCTGAAAGGGCCGTCCCCGTCGTAATTCGAGAATATACCCCAGGTTCCGGCCACAACTCGAGAAAAATCATGAGACTTCACCCTCGCCGCGAGATGAGGCCCGATTCCCCTGCACTGCGTGCAGAGCAATTCCGTGTTCGACATCAAACGTGGAAGGAGCCTTGATTTCCTTGATGGCACTCCAGAGAAAACCCAAGATCACTGTCTCAAATCTAGAGGGATCCTGAGGTCACTGGAGCAACATGAAAGGGCTGAGTGGACCCCAAATTAACTCCAGATGAGAGCTTAGTCCCTGGCTTCCACTCAAGGGGAATACCAACTTTCCACAAGCACCTCAAGAGGAGGCTTCTCTCAGCTACAGATATGTGAGAGGGACCCTGAGTTTGTGACCTCAAGTGGAATGGACACCGAGATGCACTCATTCGAAGTAAGGCCAGATATCCCTGCAGTGAATTGAATGCAGGCTCGTCTTGCATCTCCCAAGACGAAGGGATGTCTGAATCCGCTGTGGAGACCACAGAGAAAGACCTAGTTCTCCACCTCATCGCGACCGGAGGCCTCACATCCTTTGAAAATTCGAGAGGACCGCGGAGATCAATGCTTCCAAAGGAGGCGATGCCTGACTCCTCTTGAAAATGGATAGGAGTCCCAGGATCCCTGTGGCACGTGGAAAGGGACGCTGGGTCTCCCGCCTCACGTGGAGACGCGACCCAATTGCCATGCCAAGACTCGAGGAGAATCCCGAGGTGTCCCTCGCACCTAGGCAGGAGTCCTGACGTCCCTGAACAATCACGTGTCTGGAAGGGCCCTCCCATTCGTAACTTGAGAATATACCCCAGGTTCCGGCCGCAACTCGAGAAAAACCATGAGACTTCCCCCTCGCCGCGAGATGAGGCCCGATTCCCCTGCACTGCGTGCAGAGCAATTCCGTGTTCCACATCAAACGTGAAAGGAGCCTTGATTTCCTTGATGGCACTCCAGAGAAAACCCAAGATCACTGTCTCAAGTCTAGAGGGATCCTAAGGTCACTGGAGCAAAAGGAAAGGGCTGCCTGGACCCCAAATCAACTCGAGATGAAAGCTTAGTCCCTGGCTTCGACTAAAGAGGAATATCAACTTTCCACAAGCACCTCAAGAGGAGGCTTCTCTCAGCTACACATATGTGAGAGGGACCCTGAGTTTGTGGCCTCAAGTGGAATGGACACCGAGATGCTCTGACTCGAAGTAAGGCCAGATATCCCTGCACTGAATTGAATGCAGGCTCGTCTTGCATCTCCCAAGACGAAGGGATGTCTGAATCCCCTTTGGAGACCACAGAGAAAACCTAGTTCTCCGCCTCATAGCGACCCGAGGCCTCACATCCTTTGAAAACTCGAGAGGTCCGCGGAGATCAATGCTTCCAAAGGAGACGATGCCTGACTCCTCTTGAAAATGGATAGGAGTCCCAGGATCCGTGTGGCACGTGGAAAGGGACCCTGGGTCTCCCGCCTCATGTGGAGACGCGTCCCAATTGCCATGCCAAGACTCGAGGAGAATCCCGAGGTGTCCCTCGCACCTAGGCAGGAGTCCTGAGGTCGCTGAACAAACAGGTGTCTGGAAGGGCCCTCCCCATCGTAACTCGAGAATATACCCCAGGTTCCGGCCGCAACTCGAGAAAAACCATGAGACTTACCCCTCACCGCGAGATGAGGCCCGATTCCCCTGCACTGCGTGCAGAGCAATTCCGTGTTCCACATCAAACGTGAAAGGAGCCTTGATTTCCTTGATGGCACTCCACAGAAAACCCAAGATCACTGTCTCAAGTCTAGAGGGATCCTGAGGTCACTGGAGCAACACGAAAGGGCTCCGTGGACCCCAAATCAACTCGAGATGAGAGCTTATTCCCTGGCTTTGACTCAAGGGGAATACCAACTTTCCACAAGCACCTCAAGAGGAGGCTTCTCTCAGCTACAGGTATGTGAGAGGGCCCCTGAGTTTGTGGCCTCAAGTGGAATGGACACCGAGATGCTCTGACTCGAAGTAAGGCCGGATATCCCTGCAGTGAATTGAATGCAGGCTCGTCTTGCATCTCGCAAGACGAAGGGATGACTGAATCCCCTGTAGAGACCACAGAGAAAGACCTAGTCCTCCGCCTCAACGCGAACGGAGGCCTCACATCCTTTGAAAACTCGAGAGGTCCGCAGAGATCAATGCTTCCAAAGGAGACGATGCTTGACTCCTCTTGAAAATGGATAGGAGTCCCAGAATCCCTGTGGCACTTGGAAAGGGTCCCTGGATCTCCCGCCTCACGTGGAGACGCGTCCCAATTGCCATGCCAAGACTCGAGGAGAATCCCGAGGTGTCCCTCGCACCTAGGCAGGAGTCCTGAGGTCGCTGAACAAACACGTGCCTGGAAGGGCCCTCCCCGTCGTAACTCGAGAATATACCCCAGGTTCAGGCCGCAACTCGAGAAAAACCATGAGACTTCCCCCTCGCCGCGAGATGAGGCTAGATTTCCCTGCACTGCGTGCAGAGCAATTCCGTGTTCCACATCAAGCCTGAAAGGAGCCTTGATTTCCTTGATGGCACTCCAGAGAAAACCCAAAGTCACTGTCTCAAGTCTAGAGGGATCCTGAGGCCACTGTAGCAGCATGAAAGTGCTCCGTGGACCCCAAATCAACTCGAGATGAGAGCTTAGACCCTGGCTTCGACTTAAGAGGAATACCAACTTTACACAATCACCTCAAGAGGAGGCTTCTCTCAGCTACAGGTATGTGAGAGGGACCCTGATTTTGTGGCCTCAAGTGGAATGGACACCGAGATGCTCTGACTCGAAGTAAGGCCGGATATCCCTGCAGTGAATTGAATGCAGGCTCGTCTTGCATCTCCCAAGACGAAGGGATGTCTGAATCCCCTGTGGAGGCCACATAGAAAGACCTAGTCCTCAGCCTCATCGCGACTGGAGGCCTCACATCATTTGAAAACTCGAGAGGTCCGTGGAGATCAATGCTTCCAAAGGAGACGATGCCTGACTCCTCTTGAAAATGGATAGGAGTCCCAGGATCCCTGTGGCACGTGGAAAGGAACCCTGGGTTTCCCGCCTCACGTGGAGACGCGTCCCAACTCCCATGCCAAGACTCGAGGAGAATCCCGAGGTGTCCCTCCCACCTAGGCAGGAGTCCTGACGTCGCTGAACAAACACGTGTCTGGAAGGGCCCTCCCTGTCGTAACTCGAGAATATACCCAGGATCCGTCCGCAAGTCGAGAAAACCATGAGACTTCCCCCTCGCCCCGAGATGAGGCCCGATTCCCCTGCAATGCGTGCAGAGCAATTCCGTATCCCACATCAAACGTGAAAGGAGCCTTGATTTCCTTGATGGCACTCCAGAGAAAACCCAAGATAACTTTCTCAAGTCTAGAGGGATCCTGAGGTCACTGGAGCAACACGAAAGGGCTACGTGGACCCCAAATCAACTCGAGATGAGAGCTTATTCCCTGGCTTCGACTCAAGAGGAATACCAAATTTCCACAAGCACCTCAAGAGGAGGCTTCTCTCAGCTATAAGTATGTGAGAGGACCCTGAGTTTGTGGGCTCAAGTGGAAAGGACACCGAGATGCTCTGACTCGAAGTAAGGCCGGATATCCCTGCAGTGAATTGAATGCAGGCTCGTCTTGCATCTCCGAAGACGAAGGGATGTCTGAATCCAATGTGGAGACCACAGAGAAAGACCTAGTTCTCCGCCTCATCGCGACCGGAGGCCTCACATCCTTTGAAAACTCGAGAGGTCCGCGGAGATCAATGCTTCCGAAGGAGACGATGCCTGACTCCTCTTGAAAATGGATAGGAGTCCCAGGATCCCTGTGGCACGTGGAAAGGGACCCTGGGTCTCCCGCCTCACGTGGAGACGCGTCCCAATTGCCATGCCATGATTCGAGGAGTATCCCGAGGTGTCCCTCGCACCTAGGCAGGAGTCCTGATGTCGCTGAACAAACACGTGGCTGGAAAGGCCTTCCCCGTCATAACTAGAGAATATAACCCAGGTTCCGGCCGCAACTCGAGAAAAACCATGAGACTTCCCCCTCGCCGCGAGATGAGGCCCGATTCCCCTGCACTGCGTGCAGAGCAATTCCGTGTTTCACATCAAACGTGAAAGGAGCCTTGATTTCCTTGAAGGCACTCCAGAGAAAACCCAAGATCACTGTCTCAAGTCTAGAGGGATCCTGAGGTCACTGTAGCAACACGAAAGGGCTCCATGGACCCCAAATCAACTCGAGATGAGAGCTTAGTCCCTGGCTTCGACTCAAGAGGAATACCAACTTTCCACAAGCACCTCAAGAGGAGGCTTCTCTCAGCTACAGGTATGTGAGAGGGACCCTGAGTTTGTGGCCTCAAGTGGAATGGACACCGAGATGCTCTGACTCGAAGTAAGGCCGGATATCCCTGCAGTGAATTGAGTGCAGGCTCGTCTTGCATCTCCCAAGACGAAGGGATGTCTGAATCCCCTGCGGAGACCACAGAGAAAGACCTAGTTCTCCGCCTCATCGCGACCGGAGGCCTCATATACTTTGAAAACTCGAGAGGACCGCGGAGATCAATGCTTCCAAAGGAGACGATGCCTGACTCTTCTTGAAAATTTATAGGAGTCCCAGGATCCCTGAGGCAAGTCGAAAGGGACCCTGGGTCTCCCGCCTCACTTGGAGTCGCGTCCCAATTGCCATGCCAAGACTCGAGGAGAATCCCGAGGTGTCCCTCGCACCTAGGCAGGAGTCCTGACATCGCTGAACAAACACGTGTCTGGAAGGGCTCTCCCCATCGTAACTCGAGAATATACCACAGGTTCCGGCCGCAACTCAAGAGAAACCATGAGACATCCCCCTCGCCGAGAGATGAGGCCCGAATCCCCTGCACTGCGTGCAGAGCAATTCCGTGTTCCACATCAAACGTGAAAGGAGCCTTGATTTCCTTGATTGCACTCCAGAGAAAACCCAAGATCACTGTCTCAAGTCTAGAGGGATCCTGAGGTCACTGGAGCAACACGAAAGGGCTCCGTGGACCACAAATCAACTCGATATGAGAGCTTAGTCCCTGGCTTCGACTCAAGAGGAATACCAACTTTCCACAAGCACCTCAAGAGGAGGCTTCACTCACCTACAGGTACGTGAGTGGACCCTGAGTTTGTGGCCTCAAGTGGAATGGACACCGATATGCTCTGACTCGATGTAAGGCCGGATATCCCTGCAGTGAATTGATTGCAGCCTGATCTTGCATGTCCCAAGACGAAGGGATGTCTGAATCCCCTGTGGAGACCACAGAGAAAGACTTAGTCCTCCGCCTCAACGCGACCGGAGGCCTCACATCCTTTGAAAACTCGAGAGGTCCGCGGAGATCAATGCTTCCAAAGGAGACGATGCCTGACTCCTCTTGAAAATGGATAGTAGTCCCAGGATCCCTGTGACACGTGGAAAGGGACCCTGGGTCTCCCGCCTCACGTGGAGACGCGTCCCAATTGCCATGCCAAGACTCGAGGAGAATCCCGAGGTGTCCCTCGCACCTAGGCAGGAGTCCTGACGTCGCTGAACTAACACGTTTCTGTAAGGGCCCTCCCCTTCGTAACTCGAGAATATACCCCAGGTTCTGGCCGCAACTCGAGAAAAACCATGAGACTTCCCCCTCGCCGCGAGATGAGGCCCGATTCCCCTGCACTGCGTGCAGAGCAATTCCGTGTTCCACATCAAACGTGAAAGGAGCCTTGATTTCCTTGATGGCACTCCAGAGAAAACCCAAGATCACTGTCTCAAGTCTAGAGGGATCCTGAGGTCACTGGAGCAACACAAAAGGGCTCCGTGGACCCCAAATCAACTCGAGATGAGAGCTTAGTCCCTGGCTTCGACTCAAGAAGAATACCAACTTTCCCCAAGCACTTCAAGTGGAGGCTTCTCTCTGCCACAGGTATGTGAGAGGGACCCTGAGTTTGTGGCCTCAAGTGGAATGGACACCGAGATGCTCTGACTCGATGTAAGGCCGGATATCCCTGCAGTGAATTGAATGCAGGCTCGTCTTGCATCTCCCAAGACGAAGGGATGTCTGAATCCCCTGTGGAGACCACAGAGAAAGACCTAGTCCTCCGCCTCATCGCGACCGGAGGCCTCACATCCTTTGAAAACTCGAGAGGTACGCGGAGATCAATGCTTCCAAAGGAGGCGATGCCTGACTCCTTTTGAAAATGGATAGGAGTCCCAGGATCCCTGTGGCACGTTGGAAGGGACCCTGGGTCTCCCGCCTAACGTGGAGACGCGTCCCAATTGCCATGCCAAAACTCGAGGAGAATCCTGAGGTGTCCCTCGCACCTAGGCAGGAGTCCTGACGTCGCTGAACAAACACGTGTCTGGAAGGGCCCTCCCCGTCTTAACTCGAGAATATACCCCAGGTTCCGGCCGCAACTCGAGAAAAACCATGAGACTTCCCCCTCGCCCCGACATGAGACCCGATTCCCCTGGACTGCGTGCAGAGCAATTCCGTGTTCCACATCAAACGTGAAAGGAGCCTTGATTTCCTTGATGGCACTCCAGAGAAAACCCAAGATCACTGTCTCAAGTCTAGAGGGATCCTGAGGTCACTGGAGCAAAACGAAAGGGCTCCGTGGACCCCAAATCAACTCGAGATGAGAGCTTAGTCCCTGGCTTCGACTCAAGAGGAATACCAAGTTTCCACAAGCACCTCAAGAGGAGGCTTCTCCCAGCTACATGGATGTCAGAGGTACCCTGAGTTTGTGGCCTCAAGTGGAATGGACACCGAGATGCTCTGACTCGAAGTAAGCCCGGATATCCCTGCAGTGAATTGAATGCAGGCTCGTCTTGCATCTCCCAAGACGAAGGGATGTCTGAATCATTGGTGGAGACCACAGAGAAAGACCTAGTTCTCCGCCTCATCGCGAGCGGAGGCCTCACATCCTTTGAAAACTCGAGAGGTCCGCGGAGATCAATGCTTCCAAAGGAGACGATGCCTGACTCCTCTTGAAAATGGATAGGAGTCCCAGGATCCCTGTGGCACGTGGAAAGGGACCCTGGGTCTCCCGCCTCACGTGGAGACGCGTCCCAATTGCCATGCCAAGACTCGAGGAGAATCCCGAGGTGTCCCTCGCACCTAGGCAGGAGTCCTGACGTCGCTGAACAAACACGTGTCTGGAAGGGCCCTCCCCATTGTAACTAGAGAATATACCCCAGGTTCCGGCCGCAACTCGAGAAAAACCATGAGACTTCCCCCTCGCCACGAGATGAGACCCGATTCCCCTGCACTGCATGCAGAGCAATTCCGTGTTCCACATCAAACGTGAAAGGAGCCTTGATTTCCTTCATGGCATTCCAGAGAAAACCCAAGATAACTGTCTCAAGTCTAGAGGGATCCTGAGGTCACTGGAGCAACACGAATGGGCTCCGTGGACCCCAAATCTACTCTAGATGAGAGCTTTTTCCCTGGCTTCGACTCAAGAGGAATACCAACTTTCCACAAGCACCTCAAGATGAGGCTTCTCTCAGCTACAGGTATGTGAGAGGGACCCTGAGTTTGTGGCCTCAAGTGGAATGGACATCGAGATGCTCTGACTCGAAGTAAGGCCAGATATCCCTGCAGTGAATTGAATGCAGGCTCGTCTTGCAACTCCCAAGATGAAGGGTTGTCTGAATCCCCTGTGGAGACCACAGAGAAAGACCTAGTCCTCCGCCTCATCGCGACCAGAAGCCTCACCTCCTTTGA
Organism: Dama dama; assembly: GCF_033118175.1. Taxonomy (NCBI): domain Eukaryota; kingdom Metazoa; phylum Chordata; class Mammalia; order Artiodactyla; family Cervidae; genus Dama; species Dama dama. Next base: position 4,699,823 of record NW_026870893.1, on the reverse strand, counting down.
AAACTCGAGAGGTCCGCGGAGATCAATGCTTCGAAAGGAGACGATGCCTCACTCCTCTTGAAAATGGATAGGAGTCCCAGGATTCCTGTGGCACGTGGAAAGGGACCCTGGGTCTCCCGCCTCACGTGGAGACGCGTCCCAATTGCCATGCCAAGACTCGAGGAGAATCCCGAGGTGTCCCTCGCACCTAGGCAGGAGTCCTGACGTGGCTGAACAAACACGTGTCTGGAAGGGCCCTCCCCGTCGTAACTCGAGAATATACCACAGGTTCCGGCCCCAACTCGAGAAAAACCATGAGACTTCCCTCTCGCCGCGAGATGAGGCCCGATTCCCCTGCACTGCGTGCATAGCAATTCCGTGTTCCACATCAAACGTGAAAGGAGCCTTGATTTCCTTGATGGCACTCCAGAGAAAACCCAAGATCACTGTCTCAAGCCTAGAGGGATCCTGAGGTCACTGGAGCAACACGAAAGGGCTCCGTGGACCCCAAGTCAACTCGAGATGAGAGCTTAGTCCTTGGCTTCGACTCAAGAGGAACACCAACTTTCCAGAAGCACCTCAAGAAGAGGCTTATCTCAGCTACAGGTATGTGAGAGGGACCATGAGTTTGTGGCCTCAAGTGGAATGGACACCGAGATGCTCTGACTCAAAGTAAGGCCAGATATCCCTGCAGTGAATTGAATGCAGGCTCGTCTTGCAACTCCCAAGATGAAGGGTTGTCTGAATCCCCTGTGGAGACCACAGAGAAAGACCTAGTCCTCCGCCTCATCGCGACCAGAGGCCTCACCTCCTTTGAAAACTCGAGAGGTCCGCGGAGATCAATGCTTCCAAAGGAGACGATGCCTGACTCCTCTTGAAAATGGATAGGAGTCCCAGGATTCCTGTGGCACGTGGAAAGGGACCCTGGGTCTCCCGCCTCACGTGGAGACGCGTCCCAATTGCCATGCCAAGACTCGAGGAGAATCCCGAGGTGTCCCTCGCACCTAGGCAGGAGTTCTGACGTGGCTGAACAAACACGTGTCTGGAAGGGCCCTCCCCGTCGTAACTCGAGAATATACCACAGGTTCCGGCCCCAACTCGAGAAAAACCATGAGACTTCCCTCTCGCCGCGAGATGAGGCCCGATTCCCCTGCACTGCGTGCAGAGCAATTCCGTGTTCCACATCAAACGTGAAAGGAGCCATGATTTCCTTGATGGCACTCCAGAGAAAACCCAAGATCACTGTCTCAAGTCTAGAGGGATTCTGAGGTCACTGTAGCAACACGAAAGGGCTCCGTGGACCCCAAATCAACTCGAGATGAGAGCTTAGTCCCTGGCTTCAACTCAAGAGGAATACGAACTTTCCACAAGCACCTCAAGAGGAGGCTTCTCTCAGCTACATGTATGTGAGAGGGACCCTGAGTTTGTGGCCTCAAGTGGAATGGACACCGAGATGCTCTGACTCGAAGTATGGCCGGATATCCCTGCAGTGAATTGAATGCAGGCTCGTCTTGCATCTCCCATGACGAAGGCATGTCTGAATCCCCTGTGGAGGCCACAGAGAAAGACCTAGTTCCCCGCCTCATCGCGACCGGAGGCCTCACATCCTTTGAAAACTCCAGAGGTACGCGGACGTCAGTGCTTCAAAAGGAGACGATGCCTGACACCTCTTTAATATGGATAGTAGTCCCAGGATTCCTGTGGCAAGTGGAACGGGACCCCTGGTCTCCCCCCTCAGCTGGAGAGACATCCCAATTGCCCTGCCAAGCCTCGAGGAGAGTCCCGAGGTGTCGCTCGCATCTAGGCACAAGTCCTGACGTCGCTCTTCACGCTCTTCTTATTTTTCAGACCTTTTCATGCTCTTCATATGTTTCACACCTTATCATGCTCTTCATATTTTTCACACCTTTTCATGCTGTTAATATTTTTCACACCTTTTTATGCTCCTCATATTTAACACACCTTTCCATGCTCTTCTTATTTTTCAGACCTTTTCATGCTCCTTATATTTTTCAGACCTTTTCATGCTCTTCGTATTGTTCACAACTTTTCCTGCTCCTCGTATTGTTCACACCATTTCATGCTCCTCGTATTGTTCACACCGTTTCATGCTCCTCATAATTTTCACACCTTTTCATGCTCTTCATATTTTTCACAGCATTTCATGCTCTTCATATTTTTCACCCTTTTTCAATCACTTCATATTTTTCAGATCTTTTCATGCTCTTAAAATTTTTCGGACCTTTTCATGCTCTTCATAGTTTTCAGACTGTTTCATGCTCCTCGTATTTTTCTGACCTTTTCATGCTCTTCTTATTTTTCAGATCTTTTCATGCTCCTCGTATTTTTTAGACCTCCTCATGCTCTTAGTATTTTTCAGACCTCTTCATGCTCCTCTGATATTTCAGACCTATTCATGCTCTTCGTATTTTTCAGAACTCTTCATGCTACTCGTATTTTTCAGAAATTTTCATGCTCTTCATACTGTTCACACATTTTCATGCTCTTCGTATATTTCAGACCTTTTCAAGTTCTTGATATTTTTCAGACCTTTTCATGCTCTTCGTATTTTTCAGACCATTTCATGCTCCTCATATTTTTCACACCTTTTCATGCTCTTTGTAATATTTCACACCTGTTCATGCTCTTCGTGTTTTTGACACCTTTTCATACTCCTCGCATTTTTCACACCTTTTTATGCTCCTTCTATTTTTCAGACCTTTTCATGCTCCTCGTATTTTTCACACCGTTTAATGCTGTTCATATTTTTCACACCTTTTCATGCTCTTCGTATTATTCACAGCTTTTCATGCTCTTTGTATTTTTCACATCTTTTCATGGTCTTCGTAATTTTTTACAACTTTTCCTGCACTTCGTAATTTTTCACACCTTTTCATGCTACTCGTATTTTTCAGACTTTTGCAAGCTCCTCGTATTTTTCAGACCTTTGCATGCTCCTCGTATTTTTCAGAACTTTTCACGCTCCTCGTGTTTTTCACAGCTTCTCATGCTCCTCACATTGTTCACACCTTTTCATACTCCTCATATTATTCACACCTTTTTATGCTCCTGGTATTTTTCAGACCTTTTCATGCTCCTCCTATTTTTCAGAACTTTTCATTCTGCTCGTAAATCACAGCTTTTTATGCTCCTGGTATTTTTCACACCTTTTCATGCTCTTCATATTTACACACCGTTTCATGCTCTTCATATTTTTCACACCATTTCATGAACCTCATATTGTTCACAACTTTTCATGCTCTTCATAGTTTTCAAACCTTTGCATGCTCTTCGTATGTTTCAGAATTTTTCATGCTCTTCGTATTGTTCACAGCTTTTCATGCTCCTGGTATTTTTCACACCTTTTCATGCTCTTCATATTTTTCAGAACTTTTCAAGCTCTTCCTATTTTTCACAGCGTTTCATGCACTTTGTATTTTTCACACCGTTTAATGCTCTTCATATTTTTCACACCTTTTCATGCTCTTCGTATTTTTCACAGCTTTTCATGCTCTTTGTATTTTTCACATCTTTTCATGGTCTTCGTAATTTTTCACAACTTTTCATGCACTTCATAATTTTTCACACCTTTTCATGCTCTTTGTATATTTCACACCTTTTCATGCTTTTTGTATTATTCACACCTTTTCATGCTCCTTGTATGTTTTAGACCCTTTCATGCTCCTCGTATTATTCACACCTTTTCATGCTCCTCGTATATTTTAGACCTTTTCATGCTACTCGTATTTTTCAGACCTTTGCAAGCTCCTCGTATTTTTTAGACCTTTGCATGCTCCTCGTATTTTTCAGAACTTTTCACGCTCCTTGTGTTTTTCACAACTTCCCATGCTCCTCATATTGTTCACACCTTTTCATACTCCTCATATTATTCACAACTTTTTATGCTCCTGGTATTTTTCAGACCTTTTCATGCTCCTCGCATTTTTCACACCTTTTCATGCTCCTCCTATTTTTCAGAACTTTTCATTCTCCTCGTAAATCACAGCTTTTCATGCTCCTGGTATTTTTCACACCTTTTCATGCTTTTCATACTTTACACACCGTTTCATGCTCTTCATATTTTTCACACCATTTCATGAACCTCATATTGTTCACAACTTTTCATGCTCTTCATAGTTTTCAGACCTTTACATGCTCTTCGTATTTTTCACACCTTTTCATGCTCCTGGTATTTTTCACACCTTTTCATGTTCTTCATATACTTCAGAACTTTTCAAGCTCTTGATATTTTTCAGACTTTTTCAAGCTCTTCGTAGTTTTCATAACCTTTCATGCTCTGCACATTTTTCACACCGTTTCAGGCTCTTCGTATGTTTCACACCTTTTCATGCACTTCGTGTTTTTCACAACTTTTCATGCTCTTCGTATTTTTCACACCTCTTCAGGCTCTTCGAAATTTTTCACACTTTTTCATGCTCTTCATATTTTTCACACATTTTCATCCTCTTCTCATTTTTCACACCATTTCATGCTCAATGTATTTTTCAGACCTTTTCATGCTCTTTGTATTTTTCAGACCTTTTCATGCTCCTCATATTTTTCAGACCTTTGCATGTTCCTCATATTTTTCTGAACTTTTCACGCTCCTCGTATTTTTCACAACTTCTCATTCTCCTCATATTGTTCACACCTTTCATACTCCTCATATTATTCACAACTTTTCATGCTCATTATATTTTTCACACCTTTTCAGCTCTTCATATTTTTCAGAAATTTTCATGCTCTTCATGCTCTTCGTATTTTTCAGACCTTTTCATGCTCTTCGTATTTTTCAGAACTTTTCATGCTCTTCGTATTTTTCACACCTTTTCATGCTCTTGATATTTTTTAGAAGTTTTCATGTTCTTGATATTTTTCAGACCTTTTCATGCTCTTCAATTTTTCACAACTTTTCATGCCTTTCATATTTTTCAGACCTTTTCAATCTCTTGATATTTTTCAGACCTTTTCATGCTCTTCGTATTTTTCAGACCTTTTCATGCTCTTCATATTTTTTACAGCTTTTCATGCTCTTCTTATTTTTCACACCATTTCATGCTCCTCATATATTTCACATCTTTTCATGAGCTTCATGTTGTCACACCGTTTCATGCTCCTCAGATTTTTCACACCTTTTCATGCTCTTCATATTTTTCAGACCTTTTCATACTCCACATATTATTCACACGTTTACATGCTCTTCATATTTTACACAACTTCTCATGCTCTTCTTATTTTTTAAACCTTTTCTTGCTCTTCTTATTTTTCACACCGTTTCATGCTCTTCATATTTTTCACACCTTGTCATGCTTTTCAAATTTTTCACACCTTTTCATGCTCTTCGTATTTTTTAAACCTTTTCTTGCTCCTCATATTTTACACAACTTTTCATGCTCTTCATATTTTTTAAACCTTTTCTTGCTCTTCATATTTTACACACCGTTTCATGCTCTTCATATTTTTCACACCCTGTCATGCTTTTCAAATTTTTTACACCTTTTCATGCTCTTCGTATTTTTCAGGTTTTATCATTCTCTTCGTATTTTTCAGATCTTTTCATGCTCTTTGTATTTTTCACACCATTTCATGCTCTTCGTATTTATCAGATGTTTTCATGATCTTCTTATTTTTCACACCGTTTCATGCTTTTCATATTTATCAGAACTTTTCGTGATCTCCATATTTTTCAGAACTTTTCATGCTCTTCGCATTTTTCACACCGTTTCATGCACTTCATATTTTTCACACCTTTTCATGCTATTCATATTTTTCACACTGTTTCATAATCTTCATATTTTTCACTTCTTTTCATGCTCTTCATATATTTCACACTGTTTCATGCTCTTCATATGTTCACACCATTACATGCTCCTCATATTTATCATAGTTTCATGCTCTTCAAATTTTTCACACCTTTACATGCTCCTCATATTTTTGACACCATTTCTTGCTCCTCGTATTTTTCAGAACTTTTCATGCTCTTCATATTTTTCACACCTTTACATGCTCCTCATATTTTTGACACCTTTTCTTGCTCCTCATATTTTTCACACCGTTTCATGCTCTTCATATTTTTCACACCTTTTCCTGCTCTTCATATTTTTCATACCGTTTCATGCTCTTCATATTCTCACACTGTTTCATGCTCCTCATATTTTTCAGACCTTTTCATGGTCCTCGTATTTTTCAGACCTTTTCATGCTCCTCATAATTTTCAGACCTTGGCATGCTCCTCGTATTTTCCAGACCTTTTCATCCTCCTCATATTTTTCACACCTTTCCACGCTCTTCGTATTTTTCAGGCCTTTGCATGCTCCCTGTATTTTTCACACATTTTCATGCTCCTCGTATTTTTCAGAACTTTTCATGCTCCTCATATTTTGCACACCTTTTCATGCTCTTCGTATTTTTCAGACGTTTGCATGCTCTTCGTATTTTTCAGACCTTTTCATGCTCTTGATAGTTTTGAAACCTTTTCAGGCTCCTCGTATTTTTCAGACCTTTTCATGCTCCTCGTATTTTTCACACATTTCCATGCTCCTCGTATTTTTCACACCTTTTCACGACCCTTGTATTTTTCAGACCTTTCCATGCTCCTCGTATTTTTCACACCGTTTCATGCTCTTCATATTTTCAGATAATTTCATGCTCCTCATATTTTTCACACGTTTCATGCTCTTCATATTTTTCAGAAAGCTCTTTGTATTTTTCAGACTTTTTCATGTTCTTGGTAATTTTTCACATCTTTTAATGCTCTCTGAATTTTTCACAACTTTTCATGCTTTTCGTGATTTTTCACAACGTTTCATGCTCTTCATATTTTTCACACAGTTTGATGCGTTTGTACTTTTCACACTTTTTCATGCTCTTTGTATTTTTCACACATTTTAATGCTCTTCGTATATTTCACACCTTTTCATGCACTTCGTATGATTCACACCTTTTCATGCTCTTCATATTTTTCACACCGTTTCATGCTCTTCATATTTTTCACACCTTTTCATGCTCTTCATATTTTTCACACCATTTCATGCTCTTCATATTTTTCACACTGTTTCATGCTCTTCGTATTTTTGACACTTTTTCATGCTCTTCGTATATTTCACACCTTTTCATGCTCTTCATATTTTTCACACCGTTTCATGCTGTTCATATTGTTCACAACTTTTCAGGCTCCCCGTATTTTTCAGACCTTTTCATGCTCCTTGTGTTTTTCAGACCTTTTCATGCTCCTCGTATTTTTCAGACCTTTTCATCCTCCTCGTATTTATCAGACCTTTTCATGCTTCTCGTATTTTTCACAACTTTTCATGCTCCTCGTATTTTTCACACTTTTTCATTCTCCTCGTATTTTTCACACCTTTATATGCTCTTTGTATTTTTCACACCTTTTCATGCTCTTCCTGTTTTTCACACCTTTTCATGCTCTTCGTGTTTTTCACTCCTTTTAATGCTCTTCATATTTTTCAGGCCTTTTCATGCTCTTGATATTTTCCACACCTTTTCATGCTCTCCATGTTTTTCACACCGTTTCTTGCTCTTCGTGTTTTTCACACATTTCATGCTCCTATTTTTCACACTTTTCATGCTCTTCATATTTTTCACACCTTTTCATGCTCCTCGTATTTTTCACACTTTTTCACGCTCCTCATATTTTTCAAACCTTTTCATGCTCTTCGAATTTTTCATTCATTTTCATGCTCTTCGTGTTTTTCACACCTTTTCATGCTCCTCGTATTTTTCACACTTTTTCATGCTCCTCATATTTTTCACACCTTTTCATGCTCCTCGTATTTTTCAGACCTTTTCATGCTCCTCGTATTTTTCAGACCTTGCCTGGTCCTCGTATTTTATAGACCTTTCCATGCTCTTACTATTTTTCAGACATCTTCATGCTCCTCTTATTTTTCAGACCTATTCATGCTCTTCGTATTTTTCAGAACTCTTCATGCTACTCGTATTTTTCAGAACTCTTCATGCTCTTCATACTGTTCACACGTTTTCATGCTCTTCGTATATTTCAGACCTTTTCAAATTCTTGATATTTTTCAGACCATTTCATGCTCCTCATATTTTTCACACCTTTTCATGCTCTTTGTAATATTTCACACCTGTTCATGCTCTTCGTATTTTTCAGACCTTTTCATGCTCCCCGTATTTTTCAGACCTTTTTATGCTACTTCTATTTTTCAGACCTTTACATGCTCCTCGTATTTTTCACACCTTTTCATGCTCTTCGTGATTTTCACGCATTTTCATGGTTCTCGTATTTTTTACACCATTTCATGTTCCTCGTTTTTTTTCAGACCTTTTCATGCTCCTCGTATTTTTCACACATTTTCATGCTCCTCGTATTTTTCACACCTTTGCATGCTCTTCGTGATTTTCACGCCTTTTCATGCTCTTTGTATTTTTCAGACCTTTTCATGCTCCGGGTATTTTTCAGAACTTTTCATGCTCTTCATATTTTTCAGAATTTTTCAACCTCCTCGTATTTTTCAGATCTTTTCATGCTCCTCAAATTTTTCAGACCTTTCAAGCTCCTCTTATTTTTCAGACCTTTTCATGCTCCTCATATTTTTCACACCTTTTCATGCTCTTCATATAGTTCACACCTTTTCATGCTCTTCATATTGTTCAGAACTTTTCATGCTCCTCGTATTTTTCACAACTTCTCATGCTCCTCATATTGTTCACACCTTTTCATGCTCGTCATAATATTCACACATTTTCATGCTCTTCATATTTTTCACAACTTTTCATGCTCTTCATATTTTTCAGAACTTTTCATTCTCTTCATGCTCTTCGTATTTTCAGACCTATTCATGCTCCTCCTATTTTTCACACCTTTTCATGCTCTTCATATTTTTCAGACCTTTTCATACTCCACATATTATTCACACGTTTACATGCTCTTCATATTTTACACAACTTCTCATGCTCTTCTTATTTTTTAAACCTTTTCTTGCTCTTCTTATTTTTCACACCGTTTCATGCTCTTCATATTTTTCACACCTTGTCATGCTTTTCAAATTTTTCACACCTTTTCATGCTCTTCGTATTTTTTAAACCTTTTCTTGCTCCTCATATTTTACACAACTTTTCATGCTCTTCATATTTTTTAAACCTTTTCTTGCTCTTCATATTTTACACACCGTTTCATGCTCTTCATATTTTTCACACCTTGTCATGCTTTTCAAATTTTTTACACCTTTTCATGCTCTTCGTATTTTTCAGGTTTTATCATTCTCTTCGTATTTTTCAGATCTTTTCATGCTCTTTGTATTTTTCACACCGTTTCATGCTCTTCGTATTTATCAGATGTTTTCATGATCTTCTTATTTTTCACACCGTTTCATGCTTTTCGTATTTATCAGAACTTTTCGTGATCTCCATATTTTTCAGAACTTTTCATGCTCTTCGCATTTTTCACACCGTTTCATGCACTTCATATTTTTCACACCTTTTCATGCTATTCATATTTTTCACACTGTTTCATAATCTTCATATTTTTCACTTCTTTTCATGCTCTTCATATATTTCACACTGTTTCATGCTCTTCATATGTTCACACCATTACATGCTCCTCATATTTATCATAGTTTCATGCTCTTCAAATTTTTCACACCTTTACATGCTCCTCATATTTTTGACACCATTTCTTGCTCCTCGTATTTTTCAGAACTTTTCATGCTCTTCATATTTTTCACACCTTTACATGCTCCTCATATTTTTGACACCTTTTCTTGCTCCTCATATTTTTCACACCGTTTCATGCTCTTCATATTTTTCACACCTTTTCCTGCTCTTCATATTTTTCATACCGTTTCATGCTCTTCATATTCTCACACTGTTTCATGCTCCTCATATTTTTCAGACCTTTTCATGGTCCTCGTATTTTTCAGACCTTTTCATGCTCCTCATAATTTTCAGACCTTGGCATGCTCCTCGTATTTTCCAGACCTTTTCATCCTCCTCATATTTTTCACACCTTTTCACGCTCTTCGTATTTTTCAGGCCTTTGCATGCTCCCTGTATTTTTCACACATTTTCATGCTCCTCGTATTTTTCAGAACTTTTCATGCTCCTCATATTTTGCACACCTTTTCATGCTCTTCGTATTTTTCAGACGTTTGCATGCTCTTCGTATTTTTCAGACCTTTTCATGCTCTTGATAGTTTTGAAACCTTTTCAGGCTCCTCGTATTTTTCAGACCTTTTCATGCTCCTCGTATTTTTCACACATTTCCATGCTCCTCGTATTTTTCACACCTTTTCACGACCCTTGTATTTTTCAGACCTTTCCATGCTCCTCGTATTTTTCACACCGTTTCATGCTCTTCATATTTTCAGATAATTTCATGCTCCTCATATTTTTCACACGTTTCATGCTCTTCATATTTTTCAGAAAGCTCTTTGTATTTTTCAGACTTTTTCATGTTCTTGGTAATTTTTCACATCTTTTAATGCTCTCTGAATTTTTCACAACTTTTCATGCTTTTCGTGATTTTTCACAACGTTTCATGCTCTTCATATTTTTCACACAGTTTGATGCGTTTGTACTTTTCACACTTTTTCATGCTCTTTGTATTTTTCACACATTTTAATGCTCTTCGTATATTTCACACCTTTTCATGCACTTCGTATGATTCACACCTTTTCATGCTCTTCATATTTTTCACACCGTTTCATGCTCTTCATATTTTTCACACCTTTTCATGCTCTTCATATTTTTCACACCATTTCATGCTCTTCATATTTTTCACACTGTTTCATGCTCTTCGTATTTTTGACACTTTTTCATGCTCTTCGTATATTTCACACCTTTTCATGCTCTTCATATTTTTCACACCGTTTCATGCTGTTCATATTGTTCACAACTTTTCAGGCTCCCCGTATTTTTCAGACCTTTTCATGCTCCTTGTGTTTTTCAGACCTTTTCATGCTCCTCGTATTTTTCAGACCTTTTCATCCTCCTCGTATTTATCAGACCTTTTCATGCTTCTCGTATTTTTCACACCTTTTCATGCTCCTCGTATTTTTCACACTTTTTCATTCTCCTCGTATTTTTCACACCTTTATATGCTCTTTGTATTTTTCACACCTTTTCATGCTCTTCCTGTTTTTCACACCTTTTCATGCTCTTCGTGTTTTTCACTCCTTTTAATGCTCTTCATATTTTTCAGGCCTTTTCATGCTCTTGATATTTTCCACACCTTTTCATGCTCTCCATGTTTTTCACACCGTTTCTTGCTCTTCGTGTTTTTCACACATTTCATGCTCCTATTTTTCACACTTTTCATGCTCTTCATATTTTTCACACCTTTACATGCTCCTCGTATTTTTCACACCTTTTCATGCTCTTCGTGATTTTCACGCATTTTCATGGTTCTCGTATTTTTTACACCATTTCATGTTCCTCGTTTTTTTTCAGACCTTTTCATGCTCCTCGTATTTTTCACACATTTTCATGCTCCTCGTATTTTTCACACCTTTGCATGCTCTTCGTGATTTTCACGCCTTTTCATGCTCTTTGTATTTTTCAGAACTTTTCATGCTCTTCATATTTTTCAGAATTTTTCAACCTCCTCGTATTTTTCAGATCTTTTCATGCTCCTCAAATTTTTCAGACCTTTCAAGCTCCTCTTATTTTTCAGACCTTTTTATGCTCCTCATATTTTTCACACCTTTTCATGCTCTTCATATAGTTCACACCTTTTCATGCTCTTCATATTGTTCAGAACTTTTCATGCTCCTCGTATTTTTCACAACTTCTCATGCTCCTCATATTGTTCACACCTTTTCATGCTCGTCATAATATTCACACATTTTCATGCTCTTCATATTTTTCACAACTTTTCATGCTCTTCATATTTTTCAGAACTTTTCATTCTCTTCATGCTCTTCGTATTTTCAGAGCTATTCATGCTCCTCCTATTTTTCAGACCTTTTCATATTCTGCGTATTTTTCACACCTTTTCTTGCTCTTCATATTTTACACACCGTTTCATGCTCTTCATATTTTTCACACCATTTCATTAACCTTATATTATTCACACCTTTTCATGCTCTTCATATTTTACACACCGTTTCAGGCTCTTCGTATGTTTCACAACTTTTCATGCACTTCGTATTTTTCACAAATTTTCATGCTCTTCGTATTTTTCACACCTTTTCAGGCTCTTCGAAATTTTTCACCCCTTTTCTTGCTCTTCGTATTTTTCACACCCTGTCATGCTCTTCATATTTTTTACATCTTTTCATCCTCTTCGTATTTGTCCCATCTTTTCATGTTCTTCGTATTTTTCAGAACTTTTCATGCTCTTCGTATTTTTCACACTATTTCATACTCTTCGTATTTTTCAGACACTCTGATGCTTCGTATTTTTCACAGCATTTCATGCACTTCGTATTTTTCACACCGTTTAATGCTCTTCATATTTTTCACACCTTTTCATGCTCTTCATAGTTTTCAAACCTTTGCATGCTCTTCGTATGTTTCAGAATTTTTCATGCTCTCCGTATTGTTCACAGCTTTTCATGCTCCTGGGATTTTTCACACCTTTTCATGCTCTTCATATTTTTCAGAACTTTTCAAGCTCTTCCTATTTTTCACAGCGTTTCATGCACTTCGTATTTTTCACACCGTTTAATGCTCTTCATATTTATCACACCTTTTCATGCTCTTTGTATTTTTCACCTTTTCATGCTCTTTGTATTTTTCACATCTTTTCATGTTCCTCGTAATTTTTCACAACTTTTCTTGCACTTCGTAATTTTTCACACCTTTTCATGCTCTTTGTATTTTTCACAACTTTTCGTGCTTTTTGTATTATTCACACCTTTTCATGCTCCTTGTATATTTTAGACCTTTTCATGCTCCTCGTATTATTCACACCTTTTCATGCTCCTCGTATATTTTAGACCTTTTCATGCTACTCGTATTTTTCAGACCTTTGCAAGCTCCTCGTATTTTTCAGACCTTTGCATGTTCCTCGTATTTTTCAGACCTTTTCACGCTCCTTGTGTTTTTCACAACTTCCCATGCTCCTCATATTGTACACCTTTTCATACTCCTCATATTATTCACAACTTTTTATGCTCCTGGTATTTTTCAGACCTTTTCATGCTCCTCGCATTTTTCACACCTTTTCATGCTCCTCCTATTTTTCAGAACTTTTCATTCTCCTCGTAAATCACAGCTTTTCATGCTCCTGGTATTTTTCAAACCTTTTCATGCTCTTCATATTTTACACACCGTTTCATGAACCTCATATTGTTCACAACTTTTCATGCTCTTCATAGTTTTCAGACCTCTACATGCTCTTCGTATTTTTCAGAATTTTTCTTGCTCTTCGTATTTTTCACAGCTTTTCATGCTCCTGGTATTTTTCACACCTTTTCATGCTCTTCATATACTTCAGAACTTTTCAAGCTCTTGATATTTTTCAGACCTTTTCAAGCTCTTCGTAGTTTTCACAACCTTTCATGCTCTGCACATTTTTCACACCATTTCAGGCTCTTCGTATGTTTCACACCTTTTCAAGCACTTCGTATTTTTCACAACTTTTCATGCTCTTCGTATTTTTCACACCTCTTCAGGCTCTTCGAAATTTTTCACACCTTTTCATATTTTTCACACCTTTTCATCCTCTTCTCATTTTTCCGTTTCATGCTTTTTGTATTTTTCAGACCTTTTCATGCTTTTTGTATTTTTCAGACCTTTTCATGCTCCTCGTATTTTTCAGACCTTTGCATGCTCCTCGTATTTTTCTGAACTTTTCACGCTCCTCGTATTTTTCACAACTTCTCATCCTCCTCATATTGTTCACAACTTTCATACTCCTCATATTATTCACAACTTTTCATGCTCATTATATTTTTCACACATTTTCAGCTCTTCATATTTTTCAGAAATTTTCATGCTCTTCATACTCTTCGTATTTTCAGAACTTTTCATGCTCTTCATATTTTTCATACCTTTTCATGCTCTTGATATTTTTCAGAAGTTTTCATGTTCTTGATATTTTTCAGACATTTTCATGCTCTTCAATTTTTCACAACTTTTCATGCCTTTCATATTTTTCAGACCTTTTCAATCTCTTGATATTTTTCAGACCTTTTCATGCTCCTCCTATTTTTCAGAACTTTTCATGCTCTTCTTATTTTTCCCACCTTTTCATGCTCTTTGTATTTTTCACACCTTTTCATGCTCTTCATATTTTTCACACCTTTTCATGCTCTTCATATTTTTTAGAGCTTTTCATGCTCTTCTTATTTTTCACACCATTTCATGCTCCTCATATTTTTCACATCTTTTCATGAGCTTCATATTGTCACACCGTTTCATGCTCCTCAGATTTTTCACAGCTTTTCATGCTCTTCATATTTTTCAGACCTTTTCATGCTCCACATATTTTTCACACGTTTACATGCTCTTCATATTTTACACAACTTCTCATGCTCTTCTTATGTTTTAAACCTTTTCTTGCTCTTCTTATTTTTCACACCGTTTCATGCTCTTCATATTTTTCACACCTTGTCATGCATTTCAAATTTTTCACACCTTTTCACGCTCTTCGTATTTTTTAAACCTTTTCTTGCTCTTCATATTTTACACAACTTTTCATGCTCTTCATATTTTTCAGAACTTTTCATTCTCTTCATGCTCTTCGTATTTTCAGACCTATTCATGCTCCTCCTATTTTTCAGACCTTTTCATGCTCTTTGTATTTTTCACTCCTCTTCATGCTCCTCGTATTTTTCAGACCTTTTCATGCTCCACATATTTTTCACACGTTTACATGCTCTTCATATTTTACACAACTTCTCATGCTCTTCTTATTTTTTAAACCTTTTCTTGCTCTTCTTATTTTTCACACCGTTTCATTAACCTCATATTATTCACAACTTTTCATGCTCTTCATATTTTACACACCGTTCAGGCTATTCGTATGTTTCACACCTTTAATGCACTTCGTATTTTTCACAAATTTTCATGCTCTTCGTATTTTTCACACCTTTTCAGGTTCTTCGAAATTTTTCACACCTTTTTATGCTCTTCATATTTTTCACACCTTTTCATCCTCTTCTCTTTTTTCACAACGTTTCATGCTCTACTTATTTTTCACACCTTGTCATGCACTTCATATTTTTTACATCTTTTCATGCTCTTCGTATTTGTCCCATGTTTTCAAGCTCTTCGTATTTTTCAGACCTTTTCATGCTCTTCGTATTTTTCACACCTTTTCATGCTCTTCGTATTTTTCACACCTTTTCATGCTCATGTTTTTCACTCCTTTTAATGCTCTTCATATTTTTCAGGCCTTTTCACGCTCTTGATATTTTTCACACCTTTTCATGCTCTCTGTGTTTTTCACACCTTTTCTTGCTCTTCGTGTTTTTCACACGTTTTCATGCTCCTCATATTTTTCACACCATTTCATGCTCTTCATATTTTCACACCGTTTCATGCTAGTCATATTTTTGACACCTTTTCATGCTCCTAATATTTTTCAGACCTTTTAATGCTCCTCGTGTTTTTCAGACGTATTCACGCTCCTCGTATTTTTCAGACATTCTGGCCCCTCGTATTTTTCAGACCTTTTCATGCTCCTCATATTTTCAGACCGTTTCATGCTCCTCATATTTTTCAAACCGTTTCATGCTCCTCATATTTATCACACCGTTTCGTGCTCCTGTGTTTTACAGACATTTTCATGCTTCTCGTATTTTTCAGAACTTTTCATGCTCCTCATGTTTTTCAGACCTTTTCATGCTCCTCGTATTTTTCACACATTTTCATACTCCTCGTATTTTTCACACCTTATCACGCTCATCGTATTTTTCAGACATTAAGGCCCCTCGTATTTTTCAGACCTTTCCATGCTCATCGTATTTTTCATACCTTTTCATGATCCTCATATTTTTCACACCTTTTAATGCTCTTAATATTTTTCAGGCCGTTTCATGCTCCTCATATTTTTCACACCTTTTCATGCTCTTCATATTTTTCACAACATTTCATGCTCTTCATGTTTCCACACTGTTTCATGCTCCTCATATTTTTCAGATATTTTCAAGCTCCTCGTATTTTCCAGACCTTTTCATGCTCCTCGTAATTTTCACAACTTTTCATGCTCCTTGTAGTTTTCAGACCTTTTCATGCTCCTCATATTTCTCACACCTTTCATGTTCTTCATATTTTTCACACCGTTTCATGCTCTTTATATTTTCACACTGTTTCATGTTCCTCATATTTTTGACACCTTTTCATGCTCCTCTTATTTTTCAGACCTTTTCATGCTAGTCGTATTTTTCAGACCTTTTCATGCTCCCCGTATTTTTCATACCTTTCTTGGTCCTCGTATTTTTCAGAACGATTCATGCTTCTCGTATTTTTCACACCTTTTCTTGTTCCTCGTATTTTTCAGACCTTTTCATGCTCCTCGTATTTTTCAGACCTTTTTTTGCTCCTCGTATTTTTACACCTTTTCATGCTCCTTGTATTTTTCAGCCCGTTTCATGCTCCTCGTATTTTTCAGAACTTTTCATGCTCCTCGTATTTTACAGAGCTTTTCATGCTCCTCTTATTTTTCAGAATTTTTCGTGCTCCTCATATTTTCAGACCTTTTCGTGCTCCTCGAATTTTTCACGCCTTTTCTTGCTCCTCGTATTTTTCACACCTTTTCATGCTCCTCATGTTTTCCACACCTTTCATGCTCTTCATATTTTTCACAGCGTTTCATGCTCTTCATATTTTCACACCGTTTGATCCTCCTCATATTTTTGAGACGTTTTCATGCTCCTCATGTTTTTCACACATTTTCATGCTCCTCGTATTTTCCAGACATTTTCATGCTCCTCGTATTTTTCACACCTTTTCTTGCTCCTCATATTTTTCAGACCTTTTCATGCTCCTCGTATTTTTCAGACCTTTTCATGCTCCTCGTATTTTTCAGACCATTTCATGCTCCTCATATTTTTCAGACCTTTTCATTCTCCTAGTATTTTTCCGATCTTTTCATGCTCCTTGTACTTTTCAAACCTTTTCATGCTCCTCATATTTCTCACACCTTTCATGCTCTTCATATTTTTCACACGGTTTCGTGCTCATGATATTTTCACACCGTTTCATGCTCCTCATATTTTTGATAACTTTTCATGCTCCTCTTATTTTTCACAACTTTTCATGCTCCTCGTATTTTTCAGACCTTTTCATGCTCCCTTTATTTTTCATAACATTCATGGTCCTCGTATTTTTCAGACCGTTTCATGCTTCTCGTATTTTTCACACCTTTTCATGCTCTTCCTGTTTTTCACACCTTTTCATGCTCTTCGTGTTTTTCACTCCTTTTAATGCTCTTCATATTTTTCAGGCCTTTTCACGCTCTTGATATTTTACACACCTTTTCATGCTCTCCATGTTTTTCACACCTTTTCTTGCTCTTCGTGTTTTCCACACCTTTTCATGCTCCTGATATTTCTTCACAGCACTTCATGCTCTTCATATTTTCACAGCATTTCATGCTAGTCATATTTTTGACACCTTTTTATGCTCCTCATATTTTTCAGACCTTTTCATGCTCCTCGTATTTTTCAGACCTTTTCACGCTCCTTGTATTTTTCAGACATTCAGGCCCCTCATATTTTTCAGACATTTTCATGCTCCTCGTGTTTTTCAGACCTTTTCATGCTCCTCGTATTTTTAACACATTTTCATATTCCTCCGATTTTTCACACCTTTTCACGCTCCTCGTATTTTTCAGACATTAAGGCCCCTCGTATTTTTCAGACCTTTTCATGCTCCTCGTATTTTTCACACCTTTTCATGCTCCTCATATTGTTCACAACTTTTCATGCTCTTCATATTTTTCACATCTTTTCATGCTTTTCATATTTTTCATACCTTTTCATGCTCCTCGTATTTTTCAGACCTTTTCATGCTCCCTGTATTTTCATACCTTTCATGGTCCTCATATTTTTCAGACCGTTTCATGCTTCTCGAATTTTTCACACCTTTTCATGCTCTTCCTGTTTTTCACACCTTTTCATGCTCTTCGTGTTTTTCACTCCTTTTCTTGCTCTTCGTGTTTTCACACCTTGTCCTGCTCCTCATATTCTTCACACCATTTCATGCTCTTCATATTTTCACAGCATTTCATGCTAGTCATATTTTTGACACCTTTTCATGCTCCTCATATTTTTCAGACATTTTCATGCTCCTCGGGTTTTTCAGACCATTTCACGCTCCTCGTATTTTTCAGACATTCAGGCCCCTCGTATTTTTCAGACATTTTCATGCTCCTCGTGTTTTTCAGACCTTTTCATGCTCCTCGTATTTTTCACACATTTTCATATTCCTTCTATTTTTCACACCTTTTCACGCTCCTCGTATTTTTCAGACATTAAGGCCCCTCGTATTTTTCAGACCTTTTCATGCTCCTCGTATTTTTCACACCTTTTCATGCTCCTCATATTGTTCACAACTTTTCATGCTCTTCATATTTTTCACATCTTTTCATGCTTTTCATATTTTTCATACCTTTTCATGCTCCTCGTATTTTTCAGACCTTTTCATGCTCCACATATTTTTCACACGTTTACATGCTCTTCATATTTTACACAACTTCTCATGCTCTTCTTATTTTTTAAACCTTTTCTTGCTCTTCTTATTTTTCACACCGTTTCATGCTCTTCATATTTTTCACACCTTGTCATGCATTTCAAATTTTTCACACCTTTTCACGCTCTTCGTATTTTTTAAACCTTTTCTTGCTCCTCATATTTTACACAACTTTTCATGCTCTTCATATTTTTCAGAACTTTTCATTCTCTTCATGCTCTTCGTATTTTCAGACCTATTCATGCTCCTCCTATTTTTCAGACCTTTTCATGCTCTTCGTATTTTTCACTCCTCTTCATGCTCCTCGTATTTTTCAGACCTTTTCATGCTCCACATATTTTTCACACGTTTACATGCTCTTCATATTTTACACAACTTCTCATGCTCTTCTTATTTTTTAAACCTTTTCTTGCTCTTCTTATTTTTCACACCGTTTCATTAACCTCATATTATTCACAACTTTTCATGCTCTTCATATTTTACACACCATTCAGACTATTCGTATGTTTCACACCTTTAATGCACTTCGTATTTTTCACAAATTTTCATGCTCTTCGTATTTTTCACACCTTTTCAGGTTCTTCGAAATTTTTCACACCTTTTTATGCTCTTCATATTTTTCACACCTTTTCATCCTCTTCTCTTTTTTCACAACGTTTCATGCTCTACTTATTTTTCACACCTTGTCATGCACTTCATATTTTTTACATCTTTTCATGCTCTTCGTATTTGTCCCATGTTTTCAAGCTCTTCGTATTTTTCAGGCCTTTTCATGCTCTTCGTATTTTTCACACCTTTTCATGCTCTTCGTATTTTTCACACCTTTTCATGCTCATGTTTTTCACTCCTTTTAATGCTCTTCATATTTTTCAGGCCTTTTCACGCTCTTGATATTTTTCACACCTTTTCATGCTCTCTGTGTTTTTCACACCTTTTCTTGCTCTTCGTGTTTTTCACACGTTTTCATGCTCCTCATATTTTTCACACCATTTCATGCTCTTCATATTTTCACACCGTTTCATGCTAGTCATATTTTTGACACCTTTTCATGCTCCTAATATTTTTCAGACCTTTTAATGCTCCTCGTGTTTTTCAGACGTATTCACGCTCCTCGTATTTTTCAGACATTCTGGCCCCTCGTATTTTTCAGACCTTTTCATGCTCCTCATATTTTCAGACCGTTTCATGCTCCTCATATTTTTCAAACCGTTTCATGCTCCTCATATTTATCACACCGTTTCGTGCTCCTTGTGTTTTACAGACATTTTCATGCTTCTCGTATTTTTCAGAACTTTTCATGCTCCTCGTGTTTTTCAGACCTTTTCATGCTCCTCGTATTTTTCACACATTTTCATACTCCTCGTATTTTTCACACCTTATCACGCTCATCGTATTTTTCAGACATTAAGGCCCCTCGTATTTTTCAGACCTTTCCATGCTCATCGTATTTTTCATACCTTTTCATGATCCTCATATTTTTCACACCTTTTAATGCTCTTAATATTTTTCAGGCCGTTTCATGCTCCTCATATTTTTCACACCTTTTCATGCTCTTCATATTTTTCACAACATTTCATGCTCTTCATGTTTCCACACTGTTTCATGCTCCTCATATTTTTCAGATATTTTCAAGCTCCTCGTATTTTCCAGACCTTTTCATGCTCCTCGTAATTTTCACAACTTTTCATGCTCCTTGTAGTTTTCAGACCTTTTCATGCTCCTCATATTTCTCACACCTTTCATGTTCTTCATATTTTTCACACCGTTTCATGCTCTTTATATTTTCACACTGTTTCATGCTCCTCATATTTTTGACACCTTTTCATGCTCCTCTTATTTTTCAGACCTTTTCATGCTAGTCGTATTTTTCAGACCTTTTCATGCTCCCCGTATTTTTCATACCTTTCTTGGTCCTCGTATTTTTCAGAACGATTCATGCTTCTCGTATTTTTCACACCTTTTCTTGTTCCTCGTATTTTTCAGACCTTTTCATGCTCCTCGTATTTTTCAGACCTTTTTTTGCTCCTCGTATTTTTACACCTTTTCATGCTCCTTGTATTTTTCAGCCCGTTTCATGCTCCTCGTATTTTTCAGAACTTTTCATGCTCCTCGTATTTTACAGAGCTTTTCATGCTCCTCGTATTTTTCAGAACTTTTCGTGCTCCTCGTATTTTCAGACCTTTTCGTGTTCCTCGAATTTTTCACACCTTTTCATGCTCCTCATGTTTTCCACACCTTTCATGCTCTTCATATTTTTCACAGCGTTTCATGCTCTTCATATTTTCACACCGTTTGATCCTCCTCATATTTTTGAGACGTTTTCATGCTCCTCATGTTTTTCACACATTTTCATGCTCCTCGTATTTTCCAGACATTTTCATGCTCCTCGTATTTTTCACACCTTTTCTTGCTCCTCATATTTTTCAGACCTTTTCATGCTCCTCGTATTTTTCAGACCTTTTCATGCTCCTCGTATTTTTCAGACCATTTCATGCTCCTCATATTTTTCAGACCTTTTCATTCTCCTAGTATTTTTCCGATCTTTTCATGCTCCTTGTACTTTTCAAACCTTTTCATGCTCCTCATATTTCTCACACCTTTCATGCTCTTCATATTTTTCACACGGTTTCATGCTCATGATATTTTCACACCGTTTCATGCTCCTCATATTTTTGATAACTTTTCATGCTCCTCTTATTTTTCACAACTTTTCATGCTCCTCGTATTTTTCAGACCTTTTCATGCTCCCTTTATTTTTCATAACATTCATGGTCCTCGTATTTTTCAGACCTTTTCATGCTCCTCGTATTTTTCAGACCTTTTTTTGCTCCTCGTATTTTTACACCTTTTCATGCTCCTCGTATTTTTCAGACCTTTTTTTGCTCCTCGTATTTTTACACCTTTTCATGCTCCTTGTATTTTTCAGCCCGTTTCATGCTCCTCGTATTTTTCAGAACTTTTCATGCTCCTCGTATTTTACAGAGCTTTTCATGCTCCTCTTATTTTTCAGAATTTTTCGTGCTCCTCATATTTTCAGACCTTTTCGTGCTCCTCGAATTTTTACACCTTTTCTTGCTTCTCGTATTTTTCACACCTTTTCATGCTCCTCATGTTTTCCACACCTTTCATGCTCTTCATATTTTTCACAGCGTTTCATGCTCTTCATATTTTCACACCGTTTGATCCTCCTCATATTTTTGAGACGTTTTCATGCTCCTCATGTTTTTCACACATTTTCATGCTCCTCGTATTTTCCAGACATTTTCATGCTCCTCGTATTTTTCACACCTTTTCTTGCTCCTCATATTTTTCAGACCTTTTCATGCTCCTCGTATTTTTCAGACCTTTTCATGCTCCTCGTATTTTTCAGACCATTTCATGCTCCTCATATTTTTCAGACCTTTTCATTCTCCTAGTATTTTTCCGATCTTTTCATGCTCCTTGTACTTTTCAAACCTTTTCATGCTCCTCATATTTCTCACACCTTTCATGCTCTTCATATTTTTCACACGGTTTCATGCTCATGATATTTTCACACCGTTTCATGCTCCTCATATTTTTGATAACTTTTCATGCTCCTCTTATTTTTCACAACTTTTCATGCTCCTCGTATTTTTCAGACCTTTTCATGCTCCCTTTATTTTTCATAACATTCATGGTCCTCGTATTTTTCAGACCGTTTCATGCTTCTCGTATTTTTCACACCTTTTCATGCTCTTCCTGTTTTTCACACCTTTTCATGCTCTTCGTGTTTTTCACTCCTTTTAATGCTCTTCATATTTTTCAGGCCTTTTCACGCTCTTGATATTTTACACACCTTTTCATGCTCTCCATGTTTTTCACACCTTTTCTTGCTCTTCGTGTTTTCCACACCTTTTCATGCTCCTGATATTTCTTCACAGCACTTCATGCTCTTCATATTTTCACAGCATTTCATGCTAGTCATATTTTTGACACCTTTTTATGCTCCTCATATTTTTCAGACCTTTTCATGCTCCTCGTATTTTTCAGACCTTTTCACGCTCCTCGTATTTTTCAGACATTCAGGCCCCTCATATTTTTCAGACATTTTCATGCTCCTCGTGTTTTTCAGACCTTTTCATGCTCCTCGTATTTTTCACACATTTTCATACTCCTCGTATTTTTCACACCTTATCACGCTCATCGTATTTTTCAGACATTAAGGCCCCTCGTATTTTTCAGACCTTTCCATGCTCATCGTATTTTTCATACCTTTTCATGATCCTCATATTTTTCACACCTTTTAATGCTCTTAATATTTTTCAGGCCGTTTCATGCTCCTCATATTTTTCACACCTTTTCATGCTCTTCATATTTTTCACAACATTTCATGCTCTTCATGTTTCCACACTGTTTCATGCTCCTCATATTTTTCAGATATTTTCAAGCTCCTCGTATTTTCCAGACCTTTTCATGCTCCTCGTAATTTTCACAACTTTTCATGCTCCTTGTAGTTTTCAGACCTTTTCATGCTCCTCATATTTCTCACACCTTTCATGTTCTTCATATTTTTCACACCGTTTCATGCTCTTTATATTTTCACACTGTTTCATGCTCCTCATATTTTTGACACCTTTTCATGCTCCTCTTATTTTTCAGACCTTTTCATGCTAGTCGTATTTTTCAGACCTTTTCATGCTCCCCGTATTTTTCATACCTTTCTTGGTCCTCGTATTTTTCAGAACGATTCATGCTTCTCGTATTTTTCACACCTTTTCTTGTTCCTCGTATTTTTCAGACCTTTTCATGCTCCTCGTATTTTTCAGACCTTTTTTTGCTCCTCGTATTTTTACACCTTTTCATGCTCCTTGTATTTTTCAGCCCGTTTCATGCTCCTCGTATTTTTCAGAACTTTTCATGCTCCTCGTATTTTACAGAGCTTTTCATGCTCCTCTTATTTTTCAGAATTTTTCGTGCTCCTCATATTTTCAGACCTTTTCGTGCTCCTCGAATTTTTCACACCTTTTCTTGCTCCTCGTTTTTTTCACACCTTTTCATGCTCCTCATGTTTTCCACACCTTTCATGCTCTTCATATTTTTCACAGCGTTTCATGCTCTTCATATTTTCACACCGTTTGATCCTCCTCATATTTTTGAGACGTTTTCATGCTCCTCATGTTTTTCACACATTTTCATGCTCCTCGTATTTTCCAGACATTTTCATGCTCCTCGTATTTTTCACACCTTTTCTTGCTCCTCATATTTTTCAGACCTTTTCATGCTCCTCGTATTTTTCAGACCTTTTCATGCTCCTCGTATTTTTCAGACCATTTCATGCTCCTCATATTTTTCAGACCTTTTCATTCTCCTAGTATTTTTCCGATCTTTTCATGCTCCTTGTACTTTTCAAACCTTTTCATGCTCCTCATATTTCTCACACCTTTCATGCTCTTCATATTTTTCACACGGTTTCATGCTCATGATATTTTCACACCGTTTCATGCTCCTCATATTTTTGATAACTTTTCATGCTCCTCTTATTTTTCACAACTTTTCATGCTCCTCGTATTTTTCAGACCTTTTCATGCTCCCTTTATTTTTCATAACATTCATGGTCCTCGTATTTTTCTGACCGTTTCATGCTTCTCGTATTTTTCACACCTTTTCATGCTCTTCCTGTTTTTCACACCTTTTCATGCTCTTCGTGTTTTTCACTCCTTTTAATGCTCTTCATATTTTTCAGGCCTTTTCACGCTCTTGATATTTTACACACCTTTTCATGCTCTCCATGTTTTTCACACCTTTTCTTGCTCTTCGTGTTTTCCACACCTTTTCATGCTCCTGATATTTCTTCACAGCACTTCATGCTCTTCATATTTTCACAGCATTTCATGCTAGTCATATTTTTGACACCTTTTTATGCTCCTCATATTTTTCAGACCTTTTCACGCTCCTCGTATTTTTCAGACATTCAGGCCCCTCATATTTTTCAGACATTTTCATGCTCCTCGTGTTTTTCAGACCTTTTCATGCTCCTCGTATTTTTAACACATTTTCATATTCCTCCGATTTTTCACACCTTTTCACGCTCCTCGTATTTTTCAGACATTAAGGCCCCTCGTATTTTTCAGACCTTTTCATGCTCCTCGTATTTTTCACACCTTTTCATGCTCCTCATATTGTTCACAACTTTTCATGCTCTTCATATTTTTCACATCTTTTCATGCTTTTCATATTTTTCATACCTTTTCATGCTCCTCGTATTTTTCAGACCTTTTCATGCTCCCTGTATTTTCATACCTTTCATGGTCCTCATATTTTTCAGACCGTTTCATGCTTCTCGAATTTTTCACACCTTTTCATGCTCTTCCTGTTTTTCACACCTTTTCATGCTCTTCGTGTTTTTCACTCCTTTTCTTGCTCTTCGTGTTTTCACACCTTGTCCTGCTCCTCATATTCTTCACACCATTTCATGCTCTTCATATTTTCACAGCATTTCATGCTAGTCATATTTTTGACACCTTTTCATGCTCCTCATATTTTTCAGACATTTTCATGCTCCTCGGGTTTTTCAGACCATTTCACGCTCCTCGTATTTTTCAGACATTCAGGCCCCTCGTATTTTTCAGACATTTTCATGCTCCTCGTGTTTTTCAGACCTTTTCATGCTCCTCGTATTTTTCACACATTTTCATATTCCTTCTATTTTTCACACCTTTTCACGCTCCTCGTATTTTTCAGACATTAAGGCCCCTCGTATTTTTCAGACCTTTTCATGCTCCTCGTATTTTTCACACCTTTTCATGCTCCTCATATTGTTCACAACTTTTCATGCTCTTCATATTTTTCACATCTTTTCATGCTTTTCATATTTTTCATACCTTTTCATGCTCCTCGTATTTTTCAGACCTTTTCATGCTCCCTGTATTTTCATACCTTTCATGGTCCTCATATTTTTCAGACCGTTTCATGCTTCTCGAATTTTTCACACCTTTTCATGCTCTTCCTGTTTTTCACACCTTTTCATGCTCTTCGTGTTTTTCACTCCTTTTCTTGCTCTTCGTGTTTTCACACCTTGTCCTGCTCCTCATATTCTTCACACCATTTCATGCTCTTCATATTTTCACAGCATTTCATGCTAGTCATATTTTTGACACCTTTTCATGCTCCTCATATTTTTCAGACATTTTCATGCTCCTCGGGTTTTTCAGACCATTTCACGCTCCTCGTATTTTTCAGACATTCAGGCCCCTCGTATTTTTCAGACATTTTCATGCTCCTCGTGTTTTTCAGACCTTTTCATGCTCCTCGTATTTTTCACACCTTTTCATGCTCCTCATATTGTTCACAACTTTTCATGCTCTTCATATTTTTCACATCTTTTCATGCTTTTCATATTTTTCATACCTTTTCATGCTCCTCGTATTTTTCAGACCTTTTCATGCTCCACATATTTTTCACACGTTTACATGCTCTTCATATTTTACACAACTTCTCATGCTCTTCTTATTTTTTAAACCTTTTCTTGCTCTTCTTATTTTTCACACCGTTTCATGCTCTTCATATTTTTCACACCTTGTCATGCATTTCAAATTTTTCACACCTTTTCACGCTCTTCGTATTTTTTAAACCTTTTCTTGCTCCTCATATTTTACACAACTTTTCATGCTCTTCATATTTTTCAGAACTTTTCATTCTCTTCATGCTCTTCGTATTTTCAGACCTATTCATGCTCCTCCTATTTTTCAGACCTTTTCATGCTCTTCGTATTTTTCACTCCTCTTCATGCTCCTCGTATTTTTCAGACCTTTTCATGCTCCACATATTTTTCACACGTTTACATGCTCTTCATATTTTACACAACTTCTCATGCTCTTCTTATTTTTTAAACCTTTTCTTCCTCTTCTTATTTTTCACACCGTTTCATTAACCTCATATTATTCACAACTTTTCATGCTCTTCATATTTTACACACCGTTCAGGCTATTCGTATGTTTCACACCTTTAATGCACTTCGTATTTTTCACAAATTTTCATGCTCTTCGTATTTTTCACACCTTTTCAGGTTCTTCGAAATTTTTCACACCTTTTTATGCTCTTCATATTTTTCACACCTTTTCATCCTCTTCTCTTTTTTCACAACGTTTCATGCTCTACTTATTTTTCACACCTTGTCATGCACTTCATATTTTTTACATCTTTTCATGCTCTTCGTATTTGTCCCATGTTTTCAAGCTCTTCGTATTTTTCAGGCCTTTTCATGCTCTTCGTATTTTTCACACCTTTTCATGCTCTTCGTATTTTTCACACCTTTTCATGCTCATGTTTTTCACTCCTTTTAATGCTCTTCATATTTTTCAGGCCTTTTCACGCTCTTGATATTTTTCACACCTTTTCATGCTCTCTGTGTTTTTCACACCTTTTCTTGCTCTTCGTGTTTTTCACACGTTTTCATGCTCCTCATATTTTTCACACCATTTCATGCTCTTCATATTTTCACACCGTTTCATGCTAGTCATATTTTTGACACCTTTTCATGCTCCTAATATTTTTCAGACCTTTTAATGCTCCTCGTGTTTTTCAGACGTATTCACGCTCCTCGTATTTTTCAGACATTCTGGCCCCTCGTATTTTTCAGACCTTTTCATGCTCCTCATATTTTCAGACCGTTTCATGCTCCTCATATTTTTCAAACCGTTTCATGCTCCTCATATTTATCACACCGTTTCGTGCTCCTTGTGTTTTACAGACATTTTCATGCTTCTCGTATTTTTCAGAACTTTTCATGCTCCTCGTGTTTTTCAGACCTTTTCATGCTCCTCGTATTTTTCACACATTTTCATACTCCTCGTATTTTTCACACCTTATCACGCTCATCGTATTTTTCAGACATTAAGGCCCCTCGTATTTTTCAGACCTTTCCATGCTCATCGTATTTTTCATACCTTTTCATGATCCTCATATTTTTCACACCTTTTAATGCTCTTAATATTTTTCAGGCCGTTTCATGCTCCTCATATTTTTCACACCTTTTCATGCTCTTCATATTTTTCACAACATTTCATGCTCTTCATGTTTCCACACTGTTTCATGCTCCTCATATTTTTCAGATATTTTCAAGCTCCTCGTATTTTCCAGACCTTTTCATGCTCCTCGTAATTTTCACAACTTTTCATGCTCCTTGTAGTTTTCAGACCTTTTCATGCTCCTCATATTTCTCACACCTTTCATGTTCTTCATATTTTTCACACCGTTTCATGCTCTTTATATTTTCACACTGTTTCATGCTCCTCATATTTTTGACACCTTTTCATGCTCCTCTTATTTTTCAGACCTTTTCATGCTAGTCGTATTTTTCAGACCTTTTCATGCTCCCCGTATTTTTCATACCTTTCTTGGTCCTCGTATTTTTCAGAACGATTCATGCTTCTCGTATTTTTCACACCTTTTCTTGTTCCTCGTATTTTTCAGACCTTTTCATGCTCCTCGTATTTTTCAGACCTTTTTTTGCTCCTCGTATTTTTACACCTTTTCATGCTCCTTGAATTTTTCAGCCCGTTTCATGCTCCTCGTATTTTTCAGAACTTTTCATGCTCCTCGTATTTTACAGAGCTTTTCATGCTCCTCTTATTTTTCAGAATTTTTCGTGCTCCTCATATTTTCAGACCTTTTCGTGCTCCTCGAATTTTTCACACCTTTTCTTGCTCCTCGTATTTTTCACACCTTTTCATGCTCCTCATGTTTTCCACACCTTTCATGCTCTTCATATTTTTCACAGCGTTTCATGCTCTTCATATTTTCACACCGTTTGATCCTCCTCATATTTTTGAGACGTTTTCATGCTCCTCATATTTTTCACACATTTTCATGCTCCTCGTATTTTCCAGACATTTTCATGCTCCTCGTATTTTTCACACCTTTTCTTGCTCCTCATATTTTTCAGACCTTTTCATGCTCCTCGTATTTTTCAGACCTTTTCATGCTCCTCGTATTTTTCAGACCATTTCATGCTCCTCATATTTTTCAGACCTTTTCATTCTCCTAGTATTTTTCCGATCTTTTCATGCTCCTTGTACTTTTCAAACCTTTTCATGCTCCTCATATTTCTCACACCTTTCATGCTCTTCATATTTTTCACACGGTTTCATGCTCATGATATTTTCACACCGTTTCATGCTCCTCATATTTTTGATAACTTTTCATGCTCCTCTTATTTTTCACAACTTTTCATGCTCCTCGTATTTTTCAGACCTTTTCATGCTCCCTTTATTTTTCATAACATTCATGGTCCTCGTATTTTTCTGACCGTTTCATGCTTCTCGTATTTTTCACACCTTTTCATGCTCTTCCTGTTTTTCACACCTTTTCATGCTCTTCGTGTTTTTCACTCCTTTTAATGCTCTTCATATTTTTCAGGCCTTTTCACGCTCTTGATATTTTACACACCTTTTCATGCTCTCCATGTTTTTCACACCTTTTCTTGCTCTTCGTGTTTTCCACACCTTTTCATGCTCCTGATATTTCTTCACAGCACTTCATGCTCTTCATATTTTCACAGCATTTCATGCTAGTCATATTTTTGACACCTTTTTATGCTCCTCATATTTTTCAGACCTTTTCACGCTCCTCGTATTTTTCAGACATTCAGGCCCCTCATATTTTTCAGACATTTTCATGCTCCTCGTGTTTTTCAGACCTTTTCATGCTCCTCGTATTTTTAACACATTTTCATATTCCTCCGATTTTTCACACCTTTTCACGCTCCTCGTATTTTTCAGACATTAAGGCCCCTCGTATTTTTCAGACCTTTTCATGCTCCTCGTATTTTTCACACCTTTTCATGCTCCTCATATTGTTCACAACTTTTCATGCTCTTCATATTTTTCACATCTTTTCATGCTTTTCATATTTTTCATACCTTTTCATGCTCCTCGTATTTTTCAGACCTTTTCATGCTCCCTGTATTTTCATACCTTTCATGGTCCTCATATTTTTCAGACCGTTTCATGCTTCTCGAATTTTTCACACCTTTTCATGCTCTTCCTGTTTTTCACACCTTTTCATGCTCTTCGTGTTTTTCACTCCTTTTCTTGCTCTTCGTGTTTTCACACCTTGTCCTGCTCCTCATATTCTTCACACCATTTCATGCTCTTCATATTTTCACAGCATTTCATGCTAGTCATATTTTTGACACCTTTTCATGCTCCTCATATTTTTCAGACATTTTCATGCTCCTCGGGTTTTTCAGACCATTTCACGCTCCTCGTATTTTTCAGACATTCAGGCCCCTCGTATTTTTCAGACATTTTCATGCTCCTCGTGTTTTTCAGACCTTTTCATGCTCCTCGTATTTTTCACACATTTTCATATTCCTTCTATTTTTCACACCTTTTCACGCTCCTCGTATTTTTCAGACATTAAGGCCCCTCGTATTTTTCAGACCTTTTCATGCTCCTCGTATTTTTCACACCTTTTCATGCTCCTCATATTGTTCACAACTTTTCATGCTCTTCATATTTTTCACATCTTTTCATGCTTTTCATATTTTTCATACCTTTTCATGCTCCTCGTATTTTTCAGACCTTTTCATGCTCCCTGTATTTTCATACCTTTCATGGTCCTCATATTTTTCAGACCGTTTCATGCTTCTCGAATTTTTCACACCTTTTCATGCTCTTCCTGTTTTTCACACCTTTTCATGCTCTTCGTGTTTTTCACTCCTTTTCTTGCTCTTCGTGTTTTCACACCTTGTCCTGCTCCTCATATTCTTCACACCATTTCATGCTCTTCATATTTTCACAGCATTTCATGCTAGTCATATTTTTGACACCTTTTCATGCTCCTCATATTTTTCAGACATTTTCATGCTCCTCGGGTTTTTCAGACCATTTCACGCTCCTCGTATTTTTCAGACATTCAGGCCCCTCGTATTTTTCAGACATTTTCATGCTCCTCGTGTTTTTCAGACCTTTTCATGCTCCTCGTATTTTTCACACCTTTTCATGCTCCTCATATTGTTCACAACTTTTCATGCTCTTCATATTTTTCACATCTTTTCATGCTTTTCATATTTTTCATACCTTTTCATGCTCCTCGTATTTTTCAGACCTTTTCATGCTCCACATATTTTTCACACGTTTACATGCTCTTCATATTTTACACAACTTCTCATGCTCTTCTTATTTTTTAAACCTTTTCTTGCTCTTCTTATTTTTCACACCGTTTCATGCTCTTCATATTTTTCACACCTTGTCATGCATTTCAAATTTTTCACACCTTTTCACGCTCTTCGTATTTTTTAAACCTTTTCTTGCTCCTCATATTTTACACAACTTTTCATGCTCTTCATATTTTTCAGAACTTTTCCTTCTCTTCATGCTCTTCGTATTTTCAGACCTATTCATGCTCCTCCTATTTTTCAGACCTTTTCATGCTCTTCGTATTTTTCACTCCTCTTCATGCTCCTCGTATTTTTCAGACCTTTTCATGCTCCACATATTTTTCACACGTTTACATGCTCTTCATATTTTACACAACTTCTCATGCTCTTCTTATTTTTTAAACCTTTTCTTCCTCTTCTTATTTTTCACACCGTTTCATTAACCTCATATTATTCACAACTTTTCATGCTCTTCATATTTTACACACCGTTCAGGCTATTCGTATGTTTCACACCTTTAATGCACTTCGTATTTTTCACAAATTTTCATGCTCTTCGTATTTTTCACACCTTTTCAGGTTCTTCGAAATTTTTCACACCTTTTTATGCTCTTCATATTTTTCACACCTTTTCATCCTCTTCTCTTTTTTCACAACGTTTCATGCTCTACTTATTTTTCACACCTTGTCATGCACTTCATATTTTTTACATCTTTTCATGCTCTTCGTATTTGTCCCATGTTTTCAAGCTCTTCGTATTTTTCAGGCCTTTTCATGCTCTTCGTATTTTTCACACCTTTTCATGCTCTTCGTATTTTTCACACCTTTTCATGCTCATGTTTTTCACTCCTTTTAATGCTCTTCATATTTTTCAGGCCTTTTCACGCTCTTGATATTTTTCACACCTTTTCATGCTCTCTGTGTTTTTCACACCTTTTCTTGCTCTTCGTGTTTTTCACACGTTTTCATGCTCCTCATATTTTTCACACCATTTCATGCTCTTCATATTTTCACACCGTTTCATGCTAGTCATATTTTTGACACCTTTTCATGCTCCTAATATTTTTCAGACCTTTTAATGCTCCTCGTGTTTTTCAGACGTATTCACGCTCCTCGTATTTTTCAGACATTCTGGCCCCTCGTATTTTTCAGACCTTTTCATGCTCCTCATATTTTCAGACCGTTTCATGCTCCTCATATTTTTCAAACCGTTTCATGCTCCTCATATTTATCACACCGTTTCGTGCTCCTTGTGTTTTACAGACATTTTCATGCTTCTCGTATTTTTCAGAACTTTTCATGCTCCTCGTGTTTTTCAGACCTTTTCATGCTCCTCGTATTTTTCACACATTTTCATACTCCTCGTATTTTTCACACCTTATCACGCTCATCGTATTTTTCAGACATTAAGGCCCCTCGTATTTTTCAGACCTTTCCATGCTCATCGTATTTTTCATACCTTTTCATGATCCTCATATTTTTCACACCTTTTAATGCTCTTAATATTTTTCAGGCCGTTTCATGCTCCTCATATTTTTCACACCTTTTCATGCTCTTCATATTTTTCACAACATTTCATGCTCTTCATGTTTCCACACTGTTTCATGCTCCTCATATTTTTCAGATATTTTCAAGCTCCTCGTATTTTCCAGACCTTTTCATGCTCCTCGTAATTTTCACAACTTTTCATGCTCCTTGTAGTTTTCAGACCTTTTCATGCTCCTCATATTTCTCACACCTTTCATGTTCTTCATATTTTTCACACCGTTTCATGCTCTTTATATTTTCACACTGTTTCATGCTCCTCATATTTTTGACACCTTTTCATGCTCCTCTTATTTTTCAGACCTTTTCATGCTAGTCGTATTTTTCAGACCTTTTCATGCTCCCCGTATTTTTCATACCTTTCTTGGTCCTCGTATTTTTCAGAACGATTCATGCTTCTCGTATTTTTCACACCTTTTCTTGTTCCTCGTATTTTTCAGACCTTTTCATGCTCCTCGTATTTTTCAGACCTTTTTTTGCTCCTCGTATTTTTACACCTTTTCATGCTCCTTGAATTTTTCAGCCCGTTTCATGCTCCTCGTATTTTTCAGAACTTTTCATGCTCCTCGTATTTTACAGAGCTTTTCATGCTCCTCTTATTTTTCAGAATTTTTCGTGCTCCTCATATTTTCAGACCTTTTCGTGCTCCTCGAATTTTTCACACCTTTTCTTGCTCCTCGTATTTTTCACACCTTTTCATGCTCCTCATGTTTTCCACACCTTTCATGCTCTTCATATTTTTCACAGCGTTTCATGCTCTTCATATTTTCACACCGTTTGATCCTCCTCATATTTTTGAGACGTTTTCATGCTCCTCATATTTTTCACACATTTTCATGCTCCTCGTATTTTCCAGACATTTTCATGCTCCTCGTATTTTTCACACCTTTTCTTGCTCCTCATATTTTTCAGACCTTTTCATGCTCCTCGTATTTTTCAGACCTTTTCATGCTCCTCGTATTTTTCAGACCATTTCATGCTCCTCATATTTTTCAGACCTTTTCATTCTCCTAGTATTTTTCCGATCTTTTCATGCTCCTTGTACTTTTCAAACCTTTTCATGCTCCTCATATTTCTCACACCTTTCATGCTCTTCATATTTTTCACACGGTTTCATGCTCATGATATTTTCACACCGTTTCATGCTCCTCATATTTTTGATAACTTTTCATGCTCCTCTTATTTTTCACAACTTTTCATGCTCCTCGTATTTTTCAGACCTTTTCATGCTCCCTTTATTTTTCATAACATTCATGGTCCTCGTATTTTTCTGACCGTTTCATGCTTCTCGTATTTTTCACACCTTTTCATGCTCTTCCTGTTTTTCACACCTTTTCATGCTCTTCGTGTTTTTCACTCCTTTTAATGCTCTTCATATTTTTCAGGCCTTTTCACGCTCTTGATATTTTACACACCTTTTCATGCTCTCCATGTTTTTCACACCTTTTCTTGCTCTTCGTGTTTTCCACACCTTTTCATGCTCCTGATATTTCTTCACAGCACTTCATGCTCTTCATATTTTCACAGCATTTCATGCTAGTCATATTTTTGACACCTTTTTATGCTCCTCATATTTTTCAGACCTTTTCACGCTCCTCGTATTTTTCAGACATTCAGGCCCCTCATATTTTTCAGACATTTTCATGCTCCTCGTGTTTTTCAGACCTTTTCATGCTCCTCGTATTTTTAACACATTTTCATATTCCTCCGATTTTTCACACCTTTTCACGCTCCTCGTATTTTTCAGACATTAAGGCCCCTCGTATTTTTCAGACCTTTTCATGCTCCTCGTATTTTTCACACCTTTTCATGCTCCTCATATTGTTCACAACTTTTCATGCTCTTCATATTTTTCACATCTTTTCATGCTTTTCATATTTTTCATACCTTTTCATGCTCCTCGTATTTTTCAGACCTTTTCATGCTCCCTGTATTTTCATACCTTTCATGGTCCTCATATTTTTCAGACCGTTTCATGCTTCTCGAATTTTTCACACCTTTTCATGCTCTTCCTGTTTTTCACACCTTTTCATGCTCTTCGTGTTTTTCACTCCTTTTCTTGCTCTTCGTGTTTTCACACCTTGTCCTGCTCCTCATATTCTTCACACCATTTCATGCTCTTCATATTTTCACAGCATTTCATGCTAGTCATATTTTTGACACCTTTTCATGCTCCTCATATTTTTCAGACATTTTCATGCTCCTCGGGTTTTTCAGACCATTTCACGCTCCTCGTATTTTTCAGACATTCAGGCCCCTCGTATTTTTCAGACATTTTCATGCTCCTCGTGTTTTTCAGACCTTTTCATGCTCCTCGTATTTTTCACACATTTTCATATTCCTTCTATTTTTCACACCTTTTCACGCTCCTCGTATTTTTCAGACATTAAGGCCCCTCGTATTTTTCAGACCTTTTCATGCTCCTCGTATTTTTCACACCTTTTCATGCTCCTCATATTGTTCACAACTTTTCATGCTCTTCATATTTTTCACATCTTTTCATGCTTTTCATATTTTTCATACCTTTTCATGCTCCTCGTATTTTTCAGACCTTTTCATGCTCCCTGTATTTTCATACCTTTCATGGTCCTCATATTTTTCAGACCGTTTCATGCTTCTCGAATTTTTCACACCTTTTCATGCTCTTCCTGTTTTTCACACCTTTTCATGCTCTTCGTGTTTTTCACTCCTTTTCTTGCTCTTCGTGTTTTCACACCTTGTCCTGCTCCTCATATTCTTCACACCATTTCATGCTCTTCATATTTTCACAGCATTTCATGCTAGTCATATTTTTGACACCTTTTCATGCTCCTCATATTTTTCAGACATTTTCATGCTCCTCGGGTTTTTCAGACCATTTCACGCTCCTCGTATTTTTCAGACATTCAGGCCCCTCGTATTTTTCAGACATTTTCATGCTCCTCGTGTTTTTCAGACCTTTTCATGCTCCTCGTATTTTTCACACCTTTTCATGCTCCTCATATTGTTCACAACTTTTCATGCTCTTCATATTTTTCACATCTTTTCATGCTTTTCATATTTTTCATACCTTTTCATGCTCCTCGTATTTTTCAGACCTTTTCATGCTCCACATATTTTTCACACGTTTACATGCTCTTCATATTTTACACAACTTCTCATGCTCTTCTTATTTTTTAAACCTTTTCTTGCTCTTCTTATTTTTCACACCGTTTCATGCTCTTCATATTTTTCACACCTTGTCATGCATTTCAAATTTTTCACACCTTTTCACGCTCTTCGTATTTTTTAAACCTTTTCTTGCTCCTCATATTTTACACAACTTTTCATGCTCTTCATATTTTTCAGAACTTTTCCTTCTCTTCATGCTCTTCGTATTTTCAGACCTATTCATGCTCCTCCTATTTTTCAGACCTTTTCATGCTCTTCGTATTTTTCACTCCTCTTCATGCTCCTCGTATTTTTCAGACCTTTTCATGCTCCACATATTTTTCACACGTTTACATGCTCTTCATATTTTACACAACTTCTCATGCTCTTCTTATTTTTTAAACCTTTTCTTCCTCTTCTTATTTTTCACACCGTTTCATTAACCTCATATTATTCACAACTTTTCATGCTCTTCATATTTTACACACCGTTCAGGCTATTCGTATGTTTCACACCTTTAATGCACTTCGTATTTTTCACAAATTTTCATGCTCTTCGTATTTTTCACACCTTTTCAGGTTCTTCGAAATTTTTCACACCTTTTTATGCTCTTCATATTTTTCACACCTTTTCATCCTCTTCTCTTTTTTCACAACGTTTCATGCTCTACTTATTTTTCACACCTTGTCATGCACTTCATATTTTTTACATCTTTTCATGCTCTTCGTATTTGTCCCATGTTTTCAAGCTCTTCGTATTTTTCAGGCCTTTTCATGCTCTTCGTATTTTTCACACCTTTTCATGCTCTTCGTATTTTTCACACCTTTTCATGCTCATGTTTTTCACTCCTTTTAATGCTCTTCATATTTTTCAGGCCTTTTCACGCTCTTGATATTTTTCACACCTTTTCATGCTCTCTGTGTTTTTCACACCTTTTCTTGCTCTTCGTGTTTTTCACACGTTTTCATGCTCCTCATATTTTTCACACCATTTCATGCTCTTCATATTTTCACACCGTTTCATGCTAGTCATATTTTTGACACCTTTTCATGCTCCTAATATTTTTCAGACCTTTTAATGCTCCTCGTGTTTTTCAGACGTATTCACGCTCCTCGTATTTTTCAGACATTCTGGCCCCTCGTATTTTTCAGACCTTTTCATGCTCCTCATATTTTCAGACCGTTTCATGCTCCTCATATTTTTCAAACCGTTTCATGCTCCTCATATTTATCACACCGTTTCGTGCTCCTTGTGTTTTACAGACATTTTCATGCTTCTCGTATTTTTCAGAACTTTTCATGCTCCTCGTGTTTTTCAGACCTTTTCATGCTCCTCGTATTTTTCACACATTTTCATACTCCTCGTATTTTTCACACCTTATCACGCTCATCGTATTTTTCAGACATTAAGGCCCCTCGTATTTTTCAGACCTTTCCATGCTCATCGTATTTTTCATACCTTTTCATGATCCTCATATTTTTCACACCTTTTAATGCTCTTAATATTTTTCAGGCCGTTTCATGCTCCTCATATTTTTCACACCTTTTCATGCTCTTCATATTTTTCACAACATTTCATGCTCTTCATGTTTCCACACTGTTTCATGCTCCTCATATTTTTCAGATATTTTCAAGCTCCTCGTATTTTCCAGACCTTTTCATGCTCCTCGTAATTTTCACAACTTTTCATGCTCCTTGTAGTTTTCAGACCTTTTCATGCTCCTCATATTTCTCACACCTTTCATGTTCTTCATATTTTTCACACCGTTTCATGCTCTTTATATTTTCACACTGTTTCATGCTCCTCATATTTTTGACACCTTTTCATGCTCCTCTTATTTTTCAGACCTTTTCATGCTAGTCGTATTTTTCAGACCTTTTCATGCTCCCCGTATTTTTCATACCTTTCTTGGTCCTCGTATTTTTCAGAACGATTCATGCTTCTCGTATTTTTCACACCTTTTCTTGTTCCTCGTATTTTTCAGACCTTTTCATGCTCCTCGTATTTTTCAGACCTTTTTTTGCTCCTCGTATTTTTACACCTTTTCATGCTCCTTGTATTTTTCAGCCCGTTTCATGCTCCTCGTATTTTTCAGAACTTTTCATGCTCCTCGTATTTTACAGAGCTTTTCATGCTCCTCTTATTTTTCAGAATTTTTCGTGCTCCTCATATTTTCAGACCTTTTCGTGCTCCTCGAATTTTTCACACCTTTTCTTGCTCCTCGTATTTTTCACACCTTTTCATGCTCCTCATGTTTTCCACACCTTTCATGCTCTTCATATTTTTCACAGCGTTTCATGCTCTTCATATTTTCACACCGTTTGATCCTCCTCATATTTTTGAGACGTTTTCATGCTCCTCATGTTTTTCACACATTTTCATGCTCCTCGTATTTTCCAGACATTTTCATGCTCCTCGTATTTTTCACACCTTTTCTTGCTCCTCATATTTTTCAGACCTTTTCATGCTCCTCGTATTTTTCAGACCTTTTCATGCTCCTCGTATTTTTCAGACCATTTCATGCTCCTCATATTTTTCAGACCTTTTCATTCTCCTAGTATTTTTCCGATCTTTTCATGCTCCTTGTACTTTTCAAACCTTTTCATGCTCCTCATATTTCTCACACCTTTCATGCTCTTCATATTTTTCACACGGTTTCATGCTCATGATATTTTCACACCGTTTCATGCTCCTCATATTTTTGATAACTTTTCATGCTCCTCTTATTTTTCACAACTTTTCATGCTCCTCGTATTTTTCAGACCTTTTCATGCTCCCTTTATTTTTCATAACATTCATGGTCCTCGTATTTTTCAGACCGTTTCATGCTTCTCGTATTTTTCACACCTTTTCATGCTCTTCCTGTTTTTCACACCTTTTCATGCTCTTCGTGTTTTTCACTCCTTTTAATGCTCTTCATATTTTTCAGGCCTTTTCACGCTCTTGATATTTTACACACCTTTTCATGCTCTCCATGTTTTTCACACCTTTTCTTGCTCTTCGTGTTTTCCACACCTTTTCATGCTCCTGATATTTCTTCACAGCACTTCATGCTCTTCATATTTTCACAGCATTTCATGCTAGTCATATTTTTGACACCTTTTTATGCTCCTCATATTTTTCAGACCTTTTCACGCTCCTCGTATTTTTCAGACATTCAGGCCCCTCATATTTTTCAGACATTTTCATGCTCCTCGTGTTTTTCAGACCTTTTCATGCTCCTCGTATTTTTAACACATTTTCATATTCCTCCGATTTTTCACACCTTTTCACGCTCCTCGTATTTTTCAGACATTAAGGCCCCTCGTATTTTTCAGACCTTTTCATGCTCCTCGTATTTTTCACACCTTTTCATGCTCCTCATATTGTTCACAACTTTTCATGCTCTTCATATTTTTCACATCTTTTCATGCTTTTCATATTTTTCATACCTTTTCATGCTCCTCGTATTTTTCAGACCTTTTCATGCTCCCTGTATTTTCATACCTTTCATGGTCCTCATATTTTTCAGACCGTTTCATGCTTCTCGAATTTTTCACACCTTTTCATGCTCTTCCTGTTTTTCACACCTTTTCATGCTCTTCGTGTTTTTCACTCCTTTTCTTGCTCTTCGTGTTTTCACACCTTGTCCTGCTCCTCATATTCTTCACACCATTTCATGCTCTTCATATTTTCACAGCATTTCATGCTAGTCATATTTTTGACACCTTTTCATGCTCCTCATATTTTTCAGACATTTTCATGCTCCTCGGGTTTTTCAGACCATTTCACGCTCCTCGTATTTTTCAGACATTCAGGCCCCTCGTATTTTTCAGACATTTTCATGCTCCTCGTGTTTTTCAGACCTTTTCATGCTCCTCGTATTTTTCACACCTTTTCATGCTCCTCATATTGTTCACAACTTTTCATGCTCTTCATATTTTTCACATCTTTTCATGCTTTTCATATTTTTCATACCTTTTCATGCTCCTCGTATTTTTCAGACCTTTTCATGCTCCACATATTTTTCACACGTTTACATGCTCTTCATATTTTACACAACTTCTCATGCTCTTCTTATTTTTTAAACCTTTTCTTGCTCTTCTTATTTTTCACACCGTTTCATGCTCTTCATATTTTTCACACCTTGTCATGCATTTCAAATTTTTCACACCTTTTCACGCTCTTCGTATTTTTTAAACCTTTTCTTGCTCCTCATATTTTACACAACTTTTCATGCTCTTCATATTTTTCAGAACTTTTCATTCTCTTCATGCTCTTCGTATTTTCAGACCTATTCATGCTCCTCCTATTTTTCAGACCTTTTCATGCTCTTCGTATTTTTCACTCCTCTTCATGCTCCTCGTATTTTTCAGACCTTTTCATGCTCCACATATTTTTCACACGTTTACATGCTCTTCATATTTTACACAACTTCTCATGCTCTTCTTATTTTTTAAACCTTTTCTTCCTCTTCTTATTTTTCACACCGTTAGATGCTCTTCATATTTTTCACACCTTGTCATGCTTTTCAATTTTTCACACCTTTTCATGCTCTTCGTATTTTTTAAACCTTTTCTTGCTCTTCATATTTTACACAACTTTTCATGCTCTTCATATTTTTCAGAACTTTTCATTCTCTTCATGCTCTTCGTATTTTCAGACCTATTCATGCTCCTCCTATTTTTCAGACCTTTTCATGCTCTTTGTATTTTTCACTCCTCTTCATGCTCCTCGTATTTTTCAGACCTTTTCATGCTCCACATATTTTTCACACGTTTACATGCTCTTCATATTTTACACAACTTCTCATGCTCTTCTTATTTTTTAAACCTTTTCTTCCTCTTCTTATTTTTCACACCGTTTCATTAACCTCATATTATTCACAACTTTTCATGCTCTTCATATTTTACACACCGTTCAGGCTATTCGTATGTTTCACACCTTTAATGCACTTCGTATTTTTCACAAATTTTCATGCTCTTCGTATTTTTCACACCTTTTCAGGTTCTTCGAAATTTTTCACACCTTTTTATGCTCTTCATATTTTTCACACCTTTTCATCCTCTTCTCTTTTTTCACAACGTTTCATGCTCTACTTATTTTTCACACCTTGTCATGCACTTCATATTTTTTACATCTTTTCATGCTCTTCGTATTTGTCCCATGTTTTCAAGCTCTTCGTATTTTTCAGACCTTTTCATGCTCTTCGTATTTTTCACACCTTTTCATGCTCATGTTTTTCACTCCTTTTAATGCTCTTCATATTTTTCAGGCCTTTTCACGCTCTTGATATTTTTCACACCTTTTCATGCTCTCTGTGTTTTTCACACCTTTTCTTGCTCTTCGTGTTTTTCACACGTTTTCATGCTCCTCATATTTTTCACACCATTTCATGCTCTTCATATTTTCACACCGTTTCATGCTAGTCATATTTTTGACACCTTTTCATGCTCCTAATATTTTTCAGACCTTTTAATGCTCCTCGTGTTTTTCAGACGTATTCACGCTCCTCGTATTTTTCAGACATTCTGGCCCCTCGTATTTTTCAGACCTTTTCATGCTCCTCATATTTTCAGACCGTTTCATGCTCCTCATATTTTTCAAACCGTTTCATGCTCCTCATATTTATCACACCGTTTCGTGCTCCTTGTGTTTTACAGACATTTTCATGCTTCTCGTATTTTTCAGAACTTTTCATGCTCCTCGTGTTTTTCAGACCTTTTCATGCTCCTCGTATTTTTCACACATTTTCATACTCCTCGTATTTTTCACACCTTATCACGCTCATCGTATTTTTCAGACATTAAGGCCCCTCGTATTTTTCAGACCTTTCCATGCTCATCGTATTTTTCATACCTTTTCATGATCCTCATATTTTTCACACCTTTTAATGCTCTTAATATTTTTCAGGCCGTTTCATGCTCCTCATATTTTTCACACCTTTTCATGCTCTTCATATTTTTCACAACATTTCATGCTCTTCATGTTTCCACACTGTTTCATGCTCCTCATATTTTTCAGATATTTTCAAGCTCCTCGTATTTTCCAGACCTTTTCATGCTCCTCGTAATTTTCACAACTTTTCATGCTCCTTGTAGTTTTCAGACCTTTTCATGCTCCTCATATTTCTCACACCTTTCATGTTCTTCATATTTTTCACACCGTTTCATGCTCTTTATATTTTCACACTGTTTCATGCTCCTCATATTTTTGACACCTTTTCATGCTCCTCTTATTTTTCAGACCTTTTCATGCTAGTCGTATTTTTCAGACCTTTTCATGCTCCCCGTATTTTTCATACCTTTCTTGGTCCTCGTATTTTTCAGAACGATTCATGCTTCTCGTATTTTTCACACCTTTTCTTGTTCCTCGTATTTTTCAGACCTTTTCATGCTCCTCGTATTTTTCAGACCTTTTTTTGCTCCTCGTATTTTTACACCTTTTCATGCTCCTTGTATTTTTCAGCCCGTTTCATGCTCCTCGTATTTTTCAGAACTTTTCATGCTCCTCGTATTTTACAGAGCTTTTCATGCTCCTCGTATTTTTCAGAACTTTTCGTGCTCCTCGTATTTTCAGACCTTTTCGTGTTCCTCGAATTTTTCACACCTTTTCATGCTCCTCATGTTTTCCACACCTTTCATGCTCTTCATATTTTTCACAGCGTTTCATGCTCTTCATATTTTCACACCGTTTGATCCTCCTCATATTTTTGAGACGTTTTCATGCTCCTCATGTTTTTCACACATTTTCATGCTCCTCGTATTTTCCAGACATTTTCATGCTCCTCGTATTTTTCACACCTTTTCTTGCTCCTCATATTTTTCAGACCTTTTCATGCTCCTCGTATTTTTCAGACCTTTTCATGCTCCTCGTATTTTTCAGACCATTTCATGCTCCTCATATTTTTCAGACCTTTTCATTCTCCTAGTATTTTTCCGATCTTTTCATGCTCCTTGTACTTTTCAAACCTTTTCATGCTCCTCATATTTCTCACACCTTTCATGCTCTTCATATTTTTCACACGGTTTCATGCTCATGATATTTTCACACCGTTTCATGCTCCTCATATTTTTGATAACTTTTCATGCTCCTCTTATTTTTCACAACTTTTCATGCTCCTCGTATTTTTCAGACCTTTTCATGCTCCCTTTATTTTTCATAACATTCATGGTCCTCGTATTTTTCAGACCGTTTCATGCTTCTCGTATTTTTCACACCTTTTCATGCTCTTCCTGTTTTTCACACCTTTTCATGCTCTTCGTGTTTTTCACTCCTTTTAATGCTCTTCATATTTTTCAGGCCTTTTCACGCTCTTGATATTTTACACACCTTTTCATGCTCTCCATGTTTTTCACACCTTTTCTTGCTCTTCGTGTTTTCCACACCTTTTCATGCTCCTGATATTTCTTCACAGCACTTCATGCTCTTCATATTTTCACAGCATTTCATGCTAGTCATATTTTTGACACCTTTTTATGCTCCTCATATTTTTCAGACCTTTTCACGCTCCTCGTATTTTTCAGACATTCAGGCCCCTCATATTTTTCAGACATTTTCATGCTCCTCGTGTTTTTCAGACCTTTTCATGCTCCTCGTATTTTTAACACATTTTCATATTCCTCCGATTTTTCACACCTTTTCACGCTCCTCGTATTTTTCAGACATTAAGGCCCCTCGTATTTTTCAGACCTTTTCATGCTCCTCGTATTTTTCACACCTTTTCATGCTCCTCATATTGTTCACAACTTTTCATGCTCTTCATATTTTTCACATCTTTTCATGCTTTTCATATTTTTCATACCTTTTCATGCTCCTCGTATTTTTCACACCTTTTCTTGCTCCTCATATTTTTCAGACCTTTTCATGCTCCTCGTATTTTTCAGACCTTTTCATGCTCCTCGTATTTTTCAGACCATTTCATGCTCCTCATATTTTTCAGACCTTTTCATTCTCCTAGTATTTTTCCGATCTTTTCATGCTCCTTGTACTTTTCAAACCTTTTCATGCTCCTCATATTTCTCACACCTTTCATGCTCTTCATATTTTTCACACGGTTTCATGCTCATGATATTTTCACACCGTTTCATGCTCCTCATATTTTTGATAACTTTTCATGATCCTCTTATTTTTCACAACTTTTCATGCTCCTCGTATTTTTCAGACCTTTTCATGCTCCCTTTATTTTTCATAACATTCATGGTCCTCGTATTTTTCAGACCGTTTCATGCTTCTCGTATTTTTCACACCTTTTCATGCTCTTCCTGTTTTTCACACCTTTTCATGCTCTTCGTGTTTTTCACTCCTTTTAATGCTCTTCATATTTTTCAGGCCTTTTCACGCTCTTGATATTTTACACACCTTTTCATGCTCTCCATGTTTTTCACACCTTTTCTTGCTCTTCGTGTTTTCCACACCTTTTCATGCTCCTGATATTTCTTCACAGCACTTCATGCTCTTCATATTTTCACAGCATTTCATGCTAGTCATATTTTTGACACCTTTTTATGCTCATCATATTTTTCAGACCTTTTCATGCTCCTCGTATTTTTCAGACCTTTTCACGCTCCTCGTATTTTTCAGACATTCAGGCCCCTCATATTTTTCAGACATTTTCATGCTCCTCGTGTTTTTCAGACCTTTTCATGCTCCTCGTATTTTTAACACATTTTCATATTCCTCCGATTTTTCACACCTTTTCACGCTCCTCGTATTTTTCAGACATTAAGGCCCCTCGTATTTTTCAGACCTTTTCATGCTCCTCGTATTTTTCACACCTTTTCATGCTCCTCATATTGTTCACAACTTTTCATGCTCTTCATATTTTTCACATCTTTTCATGCTTTTCATATTTTTCATACCTTTTCATGCTCCTCGTATTTTTCAGACCTTTTCATGCTCCCTGTATTTTCATACCTTTCATGGTCCTCATATTTTTCAGACCGTTTCATGCTTCTCGAATTTTTCACACCTTTTCATGCTCTTCCTGTTTTTCACACCTTTTCATGCTCTTCGTGTTTTTCACTCCTTTTCTTGCTCTTCGTGTTTCCACACCTTGTCCTGCT
The DNA here is from genome assembly GCF_033118175.1 of Dama dama. Classification (NCBI taxonomy): domain Eukaryota; kingdom Metazoa; phylum Chordata; class Mammalia; order Artiodactyla; family Cervidae; genus Dama; species Dama dama. The sequence continues at coordinate 4,655,382 of NW_026870893.1, read as the reverse complement.
CCTCATATTCTTCACACCATTTCATGCTCTTCATATTTTCACAGCATTTCATGCTAGTCATATTTTTGACACCTTTTCATGCTCCTCATATTTTTCAGACATTTTCATGCTCCTCGGGTTTTTCAGACCATTTCACGCTCCTCGTATTTTTCAGACATTCAGGCCCCTCGTATTTTTCAGACATTTTCATGCTCCTCGTGTTTTTCAGACCTTTTCATGCTCCTCGTATTTTTCACACATTTTCATATTCCTTCTATTTTTCACACCTTTTCACGCTCCTCGTATTTTTCAGACATTAAGGCCCCTCGTATTTTTCAGACCTTTTCATGCTCCTCGTATTTTTCACACCTTTTCATGCTCCTCATATTGTTCACAACTTTTCATGCTCTTCATATTTTTCACATCTTTTCATGCTTTTCATATTTTTCATACCTTTTCATGCTCCTCGTATTTTTCAGACCTTTTCATGCTCCTCGTATTTTACAGAGCTTTTCATGCTCCTCGTATTTTTCAGAACTTTTCGTGCTCCTCGGATTTTTCACACCTTTTCATCCTCTTCGAATTTTTCACACCTTTTCCTGCTCCTCCTATTTATCACACCTTTCCATGCTCTTCATAATTTTCACACCGTTTCATGCTCTTCATATTTTTCAGACCTTTTCATGCTCCTCGTATTTTGCCCACCGTTTCACGTTCTTCGTGTTTTCACACCATTTCAAGCCCTTTGTATTTTTCACACCTTTTCGTGCTCTTCATATTGTTCACACCTTTTCATGCTCCAAGTAATTTTTAGACCTTTTCATGCTCCTCGTGTTTTTCAGAACTTTTCATGCTCCTCGTATTTTTCAGACCTTTTCATGCTCCTCGTATTTTTCAGACCTTTTCATGCTCCTCGTATTTTTCAGACCTTTACATGCTCCTCGTATTTTTCACACATTTTCATGCTCTTCGTGTTTTTCACACCTATTCATGCTCCTTGTGTTTTTAACATCTTTTCATGCTCCTCGTGTTTTGCAGAGCTTTTCATGCTCCTCGTATTTTTCAGACCTTTTCATGTTCCTCGTATTTTTGACACCTTTTCATGCTCCTCATATTTTTCAGAACTTTTCATGCTCCTGGTATTTTTCAGACCTTTTCACGCTCCTTGTATTTTTCAGACCTTTTCGGGCTCCTCCTATTTTCAGGCCTTTTCATGCTCCTCGTATGTTTCACACCTTTTCATGCTCCTCATATATTTCACAACTTTTTATGCTCTTCATATTTTTTACATATTTCATGCTCCTCATATTTTTCATACCATTTCATGCTACTCATATTTTTCACATCTTTTCATGCTCCTCATATTTTTGACACCTTTTAAAGGTCATCATATTTTTCTACCGTTTCATGCTCTTGATATTTTCACACGGTTTCATGCTCCTCGTATTTTTCAGACCTTTTCATGCTCCTACTATTTTTCCTACCTTTTCATGCTCCTCGTATTTTTCACACATTTTCTTTCTCATCGTATTTTTCACACCTTTTCATGCTCCTCGTATTTGTGACACCTTTAATGCTCCTCGTATTTTTCACACCTTTATATGCTCTTCGTATTTTCAATCCTTTTCATGCTCTTCGAATTTTTCACACATTTTCATGCACTTCGTGTTTTCCACATTTTTTCATGTTGCTCGTGTTTTTCACACCATTTCATGCTCTTCATATTTTTAACACCGTTTCATGCTCTTCATATTTTCACACCTTTTCATGCTCCTCATATTTTTCACATCTTTTCATGCTCCTCGTATTTTTCACACCCATTCATGCTCCTTGTATTTTTCAGACCTTTTCATGCTCTTCGTATTTTTCACATCTTTTCATGCTCCTCATATTTTTGAAACCTTTTCATGTTCCTCATATTAATCACACCGTTTCATACTCCTCATATTTTTCACACCTTTTCATGTTCCTCGTATTTTTCAAACCTTTTCATGCTCCTCATATTTTTCAGACATTTTCATGCTCCTAGTATTGTTCACACCTTTTCATGCTCCTCGTTTTTTTCACACCTTTTCATATTCCTCGTATTTTTCACACCTATTCATGCTCCTTGTATTTTTCAGACCTTTTCGTGCTCTTCATATTTTTCACAGCATTTCATGCTTTCGCATTTTAACACCGCTTCATGCTCCTCGTATTTTTCACACCTTGTCATGCACTTTGTATTTTTCAAACCTTTTCATGCTCTTTGTATTTTTCACAACTTTTCATGCTTTTCATAATTTTTCACACCTTTTCATTGTCTTCGTATATTTTACACCAGTCATGCTCTTTGTATTTTTCACACCTTTTCAAGCTCTTCATACTTTTAAAACCATTTCATGCTCTTCATATTTTTCACAACTTTTCATGCTCTTCATATTTTTTACATATTTCATGCTTCTCATATTTTTCATACCATTTCATGCTCCTCATATTTTTCACATCTTTTCATGCTCCTCATATTTTTGACACCTTTTGAAGTCTTCATATTTTTCACACCGTTTCATGCTCTTTATATTTTCACACCGTTTCATGTTCCTCGTATTTTTCAGACCTTTTCATGCTCCTACTATTTTTCCCACCTGTTCATGCTCCTTGTATTTTTAGCACATTTTCTTTCTCATCGTATTTTTCACACCTTTTCATGCTCCTCGTATTTTTCACACCTTTAATGCTCCTCGTATTTTTCACACCTTTACATGCTGTTCGTATTTTTCAAACCTTTTCATGCTCTTCGAATTTTTCACACATTTTCATGCACTTCGTGTTTTCCACATTTTTTCTTGCTGCTCGTGTTTTTCAAACCGTTTCATGCTCTTCATATTTTTAACACCGTTTCATGCTCTTCATATTTTCACACCGTTTCATGCTCCTCATATTTTTCACACCTTTTCATGCTTCTCATATTTTTAAGATCTTTTCATGCTTCTCGTATTTTTCAGACATTTTCATGCTCCTAGTATTTTTCACACGTTTTCATGCACCTCGTATTTTTCACACCTTTTCATGCTCTTCGTAGTTTTCACACCTTTTCATGCTCCTCATATTTTTCAGACCTTTTCGTGCTCCTCATATTTGCAGACCTTTTCGTACTCCTCATATTTTTCACACCTTTTCATGCTCATCATATATTTCACAACTTTTCATGCTCTTCATATTATTGACATATTTTAATGCTCCTCATATTTTTCACATCTTTTCATGCTCCTCATATTTTTGACACGTTTAAAAGGTCTTCATATTTTTCACACCGTTTCATGATCTTCATATTTTCACACCATTTCATGCTCATCAAATTTTTTAGACTTTTTCATGCTCCTCATATTTTTCAGACCTTTATATGCTCCTCGTATTTTTCACACCTTGTCATGCACTTTGTATTTTTCAAACCTTTTCATGCTCTTTGTATTTTTCACAACTTTTCATGCTTTTCATAATTTTTCACACCTTTTCATTGTCTTCGTATATTTCACACCAGTCATGCTCTTTGTATTTTTCACACCTTTTCAAGCTCTTCATACTTTTAAAACCATTTCATGCTCTTCATATTTTTCACAACTTTTCATGCTCTTCATATTTTTTACATATTTCATGCTTCTCATATTTTTCATACCATTTCATGCTCCTCATATTTTTCACATCTTTTCATGCTCCTCATATTTTTGACACCTTTTGAAGTCTTCATATTTTTCACACCGTTTCATGCTCTTTATATTTTCACACCGTTTCATGTTCCTCGTATTTTTCAGACCTTTTCATGCTCCTACTATTTTTCCCACCTGTTCATGCTCCTTGTATTTTTAGCACATTTTCTTTCTCATCGTATTTTTCACACCTTTTCATGCTCCTCGTATTTTTCACACCTTTAATGCTCCTCGTATTTTTCACACCTTTACATGCTGTTCGTATTTTTCAAACCTTTTCATGCTCTTCGAATTTTTCACACATTTTCATGCACTTCGTGTTTTCCACATTTTTTCTTGCTGCTCGTGTTTTTCAAACCGTTTCATGCTCTTCATATTTTTAACACCGTTTCATGCTCTTCATATTTTCACACCGTTTCATGCTCCTCATATTTTTCACACCTTTTCATGCTTCTCATATTTTTAAGATCTTTTCATGCTTCTCGTATTTTTCAGACATTTTCATGCTCCTAGTATTTTTCACACGTTTTCATGCACCTCGTATTTTTCACACCTTTTCATGCTCTTCGTAGTTTTCACACCTTTTCATGCTCCTCATATTTTTCAGACCTTTTCGTGCTCCTCATATTTGCAGACCTTTTCGTACTCCTCATATTTTTCACACCTTTTCATGCTCATCATATATTTCACAACTTTTCCTGCTCTTCATATTATTGACATATTTTAATGCTCCTCATATTTTTCACATCTTTTCATGCTCCTCATATTTTTGACACGTTTAAAAGGTCTTCATATTTTTCACACCGTTTCATGATCTTCATATTTTCACACCATTTCATGCTCATCAAATTTTTTAGACTTTTTCATGCTCCTCATATTTTTCAGACCTTTATATCCTCCTCGTATTTTTCACACCTTTTCATGCTCCTCGTATTTTTCATACCTTTTCATGCCCCTCGTTTTTTTCAGACATTTTCATGCTCCTAGTATTGTTCACCCCTTTTCATGCTCCTCATATTTTTCACACCTATTAATGCTCCTTGTGTTTTTCAGACCTTTTCATGCTCTTCGTATTTTTCACAGCATTTCATGCTTTCACATATTTCACACCGTTTCATGCTCCTCGTATTTTTCACATGTTTTCATGCACTTTGTATTTTTCAAACCTTTTCATGCTCTTTGTATTTTTCACAACTTTTCATGCTTTTCATAATTTTTCACACCTTTTCATTGTCTTCATATATTTCACACCAGTCATGCTCTTTGTATTTTTCACACCTTTTCAAGCTCTTCATACTTTTAAAACCATTTCATGCCCTTCATATTTTTCACAACTTTTCATGCTCTTCATATTTTTTACATATTTCATTCTTCTTATATTTTTCATACCATTTCATGCTCCTCATATTTTTCACATCTTTTCATGCTCCTCATATTTTTGACACCTTTTGAAGTCTTCATATTTTTCACACCGTTTCATGCTCTTTATATTTTCACACCGTTTCATGTTCCTCGTATTTTTCAGACCTTTTCATGCTCCTACTATTTTTCCCACCTGTTCATGCTCCTTGTATTTTTAGCACATTTTCTTTCTCATCGTATTTTTCACACCTTTTCATAGTTCTCGTATTTTTCACACCTTTAATGCTCCTCGTATTTTTCACACCTTTACATGCTGTTCGTATTTTTCAAACCTTTTCATGCTCTTCGAATTTTTCACACATTTTCATGCACTTCGTGTTTTCCACATATTTTCTTGCTGCTCGTGTTTTTCACACCGTTTCATGATCTTCATATTTTTAACACCGTTTCATGCTCTTCATATTTTCACACCGTTTCATGCTCCTCATATTTTTCACACCTTTTCATGCTTCTCATATTTTTAAGATCTTTTCATGCTTCTCGTATTTTTCAGACATTTTCATGCTCCTAGTATTTTTCACACGTTTTCATGCACCTCGTATTTTTCACACCTTTTCATGCTCTTCGTAGTTTTCACACCTTTTCATGCTCCTCATATTTTTCAGACCTTTTCGTGCTCCTCATATTTGCAGACCTTTTCGTACTCCTCATATTTTTCACACCTTTTCATGCTCATCATATATTTCACAACTTTTCATGCTCTTCATATTATTGACATATTTTAATGCTTCTCATATTTTTCACATCTTTTCATGCTCCTCATATTTTTGACACGTTTAAAAGGTCTTCATATTTTTCACACCGTTTCATGATCTTCATATTTTCACACCATTTCATGCTCATCAAATTTTTAGACTTTTTCATGCTCCTCATATTTTTCAGACCTTTATATGCTCCTCGTATTTTTCACACCTTTTCATGCTCCTCGTGTTTTTCACACCTTTTCATGCTCCTCGTATTTTTTTCAGACCTTTTCATGCTCCTGTTTTTTTCACACATTTTCATGCTCCTCATATTTTTCACACCTTTTCATGCTCTTCGTATTTTTCGCACATTTTCTTTCTCATCGTATTTTTCACACCTTTTCATGCTCCTCGTATTTTTTTCAGACCTTTTCATGCTCCTGTTTTTTTCGCACCTTTTCATGCTCCTCGTATTTTTCATACCTTTTCATGCTCCTCGTTTTTTTCAGACATTTTAATGCACCTCGTATTTTTCACACCTTTTCATGCTCTTCGTAGTTTTCACACCTTTTCATGCTCCTCATATTTTTCAGACCTCTTCGTGCTTCTCGTATTTGCAGACCTTTTCGTACTCGTATTTTTCACACCTTTTCATGCTCCTCATATATTTCACAACTTTTCATGGTCTTCATATTATTGACATATTTTAATGCTCCTCATATTTTTCACATCTTTTCATGCTCCTCATATTTTTGACACGTTTAAAAGGTCTTCATATTTTTCACACCGTTTCATGATCTTCATATTTTCACACCGTTTCATGCTCCTCAAATTTTTTAGACCTTTTCATGCTCCTCATATTTTTCAGACCTTTATATGCTCCTCGTATTTTTCACACCTTTTCATGCTCCTCGTATTTTTCTGACCTTTATATGCTCCTCATATTTTATAGACCTTTTCATGCTCCACGCATTTTTCAGACCTTTTCATAGTCCTCGTACTTTCAAACCTTTTCGTGCTCCTCGTATTTTTCACACCTTTTCATGCTCCATGTATTTTTCACACCTTTTCATGCTCCTCATATATTTCACAACTTTTCATGCTCTTCATATTTTTGATACATTTTCATGCTCCTCCTATTTTTCATACCTTTTCATGCTCCTCATATTTTTCACATCTTTTCATGGTCCTCATATTTCTGACATGTTTTAAAGGTCTTCATGTTTTTCACACCATTTCATGCTCTTTATATTTTCACACCGTTTCATGCTCTCACATTATTTAGACCGTTTCATGCTCCTCATATTTTTCAGACATTTATATGCTCCTCGTATTTTTCACACCTTTTCATGCTCCTCGTATTCTACAGAGCTTTTCATGCTCCTTGTTTTTCTCACACCTTTTAATGCTCTACGTATTTTTCACAACTTTTCATGGTCCTCGTATTTTTCAGACCTTTTCATGCTCCTACTATTTTTCACACCTTTTCATGCTCCTCGTATTTTTCACACCTTTAATGCTCCTCGTATATTTCACACCTTTACATGCTCTTCGTATTTTGCAAACCTTTTCATGCTCTTCAAATTTTTCACACATTTACATGCACTTCGTGTTTTCCACAACTTTTCATGCTGCTCGTGTTTTTCACACCATTTCATGCTCTTCATATTTTTCACACCTTTCCATGCTTCTCGTATTTTTCAAACTTTTTCATGCTCCTGTATTTTTCACACTGTTTCCTGCTCTTCATGTTTTTCACACCTATTCATGCTCCTCGTGTTTTTCACAGCTTTTCATGCTCCTCTTTTTTTTCACATCTTTTCATGCTCCTCGTATTTTTCACACCTTTTCATGCTCCTCAAATTTTTCACACCTTTCCATGCTTCTCGTATTTTTCAAACTTTTTCATGCTCCTGTATTTTTCACACTGTTTCCTGCTCTTCATGTTTTTCACACCTATTCATGCTCCTCGTGTTTTTCACAGCTTTTCATGCTCCTCTTTTTTTTCACATCTTTTCATGCTCCTCGTATTTTTCACACCTTTTCATGCTCCTTATATTTTTCACACCTTTTCATGCTCCTTATATTTTTCACACCTTTTCAGGCTCCTTATATTTTTGAGACCTTTTCATGCTCTTCTTATTTTTCACATCTTTTTATGCTCCTCCTATTTTCCAGACCTTTTCATGCTCCTCGTATTTTTCAGACCTTTTCCTGCTCCTCGTATTTTTGACACCTTTTCATGCTCCTCGTATTTTTCAGACCTTTTCATGCTCTTTGTATTTTTCACAGCATTTCATGCTTTCGCATTTTTCACACCGTTTCATGCTCCTCATATTTTTCACACCTTTTCATGCACTTTGTATTTTTCAAACCTTTTCATGCTCTTTGTATTTTTCACAACTTTTCATGCTCCTCGTGTTTTCCAGACCTTTTTATGCTCCTTATATTTTTCACACCTTTTCATGCTCCTCCTATTTTTCACACCTTTTCATGCTCCTTATATTTTTCACACCTTTTCATACTCCTCGTATTTTTCACACCTTTTCAGGATCCTCGTATTTTTCACACCTTTTCAGGCTCCTCATATTTTTGAGAACTTTTCATGCTCTTCGTATTTTTCACACCTTTTTATACTCCTCCTGTTTTCCAGACCTTTTCATGCTCCTCGTATTTTTCAGACCTTTTCATGCTCCTCGTTTTTTTCAGGTCTTTTCATGCCTCTCGTATTTTTCAGACCTTTACATGGTCCTCGTATATTTCAGACCTTTTCTTTCTTCTCGGATTATTCACACCTTTTCAGGCTCCTCATATTTTTGAGACCTTTTCATCCTGTTCGTGTTTTCACACCTTTTCAAGCTCTTTGTATTTTTCACACTTTTTCGTGCTCTTCATATTGTTCACATCTTTTCATGCTCCAAGTATTTTTTAGACCTTTTCATGCTCCTCGTGTTTTTCAGAACTTTTCATGCTTCTCGTATTTTTCAGACCTTTTCATGCTCCTCGTATTTTTCACAGCTTTTCATTCTCCTCGTATTTTTCAGACCTTTTCATGCTCCTCGTATTTTTCACACATTTTCATGCTCTTCGTGTTTTTCACACCTATTCATGCTCCTTATGTTTTTAACACCTTTTCATGCTCCCTATATTTTTCACACCTTTTCAGGCTCCTCATATTTTTGAGACCTTTTCATGTTCTTCGTGTTTTCACACCTTTTCAAGCTCTTTGTATTTTTCACACTTTTTCATGCTCTTCATATTGTTCACACCTTTTCATGCTCCACGTATTTTTTAGACCTTCTCATGCTCCTCGCGTTTTTCAGAACTTTTCATGCTTCTCGTATTTTTCAGACCTTTTCATGCTCCTCGTATTTTTCAGACCTTTTCATGCTCCTCATATTTTTCAGACCTTTTCATGCTCCTCGTGTTTTGCAGACCTTTTCATGCTCCTCGTATTTTTCAGACCTTTTCATGCTCCTCATATTTTTGACACCTATTCATGCTCCTCATATTTTTCAGACCTTTCATGCTCCTGGTATTTTTCAGACCTTTTCATGCTTCTCGTATTTTTCAGACCTTTTCATTCCCCTCCTATTTTCAGACCTTTTTTGCTCCTCATATTTTTCATACCATTTCATGCTACTCATATTTTTCACATCTTTTCATGCTCCTCATATTTTTGACACCTTTTAAAGGTCTTCATATTTTTCACACCGTTTCATGCTCTTTATATTTTCACACCGTTTCATGTTGCTCGTATTTTTCAGACCTTTTCATGCTCCTACTATTTTTCCTACCTTTTCATGCTCCTCGTATTTTTCTCACATTTCCTTTCTCATCGTATTTTTCACACCTTTTCATGCTCCTCGTATTTTTCACACCTTTAATGCTCCTCGTATTTTTCACACCTTTACATGCTCTTCGTGTTTTTCAAACCTTTTAATGCTCTTCGAATTTTTCACACATTTTCATTCACTTCGTGTTTTCCACATTTTTTCATGCTGCTCATGTTTTTCACACCGTTTCATGCTCCTCATATTTTTAACACCGTTTCATGCTCTTCATATTTTCACACCGTTTCATGCTCCTCGTATTTTTCACACCTTTTCATGCTCCTCGTATTTTTCACACCCTTTCATGCTCCTTGTGTTTTTCAGACCTTTTCATGCTCTTCGTATTTTTCACACCTTTTCAGGCTCTTCATGTTTTTGAGGACCGCTTATTGTTCCTCCTATTTTTCAGACCGTATCATGCTCCTCATTTTTTTGAACCTTTTGAAGCTCTTCATATTGTTCACACTTTTTCAGGCTCTTCATGTGTTTCAACACCGCTTCATTCTCCTCCTATTTTTCAGACCGTTTCATGCTCCTCATATTTTTGACACCTTTTGAAGCTCTCAATATTTTTCACACCTTTTCAAGCTCTTCATGTTTTTGAACAACGCTTCATGCTCCTCCTATTTTTCAGACCGTTTCATGCTCCTCAAATTTTTTACACATTTTGAAGCTTTTCATATTTTTCACACCTTTTCATGCTCTTCGTGTTTTTGACCACCGCTTCATGATCCTCCTATTTTTCAGACCGTTTTATGCTACTCATATTTTTGACACGTTTTGAAGCTCTTCATATTTTTCACACCTTTTCAGGCTCTTCATGTTCTTAAACACCGCTTCATTCTCCTCCTATTTTTGAGACCGTTTTAATGCTCCTCATATTTTTGACACCTTTTGAAGCTCTTCATATTTTTCACACCTGTTCAGGCTCTTCATGTTTTTGACCACCGGTTCATGCTCCTCGTATTTTTCAGACAGTTTTATGCTTCTCATAATTTTGTCTCCTTTTTAAGCTTTGCATATTTTTCACACCTTTTCAGTCTCTTCATGTATTTGAGGACCGCTTCATGCTCCTCCTGTTTTTCAGACCGTTTCATGCTCCTCATATTTTTGACACCTTTTTAAGCTCTTCATATTTTTCACACTTTTTCAGGCTCTTCATGTGTTTCAACACCGCTTAATTCTCATCGTATTTTTCAGAATCTTTCTTGCTCCTCATATTTTTGACACCTTTTGAAGCTCTTCATATTTTTCAAACCTTTTCAGGCTCTTCATATTTTTGACCACCGCTTCATGCTGCTCCTATTTTTCTGACCGTTTCATGCTCCTCATATTTTTGAGACCTTTTGAAGCTCTTCATATTTTTCACACCTTTTCAGGATCTTCATATTTTTGACGTCTGCTTCATGCCCCTGCTATTTTTCAGAATGTTTCATGCACCTCATATTTTTGAAACCTTTTGAAGCTCTTCATATTTTTCACAACTTTTCAGGCTCTTCATGTTTTTCAACACCGCTTCATGCTCCTCCTATTTTTCAGACCGTTTTATGCTCCTCCTAATTTTAACACCCTTGAAGCTCTTCATATTTTTCACACCTTTTCAGGCTCTTCATGTTTTTGAACACCGCTTCATGCTCCTCCTATTTGTCAGACCGATTCATGCTCCTCATATTTTTGAAACCTTTTGAAGCTTTTCATATTTTTCACACCTTTTCAGGGTTTCATGTTTTGAACACCGCTTCATGCTCCTCCTATTTTTCAGACTGTTTTATGCTCCTCATATAATTGACACCTTTTGAAGCTCTTCAGATATTTCACACCTTTTCAGGCTCTTCATGTTGTTTAACACCGCTTTTTGCTCCTCTATTTTTCAGATTGTTTCATGTTCCTCCTATTGTTCAGACCGTTTCATCCACCTCATATTTTTCACACCTTTTGAAGCTCTTCATATTTTTCACACCTTTTCAGGCTCTTCATGTTTTTCAACACAGCTTCATGCTCCTCCTATTTTTCAGACCGTTTCATGCACCTCATATTTTTCACACCTTTTGAAGCTCTTCATATTTTTCACACCTTTTCAGGCTCTTCATGTTTTTGAACACCGCTTCATGCTCCTCCTATTTTTTAGACCGTTTCATGCTCCACATATATTTGACACCTTTTGAAGCTCTTTATATTTTTCACATCTTTTCAGGCTCTTCATGTTTTTCAACACCGCTTCATGCTCCTACTATTTTTCAGACCGTTTCATGCTCCGCGTATTTTTGACACCTTTTGAAGCTCTTCATATTTCTCACACCTTTTCAGGCTCTTCATGTTTTTCAACACTGCTTCATGGTGCTCCTATTTTTCAGACCATTTCATGCTCCTCATATGTTTGACACGTTTTGAAGCTCTTCATATTTTTCACACTTTTTCAGGCTCTTCATGTTTTTCAACACCGTTTCATGCTCCTCCTAATTTTCAGACTGTTTCATGCACCTCATATTATTGACACCTTTTGAAGCTCTTCATATTTTTCACACTTTTTCAGGCATTTCATATTTTTCAACACCGTTTAATGAGCCTCCTATTTTTCAGACCGTTTCATGCTCCTCAAATTTTTGAGACCTTTTGAAGCTCTTCATAATTTTGACACCTTTTCAGGCTCTTAATTTTTTTCAACACCGCTTCATGCTCCTCCTATATTTCAGACCGTTTCATGCTCCTCATATTTTTAACACTTTTTAATCTCTTCATATATTTCAAACCTTTTCAGGCTCTTCATGTTTTTCAACACCGCTTCATGCTCCTCCTATTTTTCAGTCGTTTCATGCTTCTCATATTTTTGACACCTTTTAAGCTCTTCATATTTTTCACACATTTTCATGCTCTTCATCTTTTTCAAAACCGTTTCATGCTCATCCTATTTTTCAGGCTGTTTCATGCTCCTAATATTTTGACACCTTTTGAAGCTCTTCATATTTTTGACACCTTTTCAGGCTCTTCATGTTTTTGTAAACCGCTTCATGTACCTCCTATTTTTCAGACCGCTTCCTGATCCTCATAATTTTCACACCTTTTGAAGCTCTTCATATTTTGCACTCCTTTTCAGGCTCTTCATGTTTTTGAACACCGCTTCATGCTCCTCCTATTTTTCAGACCGTTTCATGCTCCTCATAATTTTCACACCTCTTGAAGCCCTTCATATTTTTCACACCTTTTCAGGCTCTTCTTGTTTTTGATCACAGTTTCTTGCTCCTCCTAATTTTCAGACCGTTTCATGCTCCTCATATTTTTGACACCTTTTGAAGCTCTTCATATTTTTCACACCTTTTCAGGCTCTTCATGTTTTTCAACACCGCTTCATGCTCCTCGTATTTTTCAGACCGTTTCATGCTTCTCATAATTTTGACACCTTTTCTAGCTCTTCATATATTTCACACCTTTTCATGCTCTTCATGTTTTTCAACACCGTTTCATGCTCCTGCTATTTTTCATACGGTTTTATCCTACTCATATTTTTGACTCGTTTTTAAGCTCTTCATATTTTTCACACCTTTTCAGGCTCTTCATGTTTTTAAACACCGCTTCATTCTCCTCCTATTTTTCAGACCTTTTCATCCTCCTCATATTTTTGACACATTTTGAAGCTCTTCATATTTTTCACAGTGTTTCAGGCTCTTCATGTTTTGGACCACCGCTTCATGCTCCTCCTTTTTTTCAGACCGTTTCATGCTCCTCATAATTTTGACACCTTTTGAAGCTCTTCATATTTTTCACAACTTTTCAGGCTCTTCATGTTTTTCAAACCTCTTCATGCTCCTCCAATTTTCGATCGTTTCATGCTTCTCATATTTTTGACACCTTTTGAAGATCTTCATATTTTTCACACCTTTTCAGGTTCTTCATGTTTTTCAACACCACTTCATGTTCCTCCTATTATTCAGACCATTTCATTCTCATCGCATTTTTGACACCTTTTGAAGCTCTTCATATTTTTCACACCTTTTGAAGCTCTTCATATTTTTCACACGTTTTCAGGCTCTTCATGTTTTTCAACACTGCTTCATGCTCCTCTTGTTTTTCAGACCGTTTCAAGCTCCTCATGCATTTCACACCTTTTGAAGCTCTTCATTATTTTCACACCTTTTCAGGCTCTTCATGTTTTTCCACACCGCTTCATGATCCTCCTATTTTTCAGACCGTATCCTGCTCCTCATAATTTTCACACCTTTTGAAGCTCTTCATATTTTTCACACCTTTTCAGGCTCTTCATGTTTTTCAACACTGCTTCATGCTCCTCCTATTTTTCAGACCGTTTCATCATCCTCATGTATTTCACACCTTTTGAAGCTCTTCATATTTTTCACACCTTTTCATGCTCTTCATGTTTTTCAACACCGCTTCATGCTCCTACTATTTTTCACAATGTTTCATGCTCCTCATATTTTTGACACCTTTTAAAGCTCTTCGTATATTTCACACCATTTCAGGCTCTTCATGTTTTTCCACACCGCTTCATGATCCTCCTATTTTTCAGACCGTATCCTGCTCCTCATAATTTTCACACCTTTTGAAGCTCTTCATATATTTCACACCTTTTCAGGCTCTTCATGTTTTTCAACACTGCTTCATGCTCCTCCTATTTTTCAGGCCGTTTCATGCTCCTCATATATTTCACACCTTTTGAAGCTCTTCATATTTTTCACAACTTTTCAGGCTCTTCATGTTTTGAACACCGCTTCATGCTCCTCCTATTTTTCAGACCTTTTCATCCTCCTCATATTTTTGACACATTTTGAAGCTCTTCATATTTTTCACAACTTTTCAGGCTCTTCATGGTTTTGAACACCGCTTCATGCTCCTCCTATTTTTCAGACCGTTTCATGCTCCTCATATTTTTGACACGATTTGAAGCTCTTCATATTTTTCACACTTTTTCAGGCTCTTCATGTTTTTCAACACCGCTTCATGCTCCTCCTATTTTTCAGACCGTTTCATGCTCCTCATAATTTTCACACCTTTTGAAGCTCTTCATATTTTTCACACCTTTTGAAGTTCTTCATATATTTCACACCTTTTCAGGCTCTTCTTTTTTTTGAACACCACTTCATGCTCCTCCTATTTTCCAGACCGTTTCATGCTCATCTCATTTTTGATACCTTTTGAAGTTCTTCATATTTTTCACACCTTTTGAAGCTCTTCATATATTTCACAGCTTTTCAGGCTCTTCTTATTATTGAACACCCCTTCATGCTCCTCATATTTTTCAGACCGATTCATGCTCCTCATATTTTTGACACCATTTGAAGCTCTTCATATTTTTCACACATTTTCAGGCTCTTCATGTTGTTGAACACCGTTTCATGCTCCTCCTATTTTGTAGACCGATTCATGCTCTTCATGTATTTCACACCTTTTGAAGCTCTTCATATTTTTCACACGTTTTCAGGCTCTTCATCTTTTTCAACACTGCTTCATGCTCCTACTATTTTCAGACCGTTTCATGCTCCTCATATTTTTGGCACCGTTTGAAGCTCTTCATATTTTTCACACGTTTTCAGGCTCTTCATCTTTTTCAACACCACTTAATGCTCCTCCTATTTTTGAGACCGTTTCATGCTCCTCATGTATTTCTGACCTTTTGAAGCTCTTCATATTTTTCACACCTTTTCAGGCTCTTCATGTTTTTGAACACCGATTCATGCTCCTCGTCTTTTTCAGACCGTTTCATGCTCCTCATGTATTTCACACATTTTGAAGCTCTTCATATTTTTCACACCTTTTCATGCTCTTCATGTTTATCAACACCACTTCATGCTCCTCCTATTTTTCAGACCGTTTCATGCTAATCTCATTTTGACACCTATTGAAGCTCTTCATATTTTTCCAACCTTTTGAAGTTCTTCATATTTTTCGCACCATTTCAGGCTCTTCATGTATTTCAACACCGTTTCATGCTCCTCTTAATTTTCAAACCTTTTCATGCTCATCATATTTTTGACACCTTTTGAAGCTCTTCATATTTTTCACACCTTTTCATGCTCATCATATATTTCACAACTTTTCATGCTCTTCATATTATTGACATATTTTAATGCTTCTCATATTTTTCACATCTTTTCATGCTCCTCATATTTTTGACACGTTTAAAAGGTCTTCATATTTTTCACACCGTTTCATGATCTTCATATTTTCACACCATTTCATGCTCATCAAATTTTTAGACTTTTTCATGCTCCTCATATTTTTCAGACCTTTATATGCTCCTCGTATTTTTCACACCTTTTCATGCTCCTCGTGTTTTTCACACCTTTTCATGCTCCTCGTATTTTTTTCAGACCTTTTCATGCTCCTGTTTTTTTCACACATTTTCATGCTCCTCATATTTTTCACACCTTTTCATGCTCTTCGTATTTTTCGCACATTTTCTTTCTCATCGTATTTTTCACACCTTTTCATGCTCCTCGTATTTTTTTCAGACCTTTTCATGCTCCTGTTTTTTTCGCACCTTTTCATGCTCCTCGTATTTTTCATACCTTTTCATGCTCCTCGTTTTTTTCAGACATTTTAATGCACCTCGTATTTTTCACACCTTTTCATGCTCTTCGTAGTTTTCACACCTTTTCATGCTCCTCATATTTTTCAGACCTCTTCGTGCTTCTCGTATTTGCAGACCTTTTCGTACTCGTATTTTTCACACCTTTTCATGCTCCTCATATATTTCACAACTTTTCATGGTCTTCATATTATTGACATATTTTAATGCTCCTCATATTTTTCACATCTTTTCATGCTCCTCATATTTTTGACACGTTTAAAAGGTCTTCATATTTTTCACACCGTTTCATGATCTTCATATTTTCACACCGTTTCATGCTCCTCAAATTTTTTAGACCTTTTCATGCTCCTCATATTTTTCAGACCTTTATATGCTCCTCGTATTTTTCACACCTTTTCATGCTCCTCGTATTTTTCTGACCTTTATATGCTCCTCATATTTTATAGACCTTTTCATGCTCCACGCATTTTTCAGACCTTTTCATAGTCCTCGTACTTTCAAACCTTTTCGTGCTCCTCGTATTTTTCACACCTTTTCATGCTCCATGTATTTTTCACACCTTTTCATGCTCCTCATATATTTCACAACTTTTCATGCTCTTCATATTTTTGATACATTTTCATGCTCCTCCTATTTTTCATACCTTTTCATGCTCCTCATATTTTTCACATCTTTTCATGGTCCTCATATTTCTGACATGTTTTAAAGGTCTTCATGTTTTTCACACCATTTCATGCTCTTTATATTTTCACACCGTTTCATGCTCCTCACATTATTTAGACCGTTTCATGCTCCTCATATTTTTCAGACATTTATATGCTCCTCGTATTTTTCACACCTTTTCATGCTCCTCGTATTTTACAGAGCTTTTCATGCTCCTTGTTTTTCTCACACCTTTTAATGCTCTACGTATTTTTCACAACTTTTCATGGTCCTCGTATTTTTCACACCTTTTCATGCTCCTCGTATTTTTCACACCTTTAATGCTCCTCGTATATTTCACACCTTTACATGCTCTTCGTATTTTGCAAACCTTTTCATGCTCTTCAAATTTTTCACACATTTACATGCACTTCGTGTTTTCCACAACTTTTCATGCTGCTCGTGTTTTTCACACCATTTCATGCTCTTCATATTTTTCAGACCGTTTCATGCTCCTCAAATTTTTCACACCTTTCCATGCTCCTCGTATTTTTCAAACTTTTTCATGCTCCTGTATTTTTCACACTGTTTCCTGCTCTTCATGTTTTTCACACCTATTCATGCTCCTCGTGTTTTTCACAGCTTTTCATGCTCCTCTTTTTTTTCACATCTTTTCATGCTCCTCGTATTTTTCACACCTTTTCATGCTCCTTATATTTTTCACACCTTTTCATGCTCCTTATATTTTTCACACCTTTTCAGGCTCCTTATATTTTTGAGACCTTTTCATGCTCTTCTTATTTTTCACATCTTTTTATGCTCCTCCTATTTTCCAGACCTTTTCATGCTCCTCGTATTTTTCAGACCTTTTCCTGCTCCTCGTATTTTTGACACCTTTTCATGCTCCTCGTATTTTTCAGACCTTTTCATGCTCTTTGTATTTTTCACAGCATTTCATGCTTTCGCATTTTTCACACCGTTTCATGCTCCTCATATTTTTCACACCTTTTCATGCACTTTGTATTTTTCAAACCTTTTCATGCTGTTTGTATTTTTCACAACTTCATGCTCCTCGTGTTTTCCAGACCTTTTTATGCTCCTTATATTTTTCACACCTTTTCATGCTCCTCCTATTTTTCACACCTCTTCATGCTCCTTATATTTTTCACACCTTTTCATACTGCTCGTATTTTTCACACCTTTTCATGCTTCTTATATTTTTCACACCTTTTCAGGCTCCTCGTATTTTTCACACCTTTTCAGGCTCCTCATATTTTTGAGAACTTTTCATGCTCTTCATATTTTTCACACCTTTTTATACTCCTCCTGTTTTCCAGACCTTTTCATGCTCCTCGTATTTTTCAGACCTTTTCATGCTCCTCGTTTTTTTCAGACCTTGTCATGCTCCTCGTATTTTTCAGACCTTTTCATACTCCTAGTATTTTAGAGATCTTTTCATGCCTCTCGTATTTTTCAGACCTTTACATGGTCGTCGTATATTTCAGAGCTTTTCGTTCTTCTCGGATTATTCACACCTTTTCAGGCTCCTCATATTTTTGAGACCTTTTCATCCTGTTCGTGTTTTCACACCTTTTCAAGCTCTTTGTATTTTTCACACTTTTTCGTGCTCTTCATATTGTTCACATCTTTTCATGCTCCAAGTATTTTTTAGACCTTTTCATGCTCCTCGTGTTTTTCAGAACTTTTCATGCTTCTCGTATTTTTCAGACCTTTTCATGCTCCTCGTATTTTTCACAGCTTTTCATTCTCCTCGTATTTTTCAGACCTTTTCATGCTCCTCGTATTTTTCACACATTTTCATGCTCTTCGTGTTTTTCACACCTATTCATGCTCCTTATGTTTTTAACACCTTTTCATGCTCCCTATATTTTTCACACCTTTTCAGGCTCCTCATATTTTTGAGACCTTTTCATGTTCTTCGTGTTTTCACACCTTTTCAAGCTCTTTGTATTTTTCACACTTTTTCGTGCTCTTCATATTGTTCACACCTTTTCATGCTCCACGTATTTTTTAGACCTTCTCATGCTCCTCGCGTTTTTCAGAACTTTTCATGCTTCTCGTATTTTTCAGACCTTTTCATGCTCCTCGTATTTTTCAGACCTTTTCATGCTCCTCGTGTTTTGCAGACCTTTTCATGCTCCTCGTATTTTTCAGACCTTTTCATGCTCCTCGTATTTTTGACACCTATTCATGCTCCTCATATTTTTCAGAACTTTTCATGCTCCTGGTATTTTTCAGACCTTTTCATGCTCCTCGTATTTTTCAGACCTTTTCATTCCCCTCCTATTTTCAGACCTTTTTTGCTCCTCATATTTTTCATACCATTTCATGCTACTCATATTTTTCACATCTTTTCATGCTCCTCATATTTTTGACACCTTTTAAAGGTCTTCATATTTTTCACACCGTTTCATGCTCTTTATATTTTCACACCGTTTCATGATGCTCGTATTTTTCAGACCTTTTCATGCTCCTACTATTTTTCCTACCTTTTCATGCTCCTCGTATTTTTCTCACATTTCCTTTCACATCGTATTTTTCACAGCTTTTCATGATCCTCATATTTTTCACACCTTTTCATGCTCCTCGTATTTTTCACACCCATTCATGCTCCTTGTATTTTTCAGACCTTTTCATGCTCTTCGTATTTTTCACACCTTTTCATGCTCCTCATATTTTTGAAACCTTTTCATGTTCCTCATATTTATCACACCATTTCATACTCCTCATATTTTTCACACCTTTTCATGTTCCTCGTATTTTTCAAACCTTTTCATGCTCTTTGTATTTTTCACACCTTTTCAAGCTCTTCATACTTTTAAAACCATTTCATGTTCTTCATATTTTTCACAACTTTTCATGCTCTTCATATTTTTTACATATTTCATGCTTCTCATATTTTTCATACCATTTCATGCTCCTCATATTTTTCACATCTTTTCATGCTCCTCATATTTTTGACACCTTTTGAAGTCTTCATATTTTTCACACCGTTTCATGCTCTTTATATTTTCACACCGTTTCATGTTCCTCGTATTTTTCAGACCTTTTCATGCTCCTACTATTTTTCCCACCTGTTCATGCTCCTTGTATTTTTAGCACATTTTCTTTCTCATCGTATTTTTCACACCTTTTCATGCTCCTCGTATTTTTCACACCTTTAATGCTCCTCGTATTTTTCACACCTTTACATGCTGTTCGTATTTTTCAAACCTTTTCATGCTCTTCGAATTTTTCACACATTTTCATGCACTTCGTGTTTTCCACATTTTTTCTTGCTGCTCGTGTTTTTCACACCGTTTCATGCTCTTCATATTTTTAACACCGTTTCATGCTCTTCATATTTTCACACCATTTCATGCTCCTCATATTTTTCACACCTTTTCATGCTTCTCATATTTTTAAGATCTTTTCATGCTTCTCGTATTTTTCAGACATTTTCATGCTCCTAGTATTTTTCACACGTTTTCATGCACCTCGTAGTTTTCACACCTTTTCATGCTCCTACTATTGTTCCCACCTTTTCATGCTCTTCGTATTTTTCGCACATTTTCTTTCTCATCGTATTTTTCACACCTTTTCATGCTCCTTGTATTTTTCACACCTCTTCATGCTCTTCGTATTTTTCACACCTTTTCATGCTCCTCATATTTTTCCGACATTTTCATGCTTCTCGTATTTTTCACACCTTGTCATGCTACTCGTATTTTTTAGAACTTTTCATGGTCCTCGTATATTTCAGACCTTTTCGTGCTCCTTGGATTTTTCAGACCTTTTCGTGCTCCTCGGATTTTTCACATCTTTTCATGCTCCTCGTATTTTTCAGACCTTTTCATGCTCCTACTATTGTTCACACCTGTTCGTGCTCCTCGTATTTTTTGCACATTTTCTTTCTCATCGTATTTTTCACACCTTTTCATGCCAGTCGTATTTTTTAGAACTTTTCATGGTCCTCGTATATTTCAGACCTTTTCGTGCTCCTCGGATTTTTCACATCTTTTCATGCTCCTCGTATTTTACAGACCTTTTCATGCTCCTCGTATTGTTCCCACCTTTTCATGCTCTTTGTGTTTTTCAAACCTTTTCATGCTCTTCGAATTTTTATACATTTTCATGCTCTTCGTGTTTTTCACACATTTTCATGCTATTCGTGTTTTTCACACTTTTTCATGCTCCTCATATATTTCACACCTTTTCATGCTCCTCGTATTTTTCACACCTTTTCATGCTCCTCGTATTTTTCTGACCTTTACATGCTCCTCATATTTTATAGACCTTTTCATGCTCCACGCATTTTTCAGACCTTTTCATGGTCCTCGTACTTTCAAACCTTTTCGTGCTCCTCGTATTTTTCACACCTTTACATGCTCCATGTATTTTTCACACCTTTTCATGCTCCTCATATATTTCACAACTTTTCATGCTCTTCATATTTTTGACACATTTTCATGCTCCTCCTATTTTTCATACCGTTTCATGCTCCTCATATTTTTCACATCTTTTCATGGTCCTCATATTTCTGACATGTTTTAAAGGTCTTCATGTTTTTCACACCATTTCATGCTCTTTATATTTTCACACCGTTTCATGCTCCTCACATTATTTAGACCGTTTCATGTTCCTCATATTTTTCAGACCTTTATATGCTCCTCGTATTTTTCACACCTTTTCATGCTCTCGTGTTTTTCACACCTTTTCATGCTCCTATTATTTTTCACACCTTTTCATGCTCCTCGTATTTTTCGCACATTTTCTTTCTCATCGTATTTTTCACACCTTTTCATGCTCCTCGTATTCTACAGAGCTTTTCATGCTCCTTGTTTTTCTCACACCTTTTAATGCTCTACGTATTTTTCACAACTTTTCATGGTCCTCGTATTTTTCAGACCTTTTCATGCTCCTACTATTTTTCACACCTTTTCATGCTCCTCGTATTTTTCACACCTTTAATGCTCCTCGTATATTTCACACCTTTACATGCTCTTCGTATTTTGCAAACCTTTTCATGCTCTTCAAATTTTTCACACATTTACATGCACTTCGTGTTTTCCACAACTTTTCATGCTGCTCGTGTTTTTCACACCATTTCATGCTCTTCATATTTTTCACACCTTTCCATGCTTCTCGTATTTTTCAAACTTTTTCAT
Organism: Dama dama; assembly: GCF_033118175.1. NCBI lineage: Eukaryota > Metazoa > Chordata > Mammalia > Artiodactyla > Cervidae > Dama > Dama dama. The sequence continues at coordinate 4,633,425 of NW_026870893.1, read as the reverse complement.
GCTCCTGTATTTTTCACACTGTTTCCTGCTCTTCATGTTTTTCACACCTATTCATGCTCCTCGTGTTTTTCACAGCTTTTCATGCTCCTCTTTTTTTTCACATCTTTTCATGCTCCTCGTATTTTTCACACCTTTTCATGCTCCTCAAATTTTTCACACCTTTCCATGCTTCTCGTATTTTTCAAACTTTTTCATGCTCCTGTATTTTTCACACTGTTTCCTGCTCTTCATGTTTTTCACACCTATTCATGCTCCTCGTGTTTTTCACAGCTTTTCATGCTCCTCTTTTTTTTCACATCTTTTCATGCTCCTCGTATTTTTCACACCTTTTCATGCTCCTTATATTTTTCACACCTTTTCATGCTCCTTATATTTTTCACACCTTTTCAGGCTCCTTATATTTTTGAGACCTTTTCATGCTCTTCTTATTTTTCACATCTTTTTATGCTCCTCCTATTTTCCAGACCTTTTCATGCTCCTCGTATTTTTCAGACCTTTTCCTGCTCCTCGTATTTTTGACACCTTTTCATGCTCCTCGTATTTTTCAGACCTTTTCATGCTCTTTGTATTTTTCACAGCATTTCATGCTTTCGCATTTTTCACACCGTTTCATGCTCCTCATATTTTTCACACCTTTTCATGCACTTTGTATTTTTCAAACCTTTTCATGCTCTTTGTATTTTTCACAACTTTTCATGCTCCTCGTGTTTTCCAGACCTTTTTATGCTCCTTATATTTTTCACACCTTTTCATGCTCCTCCTATTTTTCACACCTTTTCATGCTCCTTATATTTTTCACACCTTTTCATACTCCTCGTATTTTTCACACCTTTTCAGGATCCTCGTATTTTTCACACCTTTTCAGGCTCCTCATATTTTTGAGAACTTTTCATGCTCTTCGTATTTTTCACACCTTTTTATACTCCTCCTGTTTTCCAGACCTTTTCATGCTCCTCGTATTTTTCAGACCTTTTCATGCTCCTCGTTTTTTTCAGGTCTTTTCATGCCTCTCGTATTTTTCAGACCTTTACATGGTCCTCGTATATTTCAGACCTTTTCTTTCTTCTCGGATTATTCACACCTTTTCAGGCTCCTCATATTTTTGAGACCTTTTCATCCTGTTCGTGTTTTCACACCTTTTCAAGCTCTTTGTATTTTTCACACTTTTTCGTGCTCTTCATATTGTTCACATCTTTTCATGCTCCAAGTATTTTTTAGACCTTTTCATGCTCCTCGTGTTTTTCAGAACTTTTCATGCTTCTCGTATTTTTCAGACCTTTTCATGCTCCTCGTATTTTTCACAGCTTTTCATTCTCCTCGTATTTTTCAGACCTTTTCATGCTCCTCGTATTTTTCACACATTTTCATGCTCTTCGTGTTTTTCACACCTATTCATGCTCCTTATGTTTTTAACACCTTTTCATGCTCCCTATATTTTTCACACCTTTTCAGGCTCCTCATATTTTTGAGACCTTTTCATGTTCTTCGTGTTTTCACACCTTTTCAAGCTCTTTGTATTTTTCACACTTTTTCATGCTCTTCATATTGTTCACACCTTTTCATGCTCCACGTATTTTTTAGACCTTCTCATGCTCCTCGCGTTTTTCAGAACTTTTCATGCTTCTCGTATTTTTCAGACCTTTTCATGCTCCTCGTATTTTTCAGACCTTTTCATGCTCCTCATATTTTTCAGACCTTTTCATGCTCCTCGTGTTTTGCAGACCTTTTCATGCTCCTCGTATTTTTCAGACCTTTTCATGCTCCTCATATTTTTGACACCTATTCATGCTCCTCATATTTTTCAGACCTTTCATGCTCCTGGTATTTTTCAGACCTTTTCATGCTTCTCGTATTTTTCAGACCTTTTCATTCCCCTCCTATTTTCAGACCTTTTTTGCTCCTCATATTTTTCATACCATTTCATGCTACTCATATTTTTCACATCTTTTCATGCTCCTCATATTTTTGACACCTTTTAAAGGTCTTCATATTTTTCACACCGTTTCATGCTCTTTATATTTTCACACCGTTTCATGTTGCTCGTATTTTTCAGACCTTTTCATGCTCCTACTATTTTTCCTACCTTTTCATGCTCCTCGTATTTTTCTCACATTTCCTTTCTCATCGTATTTTTCACACCTTTTCATGCTCCTCGTATTTTTCACACCTTTAATGCTCCTCGTATTTTTCACACCTTTACATGCTCTTCGTGTTTTTCAAACCTTTTAATGCTCTTCGAATTTTTCACACATTTTCATTCACTTCGTGTTTTCCACATTTTTTCATGCTGCTCATGTTTTTCACACCGTTTCATGCTCCTCATATTTTTAACACCGTTTCATGCTCTTCATATTTTCACACCGTTTCATGCTCCTCGTATTTTTCACACCTTTTCATGCTCCTCGTATTTTTCACACCCTTTCATGCTCCTTGTGTTTTTCAGACCTTTTCATGCTCTTCGTATTTTTCACACCTTTTCAGGCTCTTCATGTTTTTGAGGACCGCTTATTGTTCCTCCTATTTTTCAGACCGTATCATGCTCCTCATTTTTTTGAACCTTTTGAAGCTCTTCATATTGTTCACACTTTTTCAGGCTCTTCATGTGTTTCAACACCGCTTCATTCTCCTCCTATTTTTCAGACCGTTTCATGCTCCTCATATTTTTGACACCTTTTGAAGCTCTCAATATTTTTCACACCTTTTCAAGCTCTTCATGTTTTTGAACAACGCTTCATGCTCCTCCTATTTTTCAGACCGTTTCATGCTCCTCAAATTTTTTACACATTTTGAAGCTTTTCATATTTTTCACACCTTTTCATGCTCTTCGTGTTTTTGACCACCGCTTCATGATCCTCCTATTTTTCAGACCGTTTTATGCTACTCATATTTTTGACACGTTTTGAAGCTCTTCATATTTTTCACACCTTTTCAGGCTCTTCATGTTCTTAAACACCGCTTCATTCTCCTCCTATTTTTGAGACCGTTTTAATGCTCCTCATATTTTTGACACCTTTTGAAGCTCTTCATATTTTTCACACCTGTTCAGGCTCTTCATGTTTTTGACCACCGGTTCATGCTCCTCGTATTTTTCAGACAGTTTTATGCTTCTCATAATTTTGTCTCCTTTTTAAGCTTTGCATATTTTTCACACCTTTTCAGTCTCTTCATGTATTTGAGGACCGCTTCATGCTCCTCCTGTTTTTCAGACCGTTTCATGCTCCTCATATTTTTGACACCTTTTTAAGCTCTTCATATTTTTCACACTTTTTCAGGCTCTTCATGTGTTTCAACACCGCTTAATTCTCATCGTATTTTTCAGAATCTTTCTTGCTCCTCATATTTTTGACACCTTTTGAAGCTCTTCATATTTTTCAAACCTTTTCAGGCTCTTCATATTTTTGACCACCGCTTCATGCTGCTCCTATTTTTCTGACCGTTTCATGCTCCTCATATTTTTGAGACCTTTTGAAGCTCTTCATATTTTTCACACCTTTTCAGGATCTTCATATTTTTGACGTCTGCTTCATGCCCCTGCTATTTTTCAGAATGTTTCATGCACCTCATATTTTTGAAACCTTTTGAAGCTCTTCATATTTTTCACAACTTTTCAGGCTCTTCATGTTTTTCAACACCGCTTCATGCTCCTCCTATTTTTCAGACCGTTTTATGCTCCTCCTAATTTTAACACCCTTGAAGCTCTTCATATTTTTCACACCTTTTCAGGCTCTTCATGTTTTTGAACACCGCTTCATGCTCCTCCTATTTGTCAGACCGATTCATGCTCCTCATATTTTTGAAACCTTTTGAAGCTTTTCATATTTTTCACACCTTTTCAGGGTTTCATGTTTTGAACACCGCTTCATGCTCCTCCTATTTTTCAGACTGTTTTATGCTCCTCATATAATTGACACCTTTTGAAGCTCTTCAGATATTTCACACCTTTTCAGGCTCTTCATGTTGTTTAACACCGCTTTTTGCTCCTCTATTTTTCAGATTGTTTCATGTTCCTCCTATTGTTCAGACCGTTTCATCCACCTCATATTTTTCACACCTTTTGAAGCTCTTCATATTTTTCACACCTTTTCAGGCTCTTCATGTTTTTCAACACAGCTTCATGCTCCTCCTATTTTTCAGACCGTTTCATGCACCTCATATTTTTCACACCTTTTGAAGCTCTTCATATTTTTCACACCTTTTCAGGCTCTTCATGTTTTTGAACACCGCTTCATGCTCCTCCTATTTTTTAGACCGTTTCATGCTCCACATATATTTGACACCTTTTGAAGCTCTTTATATTTTTCACATCTTTTCAGGCTCTTCATGTTTTTCAACACCGCTTCATGCTCCTACTATTTTTCAGACCGTTTCATGCTCCGCGTATTTTTGACACCTTTTGAAGCTCTTCATATTTCTCACACCTTTTCAGGCTCTTCATGTTTTTCAACACTGCTTCATGGTGCTCCTATTTTTCAGACCATTTCATGCTCCTCATATGTTTGACACGTTTTGAAGCTCTTCATATTTTTCACACTTTTTCAGGCTCTTCATGTTTTTCAACACCGTTTCATGCTCCTCCTAATTTTCAGACTGTTTCATGCACCTCATATTATTGACACCTTTTGAAGCTCTTCATATTTTTCACACTTTTTCAGGCATTTCATATTTTTCAACACCGTTTAATGAGCCTCCTATTTTTCAGACCGTTTCATGCTCCTCAAATTTTTGAGACCTTTTGAAGCTCTTCATAATTTTGACACCTTTTCAGGCTCTTAATATTTTTCAACACCGCTTCATGCTCCTCCTATATTTCAGACCGTTTCATGCTCCTCATATTTTTAACACTTTTTAATCTCTTCATATATTTCAAACCTTTTCAGGCTCTTCATGTTTTTCAACACCGCTTCATGCTCCTCCTATTTTTCAGTCGTTTCATGCTTCTCATATTTTTGACACCTTTTAAGCTCTTCATATTTTTCACACATTTTCATGCTCTTCATCTTTTTCAAAACCGTTTCATGCTCATCCTATTTTTCAGGCTGTTTCATGCTCCTAATATTTTGACACCTTTTGAAGCTCTTCATATTTTTGACACCTTTTCAGGCTCTTCATGTTTTTGTAAACCGCTTCATGTACCTCCTATTTTTCAGACCGCTTCCTGATCCTCATAATTTTCACACCTTTTGAAGCTCTTCATATTTTGCACTCCTTTTCAGGCTCTTCATGTTTTTGAACACCGCTTCATGCTCCTCCTATTTTTCAGACCGTTTCATGCTCCTCATAATTTTCACACCTCTTGAAGCCCTTCATATTTTTCACACCTTTTCAGGCTCTTCTTGTTTTTGATCACAGTTTCTTGCTCCTCCTAATTTTCAGACCGTTTCATGCTCCTCATATTTTTGACACCTTTTGAAGCTCTTCATATTTTTCACACCTTTTCAGGCTCTTCATGTTTTTCAACACCGCTTCATGCTCCTCGTATTTTTCAGACCGTTTCATGCTTCTCATAATTTTGACACCTTTTCTAGCTCTTCATATATTTCACACCTTTTCATGCTCTTCATGTTTTTCAACACCGTTTCATGCTCCTGCTATTTTTCATACGGTTTTATCCTACTCATATTTTTGACTCGTTTTTAAGCTCTTCATATTTTTCACACCTTTTCAGGCTCTTCATGTTTTTAAACACCGCTTCATTCTCCTCCTATTTTTCAGACCTTTTCATCCTCCTCATATTTTTGACACATTTTGAAGCTCTTCATATTTTTCACAGTGTTTCAGGCTCTTCATGTTTTGGACCACCGCTTCATGCTCCTCCTTTTTTTCAGACCGTTTCATGCTCCTCATAATTTTGACACCTTTTGAAGCTCTTCATATTTTTCACAACTTTTCAGGCTCTTCATGTTTTTCAAACCTCTTCATGCTCCTCCAATTTTCGATCGTTTCATGCTTCTCATATTTTTGACACCTTTTGAAGATCTTCATATTTTTCACACCTTTTCAGGTTCTTCATGTTTTTCAACACCACTTCATGTTCCTCCTATTATTCAGACCATTTCATTCTCATCGCATTTTTGACACCTTTTGAAGCTCTTCATATTTTTCACACCTTTTGAAGCTCTTCATATTTTTCACACGTTTTCAGGCTCTTCATGTTTTTCAACACTGCTTCATGCTCCTCTTGTTTTTCAGACCGTTTCAAGCTCCTCATGCATTTCACACCTTTTGAAGCTCTTCATATTTTTCACACCTTTTCAGGCTCTTCATGTTTTTCCACACCGCTTCATGATCCTCCTATTTTTCAGACCGTATCCTGCTCCTCATAATTTTCACACCTTTTGAAGCTCTTCATATTTTTCACACCTTTTCAGGCTCTTCATGTTTTTCAACACTGCTTCATGCTCCTCCTATTTTTCAGACCGTTTCATCATCCTCATGTATTTCACACCTTTTGAAGCTCTTCATATTTTTCACACCTTTTCATGCTCTTCATGTTTTTCAACACCGCTTCATGCTCCTACTATTTTTCACAATGTTTCATGCTCCTCATATTTTTGACACCTTTTAAAGCTCTTCGTATATTTCACACCATTTCAGGCTCTTCATGTTTTTCCACACCGCTTCATGATCCTCCTATTTTTCAGACCGTATCCTGCTCCTCATAATTTTCACACCTTTTGAAGCTCTTCATATATTTCACACCTTTTCAGGCTCTTCATGTTTTTCAACACTGCTTCATGCTCCTCCTATTTTTCAGGCCGTTTCATGCTCCTCATATATTTCACACCTTTTGAAGCTCTTCATATTTTTCACAACTTTTCAGGCTCTTCATGTTTTGAACACCGCTTCATGCTCCTCCTATTTTTCAGACCTTTTCATCCTCCTCATATTTTTGACACATTTTGAAGCTCTTCATATTTTTCACAACTTTTCAGGCTCTTCATGGTTTTGAACACCGCTTCATGCTCCTCCTATTTTTCAGACCGTTTCATGCTCCTCATATTTTTGACACGATTTGAAGCTCTTCATATTTTTCACACTTTTTCAGGCTCTTCATGTTTTTCAACACCGCTTCATGCTCCTCCTATTTTTCAGACCGTTTCATGCTCCTCATAATTTTCACACCTTTTGAAGCTCTTCATATTTTTCACACCTTTTGAAGTTCTTCATATATTTCACACCTTTTCAGGCTCTTCTTTTTTTTGAACACCACTTCATGCTCCTCCTATTTTCCAGACCGTTTCATGCTCATCTCATTTTTGATACCTTTTGAAGTTCTTCATATTTTTCACACCTTTTGAAGCTCTTCATATATTTCACAGCTTTTCAGGCTCTTCTTATTATTGAACACCCCTTCATGCTCCTCATATTTTTCAGACCGATTCATGCTCCTCATATTTTTGACACCATTTGAAGCTCTTCATATTTTTCACACATTTTCAGGCTCTTCATGTTGTTGAACACCGTTTCATGCTCCTCCTATTTTGTAGACCGATTCATGCTCTTCATGTATTTCACACCTTTTGAAGCTCTTCATATTTTTCACACGTTTTCAGGCTCTTCATCTTTTTCAACACTGCTTCATGCTCCTACTATTTTCAGACCGTTTCATGCTCCTCATATTTTTGGCACCGTTTGAAGCTCTTCATATTTTTCACACGTTTTCAGGCTCTTCATCTTTTTCAACACCACTTAATGCTCCTCCTATTTTTGAGACCGTTTCATGCTCCTCATGTATTTCTGACCTTTTGAAGCTCTTCATATTTTTCACACCTTTTCAGGCTCTTCATGTTTTTGAACACCGATTCATGCTCCTCGTCTTTTTCAGACCGTTTCATGCTCCTCATGTATTTCACACATTTTGAAGCTCTTCATACTTTTCACACCTTTTCATGCTCTTCATGTTTATCAACACCACTTCATGCTCCTCCTATTTTTCAGACCGTTTCATGCTAATCTCATTTTGACACCTATTGAAGCTCTTCATATTTTTCCAACCTTTTGAAGTTCTTCATATTTTTCGCACCATTTCAGGCTCTTCATGTATTTCAACACCGTTTCATGCTCCTCTTAATTTTCAAACCTTTTCATGCTCATCATATTTTTGACACCTTTTGAAGCTCTTCATATTTTTCACACCTTTCCAGGCTCTACATGTTTTTGAACACTGCTTCATATTCCTCCTATTTTTCAGAACCTTTCATGCCCCTCTTATTTTTGACACGTTTTGAAGCTCTTCATATTTTTCACACATTTTCAGGCTCTTCAAGTTTCTGAACACCGTTTCATGCTCCTCCTATATTTCAGACCGTTACAGGCTCCTCATATTTTTGACACCTTTTGAAGCTCTTCATATTTTTGACACCTTTTCAGGCTCTTCAAGTTTTTGAACACCGTTTCATGCTCCTCCTATTTTTCAGACCGTTTCATGCTCTTCATGTATTTCACACCTTTTGAAGTTCTTCATATTTTTCACACCTTTTCAGGCTCTCATGTTTTTGAACACGGCTTCATGCTCCTCCTATTTTTCAGTCCGTTTTATGCTCCTCATATATTTCACACCTTTTGAAGCTCTGCATATTTTTCACACCTTTTCAGGCTCTTCATGTTTTTGAACACCGTTTCATAATCCTCCTAATTTTCAGACCGTTTCATGCTCCTCATATTTTTGACAACTTTTGAAGCTCTTCATATTTTTCACAACTTTTCAGGCTCTTCGTATTTTTTAACACCACTTCATGCTCCTCCTATTTTTCAGATCGCTTCATGCTCATCTCATTTTTTACACCTTTTGAAGCTGTTCCTATTTTTCACACCTTTTGAAGATCTTCATATTTTTCACACGCTTTCAGGCTCTAAATGTTTTTCAACACCGCCTCATGCTCCTCCTATTTTTCAGACCGTTCCATGCTCCTCATATTTTTGACACGTTTTAAAGCTCTTCATATTTTTCACACCATTTCAGGCACTTCATGTATTTCAACAGCATTTCATGCTCCTCCTATTGTTCAGACCGTTTCATGCTCCTCATATTTTTGACACCTTTTGAAGCTCTTCATTTTTATCACACCTTTTCAGGCTCTACATGTTTTTGAAAACTGCTTCATGTTACTCCTATTTTTCAGACAGTTTCATGCCCCTCATATTTTTGACACCATTTGAAGCTCTTCATATTTTTGACACCTTTTCAGGCTCTTCAAGTTTTTGAACACCGTTTCATGCTCCTCCTATTTTTCAGACCGTTACATGCTCCTCATATTTTTGAAACCTTTTGAAGCTCTTCATATTTTTCACAACTTTTCAGGCTCTTCATGTTTTTCAACACCGGTTCATGCTCCTCCTATTTTTCAGACCGTGTCATGCTCCTCATATTTTTCCCACCTTTTGAAGCTCTTCATATTTCTCACACCTTTCAGGCTGTTCATGTTTTTCAACACCGATTCATGCACCTCCTATTTTTCAGACCGTTTCATGCTCATCTCATTTTTGACACCTTTTGAAGCTTTTCATATTTTTCACAACTTTTCAGGCTCTTCAGGTTTTTGAACACCGCTTCATGCTAATCCTATTTTTCAAACCATATCATGCTCCTCATATTTCTCACACCTTTTGAAGCTCTTCATATTTTTCACACATTTTCAGTCTCTTCAGGTTTTTCCACACCACTTCATGCTTCTCATATTTTTCAGCCCATTTCATGCTCCCCGTGTATTTCACACCTTTTGAAGCTCTTCATATTTTTCACACCTTTTCTGGCTCTTGATGTTTTTGGTCACCGTTACATGCTCCTCCTATTTTTCAGACCGTTTCATGCTCCTCATATTTTTGACACCTATTGAAGCTCTTCATATTTTTCACACCTTTTCAGGCTCTTCATGTTTTTGAACACCGCTTTATCTTCCTCCTATTTTTCAGACCGTTTCATGCTCCTCATATTTTTGACACCTTTTGAAGCTCTTCATATTTTTCGCACCTTTTCATGCTCTTCATGTTTTTCAACACCACTTCATGCTCCTCCTATTTTTCAGAGCGTTTCATGCTCCTCATATTTTTGACACCTTTAGAAACTCCTCATAATTTTCACACCTTTTCAGGCTCTTCATGTTTTTAAACACCGATTCATGCTCCTCCTATTTTTCAGACCATTTCATTCTCCTCATATTTTTGCCACCTTTTGAAGCTCTTAATATTTTACACACCTTTTCAGGCTCTTCATGTTTTCCAACACCGCTTCATGTTCCTCCTCTTTTTCAGACCGTTTCATGCTCCTCATATTTTTGACAGGATTTGAGGCTTTTCATATATTTCACACATTTTCACGCTCTTCATGTTTTTCAACTCCACTTCATTCTCCTCGTATTTTTAAGACCGTTTCATGCTCCTCATATTTTTTACACCTTTAGAACCTCTTAATATTTTACACACCTTTTCAGGCTCTTCATGTTTTTCAACACCGCTTCATTCTCCTACTATTTTTCAGACCGTTTCATGCTCATCTCATTTTTGGCACCTTTTAAAGCTCTTCATATTTTTCACATCTTTTGAAGCTCTTCGTATTTTTCACACGTTTTCAGGCTCTACATGTTTTTCAACCCTGCTTCTTGCTCCTCCTATTTTTCAGACCGTTTCATGCTCCTCATATTTTTGACAACTTTTGAAGCTCTTCATATTTTTAACACCTTTTCAGGCTCTTCATGTTTTTGAACACCGTTTCATGCTCCTCCTATTTTTCAGACCGTTTCGTGCTCCTCATATTTTTGACACGTTTTGAAGCTCTTCATATTTTTCACACCTTTTCAGGCTCTTCATGTTTTTCAACACCGCTTCATGCCCTCCTATATTTCGGACCGTTTCATGCTCATCTAATTTTTGACACCTTTTGAAGCTCTTCATATTTTTCACAACTTTTGAAGCTCTTCATATTTTTCCCACATTTTCAGGCTCTTCATGTTTTTCAACACCGTTTCATGCTGCTTCTATTTTTCAGACCGTTTCATGCTCATCTGATTTTGACACCTTTTGAAGCTCTTCATATTTTTCACATCTCTTGAAGCTCTTCATATTTTTCACGCCTTTTCAGGCTCTTCATGGTTTTCAACACCGCTTCATGCTCCTCGTATTTTTCAGACCGTTTCATGCTCATCTCATTTTTGACACCTTTTGAAGCTCTTCATATTTTTCACGCCTTTTCACGCTCTTTATGATTTTCAACACCGCTTCATGCTCCTCGTATTTTTCAGACCGTTTCATGCTCATCTCATTTTTTACACCTTTTGAAGCTCTTCGTATTTTTCACACGTTTTCAGGCTCTACATGTTTTTCAACCCTGCTTCATGCTCCTCGTATTTTTCAGACCGTTTCATGCTCATCTCATTTTTGACACCTTTTGAAGCTCTTCATATTTTTCACGCCTTTTCACGCTCTTTATGATTTTCAACACCGCTTCATGCTCCTCGTATTTTTCAGACCGTTTCATGCTCATCTCATTTTTTACACCTTTTGAAGCTCTTCATATTTTTCACACCTTTTGAAGCTCTTCATATTTTTCATATTTTTGAAGCTCTTCATACTTTCACACGTTTTCAGACTCTTCATGTTTTTCAACACCGCTTCATGCTCCTCCTATTTTTCAGACCGTTTCATGCTCCTCTTATTTTTGACAACTTTTGGAACTCTTCATATTTTTCACACCTTTTCAGGCTCTTCATGTTTTTCAACACCGTTTCGTGCTCCTCCTATTTTTCAGATCTTTTCATGCTCCTCATATTTTTGAAAATTTTGAAGTTCTTCATATTTTTCACACGTTTTCAGGCTCTTCAGGTTTTTGAACACCGCTTCATGCTAATCCTATTTTTCAAACCATATCATGCTCCTCATATTTCTCACACCTTTTGAAGCTCTTCATATTTTTCACACCTTTTCAGGCTTTTCATGTTTTTGAAAACCACTTCATGCTCCTTCTATTTTCCAGAGAGTTTCATGCTCCTCATGTATTTCACACCTTTTCAAGCTCTTCATATTTTTCACACCTTTTCAGGCTCTTCAGGTTTTTCCACACCACTTCATGCTTCTCCTATTTTTCAGCCCGTTTCATGCTCCCCATGTATTTAACACCTTTTGAAGCTCTTCATATTTATCACACCTTTTCCGGCTCTTCATGTTTTTGGTCACCGTTACATGCTCCTCCTATTTTTCAGACCGTTTCATGCTCCTCATATTTTTGACACCTATTGAAGCTCTTCATATTTTTCACAACTTTTCAGGCTCTTCATGTTTTTGAAAACCGCTTCATGTTCCTCCTATTTTTCAGCCCGTTTCATGCTCCCCATGTATTTCACACATTTTGAAGCTCTTCATACTTTTCCCACCTTTTCAGGCTCTTCATGTTTTTCAACACCCCTTCTGGCTCCTCCTATTTTTCAGACCGTTTCATGCTCATCTCTTTTTTGACAGCTTTTGAAGCTCATGATATTTATCACACCTTTTGAATCTCTTCATATATTTCACACCTTTTCATGCTCTTAATGTTTTCATCACCGACTCATGCTCCTCCTATTTTTCAGACCGTTTCATGCTCCTCCTATTTTTCAGGCCGTTTCATGCTCCTCATATTTTGACAACTTTTGAAGCTCTTCATATTTTTCACACCTTTTCAGGCTCTTCATGTTTTTCAACACCGCTTCATGCTCCTCCTCTTTTTCAGACCCTTTCATGCTCCTCATATTTTTGACACCTTTAGAAGCTCTTCATATTTTTCACACCTTTTCAGGCTCTTCATGTTTTTCAACACCGCTTCTTGCTCCTCCTCTTCTTCAGACCGTTTCATGCTCCTCATATTTTTGACACCTGTTGAAGCTCTTCATATTTCTCACAACTTTTCAGGTTCTTCATGTTTTTCAACATCGCTTCATGCTCCTCCTATTTTTCAGAGCGTTTCATGCTCATCTCATTTTTGACACCTTTTGAAGCTCTTCATATTTTTCACATCTTTTGAATCTCTTTATATTTTTCACACATTTTCAGGCTCTTCATGTTTTTCAACACCCTTTCCTGCTCCTCCTATTTTTTACACCGTTTCATGCTCCTCATATTTTTGACACCTTTTGAAGCTCTTCATATTTCTCACACTTTTTCAGGCTCTTCATGTTTTTCAACATCGTTTCTTGCTCCTCCTATTTTTCAGACCGTTTCATGCTCCTAATATTTTTGACATGTTTTGAAGCTGTTCATATTTTTCACACCTTTTCAGGCTCTTCATGTTTTTGAACACCGCTTCTTGCTCCTCCTATTTTTCAGACCGTTTCATGCTCCTCATATTTTTCACACATTTTGAAGCTCTTCATATTTTTCACACCTCTTCTGGCTCTTCATGTTTTTGAACACCGCTTCATGCTCCTCCTATTTTTCAGACCATTTAATCCTCCTCATGTATTTCACAACTTTTGAAGCTCTTCATATTTTTCACACCTTTTCATGCTCTTCATGTTTTTGAACACCATTTCATGCTCCTCCTATTTTGCAGACCGTTTCATTCTCCTCATATTTTTGAAACCTTTTGAAGCTCTTCATATATTTCACACCTTTTCAGGCTTTTCATTTTTTTCAACACCATTTCATGCTCCTCCTATTTTTTAGACCGTTTCATGCTCATCTCATTTTGACACCTTTTGAAGCTCTTCATATTTTTCACGCGTTTTCAGGCTCTTCATGATTTTCAACATCGCTTCATGCTCCTCGTATTTTTCAGAACGTTTCATGCTCCTCATATTTTTGACACCTTTAGAACCTCTTAATATTTTACACACCTTTTCAGGCTCTTCATGTTTTTCAACACCGCTTCATACTCCTCCCCTTTTTCAGACCGTTTCATGCTCCTCATATTTTTGACAACTTTTGAAGCTCTTCATATTTTTCACAACTTTTGAAGCTCTTCATATTTTTCACACCTTTTGAAGCTCTTCATATTTTTCACACTTTTTCAGGCTCTTCATGTTTTTCAACACCGTTTCATGCTGCTTCTATTTTTCAGACCTTTTCATGCTCATCTCATTTTGACACCTTTTGAAGCTCTTCATATTTTTCACACCTTTTCAGACTCTTCATGTTTTTCAACACCACTTCTTGCTCCTCCTATTTTTCAGACCGTTTCATGCTCCTCATATTTTTGACACCTTTTGAAGCTCTTCATATTTTTCACACTTTTTCAGGCTCTTCATGTTTTCAAACACCGCTTCATGCTCCTGCTATTTTTCAGACCGTTTCATGCTCCTCATATTTTTGACACTTTTTGAAGCTCTTCATATTTTTCACACCTTTTCAGACTCTTCATGTTTTTGAACACCGTTTCATGCTCCTCCTATTTTTCAGACCGTTTCATGCTCCTCATATTTTTGACACGTTTTGAAGCTCTTCATATTTTTCACACCTTTTCAGGCTCTTCATGTTTTTCAACACCGCTTCATGCCCTCCTATATTTCAGACCGTTTCATGCTCATCTAAATTTTGACACCTTTTGAAGCTCTTCATATTTTTGACACGTTTTGAAGCTCTTCATATTTTTCACACTTTTTCAGGCTCTTCATGTTTTTGAACACCGTTTCATGCTGGTTCTATTTTTCAGACCGTTTCATGCTCATCTCATTTTGACACCTTTTGAAGCTCTTCATATTTTTCACATCTTTTGAAGCTCTTCATATTTTTCACGCCTTTTCAGGCTCTTCATGATTTTCAATACCGCTTCATGCTCCTCGTATTTTTCAGACCGTTTCATGCTCATCTCATTTTTTACACCTTTTGAAGCTCTTCATATTTTTCATATTTTTGAAGCTCTTCATACTTTCACACGTTTTCAGACTCTTCATGTTTTTCAAAACCGCTTCATGCTCCTCCTATTTTTCAGACCGTTTCATGCTCCTCTTATTTTTGACAACTTTTGGAACTCTTCATATTTTTCACACCTTTTCAGTCTCTTCATGTTTTTCAACACCGTTTCATGCTCCTCCTATTTTTCAGACCTTTTCATGCTCCTCATATTTTTAAAAATTTTGAAGTTCTTCATATTTTTCACACGTTTTCAGGCTCTTCATATTACTGAACACGGCTTCATGCTCCTATTTTTCAGACGGTTTCATGCTCCTCATATTTTTCACACTTTTTGAAGTTCTTCATATTTTTCACGCCTTCTGAGGCTCTTCATGTTTTTGAGCACAGCTTCATGCTCCTCCTATATTTCAGACCGTTTCATGCTCCTCATGTATTTCAAACCTTTTGAAGCTCTTCATATATTTCACACCTTTTCAGTCTCTTCATGATTTTCAACACCACTTCATGCTCCTCGTATTTTTAAGACCGTTACATGCTCCTCATATTTTTGACTCCTTTAGAAGCTCTTCATATTTTTCACACCTTTTCAGGCTCTTCATGTTTTTCAATACCGCTTCATGCTCCTCCTCTTTTTCAGACCGTTTCATGCTCCTCATATTTTTGACACTTTTTGAAGCTCTTCATATTTCTCACACCTTTTCAGGTTCTTCATGTTTTTCAACACAGCTTCATGCTCCTACTATTTTTCAGACCGTTTCATGCTCATCTCATTTTTGACACCTTTTGAAGCTCTTCATATTTTTCACATCTTTTGAAGCTCTTCATATTTTTCACACGTTTTCAGGCTGTTCATGTTTTTCAACACCACTTCATGCACCTCCTATTTTTCTGAAAGTTTCATGCTCATCTCATTTTTGACAACTTTTGAAGCTTTTCATATTTTTCACAACTTTTCAGGCTCTTCAGGTTTTTGAACACCGCTTCATGCTAATCCTATTTTTCAAACCATATCATGCTCCTCATATTTCTCACACCTTTTGAAGCTCTTCATATTTTTCACACCTTTTCAGGCTCTTCAGGTTTTTCCACACCACTTCATGCTTCTCCTAATTTTCAGCCCGTTTCATGCTCCCCATGTATTTCACACCTTTTGAAGCTCTTCATATTTTTCACACCTTTTCTGGCTCTTCATGTTTTTGGTCACCGTTACATGCTCCTCCTATTTTTCAGACCGTTTCATGCTCCTCATATTTTTGACACGTATTGAAGCTCTTCATATTTTTCACACCTTTTCAGGCTCTTCATGTTTTTGAAAACCACTTCATGTTCCTCCTATTTTTCAGACCGTTTCATGCTCCTAATATTTTTGACACCTTTTGAAGCTCTTCATATTTTTCACACCTTTTCATGCTCTTCATTTTTTTCAACACCACTTCATGCTCCTCCTATTTTTCAGACCGTTTAATGCTCCTCATATTTTTGACACCTTTAGAAACTCTTCATATTTTTCACACCTTTTCAGGCTCTTCATGTTTTTCAACACTCATTCATGCTCCTCCTATTTTTCAGACCGTTTTATTCTCCTCATATTTTTGCCACCTTTTGAAGCTCTTCATATATTTCACACCTTTTCAGGCTCTTCATTTTTTTCAACACCACTTCATGCTCCTCCTATTTTTCAAACCGTTTCATGCTCATCTCATTTTTGACACCTTTTAAAGCTCTTCGTATTTTTCACACCTTTTGAAGCTCTTCATATTTTTCACACCTTTTCAGGCTCTTCATGTTTTTCAACACCGCTTCATGCTCCTCCTATTTTTCAGACCGTTTCATGCTTCTCATATTTTTGACACCTTTTGAAGCTCTTCATACATTTCACAGCCTTTCAGGCTCTTAATGTTATTGAACAACGCTTCATGCTCCTCATATTTTTCAAACCGTTTTATGCTCCTCATGTATTTCACAATTTTTGAAGGTCTTCATACTTGTCACACCTTTTCAGGCTCTTCATGTTTTAGAACACGGTTTCATGCTCCTCCTATATTTCAGACCATTTCATGCTCCTCATATTTTTCAAACCTTTTGAAGCTCTTCATATTTTTGAACACCGATTCATGCTCCTCTTCTTTTTCAGACCGTTTCTCGCTCCTCATATTTTTCACACCTTTTGAAGCTCTTCATATTTTTGAACACCGTTTCATGCTCCTCCTCTTTTTCAGACCGTTTCACGCTCCTCATATTTCTCACACCTTTTGAAGCTCTTCATATTTTTCACACCTTTTCAGGCTCTTCATGTTTTTCAACACTGCTTCTTGCTCCTCCTCTTTTTCAGACCGTTTCATTCTCCTCATATTTTTGACACCTGTTGAAGCTTTTCATATTTCTCACAACTTTTCAGGTTCTTCATGTTTTTCAACACCGCTTCATGCTCCTCCTATTTTTCAGAGCGTTTCTTGGTCATCTCATTTTTGACTCCTTTTGAAGCTCTTCATATTTTTCACATCTTTTGAAGCTCTTTATATTTTTCACACATTTTCAGGCTCTTCATGTTTTTCAACACCCCTTCTTGCTCCTCCTATTTTTCACACCGTTTCATGCTCCTCATATTTTTGACACCTTTTGAAGCTCTTCATATTTTTCACACCTTTTCAGGCTCTTCATGTTTTTCAACACAACTTCATGCATCTCCTATTTTTCAGACCGTTTCATGCTCCTCATGTTTTTCAAACCTTTTGAAGCTCCTCATATTTTTCACACCTTTTCAGGCTCTTCATATTTTTCAACACCGCTTCATTCTACTCCTATATTTAAGACCGATTCATTCTCCTCATATTTTTGACTCCTTTTGAAGCTCTTCATATATTTCACACATTTTCAGGCTCTTCATTTTTTTCAACACCACTTCAGGCTCCTCCTATATTGCAGACCGTTTCATGCTGATCTCATTTTGACAACTTTTGAAGCTCTTCATAATTTGACACCTTTTGAAGCTCTTCGTATTTTTTCACACCTTTTCAGTCTCTTCATGATTTTCAACACCGCTTCATGCTCCTCCTATTTTTCCAGACTGTTTCATGCTCATCTCATTTTTGACACCTTTTGAAGCTCTTCATATTTTTCACACATTTTGAAGCTCTTCTTATTATTCACATTTTTGAAGCTCTTCATATTTTTCACACGTTTTCAAACTCTTCATGTTTTTCAACACTGCTTCATTCTCCTGCTATTTTTCAGACCGTTTCATACTCCTCAAATTTTGACACCCTTTGCAGCTGTTCATATTTTTCACACCTTTTCAGGCTCTTCATGTTTTTGAACACGGCTTCATGCTCCTCCTATTTTTCAGACCCTTTCATGCTCCTCATATTTTTGACACCTTTTGAAGCTCTTCATATTTTTCACACCTTTTCAGGCTCTTCATGTTTTTGAACACGGCTTCATGCTCCTCCTATTTTTCAGACCCTTTCTTGCTCCTCATATTTTTGACATCTTTTGAAGCTCTTCATATTTTTCACACCTTTTGGAGCTCTTCATATTTTTCATATTTTTTAAGCTCTTCATATTTTTCACACGTTTTCAGGCTCTTCATGTTTTCTACACCAATTGATGCTCCTCCTATTTTTGAAACCGTTTCATGCTCCTCCTATTTTTTACACCTTTTGAAGCTCTTCATATATTTCACACCTTTTGAAGCTCTTCATATTTTTCACATCTTTTCAGGCTGTTCATGTTTTTGAACACCGCTTCATGCTCCTCCTATTTTTCAGACCGTTTCATGCTCCTCATAATTTTGACACCTTTTGAAGCTCTTCATATTTTTCAAACCTTTTCAGGCTCTTTATGTTTTTCAACACCGCTTGATGATCCTTCTATTTTTCGGACCGTTTCATACTCCTCATATTTTTGAAACCTTTTGAAGCTCTTCATATTTTTCACACCTTTTCAGGCTCTTCATGATTTTCAGCACCGCTTCATGCTACTATTTTTCAGACCGTTTCATGCTCATCTCATTTTTGACATCTTTTGAAGCTCTTCATATTTTTCACACCTTTTGAAGCTCTTCATTTTTTTCATATTTTTGAAGCTCTTCTTATTTTTCACACGTTTTCAGGCTCTTCATGTTTTTCTACACCACTTGATGCTCCTCCTATTTTTAAACTGTTTCATGCTCCTCCTATTTTTTACACCTTTTGAAGCTCTTCATATTTTTCACACCTTTTCACTCTCTGCATTTTTTTTGAACACCGCTTCATGCTCCTCCTATTTTTCAGACCGTTTCATGCTCCTCATATATTTCACACCTTTTGAAGCTTTTTATATTTTGCACACCTTTTCAGGCTCTTCATGTTATTCACAACCACTTCATGCTCCTCCTATATTTCAGACCATTTCATGCTCCTCTTATTTTTACACCTTTAGAAACTCTTCATATTTTTCACACCTTTTCAGGCTCTTCATGTTTTTCAACACCGCTTCATGCTTCTCCTCTTTTTCAGACCGTTTCATGCTCCTCATGTATTTCACACCTTTTGAGCTCTTCATATTTTGCACACCTTTACAGGCTCTTCATGTATTTCAACACCACTTCATGTTCCTCCTATTGTTCAGTTCGTTTCATGCACTTCTCATTTTTGACACCTTTTGAAGCTCTTCATATATTTCACACCTTTTCAGGCTCTTCATTTTTTTGAACACCGCTTCATGCTCCTCCTATTTTTCAGACCGTTTCATGCTCCTCATATTTTTGACACGTTTTGAGACTCTTCATATTTATCACACAATTCCAGGCTCTTCATGTTTTTGAACAAATTTTCATGCTACTCCTTTTTCAGAACGTTTCATGCTCCTCATACTTTTGACACCTTTTGAAGCTCTTCATATTTTTCACACGTTTTCAGGCTCTTCTTGTTTTTCAACACCGCTTCATGCTCCTCCTATTTTTCAGAGCGTTTCATGCTCCTCATATTTTTGACACCTTTTGAAGCTCTCCATATTTTTCACACCTTTTCAGGCTCTTCATGTTTTTCAGCACCACTTCATGCTCCTCCTATTTTTCACACCGTTTCATGCTCATCTCATTTTTTACACCTTTTGAAGCTCTTAATATATTTCACACCTTTTGAAGCTCTTCATATTTTTCACACGTTTTCACGCTCTTCATGTTTTTCAACACTGCTTCATGCTCCTCTGATTTTTCAGATCGTTTCATGCTCCTCATTTTTTTGACACGTTTTGAGGCTCTTCATATTTTTCACACATTTCCAGGCTCTTCAGGTTTTTGAACAACGTTTCATGCTACTCCTTTTTCAGAACTTTTCATGCTCCTCATATTTTTGACACCTTTTGAAGCTCTTCATTTTTTTCACACGTTTTCAGGCTCTTCTTGTTTTTCAACACCGCTTCATGCTCCTCCTATTTTTCAGACCGTTTCATGCTCCCCATGTATTTCACACCTTTTGAAGCTCTTCATATTTTTCACACCTTTTCTGGCTCTTCATGTTTTTGGTCACCGTTACATGGTCCTCCTATTTTTCAGACCGTTTCATGCTCCTCATATTTTTGACACCTATTGAAGCTCTTCATATTTTTCACACCTTTTCAGGCTCTTCATGTTTTTGAAAACCGCTTCATGTTCCTCCTATTTTTCAGACCGTTTCATGCTCCTAATATTTTTGACACCTTTTGAAGCTCTTCATATTTTTCGCACCTTTTCATGCTCTTCATTTTTTTCAACACCACTTCATGCTCCTCCTATTTTTCAGACCGTTTAATGCTCCTCATATTTTTGACACCTTTAGAAACTCTTCATATTTTTCACACCTTTTCAGGCTCTTCATGTTTTTCAACACTGATTCATGCTCCTCCTATTTTTCAGACCGTTTTATTCTCCTCATATTTTTGCCACCTTTTGAAGCTCTTCATATATTTCACACCTTTTCAGGCTCTTCATTTTTTTCAACACCACTTCATGCTCCTCCTATTTTTCAGACCGTTTCATGCTCATCTCATTTTTGACACCTTTTAAAGCTCTTCGTATTTTTCACACCTTTTGAAGCTCTTCATATTTTTCACACCTTTTCAGGCTCTTCATGTTTTTCAACACCGCTTCATTCTCCTCCTATTTTTCAGACCGTTTCATGCTCCTCATATTTTTGACACCTTTTGAAGCTCTTCATACATTTCACAGCCTTTCAGGCTCTTCATGTTATTGAACAACGCTTCATGCTCCTCATATTTTTCAAACCGTTTCATGCTCCTCATGTATTTCACAATTTTTGAAGGTCTTCATACTTTTCACACCTTTTCAGGCTCTTCATGTTTTAGAACACGGTTTCATGCTCCTCCTATATTTCAGACCATTTCATGCTCCTCATATTTTTCACACATTTTGAAGCTCTTCATATTTTTGAACACCGATTCATGCTCCTCTTCTTTTTCAGACCGTTTCTCGCTCCTCATATTTTTCACACCTTTTGAAGCTCTTCATATTTTTGAACACCGCTTCATGCTCCTCCTCTTTTTCAGACCGTTTCACGCTCCTCATATTTTTCACACCTTTTGAAGCTCTTCATATTTTTCACACCTTTTCAGGCTCTTCATGTTTTTGAACACCGTTTCATGCTCCTCCTGTTTTTCAAACCATTTCATGCTCCTCATATTTTTGACATCTTTTGAAGCTCTTCATATATTTCACACTTTTTCAGGCTCTACATGTTTTTGAACACCGTTTCATGCTCCTCCTGTTTTTCAAACCATTTCACGCTCCTCATATTTTTGACACCTTTTGAAGCTCTTCATATATTTCACACCTTTTCAGGCTCTTCATGTTTTTGAACACCGTTTCATGCTCCTCCTGTTTTTCAAACCATTTCACGCTCCTCATATTTTTCACACCTTTTGAAGCTCTTCATATATTTCACACTTTTTCAGGCTCTACATGTTTTTCAACACTGCTTCTTGCTCCTCCTATTTTTCAGACCGTTTCATGCTCATCTCATTTTTGACACCTTTTGAAGCTCTTCATATTTTTCACACCTTTTGAAGCTCTTCATATTTTTCATATTTTTGAAGCTCTTCATACTTTCACACGTTTTCAGACTTTTCATGTTTTTCAACACCGCTTCATGCTCCTCCTATTTTTCAGACTGTTTCATGCTCCTCATATTTTTGACAAGTTTTGGAACTCCTCATATTTTTCACACCTTTTCAGGCTCTTCATGTTTTAGAACACGGTTTCATGCTCCTCCTATTTTTCAGACCGTTTCATGCTCCTCATATTTTTCACATCTTTTGAAGCTCTTCATATTTTTGAACACCGCTTCATGCACCTCCTCTTTTTCAGACCGTTTCACGCTCCTCATATTTTTCACACCTTTTGAAGCTCTTCATATTTTTCACACCTTTTCAGGCTTCATGTTTTTGAACACCGTTTCATGCTCCTCCTGTTTTTCAAACCATTTCATGCTCCTCATATTTTTGACACCTTTTGAAGCTCCTCGTATTTTTCACACCTTTTGAAGCTCTTCATATATTTCACACTTTTTCAGGCTCTTCATGTTTTTCAACACCGCTTCATGCTCCTCCTATTTTTCAGACCGTTTCATGCTCATCTCTTTTTTGACAGCTTTTGAAGCTCATGATATTTATCACACCTTTTGAAGCTCTTCATATATTTCACACCTTTTCAGGCTTTTCATTTTTTTCAACACCATTTCATGCTCCTCCTATTTTTTAGACCGTTTCATGCTCATCTCATTTTGACACCTTTTGAAGCTCTTCATATTTTTCACGCGTTTTCAGGCTCTTCATGATTTTCAACACCGCTTCATGCTCCTCGTAATTTTCAGACCGTTTCATGCTCCTCATATTTTTGACACCTTTAGAACCTCTTAATATTTTACACACCTTTTCACTCTCTTCATGTGTTTCAACACCGCTTCATACTCCTCCTCTTTTTCAGACCGTTTCATGCTCCTCATATTTTTGACAGGATTTGAGGCTTTTCATATTTTTCACACATTTTTACGCTCTTCATGTTTTTCAACTCCACTTCATTCTCCTCGTATTTTTAAGACCGTTTCATGCTCCTCATATACTTGACACCTTTACAACCTCTTAATATTTTACACACCTTTTCAGGCTCTTCATGTTTTTCAACACCGCTTCATACTCCTCCTCTTTTTCAGACCGTTCATGCTCCTCATATTTTTGACAACTTTTGAAGCTCTTCATATTTTTCACACCTTTTCAGGCTCTTCATGTTTTTCAACACCGCTTCATGCTCCTCCTATTTTTCAGACCGTTTCATGCTCCTCATAATTTTGACACATTTAGAAGCTCTTCATATTTTTCACACCTTTTCAGGCTCTTCATGGTTTTCAACACCGCTTCATGCTCCTTCTGTTTTTCAGACAGTTTCATTCCTCTCATGTATTTCACACCTTTTGAAGCTCTTCATATTTTTCAAACCTCTTGAGCCTCTTCATGTTGTTGAACACCACTTCATGCTCCTCCTATTTTTCAGACAGTTTCATGCTCCTCATGTATTTTATACCTTTTGAAGCTCTTAATATTTTTCACACCTTTTCAGGCTCTTCATGTTTTTCTACACAACTTCATGCATCTCCTATTTTTCGGACCCTTTCATTCTCCTCATGTTTTTCAAACCTTTTGAAGCTCTTCATATTTATCACACCTTTTCATGCTCTTCATTTGTTTGAACACCATTTCATGCTCCTCCTATTTTTCAGACCGTTTCATGCTCCTCATATTTTTGACACCTTTTGAAGCTCTTCATATATTTCACACCTTTTCAGGTTCTTCATGTTTTTCAACACCGCTTCATGATCCTCCTATTTTTCACACCGTTTCATGCTCCTCACATTTTTGCCACCTTTTCAAGCTCCTCATATATTTCCCACATTTTCAGGCTCTTCATGTTTTTCTACACCGCTTCATGCTCCTCCTATATTTTCAGACCGTTTAATGCTCCTCATATTTTTGACACGTTTTGAGGCTCTTCATTTTTTTCACACATTTTCAGGCTCTTCATGTTTTTGAACACCGCTTCATGCTCCTCCTATTTTTCAGACCGTTTCATGCTCCTCATGTATTTCACACCTTTTGAAGCTCTTCATATTTTTCACACTTTTCAGTCTCTCATGTTTTTGAACACAGCTTCATGCTCCTCCTATTTTTCAGACCGTTTTATGATCCTCCTATATTTGACACCTTTTGAAGCTCTTCATATTTTTCTCACATTTTCAGGCTATTCATGTTTTAAAACACTGCTTCATGCTACTACTATTTTTCAGACCGTTTCATGCTCCTCATAATTTTGACAACTTTTAAAGCTCTTCATATATTTCACACCTTTTCAGGTTCTTCATGTTTTTCAACACCGCTTCATGATCCTCCTATTTTTCACACCGTTTCATGCTCCTCACATTTTTGCCACCTTTTCAAGCTCCTCATATATTTCCCACATTTTCAGGCTCTTCATGTTTTTCTACACCGCTTCATGCTCCTCCTATATTTTCAGACCGTTTAATGCTCCTCATATTTTTGACACGTTTTGAGGCTCTTCATTTTTTTCACACATTTTCAGGCTCTTCATGTTTTTGAACACCGCTTCATGCTCCTCCTATTTTTCAGACCGTTTCATGCTCCTCATGTATTTCACACCTTTTGAAGCTCTTCATATTTTTCACACTTTTCAGTCTCTCATGTTTTTGAACACAGCTTCATGCTCCTCCTATTTTTCAGACCGTTTTATGATCCTCCTATATTTGACACCTTTTGAAGCTCTTCATATTTTTCTCACATTTTCAGGCTATTCATGTTTTAAAACACTGCTTCATGCTACTACTATTTTTCAGACCGTTTCATGCTCTTCATAATTTTGACAACTTTTAAAGCTCTTCATATATTTCACACCTTTTCAGGCTCTTCATGTTTTTCAACACCAATTCAGGCTCCTCCTATTTTTCAGATCGTTTAATGCTCATCTCATTTTTGACATCTTTTGAAGCTCTTCATATATTTCACACCTTTTCAGGCTCTTCATGTTTTTGAACATTGCTTCATGCTCCTCCTACTTTTCAGACCGTTTCATGCTCCTCATGTATTTCACACCTTTTGAAGCTCTTTATTATTTTCCCACCTTTTCAGGCTCTTCATGTTTTTGAACACGGTTTCATGCTCCTCCTATTTTTCAGACAGTTTCATGCTCTTCATATTTTTGACACATTTTGAAGCTCTTCATATTTTTCACACCTTTTCAGGCTCTTCATGTTTTAGAACACCGCTTCATGCTCCTATTTTTCAGACCGTTTCATGCTCCTCATGTATTTAACACCTTTTGAAGCTCTTCCTATTTTTCACACCTTTTCAGGCTCTTCATGTTTTTGAACACCTTTTCATGCTACTATTTTTCAGACCGTTTCATGCTCATCTCATTTTTGACATCTTTTGAAGCTCTTCATATTTTTCACACCTTTTGAAGCTCTTCATTTTTTTCATATTTTTGAAGCTCTTCTTATTTTTCACACGTTTTCAGGCTCTTCATGTTTTTCTACACCACTTGATGCTCCTCCTATTTTTAAACTGTTTCATGCTCCTCCTATTTTTTACACCTTTTGAAGCTCTTCATATTTTTCACACCTTTTCACTCTCTGCATTTTTTTGAACACCGCTTCATGCTCCTCCTATTTTTCAGACCGTTTCATGCTCCTCATATATTTCACACCTTTTGAAGCTTTTTATATTTTGCACACCTTTTCAGGCTCTTCATGTTATTCACAACCACTTCATGCTCCTCCTATATTTCAGACCATTTCATGCTCCTCATATTTTTACACCTTTAGAAACTCTTCATATTTTTCACACCTTTTCAGGCTCTTCATGTTTTTCAACACCGCTTCATGCTTCTCCTCTTTTTCAGACCGTTTCATGCTCCTCATGTATTTCACACCTTTTGAGCTCTTCATATTTTGCACACCTTTACAGGCTCTTCATGTATTTCAACACCACTTCATGTTCCTCCTATTGTTCAGTTCGTTTCATGCACTTCTCATTTTTGACACCTTTTGAAGCTCTTCATATTTTTCACACCTTTTCACTCTCTGCATTTTTTTGAACACCGCTTCATGCTCCTCCTATTTTTCAGACCGTTTCATGCTCCTCATATTTTTGACACGTTTTGAGACTCTTCATATTTATCACACATTTCCAGGCTCTTCATGTTTTTGAACAAATTTTCATGCTACTCCTTTTTCAGAATGTTTCATGCTCCTCATACTTTTGACACCTTTTGAAGCTCTTCATATTTTTCACACGTTTTCAGGCTCTTCTTGTTTTTCAACACCGCTTCATGCTCCTCCTATTTTTCAGACCATTTCATGCTCCTCATATTTTTGACACTTTTTGAAGCTCTTCATATTTTTCATAGCTTTTCAGGCTCTTCATGTTTTTCAACACCGCTTCATGCTCCTCCTATTTTTCAGACAGTTTCATGCTCCTCATATTTTTGACACCTTTTGAAGCTCTTCATATTTTTCACACCTTTTCAGGCTCTTCATGTTTTTGAGCCCAGCTTCATGCTCCTCCTATTTTTCAGACCGTTTCATGCTCCTCATGTATTTCACACACTTTGAAGCTCTTCATACTTTTCACACCTTTTCAGGCTCTTCTTGTTTTTCAACACCGCTTCATGCTCCTCCTATTTTTCAGACCGTTTCATGCTCATCTCATTTTTGACATCTTTTGAAGCTCTTCATATTTTTCACACCTTTTGAAGCTCTTCATGTTTTTCAACACCGCTTCATGCTCCTCCTGTTTTTCAGACCGTTTCATGCTCCTCATATTTTTGACACCTTTTGAAGCTCTTCATATTTTTCATAGCTTTTCAGGCTCTTCATGTTTTTCAACACCGCTTCATGCTCCTCCTGTTTTTCAGACCGTTTCATGCTCCTCATGTATTTCACACCCTTGAAGCTCTTCATATTTTTCACACCTTTTCAGGCTCTTCTTTTTTTTTCAACACCGCTTCATGCTCCACCTATTTTTGAGACCGTTTCATGCTCCTCATGTATTTCACACCCTTTGAAGCTCTTCATATTTTTCACACCTTTTCAGGCTCTTCTTGTTTTTCAACACCGCTTCATGCTCCTCCTATTTTTCAGACCGTTTCATGCTCCTCATATTTTTGACAATTCTTGAAGCTCTTCATATTTTTCATAGCTTTTCAGGCTCTTCATGTTTTTCAACACCGCTTCATGCTCCTCCTATTTTTCAGACCATTTCATGCTCCTCATATTTTTGACACCTTTTGAAGCTCTTCATATTTTTCAAACTTTTCAGGCTCTTCATGTTTTTGAACACCACTTCATGCTCCTCCTATTTTTCAGACCGTTTCATGCTCCTCATATTTTTGACACCTTTTGAAACTCTTCAAATTTTTCACACCTTTTCAGACTCTTCATGTTTTGCAACACCGCTTCATGCTCCTCCTATTTTTCAGACCGTTTCATGCTCCTCATATTTTTCACAACTTTTGAAGCTCTTCATATTTTTCACACCTTTTCAGGCTCTTCATGATTTTCACACGTTTTCAGTCTCTTCATGTTTTTGAACACCACTTCATGCTCCTCCTATTTTTCAGACTGTTTCATGCTCCTCGTATTTTTGACACCTTTTGAAGCTCTTCATATTTTTCACACCTTTTCAGACTCTTCATGTTTTAAACACCACTTCATGCTCCTCCTATTTTTCAGACGTTTTCATGCTCCTCATATTTTTCACACCATTTGAAGCTCTTCATATATTTCACACATTTTCAGGCTCTTCATGTTTTTCAACACGGCTTCATGCTCCTCCTATTTTTCAGAGCGTTTCATGCTCCTCATATTTTTGACACCTTTTGAAGCTCTCCATATTTTTCACACCTTTTCAGGCTCTTCATGTTTTTCAGCACCACTTCATGCTCCTCCTATTTTTCACACCGTTTCATGCTCATCTCATTTTTTACACCTTTTGAAGCTCTTAATATATTTCACACCTTTTGAAGCTCTTCATATTTTTCACACCTTTTCACGCTCTTCATGTTTTTCAACACTGCTTCATGCTCCTCTGATTTTTCAGATCGTTTCATGCTCCTCATTTTTTTGACACGTTTTGAGGCTCTTCCTATTTTTCACACATTTCCAGGCTCTTCAGGTTTTTGAACAACGTTTCATGCTACTCCTTTTTCAGAACTTTTCATGCTCCTCATATTTTTGACACCTTTTGAAGCTCTTCATATTTTTCACACGTTTTCAGGCTCTTCTTGTTTTTCAACACCGCTTCATGTTCCTCCTATTTTTCAGACCGTTTCATGCTCCTCATATTTTTGACACCTTTTGAAGCTCTTCATATTTTTCACAGCTTTTCAGGCTCTTCATGTTTTTCAACACCGCTTCATGCTCCTCCTCTTTTTCAGACCGTTTCATGCTCCTCATGTATTTCACACCCTTGAAGCTCTTCATATTTTTCACACCTTTTCAGGCTCTTTTTTTTTTTTCAACACCGCTTCATGCTCCACCTATTTTTGAGACCGTTTCATGCTCCTCATGTATTTCACACCCTTTGAAGCTCTTCATATTTTTCACACCTTTTCAGGCTCTTCTTGTTTTTCAGCACCGCTTCATGCTCCTCCTATTTTTCAGACCGTTTCATGCTCCTCATATTTTTGACAATTCTTGAAGCTCTTCATATTTTTCATAGCTTTTCAGGCTCTTCATGTTTTTCAACACCGCTTCATGCTCCTCCTATTTTTCAGACCATTTCATGCTCCTCATATTTTTGACACCTTTTGAAGCTCTTCATATTTTTCAAACTTTTCAGGCTCTTCATGTTTTTGAACACCACTTCATGCTCCTCCTATTTTTCAGACCGTTTCATGCTCCTCATATTTTTGACACCTTTTGAAACTCTTCAAATTTTTCACACCTTTTCAGACTCTTCATGTTTTGCAACACCGCTTCATGCTCCTCCTATTTTTCAGACCGTTTCATGCTCCTCATATTTTTCACAACTTTTGAAGCTCTTCATATTTTTCACACCTTTTCAGGCTCTTCATGTTTTTCACACGTTTTCAGTCTCTTCATGTTTTTGAACACCACTTCATGCTCCTCCTATTTTTCAGACTGTTGAATGCTCCTCGTATTTTTGACACCTTTTGAAGCTCTTCATATTTTTCACACCTTTTCAGACTCTTCATGTTTTATACACCACTTCATGCTCCTCCTATTTTCAGACGGTTTCATGCTCCTCATATTTTTCACACCATTTGAAGCTCTTCATATATTTCACACCTTTTCAGGCTCTTCATGTTTTTCAACACGGCTTCATGCTCCTCCTATTTTTCAGAGCGTTTCATGCTCCTCATATTTTTGACACCTTTTGAAGCTCTTAATATATTTCACACCTTTTGAAGCTCTTCATATTTTTCACACGTTTTCACGCTCTTCATGTTTTTCAACACTGCTTCATGCTCCTCTGATTTTTCAGATCGTTTCATGCTCCTCATTTTTTTGACACGTTTTGAGGCTCTTCATATTTTTCACACATTTCCAGGCTCTTCATGTTTTTGAACAACGTTTCATGCTACTCCTTTTTCAGAACGTTTCATGCTCCTCATATTTTTGACACCTTTTGAAGCTCTTCATATTTTTCACACGTTTTCAGGCTCTTCTTGTTTTTCAACACCGCTTCATGCTCCTCCTATTTTTCAGACCGTTTCATGCTCCTCATATTTTTGACACTTTTTGAAGCTCTTCATATTTTTCACACCTTTTCAGGCTCTTCATGTTTTTCAACACCGCTTCATGCTCCTCCTATTTATCAGACAGTTTCATGCTCCTCATATTTTTGACACATTTTGAAGCTCTTCATATATTTCACACGTTTTCAGGCTCTTGATGTTTTTCAACACCACTTCATGCTCCTCGTATTTTTCAGACCGTTTCATGCTCATCTCAATTTTGACACCTTTTGAAGCTCTTCATATTTTTCACAGGTTTTCAGGCTCTTCATATTTTTCAACACCGCTTCATGCTCCTCCTATTTTTCAGACCGTTTCATGATACTCATATTTTTGACACCTTTTGAGGCTCTTCATATTTTTCACACCTTTTCAGGCTCTTCATGTTTTTGAACACCGTTTCATGCTCCTCCTGTTTTTCAAACCGTTTCATGCTCCTCATATGTTTGACAACTTTTGATGCTCTTCATATTTTTCACACCTTTTCAGGCTTTCTATGTTTTTGAACATCACTTCATGCTTCTCCTATTTTTCTGACAGTTTCATGCTCCTCATGTATTTCACACCTTTAGAAGCTCTTCATATTTTTCACACCTTTTCAGGCTCTTCATGTTTTTCAACACCACTTCATGCTCCTCCTATTTTTTAGACCGTTTCATGCTCTTTTCATTTTTGACACCTTTTGAAGCTCTTCATATTTCTCACAGCTTTTGAAGCTATTCATATTTTTCAAACGTTTTCAGGCTCTTCATATTTGTCAACACCGCTTCATGCTCCTCCTATTTTTCAAACCGTTTCATGCTTCTCATATTTTTGACACGTTTTGAGGCTCTTCATATTTTTCACACCTTTTCAGGTCGCCATGTTTATGAACACCGCTTCATTCTCCTCCTATTTTTCAGACCGTTTCATGCTCCTCATATTTTTGACACCTTTTTAAGCTCTTCATATTTGCACACCTTTTCATGTTCTTCATGTTTTTCACACCTTTTCAGGCTCTTCTTGTTTTTGAACACCGTTTCATGCTCCTCCTATTTTTCAGACCGTTTCATGCTTCTCATATTTTTGACACCTTTTGAAGCTCTTCATATTTTTCACACCTTTTCAGGTTCGCCATGTTTTTGAACATCGCTTCATTCTCCTCCTATTTTTCAGACCGTTTCATGCTCCTCATATTTTGACACCTTTTGAAGCTCTTCATATTTTGCACACCTTTTCAGGTTCTTCATGTTTTTCACACGTTTTCAGGCTCTTCTTGTTTTTGAGCACCGTTTCATGCTCCTCCTATTTTTCAGACCATTTCATGCTCCTCATATTTTTGACACCTTTTGAAGCTCTTCATATATTTCACACCTTTTCAAGCTCTCATATTTTTCACACCTTTTCAGGCTCTTCATGTTTTTCAACACCACTTCATGCTCCTCCTAATTTTCAGACCGTTACAGGCTCCTCATATTTTTGACACTTTTTGAAGCTCTTCATATTTTTCACACCTTTTCAGGCTCTTCATTTTTTTCAACACTACTTCTTGCTCCTCCTATATTTCACACCGTTCCATGCCCATCTAATTTCTGACACCTTTTGAAGCTCTTCATATATTTCACACCTTTTCAAGATCTTCATATTTTTCACACCTTTTCAGGCTCTACATGTTTTTCAACATCTCTTCATGCTCCTCCTATTTTTCAAACCGTATCATGTTCCTCATGTTTTTGACACCTTTTTAAGCTCTTCATATTTTTCACACCTTTTCAGGCTCTTCATGTTTTTCAACACCGCTTCATTCTCCTCCTTTTCTTCAGACCGTTTCATGCTCCTCATATTTTGACACCTTTTTAAGCTCTTCGTATATTTTACACACGTTTTCAGGCTCTTCATGTTTTTGAACACAGCTTCATGCTCCTCCATTTTTTCAGACCGTTTCATGCTCCTCATATTTTTGACACCTTTTTAAGCTCTTCATATTTTTCACACCTTTTCATGTTCTTCATTTTTTTCAACACTACTTCTTGCTCCTCCTATATTTCACACCGTTCCATGCCCATCTAATTTCTGACACCTTTTGAAGCTCTTCATATATTTCACACCTTTTCAAGCTCTTCATATTTTTCACACCTTTTCAGGCTCTACATGTTTTTCAACACCTCTTCATGCTCCTCCTATTTTTCAGGCCGTTTCATGCTCCTCATATTTTTGACACCGTTTGAAGCTTTCATATTTTTCACACCTTTTCAGGCTCTTCATTTTTTTCAACACTTCTTCTTGCTCCTCCTATATTTCACACCGTTTCATGCCCATCTAATTTCTGACACATTTTGAAGCTCTTAATATTTTTCACACCTTTTGAAGCTCTTCATATTTTTCACACGTTTTCAGGCTCTTCATGTATTTCAACACCGCTTCATGCTCCTTCTATTTTTCAGAGAGTTTCATGCTCCTCATGTATTTCACACCTTTTGAAGCTCTTCATATTTTTCACAACTTTTCAGGCTCTCCATGTTTTTCAACACCACTTCATGCTTCTCCTATTTTTCAGCCCGTTTCATGCTCCTCATGTTTTTCACACCTTTTCAGGCTCTTCATGTTTTTCACACGTTTTCAGTCTCTTCATGTTTTTGAACACCACTTCATGCTCCTCCTATTTTTCAGACGGTTTCATGCTCCTCATATTTATGACACCTTTTGAAGCTCTTCATATTTTTCACACCGTTTCAGACTCTTCATGTTTTAAACACGGCTTCATGCTCCTCCTATTTTTCAGAGCGTTTCATGCTCCTCATATTTTTGACACCTTTTGAAGCTCTCCATATTTTTCACAGCTTTTCAGGCTCTTCATGTTTTTCAGCACCACTTCATGCTCCTCCTATTTTCCACACCGTTTCATGCTCATCTCATTTTTTACACCTTTTGAAGCTCTTAATATATTTCACACCTTTTGAAGCTCTTCATATTTTTCACACGTTTTCACGCTCTTCATGTTTTTCAACACTGCTTCATGCTCCTCTGATTTTTCAGATCGTTTCATGCTCCTCATTTTTTTGACACGTTTTGAGGCTCTTCATATTTTTCACAAATTTCCAGGCTCTTCATGTTTTTGAACAACGTTTCATGCTACTCCTTTTTCACAACGTTTCATGCTCCTCATATTTTTGACACCTTTTGAAGCTCTTCGTATTTTTCACACCTTTTCAGGCTCTTCTTGTTTTTCAACACCGCTTCATGCTCCTCCTATTTTTCAGACCGTTTCATGCTCCTCATATTTTTGACACCTTTTGAAGTTCTTCATATTTTGCACACCTTTTCAGGCTCTTCATGTTTTTCACACGTTTTCAGGCTCTTCTTGCTTTGGAAGACCGCTTCATGCTCCTCCTATTTTTCAAACCGTATCATGCTCCTCATATTTTTCACACATTTTGAATCTCTTCATATATTTCACACCATTTCAGGCTCCTCATGTATTTCAACACCGCTTCATGCTCCTCCTATTTTTCAGACCTTTTCATGCACCTCATATTTTTCACACATTTTGAAGCTCTTCATATTTTTCACACCTTTTCAGGCTCTTCATGTTTTTGAACATCGCTTCATGCTCCTCCTATTTTTCAGACCGTTTCATGCTCCTCATATTATTGACACCTTTTGAAGCTCTTCATATTTTTCACACCTTTTCAGGCTTTCATGTTTTTCCACACCACTTCATGCTTTTCCTATTTTTCAGCCCGTTTAATGCTCCTCATGTATTTCAAATCTTTTGAAGCTCTTCATATTTTTCACACCTTTTCAGGCTCTTCATGTTTTTCAACAGCGCTTCATGCTCCTCCTATTTTTCAGACCGTTTCATGCTCCTCATATTTTTGACACATTTTGTAGCTCTTCATATTTTTCACACCTTTTCAGGCTCTTCATGTTTTTAAACACC
This sequence comes from Dama dama, assembly GCF_033118175.1. Classification (NCBI taxonomy): domain Eukaryota; kingdom Metazoa; phylum Chordata; class Mammalia; order Artiodactyla; family Cervidae; genus Dama; species Dama dama. The sequence continues at coordinate 4,599,886 of NW_026870893.1, read as the reverse complement.
GCTTCATGCTCCTCCTATTTTTCAGACCGTTTCATGCTCCTCATATTTTTGACACCTTTTTAAGCTCTTCATATTTGCACACCTTTTCATGTTCTTCATGTTTTTCACACCTTTTCAGGCTCTTCTTGTTTTTGAACACCGTTTCATGCTCCTCCTATTTTTCAGACCGTTTCATGCTTCTCATATTTTTGACACCTTTTGAAGCTCTTCATATTTTTCACACCTTTTCAGGTTCGCCATGTTTTTGAACATCGCTTCATTCTCCTCCTATTTTTCAGACCGTTTCATGCTCCTCATATTTTGACACCTTTTGAAGCTCTTCATATTTTGCACACCTTTTCAGGTTCTTCATGTTTTTCACACGTTTTCAGGCTCTTCTTGTTTTTGAGCACCGTTTCATGCTCCTCCTATTTTTCAGACCATTTCATGCTCCTCATATTTTTGACACCTTTTGAAGCTCTTCATATATTTCACACCTTTTCAAGCTCTTCATATTTTTCACACCTTTTCAGGCTCTTCATGTTTTTCAACACCACTTCATGCTCCTCCTAATTTTCAGACCGTTACGTGCTCCTCATATTTTGACACTTTTTGAAGCTCTTCATATTTTTCACACCTTTTCAGGCTCTTCATTTTTTTCAACACTACTTCTTGCTCCTCCTATATTTCACACCGTTCCATGCCCATCTAATTTCTGACACCTTTTGAAGCTCTTCATATATTTCACACCTTTTCAAGATCTTCATATTTTTCACACCTTTTCAGGCTCTACATGTTTTTCAACACCTCTTCATGCTCCTCCTATTTTTCAAACCGTATCATGTTCCTCATGTTTTTGACACCTTTTTAAGCTCTTCATATTTTTCACACCTTTTCAGGCTCTTCATGTTTTTCAACACCGCTTCATTCTCCTCCTTTTCTTCAGACCGTTTCATGCTCCTCATATTTTGACACCTTTTTAAGCTCTTCGTATATTTTACACACGTTTTCAGGCTCTTCATGTTTTTGAACACAGCTTCATGCTCCTCCATTTTTTCAGACCGTTTCATGCTCCTCATATTTTTGACACCTTTTTAAGCTCTTCATATTTTTCACACCTTTTCATGTTCTTCATTTTTTTCAACACTACTTCTTGCTCCTCCTATATTTCACACCGTTCCATGCCCATCTAATTTCTGACACCTTTTGAAGCTCTTCATATATTTCACACCTTTTCAAGCTCTTCATATTTTTCACACCTTTTCAGGCTCTACATGTTTTTCAACACCTCTTCATGCTCCTCCTATTTTTCAGGCCGTTTCATGCTCCTCATATTTTTGACACCGTTTGAAGCTTTCATATTTTTCACACCTTTTCAGGCTCTTCATTTTTTTCAACACTTCTTCTTGCTCCTCCTATATTTCACACCGTTTCATGCCCATCTAATTTCTGACACATTTTGAAGCTCTTCATATTTTTCACACCTTTTGAAGCTCTTCATATTTTTCACACGTTTTCAGGCTCTTCATGTATTTCAACACCGCTTCATGCTCCTTCTATTTTTCAGAGAGTTTCATGCTCCTCATGTATTTCACACCTTTTGAAGCTCTTCATATTTTTCACAACTTTTCAGGCTCTCCATGTTTTTCAACACCACTTCATGCTTCTCCTATTTTTCAGCCCGTTTCATGCTCCTCATGTTTTTCACACCTTTTCAGGCTCTTCATGTTTTTCACACGTTTTCAGTCTCTTCATGTTTTTGAACACCACTTCATGCTCCTCCTATTTTTCAGACGGTTTCATGCTCCTCATATTTATGACACCTTTTGAAGCTCTTCATATTTTTCACACCGTTTCAGACTCTTCATGTTTTAAACACGGCTTCATGCTCCTCCTATTTTTCAGAGCGTTTCATGCTCCTCATATTTTTGACACCTTTTGAAGCTCTCCATATTTTTCACAGCTTTTCAGGCTCTTCATGTTTTTCAGCACCACTTCATGCTCCTCCTATTTTCCACACCGTTTCATGCTCATCTCATTTTTTACACCTTTTGAAGCTCTTAATATATTTCACACCTTTTGAAGCTCTTCATATTTTTCACACCTTTTCACGCTCTTCATGTTTTTCAACACTGCTTCATGCTCCTCTGATTTTTCAGATCGTTTCATGCTCCTCATTTTTTTGACACGTTTTGAGGCTCTTCATATTTTTCACAAATTTCCAGGCTCTTCATGTTTTTGAACAACGTTTCATGCTACTCCTTTTTCACAACGTTTCATGCTCCTCATATTTTTGACACCTTTTGAAGCTCTTCATATTTTTCACACGTTTTCAGGCTCTTCTTGTTTTTCAACACCGCTTCATGCTCCTCCTATTTTTCAGACCGTTTCATGCTCCTCATATTTTTGACACCTTTTGAAGTTCTTCATATTTTGCACACCTTTTCAGGCTCTTCATGTTTTTCACACGTTTTCAGGCTCTTCTTGCTTTGGAAGACCGCTTCATGCTCCTCCTATTTTTCAAACCGTATCATGCTCCTCATATTTTTCACACATTTTGAATCTCTTCATATATTTCACACCATTTCATGCTCCTCATGTATTTCAACACCGCTTCATGCTCCTCCTATTTTTCAGACCTTTTCATGCACCTCATATTTTTCACACATTTTGAAGCTCTTCATATTTTTCAGAACTTTTCAGGCTCTTCATGTTTTTGAACATCGCTTCATCCTCCTCCTATTTTTCAGACCGTTTAATGCTCCTCATGTATTTCACACATTTTGAAGCTCTTCATATTTTTCACACCTTTTCAGGCTCTTCATGTTTTTGAACATCGCTTCATGCTCCTCCTATTTTTCAGACCGTTTCATGCTCCTCATATTATTGACACCTTTTGAAGCTCTTCATATTTTTCACACCTTTTCAGGCTTTCATGTTTTTCCACACCACTTCATGCTTTTCCTATTTTTCAGCCCGTTTAATGCTCCTCATGTATTTCACATCTTTTGAAGCTCTTCATATTTTTCACACCTTTTCAGGCTCTTCATGTTTTTCAACAGCGCTTCATGCTCCTCCTATTTTTCAGACCGTTTCATGCTCCTCATATTTTTGACACATTTTGTAGCTCTTCATATTTTTCACACCTTTTCAGGCTCTTCATGTTTTTAAACACCACTTCATGCTCCTCCTATTTTTCAGACCGTTTCATGCTCCTCATATTATTGACACTTTTTGAAGCTCTTCATATTTTTCACACCTTTTCAGGCTCTTCATGTTTTTGAACACCGCTTCATGCTCCTCCTATTTTTCAGACCGTTTCATGCTCCTCATATTATTGACACTTTTGAAGCTCTTCATATTTTTCACACCTTTTCAGGCTCTTCATGTTTTTGAACACCGCTTCATGCTCATCTTATTTTCAGACCGTTTCATGCTCATCTCATTTTTGACACCTTTTGAAGCTCTTCATATTTTTCACACCTTTTCAGGCTCTCCATGTTTTTCAACACCGTTTCATGATCCTCCTATTTTTAACACATTTTCATGCTCATCTCATTTTTGACACCTTTTGAAGCTTTTCATATTTTGCACAAATTTTCAGGCTCTTCAAGTTTTTGAACACCGCTTCATGCTCCTCTTATTTTTCAGAGAATTTCATGCTCCTCATGTATTTCACACCTTTTGATGCTCTTCATATTTTTCACAACTTTTCAGGCTCTTCATGTTTTTCCACACCACTTCACGCTTCTCCTATTTTTCAGCCCATTTCATGCTCCTCATGTATTTCACACCTTTTGAAGCTCTTCACATTTTTCACACCTTTTCATGCTCTTCATGTTTTTGAACACCGCTTCATGCTCCTCCTATTTTTCAGACGGTTTCATGCTCCTCATATTTTTGACACCTTTTGCAGCTCTTCATATTTTTCACACCTTTTGAAGCTCTTCATATTTTTCCCACATTTTCAATGTCTTCATGTTTTTGAACATCGTTTCATGTTGCTCCTATTTTTCAGACCGTTTCATGCTCCTCATATTTTTGACACCTTTTGAAGCTCTTCATATTTTTCACACTTTTTAAGGCTGTTTATAGTTTTCAACACCGCTGCATGATTCTCCTATTTTTCAGACCGTTTCATGCTCCTCATATCTTTGACATTTTTTGAAGCTCTTCATATTTTTCACACCTTTTCAGGCTCTTCATGTTTTTGAACACCGTTTCATGCTCCTCCTATTTTCCAGACAGTTTCATGCTCATCTCATTTTTGACACCTTTTGAAGCTCTTCATATTTTTCACACGTTTTCTGGCTCTTCATGTTTTTCAACACCGCTTCATGCTCCTCCTATTTTTCCGTCCATTTCATGCTCCTCATATTTTTGACACCTTTTGAAGCTATTCGTATTTTTCACACCTTTTGAAGCTCTTCATATTTTTCACACCTTTTCAGGCTCTTCATGTTTTTCAATACCACTTCTTGCTCCTCCTATTTACAGACAGTTTCATGCTCATCTCATTTTTGACACCTTTTGAAGCTCTTCGTATTTTTCACACCTTTTGAAGCTCTTCATATTTTTCACACGTTTTCAGGCTCTTCATGTTTTTCAACACCGCTTCATGCTCCTCCTATTTTTGCGACCGTTTCATGCTCCTCATATTTTTGACACCTTTTCAAGCTCTTCGTATTTTTCACACCTTTTCAGGCTCTTCATGTTTTTCACCACCACTTCATGCACCTCCTATTTTTCAGATCGTTTCATGCTCCTCATATTTTTGACACCTTTTCAAGCTCCTAATATATTTCTCACGTTTTCAGGCTCTTCATGTTTTTCAACACAACTTCATGCTCCTCCTTTTTTTCAGAGCGTTTCATGCTAATCTCATTTTTGACACCTTTTGAAGCTCTTCATATTTTTCACATCTTTTGCAGCTCCTCAAATTTTTCACACCTTTTCAGGCCTTCATGTTTTTGAACACCGGTTCATGCTCCTCATATATTTCAGACCGTTTCATGCTCCTCTTATTTTTGACACCTTTTGAAGCTCTTCATATTTTTCACACCTTTTCAGGCTCTTCATGTTTTTCAACACCGCTTCATGCTCCTCCTATTTTTCAGACCGTTTCATGCTCCTCATATTCTTGACTCCTTTTGAATCTCTTCATATTATTCACACCTTTTGAAGCTCTTCATAATTTTCACACCATTTCAGGATCTTCATGTTTTTCAACACCACTTCATGCTCCTCCTATTTTTCAGACCGTTTCATTCTCCTCATATTTTTGATACCTTTTGAAGCTCTTCATATATTTCACACCTTTTCAGGGTCTTCATGTTTTTCAACACCGCTTCATGCTCTCCTGTTATTCAGACCATTTCCTGCTCATCGAGTTTTGACACGTTTTGAAGCTCTTCATATATTAAACACCATTTCAGGCTCTTCACGTTTTTCAACACCTCTTTATGCTCCTCATATTTTTCAGACCGTTTCATGCTCCTCATATATTTCACTCCTTTTGAAGCTCTTCATATTTTTCACACTTTTTCAGGCTCTTCATCTTTTTCCACACCACTTCATGCTTCTCCTATTTTTCAGACCGTTTCATGCTCATCTCATTTTTGACACCTTTTGAAGCTCTTCATATTTTTCACACCTTTTCAGGCTCTTCATTTTTTTCAACACCTCTTCATGCTCCTCGTATTTTTCAACACTACTTCTTGCTCCTCCAATTTTTCAGACCGTTTCATGCTCATGTGATTTTTGACACCTTTTGAAGCTATGCGTATTTTTCACAACTTTTCAGGCTCTTCATGTTTTTGAACACCACTGCATGCTCCTCCTATTTTTCAGACAGTATCATGCAATTCATATTTTTCACACCTTTTGAAGCTCTTCATATTTTTCACGTCTTTTCAGGCTCTTCATGTTTTTGAACACCACTTCATGCTTCTCCTATTTTTCAGCCCGTTTCATGCTCCTCATATATTTCACACCTTTTGAAGCTCTTCATTTATTTCACAACTTTTCAGGCTCTTCAAATTTTTCCACACCACTTCATGCTTCTCCTATTTTTCAGCCCGTTTCAAACTCCTCATGTATTTCACACCTTTTGAAGTTCTTCTTATTTTTCACACCTTTTCAGGCTCTTCATGTTTTTGATCACCGTTTTATGCTCCTCCTATTTCTCAGACCGTTTCATGCTCCTCATATTTTTGACACCTTGTGAAGCTCTTCATATATTTTACACCTTTTCAGGCTCTTCATTTTTTTCAACACCACTTCATGCTCCTCCTATTTCGCAGACCGTTTCATGCTCTTCGCATTTTTGACACCTTTTGACGCTCTTCATATTTTTCACACCTTTTGAAGCTCTTCATATTTTTCACACGTTTTCAGGCTCTTCATGTTTTTGAACACCACTTGTGGTCGTCCTATTTTTCACACCGTTTCATGCTCCTCATATTTTTGACAGCTATTAAAGCTCTTCATATTTTTCACAACTTTTCAGGTTCTTCATGATTTTCAACACCACTTCATGCTCCCCCTATTGTTCAAACTGAATCATGCTCATCATATTTTTGACACCTTTTGAAGCTCTTCATATTTTTCACACCTTTTCAGGTTCTTCATGTTTTTGAACACTGCTTCATGCTCCTCTTATTTTTTAGACTGTTTCATGCTCCTCATGTATTTCACACCTTTTGAAGCGCTTCATATATTTCACATGTTTTCAGGATCTTCATGTTTTTCGAAACCAATTCATGCTCCTCCTATTTTTCAGACTGTTTCATGCTCCTCATAATTTTGACATCTTTTGAAGCGCTTCATATTTTTCACACCTTTTCAGGCTCTTCATGTTCTTCAACACCACTTCATGCTCCTCCTATTTTTCAGACCGTTTCATGCTAGTCATATATTTGACACCTTTTGAAGCCCTTCATATTTTTCACACCATTTCAGGCTCTTCATGTTTTTCAACACAGCTTCATGCTCCTCCTATTCTTCAGAAATTTTCATGATCCTCATATTTTTGAAATCTTTTGAAGCTCTTCATAATTTTAACACCTTTCAGACACTTCATGTTTTTCAACACCGCTTCATGCTCCTCCTATTTTTCAGACTGTTTCATGATCCTCATATTTTTGATACCTTTTGAAGCTCTTCATATTTTTCACACCTTTTCAGGCTCTTCATGTTTTTGAACACCGCTTCATGCTCCTCCTATTTTTCAGACCGTTTCATGATCCTCATATTTTTGACACCTTTTGAAGCTCTTCATATTTTTCACACCTTTTCAGGGTCTTCATGTTTTTTACACCGCTTCATGCTCCTCCTATTTTTTAGACCGTTTCATGCTCCTCCTATTTTTGACAGCTTTTGAAGCTCTTCATATTTTTCACAGCATTTCAGGCTCTTCATGTTTTTGAACACCGTTTAATGCTCCTCCTATTTTTCAGACCGTTTCATGCTCATCTCATTTTTGACACCATTTTAAGCTCTTCATATTTTTCACACCTTTTGAACCTCTTCATATTTTTCACACTTTTTCACGCTCTTCATGTTTTTCAACACCGCTTCTGATCCACCTATTTTTCAGACCGTTTCATGCTTCTCATATTTTTGACACGTTTTGAAGCTCTTCATATTTTACACACATTTTCAGGCTCTTCATGTTTTTGAACACCGCTTCATGCTCCTCCTATTTTTAACACCTTTTGAAGCTCTTCATATTTTTCACACCTTTTCAGGCTCTTCATGTTTTTGAACACGGTTTCCTGCTCCTCCTTTTTTTCAGACCGTTTCATGCTCCTAATATCTTTGACACCTTTTGAAGCTCTTCATATTTTTCACACCTTTTCAGGCTCTTCATATATTTGAACAACGCTTCATGCTCCTCCTATTTTTCAGACGGTTCCATCCTCCTCATATATTTCACACCTTTTGAAGCTCTTCATATTTTTCACACCTTTTCAGGCTCTTCATGTTTTTAAACACTGCTTCATGCTCCACCTATTTTTCAGACCGTTTCATTCTCCTCATATTTTTGACACCTTTTGAAGCTATTCATATTTTTCACATCTTTTCAGGCTCTTCATGTTTATCAACACAGCTTCATGCTCCTTCTGTTTTTCAGACCGTTTCATGCCCCTATGTATTTCACACATTTTGAAGCTCTTCATATTTTTCACACCTTTTCAGGCCCTTCGTGTTTTTCAAAACCGTTTCATGCTCCTCCTATTTTTCATACCGTTTCATGCTCCTCATTTTTTTGACCTCTTTTGAAGCTCCTAATATTTTTCACACCTTTTGAAGCTCTTCATATATTTTACACTTTTTCAGGCTCTTCATGTTTTTCAACACCACTTCATGCTCCTCCTATTTTTCAGACCGTTCCATGCTAATCTAATTTTTGACACCATTTTAAAATCTTCATATTTTTCACACCTTTTGAACCTCTTCATATTTTTCACACTTTTTCACGCTATTCATGTTTTTCAACAGCGCTTCTGATCCACCTATTTTTCAGACCGTTTCATGCTTCTCATATTTTTGACACGTTTTGAAGCTCTTCATATTTTACACACATTTTCAGGCTCTTCATGTTTTTGAACACCGCTTCATGCTCCTCTTATTTTTAACACCTTTTGAAGCTCTTCATATTTTTCACACCTTTTCAGGCTCTTCATGTTTTTGAACATGGTTTCCTGCTCCTCCTTTTTTTCAGACCGTTTCATGCTCCTAATATCTTTGACACCTTTTGAAGCTCTTCATATTTTTCACACCTTTTCAGGCTCTTCATATATTTGAACAACGCTTCATGCTCCTCCTATTTTTCAGACGGTTCCATCCTCCTCATATATTTCACACCTTTTGAAGCTCTTCATATTTTTCACACCTTTTCAGGCTCTTCATGTTTTTAAACACTGCTTCATGCTCCACCTATTTTTCAGACCGTTTCATTCTCCTCATATTTTTGACACCTTTTGAAGCTATTCATATTTTTCACATCTTTTCAGGCTCTTCATGTTTATCAACACAGCTTCATGCTCTTTCTTTTTTTCAGACCGTTTCATGCCCCTATGTATTTCACACCTTTTGAAGCTCTTCATATTTTTCACACGTTTTCAGGCCCTTCGTATTTTTCAAAACCGTTTCATGCTCCTCCTATTTTTCAGACCGTTTCATGCTCCTCATTATTTTGACCTCTTTTGAAGCTCCTAATATTTTTCACACCTTTTGAAGCTCTTCATATATTTTACACTTTTTCAGGCTCTTCATGTTTTTCAACACCACTTCATGCTCCTCCTATTTTTCAGACCGTTCCATGCTAATCTAATTTTTGACACCTTTTGAAGCTCTTCATATTTTTCACACCTTTTCAGGCTCTTCATGTTTTTGAACACCGTTTCATGCTGCTCCTATTTTCAGACCGTTTCATACTCCTCATAGTTTTGACACCTTTTGAAGCTCTTCATATTTTTCACCCCTTTTCATGCTCTACAGGTTTTTTAACACCTCTTCATGTTCCTCCTATTTTTCAGACCGTTTCATGCTTCTCATATTTTTGACACATTTTGAAGCTCTTCATATTTTTCACACCTTTTCAGGCTCTTCATGGTTTTCAACACCGCCTCATTTTTCTCCTATTTTTCAGACCGTTTCGTGCTCCAATATTTTTGACACCTCTGAAGCTCTTCATATTTTTCACAGCTTTTCATGCTCTTCATGTTTTTCAACACCGCTTCATGATCCTCCAATTTTTCAGACCGTTTCATGCTCCTCATATTTGTGACATCTTTTGAAGCTTTTCATATTTTTCACACCTTTTAGGCTCTTCATGTTTTTCACAACATTTCAGATCTTCAGAAAACCCAAGATCACTATTTCAAGTCTAGAGGGATCCTGAGGTCACTGGAGTAACATGAAAGGGCTCCGTGGACCCCAAATCAACTCGAGATAAGAGCTTAGTCCCTGGCTTCAACTAAAGAGGAATACCAACTTTCCACAAGCACCTCAAGAGGAGGCTTCTCTCAGCTAAAGGTATGTGAGAGGGACCCTGAGTTTGTGGCCTCAAGTGGAATGGACACCGAGATGCTCTGACTCGAAGTAAGGCCGGATATCCCTGCAGTGAATTGAATGCAGGCTCATCTTGCATCTGCCAAGACGAAGGGAGTTCTGATTCACCTGTGCAGACCACAGAGAAAGACCTAGTTCACCGCCTCATCTCGACCGGAAGCCTCACATCTTTTGAAAACTCGAGAGGTCTGCGGAGATCAATGCCTCCCAAGGAAACGATGCCTGACTCCTCTTGAAAATGGATAGGAGTCCCAGGATCCCTGTGGCACTTGGAAAGGGACACTGGGTCTCCCGCCTCACGTGGAGACGCGTCCCAATTGCCATGCCAAGACTCAAGGAGAATCCCGAGGTGTCCCTCGCACCTAGGCAGGAGTCCTGATGTCGCTGAACAAACACGTGTCTGGAAAAGCCCTCCCCGTCGTCACTCGAGAATATACCCCAGGTTCTGGCCGCAACTCGAGAAAAACCATGAGACTTGCCCCTCGCCCCGAGATGAGGCCCGATTCCCATGCACTGCGTGCAGAGCAATTGCGTGTTCCACATCAAACGTGAAAGGAGCCTTGATTTCCTTGATGGCACTCCAGAGAAAACCCAAGATCACTGGCTCAAGTCTAGAGGGATCCTGAGGTCACTGGAGCAACACGAAAGGGCTCCGTGGAGCCCAAATCAACTCGAGATGAGAGCTTAGTCCCTGGTTCGACTCAAGAGGAATACCAACTTTCCACAAGCACCTCAAGAGGAGGCTTCTCTCAGCTACAGGTATGTGAAAGGGACCATGAGTTTATTGCCTCAAGTGGAATGGACACCGAGATGCTCCTACTCGAAGAAAGGCCGGATATCTGAGAGGGTAACAGGCAGGAAGGCCAGGGGTCTCCAAATGGAGGAAAGAGGCTGTAAGTGCCAGACATTTTTATCTCTCTTAAGCGGCAGGAAGAAACAAACCAGCGATCTGTTTTTCCTTCTCTATACAAATTTAAAAGGAGGTTTCTCTTAACATTCTGTGTTGCCATGACACCTGGTCTCACCTATAGCTAACTACTCTCAGACTTTGAGTTAACCAATACATTCCTTTTTCGTATGGAAATGTTGTCTTAAGCTATGTTAATGAACCCCAGACTCTACCTTCAAGTTGGTTCCGCCAAACGGCCTAACTTACTTACTCAGGTATTGTTCCCCTAATCTATGTAAATGGAACTATTTGTTGGTATTCTGCCCTTCTACAAGATTCCAGTCAATCGTTTTATGGCCTGGGATGGATTATCTGATGCCATTCTAAATTTTATGACATTCCTTTCATTTCATTAACAGACTGTGAGTGACTATATAACATACAGCTAAACACTAGGAGGGGGTACTCTTTTGCCCCCTTCTGATGCCTATGTCAGAAGATTTCTCTATACTTTAATAAAACTTTATTACACAAAAGCTCTGAGCGATCCAGCCTCGTCTCTGGCCCCGGATTGAATTCGTCTCCTCCGGAGGCCACGAATCCCGCGTCTTATCGTTCAGCAGCAACCTTTCATATCCCTGCAGTGAACTGAATGCAGGCTCGTCTTGCATCTCCCAAGATGAACGGATGTCTGAATCCCGTGTGGAAACCACAGAGAAAGAACTAGTTCTCCGCATCATCGCGACTGGAGTCCTCACATCCTTTGAAAACTCGAGACGTCCACGGAGATCAATGCTTCCAAAGGAGACGATGCCTGAGTCCTATTGAAAATGGATACGAGTCCCAGGATTCCTGTGGCACGTGGAAAGGGACCCTGGGACTCGCGACTCACGTGTAGTCGCGTCATAATTGCCATGCCAAGACTCGAGGAGAATCCCGAGGTGTCCCTCGCACCTAGGCAGGAGTCCTGACGTCGCTGAACAAACACGTGTCTGGAAGGGCCCTCCCCATCGTAACTCGAGAATATACCCCAGGTTCCAGCCGCAACTCGAGAAAAACCAGGAGACTTCCCCCTCGCCGCGAGATGAGACCTGATTCCCCTGCACTGCGTGCAGAGCAATTCCGTGTTCCCCTTCAAACATGAGAGGAGCCTTGATTTCCTTGATGACACTCCAGAGAAAACCCAAGATCACTGTCTCAAGTCTAGAGCGATCCTGAGGTCAATGTAGCAACACGAAAGGTCTCCGTGGACCCCAAATCAACTCGAGATGAGAGCTTAGTCCCTGGCTTCGACTCAAGAGGAATACCAACTTTTCACAAGCACCTCAAGAGGAGGCTTCTCTCAGCTACAGGTATGTGAGAGGGACCCTGCGTTTGTGGCCTCAAGTGGAATGGACACCAAGATGCTCTGACTCGAAGTAAACCGGATATCCCTGCAGTGAATTGACTGTAGGCTGGTCTTGCATCTCCCAAGACGAACGGATGTCTGAATCCCCTGTGGAGACCACAGACAAGACCTAGTCCTCCGCCTCAACGCGACTGGAGGCCTCACATCCTTTGAAATCTCGAGAGGTCCGTGGAGATCAATGCTTCCAAAGGAGACGATGCCTGACTCCTCTTGAAAATGGATAGGAGTCCCAGGATCCCTGTTTCACGTGGAAAGGGGCCCTGGTCTCCCGCCTCACATGGAGACGCGTCTCAATTGCCATGTCAAGATTCGCGGAGAATCCCGAAGTGTTCCTCGCACCTAGGCAGGAGTCCAGACGTTGCTGAAAAAACACGTGTCTGGAAGGGCCCTCCCCGTCGTAACTTGAGAATATACCCCAGGTTCCGGCTGCAACTCGAGAAAAACCATGAGACATCCCCCTCGCCGCGAGATGAGGCCCGATTCCCCTGCACTGCGTGCAGAGCAATTCCGTGTTCCACATCAAACGTGAAAGGAGCCTTGATTTTCTTGATGGCACTCCAGAGAAAACCCAAGATCACTGTCTCAAGTCTAGAGGGATCCTGAGGTCACTGTAGCAACAAGAAAGGGCTCCGTGGACCCCAAATCAACTCGAGATGAGAGCTTAGTCCCTGGCTTCGACTCAAGAGGAATACCAACTTTCCACAAGCACCTCAAGAGGAGGCTTCTCTCAGCTACAGGTATGTGAGAGGGACCCTGAGTTTGTGGCCTCAAGTGGAATGGACACCGAGATGCTCTGACTCGAAGTAAGGCGGGATATCCCTGCAGTGAATTGAATGCAGGCTCGTCTTCCATCTCCCAAGATGAAGGGATGTCTGAATCCACTGTGGAGACCACAGAGAAAGACCTAGTCCTCCGCCTCATCGCGACCGGAGGCCTCACGTCCTTTGATAACTCGAGAGTTTCGCGGAGATCAAAGCTTCCAAAGGCGACGATGCCTGACTCCTCTTGAAAATGGATAGGAGTCCCAGGATCCCTGTGGCATGTGGAAAGGGACCCTGGGTCTCGCGCCTCACGTGGAGACGCGTCCCAATTGCCATGCCAAGACTCGAGGAGAATCCCGAGGAGTCCCTCGCACCTAGGCAGGAGTCCTGATGTCGCTGAACAAACACGTGTCTTGAAGGGCCCTCCCCGTCGTAACTCGAGAATATACCACAGGTTCCGGCCGCAACTCGAGAAAAACCATGAGACTTCCCCCTCGCCGCGAGATGAGGCCCGATTCCCCTGCACTGCATGCAGAGAAATTCCGTGTTCCACATCAAACGTGAAAGAAGCCTTGATTTCCTTAATGGCACTCCAGAGAAAACCCAAGATCACTGTCTCAAGTCTAGAGGGATCCTGAGGTCACTGGAGCAACACGAAAAGGCTCAGTGGACCCCAAATCAACTCGAGATGAGAGCTTAGTCCCTGGCTTCGACTCAAGAGGAATACCAACTTTCCACAAGCACCTCAAGAGGAGGCTTCTCTCAGCTACAGGTATGTGAGAGGGACCCTGAGTTTGTGGCCTCAAGTGGAATGGACACCGAGATGCTCTGACTCGAAGTAAGGCCGGATATCCCTGCAGTGAATTGAATGCAGGCTCGTCTTGCATTTCCCAAGACGAAGGGATGTCTGAATCCCCTATCGAGACCACAGAGAAAGACCTGGATCTCCGCCTCATCGCGACCGGAGGCCTCACATCATTTGAAAACTCAAGAGGTCTGCGGAGATCAATGCTTCCAAAGGAGACGATGCCTGACTCCTCTTGAAAATGGATAGGAGTCCCAGGATCCCTGTGGCACGTGGAAAGGGACCCTGGGTCTCCCGCCTCACGTGGAGACGCGTCCCAATTGCCATGCCAAGACTCGAGGAGAATCCCGAGGTGTCCCTCGCACCTAGGCAGGAGTCCTGACGTGGCTGAACAAACACGTGTCTGGAAGGGCCCTCCCCGTCGTAACTCGAGAATATACCCCAGGATCCGGCCGCAACTCGAGAAAAACCATGAGACTTCCCCCTCGCCGAGAAATGAGGCCCGATTCCCCTGCACTGCTTGCAGAGCAATTCCGTGTTCCACATCAAACTTGTAAGGAGCCTTGATTTCCTTGATGGCACTCCAGAGAGTATCCAGGATCACTGTCTCAAGTCTAGATGGATCCTGAGGTCACTGTAGCAACACGAAAGGGCTCCATGGACCCCAAATCAACTCGAGATGAGGGCTTAATCCCTGGCTTCGACTCAAGAGGAATACCAACTTTCCACAAGCACCTCAAGAGGAGGCTTCTCTCAGCTACAGGTATGTGAGAGGGATCCTGAGTTGGTGGACTCAAGTGGAATGGACACTGAGATGCTCTGACTCGAAGTAAGGCCGGATATCCATGCAGTGAATTGAATGCAGGCTCGTCTTGCATCTCCCAATACGAAGGGATGTCTGAATCCCCTGTGGAGACCACAGAGAAAGACCTAGTTCTCCGCCTCATCGCGACCGGAGGCCTCACATCCGTTCAAAACTGGAGAGGTCCGCGGAGATCAATGCTTCCAAAGGAGACGATGCCTGACTCCTCTTGAAAATGGATAGGAGTCCCAGGATCCCTGTGGAACGTGGAAAGGGACCCTGGGTCTCCCGCCTCACGTGGAGACGCGTCCCTATTGCCATGCAAAGACTCGAGGAGAATCCCGAGGTGTCCCTCGCACCTACGCAGGAATCCTGATGTCGCTGAACAAACACGTGTCTGGAAGGGCCCTCCCCCTCGTAACTCGAGAATATACCCCAGGTTCTGGCCGCAACTCGAGAAAAACCATGAGACTTCCCCCTCGCCGCGAGATGAGGCCCAATTCCCCTGCACTGCGTGCAGGGCAATTCCGTGTTCCACATCAAACTTGAAAGGAGCCTTGATTTCCTTGATGGCACTCCAGAGAAAACCCAAGATCACTGTCTCAAGTCTAGCGGGATCCTGAGGTCACTGTAGCAACACGAAAGGGCTCCGTGGACCCCAAATCAACTCGAGATGAGAGCTTAGTCCCTGGCTTCGACTCAAGAGGAATACCAACTTTCCACAAGCACCTCAAGAGGAGGCTTCTCTCAGCTAGAGGTATGAGTGAGGGACCCTGAGTTTGTGGCCTCAAGTGGAATGGACACCGAGATGCTCTGACTCGAAGTAAGGCCCGATATCCCTGCAGTGAATTGAATGCAGGCTCGTCTTGCATCTCCCAAGACGAAGGGATGTCGGAATCCCCTGTGGAGACCACAGACAAGACCTAGTCCTCCGCCTCAACGCGACCGGAGGCCTCACATCCTTTGAAATCTCGAGAGGTCCACGGAGATCAATGCTTCCAAAGGAGACGATGCCTGACTCCTCTTGAAAATGGATAGGAGTCCCAGGATCCCTGTGACACGTGGAAAGGGATCCTGTGTCTCCCGCCTCACGTGGAGACGTGTCCCAATTGCCATGCCAAGACTCGAGGAGAATCCCGAGGAGTCCCTAGCACCTAGGCAGTAGTCCTGACATCGCTGAACAAACACGCGTCCTGAAGGGCCCTCCCCATCGGAACTCGAGAATATACTGCAGGTTTCGGCCGCAACTCGAGAAAAACCTTGAGACTTCACCCTCGCCGCGAGATGAGGCCCGTTCCCCTGCCCTGCGTGCAGAGCAATTCCGTGTTCCACATCAAACATGAAAGGAGCTTTGATTTCCTTGATGGCCCTCCAGAGGAAACCCAAGATCACTGTCTCAAGTCTAGAGGGATCCTGAGGTCACTGTAGCAACACGAAAGGGCCCCGTGGACCCGAAATCAACTCGAGATGAGAGCTTAGTCCCTGGCTTCGACTCAAGAGGAATACCACCTTTCCACAAGCACCTCAAGAGGAGGCTTCTCTCAGCTACATGTATGTGAGAGGGACCCTGATTTTGTGGTCTCATGTGGAATTGACACCGTGATGCTCTGACTCGAAGTAAGGCCGGATATCCCTGCAGTGAATTGAATGCAGGCTCGTCTTCCATCTCCCAAGACGAAGGGATGTCTGAATCACCTGTGGAGACCACAGAGAAAGACCTAGTTCTCCACCTCATTGCGACCGGAGGCCTCACATAATTTGAAAACTTGAGAGGTTCCTGGAGATCAATGCTTCCAAAGGAGACGAGGCCTGACTCCTCTGGAAAATGGATAGGAGGCCCAGGATCCCTGTGGCACGTGGAAAGGGACCCTGGGTCTCCGGCCTCACGTGGAGACTCGTCCAAACTGCCACGCCACGACTCGAGGAGAATCCCGAGGTGTCTCTCGCACCTAGGCAGGAGTTCTCACGTCGCTGAACAAACACGTGTCTGGGATGGCCCTCCCCGTCGTAACTCGAGAATATACCCCAGGTTCCGGCCGCAACTCTAGAAAAATCATGAGACTTCCCCCTCGCCGCGAGATGAGGCCCGATTCCCCTGCACTGCGTGCAGAGCAATTCCGTGTTCCACATCAAACAAGAAAGGAGCCTTGATTTCCTTAATGGCACTCCAGAGAAAACCCAAGATCACTGTCTCAAGTCTAGAGGGATCCTGAGGTCACTGGAGCAACAGGAAAGGGCTCCGTGGACCCCAAATCAACTCGAGATGAGAGCTTAGTCCCTGGCTTCGACTCAAGAGGAATACCAACTTTCCACAAGCACGTCAAGAGCAGGCTTCTCTCAGCTACATGTATGTGAGAGGTACCCTGAGTTTGTGGCCTCAAGTGGAATGGACACCGAAATGCTCCTACTCGAAGAAAGGCCGGATATCTGAGAGGGTAACAGGCAGGAAGGCCAGGGGTCTCCAAATGGAGGAAAGAGGCTCTAAGTGCCAGACATTTTTATCTCTCTTAAGCGGCAGGAAGAAACAAACCAGCGATCTGTTTTTCCTTCTCTATACAAATTTAAAAAGAGGTTTCTCTTAACATTCTGTGTTGCCATGACACCTGGTCTCACCTAAAGCTAACTACTCTCAGACTTTGAGTTAACCAATACATTCCTTTTTCGTATGGAAATGTTGTCTTAAGCTATGTTAATGAACCCCAGACTCTACCTTCAAGTTGGTTCCGCCAAACGGCCTAACTTACTTACTCAGGTATTGTTCCCCTAATCTATGTAAATGGAACTATTTGTTGGTATTCTGCCCTTCTACAAGATTCCAGTCAATCGTTTTATGGCCTGGGATGGATTATCTGATGCCATTCTAAATTTTATGACATTCCTTTCATTTCATTAACAGACTGTGAGTGACTATATAAAATACAGCTAAACACTAGGAGGGGGGTACTCTTTTGCCCCCTTCTGATGCCTATGTCAGAAGCTTTCTCTATGCTTTAATAAAACTTTATTACACAAAAGCTCTGAGCGATCCAGCCTCGTCTCTGGCCCCGGATTGAATTCGTCTCCTCCGGAGGCCAAGAATCCCGCGTCTTATCGTTCAGCAGCAACCTTTCATCTTGGGGGCTCGTCCGTGATCCTTCAGGACAAGGTAAGGATGCTTGGAGCTCTAGTTCTTTGTTCTCCTAGCGAACACGTTTTCCTCTGTACTTTACTAACTCTATGGTGTCCTTGTGTAAATGAATAAAACGCCCTGCGCGAAGCAAGTGAGGAGCCCTGCTCTGCGGGCCCGCGGTGATCTCATAAGGCTATGGCAGAAACCTGTCGGGGGTTTATACCAACCTGCCAATGCCAAGAGGCAACCAATGTCTCCTTCGGGAACTGACCAGAAACGGGCAAAGCGTGTGGACCGAACTCTCCTTTCTCGGTCAAACTTTTCAGTCTCTTTGACCATTTCATAACTCCTTGGGAATTAGAAGTACTAACCTAATCTATCGGATCATAGACTTTCCAGGGACTTGTAATCTATGTTGCTACTGTACTGTGGCCTAGGTCTCAAACTTGAATTGGTAGTCAGGAAGCGCCTAGCCTCGCTAGGCATGGAAAGTTCGGAAGCTGGATGGAGCTCCAACTCCCAGAGCATCTCTGAGGTTAAAGGTTACTCGGATTGGAACTGCAATGGTTTTTTCCTTTGGTAACACTGGCTCTTAGTGGACCAGAGGAGGCTCTTATACCGGTGTGGTGACGCTTGGAAGGAACATCTCAGTTTCATGTTGGTATCGGTCTTATTGCAGTCATGAATATACTCAGGGTTGTGCACAGGCACTCAGGTGACGAATGTTTCCCCCAGAGGTCTTAGCTTGGGAGGCATTCCGAAAGGTTACTCTGATTGCGCCCCGGGTGGCATCAAAGGCAAGCGAGGTGAAGAGCTGGACGTCAGTCAGGGATGCCATCAGGTCTACCCCTGGTGCAGCCCCACCCCATCTCGGTGGTAGAACCGGGAGGGACGAGTGTGACGCCTGCGTCGGTAAGGGACAGACTAAGTCCGACCAGGAAGGAAAAGCTTTTGGTGTAACGTCTGTCTACACCCCCATCTAGAGCAGGGAGGGACGCCTCCGGTAGAAAAAATGGCGCTGGTCGCTTTTTTTCTCTCTTACAGATGGGAGCTAACAATTCCAGCCTCACTCCTTTGAACTGTATCCTGAAAAACTGGGATAGATTTGATCCCCAGGGCTTAAAGAAGACACACCTGGTCTTCCTATGTGATACTGCATGGCCGCGGTACCCACTGGAGGACGGCGAACGGTGGCCAGTTGGAGGGTCTCTTAAGTATAACACTGTTTTACAATTAGACCGGTTCTGTAAAAAGCAAGGGAAATGGGTAGAAGTAGCGTATGTGTTGCCCTTTTTCTCTCTGCGAAATATGCCAGACTTATGTCCTAAGGGTATAGATTTGGGTGTGAAACCTTCCGCTCCCCCCTGTCCTCCTACTTTGCCCCCGTATCCGGGTCTCCGAGATGAGGTTCAAACTGCTTTAGTCTCAGTGGAAACACAAACTGAGACTCAAACTGCCTCGGTCTCAGTGGGAACCCAAATTGAGATTCGAACTGCTCCTGTAGAGGTCCAAACAACTCCTGTCTCAGTACGACTTCAGACTACTCTGGTTTCAGTAGAAACTCAGACCATCGAAGTAGGAGATGAGATAGAGGACAGGAGGCCAAGAGATAAAGAAAAGCAGGTTTCTCCAATCTATCCCTGGGATGTGTGCAGAGCAGCCAGAGAGACTGAGGGACAGCCACTCATGCTGTTGCCCCTTCATGAAGTACCCACCGGGAGAAATTATCAGTCTATGAGAGTTAATAAGCCTTTTTCTTATCAAGAGATACAAAGAATTAAGGAAGATCTGGGAGACTATTTAGAAGACCCAGAAAAGTATATTAGAGCTTTTAAAGGTGTTACTCTGCATTATGACCTCACTTGGAAGGATGTGATGTATATCTTGGGACAAACGTTGACTCCCGACTCAAAGGCTCGAGTTTTGGGAAAAGCGGTTGCTTATGGAGATGAATGGCTTGGTAATGAATCAGTGGGAAAGAGGGAGGACGAGATAACTGCCCTCCCCACTGGGAGTCAGGCGGTCCCAGCTACAGAACCAGACTGGGACTATAACACTGCTAAAGGAAGATGGGATCAGAGTCATTTTGTCAGATGTATTCTTGAAGGACTCAGGCAGGCGCATTCTAAGCCTTTGAACTATGGCAAACTGGCAGACATAGAACAGGAGGAGAAGGAAGCTCCTTGTAAATTCCTAGATAGACTGAGAGAAGCCCTTCGCAGATTCACTGAGATTGATCCCGAAAGTGAAGAGGGGAAAGTGATCTTAAAAGATAAATTTCTCACTCAGTCGGCTCCAGATATTCGCCGTAAGTTATCAAAACGGGCGTATGGACCAAATCAGTCTTTAGATAATCTGTTACAACTGGCTCAGACAGTCTATTATGGTAGGGAATATGAGGAAAAGAAAGAAAGGCAGAGAAAGACGAAGGAAAAGGCGGAAGCCCTCGCAATGGCTATGAAAACCGTTCTTAAGCAGCCTGAGAAAAATGCCCAGAGGGACCCAGGTGAAAAGAGATGGGCTTGCTATTGCTGTGGAAAGGAGGGGCATCTCAAGCGGGATTGCCCTCAGGCATCTAAGCCGCCCCCGGCTCCATGTCCGGTCTGCAAGGGACCACACTGGAGGAGAGACTGCCCCCAGAGGCGTAGGTCTCAGGGGTCTGACTCTCAAGACAATCAGGACTGAAGGTGCCCGGGGGTCCCCACACAAGCTCCCGTCCTAATTACACCTGAGGAACCCCGGGTATTGATAACGGTGGGAGGCCAATCCGTCAATTTCCTTTTAGATACTGGGGCAACTTACTCCGTGCTTACTGAAGCCCCTGGCCCACTTTCTTCCCGATCCGCTTCCGTAATGGGACTGTCTGGACGAGCCTAAAGGTATTACTTCAGTTATTCTCTATCGTGCAACTGGGATTCTGTGCTATTTTCACACGAGTTTCTTATCGTGCCAGAATCACCCTCACCCCTTTTGGGGAGGGATATACTGAGCAAGGTCCATGCCTCTGTTTTCATGAATATGGAGCCTTCCCTTTCTCTACCTTTAGTTGAACAAAATGTGAATCCTAGAGTATGGGCTGATGGAAAATCTGTGGGTCGAGCACAAAATGCTATTCCTGTGGTTGTCAAGCTCAAAGACCCACACTTATTCCCACAGAAGAAGCAGTATCCACTGAAACCTGAGGTTAAAGAAGGGTTAAAACCCATCATTGAGAATTTAAAGGAGCAGGGACTATTAGTTCCCTGTAACAGTCCATGCAACACTCCTATTTTGGGTGTAAAAAAATCAAATGATAAATGGAGATTAGTTCAAGATTTATGAATAATAAATGAGGCTGTGGTTCCTTTACACCCCGTGGTGCCTAATCCTTATACTTTATTGTCTGAAATTCCTGAACGAGCCAAATATTTTTCAGTAATTGATTTAAAAGATGCCTTCTATTCAGTGCCTTTGGCGGAGGAAAGTCAATTTCTATTTGCCTTTGAAGACCCCACACAGGCAGCTTCCCAGTTAACCTGGACAGTTTTGCCCCAGGGATTTCGTGACAGTCCTCACTTATTTGGACAAAGTTTGTCACGGGATCTACAAAACTTTAATAGCTCTGAAGCGGTAGTGTTACAATATGTAGATGATATTTTGCTCTGTGCTGAGACACAGGAAGCTTGTTCACGAGCCTCAGAAGATTTCTTAAACTTTCTGGCAGGCTGCGGTTACAAGGCATCAAGAGAAAAGGCTCAGCTTTGTCAACAATCTGTTAGATATCTGGGCCTAATCATCTCAAAAGGGACTAGGGCCATAGGCCCTGAAAGAATTAAACCTATACTAAACCATCCCCTACCTATGACTTTAAGACAATTGAGAGGATTTTTGGGAATCACAGGCTACTCTCGTATTTGGATTCCAGGCTATGGGGAACTTGCCCGGCCTTTATATAAACTTATAGCTGAAACTCAGCAGGCCCAAACCGACAAACTGGTTTGGTCTCCAGATACTCAAAAGGCTTTTAAGGTTCTTCAGACTGCTCTCCTGCAAGCTCCGGCTTTGAGTTTGCCCACAGGGTCAGAATTTAACCTGTTTGTCACTGAAAGAAAAGGTATGGCCTTGGGAGTTTTGACACAACCCCGGGGGCCTCACCAGCAACCTATTGCTTATCTAAGCAAAAAATTAGATGTAATTGCACGTGGGTGGCCCCACTGCCTAAGAGTAATTGGGGCAGCGGCTTTATTAGCACCTGAAGCTTTAAAAGTAATTAATGGACGAAACCTTACTGTACTGACTTCTCATGATGTGAATGGAATCTTAAATTCTAAGGTTAATATTTGGATGACAGACAGTAGGCTTCTTAAATATCAGTCACTGTTGTTAGAAGGACCAGTAACTAAGCTTAAAGTTTGTGGAAATTTAAATCCTGCCACCTTCCTTCCTGAGAAGGAAGATGAAACACCTGATCACGATTGTTCCCAATTCCTAACTTTAAACTATGCAGCTCGGGAGGATCTAATGGATACCCCATTAGACAATCCTGACATGGAAATATTTACAGACGGCAGTTCTTTTGTTCGGGATGGAAAGCGCAAAGCAGGTTACGCTGTGGTGACTGCTGAACAGGTTTTAGAAGCAAAATCTCTCCCCCAGGGAACCAGTGCCCAGTTAGCGGAGCTCGTGGCTCTTACCCGAGCTCTAGAGTTAAGCAAAGGGCAACGAGTGAATATCTACACTGATTCTAAGTATGCTTATTTGACTTTACATGCTCATGCTGCAATATGGAAAGAAAGACAGTTTAAAACAGCAACAGGAGAACCTATTAAGCATTTCAGAGAGATTGAGAGACTTTTAACTGCTATCTATTGTCCTAAAGAAGTAGCGGTTATGCATTGCAAAGGGCACAGCAGGGATGGGAGTAAAGTAGCTGCCGGTAACCTGTTAGCTGACTCTCAAGCCAAAAAAGCGGCACTTTACGAAACCCCCTCCTTACAGACGCCTTTGATCTGGACAGGTCCTGTGGAACAGGAAAAGCCACAATATACTGAGGAAGAATTAGAAAGATATGAGAAAAGAGGAGCAAAGATTACTGATAAAGAATGGTTACAGTCCGAGGATGGACGATTAATAATTCCTGAAAATGCTCAGTGGAAAATTCTTAAGGGTTTACATCAGAGTTTTCATTTGGGTGTAGAAAGTACTTACCAGATGGCTTCTCGTTTGTTTGAAGGTAAAAATATAATGAAAACTCTAAAGAACATTATCAAACGGTGTGAGGTTTGTCAGAAAAATAACCCAAAGACTGAAAAGCTAGCAAAATCTGGATTACAACGAAAGGGAAAGTATCCTGGAGAGGGCTGGGAAATTGATTTTACTCATATGCCAAAAGCTAATGGATATTCTTGCTTACAAGTTTGGGTGGATACTTTTACTGGATGGATTGAGGCGTTCCCCTGTCATAGTGAACAAGCTAAGGAGGTTATAAAGATTTTAATCCATGAAATTATCCCCAGGTTTGGGCTGCCACGGAGCCTTCAGAGTGACAATGGCTCCGCCTTTAAAGCTGCTATAACTCAGGGGGTGTCTAAAGCTCTAGGAATAGAGTATCACTTACACTGTTCCTGGAGACCCCAATCCTCAGGAAAGGTTGAAAAAGCTAATGACATTATCAAAAGACATCTGCGCAAATTAACTCAAGAAACGCAGGACAACTGGATTAAAGTCCTACCCATAGCTTTAATGAGGGCTCGAACTGCCCCAAAAAAGGAGGGACTGTCCCCCTTTGAATGTATTTATGGAAGGCCTTTCTTACGCACAGACATTGTTATAGATCCTGAGGCCTTAGAGTTAACTAATTATGTAACTCAACTCTCAGCTTTTCAACAGGCATTAACAGAACTCCGGGAGACGACTCCTGACCCAGCCTCTGAATCCAGCAAGCCTCTATTTGAGCCAGGAACCGAGGTCCTCATAAAAACATTGGGATCTGGGGGCTCATCCCTCGAGCCCCTCTGGGAAGGCCCTTAACAGGTTATTCTTTCTTCTCCCACAGCTGTCAAAGTCCCAGGAATTGATTCGTGGGTACATCACACTCGAGTCAAGAGGTGGCACCCTGACCAGAACTAAGTGATGTCATTTTATGTTTTTACTTTCTATGCTCTGACTTTGTATGTTTCAGATGGGCCTGATAATCTATGTGAGCCTACTTCTGCTGACTCCAGAAATCCTGAGTCTGCCCTTTGATCCTCAAGACAATGCCTTCCTGTCCTGGGCTCACTCCTATGCTGCATTCCACAATCGGTCTAACTGCTGGGTCTGCGGAGCACTCCCCTCTTCATCAGTGGAAGGCTTCCCGTGGTGGACATCTCCACTTCAAGGAAAAGACTTTCTCCAAGTCTGCGAATACATTCGACAACAATCATATGTGATGCCTCTCCTTCGTCTGATGACATCTAACAACCCTAGAATGGACTGGTGCCATACTTTGTACCTTAACTATGGACATAACCTGACATATAATTCTAATTGTTTTGTTTTTGCTCTTTGCTCCCTGCATTTGTAACTGTGTGACTGGATTTTTTTCTAGTCGCATAAAAGCTTTTAAGTTACAAATGGTTGCTCAAACTCCTGCTATCACTGCAGCTTCTTCTAACTACTATTTGGGGCCCCTGGATCAGACATCCTCACTATGAGGATTAGGAGAATATGTTGCCTCACCAATTTAGGGACAACGCCCCTTGTCAGCTCTGAAGCAGTTATGGAATGAAAACGACGCCCCTTTTCCCTAGGCAACATAATTCTCCTAAAAGAAAAGGGAGGAATGAGAGGGTAAAAGGCAGGAAGGCCAGGGGTCTCCAAATGGAGGAAAGAGGCTGTAAGTGCCAGACATTTTTATCTCTCTTAAGCGGCAGGAAGAAACAAACCAGCGATCTGTTTTTCCTTCTCTATACAAATTTAAAAGGAGGTTTCTCTTAACATTCTGTGTTGCCATGACACCTGGTCTCACCTAAAGCTAACTACTCTCAGACTTTGAGTTAACCAATACATTCCTTTTTCGTATGGAAATGTTGTCTTAAGCTATGTTAATGAACCCCAGACTCTACCTTCAAGTTGGTTCCGCCAAACGGCCTAACTTACTTACTCAGGTATTGTTCCCCTAATCTATGTAAATGGAACTATTTGTTGGTATTCTGCCCTTCTACAAGATTCCAGTCAATCGTTTTATGGCCTGGGATGGATTATCTGATGCCATTCTAAATTTTATGACATTCCTTTCATTTCATTAACAGACTGTGAGTGACTATCTAACATACAGCTAAACACTAGGAGGGGGGTACTCTTTTGCCCCCTTCTGATGCCTATGTCAGAAGCTTTCTCTATACTTTAATAAAACTTTATTACACAAAAGCTCTGAGCGATCCAGCCTCGTCTCTGGCCCCGGATTGAATTCGTCTCCTCCGGAGGCCAAGAATCCCGCGTCTTATCGTTCAGCAGCAACCTTTCAACTTGGGGGCTCGTCCGTGATCCTTCAGGACAAGGTAAGGATGCTTGGAGCTCTAGTTCTTTGTTCTCCTAGCGAACACGTTTTCCTCTGTACTTTACTAACTCTATGGTGTGCTTGTGTAAATGAATAAAACGCCCTGCGCGAAGCAAGTGAGGAGCCCTGCTCTGCGGGCCCGCGGTGATCTCATAAGGCTATGGCAGAAACCTGTCGGGGGTTTATACCAACCTGCCAATGCCAAGAGGCAACCAATGTCTCCTTCGGGAACTGACCAGAAACGGGCAAAGCGTGTGGACCGAACTCTCCTTTCTCGGTCAAACTTTTCAGTCTCTTTGACCATTTCATAACTCCTTGGGAATTAGAAGTACTAACCTAATCTATCGGATCATAGACTTTCCAGGGACTTGTAATCTATGTTGCTACTGTACTGTGGCCTAGGTCTCAAACTTGAATTGGTAGTCAGGAAGCGCCTAGCCTCGCTAGGCATGGAAAGTTCGGAAGCTGGATGGAGCTCCAACTCCCAGAGCATCTCTGAGGTTAAAGGTTACTCGGATTGGAACTGCAATGGTTTTTTCCTTTGGTAACACTGGCTCTTAGTGGACCAGAGGAGGCTCTTATACCGGTGTGGTGACGCTTGGAAGGAACATCTCAGTTTCATGTTGGTATCGGTCTTATTGCAGTCATGAATATACTCAGGGTTGTGCACAGGCACTCAGGTGACGAATGTTTCCCCCAGAGGTCTTAGCTTGGGAGGCATTCCGAAAGGTTACTCTGATTGCGCCCCGGGTGGCATCAAAGGCAAGCGAGGTGAAGAGCTGGACGTCAGTCAGGGATGCCATCAGGTCTACCCCTGGTGCAGCCCCACCCCATCTCGGTGGTAGAACCGGGAGGGACGAGTGTGACGCCTGCGTCGGTAAGGGACAGACTAAGTCCGACCAGGAAGGAAAAGCTTTTGGTGTAACGTCTGTCTACACCCCCATCTAGAGCAGGGAGGGACGCCTCCGGTAGAAAAAATGGCGCTGGTCGCTTTTTTTCTCTCTTACAGATGGGAGCTAACAATTCCAGCCTCACTCCTTTGAACTGTATCCTGAAAAACTGGGATAGATTTGATCCCCAGGGCTTAAAGAAGACACACCTGGTCTTCCTATGTGATACTGCATGGCCGCGGTACCCACTGGAGGACGGCGAACGGTGGCCAGTTGGAGGGTCTCTTAAGTATAACACTGTTTTACAATTAGACCGGTTCTGTAAAAAGCAAGGGAAATGGGTAGAAGTAGCGTATGTGTTGCCCTTTTTCTCTCTGCGAAATATGCCAGACTTATGTCCTAAGGGTATAGATTTGGGTGTGAAACCTTCCGCTCCCCCCTGTCCTCCTACTTTGCCCCCGTATCCGGGTCTCCGAGATGAGGTTCAAACTGCTTTAGTCTCAGTGGAAACACAAACTGAGACTCAAACTGCCTCGGTCTCAGTGGGAACCCAAATTGAGATTCGAACTGCTCCTGTAGAGGTCCAAACAACTCCTGTCTCAGTACGACTTCAGACTACTCTGGTTTCAGTAGAAACTCAGACCATCGAAGTAGGAGATGAGATAGAGGACAGGAGGCCAAGAGATAAAGAAAAGCAGGTTTCTCCAATCTATCCCTGGGATGTGTGCAGAGCAGCCAGAGAGACTGAGGGACAGCCACTCATGCTGTTGCCCCTTCATGAAGTACCCACCGGGAGAAATTATCAGTCTATGAGAGTTAATAAGCCTTTTTCTTATCAAGAGATACAAAGAATTAAGGAAGATCTGGGAGACTATTTAGAAGACCCAGAAAAGTATATTAGAGCTTTTAAAGGTGTTACTCTGCATTATGACCTCACTTGGAAGGATGTGATGTATATCTTGGGACAAACGTTGACTCCCGACTCAAAGGCTCGAGTTTTGGGAAAAGCGGTTGCTTATGGAGATGAATGGCTTGGTAATGAATCAGTGGGAAAGAGGGAGGACGAGATAACTGCCCTCCCCACTGGGAGTCAGGCGGTCCCAGCTACAGAACCAGACTGGGACTATAACACTGCTAAAGGAAGATGGGATCAGAGTCATTTTGTCAGATGTATTCTTGAAGGACTCAGGCAGGCGCATTCTAAGCCTTTGAACTATGGCAAACTGGCAGACATAGAACAGGAGGAGAAGGAAGCTCCTTGTAAATTCCTAGATAGACTGAGAGAAGCCCTTCGCAGATTCACTGAGATTGATCCCGAAAGTGAAGAGGGGAAAGTGATCTTAAAAGATAAATTTCTCACTCAGTCGGCTCCAGATATTCGCCGTAAGTTATCAAAACGGGCGTATGGACCAAATCAGTCTTTAGATAATCTGTTACAACTGGCTCAGACAGTCTATTATGGTAGGGAATATGAGGAAAAGAAAGAAAGGCAGAGAAAGACGAAGGAAAAGGCGGAAGCCCTCGCAATGGCTATGAAAACCGTTCTTAAGCAGCCTGAGAAAAATGCCCAGAGGGACCCAGGTGAAAAGAGATGGGCTTGCTATTGCTGTGGAAAGGAGGGGCATCTCAAGCGGGATTGCCCTCAGGCATCTAAGCCGCCCCCGGCTCCATGTCCGGTCTGCAAGGGACCACACTGGAGGAGAGACTGCCCCCAGAGGCGTAGGTCTCAGGGGTCTGACTCTCAAGACAATCAGGACTGAAGGTGCCCGGGGGTCCCCACACAAGCTCCCGTCCTAATTACACCTGAGGAACCCCGGGTATTGATAACGGTGGGAGGCCAATCCGTCAATTTCCTTTTAGATACTGGGGCAACTTACTCCGTGCTTACTGAAGCCCCTGGCCCACTTTCTTCCCGATCCGCTTCCGTAATGGGACTGTCTGGACGAGCCTAAAGGTATTACTTCAGTTATTCTCTATCGTGCAACTGGGATTCTGTGCTATTTTCACACGAGTTTCTTATCGTGCCAGAATCACCCTCACCCCTTTTGGGGAGGGATATACTGAGCAAGGTCCATGCCTCTGTTTTCATGAATATGGAGCCTTCCCTTTCTCTACCTTTAGTTGAACAAAATGTGAATCCTAGAGTATGGGCTGATGGAAAATCTGTGGGTCGAGCACAAAATGCTATTCCTGTGGTTGTCAAGCTCAAAGACCCACACTTATTCCCACAGAAGAAGCAGTATCCACTGAAACCTGAGGTTAAAGAAGGGTTAAAACCCATCATTGAGAATTTAAAGGAGCAGGGACTATTAGTTCCCTGTAACAGTCCATGCAACACTCCTATTTTGGGTGTAAAAAAATCAAATGATAAATGGAGATTAGTTCAAGATTTATGAATAATAAATGAGGCTGTGGTTCCTTTACACCCCGTGGTGCCTAATCCTTATACTTTATTGTCTGAAATTCCTGAACGAGCCAAATATTTTTCAGTAATTGATTTAAAAGATGCCTTCTATTCAGTGCCTTTGGCGGAGGAAAGTCAATTTCTATTTGCCTTTGAAGACCCCACACAGGCAGCTTCCCAGTTAACCTGGACAGTTTTGCCCCAGGGATTTCGTGACAGTCCTCACTTATTTGGACAAAGTTTGTCACGGGATCTACAAAACTTTAATAGCTCTGAAGCGGTAGTGTTACAATATGTAGATGATATTTTGCTCTGTGCTGAGACACAGGAAGCTTGTTCACGAGCCTCAGAAGATTTCTTAAACTTTCTGGCAGGCTGCGGTTACAAGGCATCAAGAGAAAAGGCTCAGCTTTGTCAACAATCTGTTAGATATCTGGGCCTAATCATCTCAAAAGGGACTAGGGCCATAGGCCCTGAAAGAATTAAACCTATACTAAACCATCCCCTACCTATGACTTTAAGACAATTGAGAGGATTTTTGGGAATCACAGGCTACTCTCGTATTTGGATTCCAGGCTATGGGGAACTTGCCCGGCCTTTATATAAACTTATAGCTGAAACTCAGCAGGCCCAAACCGACAAACTGGTTTGGTCTCCAGATACTCAAAAGGCTTTTAAGGTTCTTCAGACTGCTCTCCTGCAAGCTCCGGCTTTGAGTTTGCCCACAGGGTCAGAATTTAACCTGTTTGTCACTGAAAGAAAAGGTATGGCCTTGGGAGTTTTGACACAACCCCGGGGGCCTCACCAGCAACCTATTGCTTATCTAAGCAAAAAATTAGATGTAATTGCACGTGGGTGGCCCCACTGCCTAAGAGTAATTGGGGCAGCGGCTTTATTAGCACCTGAAGCTTTAAAAGTAATTAATGGACGAAACCTTACTGTACTGACTTCTCATGATGTGAATGGAATCTTAAATTCTAAGGTTAATATTTGGATGACAGACAGTAGGCTTCTTAAATATCAGTCACTGTTGTTAGAAGGACCAGTAACTAAGCTTAAAGTTTGTGGAAATTTAAATCCTGCCACCTTCCTTCCTGAGAAGGAAGATGAAACACCTGATCACGATTGTTCCCAATTCCTAACTTTAAACTATGCAGCTCGGGAGGATCTAATGGATACCCCATTAGACAATCCTGACATGGAAATATTTACAGACGGCAGTTCTTTTGTTCGGGATGGAAAGCGCAAAGCAGGTTACGCTGTGGTGACTGCTGAACAGGTTTTAGAAGCAAAATCTCTCCCCCAGGGAACCAGTGCCCAGTTAGCGGAGCTCGTGGCTCTTACCCGAGCTCTAGAGTTAAGCAAAGGGCAACGAGTGAATATCTACACTGATTCTAAGTATGCTTATTTGACTTTACATGCTCATGCTGCAATATGGAAAGAAAGACAGTTTAAAACAGCAACAGGAGAACCTATTAAGCATTTCAGAGAGATTGAGAGACTTTTAACTGCTATCTATTGTCCTAAAGAAGTAGCGGTTATGCATTGCAAAGGGCACAGCAGGGATGGGAGTAAAGTAGCTGCCGGTAACCTGTTAGCTGACTCTCAAGCCAAAAAAGCGGCACTTTACGAAACCCCCTCCTTACAGACGCCTTTGATCTGGACAGGTCCTGTGGAACAGGAAAAGCCACAATATACTGAGGAAGAATTAGAAAGATATGAGAAAAGAGGAGCAAAGATTACTGATAAAGAATGGTTACAGTCCGAGGATGGACGATTAATAATTCCTGAAAATGCTCAGTGGAAAATTCTTAAGGGTTTACATCAGAGTTTTCATTTGGGTGTAGAAAGTACTTACCAGATGGCTTCTCGTTTGTTTGAAGGTAAAAATATAATGAAAACTCTAAAGAACATTATCAAACGGTGTGAGGTTTGTCAGAAAAATAACCCAAAGACTGAAAAGCTAGCAAAATCTGGATTACAACGAAAGGGAAAGTATCCTGGAGAGGGCTGGGAAATTGATTTTACTCATATGCCAAAAGCTAATGGATATTCTTGCTTACAAGTTTGGGTGGATACTTTTACTGGATGGATTGAGGCGTTCCCCTGTCATAGTGAACAAGCTAAGGAGGTTATAAAGATTTTAATCCATGAAATTATCCCCAGGTTTGGGCTGCCACGGAGCCTTCAGAGTGACAATGGCTCCGCCTTTAAAGCTGCTATAACTCAGGGGGTGTCTAAAGCTCTAGGAATAGAGTATCACTTACACTGTTCCTGGAGACCCCAATCCTCAGGAAAGGTTGAAAAAGCTAATGACATTATCAAAAGACATCTGCGCAAATTAACTCAAGAAACGCAGGACAACTGGATTAAAGTCCTACCCATAGCTTTAATGAGGGCTCGAACTGCCCCAAAAAAGGAGGGACTGTCCCCCTTTGAATGTATTTATGGAAGGCCTTTCTTACGCACAGACATTGTTATAGATCCTGAGGCCTTAGAGTTAACTAATTATGTAACTCAACTCTCAGCTTTTCAACAGGCATTAACAGAACTCCGGGAGACGACTCCTGACCCAGCCTCTGAATCCAGCAAGCCTCTATTTGAGCCAGGAACCGAGGTCCTCATAAAAACATTGGGATCTGGGGGCTCATCCCTCGAGCCCCTCTGGGAAGGCCCTTAACAGGTTATTCTTTCTTCTCCCACAGCTGTCAAAGTCCCAGGAATTGATTCGTGGGTACATCACACTCGAGTCAAGAGGTGGCACCCTGACCAGAACTAAGTGATGTCATTTTATGTTTTTACTTTCTATGCTCTGACTTTGTATGTTTCAGATGGGCCTGATAATCTATGTGAGCCTACTTCTGCTGACTCCAGAAATCCTGAGTCTGCCCTTTGATCCTCAAGACAATGCCTTCCTGTCCTGGGCTCACTCCTATGCTGCATTCCACAATCGGTCTAACTGCTGGGTCTGCGGAGCACTCCCCTCTTCATCAGTGGAAGGCTTCCCGTGGTGGACATCTCCACTTCAAGGAAAAGACTTTCTCCAAGTCTGCGAATACATTCGACAACAATCATATGTGATGCCTCTCCTTCGTCTGATGACATCTAACAACCCTAGAATGGACTGGTGCCATACTTTGTACCTTAACTATGGACATAACCTGACATATAATTCTAATTGTTTTGTTTTTGCTCTTTGCTCCCTGCATTTGTAACTGTGTGACTGGATTTTTTTCTAGTCGCATAAAAGCTTTTAAGTTACAAATGGTTGCTCAAACTCCTGCTATCACTGCAGCTTCTTCTAACTACTATTTGGGGCCCCTGGATCAGACATCCTCACTATGAGGATTAGGAGAATATGTTGCCTCACCAATTTAGGGACAACGCCCCTTGTCAGCTCTGAAGCAGTTATGGAATGAAAACGACGCCCCTTTTCCCTAGGCAACATAATTCTCCTAAAAGAAAAGGGAGGAATGAGAGGGTAAAAGGCAGGAAGGCCAGGGGTCTCCAAATGGAGGAAAGAGGCTGTAAGTGCCAGACATTTTTATCTCTCTTAAGCGGCAGGAAGAAACAAACCAGCGATCTGTTTTTCCTTCTCTATACAAATTTAAAAGGAGGTTTCTCTTAACATTCTGTGTTGCCATGACACCTGGTCTCACCTAAAGCTAACTACTCTCAGACTTTGAGTTAACCAATACATTCCTTTTTCGTATGGAAATGTTGTCTTAAGCTATGTTAATGAACCCCAGACTCTACCTTCAAGTTGGTTCCGCCAAACGGCCTAACTTACTTACTCAGGTATTGTTCCCCTAATCTATGTAAATGGAACTATTTGTTGGTATTCTGCCCTTCTACAAGATTCCAGTCAATCGTTTTATGGCCTGGGATGGATTATCTGATGCCATTCTAAATTTTATGACATTCCTTTCATTTCATTAACAGACTGTGAGTGACTATCTAACATACAGCTAAACACTAGGAGGGGGGTACTCTTTTGCCCCCTTCTGATGCCTATGTCAGAAGCTTTCTCTATACTTTAATAAAACTTTATTACACAAAAGCTCTGAGCGATCCAGCCTCGTCTCTGGC
The DNA here is from genome assembly GCF_033118175.1 of Dama dama. Classification (NCBI taxonomy): domain Eukaryota; kingdom Metazoa; phylum Chordata; class Mammalia; order Artiodactyla; family Cervidae; genus Dama; species Dama dama. The sequence goes on along the minus strand of NW_026870893.1, from coordinate 4,567,154 downwards.
CCCGGATTGAATTCGTCTCCTCCGGAGGCCAAGAATCCCGCGTCTTATCGTTCAGCAGCAACCTTTCATATCCCTGCAGTGAACTGAATGCAGGCTCGTCTTGCATCTCCCAAGATGAACGGATGTCTGAATCCCGTGTGGAAACCACAGAGAAAGAACTAGTTCTCCGCCTCATCGCGATCGGAGGCCTCACATCCTTTGAAAACTCGAGAGGTCCGCGGAGATCAATGCTTCCAAAGGAGACGATGCCTGAGTCCTATTGAAAATGGATACGAGTCCCAGGATCCCTGTGGCACTTGGAAAGGGACACTGGGGCTCACGCCTCATGAGGAGACGCGTCCCATTTGCCATGCCAAGACTCGAGGAGAATCCCGAGGTGTCCCTCGCACTTAGGCAGGAGTCCTGACGCCGCTGAACAAACACGTGTCTGGAAGGGCCCTCCCCATCGTAACTCGAGAATATACCCCAGGTTCCGGCCGCAACTCGAGAAAAACCAGGAGACTTCCGCCTCGCCGCGAGATGAGGCCCGATTTCCCTGCACTGAATGCAGAGCAATTCCGTGTTCCACATCAAACGTGAAAGGAGCCTGGATTTCCTTGATGGCACTCCAGAGAAAACCCAAGATCACTGTCTCAAGTCTAGAGGAATCCTGAGGTCACTGGAGCAAAACGAAAGGGCTCCGTGGACCACAAATCAACTCGAGATGAGAACTTAGTCCCTGGTTTTGACTCAAGAGGAATACAAACTTTCCACAAGCACCTCAAGAGGAGGCTTCTCTCAGCTACAGGTATGTGAGAGGGACCCTGAGTTTGTGGCCTTAAGTGGAATGGACACCGAGATGCTCTGACTCGAAGTAACCCGGATATCATTGCAGTGAATTGAATGCAGGCTCGTCTTGCGTCTCCCAAGCGAAGGGATGTCTGAATCCCCTGTGGAGACCACAGAGAAAGACCCAGTCTCCACCTCAACGCGACCGGAGGCCTCACATCCTTTGAAAACTCGAGAGGTCCGCGGAGATCAATGCTTCCAAAGGAGACGATGCCTGACTCCTCTCGAAAATGGATAGGAGTACCAGGATCCCTGTGCCACGTGGAAAGGGACCCTGGGTCTCCCGCACCACATGGAGAGGCGTCCCAATTGCCATGCCAAGACTCGAGGAGAATCCCGAGGTGTCCCTCGCACCTAGGCAGGAGTCCTGACGTCGCTGAACAAACACGTGTCTGGAAGGGCCCTCCGCGTCGTAACTCGAGAATATACCCCAGGTTCCGGCCGCAACTCGAGAAAAACCATGAGACTTCCCCTCGCCGCCAGATGAGGCCCGATTCCCCTGCACTGCGTGCAGAGCAATTTCTTATTCCACATCAAACTTGAAAGGAGCCTTGATTTCCTTGATGGCACTCCAGAGAGTATCCAGGATCACTGTCTCAAGTCTAGAGGGATCCTGAGGTCACTGTAGCAACACGAAAGTGCTCCGTGGACCCCAAATCAACTCGAGATGAGGGCTTAATCCCTGGCTTCGACTCAAGAGGAATACCACCTTTCCACAAGCACCTCAAGAGGAGGCTTCTCTCAGCTACAGGTATGTGAGAGGGATCCTGAGTTGGTGGACTCAAGTGGAATGGACACTGAGATGCTCTGACTCGAAGTAAGGACGGATATCCATGCAGTGAATTGAATGCAGGCTCGTCTTGCATCTTCCAATACGAAGGGATGTCTGAATCCCCTGTGGAGACCACAGAGAAAGACCTAGTTCTCCGCCTCATCACGACCGGAGGCCTCACATCCGTTCAAAACTGGAGAGGTCCGCGGAGATCAATGCTTCCAAAGGAGACGATGCCTGACTCCTCTTGAAAATGGATAGGAGTCCCAAGATCCGTGTGGCATGTGGAAAGGGACACTCGGTCTCCCGCCTCAAGTGGAGACGCGTCCCAATTGCCATGCCAAGACTCGAGGAGAATCCCGAGGTGTCCCTCGCACCTAGACAGGAGTCCTGACGTCGCTGAACAAACACGTGTCTGGAAGGGCCCCCCGCGTCATAACTCGAGAATATAACCCAGGTTCCGGCCGCAACTCGAGAAAAACCATGAGACTTCCCCCTCGCCGCGAGATGAGGTCTGATTCCACTGCAATGCGTGCAGAGCAATTCCGTGTTCCACATCAAACGTGAAAGGAGCCTTGATTTCCTTGATGGCACTCCATAGAAAACCCAAGATCACTGTCTCAAGTCTAGAGGGATCCTGAGGTCACTGTAGAAACAAGAAAGGGATCCGTGGACCCCAAATCAACTCGAGATGAGAGCTTAGTCCCTGGCTTCGACTGAAGAGGAATACCAACTTTCCACAAGCACCTCAAGAGCAGGCTTCTCTCAGCTACAGGTATGTGAGAGGGACCCTGAGTTTGTGGCCTCAAGTGGAATGGACACCGAGATGCTCTGACTCGAAGTAAGGCCGGATATCCCTGCAGTGAATTGAATGCAGGCTTGTCTTGCATCTCCCAAGACGAACGGTTGTCTGAATCCCCTGTGGAGAGCACAGAGAAAGACCTAGTCCTACGCCTCAACGCAACCGGAGGCCTCACATCCTTTGAAAACTCGAGACGTCCGCGGAAATCAATACTTCCGAAGGAGACGATGCCTGACTCCTCTTGAAAATGGATAGGAGTCCCAGGATCCCTGTGGCTCGTGGAAAGGGACTCTGGGTCTCCCGCCTCACGTGGAGACGCGTCCCAATTGCCATGCCAAGACTCGAGGAGAACCCCGAGGTGTCCCTCGCACCTAGCCAGGAGTCCTGAAGTCGCTGAACAAACACGTTTCTGGAAGGGCCCTCCCCGTCGTAACTCGAGAATATACCCCAGGTTCCGGCCGCAACTCGAGGAAAACCATGAGACTTCCCCCTCGCCGCGAGATGAGGCCCGATTACCCTGCACTGCGTGCAGAGCAATTCTGTGTTCCACATGAAACGTGAAAGGAGCCTTGATTTCCTTGATGGCACTCCAGAGAAAACCCAAGATCACTGTCTCAAGTCTAGAGGGATCCTGAGGTCACTGTAGCAACACGAAAGGGCTCCGTGGACCCCAAATCAACCAGAGATGAGAGCTTAGTCCCTAGCTTCGATTCAAGAGGAATACCACCTTTCCACAAGCACCTCAAGAGGAGGCTTCTCTCAGCTACAGGTATGTGAGAGGGACCCTGAGTTTGTGGCCTCAAGTGGAATGGACACCGAGATGCTCTGACTCGAAGTAAGGCCGGATATCCCTGCAGTGAATTGAAAGCAGGCTCGTCTTGCATCTCCCAAGACGAAGGGATGTCTGAATCCCCTGTGGAGATGACAGAGAAAGAGCTAGTCCTCCGGCTCATCGCGAGCGGAGGCCTCACATCCTTTGAAAACTCGAGAGGTCCGCGGAGATCAATGCTTCCAAAGGAGACGATGCCTGACTCCTCTTGAAAATGGATAGGAGTCCCAGGATCCCTGTGGCACGTGGAAAGGGACCTTGGGTCTCGCGCCTCACGTGGAGACGCGTCCCAATTGCCATGCCAAGACTCGAGGAGAATCCCGAGGTGTCCCTCGCACCTAGGCAGGAGTCCTGACGTCGCTGAACAAACACGTTTCTGGAAGTGCCCTCCCCGTCGTAACTCGAGAATATACCCCAGGTTCCGGCCGCAACTCGAGAAAAACATGAGACTTCCCCCTTGCCACGAGATGAGGCCCGATTCCACTGCACTGCGTGCAGAGCAATTCCGTGTTCCACATCAAATTTGAAAGGAGCCTTGATTTCCTTGATGGCACTCCAGAGAAAACCCAAGATCACTGTCTCAAGTCTAGAGGGATCCTGAGGTCACTGGAGCACACGAAAGGGCTCCGTGGACCCCAAATCAACTCGAGATGAGAGCTTAGTCCCTGGCTTCGACTCAAGAGGAATATCAACTTTCCACAAGCACCTCAAGAGGAGGCTTCTCTGAGCTACAGGTATGTGAGAGGGACCCTGAGTTTGTGGCCTCAAATGGAATGGACACCGAGATGCTCTGACTCGAAGTAAGGCCGGATATCCCTGCAGTGAATTGAATGCAGGCTCGTCTTGCATCTCCCAAGACGAAGGGATGTCTGAATCCCCTGTGGAGACCACAGAGAAAGACCTAACTTTCTGCCTCATCGCGACCAGAGACCTCACATCTTTGAAAATCCGAGAGGTCCGCGGAGATCAATGCTTCCAAAGGAGACGATGCCTGACTCCTCTTGAAAATGGATAGGCGTCCCAGGATCCCTGTGGCACGTGGAAAGGGACACTGGGTTTCCCGCCTCACGTGGAGACGCGTCCCCATTGCCATGCCAAGACTCGAGGAGAATCCCGAGGTGTCCCTCGCACCTAGGCAGGAGTCCTAACGTCGCTGAACAAACACGTGTCTGGAAGGGCCCTCCCCGTCGTAACTCGAGAATATAACCCAGGTTCCGGCCGCAACTCGAGAAAAACCATGAGACTTCCCCCTCGCCGCTGGATGAAGCAAGATTCCCCTGCACTGCGTGCAGAACAATTCTGTGTTCCACATCAAACGTGAAAGGAGCCTTGAATTCCTTGATGGCACTGCAGAGAAAACGCAAGATCACTGTCTCAAGTCTAGAGGGATCCTGAGGGCACTGGAGCAACACAAAAGGGCTCTGTGGACCCCAAATCAACTCGAGATGAGAGCTTAGTCCCTGGCTTCGACTCAAGAGGAATACCAACTTTCCACAAGCACCTCAAGGGGAGGCTTCTCTCAGCTACAGGTATGTGAGAGGGACCCTGAGTTTGTGGCCTCAAGTGGAATGGACACCGAGATGCTCTGACTCGAAGTAAGGCCGGATATCCCTGCAGTGAATTGAATGCACGATCGTCTTGCATCTCCCAAGACGAAGGGATGTCTGAATCCCCTGTAGAGATGACAGAGAAAGAGCTAGTCCTCCGCCTCATCGCGAGCGGAGGCCTCACATCCTTTGAAAACTCGAGAGGTCCGCGGAGATCAATGCTTTCAAAGGAGACGATGCCTGACTCCTCTTGAAAATGGATAGGAGTCCCAGGATCCCTGTGGCACGTGGAAAGGGACCCTGGGTCTCCCTCCTCACGTGGAAACGCGTCCCAATTGCCATGCCAAGACTCGAGGAGAATCCCGAGGTGTCCCTTGCACCTAGGCAGGAGTCCTGACGTCGCTGAACAAACAGGTGTCTGGAAGGGCCCTCCCCGTCGTAACTCGAGAATATACCCCAGGTTCCGGCCGCAACTCGAGAAAAACCATGAGACTTCCCCCTCGCCGCGAGATGAGGCCCGATTCCCCTGCCCTGCATGCAGAGCAATTCCGTATTCCATATCAGAAGTGAAAGGAGCCTTGATTTCCTTGATGACACTCCAGAGAAAACCCAAGATCACTGTCCCTAGTCTAGAGGGATCCTGAGGTCACTGTAACAACACGAAAGGGCTCCATGGACCCCAAATCAACTCGAGATGAGAGCTTAGTCCCTGGCTTCGACTCAAGAGGAATACCAACTTTCCACAAGCACCTCAAGAGGAGGCTTCTCTCAGCTACAGGTATGTGAGAGGGCCCCTGAGTTTGTGGCCTCAAGTGGAATGGACATTGAGATGCTCTGACTCGAGTAAGGCCGGATATCCCTGCAGTGAATTGAATGCAGGCTCGTCTTGCATCTCCCAAGACGAAGGGATGTCTGAATCCCCTGTGGAGATGACAGAGAAAGAGCTAGTCCTCCGCCTCATCGCGAGCGGAGGCCTCACATCCTTTGAAAACTCGAGAGGTCCGCGGAGATCAATGCTTCCAAAGGAGACGATGCCTGACTCCTCTTGAAAATGGATAGGAGTCCCAGGATCCCTGTGGCACGTGGAAAGGGACCTTGGGTCTCGCGCCTCACGTGGAGACGCGTCCCAATTGCCATGCCAAGACTCGAGGAGAATCCCGAGGTGTCCCTCGCACCTAGGCAGGAGTCCTGACGTCGCTGAACAAACACGTTTCTGAAAGGGCCCTCCCTGTCGTAACTCGAGAATATACCCCAGGTTCCGGCCGCAACTCGAGAAAAACCATGAGACTTCCCCCTTGCCACGAGATGAGGCCCGATTCCCCTGCACTGCGTGCAGAGCAATTCCGTGTTCCACATCAAATTTGAAAGGAGCCTTGATTTGCTTGATGGCACTCCAGAGAAAACCCAAGATCACTGTCTCAAGTCTAGAGGGATCCTGAGGTCACTGGAGCAACACGAAAGGGCTCCGTGGACCCCAAATCAACTCGAGATGAGAGCTTAGTCCCTGGCTTCGACTCAAGAGGAATATCAACTTTCCACAAGCACCTCAAGGGGAGGCTTCTCTGAGCTACAAGTATGTGAGAGGGACCCTGAGTTTGTGGCCTCAAGTGGAATGGACACCGAGATGCTCTGACTCGAAGTAAGGCCGGATATCCCTGCAGTGAATTGAATGCAGGCTCGTCTTGCATCTCCCAAGACGAAGGGATGTCTGAATCTCCTGTGGAGACCACAGAGAAAAACCTAATTCTCCGCCTCATCGCGACCGGAGGCCTCACATCCTTTGAAAACTCGAGAGGTCCGCGGAGATCAATGCTTCCAAAGGAGACGATGGCTGACTCCTCTTGAAAATGGGTAGGAGTCCCAGGATCCCTGTGGCACGTGGAAAGGGACCCTGGGTCTCCCGCCTCACGTGGAGACGCGTCCCAATTGCCATGCCAAGACTCGAGGAGAATCCCGAGGTGTCCCTCGCACCTAGGCAGGAGTCCTTACGTCACTGAACAAACACGTGTCTGGAAGGGCCCTACCCGTCGTAACTCGAGAATATACCCCAGGTTTCGGCCGCAACTCGAGAAAAACCATGAGACTTCCCCCTCGCCGCGACATGAGGCCCGATTCCCCTGCACTGCGTGCAGAGCAATTCCGTGTTTCACATCAAACGGGAAAGGAGCCTTGATTTCCTTGATGGCCCTCCAGAGAAAACCCAAGATCACTGTCTCAAGTCTAGAGGGATCCTGAGGTCACTGGACCAATAGGAAAGGGCTCCGTGGACCCCAAATCAACTCGAGATGAGAGCTTAGTCCCTGGCTTCGAGTCAAGAGGAATACCAAATTTCCACAAGCACCTCAAGAGGAGGCTTCTCTCAGCTACAGGTATGTGAGAGGGACCCTGAGGTGCTGGCCTCAAATGGAATGGACACCGTGATGGTCTGACTCGAAGTAAGGCCGGATATCCCTGCAGTGAATTGAATGCAGGCTCGTCTTGCATCTCCCAAGACGAAGGGATGTCTGAATCCCCTGTGGAGGCCACAGAGAAAGACCTAGTCCTCCGCCTCATCGCGACCGGAGGCCTCACATCCTTTGAAAACTCGAGAGGTCTGCGGAGATCAATGCTTTCAAAGGAGACGATGCCTGACTCTTCTTGAAAATGGATAGGAGTCCCAGGATCCCTGTGGCACGTGGAAAGGGACCCTGGGTCTCCCGCCTCACGTGGAGACGCGTCCCAATTGCCATGCCAAGACTCGAGGAGAATCCCGAGGTGTCCCTCGCACCTAGGCAGGAGTCCTTATGTCGCTGAACAAACACGTGTCTGGAAGGCCCTCCCTGTCATAACTCAAGAATATACCCCATGTTCCGGCCGCAACTCGAGAAAAACCATGAGACTTCCCCCTCGCCGCGAGATGAGGCCCGATTCCCATGCACTGCGTGCAGAGCAATTCCGTGTTCCACATCAAACGGGGAAGGAGCCTTGATTTCCTTGATGGCACTCCAGAGAAAACCCAAGATCACTGTCTCAAGTCTAGAGGGATCCTGAGGTGACTGGAGCAACACGAAAGGGCTCCGTGGACCGCAAATCAACTCGAGATGAGAGCTTAGTCCCCGACTTCGACTCAAGAGGAATACCAAATTTCCACAAGCACCTCAAGAGGAGTTTTCTCTCAGCTACAGGTATGTGAGAGGGACCCTGAGTTTGTGGCCTCAAGTGCAATGGACACTGAGATGCTCTGACTCGAAGTAAGCCTGGATATCCCTGCAGTGAATTGAATGCAGGCTCGTCTTGCATCTCCCAAGACGAAGGGATGTTTGAATCCCCTGTGGAGACCACAGAGAAAGACCTATTCCTCCGCCTCATCGTGACCGGAGGCCTCATATCTTTTGAAAACTCGAGAGGTCTGCAGAGATCAATGCTCCCAAGGAGACGATGCCTGACTCCTCTTGAAAATGGATAGGAGTCCCAGCATCACTGTGGCACGAGGAAAGGGACCCTGGGTCTCCCGCCTCACGTGGAGACGCGTCCCAATTGCCATGCCAAGACTAGAGGAGAATCCCGAGGTGTCCCTCGCACCTAGGAAGGAGTCCTGACGTCGCTGAACAAACACGTGTCTGGAAGGGCCCTCACCGTCGTAACTCGAGAATATACCCCAGGTTCCGGCCGCAACTCGAGAAAAACCATGAGACTTCCCCCTCGCCGCGAGATGAGGCCCGATTCCCCTGCACTGCGTGCAGAGCAATTCCGTGTTCCACATCAAACGAGAAAGGAGCCTTGATTTCCTTGATGGCACACCAGAGTAAATCCAAGATCACTGTCTCAAGTCTAGAGGGATCCTGAAGTCACTGGAGCAATATGAAAGGGCTCCGTGGACCAAAAATCAACTAGAGATGAGAGCTTAGTCACTGGCTTCGATTCAAGAGGAATACCAACTTTCCACAAGCACCTCAAGAGGAGGCTTCTCTCAGCTACAGGTATGTGAGAGGGACCCTGAGTTTGTGGCCTCAAGTGGAATGGACACCGAGATGCTCTGACTCGAATTAAGGCCGGATATCCCTGCAGTGAATTGAATGCAGGCTCGTCTTGCATCTCCCAAGACGAAGGGATGTCTGAATCCCCTGTGGAGACAACAGAGAAAGACCGAGTTCTCTGCCTCATCGTGACCGGAGACGTCACATCCTTTGATAACTCGAGAGGTCTGCGGAGATCAATGCTTCCAAAGGAGACGATGCCTGACTACTCTTGAAAATGGATAGGTGTCCCAGGATCCCTGTGGCGCGTGGAAAGGGACCCTGGGTCTCCCGCCTCACGTGGAGACGCGTCCCAATTGCCATGCCAAGACTCGAGGAGAATCCCGAGGTGTCCCTCGCACGTAGGCAGGAGTCCTGACGTCGCTGAACAAACACGTGTCTGGAAGGGCCCTCCCCGTCGTAACTCGAGAATATCCCCCAGGTTCGGACCGCAACTCGAGAAAAACCATGAGACTTCCCCCTCGCCGCGAGATGAGGCCCGACTCCCCTGCAGTGCGTGCAGAGCAATTCCGTGTTCCACATCAAACGTGAAAGGAGCCTTGATATCCTTGATGGCACTCCAGAGAAAACCCAAGATCACTGTCGCAAGTCTAGAGGGATCCTGAGGTCACTGGAGCAACAGGAAAGGGCTCCATGGACCCCAAATCAACTCGAGATGAGAGCTAGTCCCTGGCTTCAACTCAAGAAGAATACCAACTTTCCACAAGCACCTCAAGAGGAGGCTTCTCTCAGCTACAGTTATGTGAGAGGGACCCTGAGTTTGTGGCCTCAAGTGGAATGGACACCGAGATGCTCTGACTCCAAGTAAGGCCGGTTATCCCAACAGGGAATTGAATGCAGGCTCGTCTTGCATCTCCCAAGACGAAGGGATGTCTGAATCCCCTGTGGAGACCACAGAGAAAGACCTAACTTTCTGCCTCATCGCGACCAGAGACCTCACATCTTTGAAAATCCGAGAGGTCCGCGGAGATCAATGCTTCCAAAGTAGACGATGCCTGACTCCACTTGAAAATGGATAAGTGTCCCAGGATCCCTGTGGCACGTGGAAAGGGACCCTGGGTCTCCCGCCTCACATGGAGACGCGTCCCAACTGCCATGCCAAGACTCGAGGAGAATCCCGAGGTGTCTCTCACACCTAGGCAGGAGTTCTCACGTCACTGAACAAACACGTGTCTGGGATGGCCCTCCCCGTCGTAACTCGAGAATATACCCCAGGTTCCGGCCGCAACTCGAGGAAAACCATGAGACTTCCCCCTCGCCGCGAGATGAGGCCCGATTCCCCTGCACTGCGTGCAGAGCAATTCCGTGTTCCACATCAAACAAGAAAGGAGCCTTGATTTCCTTAATGGCACTCCAGAGAAAACCCAAGATCACTGTCTCAAGTCTAGAGGGATCCTGAGGTCACTGGAGCAACACGAAAGGGCTCCGTGGACCCCAAATCAACTCGAGATGAGAGCTTAGTCCCTGGCTTCGACTCAAGAGGAATACCAACTTTCCACAAGCACGTCAAGAGCAGGCTTCTCTCAGCTGCATGTATGTGAGAGGTACCCTGAGTTTGTGGCCTCAAGTGGAATGGACACCGAGATGCTCCTACTCGAAGAAAGGCCGGATATCTGAGAGGGTAACAGGCAGGAAGGCCAGGGGTCTCCAAATGGAGGAAAGAGGCTGTAAGTGCCAGACATTTTTATCTCTCTTAAGCGGCAGGAAGAAACAAACCAGCGATCTGTTTTTCCTTCTCTATACAAATTTAAAAGGAGGTTTCTCTTAACATTCTGTGTTGCCATGACACCTGGTCTCACCTAAAGCTAACTACTCTCAGACTTTGAGTTAACCAATACATTCCTTTTTCGTATGGAAATGTTGTCTTAAGCTATGTTAATGAACCCCAGACTCTACCTTCAAGTTGGTTCCGCCAAACGGCCTAACTTACTTACTCAGGTATTGTTCCCCTAATCTATGTAAATGGAACTATTTGTTGGTATTCTGCCCTTCTACAAGATTCCAGTCAATCGTTTTATGGCCTGGGATGGATTATCTGATGCCATTCTAAATTTTATGACATTCCTTTCATTTCATTAACAGACTGTGAGTGACTATATAACATACAGCTAAACACTAGGAGGGGGGTACTCTTTTGCCCCCTTCTGATGCCTATGTCAGAAGCTTTCTCTATACTTTAATAAAACTTTATTACACAAAAGCTCTGAGCGATCCAGCCTCGTCTCTGGCCCCGGATTGAATTCGTCTCCTCCGGAGGCCACGAATCCCGCGTCTTATCGTTCAGCAGCAACCTTTCATATCCCTGCAGTGAACTGAATGCAGGCTCGTCTTGCATCTCCCAAGATGAACGGATGTCTGAATCCCGTGTGGAAACCACAGAGAAAGAACTAGTTCTCCGCATCATCGCGACTGGAGTCCTCACATCCTTTGAAAACTCGAGACGTCCACGGAGATCAATGCTTCCAAAGGAGACGATGCCTGAGTCCTATTGAAAATGGATACGAGTCCCAGGATTCCTGTGGCACGTGGAAAGGGACCCTGGGACTCGCGACTCACGTGTAGTCGCATCATAATTGCCATGCCAAGACTCGAGGAGAATCCCGAGGTGTCCCTCGCACCTAGGCAGGAGTCCTGACGTCGCTGAACAAACACGTGTCTGGAAGGGCCCTCCCCATCGTAACTCGAGAATATACCCCAGGTTCCAGCCGCAACTCGAGAAAAACCAGGAGACTTCCCCCTCGCCGCGAGATGAGACCTGATTCCCCTGCACTGCGTGCAGAGCAATTCCGTGTTCCCCTTCAAACATGAGAGGAGCCTTGATTTCCTTGATGACACTCCAGAGAAAACCCAAGATCACTGTCTCAAGTCTAGAGCGATCCTGAGGTCACTGTAGCAACACGAAAGGTCTCTGTGGACCCCAAATCAACTCGAGATGACAGCTTAGTCCCTGGCTTCGACTCAAGAGGAATACCAACTTTTCACAAGCACCTCAAGAGGAGGCTTCTCTCAGCTACAGGTATGTGAGAGGGACCCTGCGTTTGTGGCCTCAAGTGGAATGGACACCAAGATGCTCTGACTCGAAGTAAACCAGATATCCCTGCAGTGAATTGACTGTAGGCTGGTCTTGCATCTCCCAAGACGAACGGATGTCTGAATCCCCTGTGGAGACCACAGACAAGACCTAGTCCTCCGCCTCAACGCGACTGGAGGCCTCACATCCTTTGAAATCTCGAGAGGTCCGCGGAGATCAATGCTTCCAAAGGAGACGATGCCTGACTCCTCTTGAAAATGGATAGGAGTCCCAGGATCCCTGTTTCACGTGGAAAGGGGCCCTGGTCTCCCGCCTCACGTGGAGACGCGTCTCAATTGCCATGTCAAGATTCGCGGAGAATCCCGAAGTGTTCCTCGCACCTAGGCAGGAGTCCAGACGTTGCTGAAAAAACACGTGTCTGGAAGGGCCCTCCCCGTCGTAACTTGAGAATATACCCCAGGTTCCGGCTGCAACTCGAGAAAAACCATGAGACATCCCCCTCGCCGCGAGATGAGGCCCGATTCCCCTGCACTGCGTGCAGAGCAATTCCGTGTTCCACATCAAACGTGAAAGGAGCCTTGATTTTCTTGATGGCACTCCAGAGAAAACCCAAGATCACTGTCTCAAGTCTAGAGGGATCCTGAGGTCACTGTAGCAACAAGAAAGGGCTCCGTGGACCCCAAATCAACTCGAGATGAGAGCTTAGTCCCTGGCTTCGACTCAAGAGGAATACCAACTTTCCACAAGCACCGCAAGAGGAGGCTTCTCTCAGCTACAGGTATGTGAGAGGGACCCTGAGTTTGTGGCCTCAAGTGGAATGGACACCGAGATGCTCTGACTCGAAGTAAGGCGGGATATCCCTGCAGTGAATTGAATGCAGGCTCGTCTTCCATCTCCCAAGATGAAGGGATGTCTGAATCCACTGTGGAGACCACAGAGAAAGACCTAGTCCTCTGCCTCATCGCGACCGGAGGCCTCACGTCCTTTGATAACTCGAGAGTTTCGCGGAGATCAAAGCTTCCAAAGGCGACGATGCCTGACTCCTCTTGAAAATGGATAGGAGTCCCAGGATCCCTGTGGCATGTGGAAAGGGACCCTGGGTCTCGCGCCTCACGTGGAGACGCGTCCCAATTGCCATGCCAAGACTCGAGGAGAATCCCGAGGAGTCCCTCGCACCTAGGCAGGAGTCCTGATGTCGCTGAACAAACACGTGTCGTGAAGGGCCCTCCCCGTCGTAACTCGAGAATATACCACAGGTTCAGGTCGCAACTCGAGAAAAACCATGAGACTTCCCCCTCGCCGCGAGATGAGGCCCGATTCCCCTGCACTGCATGCAGAGAAATTCCGTGTTCCACATCAAACGTGAAAGGAGCCTTGATTTCCTTAATGGCACTCCAGAGAAAACCCAAGATCACTGTCTCAAGTCTAGAGGGATCCTGAGGTCACTGGAGCAACACGAAAAGGCTCCGTGGACCCCAAATCAACTCGAGATGAGAGCTTAGTCCCTGGCTTCGACTCAAGAGGAATACCAACTTTCCACAAGCACCTCAAGAGGAGGCTTCTCTCAGCTACAGGTATGTGAGAGGGACCCTGAGTTTGTGGCCTCAAGTGGAATGGACACCGAGATGCTCTGACTCGAAGTAAGGCCGGATATCCCTGCAGTGAATTGAATGCAGGCTCGTCTTGCATTTCCCAAGACGAAGGGATGTCTGAATCCCCTATCGAGACCACAGAGAAAGACCTGGTTCTCCGCCTCATCGCGACCGGAGGCCTCACATCTTTTGAAAACTCAAGAGGTCTGCGGAGATCAATGCTTCCAAAGGAGACGATGCCTGACTCCTCTTGAAAATGGATAGGAGTCCCAGGATCCCTGTGGCACGTGGAAAGGGACCCTGGGTCTCCCGCCTCACGTGGAGACGCGTCCCAATTGCCATGCCAAGACTCGAGGAGAATCCCGAGGTGTCCCTCGCACCTAGGCAGGAGTCCTGACGTGGCTGAACAAACACGTGTCTGGAAGGGCCCTCCCCGTCGTAACTCGAGAATATACCCCAGGATCCGGCCGCAACTCGACAAAAACCATGAGACTTCACCCTCGCCGAGAAATGAGGCCCGATTCCCCTGCACTGCTTGCAGAGCAATTCCGTGTTCCACATCAAACTTGTAAGGAGCCTTGATTTCCTTGATGGCACTCCAGAGAGTATCCAGGATCACTGTCTCAAGTCTAGATGGATCCTGAGGTCACTGTAGCAACACGAAAGGGCTCCATGGACCCCAAATCAACTCGAGATGAGGGCTTAATCACTGGCTTGGACTCAAGAGGAATACCAACTTTCCACAAGCACCTCAAGAGGAGGCTTCTCTCAGCTACAGGTATGTGAGAGGGATCCTGAGTTGGTGGACTCAAGTGGAATGGACACTGAGATGCTCTGACTCGAAGTAAGGCCGGATATCCATGCAGTGAATTGAATGCAGGCTCGTCTTGCATCTCCCAATACGAAGGGATGTCTGAATCCCCTGTGGAGACCACAGAGAAAGACCTAGTTCTCCGCCTCATCGCGACCGGAGGCCTCACATCCGTTCAAAACTGGAGAGGTCCGCGGAGATAATGCTTCCAAAGGAGACGATGCCTGACTCCTCTTGAAAATGGATAGGAGTCCCAGGATCCCTGTGGAACGTGGAAAGGGACCCTGGGTCTCCCGCCTCACGTGGAGACGCGTCCCTATTGCCATGCAAAGACTCGAGGAGAATCCCGAGGTGTCCCTCGCACCTACGCAGGAATCCTGACGTCGCTGAACAAACATGTGTCTGGAAGGGCCCTCCCCCTCGTAACTCGAGAATATACCCCAGGTTCTGGCCGCAACTCGAGAAAAACCATGAGACTTCCCCCTCGCCGCGAGATGAGGCCCGATTCCCCTGCCCTGCGTGCAGAGCAATTCCGTGTTCCACATCAAACTTGAAAGGAGCCTTGATTTCCTTGATGGCACTCCAGAGAAAACCCAAGATCACTGTCTTAAGTCTAGCGGGATCCTGAGGTCACTGTAGCAACACGAAAGGGCTCCGTGGACCCCAAATCAACTCGAGATGAGAGCTTAGTCCCTGGCTTCGACTCAAGAGGAATACCAACTTTCCACAAGCACCTCAAGAGGAGGCTTCTCTCAGCTAGAGCTATGTGTGAGGGACCCTGAGTTTGTGGCCTCAAGTGGAATGGACACCGAGATGCTCTGACTCGAAGTAAGGCCCGATATCCCTGCAGTGAATTGAATGCAGGCTCGTCTTGCATCTCCCAAGACGAAGGGATGTCGGAATCCCCTGTGGAGACCACAGACAAGACCTAGTCCTCCGCCTCAACGCGACCGGAGGCCTCACATCCTTTGAAATCTCGAGAGGTCCACGGAGTTCAATGCTTCCAAAGGAGACGATGCCTGACTCCTCTTGAAAATGGATAGGAGTCCCAGGATCCCTGTGACACGTGGAAAGGGACCCTGTGTCTCCCGCCTCACGTGGAGACGCGTCCCAATTGCCATGCCAAGACTCGAGGAGAATCCCGAGGAGTCCCTAGCACCTAGGCAGTAGTCCTGACATCGCTGAACAAACACGCGTCCTGAAGGGCCCTCCCCATCGGAACTCGAGAATATACTGCAGGTTTCGGCCGCAACTCGAGAAAAACCATGAGACTTCACCCTCACCGCGAGATGAGGCCCGTTCCCCTGCCCTGCGTGCAGAGCAATTCCGTGTTCCACATCAAACATGAAAGGAGCTTTGATTTCCTTGATGGCCCTCCAGAGGAAACCCAAGATCACTGTCTCAAGTCTAGAGGGATCCTGAGGTCACTGTAGCAACACGAAAGGGCCCCGTGGACCCGAAATCAACTCGAGATGAGAGCTTAGTCCCTGGCTTCGACTCAAGAGGAATACCACCTTTCCACAAGCACCTCAAGAGGAGGCTTCTCTCAGCTACAGGTATGTGAGAGGGACCCTGATTTTGTGGTCTCATGTGGAATTGACACCGTGATGCTCTGACTCGAAGTAAGGCCGGATATCCCTGCAGTGAATTGAATGCAGGCTCGTCTTCCATCTCCCAAGACGAAGGGATGTCTGAATCCCCTGTGGAGACCACAGAGAAAGACCTAGTTCTCCACCTCATTGCGACCGGAGGCCTCACATAATTTGAAAACTTGAGAGGTCCGCGGAGATCAATGCTTCCAAAGGAGACGAGGCCTGACTCCTCTGGAAAATGGATAGGAGGCCCAGGATCCCTTTGGCACGTGGAAAGGGACCCTGGGTCTCCGGCCTCACGTGGAGACTCGTCCAAACTGCCACGCCAAGACTCGAGGAGAATCCCGAGGTGTCTCTCGCACCTAGGCAGGAGTTCTCACGTCGCTGAACAAACACGTGTCTGGGATGGCCCTCCCCGTCGTAACTCGAGAATATACCCCAGGTTCCGGCCGCAACTCTAGAAAAATCATGAGACTTCCCCCTCGCCGCGAGATGAGGCCCGATTCCCCTGCACTGCGTGCAGAGCAATTCCGTGTTCCACATCAAACAAGAAAGGAGCCTTGATTTCCTTAATGGCACTCCAGAGAAAACCCAAGATCACTGTCTCAAGTCTAGAGGGATCCTGAGGTCACTGGAGCAACAGGAAAGGGCTCCGTGGACCCCAAATCAACTCGAGATGAGAGCTTAGTCCCTGGCTTCGACTCAAGAGGAATACCAACTTTCCACAAGCACGTCAAGAGCAGGCTTCTCTCAGCTACATGTATGTGAGAGGTACCCTGAGTTTGTGGCCTCAAGTGGAATGGACACCGAAATGCTCCTACTCGAAGAAAGGCCGGATATCTGAGAGGGTAACAGGCAGGAAGGCCAGGGGTCTCCAAATGGAGGAAAGAGGCTGTAAGTGCCAGACATTTTTATCTCTCTTAAGCGGCAGGAAGAAACAAACCAGCGATCTGTTTTTCCTTCTCTATACAAATTTAAAAAGAGGTTTCTCTTAACATTCTGTGTTGCCATGACACCTGGTCTCACCTAAAGCTAACTACTCTCAGACTTTGAGTTAACCAATACATTCCTTTTTCGTATGGAAATGTTGTCTTAAGCTATGTTAATGAACCCCAGACTCTACCTTCAAGTTGGTTCCGCCAAACGGCCTAACTTACTTACTCAGGTATTGTTCCCCTAATCTATGTAAATGGAACTATTTGTTGGTATTCTGCCCTTCTACAAGATTCCAGTCAATCGTTTTATGGCCTGGGATGGATTATCTGATGCCATTCTAAATTTTATGACATTCCTTTCATTTCATTAACAGACTGTGAGTGACTATATAACATACAGCTAAACACTAGGAGGGGGGTACTCTTTTGCCCCCTTCTGATGCCTATGTCAGAAGCTTTCTCTATGCTTTAATAAAACTTTATTACACAAAAGCTCTGAGCGATCCAGCCTCGTCTCTGGCCCCGGATTGAATTCGTCTCCTCCGGAGGCCAAGAATCCCGCGTCTTATCGTTCAGCAGCAACCTTTCATCTTGGGGGCTCGTCCGTGATCCTTCAGGACAAGGTAAGGATGCTTGGAGCTCTAGTTCTTTGTTCTCCTAGTGAACACGTTTTCCTCTGTACTTTACTAACTCTATGGTGTGCTTGTGTAAATGAATAAAACGCCCTGCGCGAAGCAAGTGAGGAGCCCTGCTCTGCGGGCCCGCGGTGATCTCATAAGGCTATGGCAGAAACCTGTCGGGGGTTTATACCAACCTGCCAATGCCAAGAGGCAACCAATGTCTCCTTCGGGAACTGACCAGAAACGGGCAAAGCGTGTGGACCGAACTCTCCTTTCTCGGTCAAACTTTTCAGTCTCTTTGACCATTTCATAACTCCTTGGGAATTAGAAGTACTAACCTAATCTATCGGATCATAGACTTTCCAGGGACTTGTAATCTATGTTGCTACTGTACTGTGGCCTAGGTCTCAAACTTGAATTGGTAGTCAGGAAGCGCCTAGCCTCGCTAGGCATGGAAAGTTCGGAAGCTGGATGGAGCTCCAACTCCCAGAGCATCTCTGAGGTTAAAGGTTACTCGGATTGGAACTGCAATGGTTTTTTCCTTTGGTAACACTGGCTCTTAGTGGACCAGAGGAGGCTCTTATACCGGTGTGGTGACGCTTGGAAGGAACATCTCAGTTTCATGTTGGTATCGGTCTTATTGCAGTCATGAATATACTCAGGGTTGTGCACAGGCACTCAGGTGACGAATGTTTCCCCCAGAGGTCTTAGCTTGGGAGGCATTCCGAAAGGTTACTCTGATTGCGCCCCGGGTGGCATCAAAGGCAAGCGAGGTGAAGAGCTGGACGTCAGTCAGGGATGCCATCAGGTCTACCCCTGGTGCAGCCCCACCCCATCTCGGTGGTAGAACCGGGAGGGACGAGTGTGACGCCTGCGTCGGTAAGGGACAGACTAAGTCCGACCAGGAAGGAAAAGCTTTTGGTGTAACGTCTGTCTACACCCCCATCTAGAGCAGGGAGGGACGCCTCCGGTAGAAAAAATGGCGCTGGTCGCTTTTTTTCTCTCTTACAGATGGGAGCTAACAATTCCAGCCTCACTCCTTTGAACTGTATCCTGAAAAACTGGGATAGATTTGATCCCCAGGGCTTAAAGAAGACACACCTGGTCTTCCTATGTGATACTGCATGGCCGCGGTACCCACTGGAGGACGGCGAACGGTGGCCAGTTGGAGGGTCTCTTAAGTATAACACTGTTTTACAATTAGACCGGTTCTGTAAAAAGCAAGGGAAATGGGTAGAAGTAGCGTATGTGTTGCCCTTTTTCTCTCTGCGAAATATGCCAGACTTATGTCCTAAGGGTATAGATTTGGGTGTGAAACCTTCCGCTCCCCCCTGTCCTCCTACTTTGCCCCCGTATCCGGGTCTCCGAGATGAGGTTCAAACTGCTTTAGTCTCAGTGGAAACACAAACTGAGACTCAAACTGCCTCGGTCTCAGTGGGAACCCAAATTGAGATTCGAACTGCTCCTGTAGAGGTCCAAACAACTCCTGTCTCAGTACGACTTCAGACTACTCTGGTTTCAGTAGAAACTCAGACCATCGAAGTAGGAGATGAGATAGAGGACAGGAGGCCAAGAGATAAAGAAAAGCAGGTTTCTCCAATCTATCCCTGGGATGTGTGCAGAGCAGCCAGAGAGACTGAGGGACAGCCACTCATGCTGTTGCCCCTTCATGAAGTACCCACCGGGAGAAATTATCAGTCTATGAGAGTTAATAAGCCTTTTTCTTATCAAGAGATACAAAGAATTAAGGAAGATCTGGGAGACTATTTAGAAGACCCAGAAAAGTATATTAGAGCTTTTAAAGGTGTTACTCTGCATTATGACCTCACTTGGAAGGATGTGATGTATATCTTGGGACAAACGTTGACTCCCGACTCAAAGGCTCGAGTTTTGGGAAAAGCGGTTGCTTATGGAGATGAATGGCTTGGTAATGAATCAGTGGGAAAGAGGGAGGACGAGATAACTGCCCTCCCCACTGGGAGTCAGGCGGTCCCAGCTACAGAACCAGACTGGGACTATAACACTGCTAAAGGAAGATGGGATCAGAGTCATTTTGTCAGATGTATTCTTGAAGGACTCAGGCAGGCGCATTCTAAGCCTTTGAACTATGGCAAACTGGCAGACATAGAACAGGAGGAGAAGGAAGCTCCTTGTAAATTCCTAGATAGACTGAGAGAAGCCCTTCGCAGATTCACTGAGATTGATCCCGAAAGTGAAGAGGGGAAAGTGATCTTAAAAGATAAATTTCTCACTCAGTCGGCTCCAGATATTCGCCGTAAGTTATCAAAACGGGCGTATGGACCAAATCAGTCTTTAGATAATCTGTTACAACTGGCTCAGACAGTCTATTATGGTAGGGAATATGAGGAAAAGAAAGAAAGGCAGAGAAAGACGAAGGAAAAGGCGGAAGCCCTCGCAATGGCTATGAAAACCGTTCTTAAGCAGCCTGAGAAAAATGCCCAGAGGGACCCAGGTGAAAAGAGATGGGCTTGCTATTGCTGTGGAAAGGAGGGGCATCTCAAGCGGGATTGCCCTCAGGCATCTAAGCCGCCCCCGGCTCCATGTCCGGTCTGCAAGGGACCACACTGGAGGAGAGACTGCCCCCAGAGGCGTAGGTCTCAGGGGTCTGACTCTCAAGACAATCAGGACTGAAGGTGCCCGGGGGTCCCCACACAAGCTCCCGTCCTAATTACACCTGAGGAACCCCGGGTATTGATAACGGTGGGAGGCCAATCCGTCAATTTCCTTTTAGATACTGGGGCAACTTACTCCGTGCTTACTGAAGCCCCTGGCCCACTTTCTTCCCGATCCGCTTCCGTAATGGGACTGTCTGGACGAGCCTAAAGGTATTACTTCAGTTATTCTCTATCGTGCAACTGGGATTCTGTGCTATTTTCACACGAGTTTCTTATCGTGCCAGAATCACCCTCACCCCTTTTGGGGAGGGATATACTGAGCAAGGTCCATGCCTCTGTTTTCATGAATATGGAGCCTTCCCTTTCTCTACCTTTAGTTGAACAAAATGTGAATCCTAGAGTATGGGCTGATGGAAAATCTGTGGGTCGAGCACAAAATGCTATTCCTGTGGTTGTCAAGCTCAAAGACCCACACTTATTCCCACAGAAGAAGCAGTATCCACTGAAACCTGAGGTTAAAGAAGGGTTAAAACCCATCATTGAGAATTTAAAGGAGCAGGGACTATTAGTTCCCTGTAACAGTCCATGCAACACTCCTATTTTGGGTGTAAAAAAATCAAATGATAAATGGAGATTAGTTCAAGATTTATGAATAATAAATGAGGCTGTGGTTCCTTTACACCCCGTGGTGCCTAATCCTTATACTTTATTGTCTGAAATTCCTGAACGAGCCAAATATTTTTCAGTAATTGATTTAAAAGATGCCTTCTATTCAGTGCCTTTGGCGGAGGAAAGTCAATTTCTATTTGCCTTTGAAGACCCCACACAGGCAGCTTCCCAGTTAACCTGGACAGTTTTGCCCCAGGGATTTCGTGACAGTCCTCACTTATTTGGACAAAGTTTGTCACGGGATCTACAAAACTTTAATAGCTCTGAAGCGGTAGTGTTACAATATGTAGATGATATTTTGCTCTGTGCTGAGACACAGGAAGCTTGTTCACGAGCCTCAGAAGATTTCTTAAACTTTCTGGCAGGCTGCGGTTACAAGGCATCAAGAGAAAAGGCTCAGCTTTGTCAACAATCTGTTAGATATCTGGGCCTAATCATCTCAAAAGGGACTAGGGCCATAGGCCCTGAAAGAATTAAACCTATACTAAACCATCCCCTACCTATGACTTTAAGACAATTGAGAGGATTTTTGGGAATCACAGGCTACTCTCGTATTTGGATTCCAGGCTATGGGGAACTTGCCCGGCCTTTATATAAACTTATAGCTGAAACTCAGCAGGCCCAAACCGACAAACTGGTTTGGTCTCCAGATACTCAAAAGGCTTTTAAGGTTCTTCAGACTGCTCTCCTGCAAGCTCCGGCTTTGAGTTTGCCCACAGGGTCAGAATTTAACCTGTTTGTCACTGAAAGAAAAGGTATGGCCTTGGGAGTTTTGACACAACCCCGGGGGCCTCACCAGCAACCTATTGCTTATCTAAGCAAAAAATTAGATGTAATTGCACGTGGGTGGCCCCACTGCCTAAGAGTAATTGGGGCAGCGGCTTTATTAGCACCTGAAGCTTTAAAAGTAATTAATGGACGAAACCTTACTGTACTGACTTCTCATGATGTGAATGGAATCTTAAATTCTAAGGTTAATATTTGGATGACAGACAGTAGGCTTCTTAAATATCAGTCACTGTTGTTAGAAGGACCAGTAACTAAGCTTAAAGTTTGTGGAAATTTAAATCCTGCCACCTTCCTTCCTGAGAAGGAAGATGAAACACCTGATCACGATTGTTCCCAATTCCTAACTTTAAACTATGCAGCTCGGGAGGATCTAATGGATACCCCATTAGACAATCCTGACATGGAAATATTTACAGACGGCAGTTCTTTTGTTCGGGATGGAAAGCGCAAAGCAGGTTACGCTGTGGTGACTGCTGAACAGGTTTTAGAAGCAAAATCTCTCCCCCAGGGAACCAGTGCCCAGTTAGCGGAGCTCGTGGCTCTTACCCGAGCTCTAGAGTTAAGCAAAGGGCAACGAGTGAATATCTACACTGATTCTAAGTATGCTTATTTGACTTTACATGCTCATGCTGCAATATGGAAAGAAAGACAGTTTAAAACAGCAACAGGAGAACCTATTAAGCATTTCAGAGAGATTGAGAGACTTTTAACTGCTATCTATTGTCCTAAAGAAGTAGCGGTTATGCATTGCAAAGGGCACAGCAGGGATGGGAGTAAAGTAGCTGCCGGTAACCTGTTAGCTGACTCTCAAGCCAAAAAAGCGGCACTTTACGAAACCCCCTCCTTACAGACGCCTTTGATCTGGACAGGTCCTGTGGAACAGGAAAAGCCACAATATACTGAGGAAGAATTAGAAAGATATGAGAAAAGAGGAGCAAAGATTACTGATAAAGAATGGTTACAGTCCGAGGATGGACGATTAATAATTCCTGAAAATGCTCAGTGGAAAATTCTTAAGGGTTTACATCAGAGTTTTCATTTGGGTGTAGAAAGTACTTACCAGATGGCTTCTCGTTTGTTTGAAGGTAAAAATATAATGAAAACTCTAAAGAACATTATCAAACGGTGTGAGGTTTGTCAGAAAAATAACCCAAAGACTGAAAAGCTAGCAAAATCTGGATTACAACGAAAGGGAAAGTATCCTGGAGAGGGCTGGGAAATTGATTTTACTCATATGCCAAAAGCTAATGGATATTCTTGCTTACAAGTTTGGGTGGATACTTTTACTGGATGGATTGAGGCGTTCCCCTGTCATAGTGAACAAGCTAAGGAGGTTATAAAGATTTTAATCCATGAAATTATCCCCAGGTTTGGGCTGCCACGGAGCCTTCAGAGTGACAATGGCTCCGCCTTTAAAGCTGCTATAACTCAGGGGGTGTCTAAAGCTCTAGGAATAGAGTATCACTTACACTGTTCCTGGAGACCCCAATCCTCAGGAAAGGTTGAAAAAGCTAATGACATTATCAAAAGACATCTGCGCAAATTAACTCAAGAAACGCAGGACAACTGGATTAAAGTCCTACCCATAGCTTTAATGAGGGCTCGAACTGCCCCAAAAAAGGAGGGACTGTCCCCCTTTGAATGTATTTATGGAAGGCCTTTCTTACGCACAGACATTGTTATAGATCCTGAGGCCTTAGAGTTAACTAATTATGTAACTCAACTCTCAGCTTTTCAACAGGCATTAACAGAACTCCGGGAGACGACTCCTGACCCAGCCTCTGAATCCAGCAAGCCTCTATTTGAGCCAGGAACCGAGGTCCTCATAAAAACATTGGGATCTGGGGGCTCATCCCTCGAGCCCCTCTGGGAAGGCCCTTAACAGGTTATTCTTTCTTCTCCCACAGCTGTCAAAGTCCCAGGAATTGATTCGTGGGTACATCACACTCGAGTCAAGAGGTGGCACCCTGACCAGAACTAAGTGATGTCATTTTATGTTTTTACTTTCTATGCTCTGACTTTGTATGTTTCAGATGGGCCTGATAATCTATGTGAGCCTACTTCTGCTGACTCCAGAAATCCTGAGTCTGCCCTTTGATCCTCAAGACAATGCCTTCCTGTCCTGGGCTCACTCCTATGCTGCATTCCACAATCGGTCTAACTGCTGGGTCTGCGGAGCACTCCCCTCTTCATCAGTGGAAGGCTTCCCGTGGTGGACATCTCCACTTCAAGGAAAAGACTTTCTCCAAGTCTGCGAATACATTCGACAACAATCATATGTGATGCCTCTCCTTCGTCTGATGACATCTAACAACCCTAGAATGGACTGGTGCCATACTTTGTACCTTAACTATGGACATAACCTGACATATAATTCTAATTGTTTTGTTTTTGCTCTTTGCTCCCTGCATTTGTAACTGTGTGACTGGATTTTTTTCTAGTCGCATAAAAGCTTTTAAGTTACAAATGGTTGCTCAAACTCCTGCTATCACTGCAGCTTCTTCTAACTACTATTTGGGGCCCCTGGATCAGACATCCTCACTATGAGGATTAGGAGAATATGTTGCCTCACCAATTTAGGGACAACGCCCCTTGTCAGCTCTGAAGCAGTTATGGAATGAAAACGACGCCCCTTTTCCCTAGGCAACATAATTCTCCTAAAAGAAAAGGGAGGAATGAGAGGGTAAAAGGCAGGAAGGCCAGGGGTCTCCAAATGGAGGAAAGAGGCTGTAAGTGCCAGACATTTTTATCTCTCTTAAGCGGCAGGAAGAAACAAACCAGCGATCTGTTTTTCCTTCTCTATACAAATTTAAAAGGAGGTTTCTCTTAACATTCTGTGTTGCCATGACACCTGGTCTCACCTAAAGCTAACTACTCTCAGACTTTGAGTTAACCAATACATTCCTTTTTCGTATGGAAATGTTGTCTTAAGCTATGTTAATGAACCCCAGACTCTACCTTCAAGTTGGTTCCGCCAAACGGCCTAACTTACTTACTCAGGTATTGTTCCCCTAATCTATGTAAATGGAACTATTTGTTGGTATTCTGCCCTTCTACAAGATTCCAGTCAATCGTTTTATGGCCTGGGATGGATTATCTGATGCCATTCTAAATTTTATGACATTCCTTTCATTTCATTAACAGACTGTGAGTGACTATCTAACATACAGCTAAACACTAGGAGGGGGGTACTCTTTTGCCCCCTTCTGATGCCTATGTCAGAAGCTTTCTCTATACTTTAATAAAACTTTATTACACAAAAGCTCTGAGCGATCCAGCCTCGTCTCTGGCCCCGGATTGAATTCGTCTCCTCCGGAGGCCAAGAATCCCGCGTCTTATCGTTCAGCAGCAACCTTTCATATCCCTGCAGTGAACTGAATGCAGGCTCGTCTTGCATCTCCCAAGACGAAGCGAAGTGTGAATCCTCTGTGGAGACCACAGAGAAAGACCTAGTTCTCCGCCTCATCGCGACCGGAGGCCTCACGTCCTTTGAAAACTCGAGAGTTCCGCGGAAATCAGTCCTCCCAAAGGGGACGATGCCTGACTCCTCTCGAAAATGCATAGGAGTCCCAGGATCCCTGTGGCACGTGGAAAGGGACCCTGGGTCTCGCGCCTCACGTGGAGACGCGTCCCAATTGCCATGCCAAGACTCGAGGAGAATCCCGAGATGTCCCTCAGACCTAGGCAGGAGTCCTGACGTCGCTGAACAAACACGTGTCTGGAAGGGCCCTCCCTGTCGTAACTCGAGAATATACCCCAGGTTCCGGCCGCAACTTGAGAAAAACCATGAGACTTCCCCCTCGCCGAGAGATGAGCCCCGATTCCCCTGCACTGCGTGCAGAGCAATTCCGTGTTCCACATCAAACGTGAAAGGAGCCTGGATTTCCTTGATGGCACTCCAGAGAAAACCCAAGATCACTGTCTCAAGTCTAGAGGGATCCTGAGGTCACTGGAGCAACACGAAAGGGCTCCGTGGACCACAAATCAACTCGAGATGAGAACTTAGTCCCTGGTTTTGACTCAAGAGGAATACCAACTTTCCACAAGCACCTCAAGAGGAGGCTTCTCTCAGCTACAGGTATGTGAGAGGGACCCTGAGTTTGTGGCCTCAATTGGAATGGACACTGAGATGCTCTGACTCGAAGTAAGGCCGGATATCCCTGCAGTGAATTGAATGCAGGCTCGTCTTGCATCTCCCAAGACGAAGGGATGTCTGAATCCCCTGTGGAGCCCACAGAGAAAGAACTAGTCCTCCGCCTCATCGCGACCTGAGGCCTCACATCCTTTGAAAACTCGAAAGGTCAGCGGAGATCAATGCTTCCAAAGGAGACGATGCCTGATTCCTCTTGAAAATGGATAGGAGTCCCAGGATCCCTGTGGCACGTGGAAAGGGACCCTGGGTCTCCCGCCTCACGTGGAGACGCGTCCCAATTGCCATGCCAAGACTCGAGGAGAACCCCGAGGTGTCCCTCGCACCTAGGCAGGAGTCCTGACGTCGCTGAACAAACACGTGTCTGGAAGGGCCCTCCGCGTCGTAACTCTAGAATATTTCCCAGGTTCCGGCCGCAACTCGAGAAAAACCATGAGACTTCCCCTCGCCGCCAGATGAGGCCCGATTCCCCTGCACTGCGTGCAGAGCAATTCCGTGTTCCACATCAAACTTGAAAGGAGCCTTGATTTCCTTGATGGCACTCCAGAGAGTATCCAGGATCACTGTCTTAAGTCTAGAGGGATCCTGAGGTCACTGTAGCAACATGAAAGTGCTCCGTGGACCCCAAATCAATTCGAGATGAGGGCTTAATCCCTGGCTTCGACTCAAGAGGAATACCAACTTTCCACAAGCACCTGAAGAGGAGGCTTCTCTTAGCTACAGGTATGTGAGAGGGATCCTGAGTTGGTGGACTGAAGTGGAATGGACACTGAGATGCTCTGACTCGAAGTAAGGACGGATATCCATGCAGTGAATTGAATGCAGGCTCGTCTTGCATCTCCCAAGACGAAGGGATGTCTGAATCCCCTGTGGAGCCCACAGAGAAAGAACTAGTCCTCCGCCTCATCGCGACCTGAGGCCTCACATCCTTTGAAAACTCGAGAGGTCCGCGGAGATCAATGCTTCCAAAGGAGACAATGCCTGACTCCTCTTGAAAATGGATAGGAGTCCCAGGATCCCTGCGGCACCTGGAAAGGGACACTGGGTCTCCCGCCTCACGTGGAGACGCGTCCCAATTGCCATGCCAAGACTCGAGGAGAATCCCGAAGTGGCCCTCGCA
This sequence comes from Dama dama, assembly GCF_033118175.1. Classification (NCBI taxonomy): domain Eukaryota; kingdom Metazoa; phylum Chordata; class Mammalia; order Artiodactyla; family Cervidae; genus Dama; species Dama dama. Next base: position 4,540,415 of record NW_026870893.1, on the reverse strand, counting down.
CCTCGGCAGGAGTCCTGACGTCGCTGAACAAACACATGTCTGGAAGGGCCCTCCCTGTCGTAACTCTAGAATATACCCCAGGTTCCGGCCGCAACTCGAGAAAAACCATGAGACTTCCCCCTCGCCGCGAGATGAGGCCCGATTCCCCTGCACTGCGTGCAGAGCAATTCTGTGTTCCACATGAAACGTGAAAGGAGCCTTGATTTCCTTGATGGCACTCCAGAGAAAACCCAAGATCACTGTCTCAAGTCTAGAGGGATCCTGAGGTCACTGTAGCAACACGAAAGGGCTCCGTGGACCCCAAATCAACCAGAGATGAGAGCTTAGTCACTAGCTTCGACTCAAGAGGAATACCACCTTTCCACAAGCACCTCAAGAGGAGGCTTCTCTCAGCTACAGGTATGTGAGAGGGACCCTGAGTTTGTGGCCTCAAGTGGAATGGACAGCGAGATGCTCTGACTCGAAGTAAGGCCGGATATCCCTGCAGTGATTGGAGTGCAGGCTCGTCTTGCATCTCCCAAGACGAAGGCATGTCTGAATCCACTGTGGAGACCACAGAGAAAGACCAAGTTCTCGCCTCATCGCGACCGGAGGCCTCACATCTTTTAAAAACTCGAGAGGTCCGCGGAGATCAATGCTTCCAAAGGAGATGATGCCTGACTCCTCTTGAAAATTGATAGGAGTCCCAGGATCCATGTGGCACGTGGAAAGGGAACCTGGGTCTCCCGCATCACGTGGAGACGCGTCCCAATTGCCATGCCGAGACTCGAGGAGAATCGCGGGAGTCCCTCCCACCTAGGCAGGAGTCCTGACGTCGCTGAACAACCACGTGTCTGGAAGGGCCCTCCGCGTCGTAACTCGAGGATATACCCCAGGTTCCGGCCGCAACTCGAGAAAAACCATGAGACTTCCCCCTCGCCGCGAGATGAGGCCCGATTCCCCTGCACTGCGTGCAGAGCAATTCCGTGTTCCACATCAAACATGAAAGGAGCCTTGATTTCCTTGATGGCACTCCAGAGAAAACCCAAAATCACTGTCTCAAGTCTAGAGGGATCCTGAGTTCACTGTAGCAACACAAAAAGGCTCCGTGGACCCCAAATCAACTTGAGATGAGAGCTTAGTCCCTGGCTTTGACTCAAGAGGAATACCAACTTTCCACAAGCACCTCAGGAGGAGGCTTCTCTCAGCTAGAGGTATGTGAGAGGGACCCTGAGTTTGTGGCCTCAAGTGGAATGGACACCGAGATGCTCTAACTCGAAGTAAGGCCGGATATCCCTGCAGTGAATTGAATGCAGGCTCATCTTGCATCTTCCAAGATGAAGGGATGTCTGAATCCCCTGTGGAGACCATAGAGAAAGACCTAGTTCTCCGCCTCATCGCGACAGAAGGCCTCACATCCTTTGAAAACTCGAGAGGTCCGCAGAGATCAATGCTTCCAAAGAGACGATGCCTGACTCCTCTTGAAAATGGATAGGAGTCCCAGGATCCCTGTGGCACGTGGAAAGGGACCCTGGGTCTCCCGCCTCACGGGGAGACGCGTCCCAATTGCCATGCCAAGACTCGAGGAGAATCCCGAGGTGTCCCTCGCACCTAGGCAGGAGTCCTGACGTCGCTGAACAAACAGGTGTCTGGAAGGGCCCTACCCGTCGTAACTCGAGAATATCCCCCAGTTTCTGGCCGCAAGTTGAGAAAAACCATGAGACTTCCCCCTCGCCGCGAGATGAGGCCCGATTCCCCTGCACTGCGTGCAGAGCAATTCCGTGTTCCACATCAAACGTGAAAGGAGCCTTGATTTCCTTGATGGCACTCCAGAGAAAACCCAAGATCACTGTCTCAAGTCTAGAGGGATCCTGAGGTCACTGGAGCAACACGAAAGTGCTCCGTGGACCCCAAGTCAACTCGAGATGAGAGCTTAGTCCTTGGCTTCGACTCAAGAGGAACAAAAACTTTCCACCAGCACCTCAAGAGGAGGCTTCTCTCAGCTACAAGTATGTGAGAGGGACCCTGAGTTTGTGGCCTCAAGTGGAATGGACACCGAGATGTTCTGACTCGAAGTAAGGCCGGATATCCCTGAAGTGAATTGAATGCAGGCTCGTCTTGCATCTCCCAAGACGAAGGGATGTCTGAATCCCCTGTGGAGACCACAGAGAAAGACCTAGTCCTCCGCTTCATCGCGACCGGACGCCTCACATCCTTTGAAAACTCGAGAGGTCCGCGGAGATCAATGCTTCCAAAGGAGACGATGCCTGACTCCTCTTGAAAATGGATAGGAGTCCCAGGATCCCTTTGGCACGTTATAAGGGACCCTGGGTCTCCCGCCTCACGTGGAGACTCGTCCAAATTGCCATGCCAAGACTCGAGGAGAATCCCGAGGTGTCCCTCGCACCTAGGCAGGAGTCCTGACTTCGCTGAACAAACACGTGTCTCGAAGGGCCCTCCCCGTCGTAACTCGAGAATATACCCCAGGTTCCGGCCGCAACTCGAGAAAAACCATGAGACTTCCCCCTCGCCGCGAGATGAGGCCCGAATCCCCTGCACTGCGTGCAGAGCAATTCCGTGTTCCTCATCAAACGTGAAAGGAGCCTTGATTTCCTTGATGGCACTCCAGAGAAAACCCAAGATCACTGGCTCAAGTCTAGAGGGATCCTGAGGTCACTGGAGCAACACGAAAGGGCTCCGTGGACCCCAAATCAACTCGAGATGAGAGCTTAGTCCCTGGCTTCGACTCAAGAGGAATACCAACTTTCCACAAGCACCTCAAGAGGAGGCTTCTCTCAGCTACAGGTATGTGAGAGGGACCCTGAGTTTGTGGCCTCAAGTGGAATGGACACGGAGATGCTCTGACTCGAATTAAGGCCGGATATCCCTGCAGTGAATTGAATGCAGGCTCGTCTTGCATCTCCCAAGACGAAGGGATGTCTGAATCCCCTGTGGAGACCACAGAGAAAGAGCTAGTCCACCGCCTCAACGCGACTGGAGGCCTCACATCCTTTGAAAACTCGAGAGGTCTGCGGAGATCAATGCTTCCAAAGGAGACGATGCCTGACTCCTCTTGAAAATGGATAGGAGTCCCAGGATCCCTGTGGCACGTGGAAAGGGACCCTGCGTCTCCCGCCTCACGTGGAGACGCGTCCCAATTGCCATGCGAAGACTCGAGGAGAATCCCGAGGTGTCCCTCGCACCTAGGCTGGAGTCCTTACGTCGCTGAACAAACACGTGTATGGAAGGGACCTCCCCGTCGTAACTCGAGAATATACCCCAGGTTCCGGCCGCAACTCGAGAAAAACCATGAGACTTCCCCCTCGCCACGAGATGAGGCCCGATTCCCCTGCACTGCGTCCAGAACAATTCCGTGTTCCACATCATACGTGAAAGGAGCCTTGATTTCCTTGATGACACTCCAGAGAAAACAAAAGATCACTGTCTCAAGTCTAGAGGGATCCTGAGGTCACTGGAGCAAAACAAAAGGGCTCCGTGGACCCCAAATCAACTCAAGATGAGAGCTTAGTCCCTGGCTTCGACTCAAGAGGAATACCAACTTTCCACAAGCACCTCAAGAGGAGGCTTCTCTCAGCTACAGGTATGTGAGAGGGACCCTGAGTTTGTGGCCTCAAGTGGAATGGACACCGAGATGCTCTGACTCGAAGTAAGGCCAGATATCCCTGCAGTGAATTGAATGCAGGCTCGTCTTGCATCTCCCAAGACGAAGGGATGTCTGAATTCCCTGTGGCGACCACAGAGAAAGACCTAGTCCTCCGCCTCATTGCGACCGGAGGCCTCACATCCTTTGAAAACTCGAGAGGTCCGCGGAGATCAATGCTTCCACAGGAGACGATGCCTGACTCCTCTTGAAAATGGATAGGCGCCCCAGGATCCCTGTGGCACGTGGAAAGGAACCCTGGTCTCCTGCCTCACATGGAGACGCGTCTAAATTGCCATGCCAAGACTCGAGGAGAATCGCAAGGTGTCCCACGCACCTAGGCAGGAGTCCTGACGTCGATGAAAAAACACGTGTCTGGAAGTGCCCTCCCCCTCGTAACTCGAGAATATACCCCAGGTTCTGGCCGCAACTCGAGAAAAACCATGAGACTTCCCCCTCGCCACGAGATGAGGCTCGATTCCCCGGCACTGCGTGCAGAGCAAATCCGTGTTCCACATCAAACGTGAAAGGAGCCTTGATTTCCTTGATGGCACTCCAGAGGAAACCCAAGATCATTGTCTCAATTCTAGAGGGATCCTGAGGTCACTGGAGCAACACAAAAGGGCTCCGTGGACCGCAAATCAACTCTAGATGAGAGCTTAGTCCCTGGCTTTGACTCAAGAGGAATACCAACTTTCCACAAGCACCTCAAGAGGAGGCTTCTCTCAGCTACAGGTATGTGAGAGGGACCCTGAATTTGCGGCCTCAAGTGGAATGGACACCGAGATGCTCTGACTCGAAGTAAGGCCGGATATCCCTGCAGTGAATTGAATGCAGGCTCGTCTTGCATCTCCCAAGACGAAGGGATGTCTGAATCCCATGTGGAGACCACAGAGAAAGACCTAGTCCTCCGCCTCATCGCGACCGGAGGCCTCACATCCTTTGAAAACTCGAGAGGTCCGCGGAGATCAATGCTTCCAAAGGAGACGATGCCTGACTCCTCTTGAAAATGGATAGGAGTCCCAGGATCCCTGTGGCACGTGGAAAGGGACCCTGGGTCTCCCGCCTCACGTGGAGACGTGTCCCAATTGCCATGCCAAGACTCGAGGAGAATCGCGAGGGGTCCCTCGCACCTAGGCAGGAGTCCTGACGTCGCTGAACAAACACTTGTCTGGAAGGGCCCTCCCCGTCGCAACTCGAGAATATACCCCAGGTTCCGGCCGCAACTCGAGAAAAACCATGAGACTTCCCCCTCGCCGCGAGATGAGGCCCGATTCACCAGCACTGCGTGCAGAGCAATTCCGTGTTCCACATCAAACGTGAAAGGAGCCTTGATTTCGATGACGGCACTCCAGAGAAAACCCAAGATCACTGTCTCAAGTCTAGAGGGATCCTGAGGTCACTGGAGCAACACGAAAGGGCTCCGTGGACCCCAAATCAACTCGAGATGAGAGCTTAGTCCCTGGATTCGACTCAAGAGGAATACCAACTTTCCACAAGCACCTCAAGAGGAGGCTTCTCTCAGCTACAGGTATGTGAGAGGGACCCTGAGTTTGTGGCCTCAAGTGGAATGGACACGGAGATGCTCTGACTCGAAGTAAGGCCAGATATGCCTGCAGTGAATTGAATGCAGGCTCGTCTTGCATCTCCCAAGACGAAGGGATGTCTGAATCCCCTGTGGAGACCACAGAGATAGACCTAGTCCTCCGCCTCAATGCGAACGGAGGCCTCACATCCTTTGAAAACTCGAGAGGTCCGCTGAGATCAATGCTTCCAAAGGAGACGATGCCTGACTCCTCTTGAAAATGGATAGGAGTCCCAGGATCCCAGTGGCACGTGGAATGGGACCCTGGGTCTACTGCCTCACGTGGAGACGCGTCCCAATTGCCATGCCAAGACTCGAGGAGAATCCCGAGGTGTCCCTCGCACCTAGGCAGGAGTCCTGACGTCGATGAACAGGCACTTGTCTGGAAGGGCCCTCCCCGACGTAACTCGAGAATATACCCCAGGTTCTGGCAGCAACTCGAGAAAAACCATGAGACTTCCCCCTCGCCGCGAGATGAGGCCCGATTCCCCTGCACTGCGTGCAGAGCAATTCCGTGTTCCACATCAAACGTGAAAGGAGCCTTGATTTCCTTGATGGCACTCCAGAGAAAACCCAAGATCACTGTCTCAAGTCTAGAGGGATCCTGAGGTCACTGGAGCAACAGGAAAGGGCTCCGTGGACCCCAAATCAACTCGAGATGAGAGCTTAGTCCCTGGCTTCGACTCAAGAGGAATACCACCTTTCCACAAGCACCTCAAGAGGAGGCTTCTCCCAGCTACAGGTATGTGAGAGGGACCCTCAGTTTGTGGCCTCAAGTGGAATGGACACGGAGATGCTCTGACTCGAAGTAAGGCCGGATATCACCGCAGTGAATTGAATGCAGGCTCGTCTTGCATCTCCCAAGACGAAGGGATGTCTGAATCCCCTGTGGAGACCACAGAGAAAGACCTAGTTCTCTGCCTCCTCGCGACAGGAGGCCTCACATCCTTTGAAAACTTGAGAGGTCCTCGGAGATCAATGCTTCCAAAGGAGACGATGCCTGACTCTTCTTGAAAATGGATAGGAGTCCCAGGATCCCTGTGGCACGTGGAAAGGGACCCTGGGTCTCCCGCCTCACGTGGAGACGCGTCCCAATTGCCATGCCAAGACTCGAGGAGAATCCCGAGGTGTCCCTCGCACCTAGGCAGGAGTCCTGACGTCGCTGAACAAACACGTGTCTGGAAGGGCCCTCCCCGTCGTAACTCGAGAATATACCCCTGGTTCCGGCCGCAAATCGAGAAAAACCATGAGATTTCCCCTTCACCGCGAGATGAGGCCCTATTCCCCTGCACTGCGTTCAGAGCAATTCCGTGTTCCACATCAAACGTGAAAGGAGCCTTGATTTCCTTGATGGCACTCCAGAGAAAACCCAAGATCACTGTCTCAAGTCTAGAGGGATCCTGAGGTCACTGGTGCAACAAGAAAGGGCTCCGTGGACCACAATCAACTCGAGATGAGAGCTTAGTCCCTGGCTTCGACTCAAGAGGAATACCAACTTTCCATAAGCACCTCAAGAGGAGGCTTCTCTCACCTACTGGTATGTGAGAGTTACCCTGAATTTGTGGCCTCAAGTGTAATGGACACCGAGATGCTCTGACTCGAAGTAAGGCCGGGTATCCCTGCAGTGAATTGAATGCAGGCTCGTCTTGCATCTCCCAAGACGAAGGGATGTCTGAAAGCCCTGTGGAGACGACAGACAAAGACCTAGTCCTCCGCCTCATCGCGACCCGAGGCCTCACATCCTTTGAAAACTTGAGAGGTCTGCGGAGATCAATGCTTCCAAAGGAGACAATGCCTGAATCATCTTGAAAATGGATAGGAGTCCCAGGATCCCTGTCGCACGTGGAAAGGGACCCTGGGTCTCCCGCCTCAAGTGGAGACGCGTCCCAATTGCCATGCCAAGACTCGAGGAGAATCCCGAGGTGTCCCTCGCACCTAGGCAGGAGTCCTGACGTCGCTGAACAAACACGTGTCTGGAAGGGCCCTCCCGGTCGTAACTCGAGAATATACCCCAGGTTCCAGCCGCAACTCGAGAAAAACCATGAGACTTCCCCCTCGCCGCGAGATGAGGCCCGATTCCCCTGGACTGCATGCAGAGCAATTCCGTGTTCCACATCAAAAGTGAAAGGAGCCTTGATTTCCTTGATGGCACTCCAGAGAAAACCCAAGATCACTGTCTCAAGACTAGAGGGATCCTGAGGTCACTGGAGCAACACGAAAGGGCTCCATGGACCCCAAATCAACTCGAGATGAGAGCTTAGTCCCTGGCTTCGACTCAAGAGGAATACCAACTTTTCACAAGCACCTCAAGAGGAGGCTTCTCTCAGCTACACTTTTGTGAGAGGGACCCTGAGTTTGTGGCCTCAAGTGGAATGGTCACCGAGATGCTCTGACTCGAAGTAAGGCCGGATATCCCTGCAGTGAATTGAATGCAGGCTGGTCTTGCATCTCCCAAGACGAAGGGATGTCTGAATCCCCTGTGGAGACCACAGAGAAAGACCTAGTCCTCCGACTCATCAAGACCGGGGGCCTCACATCCTTTGAAAACTCGAGAGGTCTGCGGAGATCAATGCTTCCAAAGGAGACGATGCCTGACTCTTCTTGAAAATGGATAGGAGTCCCAGGATCCCTGTGGCACGTGGAAAGGGACCCTGGGTCTCCGGCCTCACGTGGAGACGCGTCCCAATTGCCATGCCAAGACTCGAGGAGAATCCCGAGGTGTCCTTCGCACCTAGGCAGGAGTCCTGACGTCTCTGAACAAACACGTGTCTGGAAGGGTCCTCCCAATCGTAACTCGAGAATATACCCCAGGTTCCGGCCGCAAATCGAGAAAAACCATGAGATTTCCACCTAGCCGCGAGTTGAGGCCCGATTCCCCGCACTGCATGCAGAGCAATTCCGTGTTCCACATCAAACGTGAAAGGAGCCTTGATTTCCTTGATGGCACTCCAGAGAAAACCCAAGATCACTGGCTCAAGTCTAGAGGGATCCTGAGGTCACTGGAGCAACACGAAAGGGCTCCTTGGACCCTAAATCAACTCGAGATGAGAGCTTAGTCCCTGGCTTCGACTCAAGAGGAATACCAACTTTCCACAAGCACCTCAAGAGGAGGCTTCTCTCAGCTACAGGTATGTGAGAAGGACCCTGAGTTTGTGGCCTCAGGTGGAATGGACACCGAGATGCTCTGACTCGAAGTGAGGCCGGATATCCCTGCATTGAATTGAATGCAGGCTCGTCTTGCATCTCCCAAGACGAAGGGATGTCTGAATCCCCTGTGGAGACGACAGAGAAAGTCCTAGTCCTCCGCCTCATCGCGACCGGAGGCCTCACATCCTTTAAAAACTCGAGAGGTCTGCGGAGATAAATGCTTCCAAAGGAGACGATGCCTGACTCTTCTTGAAAATTGATAGGAGTCCCAGGATCACTGTGGCACGTGGAAATGGACACTGGGTCTCCCGCCTCACGTGGAGACGCGTCCCAAATGCCATGCCAAGACTCGAGGAGAATCCCGAGGTGTCCCTCGCACCTAGGCAGGAGTCCTGACGTCGCTGAGCAAACACGTGTTTGGAAGGGCCCTCCCCGTCGTAACTCGAGAATATACCCCAGGTTCCGGCCGCAACTCGAGAAAAACCATGAGACTTCTCCCTCGCCGCGAGATGAGGCCCGATTCCCCTGCACTGCGTGCAGAGCAATTCCGTGTTCCACATCAAACGTGAAAGGAGCCTTGATTTCCTTGATGGCACTCCAGAGAAAACCCAAGATCACTGTCTCAAGTCTAGAGGGATCCTGAGGTCACTGGAGCAACACGGAAGGGCTCCGTGGACCCCAAATCAACTCGAGATGAGAGCTTAGTCCCTGGCTTCGACTCAAGAGGAATACCAACTTTCCACAAGCACCTTAAGAGGAGGCTTCTCTCAGCTACAGGTATGTGAGAGGGACCCTGAATTTGTGGACTCAAGTGGAATGGACACCGAGATGCTCTGACTCGAAGTAAGGCCGGATATCCCTGCAGTCAATTGAATGCAGGCTCGTCTTGAATCTCCCAAGACGACGGGATGTATGAATCCCCTGTGGAGACCACAGCAAAAGACCTAGTCCTCCGCCTCATCGCGACCGGAAGCCTCACATCCTTTGAAAACTCGAGAGGTCTGCGGAGATCAATGCTTCCAAAGGAGACGATGCCTGACTCCTCTTGAAAATGGATAGGAGTCCCAGGATCCCTGTGGCACGTGCAAAGGGACCCTGGGTCTCCCGCCTCACGTGGAGACGCGTCCCCATTGCCATGCCAAGACTCGAGGAAAATCCCGAGGTGTCCCTCGCACCTAGGCAGGAGTCCTGACGTCGCTGAACAAACACGTGTCTGGAAGGGCCCTCCTCGTCGTAACTCGAGAATATACCCCAGGTCCCGGCCGCAACTCGAGAAAAACCATGAGACTTCCCCCTCGCCGCGAGATGAGGTCCGATTCCCCTGCACTGCGTGCAGAGCAATTCCGTGTTCCACATCAAACGTGAAAGAAGCCTTGATTTCCTTGATGGCACTCCAGGAAAAACCCAAGATCACTGTCTCAAGTCTAGAGGGATCCTGAGGTCACTGGAGCAACACGAAATGGCTCCGTGGACCCCAAATCAACTCGAGATGAGAGCTTAGTCCCTGGCTTCGACTCAAGAGGACTACCAACTTTCCACAAGCACCTTAAGAGGAGGCTTCTCTCAGCTACATGTATGTGAGAGGGACCCTGAATTTGTGGCCTCAAATGGAATGGACACCGAGATGCTCTGACTCGAAGTAAGGCCGGATATCCCTGCAGTGAATTGAATGCAGGCTCGTCTTGCATCTCCATAGATGAAGGGATGTCTGAATCCCCTGTGGAGACATCAGAGAAAGACCTAGTCCTCCACCTCATCAAGACCGAAGGCCTCACATCCTTTGAAAACTCGAGAGTTCTGCGGAGATCAATGCTTCCAAAGGAGATGATGCCTGACTCCTCTTCAAAATAGATAGGAGTCCCAGGATTCCTGTGGCACGTGGAAAGGGACCCTGGGTCTCCCGCCTCACGTGGAGACGCGTCCCAATTGCCATGCCAAGACTCGAGGAGAATCCCGAGGTGTCCCTCGCACCTAGGCAGGAGTCCGACGTCGCTGAACAAACACGTGTCTGGAAGGGCCCTCCCTGTCGTAACTCGAGAATATACCCCAGGTTCCGGCCGCAACTCGAGAAAAACCATGAGACTTCCCCCTCGCCGCGAGATGAGGCCCGATTCCACTGCACTGCGTGCAGAGCAATTCCGTGTTCCACATCAAACGTGAAAGGAGCCTTGATTTCCTTGATGGCACTCCAGAGAAACCTCAAGATGACTGTCTCAAGTCTAGAGGGATCCTGAGGTCACTGGAGCAACAAGAAAGGGCTCTGTGGACCCCAAATCAACTCGAGATGAGAGCTTAGTCCCTGGCTTCGACTCAAGAGGAATACCAACTTTCCACAAGCACCTCAAGAGGAGGCTTCTCTCAGCTACAGGTATGTGAGAGGGACCCTGAGTTTGTGGCCTCAAGTGGAATGGAAACCGAGATGCTTTGACTCGAAGTAAGGCCGGATATCCCTGCAGTGAATTGAATGCAGGCTCGTCTTGCATCTCCATAGACGAAGGGATGTCTGAATCCCCTGTGGAGACCACAGAGAAAGTCTTAGTCCTCCGCCTCATCGCGACCGGAGGCCTCACATCCTTTGAAAACTGGAGATGTCTGCGGAGATCAATGCTTCCAAAGGAGACGATGCCTGACTCTTCTTGAAAATGGATAGGAGTCCCAGGATCCCTGTGGCACGTGGAAAGGGACCCTGGGTCTCCCGCCTCACGTGGAGACGCGTCCCAATTGCCATGCCAAGACTCGAGGAGAATCCCGAGGGGTCCCTCGCACCTAGGCAGGAGTCCGGACGTCGCTGAACAAACACGTGTCTGGAAGGGCCCTCCCCGTCGAAACTTGAGAATATACCCTAGGTTCCGGCCGCAACTTGAGAAAAACCATGAGACTTCCGCCTCGCCGCGAAATGAGGCCAGATTCCCCTGCACTGCGTGCAGAGCAATTCCGTGTTCCACATTAAACGTGAAAGGAGCCTTGATTTCCTTGATGGCACTCCAGAGAAAACCCAAGATCACTGTCTCAAGTCTAGAGGGATCCTGACGTCACTGGAGCAACACCAAAGGGCTCCATAGACCCCAAATCAACTCGTGATGACAGCTAGTCCCTGGCTTCGACTCAAGAGGAATACCAACTTTCCACAAGCACCTCAAGAGGAGGCTTCTCTCAGCTACAGGTATGTGAGAGGGCCCCTGAGTTTGTGGCCTCAAGTGGAATGGACACCGAGATGCTCTGACTCGAAGTAAGGCCGGATATCCCTGCAGTGAATTGAATGCAGGCTCGTCTTGCATCTCCCAAGACGAAGGGATGTCTGAATCCCCTGTGGAGACCACAGAGAAAGACCTAGTTCTCCGCCTCATCGAGACAGGAGGCCTCCCATCCTTTGAAAACTCGAGAGGTCCCTGGAGATCAATGCTTCCAAAGGAGACGATGCCTGACTCCTCTTGAAAATGGATAGCAGTCCCAGGATCCCTGTGGCACGTGGAAAGGGACCCTGGGTCTCCCGCCTCTCGTGGACACGCGTCCCAATTGCCATGCCAAGGCTCGAGGAGAATCCCGAGGTGTCCCTCGCACCTAGGCAGGAGTCCTGACGTCGCTGAACAAACACGTGTCTGGAAGGGCCCTCCCCGTCGTAACTCGAGAATGTACCCTAGGTTCCGACCGTAACTTGAGAAAAACCATGAGACATCCCCCTTGCCGCGAGATGAGGCCCGATTCCCATGCACTGTGTGCAGAGCAATTCCGTGTTCCACATCAAACTTGAAAGGAGCCTTGATTTCCTTGATGGCACTCCAGAGAAAACCCAAGATCACTGTCTCATGTCTAGAGGTATCCTGAGGTCACTGGAGCAACAAGAAAGGGCTCCGTGGACCCCAAATCAACTCGAGATGAGAGCTTAGTCCCTGGCTTCGACTCAAGAGGAATACCAACTTTCCATAAGCACCTCAAGAGGAGGCTTCTCTCAGCTAAAGGTATGTGAGAGTGACCCTGAATTTGTGGCCTCAAGTGTATTGGACACCGAGATGCTCTGACTCGAAGTAAGGCCGGATATCCCTGCAGTGAATTGAATGCAGGCTCGTCTTGCATCTCCCAAGACGAAGGGATGTCTGAATCCCCTGTGGAGATGACAGAGAAAGAGCTAGTCCTCCGCCTCATCACGAGCGGAGGCCTCACATCCTTTGAAAACTCGAGAGGTCCGCGGAGATCAATGCTTCCAAAGGAGACGATGCCTGACTCCTCTTGAAAATGGATAGGAGTCCCAGGATCCCTGTGGCACGTGGAAAGGGACACTGGGTCTCCCGCCTCACGTGGAGACGCGTCCCAATTCCCATGCCAAGACTCGAGGAGAATCCCGAGGTGTCCCTCGCACCTAGGCAGGAGTCCTGACATCGCTGAACAAACACGTGTCTGGAAGGGCCCTCCCCGTCGTAACTCGAGAATATAACCCAGGTTCGGGCCGCAACTCGAGAAAAACCATGAGATTTCCCCCTCGCCGCGAGTTGAGGCCCGATTCACCTGCACTGCATGCAGAGCAATTCCGTGTTCCACATGAAACGTGAAAGGAGCCTTGATTTCCTTGATGACACTCCAGAGAAAACCCAAGATCAATGTCTCAAGTCTAGAGGGATCCTGAGGTCACTGGACCAACAGGAAAGGGCTCCGTGGACCAAAATACACTCGAGATGAGAGCTTAGTCCCTGGCTTAGACTCAAGAGGAATACGAACTTTCCACAAGCACCTCAAGAGGAGGCTTCTCTCAGCTACATGTATATTTGAGGGACCCCGAGTTTGTGGCCTCAAGTGGAATGGACACCGAGATGCTCTGACTCGAAGTAAGGCCGGATATCCCTGCAGTGAATTGAATGCAGGCTCGTCTTGCATCTCCCAAGACGAAGGGTTGTCTGAATCCCCTGTGGAGACCACAGAGAAAGACCTAGTCCTCCGCCTCCTCGCAACCGGAGGCCTCATATCCTTTGAAAATTCCAGAGGTCCGCTGAGATCAATACTTGCGAAGGAGACGATGCCTGACTCCTCTTGAAAATGGATAGGAGTCCCAGGATCACTCTGGCACGTGGAAAGGGACTCTCGGTCTCCCGCCTCACGTGGAGACGCGTCCCAATTGCCATGCCAAGACTCGAGGAAAATCTCGAGGAATCCCTCACACCTAGGCAGGAGTCCTGACGTCGCTGAACAAACACGTGTCTGGAAGGGCCCTCCCCATCGTAACTCGAGAATATACCCCAGGTTCCGGCGCAACTCGAGAAAAACCATGAGACTTCCCCCTCGCCGCGAGATGAGGCCCGATTCCCCTGCACTGCGTGCAGAGCAATTCCGTGTTCCACATCAAACGAGAAAAAAGCCTTGATTTCCTTGATGGCACTCCAGAGAAAACCCAAGATCACTGTCTCAAGTCTAGAGGGATCCTGAGGTCACTGTAGCAACACAAAAGGGCTCTGTGCACCCCAAATCAACTCGAGATGAGAGCTTAGTTCCTGGCTTCGACTCAAGAGGAATTCCAACTTTCCACAAGCACCTCAAGGGGAGGCTTCTCTCAGCCACATGTATGTGAGAGGGACCCTGAGTTTGTGGGCTCAAGTGGAATGGACACCGAGATGCTCTGTCTCGAAGTAAGGCCGGATATCCCTGCAGTGAATTGAATGCAGGCTCGTCTTGCATCTCCCAAGACGAAGGGATGTCTGAATCCCCTGTGGAGACGACAGAGAAAGAACTAGTTCTCCGCCTCATCGCGACCGGATGCCTCACATCCTTTGAAAACTCGAGAGGTCCACGGAGATCAATGCTTCCAAAGGAGACGATGCCTGACTCCTCTTGAAAATGGATAGGAGTCCCAGGATCCCTGTGGCACGTGGAAAGGGACCCTGGGTCTCCCGCCTCACGTGGAGACGCATCCCAATTGCCATGCCAAGACTCGACGAGAATCCCGAGTTGTCCCTCGCACCTAGGCAGGGGTCCTGACGTTGCTGAACAAACATGTGTCTGGAAAGACCCTCCCCGTCGTAACTCGAGAATATACCCCAGGTTCCGGCCGCAACTCGAGAACAACCATGAGACTTCCCCCTCGCCGCGAGATGAGGCCCGATTCCCCTGCAATGCATGCAGAGCAATTCCGTGTTCCACATCAAACGTGAAAGGAGCCTTGATTTCCTTAATGGCACTCCATACAAAACCCAAGATCACTGTCTCAAGTCTAGAGGGATCCTGAGGTCACTGTAGCAACACGAAAGGGCTCCGTGGACCCAAAACCAACTCGAGATGAGAACTTAGTCCCTGGCTTCGACTCAAGGGGAATACCAACTTTCCACAAGCACCTCAAGCGGAGGCTTCTCTCAGCTACAGGTATGTGAGAGGGACCCTGAGTTTGTGGCCTCAAGTGGAATGGACACCGAGACGCTGTGACTCGAGGTAAGGCCGGATATCCCTGCAGTGAACAGAATGCATGCTCGTCTTGCATCTCCCAAGACGAAGGGATGTCTGAATCCCCTGTGGAGACCACAGAGAAAGACCTAGTTCTCCGTCTCATCGAGACCGGAGGACTCACAACCTTTGAAAACTCGAGAGGTCCACGGAGATCAATGCTTCCAAAGGAGACGATGCCTGACTCCTCTTCAAAATGGATAGGAGTCCCAGGATCCCTGTGGCACGTGGAAAGGGACCCTGGGTCTCTTGCCTCATGTGGAGACGCGTTCCAATTGCCATGCCAAGACTTTAGGAGAATCCAAAGGTGTCCCTCGCACCTATCACGTGTCTGGAAGGGCCCTCCCCTTCGTAACTCTAGAATATACCCCAGGTTCAGGCCGCAACTCGAGAAAAACCATGAGACTTCCCCCTCGCCGCGAGATGAGGCCCGATTCCCCTGCCCTGCGTGCAGAGCAACTCCGTGTTCCACATCAAACGTGAAAGGAGCCTTGATTTCCTTGATGGCACTCCAGAGAAAACCCAAGATCACTGTCTCAAGTCTAGAGGGATCCTGAGGTCACTGGAGCAACACGAACGGGCTCCGTGGACCCCAAATCAACTCGAGATGAGAGCTTAGTCCCTGGCTTCGACTCAAGAGGAATACCAACTTTCCACAAGCACCTCAAGAGGAGGCTTCTCTCAGCTACAGGTATGTGAGAGGGACCCTGAGTTTGTGGCCTCAAGTGGAATGGACACCGAGATGCTCTGACTCGAAGTAAGGCCGGATATCCCTGCAGTGAATTGAATGCAGGCTCGTCTTGCATCTAACAAGACGAAGGGATGTCTGAATCCCCTGTGGAGACCACAGAGAAAGACCGAGTTCTCCGCCTCATCGAGACCGGAGGCCTCACATTCTTTGAAAACTCGAGAGGTCCACGGAGATCAATGCTTCCAAAGGAGACGATGCCTGACTCCTCTTGAAAATGGATAGGAGTCCCAGGATCCCTGTGGCACGTGGAAAGGGACCCTGGGTCTCCCGCCTCACGTGGAGACGCGTCCAAATTGCCATGCCAAGACTCGAGGAGAATCCCGAGGTGTCCCTCACACCTAGGCAGGAGTCCTGACGTCGCTGAACAAACACGTGTCTGGAAGGGCCCTCCCCGTCGTAACTCGAGAACATACCCCAGGTTCGGGCCGCAACTCGAGAAAAACAATGAGATTTCCCCCTCGCCGCGAGTTGAGGCACGATTCCCCTGCACTGCATGCAGAGCAATTCCGTGTTCCACATCAAACGTGTAAGGAGCCTTGATTTCCTTGATGACACTCCAGAGAAAACCCAAGATCACTGTCTCAAGTCTAGAGGGATCCTGAGGTCACTGGACCAACAGGAAAGGGCTCCGTGGACCGAAATACACTCGAGATGAGAGCTTAGTCCCTGGCGTAGACTCAAGAGGAATACCAACTTTCCACAAGCACCTCAAGAGGAAGCTTCTCTCAGCTACATGTATATTTGAGGGACCCCGAGTTTGTGGCCTCAAGTGGAATGGACACCGGGATGCTCTGACTCGAAGTAAGGCCGGATATCCCTGCAGTGAATTGAATGCAGGCTCGTCTTGCATCTCCCAAGACGAAGGGATGTCTGAATCCCCTTTGGAGACCACAGAGAAAAACCTAATTCTCCGCCTACTCGCGAGCGTAGGCCTCACATCCTTTGAAAACTCGAGAGTTCCGCGGAGATCATTGCTTCCAAAGGAGACGATGACTGACTCCTCTTGAAAATGGATAGGAGTCCCAGGATCCCTGTGGCACGTGGAAAGGGACCCTGGGTCTCCCGCCTCACGTGGAGACGCGTCCCAATTGCCATGCCAAGACTCGAGGAGAATCCCGAGGGGTCCCTCGCACCTAGGCAGGAGTCCGGACGTCGCTGAACAAACACGTGTCTGGAAGGGCCCTCCCCGTCGAAACTTGAGAATATACCCCAGGTTCCGGCCGCAACTTGAGAAAAACCATGAGACTTCCGCCTCGCCGCGAAATGAGGCCAGATTCCCCTGCACTGCGTGCAGAGCAATTCGGTGTTCCACATTAAACGTGAAAGGAGCCTTGATTTCCTTGATGGCACTCCAGAGAAAACCCAAGATCACTGTCTCAAGTCTAGAGGGATCCTGACGTCACTGGAGCAACACCAAAGGGCTCCATAGACCCCAAATCAACTCGTGATGACAGCTAGTCCCTGGCTTCGACTCAAGAGGAATACCAACTTTCCACAAGCACCTCAAGAGGAGGCTTCTCTCAGCTACAGGTATGTGAGAGGGCCCCTGAGTTTGTGGCCTCAAGTGGAATGGACACCGAGATGCTCTGACTCGAAGTAAGGCCGGATATCCCTGCAGTGAATTGAATGCAGGCTCGTCTTGCATCTCCCAAGACGAAGGGATGTCTGAATCCCCTGTGGAGACCACAGAGAAAGACCTAGTTCTCCGCCTCATCGAGACAGGAGGCCTCCCATCCTTTGAAAACTCGAGAGGTCCCTGGAGATCAATGCTTCCAAAGGAGACGATGCCTGACTACTCTTGAAAATGGATAGCAGTCCCAGGATCCCTGTGGCACGTGGAAAGGGACCCTGGGTCTCCCGCCTCACGTGGACACGCGTCCCAATTGCCATGCCAAGACTCGAGGAGAATCCCGAGGTGTCCCTCGCACCTAGGCAGGAGTCCTGACGTCGCTGAACAAACACGTGTCTGGAAGGGCCCTCCCCGTCGTAACTCGAGAATGTACCCTAGGTTCCGACCGTAACTTGAGAAAAACCATGAGACATCCCCCTTGCCGCGAGATGAGGCCCGATTCCCATGCACTGTGTGCAGAGCAATTCCGTGTTCCACATCAAACTTGAAAGGAGCCTTGATTTCCTTGATGGCACTCCAGAGAAAACCCAAGATCACTGTCTCATGTCTAGAGGTATCCTGAGGTCACTGGAGCAACAAGAAAGGGCTCCGTGGACCCCAAATCAACTCGAGATGAGAGCTTAGTCCCTGGCTTCGACTCAAGAGGAATACCAACTTTCCATAAGCACCTCAAGAGGAGGCTTCTCTCAGCTAAAGGTATGTGAGAGTGACCCTGAATTTGTGGCCTCAAGTGTATTGGACACCGAGATGCTCTGACTCGAAGTAAGGCCGGATATCCCTGCAGTGAATTGAATGCAGGCTCGTCTTGCATCTCCCAAGACGAAGGGATGTCTGAATCCCCTGTGGAGATGACAGAGAAAGAGCTAGTCCTCCGCCTCATCGCGAGCGGAGGCCTCACATCCTTTGAAAACTCGAGAGGTCCGCGGAGATCAATGCTTCCAAAGGAGACGATGCCTGACTCCTCTTGAAAATGGATAGGAGTCCCAGGATCCCTGTGGCACGTGGAAAGGGACCCTGGGTCTCCTGCCTCACGTGGAGACGCGTCCCAATTGCCATGCCAAGACTCGAGGAGAACCCCGAGGTGTCCCTCGCACCTAGGCAGGAGTCCTGACGTCGCTGAACAAACACGTGTCTGGAAGGGCCCTCCCCGTCTTAACTCAAGAATATACCCCAGGTTCCGGCCGCAACTCGAGAAAAACCATGAGACTTCCCCCTCGCCGCGAGATGAGGCCCGATTCCCCTGCACTGCGTGCAGAGCAATTCCGTGTTCCACATCAAACGAGAAAAAAGCCTTGATTTCCTTGATGGCACTCCAGAGAAAACCCAAGATCACTGTCTCAAGTCTAGAGGGATCCTGAGGTCACTGTAGCAACACAAAAGGGCTCTGTGCACCCCAAATCAACTCGAGATGAGAGCTTAGTTCCTGGCTTCGATTCAAGAGGAATTCCAACTTTCCACAAGCACCTCAAGGGGAGGCTTCTCTCAGCCACATGTATGTGAGAGGGACCCTGAGTTTGTGGGCTCAAGTGGAATGGACACCGAGATGCTCTGTCTCGAAGTAAGGCCGGATATCCCTGCAGTGAATTGAATGCAGGCTCGTCTTGCATCTCCCAAGACGAAGGGATGTCTGAATCCCCTGTGGAGACGACAGAGAAAGAACTAGTTCTCCGCCTCATCGCGACCGGAGGCCTCACATCCTTTGAAAACTCGAGAGGTCCACGGAGATCAATGCTTCCAAAGGAGACGATGCCTGACTCCTCTTGAAAATGGATAGGAGTCCCAGGATCCCTGTGGCACGTGGAAAGGGACCCTGGGTCTCCCGCCTCACGTGGAGACGCATCCCAATTGCCATGCCAAGACTCGAGGAGTATCCCGAGTTGTCCCTCGCACCTAGGCAGGGGTCCTGACGTTGCTGAACAAACATGTGTCTGGAAAAACCCTCCCCGTCGTAACTCGAGAATATACCCCAGGTTCCGGCCGCAACTCGAGAACAACCATGAGACTTCCCCCTCGCCGCGAGATGAGGCCCGATTCCCCTGCAATGCATGCAGAGCAATTCCGTGTTCCACATCAAACGTGAAAGGAGCCTTGATTTCCTTGATGGCACTCCATACAAAACCCAAGATCACTGTCTCAAGTCTAGAGGGATCCTGAGGTCACTGTAGCAACAAGAAAGGGCTCCGTGGACCCAAAACCAACTCGAGATGAGAACTTAGTCCCTGGCTTCGACTCAAGGGGAATACCAACTTTCCACAAGCACCTCAAGCGGAGGCTTCTCTCAGCTACAGGTATGTGAGAGGGACCCTGAGTTTGTGGCCTCAAGTGGAATGGACACCGAGACGCTGTGACTCGAGGTAAGGCCGGATATCCCTGCAGTGAACTGAATGCATGCTCGTCTTGCATCTCCCAAGACGAAGGGATGTCTGAATCCCCTGTGGAGACCACAGAGAAAGACCTAGTTCTCCGTCTCATCGAGACCGGAGGACTCACAACCTTTGAAAACTCGAGAGGTCCACGGAGATCAATGCTTCCAAAGGAGACGATGCCTGACTCCTCTTCAAAATGGATAGGAGTCCCAAGATCCCTGTGGCACGTGGAAAGGGACCCTGGGTCTCTTGCCTCATGTGGAGACGCGTTCCAATTGCCATGCCAAGACTTTAGGAGAATCCAAAGGTGTCCCTCGCACCTATCACGTGTCTGGAAGGGCCCTCCCCTTCGTAACTCTAGAATATACCCCAGGTTCAGGCCGCAACTCGAGAAAAACCATGAGACTTCCCCCTCGCCGCGAGATGAGGCCCGATTCCCCTGCCCTGCGTGCAGAGCAACTCCGTGTTCCACATCAAACGTGAAAGGAGCCTTGATTTCCTTGATGGCACTCCAGAGAAAACCCAAGATCACTGTCTCAAGTCTAGAGGGATCCTGAGGTCACTGGAGCAACACGAACGGGCTCCGTGGACCCCAAATCAACTCGAGATGAGAGCTTAGTCCCTGGCTTCGACTCAAGAGGAATACCAACTTTCCACAAGCACCTCAAGAGGAGGCTTCTCTCAGCTACAGGTATGTGAGAGGGACCCTGAGTTTGTGGCCTCAAGTGGAATGGACACCGAGATGCTCTGACTCGAAGTAAGGCCGGATATCCCTGCAGTGAATTGAATGCAGGCTCGTCTTGCATCTAACAAGACGAAGGGATGTCTGAATCCCCTGTGGAGACCACAGAGAAAGACCGAGTTCTCCGCCTCATCGAGACCGGAGGCCTCACATTCTTTGAAAACTCGAGAGGTCCGCGGAGATCAATGCTTCCAAAGGAGACGATGCCTGACTCCTCTTGAAAATGGATAGGAGTCCCAGGATCCCTGTGGCACGTGGAAAGGGACCCTGGGTCTCCCGCCTCACGTGGAGACGCGTCCAAATTGCCATGCCAAGACTCGAGGAGAATCCCGAGGTGTCCCTCACACCTAGGCAGGAGTCCTGACGTCGCTGAACAAACACGTGTCTGGAAGGGCCCTCCCCGTCGTAACTCGAGAACATACCCCAGGTTCGGGCCGCAACTCGAGAAAAACAATGAGATTTCCCCCTCGCCGCGAGTTGAGGCACGATTCCCCTGCACTGCATGCAGAGCAATTCCGTGTTCCACATCAAACGTGTAAGGAGCCTTGATTTCCTTGATGACACTCCAGAGAAAACCCAAGATCACTGTCTCAAGTCTAGAGGGATCCTGAGGTCACTGGACCAACAGGAAAGGGCTCCGTGGACCGAAATACACTCGAGATGAGAGCTTAGTCCCTGGCGTAGACTCAAGAGGAATACCAACTTTCCACAAGCACCTCAAGAGGAAGCTTCTCTCAGCTACATGTATATTTGAGGGACCCCGAGTTTGTGGCCTCAAGTGGAATGGACACCGGGATGCTCTGACTCGAAGTAAGGCCGGATATCCCTGCAGTGAATTGAATGCAGGCTCGTCTTGCATCTCCCAAGACGAAGGGATGTCTGAATCCCCTTTGGAGACCACAGAGAAAAACCTAATTCTCCGCCTACTCGCGAGCGGAGGCCTCACATCCTTTGAAAACTCGAGAGTTCCGCGGAAATCATTGCTTCCAAAGGAGACGATGACTGACTCCTCTTGAAAATGGATAGGAGTCCCAGGATCCCTGTGGCACGTGGAAAGGGACCCTGGGTCTCCCGCCTCATGTGGAGACGCGTCCCAATTGCCATGCCAAGACTCGAGGAGAATCCCGAGGTGTCCCTCGCACCTAGGAAAGAGTCCTGACGTCGCTGAACAAACACGTGTCTGGAAGGGCCCTCCCCGTCTTAACTCGAGAATATACCCCAGGTTGCGGCCGCAAGTCGAGAAAAACCATGAGACTTCCCCCTCGCCGCGAGATGAGGCCCGATTCCCCTGCCCTGCATGCAGAGCAATTCTGTATTCCACATCAAAAGTGAAAGGAACCTTGATTTCCTTGATGGCACTCCAGAGAAAACCCAAGATCACTGTCCCTAGTCTAGAGGGATCCTGAGGTCACTGGAGCAACACGAAAGGGCTCCATGGACCCCAAATCAACTCGAGATGAGAGCTTAGTCCCTGGCTTCGACTCAAGAGGAATACCAACTTTCCACAAGCACCTCAAGAGGAGGCTTCTCTCAGCTACAGGTATGTGAGAGGGCCCCTGAGTTTGTGGCCTCAAGTGGATTGGACACCGAGATGCTCTGACTCGAAGTAAGGCCGGATATCCCTGCAGTGAATTGAATGCAGGCTCGTCTTGCATCTCCCAAGACGAAGGGATGTCTGAATCCCCTGTGGAGATGACAGAGAAAGAGCTAGTCCTCCGCCTCATCCCGAGCGGAGGCCTCACATCCTTTGAAAACTCGAGAGGTCCGCGGAGATCAATGCTTCCAAAGGAGACGATGCCTGACTCCTCTTCAAAATGGATAGGAGTCCCAGGATCCCTGTGGCACGTGGAAAGGGACCCTGGGTCTCCTGCCTCACGTGGAGACGCGTCCCAATTGCCATGCAAAGACTCGAGGAGAACCCCGAGGTGTCCCTCGCACCTAGGCAGGAGTCCTGACGTCGCTGAACAAACACGTGTCTGGAAGGGCCCTCCCCGTCTTAACTCAAGAATATACCCCAGGTTCCGGCCGCAACTGGAGAAAAACCATGAGACTTCCCCCTCGCCGCGAGATGAGGCCCGATTCCCCTGCACTGCGTGCAGAGCAATTCCGTGTTCCACATCAAAAGTGAAAGGAGCCTTGATTTCCTTGATGGCACTCCAGAGAAAACCCAAGATCACTGTCTCAAGTCTAGAGGGAACCTGAGGTCAATGGAGTAACAGGAAAGGGCTCCGTGGACCCCAAATCAACTCGAGATTAGAGCTTAGTACCTGGCTTCCACTCAAGAGGAATATCAACTTTCCAGAAGCACCTCAAGTGGAGGCTTCTCTCAGCTACAGGTATGTGAGAGGGACCCTGAGTTTGTGGCCTCAAGTGGAATAGACACCGAGATGCTCTGACTCGATGTAAGGCTGGATATCCCTGCAGTGAATTGAATGCAGGCTGGTCTTGCATCTCCCAAGACGAAGGGATGTCTGAATCCCCTGTGGAGACCACAGAGAAAGACCTAGTTCTCCGCCTCATCGCGACCGGAGGCCTCACATCCTTTGAAAACTCGAGAGGTCCGCGGAGATCAATGCTTCCAAAGGAGACGATGCCTGACTCCTCTTGAAAATGGATAGGAGTCCCAGGATCCCTGTGGCACGTGGAAAGGGACACTGGGTCTCCCGCCTCAGGTGGAGACGCGTCCCAATTCCCATGCCAAGACTCGAGGAGAATCCCGAGGTGTCCCTCGCACCTAGGCAGGAGTCCTGACATCGCTGAACAAACACGTGTCTGGAAGGGCCCTCCCCGTCGTAACTCGAGAATATACCCCAGTTTCGGGCCGCAACTCGAGAAAAACCATGAGACTTCCCCCTCGCCGCGAGATTAGGCCTGATTCCCCTGCCCTGCGTGCAAAGCAATTCCGTGTTCCACATCAAACTTGAAAGGAGCCTTGATTTCCTTGATGGCACTCCAGAGAAAACCCAAGTTCACTGGCTCAAGTCTAGAGGGATCCTGAGGTCACTGGAGCAAAACGAAAGGGCTCCGTAGACCACAAATCAACTCGAGATGAGAGCTTAGTCCCTGGCTTCGACTCAAGAGGAATACCAACTTTCCACAAGCACCTCAAGAGGAGGCTTCTCTCAGCTACAGGTATGTGAGAGGGACCCTGAGTTTGTGGCCTCAAGTGGAATGGACACCGAGATGCTGTGACTCGAAGTAAGTCCGGATATCCCTGCAGTGAATTGAATGCACGATCGTCTTGCATCTCCCAAGACGAAGGGATGTCTGAATCCCCTGTGGAGATGACAGAGAAAGAGCTAGTCCTCCGCCTCATCGCGAGCGAAGGCCTCACATCCTTTGAAAACTCGAGAGGTCCGCGGAGATCAATGCTTCCAAAGGAGACGATGCCTGACTCCTCTTGAAAATGGACAGGAGTCCCAGGATCCCTGTGGCACGTGGAAAGGGACCCTGGGTCTCCCGCCTCACGTGGAGACGCGTCCCAATTGCCATGCCAAGACTCGAGGAGAATCCCGAGGTGTCCCTCGCACCTAGGCAGGAGTCCTGACGTCGCTGAACAAACACATGTCTGGAAGGGACCTCCCCGTCGTAACTCGAGAATATACCCCAGGTTCTTCCGCAACTCTAGAAAAACCATGAGACTTCCCCCTCGCCGCGAGATGAGGCCCGATTCCCCTGCCCTGCGTGCAGAGCATTCCGTATTCCACATCAAAAGTGAAAGGAGCCTTGATTTCCTTGATGGCACTCCAGAGAAAACCCAAGATCACTGTCTCTAGTCTAGAGGGATCCTGAGGTCACTGTAGCAACACAAAAGGGCTCCGTGGACCCAAATCAACTCGAGATGAGAGCTTAGTCCCTGGCTTCGACTCAAGAGGAATACCAACTTTCCACAAGCACCTCACGAGGAGGCTTCTCTCAGCTACAGGTATGTGAGAGGGCCCCTGAGTTTGTGGCCTCAAGTGGAATGGTCACCGAGATGGTCTGACTCGACGTAAGGCTGGATATCCCTGCAGTGAATTGAATGCAGGCTCGTCTTGCATCTCCCAAGACGAAGGGATGTCTGAATCCCCTGTGGAGACCACAGAGAAAAACCTAATTCTCCGCCTCATCGCGAGCGGAGGCCTCACATCCTTTGAAAACTCGAGAGGTCCGCGGAGATCAATGCTTCCAAAGGAGACGATGCCTGACTCCTCTTGAAAATGGATAGGAGTCCAAGGATCCCTGTGGCACGTGGAAAGGGAACCTGGGTCTCTCGCCTCATGTGGAGACGCGTCCCCATTGCCATGCCAAGACTCGAGGAGAATACCGAGGTGTCCCTCGCACCTAGTAGGAGTCCTGACGTCGCTGAACAAACACGTGTCTGGAAGGGCCCTCCCCGTTGTAACTCGAGAATATACCCCAGGTTCGGGCCGCAACTCGAGAAAAACCATGAGACTTCCCCCTCGCCGCTGGATGAAGCCCGATTCCCCTGCACTGCGTGCAGAACAATTCCGTGTTCCACATCAAACGTGAAAGGAGCCTTGATTTCCTTGATGGCACTCCAGAGAAAACCCAAGATCACTGTCTCAAGTCTAGAGGGATCCTGAGGTCACTGGAGCAACACGAAAGGGCTCCGGGACCCCAAATCAACTCGAGATGAAAGCTTACTCCCTGGCTTCGACTCAAGAGGAATACCAACTTTCCACATGCACCTCAAGGGGAGGCTTCTCTCAGCCACAGGTATGTGAGAGGGACCCTGAGTTTGTGGCCTCAAGTGGAATGGACACCGAGATGCTCTGACTCTAAGTAAGGCCGGATATCCCTGCAGTGAATTGAATGCAGGCTCGTCTTGCATCTCCAAGATGAAGGGATGTCTGAATCCCCTGTGGAGACCACAGAGAAAGACCGAGTTCTCTGCCTCATCGCGACCGGAGGCCTCACATCCTTTGAGAACTCGAGAGGTCCGCGGAGATCAATGCTTCCAAAGGAGACGATGCCTGACTCCTCTTGAAAATGGATAGGAGTCCCAGGATCCCTGTGGCACGTGGAAAGCGACCCTGGGCCTCATGCCTCACGTGGAGACGCATCCCAATTGCCATGCCAAGACTCGAGGAGAATCCCGAGGTGTCCCTCGCACCTAGGCAGGAGTCCTGACGTCGCTGAACAAACACGTGTCTGGAAGGGACCTCCCCGTCGTAACTCGAGAATATACCCCAGGTTCTGGCCGCAACTCGAGTAAAACCATGAGACTTCCCCCTCGCGGCAAGATGAGGCCCGATTCCCCTGCCCTGCGTGCAGAGCAATTCCGTATTCCACATCTAAAGTGAAAGGAGCCTTGATTTCCTTGATGGCACTCCAGAGAAAACCCAAGATCACTGTCCCTAGTCTAGAGGGATCCTGAGGTCACTGTAGCAACACGAATGGGCTCCATGGACCCCAAATCAACTCGAGATGAGAGCTTGGTCCCTGGCTTCGACTCAAGAGGAATACCAACTTTCCACAAGCAGCTGAAGAGGAGGCTTCTCTCAGCTACAGGTATGTGAGAGGGCCCCTGAGTTTGTGGCCTCAAGTGGAATGGACACCGAGATGCTCTGCCTCGAAGTAAGGCCGGATATCCCTGCAGTGAATTGAATGCAGGCACGTCTTGCATCTCCCATGACGAAGGGATGTCTGAATCTCCTGTGGAGACCACAGAGAAAAACCTAATTCTCCGCCTCATCGCGAGCGGAGGCCTCACATCCTTTGAAAACTCGAGAGGTCCGCGGAGATCAATGCTTCCAAAGGAGACGATGCCTGACTCCTCTTGAAAATGGATAGGAGTCCCAGGTACCTGTGGCACGTGGAAAGGGACCCTGGGTCTAGCGCCTCACGTGGAGACGCGTCCCAATTGCCATGCCAAGACTCGAGGAGAATCCCGAGGTTTCCCTCGCACCTAGGCAGGAGTCCTGACGTCGCTGAACAAACACGTGTCTGGAAGGGCCCTCCTCGTCGTAACTCGAGAATATACCCAAGGTTCCGGCCGCAACTCGAGAAAAACCATGAGACTTCCCCCTAGCCGCGAGATGAGGCCCGATTCCCCTGCACTGCGTGCAGAGCAATTCCGTGTTCCACATCAAACGTGAAAGGAGCCTTGATTTCCTTGATGGCACTCCAGAGAAAACCCAAGATCACTGTCTCAAGTCTAGAGGGATCCTGAGGTCACTGGAGCAACATGAAAGTTCTCCGTGGACCCCAAATCAACTCGAGATGAGAGCTTAGTCCCTGGATTCGACTCAAGAGGAATACCAACTTTCCACAAGCACCTCAAGAGGAGGCTTCTCTCAGCTACAGGTATGTGAGAGGGACCCTGAGTTTGTGGCCTCAAGTGGAATGGACACCGAGATGCTCTGACTCGAAGTAAGGCCAGATATCCCTGCAGTGAATTGAATGCAGGCTCGTCTTGCATCTCCCAAGACGAAGGGAAGTCTGAATCCGCTGTGGAGACCACAGAGAAAGACCTAGTCCTCCGCCTCATCGCGACCGGAGGCCTCACATCCTTTGAAAACTCGAGAGGTCCGCGGAGATCAATGCTTCCAAAGCAGACGATGCCTGACTCCCCTTGAAAATGGATAGGAGTCCCAGGATCCCTGTGGCACGTGGAAAGGGACCCTGGGTCTCCCGCCTCACGTGGAGACACGTCCCCATTGCCATACCAAGACTCGAGGAGAATCCCGAGGTGTCCCTCGCACCTAGGCAGGAGTCCTGACGTCGCTGAACAAACATGTGTCTGGAAGGGCCCTCCCCGTCGTAACTCGAGAATATACCCCAGGTTCCGGCCGCAACTCGAGAAAAACCATGAGACTTCCCCCTTGCCGCGAGATGAGGCCCGATTCCACTGCACTGCATGCAGAACAATTCCGTGTTCCTCATCAAACGTGAAAGGAGCCTTGATTTCCTTGATGGCACTCCAGAGAAAACCCAAGATCACTGTCACAAGTCTAGAGGGATCCTGAGGTCACTGGAGCAACACGAAAGGGCTCCGTGGACCCCAAATCAACTCGAGATGAGAGCTTAGTCCCTGGCTTCGACTCAAGAGGAATACCAACTTTCCACAAGCACCTCAAGGGGAGGCTTCTCTCAGCTACAGGTATGTGAGAGGGACCCTGAGTTTGTGGCCTCAAGTGGAATGGAAACCGAGATGCTCTGACTCGAAGTAAGGCCGGATATCCCTGCAGTGAATTGAATGCAGGCTCTTCTTGCATCTCCCAAGACGAAGGGATGTCTGAATCCCCTGTGGAGACCACAGAGAAAGACCGAGTTCTCCGCCTCATCGCGACCGGAGGTCTCACATCCTTTGAAAACTCGAGAGGTCCGCGGAGATCAATGCTTCCAAAGGAGACGATGCCTGACTCCTCTTGAAAATGGATAGGAGTCCCAGGATCCCTGTGGCACATGGAAAGGGACCCTGGGTCTCCCGCCTCACGTGGAGACGCGTCCAAATTGCCATGCCAAGACTCGAGGAGAATCCCGAGGTGTCCCTCGCACCTAGGCAGGAGTCCTGACGTCGCTGAACAAACACGTGTCTGGAAGGGCCCTCCCCGTCGTAACTCGAGAATATACCCCATGTTCGGGCCGCAACTCGAGAAAAACCATGAGATTTCCCCCTCTCCGCGAGTTGAGGCCCGATTCCTCTGCACTGCATGCAGAGCAATTCCGTGTTCCACATCAAACGTGAAAGGAGCCTTGATTTCCTTGATGGCACACCAGAGAAAACCCAAGATCACTGTCTCAAGTCTAGAGGGATCCTGAGGTCACTGGACCAACAGGAAAGGGCTCCGTGGACCGAAATCAACTTTAGATGAGAGCTTAGTCCCTGGCTTAGACTCAAGAGGAATACCAACTTTCCACAAGCACCTCAAGAGGAGGCTTCTCTCAGCTACATGTATATTTGAGGGACCCAGAGTTTGTGGCCTCAAGTGGAATGGACACCGAGATGCTCTGACTCGACGTAAGGCCGGATATCCCTGCAGTGAATTGAATGCAGGCTCGTCTTTCATCTCCCAAGACGAAGGGATGTCTGAATCCCCTGTGGAGACCACAGAGAAAAAACTAATTCTCCGCCTCATCGCGAGCGGAGGCCTCACATCCTTTGAAAACTCGAGAGGTCTGCAGAGATCAATGCTTCCAAAGGAGAAGATGCCCGACTCCACTTGAAAATGGATAGGAGTCCCAGGATCCCTGTGGCACGTGGAAAGGGACACTGGGTTTCATGCCTCACGTGGAGACGCATCCCAATTGCCATGCCAAGACTCGAGGAGAATCCCGAGGTGTCCCTCGCACCTAGGCTGGAGCCCTGATGTCGCTAAACAAACACATGTCTGGAAGGGACCTCCCCGTCGTAACTCGAGAATATACCCCAGGTTCCGGCCGCAACTCGAGAAAAACCATGAGACTAACCCCTCGCCGCGAGATGAGGCCCGATTCCCCTGCCCTGCGTGCAGAGCAATTCCGTAATCCACATCAAAAGGGAAAGGAGCCTTGATTTCCTTGATGGCACTCCAGAGAAAACCCAAGATCACTGTCTCAAGTCTAGAGGGATCCTGAGGTCACTGTAGCAACACGAAAGGGCTCCGTGGACCCGAAATCAATTCGAGATGAGAGCTTAGTCCCTGGCTTCGACTCAAGAGGAATACCAACTTTCCACAAGCACCTCAAGAGGAGGCTTCTCTCAGCTACAGGTATGTGAGAGGGCCCCTGAGTTTGTGGCCTCAAGTGGAATGGACACCGAGATGCTCTGACTCGACGTAAGGCCGGATATCCCTGCAGTGAATTGAATGCAGGCTCGTCTTGCATCTCCCAAGACGAAGGGATGTCTGAATCCCCTGTGGAGACCACAGAGAAAAACCTAATTCTCCGCCTCATCGCGAGCGGAGGCCTCACATCCTTTGAAAACTCGAGAGGTCTGCGGAGATCAATGCTTCCAAAGGAGACGATGCCTGACTCCTCTTGAAAATGGATAGGAGTCCAAGGATCCCTGTGGGACGTGGAAAGGGACCCTGAGTCTCCCGCCTCATGTGGAGACGCGTCCCCATTGCCATGCCAGGACTCGAGGAGAATCCCGAGTTGTCCCTCGCACCTAGGCAGGAGTCCTGAGGTCGCTGAACAAACACGTGTCTGGAAAGGCCCTCCCCGTCGTAACTCGAGAATATACCCAAGGTTCCGGCCGCAACTTGAGAAAAACCATGAGGCTTCCCACTCGCCGCGAGATGAGGCCCGATTCCCGTGCACTGCGTGCAGAGCAATTCCGAGTTCCACATCAAACGTGAAAGGAGCCTTGATTTCCTTGATGGCACTCCAGAGAAAACCCAAGATCACTGTCTCAAGTCTAGAGGGATCCTGAGTTCACTGGATCAAAAGGAAAGTCCTCCGTGGACCCCAAATCAACTCGAGATGAGATCTTAGTCCCTGGCTTCGACTCAAGAGGAATACCAACTTTCCAAAAGCACCTCAAGAGGAGGCTTCTCTCAGCTACAGGTAGGTGAGAGGGCCCCTGAGTTTCTGGCCTCAAGTGGAATGGACACCGAGTTGCTCTGACTCCAAGTAAGGCCAGATATCCCTGCAGTGAATTGAATGCAGGCTCGTCTTGCATCTCCCAAGACGAAGGGATGTCTGAATCCCCTGTGGAGACGACAGTGAAAGACCTAGTCCTCCACCTCATCGCGAGCGGAGGCCTCACATCCTTTGAAAATTCGAGAGGTCCGGGGAGATCAATGCTTCCGAAGGAGACGATGCCTGACTCCTCTTGAAAATAGACAGGAGTCCCAGGATCCCTGTGGCACGTGGAAAGGGACCCTGGGTCTCCCGCCTCACGTGGAGACGCGTCCCAATTGCCATGCCAAGACTCGAGGAGAATCCCGAGGTGTCCCTCGGACCTAGGCAGGAGTCCTGACGTCGATAAACAAACACGTGTCTGGAAGGGACCTCCCCGTCGTAACTCGAGAATATACCCCAGGTTCCGGCCGCAACTCGAGAAAAACCATGAGACTTCCCCCTCGCAGCGAGATGAGGCCCGATTCCCCTGCACTGCGTGCAGAGCAATTCCGTGTTCCACATCAAAAGTGAAAGGAGCCTTGATTTCCTTGATGGCACTCCAGAGAAAACCCAAGATCACTGTCTCAAGTCTAGAGGGATCCTGAGGTCACTGGACCAACAGGAAAGGGCTCCGTGGACCCCAAATCAACTCGAGATGAGAGCTTAGTCCCTGGCTTAGACTCAAGAGGAATATCAACTTTCCACAAGCACCTCAAGAGGAGGCTTCTCTCAGCTACAAGTATGTGAGAGGGACCCTGAGTTTGTGGCCTCAAGTGGAATGGACACCGAGATGCTCTGACTCGAAGTAAGTCCGGATATCCCTGCAGTGAATTGAATGCAGGCTCGTCTTGCATCTCCCAAGACGAAGGGATGTCTGAATCCCCTGTGGAGACCACAGAGAAAGACCTAATTTTCTGCCTCATCGCGACCAGAGGCCTCACATCCTTTGAAAATTCGAGAGGTCCGCGGAGATCAATGCTTCCAAAGGAGACGATGCCTGACTCCTCTTGAAAATGGATAGGAGTCCCAGGATCCCTGTGGCACGTGGAATGGGACCCTGGGTCTCCCGCCTCCCGTGGAGACGCGTCCCCTTTGCCATGCCAAGATTCGAGGAGAATACCGAGGTGTCCCTCGCACCTAGGCAGGAGTCCTGACGTCGCTGAACAAACACGTGTCTGGAAGGGCCTTCCCCGTCGTAACTCGAGAATATACCCCAGGTTCCGGCCGCAACTCGAGAAAAACCATGAGACTTCCCCCTCGCCACTGGATGAAGCCCGATTCCCCTGCACTGCGTGCAGAACAATTCCGTGTTCCACATCAAACGTGAAAGGAGCCTTGATTTCCTTGATGGCACTCCAGAGAAAACCCAAGATCACTGTCTCAAGTCTAGAGGGATCCTGAGGTCACTGGAGCAACACGAAGGGGCTCCGTGGACCCCAAATCAACTCGAGATGAGAGCTTAGTCCCTGGCTTCGACTCAAGAGGAATACCAACTTTCCACAAGCACCTCAAGAGGAGGCTTCTCTCAGCTACAGGTATGTGAGAGGGACCCTGAGTTTGTGGCCTCAAGTGGAATGGACACCGAGATGCTCTGACTCGAAGTAAGGCCGGATATCCCTGCAGTGAATTCAATGCAGGCTCGTCTTGCATCTCCCAAGACGAAGGGATGTCTGAATCCCCTGTGGAGACCACAGAGAAAGACCTAGTCCTCCGCCTCCTCGCGACCGGAGGCCTCATATCCTTTGAAAACTCGAGAGGTCCACGGAGATCAATGCTTCCAAAGGAGACGATGCCTGACTCCTCTTGAAAACGGATAGGAGTCCCAGGATCCCTGCGGCACGTCGAAAGGGACCCTGGGTCTCCCGCTTCACGTGGAGACGCGTCCCAATTGCCATGCCAAGACTCGAGGAGAATCCCGAGGTGTCCCTCACACCTAGGCAGGAGTTCTGACGTCGCTGAACAAACACGTGTCTGGAAGGGCCCTCCTAGTCGTAACTTGAGAATATACCCCAGGTTCCGCCCGCAACTCGAGAAAAACAATGAGACTTCCCCCTCACCGCGAGATGAGGCCCGATTCCCCTGCACTGCGTGCAGAGCAATTCCGTGTTCTACATCAAACGTGAAAGGAGCCTTGATTTCCTTGATGGCACTCCAGAGAAAACCCAAGATTACTGTCTCAAGTCTAGAGGGATCCTGAGGTCACTGGAGCAACACGAAAGGGCTCCGTGGACCCCAAATCAACTCGAGATGAGAGCTTAGTCCCTGGCTTCGACTCAAGAGGAATATCAACTTTCCACAAGCACCTCAAGAGGAGGCTTCTCTCAGCTACAGGTATGTGAGAGGGACCCTGAGTATGTGGCCTCAAGTGGAATGGACACCGAGATGCTCTGACTCGAAGTAAGGCCGGATATCCCTGCAGTGAATTGAATGCAGGCTCGTCTTGCATCTCCCAAGACGAAGGGATGTCTGAATCCCCTGTGGAGACCACAGAGAAAGACCGAGTTCTCGGCCTCATCGCGACCGGAGGCCTCACATCCTTTGAAAACTCGAGAGGTCGGCGGAGATAAATGCTTCCAAAGGAGACGATGCCTGACTCCTCTTGAAAATGGATAGGAGTCCCAGGATCCCTGTGGCACGTGGAAAGGGACCCTGGGTCTCCCGCCTCACGTGGAGACGCGTCCAAATTGCCATACCAGGACTCGAGGAGAATCCCGAGGTGTCACTCGCACCTAGGCAGGAGTCCTGACGTCGCTGAACAAACACGTGTCTGGAAGGGCCCTCCCCGTCGTAACTCGTGAGTATACCCCAGGTTTGGGCCGCAACTCGAGAAAAACCATGAGATTTCCCCTTCGCCGCGAGTTGAGGCCCGATTCCCCTGCACTGCATGCAGAGCAATTCCGTGTTCCACATCAAACGTGAAAGGAGCCTTGATTTCCTTGATGGCACTCCAGAGAAAACCCAAGATCACTGTTTCAAGTCTAGAGGGATCCTGAGGTCACTGGACCAAAAGGAAACGGCTCCATGGACCGAAATCAACTCGAGATGAGAGCTTAGTCCCTGGCTTAGACTCAAGAGGAATACCAACTTTCCACAAGCACCTCAAGAGGAGGCTTCTCTCAGCTACAGGTATATTTGAGGGACCCCGAGTTTGTGGCCTCAAGTGGAATGGACAGCGGGATGCTCTGACTCGAAGTAAGGCCGGATATCCCTACAGTGAATTGAATGCAGGCTCGTCGTGCATCTCCCAAGACGAAGGGTTGTCTGAATCCCCTGTGGAGACCACAGAGAAAGACCTAGTCCTCCGCCTCATCGCGACCAGAGGCCTCACATCCTTTGAAAACTCGAGAGGTCTGCAGAGATCAATGCTTCCAAAGGAGACGATGCCCGACTCCTCTTGAAAATGGATAGGAGTCCCAGGATCCCTGTGGCACGTGGAAAGGGAGCCTGGGTCTCATGCCTCACGTGGAGACGCATCCCAATTGCCATGCCAAGACTCGAGGAGAATCCCGAGGTGTCCCTCGCACCTAGGCAGGAGTCCTGACGTCGCTGAACAAACACATGTCTGGAAGGGACCTCCCCGTCGTAACTCGAGAATATACCCCAGGTTCCGGCCGCAACTCGAGAAAAACCATGAGACTTCCCCCTCGCCGCGAGATGAGGCCCAATTCCCCTGCCCTGCGTGCAGAGCAATTCCGTATTCCACATCAAAAGTGAAAGGAGCCTTGATTTCCTTGATGGCACTCCAGAGAAAACCCAAGATCACTGTCTCTAGTCTAGAGGGATCCTGAGGTCACTGTAGCAACACGAAAGGGCTCCATGGACCCCAAATCAACTCGAGATGAGAGCTTAGTCCCTGGCTTCGACTCAAGAGGAATACCAACTTTCCACAAGCACCTCAAGAGGAGGCTTCTCTCAGCTACAGGTATGTGAGAGGGCCCCTGAGTTTGTGGCCTCAAGTGGAATGGACACCGAGATGCTCTGACTCGAAGTAAGGCCGGATATCCCTGCAGGGAATTGAATGCAGGCTCGTCTTGCATCTCCCAAGACGAAGGGATGTCTGAATCCCCTGTGGAGACCACAGAGAAAAACCTAATTCTCCGCTCATCGCGAGCGGAGGCCTCACATCCTTTGAAAACTCGAGAGGTCCACGGAGATCAATGCTTCCAAAGGAGACGATGCCTGACTCCTCTTGAAAATGGATAGGAGTCCAAGGATCCCTGTGTCACGTGGAAAGGGACCCTGGGTCTCCCGCCTCACGTGGAGACGCGTCCCAATTGCCATGCCAAGACTCGAGGAGAATCCCGAGCTGTCCCTCGCACCTAGGCAGGAGTCCTGACGTCGCTGAACAAACACGTGTCTGGAAGGGCCCTCCCCGTCGAAACTCGAGAATATACCCCAGGTTCCGGCCGCAACTCAAGAAAAACCATGAGACTTCCCCCTCGCCGCGAGATGAGGCCCGATTCCCCTGCACTGCGTGCAGAGCAATTCCGAGTTCCACATCAAACGTGAATGGAGCCTTGATTTCCTTGATGGCACTCCAGAGAAAACCCAAGATCACTGTCTCAAGTCTAGAGGGATCCTGAGGTCACTGGAGCAACACGAAAGTCCTCCGTGGACCCCAAATCAACTCGAGATGAGATCTTAGTCCCTGGCTTCGAATCAAGAGGAATACCAACTTTCCAAAAGCACCTCAAGAGGTGGCTTCTCTCAGCTACAGGTATGTGAGAGGGCCCCTGAGTTTGTGGCCTCAAGGGGAATGGACACCGAAATGCTCTGACTCCAAGTAAGGCCGGATATCCCTGCAGTGAATTGAAAGCAGGCTCGTCTTGCATCTCCCAAGACGAAGGGATGTCTGAATCCCCTGTGTAGTCGACAGAGAAAGACCTAGTCCTCCGCCTCATCGCGACCAGAGGCCTCACATCCTTTGAAAATTCGAGAGGTCCGCGGAGATCAATGCTTCCAAAGGAGACGATGCCTGACTCCTCTTGAAAATGGATAGGAGTCCCAGGATCCCTGTGGCACGTGGAAAGGGACACTGGGTCTCCCGCCTCACGTGGAGACGCGTCCAAATTGCCATGCCAAGACTCGAGGAGAATCCCGAGGGGTCCCTCGCACCTAGGCAGTAGTCCTGATGTCACTTAACAAACACGTGTCTGGAAGGGCCCTCCCCGTCGTAACTCGAGAATATACCCAGGGTTCCGGCCGCAACTCGAGAAAAACCATGAGACTTCCCCCTCGCCGCGAGATGAGCCCGATTCCCCTGCACTGCGTGCAGAGCAATTCCGTGTTCCACATCAAAAGTGAAAGGAGCCTTGATTTCCTTGATGGCACTCCAGAGAAAACCCAAAATCACTGTCTCAAGTCTAGAGGGATCCTGAGGTCACTGGAGCAACAGGAAAGGGCTCCGTGGACCCCAAATCAACTCGAGATGAGAGCTTAGTCCCTGGCTTCGACTCAAGAGGAATATCAACTTTCCACAAGCACCTCAAGAGGAGGCTTCTCTCAGCTACAGGTATGTGAGAGGGCCCCTGAGTTTGTGGCCTCAAGTGGAATGGACACCGAGATGCTCTGACTCGAAGTAAGGCCGGATATCCCTGCAGTGAATTGAATGCAGGCTCGTCTTGCATCTTCCAAGACGAAGGGATGTCTGAATCCCCTGTGGAGACCACAGAGAAAGACCTAATTTTCTGCCTCATCGCGACCAGAGGCCTCACATCCTTTGAAAATTCGAGAGGTCCGCTTAGATCAATGCTTCCAAAGGAAACGATGCCTGACTCCTCTTGAAAATGGATAGGAGTCCCAGGATCACTCTGGCACGTGGAAAGGGACCCTGGGTCTCTCGCCTCATGTGGAGACGCGTCCCCATTGCCATGCCAAGACTCGAGGAGAATCCCGAGGTGTCCCTCGCACCTAGGCAGGAGTCCTGACGTCGCTGAACAAACACGTGTCTGGAAGGGCCCTCCCCGTCGTAACTCGAGAATATACCCCAGGTTCCGGCCGCAACTCGAGAAAAACCATGAGATTTCCCCCTCGCCGCGAGATGAGACCCGATTCCCCTGCACTGCGTGCAGAACAATTCCGTGTTCCACATCAAACGTGAAAGGAGCCTTGATTTCCTTGATGGCACTCCAGAGAAAACCCAAGATCACTGTCTCAAGTCTAGAGGGATCCTGAGGTCACTGGAGCAACACGAAAGGGCTCCGTGGACCCCAAATCAACTCGAGATGAGAGCTTAGTCCCTGGCTTCGACTCAAGAGGAATACCAACTTTCCACAAGCACCTCAAGAGGAGGCTTCTCTCAGCTACAGGTATGTGAGAGGGACCCTGAGTTTGTGGCCTCAAGTGGAATGGACACCGAGATGCTCTGACTCGAAGTAAGGCCGGATATCCCTGCAGTGAATTGAATGCAGGCTCGTCTTGCATCTCCCAAGACGAAGGGATGTCTGAATCCCCTGTGGAGACCACAGAGAAAGACCGAGTTCTCCGCCTCATCGCGACCGGAGGCCTCATATCCTTTGAAAACTCGAGAGGTCTGCGTAGATCAATGCTTCCAAAGGAGACTATGCCTGACTCCTCTTGAAAATGGATAGGAGTCCCAGGATCCCTGTGGCACGTGGAAAGGGACCCTGGGTCTCCCGCCTCACGTGGAGAAGCGTCCAAATTGCCATGCCAAGACTCGTGGAGCATCCCGAGGTGTCCCTCGCACCTAGGCAGGAGTCCTGACGTCGCTGAACAAACACGTGTCTGGAAGGGCCCTCCCCGTCGTAACTCGAGAGTATATCCCAGGTTTGGACCGCAACTCGAGAAAAACCATGAGATTTCCCCCTCGCCGCGAGTTGAGGCCCGATTCCCCTGCACTTCATGCAGAGCAATTCCGTGTTCCACATCAAACGTGAAAGGAGCCTTGATTTCCTTGATGGCACACCAGAGAAAACCCAAGATCACTGTCTCAAGTCTAGAGGGATCCTGAGGTCACTGGACCAACAGGAAAGGGCTCCGTGGACCGAAATCAACTTGAGATGAGAGCTTAGTCCCTGGTTTAGACTCAAGAGGAATACCAACTTTCCACAAGCACCTCAAGAGGAGGCTTCTCTCAGCTACAGGTATATTTGAGGGACCCCGAGTTTGTGGCCTCAAGTGGAATGGACACCGAGATGCTCTGACTCGACGTAAGGCCGGATATCCCTGCAGTGAATTGAATGCAGGCTCGTCTTGCATCTCCCAAGACGAAGGGATGTCTGAATCACCTGTGGAGACCACAGAGAAAAACCTAATTCTCCGCCTCATCGCGAGCGGAGGCCTCACATCCTTTGAAAACTCGAGAGGTCTGCAGAGATCAATGCTTCCAAAGGAGACGATGCCCGACTCCACTTGAAAATAGATAGGAGTCCCAGGATCCCTGTGGCACGTGGAAAGGGACACTGGGTTTCATGCCTCACGTGGAGACGCATCCCAATTGCCATGCCAAGACTCGAGGAGAATCCCGAAGTGTCCCTCGCACCTAGGCAGGAGCCCTGACGTCGCTGAACAAACAACTGTCTGAAAGGGACCTCCCAGTCGTAACTCGAGAATATACCCCAGGTTCCGGCCGCAACTCGAGAAAAACCATGAGACTTCCCCCTCGCCGCGAGATGAGGCCCGATTCCCCTGAACTGCGTGCAGAGGAATTCCGTAATCCACATCAATAGGGAAAGGAGACTTGATTACCTTGATGGCATTCCAGAGAAAACCCAAGATCACTGTCCTTAGTCTAGAGGGATCCTGAGGTCACTGTAGCAACACGAAAGGGCTCCGTGGACCCCAAATCAATTCGAGATGAGAGCTTAGTCCCTGGCTTCGACTCAAGAGGAATACCAACTTTCCACAAGCACCTCAAGAGGAGGCTTCTCTCAGCTACAGGTATGTGAGAGGGCCCATGAGTTTGTGGCCTCAAGTGGAATGGACACCGAGATGCTCTGACTCGACGTAAGGCCGGATATCCCTGCAGTGAATTGAATGCAGGCTCGTCTTGCATCTCCCAAGACGAAGGGATGTCTGAATCCCCTGTGGAGACCACGGAGAAAAACCTAATTCTCCGCCTCATCGTGAGCGGAGGCCTCACATCCTTTGAAAGCTCGAGAGGTCCGCGGAGATCAATGCTTCCAAAGGAGACGATGCCTGACTCCTCTTGAAAATGGATAGGAGTCCAAGGATCCCTGTGGCACGTGGAAAGGGACCCTGGGTCTCCCGCGACTCGTGGAGACGCGTCCAAATTGCCATGCCAAGACTCGAGGAGAATCCCGAGGTGTCCCTCGCACCTAGGCAGGAGTCCTGACGTCGCTGAACAAACATGTGTCTGGAAGGGACCTCCCCGTCTTAACTCGAGAATATACCCCAGATTCCGGCCGCAACTCGAGAAAAACCATGAGACTTCCCCCTTGCCGCGAGATGAGGCCCGATTCCCCTGCACTGCGTGCAGAGCAATTCCGTGTTCCACATCAAACGTGAAAGGAGCCTTGATTTCCTTGATGGCACACCAGAGAAAACCCAAGATCACTGTCTCAAGTCTAGAGGGATCCTGAGGTCACTGGAGTAACATGAAAGGGCTCCGTGGACCCCAAATCAACTCGAGATGAGAGCTTAGTCCCTGGCTTCGACTCAAGAGGAATACCAACTTTCCACAAGCACCTCAAGAGGAGGCTTCTCTCAGCTACAGGTATGTGAGAGGGACCCTGAGTTTGTGGCCTCAAGTGCAATGGACACCGAGATGCTCTAACTCGAAGTAAGTCCGGATATCCCTGCAGTGAATTGAATGCAGGCTCGTCTTGCATCTCCCAAGACGAAGGGATGTCTGAATCCCCTGTGGAGACCACAGAGAAAGACCTATTCCTCCGCCTCATCATGACCGGAGGCCTCATATCCTTTGAAAACTCGAGAGGTCTGCAGAGATCAATGCTTCCAAAGGAGACGATGCCTGACTCCTCTTGAAAATGCATAGGAGTCCCAGGATCACTGTGGCACGTGGAAAAGGACACTGGGTCTCCCGCCTCATGTGGAGACGCGTCACAATTGCCATGCCAAGACTCGAGGAGAATCCCGAGGTGTCCCTCGCACCTAGGCAGGAGTCCTGACGTCGCTGAACAAACACGTGTCTGGAAGGGCCCTCCCCGTCGTAACTCGAGAATATACCCCAGGTTCCGGCCGCAACTCGAGAAAAACCATGAGACTTCCCCCTCACTGCGAGATGAGGCCCGATTCCCCTGTACTGCGTGCAGAGCAGTTCCGTGTTCGACATCAAAAGTGAAAGGAGCCTTGATTTCCTTGATGGCACTCCAGAGAAAACCCAAGATCACTGTCTCAAGTCTAGAGGGATCCTGAGGTCACTGGAGCAACACGAAAGGGCTCCGTGGACCCCAAATCAACTCGAGATGAGAACTTAGTCCCTGGCTTCGACGCAAGAGGAATACCAACTTTCCACAAGCACCTCAAGAGGAGGCTTCTCTCAGCTACAGGTATGTGAGAGGGACCCTGAGTTTGTGGCCTCAAGTGGAATGGACACGGAGATGCTCTGACTCGAAGTAAGGCCGGATATCCCTGCAGTGAATTGAAAGCAGGCTCGTCTTGCATCTCCCAAGACGAAGGGATGTCTGAATCCCCTGTGGAGACCACAGAGAAAGACCTAGTTCTCCGCCTCATCGAGACCGGAGGCCTCCCATCCTTTGAAAACTCGAGAGGACTGCGGAGATCAATGCTTCCAAAGGAGACGATGCCTGACTCTTCTTGAAAATGGATAGGAGTCCCAGGATCCCTGTGGCACGTGGAAAGGGACCCTGGGTCTCCCGCCTCACGTGGAGACGCGTCCCAATTAGCATGCCAAGACTCGAGGAGATTCCCGAGGTGTCCCTCGCACCTAGGCAGGAGTCCTGACGTCGCTGAACAAACACGTGTGTGGAAGGGCCCTCCCCGTCGTAACTCGAGAATATTCCCTAGGTTCCGACCGTAATTTCAGAAAAACAATGAGACATCCCCCTTGCCGCGAGATGAGGCCCGATTCCCATGTACTGTGTGCAGAGCAATTCCGTGTTCCACATCAAACATGAAAGGAGCCTTGATTTCCTTGATGGCACCCCAGAGAAAACCCAAGATCACTGTCTCAAGTCTAGAGGGATCCTGAGGTCACTGGAGCAACAAGAAAGGGCTCCGTGGACCCCAAATCAACTCGAGATGAGAGCTTAGTCCCTGGCTTTGACTCAAGAGGAATACCAACTTTCCATAAGCACCTCAAGAGGAGGCTTCTCTCAGCTACAGGTATGTGAGAGTGACCCTGAATTTGTGGCCTCAAGTGTAATGGACACCGAGATGCTCTGACTCGAAGTAAGGCCGGATATCCCTGCAGTGAATTGAATGCAGGCTCGTCTTGCATCTCCCAAGACGAAGGGATGTCTGAATGCCCTGTGGAGACGACAGAGATAGACCTAGTCCTCCGCCTCATCGCGACCGGAGGCCTCACATCCTTTGAAAATTCGAGATGTCTGCGGAGATCAATGCTTCCAAAGGAGACGATGCCTGACTCCTCCTGAAAATGGATAGGAGTCCCAGGATCCCTGTGGCACGTGGAAAGGGACCCTGGGTCTCACGCCTCACGTGGAGACGCGTCCCCATTGCCATGCCAAGACTCGAGGAGAATCCCGAGGTGTCCCTCACACCTAGGCAGGAGTCCTGATGTCGTTGAACAAACACGTGTCTCGAAGGGCCCTCCCCGTCGTAACTCGAGAATATATCCCAGGTTCCAGCCGCAACTCGAGAAAAACCATGAGACGTCCCCCTCGCCGCGAGATGAGGCCCGATTCCCCTGCACTGCGTGCAGAGCAATTCCGTGTTCCACATCAAACGTGAAAGGAGCCTTGATTTCCTTGATGGCACTCCAGAGAAAACCCAAGATCACTGTCTCAAGTATAGAGGGATCCTGAGGTCACTGGAGCAACAGGAAAGGGCTCCGTGGACCCCACATCAACTCGAGATGAGAGCTTAGTCCATGGCTTCGACTCAAGAGGAATACCAACTTTCCACAAGCACCTCAAGAGGAGGCTTCTCTCAGCTACAGGTATGTGAGAGGGACCCTGAGTTTGTGGCCTCAAGTGGAATGGACACCGAGATGCTCTGACTCGAAGTAAGGCCAGATATCCCTGCAGTGAATTGAATGCAGGCTCGTCTTCTATCTCCCAAGACAAAGGGATGTCTGAATCCCCTGTGGAGACCACAGAGAAAGACCGAGTTCTCCGCCTCTTAACGACCAGAGGCCTCACATTCTTTGAAAACTCGAGAGGTCCGCGGAGATCAATGCTTCCAAAGGAGACGATGCCTGACTCCTCTTGAAAATGGATAGGAGTTCCAGGATCCCTGTGGCACGTGGAAAGGGACCCTGGGTGTCCCGCCTCACGTGGAGACGCGTGCCAATTGCAATGCCAAAACTCGAGGAGAATCCCGAGTTGTCCCTCGCACCTAGGCAGGAGTCCTGATGTCGCTGAACAAACACGTGTCTGGAAGGGCCCTCCCCGTCGTAACTCGAGAATATACCCCAGGTTCCGGCCGCAACTCGAGAAAAACCATGAGACTTCCCCCTCGCCGCGAGATGAGGCCCGATTCCCCTGCACTGTGTGCAGAGCAATTCCGTGTTCCACATCAAACGTGAAAGGAGCCTTGATTTGCTTGATGGCACTCCAGAGAAAACCCAAGATCACTGTCACAAGTCTAGAGGGATCCTGAGGTCACTGGAGCAACACGAAAGGGCTGCGTGGACCCCACATCAACTCGAGATGAGAGCTTAGTCCCTGGCTTCGACTCAAGAGGAATACCAAATTTCCACAAGCACCTCAAGAGGAGGCTTCTCTCAGCTACAGGTATGTAAGAGGGCCCCTGAGTTTGTGGCCTCAAGTGGAATGGACACCGAGATGCTCTGACTCGAAGTAAGGCCGGATATCCCTGCAGTGAATTGAATGCAGGCTCGTCTTGCATCTCCCAAGAGGAAGGGATGTCTGAATCCCCTGTGGAGACCACAGGGAAAGACATAATTCTCCGCCTCACCGCGAGCGGAGGCCTCACATCCTTTGAAAACTCGAGAGGTCCGCGGAGATCAATGCTTCCAAAGGAGATGATGCCTGACTCCTGTTGAAAATGAATAGGAGTCCCAGGATCCCTGTGGCACGTGGAGAGGGACCCTGGGTCTCCCGCCTCACATGGAGACGCGTCCCAACTGCCATGCCAAGACTCGAGGAGAATCCCGAGGTGTCTCTCACACCTAGGCAGGAGTTCTCACGTCACTGAACAAACACGTGTCTGGGATGGCCCTCCCCGTCGTAACTCGAGAATATACCCCAGGTTCCGGCCGCAACTCGAGGAAAACCATGAGACTTCCCCCTCGCCGCGAGATGAGGCCCGATTCCCCTGCACTGCGTGCAGAGCAATTCCGTGTTCCACATCAAACAAGAAAGGAGCCTTGATTTCCTTAATGGCACTCCAGAGAAAACCCAAGATCACTGTCTCAAGTCTAGAGGGATCCTGAGGTCACTGGAGCAACACGAAAGGGCTCCGTGGACCCCAAATCAACTCGAGATGAGAGCTTAGTCCCTGGCTTCGACTCAAGAGGAATACCAACTTTCCACAAGCACGTCAAGAGCAGGCTTCTCTCAGCTGCATGTATGTGAGAGGTACCCTGAGTTTGTGGCCTCAAGTGGAATGGACACCGAGATGCTCCTACTCGAAGAAAGGCCGGATATCTGAGAGGGTAACAGGCAGGAAGGCCAGGGGTCTCCAAATGGAGGAAAGAGGCTGTAAGTGCCAGACATTTTTATCTCTCTTAAGCGGCAGGAAGAAACAAACCAGCGATCTGTTTTTCCTTCTCTATACAAATTTAAAAGGAGGTTTCTCTTAACATTCTGTGTTGCCATGACACCTGGTCTCACCTATAGCTAACTACTCTCAGACTTTGAGTTAACCAATACATTCCTTTTTCGTATGGAAATGTTGTCTTAAGCTATGTTAATGAACCCCAGACTCTACCTTCAAGTTGGTTCCGCCAAACGGCCTAACTTACTTACTCAGGTATTGTTCCCCTAATCTATGTAAATGGAACTATTTGTTGGTATTCTGCCCTTCTACAAGATTCCAGTCAATCGTTTTATGGCCTGGGATGGATTATCTGATGCCATTCTAAATTTTATGACATTCCTTTCATTTCATTAACAGACTGTGAGTGACTATATAACATACAGCTAAACACTAGGAGGGGGTACTCTTTTGCCCCCTTCTGATGCCTATGTCAGAAGATTTCTCTATACTTTAATAAAACTTTATTACACAAAAGCTCTGAGCGATCCAGCCTCGTCTCTGGCCCCGGATTGAATTCGTCTCCTCCGGAGGCCACGAATCCCGCGTCTTATCGTTCAGCAGCAACCTTTCATATCCCTGCAGTGAACTGAATGCAGGCTCGTCTTGCATCTCCCAAGATGAACGGATGTCTGAATCCCGTGTGGAAACCACAGAGAAAGAACTAGTTCTCCGCATCATCGCGACTGGAGTCCTCACATCCTTTGAAAACTCGAGACGTCCACGGAGATCAATGCTTCCAAAGGAGACGATGCCTGAGTCCTATTGAAAATGGATACGAGTCCCAGGATTCCTGTGGCACGTGGAAAGGGACCCTGGGACTCGCGACTCACGTGTAGTCGCGTCATAATTGCCATGCCAAGACTCGAGGAGAATCCCGAGGTGTCCCTCGCACCTAGGCAGGAGTCCTGACGTCGCTGAACAAACACGTGTCTGGAAGGGCCCTCCCCATCGTAACTCGAGAATATACCCCAGGTTCCAGCCGCAACTCGAGAAAAACCAGGAGACTTCCCCCTCGCCGCGAGATGAGACCTGATTCCCCTGCACTGCGTGCAGAGCAATTCCGTGTTCCCCTTCAAACATGAGAGGAGCCTTGATTTCCTTGATGACACTCCAGAGAAAACCCAAGATCACTGTCTCAAGTCTAGAGCGATCCTGAGGTCAATGTAGCAACACGAAAGGTCTCCGTGGACCCCAAATCAACTCGAGATGAGAGCTTAGTCCCTGGCTTCGACTCAAGAGGAATACCAACTTTTCACAAGCACCTCAAGAGGAGGCTTCTCTCAGCTACAGGTATGTGAGAGGGACCCTGCGTTTGTGGCCTCAAGTGGAATGGACACCAAGATGCTCTGACTCGACGTAAACCGGATATCCCTGCAGTGAATTGACTGTAGGCTGGTCTTGCATCTCCCAAGACGAACGGATGTCTGAATCCCCTGTGGAGACCACAGACAAGACCTAGTCCTCCGCCTCAACGCGACTGGAGGCCTCACATCCTTTGAAATCTCGAGAGGTCCGTGGAGATCAATGCTTCCAAAGGAGAC
This sequence comes from Dama dama, assembly GCF_033118175.1. NCBI lineage: Eukaryota > Metazoa > Chordata > Mammalia > Artiodactyla > Cervidae > Dama > Dama dama. The sequence continues at coordinate 4,496,174 of NW_026870893.1, read as the reverse complement.
GATGCCTGACTCCTCTTGAAAATGGATAGGAGTCCCAGGATCCCTGTTTCACGTGGAAAGGGGCCCTGGTCTCCCGCCTCACATGGAGACGCGTCTCAATTGCCATGTCAAGATTCGCGGAGAATCCCGAAGTGTTCCTCGCACCTAGGCAGGAGTCCAGACGTTGCTGAAAAAACACGTGTCTGGAAGGGCCCTCCCCGTCGTAACTTGAGAATATACCCCAGGTTCCGGCTGCAACTCGAGAAAAACCATGAGACATCCCCCTCGCCGCGAGATGAGGCCCGATTCCCCTGCACTGCGTGCAGAGCAATTCCGTGTTCCACATCAAACGTGAAAGGAGCCTTGATTTTCTTGATGGCACTCCAGAGAAAACCCAAGATCACTGTCTCAAGTCTAGAGGGATCCTGAGGTCACTGTAGCAACAAGAAAGGGCTCCGTGGACCCCAAATCAACTCGAGATGAGAGCTTAGTCCCTGGCTTCGACTCAAGAGGAATACCAACTTTCCACAAGCACCTCAAGAGGAGGCTTCTCTCAGCTACAGGTATGTGAGAGGGACCCTGAGTTTGTGGCCTCAAGTGGAATGGACACCGAGATGCTCTGACTCGAAGTAAGGCGGGATATCCCTGCAGTGAATTGAATGCAGGCTCGTCTTCCATCTCCCAAGATGAAGGGATGTCTGAATCCACTGTGGAGACCACAGAGAAAGACCTAGTCCTCCGCCTCATCGCGACCGGAGGCCTCACGTCCTTTGATAACTCGAGAGTTTCGCGGAGATCAAAGCTTCCAAAGGCGACGATGCCTGACTCCTCTTGAAAATGGATAGGAGTCCCAGGATCCCTGTGGCATGTGGAAAGGGACCCTGGGTCTCGCGCCTCACGTGGAGACGCGTCCCAATTGCCATGCCAAGACTCGAGGAGAATCCCGAGGAGTCCCTCGCACCTAGGCAGGAGTCCTGATGTCGCTGAACAAACACGTGTCTTGAAGGGCCCTCCCCGTCGTAACTCGAGAATATACCACAGGTTCCGGCCGCAACTCGAGAAAAACCATGAGACTTCCCCCTCGCCGCGAGATGAGGCCCGATTCCCCTGCACTGCATGCAGAGAAATTCCGTGTTCCACATCAAACGTGAAAGGAGCCTTGATTTCCTTAATGGCACTCCAGAGAAAACCCAAGATCACTGTCTCAAGTCTAGAGGGATCCTGAGGTCACTGGAGCAACACGAAAAGGCTCAGTGGACCCCAAATCAACTCGAGATGAGAGCTTAGTCCCTGGCTTCGACTCAAGAGGAATACCAACTTTCCACAAGCACCTCAAGAGGAGGCTTCTCTCAGCTACAGGTATGTGAGAGGGACCCTGAGTTTGTGGCCTCAAGTGGAATGGACACCGAGATGCTCTGACTCGAAGTAAGGCCGGATATCCCTGCAGTGAATTGAATGCAGGCTCGTCTTGCATTTCCCAAGACGAAGGGATGTCTGAATCCCCTATCGAGACCACAGAGAAAGACCTGGATCTCCGCCTCATCGCGACCGGAGGCCTCACATCATTTGAAAACTCAAGAGGTCTGCGGAGATCAATGCTTCCAAAGGAGACGATGCCTGACTCCTCTTGAAAATGGATAGGAGTCCCAGGATCCCTGTGGCACGTGGAAAGGGACCCTGGGTCTCCCGCCTCACGTGGAGACGCGTCCCAATTGCCATGCCAAGACTCGAGGAGAATCCCGAGGTGTCCCTCGCACCTAGGCAGGAGTCCTGACGTGGCTGAACAAACACGTGTCTGGAAGGGCCCTCCCCGTCGTAACTCGAGAATATACCCCAGGATCCGGCCGCAACTCGAGAAAAACCATGAGACTTCCCCCTCGCCGAGAAATGAGGCCCGATTCCCCTGCACTGCTTGCAGAGCAATTCCGTGTTCCACATCAAACTTGTAAGGAGCCTTGATTTCCTTGATGGCACTCCAGAGAGTATCCAGGATCACTGTCTCAAGTCTAGATGGATCCTGAGGTCACTGTAGCAACACGAAAGGGCTCCATGGACCCCAAATCAACTCGAGATGAGGGCTTAATCCCTGGCTTCGACTCAAGAGGAATACCAACTTTCCACAAGCACCTCAAGAGGAGGCTTCTCTCAGCTACAGGTATGTGAGAGGGATCCTGAGTTGGTGGACTCAAGTGGAATGGACACTGAGATGCTCTGACTCGAAGTAAGGCCGGATATCCATGCAGTGAATTGAATGCAGGCTCGTCTTGCATCTCCCAATACGAAGGGATGTCTGAATCCCCTGTGGAGACCACAGAGAAAGACCTAGTTCTCCGCCTCATCGCGACCGGAGGCCTCACATCCGTTCAAAACTGGAGAGGTCCGCGGAGATCAATGCTTCCAAAGGAGACGATGCCTGACTCCTCTTGAAAATGGATAGGAGTCCCAGGATCCCTGTGGAACGTGGAAAGGGACCCTGGGTCTCCCGCCTCACGTGGAGACGCGTCCCTATTGCCATGCAAAGACTCGAGGAGAATCCCGAGGTGTCCCTCGCACCTACGCAGGAATCCTGATGTCGCTGAACAAACACGTGTCTGGAAGGGCCCTCCCCCTCGTAACTCGAGAATATACCCCAGGTTCTGGCCGCAACTCGAGAAAAACCATGAGACTTCCCCCTCGCCGCGAGATGAGGCCCAATTCCCCTGCACTGCGTGCAGGGCAATTCCGTGTTCCACATCAAACTTGAAAGGAGCCTTGATTTCCTTGATGGCACTCCAGAGAAAACCCAAGATCACTGTCTCAAGTCTAGCGGGATCCTGAGGTCACTGTAGCAACACGAAAGGGCTCCGTGGACCCCAAATCAACTCGAGATGAGAGCTTAGTCCCTGGCTTCGACTCAAGAGGAATACCAACTTTCCACAAGCACCTCAAGAGGAGGCTTCTCTCAGCTAGAGGTATGAGTGAGGGACCCTGAGTTTGTGGCCTCAAGTGGAATGGACACCGAGATGCTCTGACTCGAAGTAAGGCCCGATATCCCTGCAGTGAATTGAATGCAGGCTCGTCTTGCATCTCCCAAGACGAAGGGATGTCGGAATCCCCTGTGGAGACCACAGACAAGACCTAGTCCTCCGCCTCAACGCGACCGGAGGCCTCACATCCTTTGAAATCTCGAGAGGTCCACGGAGATCAATGCTTCCAAAGGAGACGATGCCTGACTCCTCTTGAAAATGGATAGGAGTCCCAGGATCCCTGTGACACGTGGAAAGGGATCCTGTGTCTCCCGCCTCACGTGGAGACGCGTCCCAATTGCCATGCCAAGACTCGAGGAGAATCCCGAGGAGTCCCTAGCACCTAGGCAGTAGTCCTGACATCGCTGAACAAACACGCGTCCTGAAGGGCCCTCCCCATCGGAACTCGAGAATATACTGCAGGTTTCGGCCGCAACTCGAGAAAAACCTTGAGACTTCACCCTCGCCGCGAGATGAGGCCCGTTCCCCTGCCCTGCGTGCAGAGCAATTCCGTGTTCCACATCAAACATGAAAGGAGCTTTGATTTCCTTGATGGCCCTCCAGAGGAAACCCAAGATCACTGTCTCAAGTCTAGAGGGATCCTGAGGTCACTGTAGCAACACGAAAGGGCCCCGTGGACCCGAAATCAACTCGAGATGAGAGCTTAGTCCCTGGCTTCGACTCAAGAGGAATACCACCTTTCCACAAGCACCTCAAGAGGAGGCTTCTCTCAGCTACATGTATGTGAGAGGGACCCTGATTTTGTGGTCTCATGTGGAATTGACACCGTGATGCTCTGACTCGAAGTAAGGCCGGATATCCCTGCAGTGAATTGAATGCAGGCTCGTCTTCCATCTCCCAAGACGAAGGGATGTCTGAATCACCTGTGGAGACCACAGAGAAAGACCTAGTTCTCCACCTCATTGCGACCGGAGGCCTCACATAATTTGAAAACTTGAGAGGTTCCTGGAGATCAATGCTTCCAAAGGAGACGAGGCCTGACTCCTCTGGAAAATGGATAGGAGGCCCAGGATCCCTGTGGCACGTGGAAAGGGACCCTGGGTCTCCGGCCTCACGTGGAGACTCGTCCAAACTGCCACGCCACGACTCGAGGAGAATCCCGAGGTGTCTCTCGCACCTAGGCAGGAGTTCTCACGTCGCTGAACAAACACGTGTCTGGGATGGCCCTCCCCGTCGTAACTCGAGAATATACCCCAGGTTCCGGCCGCAACTCTAGAAAAATCATGAGACTTCCCCCTCGCCGCGAGATGAGGCCCGATTCCCCTGCACTGCGTGCAGAGCAATTCCGTGTTCCACATCAAACAAGAAAGGAGCCTTGATTTCCTTAATGGCACTCCAGAGAAAACCCAAGATCACTGTCTCAAGTCTAGAGGGATCCTGAGGTCACTGGAGCAACAGGAAAGGGCTCCGTGGACCCCAAATCAACTCGAGATGAGAGCTTAGTCCCTGGCTTCGACTCAAGAGGAATACCAACTTTCCACAAGCACGTCAAGAGCAGGCTTCTCTCAGCTACATGTATGTGAGAGGTACCCTGAGTTTGTGGCCTCAAGTGGAATGGACACCGAAATGCTCCTACTCGAAGAAAGGCCGGATATCTGAGAGGGTAACAGGCAGGAAGGCCAGGGGTCTCCAAATGGAGGAAAGAGGCTCTAAGTGCCAGACATTTTTATCTCTCTTAAGCGGCAGGAAGAAACAAACCAGCGATCTGTTTTTCCTTCTCTATACAAATTTAAAAAGAGGTTTCTCTTAACATTCTGTGTTGCCATGACACCTGGTCTCACCTAAAGCTAACTACTCTCAGACTTTGAGTTAACCAATACATTCCTTTTTCGTATGGAAATGTTGTCTTAAGCTATGTTAATGAACCCCAGACTCTACCTTCAAGTTGGTTCCGCCAAACGGCCTAACTTACTTACTCAGGTATTGTTCCCCTAATCTATGTAAATGGAACTATTTGTTGGTATTCTGCCCTTCTACAAGATTCCAGTCAATCGTTTTATGGCCTGGGATGGATTATCTGATGCCATTCTAAATTTTATGACATTCCTTTCATTTCATTAACAGACTGTGAGTGACTATATAAAATACAGCTAAACACTAGGAGGGGGGTACTCTTTTGCCCCCTTCTGATGCCTATGTCAGAAGCTTTCTCTATGCTTTAATAAAACTTTATTACACAAAAGCTCTGAGCGATCCAGCCTCGTCTCTGGCCCCGGATTGAATTCGTCTCCTCCGGAGGCCAAGAATCCCGCGTCTTATCGTTCAGCAGCAACCTTTCATCTTGGGGGCTCGTCCGTGATCCTTCAGGACAAGGTAAGGATGCTTGGAGCTCTAGTTCTTTGTTCTCCTAGTGAACACGTTTTCCTCTGTACTTTACTAACTCTATGGTGTCCTTGTGTAAATGAATAAAACGCCCTGCGCGAAGCAAGTGAGGAGCCCTGCTCTGCGGGCCCGCGGTGATCTCATAAGGCTATGGCAGAAACCTGTCGGGGGTTTATACCAACCTGCCAATGCCAAGAGGCAACCAATGTCTCCTTCGGGAACTGACCAGAAACGGGCAAAGCGTGTGGACCGAACTCTCCTTTCTCGGTCAAACTTTTCAGTCTCTTTGACCATTTCATAACTCCTTGGGAATTAGAAGTACTAACCTAATCTATCGGATCATAGACTTTCCAGGGACTTGTAATCTATGTTGCTACTGTACTGTGGCCTAGGTCTCAAACTTGAATTGGTAGTCAGGAAGCGCCTAGCCTCGCTAGGCATGGAAAGTTCGGAAGCTGGATGGAGCTCCAACTCCCAGAGCATCTCTGAGGTTAAAGGTTACTCGGATTGGAACTGCAATGGTTTTTTCCTTTGGTAACACTGGCTCTTAGTGGACCAGAGGAGGCTCTTATACCGGTGTGGTGACGCTTGGAAGGAACATCTCAGTTTCATGTTGGTATCGGTCTTATTGCAGTCATGAATATACTCAGGGTTGTGCACAGGCACTCAGGTGACGAATGTTTCCCCCAGAGGTCTTAGCTTGGGAGGCATTCCGAAAGGTTACTCTGATTGCGCCCCGGGTGGCATCAAAGGCAAGCGAGGTGAAGAGCTGGACGTCAGTCAGGGATGCCATCAGGTCTACCCCTGGTGCAGCCCCACCCCATCTCGGTGGTAGAACCGGGAGGGACGAGTGTGACGCCTGCGTCGGTAAGGGACAGACTAAGTCCGACCAGGAAGGAAAAGCTTTTGGTGTAACGTCTGTCTACACCCCCATCTAGAGCAGGGAGGGACGCCTCCGGTAGAAAAAATGGCGCTGGTCGCTTTTTTTCTCTCTTACAGATGGGAGCTAACAATTCCAGCCTCACTCCTTTGAACTGTATCCTGAAAAACTGGGATAGATTTGATCCCCAGGGCTTAAAGAAGACACACCTGGTCTTCCTATGTGATACTGCATGGCCGCGGTACCCACTGGAGGACGGCGAACGGTGGCCAGTTGGAGGGTCTCTTAAGTATAACACTGTTTTACAATTAGACCGGTTCTGTAAAAAGCAAGGGAAATGGGTAGAAGTAGCGTATGTGTTGCCCTTTTTCTCTCTGCGAAATATGCCAGACTTATGTCCTAAGGGTATAGATTTGGGTGTGAAACCTTCCGCTCCCCCCTGTCCTCCTACTTTGCCCCCGTATCCGGGTCTCCGAGATGAGGTTCAAACTGCTTTAGTCTCAGTGGAAACACAAACTGAGACTCAAACTGCCTCGGTCTCAGTGGGAACCCAAATTGAGATTCGAACTGCTCCTGTAGAGGTCCAAACAACTCCTGTCTCAGTACGACTTCAGACTACTCTGGTTTCAGTAGAAACTCAGACCATCGAAGTAGGAGATGAGATAGAGGACAGGAGGCCAAGAGATAAAGAAAAGCAGGTTTCTCCAATCTATCCCTGGGATGTGTGCAGAGCAGCCAGAGAGACTGAGGGACAGCCACTCATGCTGTTGCCCCTTCATGAAGTACCCACCGGGAGAAATTATCAGTCTATGAGAGTTAATAAGCCTTTTTCTTATCAAGAGATACAAAGAATTAAGGAAGATCTGGGAGACTATTTAGAAGACCCAGAAAAGTATATTAGAGCTTTTAAAGGTGTTACTCTGCATTATGACCTCACTTGGAAGGATGTGATGTATATCTTGGGACAAACGTTGACTCCCGACTCAAAGGCTCGAGTTTTGGGAAAAGCGGTTGCTTATGGAGATGAATGGCTTGGTAATGAATCAGTGGGAAAGAGGGAGGACGAGATAACTGCCCTCCCCACTGGGAGTCAGGCGGTCCCAGCTACAGAACCAGACTGGGACTATAACACTGCTAAAGGAAGATGGGATCAGAGTCATTTTGTCAGATGTATTCTTGAAGGACTCAGGCAGGCGCATTCTAAGCCTTTGAACTATGGCAAACTGGCAGACATAGAACAGGAGGAGAAGGAAGCTCCTTGTAAATTCCTAGATAGACTGAGAGAAGCCCTTCGCAGATTCACTGAGATTGATCCCGAAAGTGAAGAGGGGAAAGTGATCTTAAAAGATAAATTTCTCACTCAGTCGGCTCCAGATATTCGCCGTAAGTTATCAAAACGGGCGTATGGACCAAATCAGTCTTTAGATAATCTGTTACAACTGGCTCAGACAGTCTATTATGGTAGGGAATATGAGGAAAAGAAAGAAAGGCAGAGAAAGACGAAGGAAAAGGCGGAAGCCCTCGCAATGGCTATGAAAACCGTTCTTAAGCAGCCTGAGAAAAATGCCCAGAGGGACCCAGGTGAAAAGAGATGGGCTTGCTATTGCTGTGGAAAGGAGGGGCATCTCAAGCGGGATTGCCCTCAGGCATCTAAGCCGCCCCCGGCTCCATGTCCGGTCTGCAAGGGACCACACTGGAGGAGAGACTGCCCCCAGAGGCGTAGGTCTCAGGGGTCTGACTCTCAAGACAATCAGGACTGAAGGTGCCCGGGGGTCCCCACACAAGCTCCCGTCCTAATTACACCTGAGGAACCCCGGGTATTGATAACGGTGGGAGGCCAATCCGTCAATTTCCTTTTAGATACTGGGGCAACTTACTCCGTGCTTACTGAAGCCCCTGGCCCACTTTCTTCCCGATCCGCTTCCGTAATGGGACTGTCTGGACGAGCCTAAAGGTATTACTTCAGTTATTCTCTATCGTGCAACTGGGATTCTGTGCTATTTTCACACGAGTTTCTTATCGTGCCAGAATCACCCTCACCCCTTTTGGGGAGGGATATACTGAGCAAGGTCCATGCCTCTGTTTTCATGAATATGGAGCCTTCCCTTTCTCTACCTTTAGTTGAACAAAATGTGAATCCTAGAGTATGGGCTGATGGAAAATCTGTGGGTCGAGCACAAAATGCTATTCCTGTGGTTGTCAAGCTCAAAGACCCACACTTATTCCCACAGAAGAAGCAGTATCCACTGAAACCTGAGGTTAAAGAAGGGTTAAAACCCATCATTGAGAATTTAAAGGAGCAGGGACTATTAGTTCCCTGTAACAGTCCATGCAACACTCCTATTTTGGGTGTAAAAAAATCAAATGATAAATGGAGATTAGTTCAAGATTTATGAATAATAAATGAGGCTGTGGTTCCTTTACACCCCGTGGTGCCTAATCCTTATACTTTATTGTCTGAAATTCCTGAACGAGCCAAATATTTTTCAGTAATTGATTTAAAAGATGCCTTCTATTCAGTGCCTTTGGCGGAGGAAAGTCAATTTCTATTTGCCTTTGAAGACCCCACACAGGCAGCTTCCCAGTTAACCTGGACAGTTTTGCCCCAGGGATTTCGTGACAGTCCTCACTTATTTGGACAAAGTTTGTCACGGGATCTACAAAACTTTAATAGCTCTGAAGCGGTAGTGTTACAATATGTAGATGATATTTTGCTCTGTGCTGAGACACAGGAAGCTTGTTCACGAGCCTCAGAAGATTTCTTAAACTTTCTGGCAGGCTGCGGTTACAAGGCATCAAGAGAAAAGGCTCAGCTTTGTCAACAATCTGTTAGATATCTGGGCCTAATCATCTCAAAAGGGACTAGGGCCATAGGCCCTGAAAGAATTAAACCTATACTAAACCATCCCCTACCTATGACTTTAAGACAATTGAGAGGATTTTTGGGAATCACAGGCTACTCTCGTATTTGGATTCCAGGCTATGGGGAACTTGCCCGGCCTTTATATAAACTTATAGCTGAAACTCAGCAGGCCCAAACCGACAAACTGGTTTGGTCTCCAGATACTCAAAAGGCTTTTAAGGTTCTTCAGACTGCTCTCCTGCAAGCTCCGGCTTTGAGTTTGCCCACAGGGTCAGAATTTAACCTGTTTGTCACTGAAAGAAAAGGTATGGCCTTGGGAGTTTTGACACAACCCCGGGGGCCTCACCAGCAACCTATTGCTTATCTAAGCAAAAAATTAGATGTAATTGCACGTGGGTGGCCCCACTGCCTAAGAGTAATTGGGGCAGCGGCTTTATTAGCACCTGAAGCTTTAAAAGTAATTAATGGACGAAACCTTACTGTACTGACTTCTCATGATGTGAATGGAATCTTAAATTCTAAGGTTAATATTTGGATGACAGACAGTAGGCTTCTTAAATATCAGTCACTGTTGTTAGAAGGACCAGTAACTAAGCTTAAAGTTTGTGGAAATTTAAATCCTGCCACCTTCCTTCCTGAGAAGGAAGATGAAACACCTGATCACGATTGTTCCCAATTCCTAACTTTAAACTATGCAGCTCGGGAGGATCTAATGGATACCCCATTAGACAATCCTGACATGGAAATATTTACAGACGGCAGTTCTTTTGTTCGGGATGGAAAGCGCAAAGCAGGTTACGCTGTGGTGACTGCTGAACAGGTTTTAGAAGCAAAATCTCTCCCCCAGGGAACCAGTGCCCAGTTAGCGGAGCTCGTGGCTCTTACCCGAGCTCTAGAGTTAAGCAAAGGGCAACGAGTGAATATCTACACTGATTCTAAGTATGCTTATTTGACTTTACATGCTCATGCTGCAATATGGAAAGAAAGACAGTTTAAAACAGCAACAGGAGAACCTATTAAGCATTTCAGAGAGATTGAGAGACTTTTAACTGCTATCTATTGTCCTAAAGAAGTAGCGGTTATGCATTGCAAAGGGCACAGCAGGGATGGGAGTAAAGTAGCTGCCGGTAACCTGTTAGCTGACTCTCAAGCCAAAAAAGCGGCACTTTACGAAACCCCCTCCTTACAGACGCCTTTGATCTGGACAGGTCCTGTGGAACAGGAAAAGCCACAATATACTGAGGAAGAATTAGAAAGATATGAGAAAAGAGGAGCAAAGATTACTGATAAAGAATGGTTACAGTCCGAGGATGGACGATTAATAATTCCTGAAAATGCTCAGTGGAAAATTCTTAAGGGTTTACATCAGAGTTTTCATTTGGGTGTAGAAAGTACTTACCAGATGGCTTCTCGTTTGTTTGAAGGTAAAAATATAATGAAAACTCTAAAGAACATTATCAAACGGTGTGAGGTTTGTCAGAAAAATAACCCAAAGACTGAAAAGCTAGCAAAATCTGGATTACAACGAAAGGGAAAGTATCCTGGAGAGGGCTGGGAAATTGATTTTACTCATATGCCAAAAGCTAATGGATATTCTTGCTTACAAGTTTGGGTGGATACTTTTACTGGATGGATTGAGGCGTTCCCCTGTCATAGTGAACAAGCTAAGGAGGTTATAAAGATTTTAATCCATGAAATTATCCCCAGGTTTGGGCTGCCACGGAGCCTTCAGAGTGACAATGGCTCCGCCTTTAAAGCTGCTATAACTCAGGGGGTGTCTAAAGCTCTAGGAATAGAGTATCACTTACACTGTTCCTGGAGACCCCAATCCTCAGGAAAGGTTGAAAAAGCTAATGACATTATCAAAAGACATCTGCGCAAATTAACTCAAGAAACGCAGGACAACTGGATTAAAGTCCTACCCATAGCTTTAATGAGGGCTCGAACTGCCCCAAAAAAGGAGGGACTGTCCCCCTTTGAATGTATTTATGGAAGGCCTTTCTTACGCACAGACATTGTTATAGATCCTGAGGCCTTAGAGTTAACTAATTATGTAACTCAACTCTCAGCTTTTCAACAGGCATTAACAGAACTCCGGGAGACGACTCCTGACCCAGCCTCTGAATCCAGCAAGCCTCTATTTGAGCCAGGAACCGAGGTCCTCATAAAAACATTGGGATCTGGGGGCTCATCCCTCGAGCCCCTCTGGGAAGGCCCTTAACAGGTTATTCTTTCTTCTCCCACAGCTGTCAAAGTCCCAGGAATTGATTCGTGGGTACATCACACTCGAGTCAAGAGGTGGCACCCTGACCAGAACTAAGTGATGTCATTTTATGTTTTTACTTTCTATGCTCTGACTTTGTATGTTTCAGATGGGCCTGATAATCTATGTGAGCCTACTTCTGCTGACTCCAGAAATCCTGAGTCTGCCCTTTGATCCTCAAGACAATGCCTTCCTGTCCTGGGCTCACTCCTATGCTGCATTCCACAATCGGTCTAACTGCTGGGTCTGCGGAGCACTCCCCTCTTCATCAGTGGAAGGCTTCCCGTGGTGGACATCTCCACTTCAAGGAAAAGACTTTCTCCAAGTCTGCGAATACATTCGACAACAATCATATGTGATGCCTCTCCTTCGTCTGATGACATCTAACAACCCTAGAATGGACTGGTGCCATACTTTGTACCTTAACTATGGACATAACCTGACATATAATTCTAATTGTTTTGTTTTTGCTCTTTGCTCCCTGCATTTGTAACTGTGTGACTGGATTTTTTTCTAGTCGCATAAAAGCTTTTAAGTTACAAATGGTTGCTCAAACTCCTGCTATCACTGCAGCTTCTTCTAACTACTATTTGGGGCCCCTGGATCAGACATCCTCACTATGAGGATTAGGAGAATATGTTGCCTCACCAATTTAGGGACAACGCCCCTTGTCAGCTCTGAAGCAGTTATGGAATGAAAACGACGCCCCTTTTCCCTAGGCAACATAATTCTCCTAAAAGAAAAGGGAGGAATGAGAGGGTAAAAGGCAGGAAGGCCAGGGGTCTCCAAATGGAGGAAAGAGGCTGTAAGTGCCAGACATTTTTATCTCTCTTAAGCGGCAGGAAGAAACAAACCAGCGATCTGTTTTTCCTTCTCTATACAAATTTAAAAGGAGGTTTCTCTTAACATTCTGTGTTGCCATGACACCTGGTCTCACCTAAAGCTAACTACTCTCAGACTTTGAGTTAACCAATACATTCCTTTTTCGTATGGAAATGTTGTCTTAAGCTATGTTAATGAACCCCAGACTCTACCTTCAAGTTGGTTCCGCCAAACGGCCTAACTTACTTACTCAGGTATTGTTCCCCTAATCTATGTAAATGGAACTATTTGTTGGTATTCTGCCCTTCTACAAGATTCCAGTCAATCGTTTTATGGCCTGGGATGGATTATCTGATGCCATTCTAAATTTTATGACATTCCTTTCATTTCATTAACAGACTGTGAGTGACTATCTAACATACAGCTAAACACTAGGAGGGGGGTACTCTTTTGCCCCCTTCTGATGCCTATGTCAGAAGCTTTCTCTATACTTTAATAAAACTTTATTACACAAAAGCTCTGAGCGATCCAGCCTCGTCTCTGGCCCCGGATTGAATTCGTCTCCTCCGGAGGCCAAGAATCCCGCGTCTTATCGTTCAGCAGCAACCTTTCATATCCCTGCAGTGAACTGAATGCAGGCTCGTCTTGCATCTCCCAAGACGAAGCGAAGTGTGAATCCTCTGTGGAGACCACAGAGAAAGACCTAGTTCTCCGCCTCATCGCGACCGGAGGCCTCACGTCCTTTGAAAACTCGAGAGTTCCGCGGAAATCAGTCCTCCCAAAGGGGACGATGCCTGACTCCTCTCGAAAATGCATAGGAGTCCCAGGATCCCTGTGGCACGTGGAAAGGGACCCTGGGTCTCGCGCCTCACGTGGAGACGCGTCCCAATTGCCATGCCAAGACTCGAGGAGAATCCCGAGATGTCCCTCAGACCTAGGCAGGAGTCCTGACGTCGCTGAACAAACACGTGTCTGGAAGGGCCCTCCCTGTCGTAACTCGAGAATATACCCCAGGTTCCGGCCGCAACTTGAGAAAAACCATGAGACTTCCCCCTCGCCGAGAGATGAGCCCCGATTCCCCTGCACTGCGTGCAGAGCAATTCCGTGTTCCACATCAAACGTGAAAGGAGCCTGGATTTCCTTGATGGCACTCCAGAGAAAACCCAAGATCACTGTCTCAAGTCTAGAGGGATCCTGAGGTCACTGGAGCAACACGAAAGGGCTCCGTGGACCACAAATCAACTCGAGATGAGAACTTAGTCCCTGGTTTTGACTCAAGAGGAATACCAACTTTCCACAAGCACCTCAAGAGGAGGCTTCTCTCAGCTACAGGTATGTGAGAGGGACCCTGAGTTTGTGGCCTCAATTGGAATGGACACTGAGATGCTCTGACTCGAAGTAAGGCCGGATATCCCTGCAGTGAATTGAATGCAGGCTCGTCTTGCATCTCCCAAGACGAAGGGATGTCTGAATCCCCTGTGGAGCCCACAGAGAAAGAACTAGTCCTCCGCCTCATCGCGACCTGAGGCCTCACATCCTTTGAAAACTCGAAAGGTCAGCGGAGATCAATGCTTCCAAAGGAGACGATGCCTGATTCCTCTTGAAAATGGATAGGAGTCCCAGGATCCCTGTGGCACGTGGAAAGGGACCCTGGGTCTCCCGCCTCACGTGGAGACGCGTCCCAATTGCCATGCCAAGACTCGAGGAGAACCCCGAGGTGTCCCTCGCACCTAGGCAGGAGTCCTGACGTCGCTGAACAAACACGTGTCTGGAAGGGCCCTCCGCGTCGTAACTCTAGAATATTTCCCAGGTTCCGGCCGCAACTCGAGAAAAACCATGAGACTTCCCCTCGCCGCCAGATGAGGCCCGATTCCCCTGCACTGCGTGCAGAGCAATTCCGTGTTCCACATCAAACTTGAAAGGAGCCTTGATTTCCTTGATGGCACTCCAGAGAGTATCCAGGATCACTGTCTTAAGTCTAGAGGGATCCTGAGGTCACTGTAGCAACATGAAAGTGCTCCGTGGACCCCAAATCAATTCGAGATGAGGGCTTAATCCCTGGCTTCGACTCAAGAGGAATACCAACTTTCCACAAGCACCTGAAGAGGAGGCTTCTCTTAGCTACAGGTATGTGAGAGGGATCCTGAGTTGGTGGACTGAAGTGGAATGGACACTGAGATGCTCTGACTCGAAGTAAGGACGGATATCCATGCAGTGAATTGAATGCAGGCTCGTCTTGCATCTCCCAAGACGAAGGGATGTCTGAATCCCCTGTGGAGCCCACAGAGAAAGAACTAGTCCTCCGCCTCATCGCGACCTGAGGCCTCACATCCTTTGAAAACTCGAGAGGTCCGCGGAGATCAATGCTTCCAAAGGAGACAATGCCTGACTCCTCTTGAAAATGGATAGGAGTCCCAGGATCCCTGCGGCACCTGGAAAGGGACACTGGGTCTCCCGCCTCACGTGGAGACGCGTCCCAATTGCCATGCCAAGACTCGAGGAGAATCCCGAAGTGGCCCTCGCACCTCGGCAGGAGTCCTGACGTCGCTGAACAAACACATGTCTGGAAGGGCCCTCCCTGTCGTAACTCTAGAATATACCCCAGGTTCCGGCCGCAACTCGAGAAAAACCATGAGACTTCCCCCTCGCCGCGAGATGAGGCCCGATTCCCCTGCACTGCGTGCAGAGCAATTCTGTGTTCCACATGAAACGTGAAAGGAGCCTTGATTTCCTTGATGGCACTCCAGAGAAAACCCAAGATCACTGTCTCAAGTCTAGAGGGATCCTGAGGTCACTGTAGCAACACGAAAGGGCTCCGTGGACCCCAAATCAACCAGAGATGAGAGCTTAGTCACTAGCTTCGACTCAAGAGGAATACCACCTTTCCACAAGCACCTCAAGAGGAGGCTTCTCTCAGCTACAGGTATGTGAGAGGGACCCTGAGTTTGTGGCCTCAAGTGGAATGGACAGCGAGATGCTCTGACTCGAAGTAAGGCCGGATATCCCTGCAGTGATTGGAATGCAGGCTCGTCTTGCATCTCCCAAGACGAAGGCATGTCTGAATCCACTGTGGAGACCACAGAGAAAGACCAAGTTCTCGCCTCATCGCGACCGGAGGCCTCACATCTTTTAAAAACTCGAGAGGTCCGCGGAGATCAATGCTTCCAAAGGAGATGATGCCTGACTCCTCTTGAAAATTGATAGGAGTCCCAGGATCCATGTGGCACGTGGAAAGGGAACCTGGGTCTCCCGCATCACGTGGAGACGCGTCCCAATTGCCATGCCGAGACTCGAGGAGAATCGCGGGAGTCCCTCCCACCTAGGCAGGAGTCCTGACGTCGCTGAACAACCACGTGTCTGGAAGGGCCCTCCGCGTCGTAACTCGAGGATATACCCCAGGTTCCGGCCGCAACTCGAGAAAAACCATGAGACTTCCCCCTCGCCGCGAGATGAGGCCCGATTCCCCTGCACTGCGTGCAGAGCAATTCCGTGTTCCACATCAAACATGAAAGGAGCCTTGATTTCCTTGATGGCACTCCAGAGAAAACCCAAAATCACTGTCTCAAGTCTAGAGGGATCCTGAGTTCACTGTAGCAACACAAAAAGGCTCCGTGGACCCCAAATCAACTTGAGATGAGAGCTTAGTCCCTGGCTTTGACTCAAGAGGAATACCAACTTTCCACAAGCACCTCAGGAGGAGGCTTCTCTCAGCTAGAGGTATGTGAGAGGGACCCTGAGTTTGTGGCCTCAAGTGGAATGGACACCGAGATGCTCTAACTCGAAGTAAGGCCGGATATCCCTGCAGTGAATTGAATGCAGGCTCATCTTGCATCTTCCAAGATGAAGGGATGTCTGAATCCCCTGTGGAGACCATAGAGAAAGACCTAGTTCTCCGCCTCATCGCGACAGAAGGCCTCACATCCTTTGAAAACTCGAGAGGTCCGCAGAGATCAATGCTTCCAAAGAGACGATGCCTGACTCCTCTTGAAAATGGATAGGAGTCCCAGGATCCCTGTGGCACGTGGAAAGGGACCCTGGGTCTCCCGCCTCACGGGGAGACGGGTCCCAATTGCCATGCCAAGACTCGAGGAGAATCCCGAGGTGTCCCTCGCACCTAGGCAGGAGTCCTGACGTCGCTGAACAAACAGGTGTCTGGAAGGGCCCTACCCGTCGTAACTCGAGAATATCCCCCAGTTTCTGGCCGCAAGTTGAGAAAAACCATGAGACTTCCCCCTCGCCGCGAGATGAGGCCCGATTCCCCTGCACTGCGTGCAGAGCAATTCCGTGTTCCACATCAAACGTGAAAGGAGCCTTGATTTCCTTGATGGCACTCCAGAGAAAACCCAAGATCACTGTCTCAAGTCTAGAGGGATCCTGAGGTCACTGGAGCAACACGAAAGTGCTCCGTGGACCCCAAGTCAACTCGAGATGAGAGCTTAGTCCTTGGCTTCGACTCAAGAGGAACAAAAACTTTCCACCAGCACCTCAAGAGGAGGCTTCTCTCAGCTACAAGTATGTGAGAGGGACCCTGAGTTTGTGGCCTCAAGTGGAATGGACACCGAGATGTTCTGACTCGAAGTAAGGCCGGATATCCCTGAAGTGAATTGAATGCAGGCTCGTCTTGCATCTCCCAAGACGAAGGGATGTCTGAATCCCCTGTGGAGACCACAGAGAAAGACCTAGTCCTCCGCTTCATCGCGACCGGACGCCTCACATCCTTTGAAAACTCGAGAGGTCCGCGGAGATCAATGCTTCCAAAGGAGACGATGCCTGACTCCTCTTGAAAATGGATAGGAGTCCCAGGATCCCTTTGGCACGTTATAAGGGACCCTGGGTCTCCCGCCTCACGTGGAGACTCGTCCAAATTGCCATGCCAAGACTCGAGGAGAATCCCGAGGTGTCCCTCGCACCTAGGCAGGAGTCCTGACTTCGCTGAACAAACACGTGTCTGGAAGGGCCCTCCCCGTCGTAACTCGAGAATATACCCCAGGTTCCGGCCGCAACTCGAGAAAAACCATGAGACTTCCCCCTCGCCGCGAGATGAGGCCCGAATCCCCTGCACTGCGTGCAGAGCAATTCCGTGTTCCTCATCAAACGTGAAAGGAGCCTTGATTTCCTTGATGGCACTCCAGAGAAAACCCAAGATCACTGGCTCAAGTCTAGAGGGATCCTGAGGTCACTGGAGCAACACGAAAGGGCTCCGTGGACCCCAAATCAACTCGAGATGAGAGCTTAGTCCCTGGCTTCGACTCAAGAGGAATACCAACTTTCCACAAGCACCTCAAGAGGAGGCTTCTCTCAGCTACAGGTATGTGAGAGGGACCCTGAGTTTGTGGCCTCAAGTGGAATGGACACGGAGATGCTCTGACTCGAATTAAGGCCGGATATCCCTGCAGTGAATTGAATGCAGGCTCGTCTTGCATCTCCCAAGACGAAGGGATGTCTGAATCCCCTGTGGAGACCACAGAGAAAGAGCTAGTCCACCGCCTCAACGCGACTGGAGGCCTCACATCCTTTGAAAACTCGAGAGGTCTGCGGAGATCAATGCTTCCAAAGGAGACGATGCCTGACTCCTCTTGAAAATGGATAGGAGTCCCAGGATCCCTGTGGCACGTGGAAAGGGACCCTGCGTCTCCCGCCTCACGTGGAGACGCGTCCCAATTGCCATGCGAAGACTCGAGGAGAATCCCGAGGTGTCCCTCGCACCTAGGCTGGAGTCCTTACGTCGCTGAACAAACACGTGTATGGAAGGGACCTCCCCGTCGTAACTCGAGAATATACCCCAGGTTCCGGCCGCAACTCGAGAAAAACCATGAGACTTCCCCCTCGCCGCGAGATGAGGCCCGATTCCCCTGCACTGCGTCCAGAACAATTCCGTGTTCCACATCATACGTGAAAGGAGCCTTGATTTCCTTGATGACACTCCAGAGAAAACCCAAGATCACTGTCTCAAGTCTAGAGGGATCCTGAGGTCACTGGAGCAAAACAAAAGGGCTCCGTGGACCCCAAATCAACTCAAGATGAGAGCTTAGTCCCTGGCTTCGACTCAAGAGGAATACCAACTTTCCACAAGCACCTCAAGAGGAGGCTTCTCTCAGCTACAGGTATGTGAGAGGGACCCTGAGTTTGTGGCCTCAAGTGGAATGGACACCGAGATGCTCTGACTCGAAGTAAGGCCAGATATCCCTGCAGTGAATTGAATGCAGGCTCGTCTTGCATCTCCCAAGACGAAGGGATGTCTGAATTCCCTGTGGCGACCACAGAGAAAGACCTAGTCCTCCGCCTCATTGCGACCGGAGGCCTCACATCCTTTGAAAACTCGAGAGGTCCGCGGAGATCAATGCTTCCACAGGAGACGATGCCTGACTCCTCTTGAAAATGGATAGGCGCCCCAGGATCCCTGTGGCACGTGGAAAGGAACCCTGGTCTCCTGCCTCACATGGAGACGCGTCTAAATTGCCATGCCAAGACTCGAGGAGAATCGCAAGGTGTCCCACGCACCTAGGCAGGAGTCCTGACGTCGATGAAAAAACACGTGTCTGGAAGTGCCCTCCCCCTCGTAACTCGAGAATATACCCCAGGTTCTGGCCGCAACTCGAGAAAAACCATGAGACTTCCCCCTCGCCACGAGATGAGGCTCGATTCCCCGGCACTGCGTGCAGAGCAAATCCGTGTTCCACATCAAACGTGAAAGGAGCCTTGATTTCCTTGATGGCACTCCAGAGGAAACCCAAGATCATTGTCTCAATTCTAGAGGGATCCTGAGGTCACTGGAGCAACACAAAAGGGCTCCGTGGACCGCAAATCAACTCTAGATGAGAGCTTAGTCCCTGGCTTTGACTCAAGAGGAATACCAACTTTCCACAAGCACCTCAAGAGGAGGCTTCTCTCAGCTACAGGTATGTGAGAGGGACCCTGAATTTGCGGCCTCAAGTGGAATGGACACCGAGATGCTCTGACTCGAAGTAAGGCCGGATATCCCTGCAGTGAATTGAATGCAGGCTCGTCTTGCATCTCCCAAGACGAAGGGATGTCTGAATCCCATGTGGAGACCACAGAGAAAGACCTAGTCCTCCGCCTCATCGCGACCGGAGGCCTCACATCCTTTGAAAACTCGAGAGGTCCGCGGAGATCAATGCTTCCAAAGGAGACGATGCCTGACTCCTCTTGAAAATGGATAGGAGTCCCAGGATCCCTGTGGCACGTGGAAAGGGACCCTGGGTCTCCCGCCTCACGTGGAGACGTGTCCCAATTGCCATGCCAAGACTCGAGGAGAATCGCGAGGGGTCCCTCGCACCTAGGCAGGAGTCCTGACGTCGCTGAACAAACACTTGTCTGGAAGGGCCCTCCCCGTCGCAACTCGAGAATATACCCCAGGTTCCGGCCGCAACTCGAGAAAAACCATGAGACTTCCCCCTCGCCGCGAGATGAGGCCCGATTCACCAGCACTGCGTGCAGAGCAATTCCGTGTTCCACATCAAACGTGAAAGGAGCCTTGATTTCGATGACGGCACTCCAGAGAAAACCCAAGATCACTGTCTCAAGTCTAGAGGGATCCTGAGGTCACTGGAGCAACACGAAAGGGCTCCGTGGACCCCAAATCAACTCGAGATGAGAGCTTAGTCCCTGGATTCGACTCAAGAGGAATACCAACTTTCCACAAGCACCTCAAGAGGAGGCTTCTCTCAGCTACAGGTATGTGAGAGGGACCCTGAGTTTGTGGCCTCAAGTGGAATGGACACGGAGATGCTCTGACTCGAAGTAAGGCCAGATATGCCTGCAGTGAATTGAATGCAGGCTCGTCTTGCATCTCCCAAGACGAAGGGATGTCTGAATCCCCTGTGGAGACCACAGAGATAGACCTAGTCCTCCGCCTCAATGCGAACGGAGGCCTCACATCCTTTGAAAACTCGAGAGGTCCGCTGAGATCAATGCTTCCAAAGGAGACGATGCCTGACTCCTCTTGAAAATGGATAGGAGTCCCAGGATCCCAGTGGCACGTGGAATGGGACCCTGGGTCTACTGCCTCACGTGGAGACGCGTCCCAATTGCCATGCCAAGACTCGAGGAGAATCCCGAGGTGTCCCTCGCACCTAGGCAGGAGTCCTGACGTCGATGAACAGGCACTTGTCTGGAAGGGCCCTCCCCGACGTAACTCGAGAATATACCCCAGGTTCTGGCAGCAACTCGAGAAAAACCATGAGACTTCCCCCTCGCCGCGAGATGAGGCCCGATTCCCCTGCACTGCGTGCAGAGCAATTCCGTGTTCCACATCAAACGTGAAAGGAGCCTTGATTTCCTTGATGGCACTCCAGAGAAAACCCAAGATCACTGTCTCAAGTCTAGAGGGATCCTGAGGTCACTGGAGCAACAGGAAAGGGCTCCGTGGACCCCAAATCAACTCGAGATGAGAGCTTAGTCCCTGGCTTCGACTCAAGAGGAATACCACCTTTCCACAAGCACCTCAAGAGGAGGCTTCTCCCAGCTACAGGTATGTGAGAGGGACCCTCAGTTTGTGGCCTCAAGTGGAATGGACACGGAGATGCTCTGACTCGAAGTAAGGCCGGATATCACCGCAGTGAATTGAATGCAGGCTCGTCTTGCATCTCCCAAGACGAAGGGATGTCTGAATCCCCTGTGGAGACCACAGAGAAAGACCTAGTTCTCTGCCTCCTCGCGACAGGAGGCCTCACATCCTTTGAAAACTTGAGAGGTCCTCGGAGATCAATGCTTCCAAAGGAGACGATGCCTGACTCTTTTTGAAAATGGATAGGAGTCCCAGGATCCCTGTGGCACGTGGAAAGGGACCCTGGGTCTCCCGCCTCACGTGGAGACGCGTCCCAATTGCCATGCCAAGACTCGAGGAGAATCCCGAGGTGTCCCTCGCACCTAGGCAGGAGTCCTGACGTCGTTGAACAAACACGTGTCTGGAAGGGCCCTCCCCGTCGTAACTCGAGAATATACCCCTGGTTCCGGCCGCAAATCGAGAAAAACCATGAGATTTCCCCTTCACCGCGAGATGAGGCCCTATTCCCCTGCACTGCGTTCAGAGCAATTCCGTGTTCCACATCAAACGTGAAAGGAGCCTTGATTTCCTTGATGGCACTCCAGAGAAAACCCAAGATCACTGTCTCAAGTCTAGAGGGATCCTGAGGTCACTGGTGCAACAAGAAAGGGCTCCGTGGACCACAATCAACTCGAGATGAGAGCTTAGTCCCTGGCTTCGACTCAAGAGGAATACCAACTTTCCATAAGCACCTCAAGAGGAGGCTTCTCTCACCTACTGGTATGTGAGAGTTACCCTGAATTTGTGGCCTCAAGTGTAATGGACACCGAGATGCTCTGACTCGAAGTAAGGCCGGATATCCCTGCAGTGAATTGAATGCAGGCTCGTCTTGCATCTCCCAAGACGAAGGGATGTCTGAAAGCCCTGTGGAGACGACAGACAAAGACCTAGTCCTCCGCCTCATCGCGACCCGAGGCCTCACATCCTTTGAAAACTTGAGAGGTCTGCGGAGATCAATGCTTCCAAAGGAGACAATGCCTGAATCATCTTGAAAATGGATAGGAGTCCCAGGATCCCTGTCGCACGTGGAAAGGGACCCTGGGTCTCCCGCCTCAAGTGGAGACGCGTCCCAATTGCCATGCCAAGACTCGAGGAGAATCCCGAGGTGTCCCTCGCACCTAGGCAGGAGTCCTGACGTCGCTGAACAAACACGTGTCTGGAAGGGCCCTCCCGGTCGTAACTCGAGAATATACCCCAGGTTCCAGCCGCAACTCGAGAAAAACCATGAGACTTCCCCCTCGCCGCGAGATGAGGCCCGATTCCCCTGGACTGCGTGCAGAGCAATTCCGTGTTCCACATCAAAAGTGAAAGGAGCCTTGATTTCCTTGATGGCACTCCAGAGAAAACCCAAGATCACTGTCTCAAGACTAGAGGGATCCTGAGGTCACTGGAGCAACACGAAAGGGCTCCATGGACCCCAAATCAACTCGAGATGAGAGCTTAGTCCCTGGCTTCGACTCAAGAGGAATACCAACTTTTCACAAGCACCTCAAGAGGAGGCTTCTCTCAGCTACACTTTTGTGAGAGGGACCCTGAGTTTGTGGCCTCAAGTGGAATGGTCACCGAGATGCTCTGACTCGAAGTAAGGCCGGATATCCCTGCAGTGAATTGAATGCAGGCTGGTCTTGCATCTCCCAAGACGAAGGGATGTCTGAATCCCCTGTGGAGACCACAGAGAAAGACCTAGTCCTCCGACTCATCAAGACCGGGGGCCTCACATCCTTTGAAAACTCGAGAGGTCTGCGGAGATCAATGCTTCCAAAGGAGACGATGCCTGACTCTTCTTGAAAATGGATAGGAGTCCCAGGATCCCTGTGGCACGTGGAAAGGGACCCTGGGTCTCCGGCCTCACGTGGAGACGCGTCCCAATTGCCATGCCAAGACTCGAGGAGAATCCCGAGGTGTCCTTCGCACCTAGGCAGGAGTCCTGACGTCTCTGAACAAACACGTGTCTGGAAGGGTCCTCCCAATCGTAACTCGAGAATATACCCCAGGTTCCGGCCGCAAATCGAGAAAAACCATGAGATTTCCACCTAGCCGCGAGTTGAGGCCCGATTCCCCGCACTGCATGCAGAGCAATTCCGTGTTCCACATCAAACGTGAAAGGAGCCTTGATTTCCTTGATGGCACTCCAGAGAAAACCCAAGATCACTGGCTCAAGTCTAGAGGGATCCTGAGGTCACTGGAGCAACACGAAAGGGCTCCTTGGACCCTAAATCAACTCGAGATGAGAGCTTAGTCCCTGGCTTCGACTCAAGAGGAATACCAACTTTCCACAAGCACCTCAAGAGGAGGCTTCTCTCAGCTACAGGTATGTGAGAAGGACCCTGAGTTTGTGGCCTCAGGTGGAATGGACACCGAGATGCTCTGACTCGAAGTGAGGCCGGATATCCCTGCATTGAATTGAATGCAGGCTCGTCTTGCATCTCCCAAGACGAAGGGATGTCTGAATCCCCTGTGGAGACGACAGAGAAAGTCCTAGTCCTCCGCCTCATCGCGACCGGAGGCCTCACATCCTTTAAAAACTCGAGAGGTCTGCGGAGATAAATGCTTCCAAAGGAGACGATGCCTGACTCTTCTTGAAAATTGATAGGAGTCCCAGGATCACTGTGGCACGTGGAAATGGACACTGGGTCTCCCGCCTCACGTGGAGACGCGTCCCAAATGCCATGCCAAGACTCGAGGAGAATCCCGAGGTGTCCCTCGCACCTAGGCAGGAGTCCTGACGTCGCTGAGCAAACACGTGTTTGGAAGGGCCCTCCCCGTCGTAACTCGAGAATATACCCCAGGTTCCGGCCGCAACTCGAGAAAAACCATGAGACTTCTCCCTCGCCGCGAGATGAGGCCCGATTCCCCTGCACTGCGTGCAGAGCAATTCCGTGTTCCACATCAAACGTGAAAGGAGCCTTGATTTCCTTGATGGCACTCCAGAGAAAACCCAAGATCACTGTCTCAAGTCTAGAGGGATCCTGAGGTCACTGGAGCAACACGGAAGGGCTCCGTGGACCCCAAATCAACTCGAGATGAGAGCTTAGTCCCTGGCTTCGACTCAAGAGGAATACCAACTTTCCACAAGCACCTTAAGAGGAGGCTTCTCTCAGCTACAGGTATGTGAGAGGGACCCTGAATTTGTGGACTCAAGTGGAATGGACACCGAGATGCTCTGACTCGAAGTAAGGCCGGATATCCCTGCAGTCAATTGAATGCAGGCTCGTCTTGAATCTCCCAAGACGACGGGATGTATGAATCCCCTGTGGAGACCACAGCAAAAGACCTAGTCCTCCGCCTCATCGCGACCGGAAGCCTCACATCCTTTGAAAACTCGAGAGGTCTGCGGAGATCAATGCTTCCAAAGGAGACGATGCCTGACTCCTCTTGAAAATGGATAGGAGTCCCAGGATCCCTGTGGCACGTGCAAAGGGACCCTGGGTCTCCCGCCTCACGTGGAGACGCGTCCCCATTGCCATGCCAAGACTCGAGGAAAATCCCGAGGTGTCCCTCGCACCTAGGCAGGAGTCCTGACGTCGCTGAACAAACACGTGTCTGGAAGGGCCCTCCTCGTCGTAACTCGAGAATATACCCCAGGTCCCGGCCGCAACTCGAGAAAAACCATGAGACTTCCCCCTCGCCGCGAGATGAGGTCCGATTCCCCTGCACTGCGTGCAGAGCAATTCCGTGTTCCACATCAAACGTGAAAGAAGCCTTGATTTCCTTGATGGCACTCCAGGAAAAACCCAAGATCACTGTCTCAAGTCTAGAGGGATCCTGAGGTCACTGGAGCAACACGAAATGGCTCCGTGGACCCCAAATCAACTCGAGATGAGAGCTTAGTCCCTGGCTTCGACTCAAGAGGACTACCAACTTTCCACAAGCACCTTAAGAGGAGGCTTCTCTCAGCTACATGTATGTGAGAGGGACCCTGAATTTGTGGCCTCAAATGGAATGGACACCGAGATGCTCTGACTCGAAGTAAGGCCGGATATCCCTGCAGTGAATTGAATGCAGGCTCGTCTTGCATCTCCATAGATGAAGGGATGTCTGAATCCCCTGTGGAGACATCAGAGAAAGACCTAGTCCTCCACCTCATCAAGACCGAAGGCCTCACATCCTTTGAAAACTCGAGAGTTCTGCGGAGATCAATGCTTCCAAAGGAGATGATGCCTGACTCCTCTTCAAAATAGATAGGAGTCCCAGGATTCCTGTGGCACGTGGAAAGGGACCCTGGGTCTCCCGCCTCACGTGGAGACGCGTCCCAATTGCCATGCCAAGACTCGAGGAGAATCCCGAGGTGTCCCTCGCACCTAGGCAGGAGTCCGACGTCGCTGAACAAACACGTGTCTGGAAGGGCCCTCCCTGTCGTAACTCGAGAATATACCCCAGGTTCCGGCCACAACTCGAGAAAAACCATGAGACTTCCCCCTCGCCGCGAGATGAGGCCCGATTCCACTGCACTGCGTGCAGAGCAATTCCGTGTTCCACATCAAACGTGAAAGGAGCCTTGATTTCCTTGATGGCACTCCAGAGAAACCTCAAGATGACTGTCTCAAGTCTAGAGGGATCCTGAGGTCACTGGAGCAACAAGAAAGGGCTCTGTGGACCCCAAATCAACTCGAGATGAGAGCTTAGTCCCTGGCTTCGACTCAAGAGGAATACCAACTTTCCACAAGCACCTCAAGAGGAGGCTTCTCTCAGCTACAGGTATGTGAGAGGGACCCTGAGTTTGTGGCCTCAAGTGGAATGGAAACCGAGATGCTTTGACTCGAAGTAAGGCCGGATATCCCTGCAGTGAATTGAATGCAGGCTCGTCTTGCATCTCCATAGACGAAGGGATGTCTGAATCCCCTGTGGAGACCACAGAGAAAGTCTTAGTCCTCCGCCTCATCGCGACCGGAGGCCTCACATCCTTTGAAAACTGGAGATGTCTGCGGAGATCAATGCTTCCAAAGGAGACGATGCCTGACTCTTCTTGAAAATGGATAGGAGTCCCAGGATCCCTGTGGCACGTGGAAAGGGACCCTGGGTCTCCCGCCTCACGTGGAGACGCGTCCCAATTGCCATGCCAAGACTCGAGGAGAATCCCGAGGGGTCCCTCGCACCTAGGCAGGAGTCCGGACGTCGCTGAACAAACACGTGTCTGGAAGGGCCCTCCCCGTCGAAACTTGAGAATATACCCTAGGTTCCGGCCGCAACTTGAGAAAAACCATGAGACTTCCGCCTCGCCGCGAAATGAGGCCAGATTCCCCTGCACTGCGTGCAGAGCAATTCCGTGTTCCACATTAAACGTGAAAGGAGCCTTGATTTCCTTGATGGCACTCCAGAGAAAACCCAAGATCACTGTCTCAAGTCTAGAGGGATCCTGACGTCACTGGAGCAACACCAAAGGGCTCCATAGACCCCAAATCAACTCGTGATGACAGCTAGTCCCTGGCTTCGACTCAAGAGGAATACCAACTTTCCACAAGCACCTCAAGAGGAGGCTTCTCTCAGCTACAGGTATGTGAGAGGGCCCCTGAGTTTGTGGCCTCAAGTGGAATGGACACCGAGATGCTCTGACTCGAAGTAAGGCCGGATATCCCTGCAGTGAATTGAATGCAGGCTCGTCTTGCATCTCCCAAGACGAAGGGATGTCTGAATCCCCTGTGGAGACCACAGAGAAAGACCTAGTTCTCCGCCTCATCGAGACAGGAGGCCTCCCATCCTTTGAAAACTCGAGAGGTCCCTGGAGATCAATGCTTCCAAAGGAGACGATGCCTGACTCCTCTTGAAAATGGATAGCAGTCCCAGGATCCCTGTGGCACGTGGAAAGGGACCCTGGGTCTCCCGCCTCTCGTGGACACGCGTCCCAATTGCCATGCCAAGGCTCGAGGAGAATCCCGAGGTGTCCCTCGCACCTAGGCAGGAGTCCTGACGTCGCTGAACAAACACGTGTCTGGAAGGGCCCTCCCCGTCGTAACTCGAGAATGTACCCTAGGTTCCGACCGTAACTTGAGAAAAACCATGAGACATCCCCCTTGCCGCGAGATGAGGCCCGATTCCCATGCACTGTGTGCAGAGCAATTCCGTGTTCCACATCAAACTTGAAAGGAGCCTTGATTTCCTTGATGGCACTCCAGAGAAAACCCAAGATCACTGTCTCATGTCTAGAGGTATCCTGAGGTCACTGGAGCAACAAGAAAGGGCTCCGTGGACCCCAAATCAACTCGAGATGAGAGCTTAGTCCCTGGCTTCGACTCAAGAGGAATACCAACTTTCCATAAGCACCTCAAGAGGAGGCTTCTCTCAGCTAAAGGTATGTGAGAGTGACCCTGAATTTGTGGCCTCAAGTGTATTGGACACCGAGATGCTCTGACTCGAAGTAAGGCCGGATATCCCTGCAGTGAATTGAATGCAGGCTCGTCTTGCATCTCCCAAGACGAAGGGATGTCTGAATCCCCTGTGGAGATGACAGAGAAAGAGCTAGTCCTCCGCCTCATCACGAGCGGAGGCCTCACATCCTTTGAAAACTCGAGAGGTCCGCGGAGATCAATGCTTCCAAAGGAGACGATGCCTGACTCCTCTTGAAAATGGATAGGAGTCCCAGGATCCCTGTGGCACGTGGAAAGGGACACTGGGTCTCCCGCCTCACGTGGAGACGCGTCCCAATTCCCATGCCAAGACTCGAGGAGAATCCCGAGGTGTCCCTCGCACCTAGGCAGGAGTCCTGACATCGCTGAACAAACACGTGTCTGGAAGGGCCCTCCCCGTCGTAACTCGAGAATATAACCCAGGTTCGGGCCGCAACTCGAGAAAAACCATGAGATTTCCCCCTCGCCGCGAGTTGAGGCCCGATTCACCTGCACTGCATGCAGAGCAATTCCGTGTTCCACATGAAACGTGAAAGGAGCCTTGATTTCCTTGATGACACTCCAGAGAAAACCCAAGATCAATGTCTCAAGTCTAGAGGGATCCTGAGGTCACTGGACCAACAGGAAAGGGCTCCGTGGACCAAAATACACTCGAGATGAGAGCTTAGTCCCTGGCTTAGACTCAAGAGGAATACGAACTTTCCACAAGCACCTCAAGAGGAGGCTTCTCTCAGCTACATGTATATTTGAGGGACCCCGAGTTTGTGGCCTCAAGTGGAATGGACACAGAGATGCTCTGACTCGAAGTAAGGCCGGATATCCCTGCAGTGAATTGAATGCAGGCTCGTCTTGCATCTCCCAAGACGAAGGGTTGTCTGAATCCCCTGTGGAGACCACAGAGAAAGACCTAGTCCTCCGCCTCCTCGCAACCGGAGGCCTCATATCCTTTGAAAATTCCAGAGGTCCGCTGAGATCAATACTTGCGAAGGAGACGATGCCTGACTCCTCTTGAAAATGGATAGGAGTCCCAGGATCACTCTGGCACGTGGAAAGGGACTCTCGGTCTCCCGCCTCACGTGGAGACGCGTCCCAATTGCCATGCCAAGACTCGAGGAAAATCTCGAGGAATCCCTCACACCTAGGCAGGAGTCCTGACGTCGCTGAACAAACACGTGTCTGGAAGGGCCCTCCCCATCGTAACTCGAGAATATACCCCAGGTTCCGGCGCAACTCGAGAAAAACCATGAGACTTCCCCCTCGCCGCGAGATGAGGCCCGATTCCCCTGCACTGCGTGCAGAGCAATTCCGTGTTCCACATCAAACGAGAAAAAAGCCTTGATTTCCTTGATGGCACTCCAGAGAAAACCCAAGATCACTGTCTCAAGTCTAGAGGGATCCTGAGGTCACTGTAGCAACACAAAAGGGCTCTGTGCACCCCAAATCAACTCGAGATGAGAGCTTAGTTCCTGGCTTCGACTCAAGAGGAATTCCAACTTTCCACAAGCACCTCAAGGGGAGGCTTCTCTCAGCCACATGTATGTGAGAGGGACCCTGAGTTTGTGGGCTCAAGTGGAATGGACACCGAGATGCTCTGTCTCGAAGTAAGGCCGGATATCCCTGCAGTGAATTGAATGCAGGCTCGTCTTGCATCTCCCAAGACGAAGGGATGTCTGAATCCCCTGTGGAGACGACAGAGAAAGAACTAGTTCTCCGCCTCATCGCGACCGGATGCCTCACATCCTTTGAAAACTCGAGAGGTCCACGGAGATCAATGCTTCCAAAGGAGACGATGCCTGACTCCTCTTGAAAATGGATAGGAGTCCCAGGATCCCTGTGGCACGTGGAAAGGGACCCTGGGTCTCCCGCCTCACGTGGAGACGCATCCCAATTGCCATGCCAAGACTCGACGAGAATCCCGAGGTGTCCCTCGCACCTAGGCAGGAGTCCTGACATCGCTGAACAAACACGTGTCTGGAAGGGCCCTCCCCGTCGTAACTCGAGAATATAACCCAGGTTCGGGCCGCAACTCGAGAAAAACCATGAGATTTCCCCCTCGCCGCGAGTTGAGGCCCGATTCACCTGCACTGCATGCAGAGCAATTCCGTGTTCCACATGAAACGTGAAAGGAGCCTTGATTTCCTTGATGACACTCCAGAGAAAACCCAAGATCAATGTCTCAAGTCTAGAGGGATCCTGAGGTCACTGGACCAACAGGAAAGGGCTCCGTGGACCAAAATACACTCGAGATGAGAGCTTAGTCCCTGGCTTAGACTCAAGAGGAATACGAACTTTCCACAAGCACCTCAAGAGGAGGCTTCTCTCAGCTACATGTATATTTGAGGGACCCCGAGTTTGTGGCCTCAAGTGGAATGGACACCGAGATGCTCTGACTCGAAGTAAGGCCGGATATCCCTGCAGTGAATTGAATGCAGGCTCGTCTTGCATCTCCCAAGACGAAGGGTTGTCTGAATCCCCTGTGGAGACCACAGAGAAAGACCTAGTCCTCCGCCTCCTCGCAACCGGAGGCCTCATATCCTTTGAAAATTCCAGAGGTCCGCTGAGATCAATACTTGCGAAGGAGACGATGCCTGACTCCTCTTGAAAATGGATAGGAGTCCCAGGATCACTCTGGCACGTGGAAAGGGACTCTCGGTCTCCCGCCTCACGTGGAGACGCGTCCCAATTGCCATGCCAAGACTCGAGGAAAATCTCGAGGAATCCCTCACACCTAGGCAGGAGTCCTGACGTCGCTGAACAAACACGTGTCTGGAAGGGCCCTCCCCATCGTAACTCGAGAATATACCCCAGGTTCCGGCGCAACTCGAGAAAAACCATGAGACTTCCCCCTCGCCGCGAGATGAGGCCCGATTCCCCTGCACTGCGTGCAGAGCAATTCCGTGTTCCACATCAAACGAGAAAAAAGCCTTGATTTCCTTGATGGCACTCCAGAGAAAACCCAAGATCACTGTCTCAAGTCTAGAGGGATCCTGAGGTCACTGTAGCAACACAAAAGGGCTCTGTGCACCCCAAATCAACTCGAGATGAGAGCTTAGTTCCTGGCTTCGACTCAAGAGGAATTCCAACTTTCCACAAGCACCTCAAGGGGAGGCTTCTCTCAGCCACATGTATGTGAGAGGGACCCTGAGTTTGTGGGCTCAAGTGGAATGGACACCGAGATGCTCTGTCTCGAAGTAAGGCCGGATATCCCTGCAGTGAATTGAATGCAGGCTCGTCTTGCATCTCCCAAGACGAAGGGATGTCTGAATCCCCTGTGGAGACGACAGAGAAAGAACTAGTTCTCCGCCTCATCGCGACCGGATGCCTCACATCCTTTGAAAACTCGAGAGGTCCACGGAGATCAATGCTTCCAAAGGAGACGATGCCTGACTCCTCTTGAAAATGGATAGGAGTCCCAGGATCCCTGTGGCACGTGGAAAGGGACCCTGGGTCTCCCGCCTCACGTGGAGACGCATCCCAATTGCCATGCCAAGACTCGACGAGAATCCCGAGTTGTCCCTCGCACCTAGGCAGGGGTCCTGACGTTGCTGAACAAACATGTGTCTGGAAAGACCCTCCCCGTCGTAACTCGAGAATATACCCCAGGTTCCGGCCGCAACTCGAGAACAACCATGAGACTTCCCCCTCGCCGCGAGATGAGGCCCGATTCCCCTGCAATGCATGCAGAGCAATTCCGTGTTCCACATCAAACGTGAAAGGAGCCTTGATTTCCTTAATGGCACTCCATACAAAACCCAAGATCACTGTCTCAAGTCTAGAGGGATCCTGAGGTCACTGTAGCAACACGAAAGGGCTCCGTGGACCCAAAACCAACTCGAGATGAGAACTTAGTCCCTGGCTTCGACTCAAGGGGAATACCAACTTTCCACAAGCACCTCAAGCGGAGGCTTCTCTCAGCTACAGGTATGTGAGAGGGACCCTGAGTTTGTGGCCTCAAGTGGAATGGACACCGAGACGCTGTGACTCGAGGTAAGGCCGGATATCCCTGCAGTGAACAGAATGCATGCTCGTCTTGCATCTCCCAAGACGAAGGGATGTCTGAATCCCCTGTGGAGACCACAGAGAAAGACCTAGTTCTCCGTCTCATCGAGACCGGAGGACTCACAACCTTTGAAAACTCGAGAGGTCCACGGAGATCAATGCTTCCAAAGGAGACGATGCCTGACTCCTCTTCAAAATGGATAGGAGTCCCAGGATCCCTGTGGCACGTGGAAAGGGACCCTGGGTCTCTTGCCTCATGTGGAGACGCGTTCCAATTGCCATGCCAAGACTTTAGGAGAATCCAAAGGTGTCCCTCGCACCTATCACGTGTCTGGAAGGGCCCTCCCCTTCGTAACTCTAGAATATACCCCAGGTTCAGGCCGCAACTCGAGAAAAACCATGAGACTTCCCCCTCGCCGCGAGATGAGGCCCGATTCCCCTGCCCTGCGTGCAGAGCAACTCCGTGTTCCACATCAAACGTGAAAGGAGCCTTGATTTCCTTGATGGCACTCCAGAGAAAACCCAAGATCACTGTCTCAAGTCTAGAGGGATCCTGAGGTCACTGGAGCAACACGAACGGGCTCCGTGGACCCCAAATCAACTCGAGATGAGAGCTTAGTCCCTGGCTTCGACTCAAGAGGAATACCAACTTTCCACAAGCACCTCAAGAGGAGGCTTCTCTCAGCTACAGGTATGTGAGAGGGACCCTGAGTTTGTGGCCTCAAGTGGAATGGACACCGAGATGCTCTGACTCGAAGTAAGGCCGGATATCCCTGCAGTGAATTGAATGCAGGCTCGTCTTGCATCTAACAAGACGAAGGGATGTCTGAATCCCCTGTGGAGACCACAGAGAAAGACCGAGTTCTCCGCCTCATCGAGACCGGAGGCCTCACATTCTTTGAAAACTCGAGAGGTCCACGGAGATCAATGCTTCCAAAGGAGACGATGCCTGACTCCTCTTGAAAATGGATAGGAGTCCCAGGATCCCTGTGGCACGTGGAAAGGGACCCTGGGTCTCCCGCCTCACGTGGAGACGCGTCCAAATTGCCATGCCAAGACTCGAGGAGAATCCCGAGGTGTCCCTCACACCTAGGCAGGAGTCCTGACGTCGCTGAACAAACACGTGTCTGGAAGGGCCCTCCCCGTCGTAACTCGAGAACATACCCCAGGTTCGGGCCGCAACTCGAGAAAAACAATGAGATTTCCCCCTCGCCGCGAGTTGAGGCACGATTCCCCTGCACTGCATGCAGAGCAATTCCGTGTTCCACATCAAACGTGTAAGGAGCCTTGATTTCCTTGATGACACTCCAGAGAAAACCCAAGATCACTGTCTCAAGTCTAGAGGGATCCTGAGGTCACTGGACCAACAGGAAAGGGCTCCGTGGACCGAAATACACTCGAGATGAGAGCTTAGTCCCTGGCGTAGACTCAAGAGGAATACCAACTTTCCACAAGCACCTCAAGAGGAAGCTTCTCTCAGCTACATGTATATTTGAGGGACCCCGAGTTTGTGGCCTCAAGTGGAATGGACACCGGGATGCTCTGACTCGAAGTAAGGCCGGATATCCCTGCAGTGAATTGAATGCAGGCTCGTCTTGCATCTCCCAAGACGAAGGGATGTCTGAATCCCCTTTGGAGACCACAGAGAAAAACCTAATTCTCCGCCTACTCGCGAGCGTAGGCCTCACATCCTTTGAAAACTCGAGAGTTCCGCGGAGATCATTGCTTCCAAAGGAGACGATGACTGACTCCTCTTGAAAATGGATAGGAGTCCCAGGATCCCTGTGGCACGTGGAAAGGGACCCTGGGTCTCCCGCCTCACGTGGAGACGCGTCCCAATTGCCATGCCAAGACTCGAGGAGAATCCCGAGGGGTCCCTCGCACCTAGGCAGGAGTCCGGACGTCGCTGAACAAACACGTGTCTGGAAGGGCCCTCCCCGTCGAAACTTGAGAATATACCCCAGGTTCCGGCCGCAACTTGAGAAAAACCATGAGACTTCCGCCTCGCCGCGAAATGAGGCCAGATTCCCCTGCACTGCGTGCAGAGCAATTCGGTGTTCCACATTAAACGTGAAAGGAGCCTTGATTTCCTTGATGGCACTCCAGAGAAAACCCAAGATCACTGTCTCAAGTCTAGAGGGATCCTGACGTCACTGGAGCAACACCAAAGGGCTCCATAGACCCCAAATCAACTCGTGATGACAGCTAGTCCCTGGCTTCGACTCAAGAGGAATACCAACTTTCCACAAGCACCTCAAGAGGAGGCTTCTCTCAGCTACAGGTATGTGAGAGGGCCCCTGAGTTTGTGGCCTCAAGTGGAATGGACACCGAGATGCTCTGACTCGAAGTAAGGCCGGATATCCCTGCAGTGAATTGAATGCAGGCTCGTCTTGCATCTCCCAAGACGAAGGGATGTCTGAATCCCCTGTGGAGACCACAGAGAAAGACCTAGTTCTCCGCCTCATCGAGACAGGAGGCCTCCCATCCTTTGAAAACTCGAGAGGTCCCTGGAGATCAATGCTTCCAAAGGAGACGATGCCTGACTACTCTTGAAAATGGATAGCAGTCCCAGGATCCCTGTGGCACGTGGAAAGGGACCCTGGGTCTCCCGCCTCACGTGGACACGCGTCCCAATTGCCATGCCAAGACTCGAGGAGAATCCCGAGGTGTCCCTCGCACCTAGGCAGGAGTCCTGACGTCGCTGAACAAACACGTGTCTGGAAGGGCCCTCCCCGTCGTAACTCGAGAATGTACCCTAGGTTCCGACCGTAACTTGAGAAAAACCATGAGACATCCCCCTTGCCGCGAGATGAGGCCCGATTCCCATGCACTGTGTGCAGAGCAATTCCGTGTTCCACATCAAACTTGAAAGGAGCCTTGATTTCCTTGATGGCACTCCAGAGAAAACCCAAGATCACTGTCTCATGTCTAGAGGTATCCTGAGGTCACTGGAGCAACAAGAAAGGGCTCCGTGGACCCCAAATCAACTCGAGATGAGAGCTTAGTCCCTGGCTTCGACTCAAGAGGAATACCAACTTTCCATAAGCACCTCAAGAGGAGGCTTCTCTCAGCTAAAGGTATGTGAGAGTGACCCTGAATTTGTGGCCTCAAGTGTATTGGACACCGAGATGCTCTGACTCGAAGTAAGGCCGGATATCCCTGCAGTGAATTGAATGCAGGCTCGTCTTGCATCTCCCAAGACGAAGGGATGTCTGAATCCCCTGTGGAGATGACAGAGAAAGAGCTAGTCCTCCGCCTCATCGCGAGCGGAGGCCTCACATCCTTTGAAAACTCGAGAGGTCCGCGGAGATCAATGCTTCCAAAGGAGACGATGCCTGACTCCTCTTGAAAATGGATAGGAGTCCCAGGATCCCTGTGGCACGTGGAAAGGGACCCTGGGTCTCCTGCCTCACGTGGAGACGCGTCCCAATTGCCATGCCAAGACTCGAGGAGAACCCCGAGGTGTCCCTCGCACCTAGGCAGGAGTCCTGACGTCGCTGAACAAACACGTGTCTGGAAGGGCCCTCCCCGTCTTAACTCAAGAATATACCCCAGGTTCCGGCCGCAACTCGAGAAAAACCATGAGACTTCCCCCTCGCCGCGAGATGAGGCCCGATTCCCCTGCACTGCGTGCAGAGCAATTCCGTGTTCCACATCAAACGAGAAAAAAGCCTTGATTTCCTTGATGGCACTCCAGAGAAAACCCAAGATCACTGTCTCAAGTCTAGAGGGATCCTGAGGTCACTGTAGCAACACAAAAGGGCTCTGTGCACCCCAAATCAACTCGAGATGAGAGCTTAGTTCCTGGCTTCGATTCAAGAGGAATTCCAACTTTCCACAAGCACCTCAAGGGGAGGCTTCTCTCAGCCACATGTATGTGAGAGGGACCCTGAGTTTGTGGGCTCAAGTGGAATGGACACCGAGATGCTCTGTCTCGAAGTAAGGCCGGATATCCCTGCAGTGAATTGAATGCAGGCTCGTCTTGCATCTCCCAAGACGAAGGGATGTCTGAATCCCCTGTGGAGACGACAGAGAAAGAACTAGTTCTCCGCCTCATCGCGACCGGAGGCCTCACATCCTTTGAAAACTCGAGAGGTCCACGGAGATCAATGCTTCCAAAGGAGACGATGCCTGACTCCTCTTGAAAATGGATAGGAGTCCCAGGATCCCTGTGGCACGTGGAAAGGGACCCTGGGTCTCCCGCCTCACGTGGAGACGCATCCCAATTGCCATGCCAAGACTCGAGGAGTATCCCGAGTTGTCCCTCGCACCTAGGCAGGGGTCCTGACGTTGCTGAACAAACATGTGTCTGGAAAAACCCTCCCCGTCGTAACTCGAGAATATACCCCAGGTTCCGGCCGCAACTCGAGAACAACCATGAGACTTCCCCCTCGCCGCGAGATGAGGCCCGATTCCCCTGCAATGCATGCAGAGCAATTCCGTGTTCCACATCAAACGTGAAAGGAGCCTTGATTTCCTTGATGGCACTCCATACAAAACCCAAGATCACTGTCTCAAGTCTAGAGGGATCCTGAGGTCACTGTAGCAACAAGAAAGGGCTCCGTGGACCCAAAACCAACTCGAGATGAGAACTTAGTCCCTGGCTTCGACTCAAGGGGAATACCAACTTTCCACAAGCACCTCAAGCGGAGGCTTCTCTCAGCTACAGGTATGTGAGAGGGACCCTGAGTTTGTGGCCTCAAGTGGAATGGACACCGAGACGCTGTGACTCGAGGTAAGGCCGGATATCCCTGCAGTGAACTGAATGCATGCTCGTCTTGCATCTCCCAAGACGAAGGGATGTCTGAATCCCCTGTGGAGACCACAGAGAAAGACCTAGTTCTCCGTCTCATCGAGACCGGAGGACTCACAACCTTTGAAAACTCGAGAGGTCCACGGAGATCAATGCTTCCAAAGGAGACGATGCCTGACTCCTCTTCAAAATGGATAGGAGTCCCAAGATCCCTGTGGCACGTGGAAAGGGACCCTGGGTCTCTTGCCTCATGTGGAGACGCGTTCCAATTGCCATGCCAAGACTTTAGGAGAATCCAAAGGTGTCCCTCGCACCTATCACGTGTCTGGAAGGGCCCTCCCCTTCGTAACTCTAGAATATACCCCAGGTTCAGGCCGCAACTCGAGAAAAACCATGAGACTTCCCCCTCGCCGCGAGATGAGGCCCGATTCCCCTGCCCTGCGTGCAGAGCAACTCCGTGTTCCACATCAAACGTGAAAGGAGCCTTGATTTCCTTGATGGCACTCCAGAGAAAACCCAAGATCACTGTCTCAAGTCTAGAGGGATCCTGAGGTCACTGGAGCAACACGAACGGGCTCCGTGGACCCCAAATCAACTCGAGATGAGAGCTTAGTCCCTGGCTTCGACTCAAGAGGAATACCAACTTTCCACAAGCACCTCAAGAGGAGGCTTCTCTCAGCTACAGGTATGTGAGAGGGACCCTGAGTTTGTGGCCTCAAGTGGAATGGACACCGAGATGCTCTGACTCGAAGTAAGGCCGGATATCCCTGCAGTGAATTGAATGCAGGCTCGTCTTGCATCTAACAAGACGAAGGGATGTCTGAATCCCCTGTGGAGACCACAGAGAAAGACCGAGTTCTCCGCCTCATCGAGACCGGAGGCCTCACATTCTTTGAAAACTCGAGAGGTCCGCGGAGATCAATGCTTCCAAAGGAGACGATGCCTGACTCCTCTTGAAAATGGATAGGAGTCCCAGGATCCCTGTGGCACGTGGAAAGGGACCCTGGGTCTCCCGCCTCACGTGGAGACGCGTCCAAATTGCCATGCCAAGACTCGAGGAGAATCCCGAGGTGTCCCTCACACCTAGGCAGGAGTCCTGACGTCGCTGAACAAACACGTGTCTGGAAGGGCCCTCCCCGTCGTAACTCGAGAACATACCCCAGGTTCGGGCCGCAACTCGAGAAAAACAATGAGATTTCCCCCTCGCCGCGAGTTGAGGCACGATTCCCCTGCACTGCATGCAGAGCAATTCCGTGTTCCACATCAAACGTGTAAGGAGCCTTGATTTCCTTGATGACACTCCAGAGAAAACCCAAGATCACTGTCTCAAGTCTAGAGGGATCCTGAGGTCACTGGACCAACAGGAAAGGGCTCCGTGGACCGAAATACACTCGAGATGAGAGCTTAGTCCCTGGCGTAGACTCAAGAGGAATACCAACTTTCCACAAGCACCTCAAGAGGAAGCTTCTCTCAGCTACATGTATATTTGAGGGACCCCGAGTTTGTGGCCTCAAGTGGAATGGACACCGGGATGCTCTGACTCGAAGTAAGGCCGGATATCCCTGCAGTGAATTGAATGCAGGCTCGTCTTGCATCTCCCAAGACGAAGGGATGTCTGAATCCCCTTTGGAGACCACAGAGAAAAACCTAATTCTCCGCCTACTCGCGAGCGGAGGCCTCACATCCTTTGAAAACTCGAGAGTTCCGCGGAAATCATTGCTTCCAAAGGAGACGATGACTGACTCCTCTTGAAAATGGATAGGAGTCCCAGGATCCCTGTGGCACGTGGAAAGGGACCCTGGGTCTCCCGCCTCATGTGGAGACGCGTCCCAATTGCCATGCCAAGACTCGAGGAGAATCCCGAGGTGTCCCTCGCACCTAGGAAAGAGTCCTGACGTCGCTGAACAAACACGTGTCTGGAAGGGCCCTCCCCGTCGTAACTCGAGAATATACCCCAGGTTGCGGCCGCAAGTCGAGAAAAACCATGAGACTTCCCCCTCGCCGCGAGATGAGGCCCGATTCCCCTGCCCTGCATGCAGAGCAATTCTGTATTCCACATCAAAAGTGAAAGGAACCTTGATTTCCTTGATGGCACTCCAGAGAAAACCCAAGATCACTGTCCCTAGTCTAGAGGGATCCTGAGGTCACTGGAGCAACACGAAAGGGCTCCATGGACCCCAAATCAACTCGAGATGAGAGCTTAGTCCCTGGCTTCGACTCAAGAGGAATACCAACTTTCCACAAGCACCTCAAGAGGAGGCTTCTCTCAGCTACAGGTATGTGAGAGGGCCCCTGAGTTTGTGGCCTCAAGTGGATTGGACACCGAGATGCTCTGACTCGAAGTAAGGCCGGATATCCCTGCAGTGAATTGAATGCAGGCTCGTTTTGCATCTCCCAAGACGAAGGGATGTCTGAATCCCCTGTGGAGATGACAGAGAAAGAGCTAGTCCTCCGCCTCATCCCGAGCGGAGGCCTCACATCCTTTGAAAACTCGAGAGGTCCGCGGAGATCAATGCTTCCAAAGGAGACGATGCCTGACTCCTCTTCAAAATGGATAGGAGTCCCAGGATCCCTGTGGCACGTGGAAAGGGACCCTGGGTCTCCTGCCTCACGTGGAGACGCGTCCCAATTGCCATGCAAAGACTCGAGGAGAACCCCGAGGTGTCCCTCGCACCTAGGCAGGAGTCCTGACGTCGCTGAACAAACACGTGTCTGGAAGGGCCCTCCCCGTCTTAACTCAAGAATATACCCCAGGTTCCGGCCGCAACTGGAGAA
Organism: Dama dama; assembly: GCF_033118175.1. Classification (NCBI taxonomy): domain Eukaryota; kingdom Metazoa; phylum Chordata; class Mammalia; order Artiodactyla; family Cervidae; genus Dama; species Dama dama. Next base: position 4,457,582 of record NW_026870893.1, on the reverse strand, counting down.
AAACCATGAGACTTCCCCCTCGCCGCGAGATGAGGCCCGATTCCCCTGCACTGCGTGCAGAGCAATTCCGTGTTCCACATCAAAAGTGAAAGGAGCCTTGATTTCCTTGATGGCACTCCAGAGAAAACCCAAGATCACTGTCTCAAGTCTAGAGGGAACCTGAGGTCAATGGAGTAACAGGAAAGGGCTCCGTGGACCCCAAATCAACTCGAGATTAGAGCTTAGTACCTGGCTTCCACTCAAGAGGAATATCAACTTTCCAGAAGCACCTCAAGTGGAGGCTTCTCTCAGCTACAGGTATGTGAGAGGGACCCTGAGTTTGTGGCCTCAAGTGGAATAGACACCGAGATGCTCTGACTCGATGTAAGGCTGGATATCCCTGCAGTGAATTGAATGCAGGCTGGTCTTGCATCTCCCAAGACGAAGGGATGTCTGAATCCCCTGTGGAGACCACAGAGAAAGACCTAGTTCTCCGCCTCATCGCGACCGGAGGCCTCACATCCTTTGAAAACTCGAGAGGTCCGCGGAGATCAATGCTTCCAAAGGAGACGATGCCTGACTCCTCTTGAAAATGGATAGGAGTCCCAGGATCCCTGTGGCACGTGGAAAGGGACACTGGGTCTCCCGCCTCAGGTGGAGACGCGTCCCAATTCCCATGCCAAGACTCGAGGAGAATCCCGAGGTGTCCCTCGCACCTAGGCAGGAGTCCTGACATCGCTGAACAAACACGTGTCTGGAAGGGCCCTCCCCGTCGTAACTCGAGAATATACCCCAGTTTCGGGCCGCAACTCGAGAAAAACCATGAGACTTCCCCCTCGCCGCGAGATTAGGCCTGATTCCCCTGCCCTGCGTGCAAAGCAATTCCGTGTTCCACATCAAACTTGAAAGGAGCCTTGATTTCCTTGATGGCACTCCAGAGAAAACCCAAGTTCACTGGCTCAAGTCTAGAGGGATCCTGAGGTCACTGGAGCAAAACGAAAGGGCTCCGTAGACCACAAATCAACTCGAGATGAGAGCTTAGTCCCTGGCTTCGACTCAAGAGGAATACCAACTTTCCACAAGCACCTCAAGAGGAGGCTTCTCTCAGCTACAGGTATGTGAGAGGGACCCTGAGTTTGTGGCCTCAAGTGGAATGGACACCGAGATGCTGTGACTCGAAGTAAGTCCGGATATCCCTGCAGTGAATTGAATGCACGATCGTCTTGCATCTCCCAAGACGAAGGGATGTCTGAATCCCCTGTGGAGATGACAGAGAAAGAGCTAGTCCTCCGCCTCATCGCGAGCGAAGGCCTCACATCCTTTGAAAACTCGAGAGGTCCGCGGAGATCAATGCTTCCAAAGGAGACGATGCCTGACTCCTCTTGAAAATGGACAGGAGTCCCAGGATCCCTGTGGCACGTGGAAAGGGACCCTGGGTCTCCCGCCTCACGTGGAGACGCGTCCCAATTGCCATGCCAAGACTCGAGGAGAATCCCGAGGTGTCCCTCGCACCTAGGCAGGAGTCCTGACGTCGCTGAACAAACACATGTCTGGAAGGGACCTCCCCGTCGTAACTCGAGAATATACCCCAGGTTCTTCCGCAACTCTAGAAAAACCATGAGACTTCCCCCTCGCCGCGAGATGAGGCCCGATTCCCCTGCCCTGCGTGCAGAGCATTCCGTATTCCACATCAAAAGTGAAAGGAGCCTTGATTTCCTTGATGGCACTCCAGAGAAAACCCAAGATCACTGTCTCTAGTCTAGAGGGATCCTGAGGTCACTGTAGCAACACAAAAGGGCTCCGTGGACCCAAATCAACTCGAGATGAGAGCTTAGTCCCTGGCTTCGACTCAAGAGGAATACCAACTTTCCACAAGCACCTCACGAGGAGGCTTCTCTCAGCTACAGGTATGTGAGAGGGCCCCTGAGTTTGTGGCCTCAAGTGGAATGGTCACCGAGATGGTCTGACTCGACGTAAGGCTGGATATCCCTGCAGTGAATTGAATGCAGGCTCGTCTTGCATCTCCCAAGACGAAGGGATGTCTGAATCCCCTGTGGAGACCACAGAGAAAAACCTAATTCTCCGCCTCATCGCGAGCGGAGGCCTCACATCCTTTGAAAACTCGAGAGGTCCGCGGAGATCAATGCTTCCAAAGGAGACGATGCCTGACTCCTCTTGAAAATGGATAGGAGTCCAAGGATCCCTGTGGCACGTGGAAAGGGAACCTGGGTCTCTCGCCTCATGTGGAGACGCGTCCCCATTGCCATGCCAAGACTCGAGGAGAATACCGAGGTGTCCCTCGCACCTAGTAGGAGTCCTGACGTCGCTGAACAAACACGTGTCTGGAAGGGCCCTCCCCGTTGTAACTCGAGAATATACCCCAGGTTCGGGCCGCAACTCGAGAAAAACCATGAGACTTCCCCCTCGCCGCTGGATGAAGCCCGATTCCCCTGCACTGCGTGCAGAACAATTCCGTGTTCCACATCAAACGTGAAAGGAGCCTTGATTTCCTTGATGGCACTCCAGAGAAAACCCAAGATCACTGTCTCAAGTCTAGAGGGATCCTGAGGTCACTGGAGCAACACGAAAGGGCTCCGGGACCCCAAATCAACTCGAGATGAAAGCTTACTCCCTGGCTTCGACTCAAGAGGAATACCAACTTTCCACATGCACCTCAAGGGGAGGCTTCTCTCAGCCACAGGTATGTGAGAGGGACCCTGAGTTTGTGGCCTCAAGTGGAATGGACACCGAGATGCTCTGACTCTAAGTAAGGCCGGATATCCCTGCAGTGAATTGAATGCAGGCTCGTCTTGCATCTCCAAGATGAAGGGATGTCTGAATCCCCTGTGGAGACCACAGAGAAAGACCGAGTTCTCTGCCTCATCGCGACCGGAGGCCTCACATCCTTTGAGAACTCGAGAGGTCCGCGGAGATCAATGCTTCCAAAGGAGACGATGCCTGACTCCTCTTGAAAATGGATAGGAGTCCCAGGATCCCTGTGGCACGTGGAAAGGGACCCTGGGCCTCATGCCTCACGTGGAGACGCATCCCAATTGCCATGCCAAGACTCGAGGAGAATCCCGAGGTGTCCCTCGCACCTAGGCAGGAGTCCTGACGTCGCTGAACAAACACGTGTCTGGAAGGGACCTCCCCGTCGTAACTCGAGAATATACCCCAGGTTCTGGCCGCAACTCGAGTAAAACCATGAGACTTCCCCCTCGCGGCAAGATGAGGCCCGATTCCCCTGCCCTGCGTGCAGAGCAATTCCGTATTCCACATCTAAAGTGAAAGGAGCCTTGATTTCCTTGATGGCACTCCAGAGAAAACCCAAGATCACTGTCCCTAGTCTAGAGGGATCCTGAGGTCACTGTAGCAACACGAATGGGCTCCATGGACCCCAAATCAACTCGAGATGAGAGCTTGGTCCCTGGCTTCGACTCAAGAGGAATACCAACTTTCCACAAGCAGCTGAAGAGGAGGCTTCTCTCAGCTACAGGTATGTGAGAGGGCCCCTGAGTTTGTGGCCTCAAGTGGAATGGACACCGAGATGCTCTGCCTCGAAGTAAGGCCGGATATCCCTGCAGTGAATTGAATGCAGGCACGTCTTGCATCTCCCATGACGAAGGGATGTCTGAATCTCCTGTGGAGACCACAGAGAAAAACCTAATTCTCCGCCTCATCGCGAGCGGAGGCCTCACATCCTTTGAAAACTCGAGAGGTCCGCGGAGATCAATGCTTCCAAAGGAGACGATGCCTGACTCCTCTTGAAAATGGATAGGAGTCCCAGGTACCTGTGGCACGTGGAAAGGGACCCTGGGTCTAGCGCCTCACGTGGAGACGCGTCCCAATTGCCATGCCAAGACTCGAGGAGAATCCCGAGGTTTCCCTCGCACCTAGGCAGGAGTCCTGACGTCGCTGAACAAACACGTGTCTGGAAGGGCCCTCCTCGTCGTAACTCGAGAATATACCCAAGGTTCCGGCCGCAACTCGAGAAAAACCATGAGACTTCCCCCTAGCCGCGAGATGAGGCCCGATTCCCCTGCACTGCGTGCAGAGCAATTCCGTGTTCCACATCAAACGTGAAAGGAGCCTTGATTTCCTTGATGGCACTCCAGAGAAAACCCAAGATCACTGTCTCAAGTCTAGAGGGATCCTGAGGTCACTGGAGCAACATGAAAGTTCTCCGTGGACCCCAAATCAACTCGAGATGAGAGCTTAGTCCCTGGATTCGACTCAAGAGGAATACCAACTTTCCACAAGCACCTCAAGAGGAGGCTTCTCTCAGCTACAGGTATGTGAGAGGGACCCTGAGTTTGTGGCCTCAAGTGGAATGGACACCGAGATGCTCTGACTCGAAGTAAGGCCAGATATCCCTGCAGTGAATTGAATGCAGGCTCGTCTTGCATCTCCCAAGACGAAGGGAAGTCTGAATCCGCTGTGGAGACCACAGAGAAAGACCTAGTCCTCCGCCTCATCGCGACCGGAGGCCTCACATCCTTTGAAAACTCGAGAGGTCCGCGGAGATCAATGCTTCCAAAGCAGACGATGCCTGACTCCCCTTGAAAATGGATAGGAGTCCCAGGATCCCTGTGGCACGTGGAAAGGGACCCTGGGTCTCCCGCCTCACGTGGAGACACGTCCCCATTGCCATACCAAGACTCGAGGAGAATCCCGAGGTGTCCCTCGCACCTAGGCAGGAGTCCTGACGTCGCTGAACAAACATGTGTCTGGAAGGGCCCTCCCCGTCGTAACTCGAGAATATACCCCAGGTTCCGGCCGCAACTCGAGAAAAACCATGAGACTTCCCCCTCGCCGCGAGATGAGGCCCGATTCCACTGCACTGCATGCAGAACAATTCCGTGTTCCTCATCAAACGTGAAAGGAGCCTTGATTTCCTTGATGGCACTCCAGAGAAAACCCAAGATCACTGTCTCAAGTCTAGAGGGATCCTGAGGTCACTGGAGCAACACGAAAGGGCTCCGTGGACCCCAAATCAACTCGAGATGAGAGCTTAGTCCCTGGCTTCGACTCAAGAGGAATACCAACTTTCCACAAGCACCTCAAGGGGAGGCTTCTCTCAGCTACAGGTATGTGAGAGGGACCCTGAGTTTGTGGCCTCAAGTGGAATGGAAACCGAGATGCTCTGACTCGAAGTAAGGCCGGATATCCCTGCAGTGAATTGAATGCAGGCTCTTCTTGCATCTCCCAAGACGAAGGGATGTCTGAATCCCCTGTGGAGACCACAGAGAAAGACCGAGTTCTCCGCCTCATCGCGACCGGAGGTCTCACATCCTTTAAAAACTCGAGAGGTCCGCGGAGATCAATGCTTCCAAAGGAGACGATGCCTGACTCCTCTTGAAAATGGATAGGAGTCCCAGGATCCCTGTGGCACATGGAAAGGGACCCTGGGTCTCCCGCCTCACGTGGAGACGCGTCCAAATTGCCATGCCAAGACTCGAGGAGAATCCCGAGGTGTCCCTCGCACCTAGGCAGGAGTCCTGACGTCGCTGAACAAACACGTGTCTGGAAGGGCCCTCCCCGTCGTAACTCGAGAATATACCCCATGTTCGGGCCGCAACTCGAGAAAAACCATGAGATTTCCCCCTCTCCGCGAGTTGAGGCCCGATTCCTCTGCACTGCATGCAGAGCAATTCCGTGTTCCACATCAAACGTGAAAGGAGCCTTGATTTCCTTGATGGCACACCAGAGAAAACCCAAGATCACTGTCTCAAGTCTAGAGGGATCCTGAGGTCACTGGACCAACAGGAAAGGGCTCCGTGGACCGAAATCAACTTTAGATGAGAGCTTAGTCCCTGGCTTAGACTCAAGAGGAATACCAACTTTCCACAAGCACCTCAAGAGGAGGCTTCTCTCAGCTACATGTATATTTGAGGGACCCAGAGTTTGTGGCCTCAAGTGGAATGGACACCGAGATGCTCTGACTCGACGTAAGGCCGGATATCCCTGCAGTGAATTGAATGCAGGCTCGTCTTTCATCTCCCAAGACGAAGGGATGTCTGAATCCCCTGTGGAGACCACAGAGAAAAAACTAATTCTCCGCCTCATCGCGAGCGGAGGCCTCACATCCTTTGAAAACTCGAGAGGTCTGCAGAGATCAATGCTTCCAAAGGAGAAGATGCCCGACTCCACTTGAAAATGGATAGGAGTCCCAGGATCCCTGTGGCACGTGGAAAGGGACACTGGGTTTCATGCCTCACGTGGAGACGCATCCCAATTGCCATGCCAAGACTCGAGGAGAATCCCGAGGTGTCCCTCGCACCTAGGCTGGAGCCCTGATGTCGCTAAACAAACACATGTCTGGAAGGGACCTCCCCGTCGTAACTCGAGAATATACCCCAGGTTCCGGCCGCAACTCGAGAAAAACCATGAGACTAACCCCTCGCCGCGAGATGAGGCCCGATTCCCCTGCCCTGCGTGCAGAGCAATTCCGTAATCCACATCAAAAGGGAAAGGAGCCTTGATTTCCTTGATGGCACTCCAGAGAAAACCCAAGATCACTGTCTCAAGTCTAGAGGGATCCTGAGGTCACTGTAGCAACACGAAAGGGCTCCGTGGACCCGAAATCAATTCGAGATGAGAGCTTAGTCCCTGGCTTCGACTCAAGAGGAATACCAACTTTCCACAAGCACCTCAAGAGGAGGCTTCTCTCAGCTACAGGTATGTGAGAGGGCCCCTGAGTTTGTGGCCTCAAGTGGAATGGACACCGAGATGCTCTGACTCGACGTAAGGCCGGATATCCCTGCAGTGAATTGAATGCAGGCTCGTCTTGCATCTCCCAAGACGAAGGGATGTCTGAATCCCCTGTGGAGACCACAGAGAAAAACCTAATTCTCCGCCTCATCGCGAGCGGAGGCCTCACATCCTTTGAAAACTCGAGAGGTCCGCGGAGATCAATGCTTCCAAAGGAGACGATGCCTGACTCCTCTTGAAAATGGATAGGAGTCCAAGGATCCCTGTGGGACGTGGAAAGGGACCCTGAGTCTCCCGCCTCATGTGGAGACGCGTCCCCATTGCCATGCCAGGACTCGAGGAGAATCCCGAGTTGTCCCTCGCACCTAGGCAGGAGTCCTGAGGTCGCTGAACAAACACGTGTCTGGAAGGGCCCTCCCCGTCGTAACTCGAGAATATACCCAAGGTTCCGGCCGCAACTTGAGAAAAACCATGAGGCTTCCCACTCGCCGCGAGATGAGGCCCGATTCCCGTGCACTGCGTGCAGAGCAATTCCGAGTTCCACATCAAACGTGAAAGGAGCCTTGATTTCCTTGATGGCACTCCAGAGAAAACCCAAGATCACTGTCTCAAGTCTAGAGGGATCCTGAGTTCACTGGATCAAAAGGAAAGTCCTCCGTGGACCCCAAATCAACTCGAGATGAGATCTTAGTCCCTGGCTTCGACTCAAGAGGAATACCAACTTTCCAAAAGCACCTCAAGAGGAGGCTTCTCTCAGCTACAGGTAGGTGAGAGGGCCCCTGAGTTTCTGGCCTCAAGTGGAATGGACACCGAGTTGCTCTGACTCCAAGTAAGGCCAGATATCCCTGCAGTGAATTGAATGCAGGCTCGTCTTGCATCTCCCAAGACGAAGGGATGTCTGAATCCCCTGTGGAGACGACAGTGAAAGACCTAGTCCTCCACCTCATCGCGAGCGGAGGCCTCACATCCTTTGAAAATTCGAGAGGTCCGGGGAGATCAATGCTTCCGAAGGAGACGATGCCTGACTCCTCTTGAAAATAGACAGGAGTCCCAGGATCCCTGTGGCACGTGGAAAGGGACCCTGGGTCTCCCGCCTCACGTGGAGACGCGTCCCAATTGCCATGCCAAGACTCGAGGAGAATCCCGAGGTGTCCCTCGGACCTAGGCAGGAGTCCTGACGTCGATAAACAAACACGTGTCTGGAAGGGACCTCCCCGTCGTAACTCGAGAATATACCCCAGGTTCCGGCCGCAACTCGAGAAAAACCATGAGACTTCCCCCTCGCAGCGAGATGAGGCCCGATTCCCCTGCACTGCGTGCAGAGCAATTCCGTGTTCCACATCAAAAGTGAAAGGAGCCTTGATTTCCTTGATGGCACTCCAGAGAAAACCCAAGATCACTGTCTCAAGTCTAGAGGGATCCTGAGGTCACTGGACCAACAGGAAAGGGCTCCGTGGACCCCAAATCAACTCGAGATGAGAGCTTAGTCCCTGGCTTAGACTCAAGAGGAATATCAACTTTCCACAAGCACCTCAAGAGGAGGCTTCTCTCAGCTACAAGTATGTGAGAGGGACCCTGAGTTTGTGGCCTCAAGTGGAATGGACACCGAGATGCTCTGACTCGAAGTAAGTCCGGATATCCCTGCAGTGAATTGAATGCAGGCTCGTCTTGCATCTCCCAAGACGAAGGGATGTCTGAATCCCCTGTGGAGACCACAGAGAAAGACCTAATTTTCTGCCTCATCGCGACCAGAGGCCTCACATCCTTTGAAAATTCGAGAGGTCCGCGGAGATCAATGCTTCCAAAGGAGACGATGCCTGACTCCTCTTGAAAATGGATAGGAGTCCCAGGATCCCTGTGGCACGTGGAATGGGACCCTGGGTCTCCCGCCTCCCGTGGAGACGCGTCCCCTTTGCCATGCCAAGATTCGAGGAGAATACCGAGGTGTCCCTCGCACCTAGGCAGGAGTCCTGACGTCGCTGAACAAACACGTGTCTGGAAGGGCCCTCCCCGTCGTAACTCGAGAATATACCCCAGGTTCCGGCCGCAACTCGAGAAAAACCATGAGACTTCCCCCTCGCCACTGGATGAAGCCCGATTCCCCTGCACTGCGTGCAGAACAATTCCGTGTTCCACATCAAACGTGAAAGGAGCCTTGATTTCCTTGATGGCACTCCAGAGAAAACCCAAGATCACTGTCTCAAGTCTAGAGGGATCCTGAGGTCACTGGAGCAACACGAAGGGGCTCCGTGGACCCCAAATCAACTCGAGATGAGAGCTTAGTCCCTGGCTTCGACTCAAGAGGAATACCAACTTTCCACAAGCACCTCAAGAGGAGGCTTCTCTCAGCTACAGGTATGTGAGAGGGACCCTGAGTTTGTGGCCTCAAGTGGAATGGACACCGAGATGCTCTGACTCGAAGTAAGGCCGGATATCCCTGCAGTGAATTCAATGCAGGCTCGTCTTGCATCTCCCAAGACGAAGGGATGTCTGAATCCCCTGTGGAGACCACAGAGAAAGACCTAGTCCTCCGCCTCCTCGCGACCGGAGGCCTCATATCCTTTGAAAACTCGAGAGGTCCACGGAGATCAATGCTTCCAAAGGAGACGATGCCTGACTCCTCTTGAAAACGGATAGGAGTCCCAGGATCCCTGCGGCACGTCGAAAGGGACCCTGGGTCTCCCGCTTCACGTGGAGACGCGTCCCAATTGCCATGCCAAGACTCGAGGAGAATCCCGAGGTGTCCCTCACACCTAGGCAGGAGTTCTGACGTCGCTGAACAAACACGTGTCTGGAAGGGCCCTCCTAGTCGTAACTTGAGAATATACCCCAGGTTCCGCCCGCAACTCGAGAAAAACAATGAGACTTCCCCCTCACCGCGAGATGAGGCCCGATTCCCCTGCACTGCGTGCAGAGCAATTCCGTGTTCTACATCAAACGTGAAAGGAGCCTTGATTTCCTTGATGGCACTCCAGAGAAAACCCAAGATTACTGTCTCAAGTCTAGAGGGATCCTGAGGTCACTGGAGCAACACGAAAGGGCTCCGTGGACCCCAAATCAACTCGAGATGAGAGCTTAGTCCCTGGCTTCGACTCAAGAGGAATATCAACTTTCCACAAGCACCTCAAGAGGAGGCTTCTCTCAGCTACAGGTATGTGAGAGGGACCCTGAGTATGTGGCCTCAAGTGGAATGGACACCGAGATGCTCTGACTCGAAGTAAGGCCGGATATCCCTGCAGTGAATTGAATGCAGGCTCGTCTTGCATCTCCCAAGACGAAGGGATGTCTGAATCCCCTGTGGAGACCACAGAGAAAGACCGAGTTCTCGGCCTCATCGCGACCGGAGGCCTCACATCCTTTGAAAACTCGAGAGGTCGGCGGAGATAAATGCTTCCAAAGGAGACGATGCCTGACTCCTCTTGAAAATGGATAGGAGTCCCAGGATCCCTGTGGCACGTGGAAAGGGACCCTGGGTCTCCCGCCTCACGTGGAGACGCGTCCAAATTGCCATACCAGGACTCGAGGAGAATCCCGAGGTGTCACTCGCACCTAGGCAGGAGTCCTGACGTCGCTGAACAAACACGTGTCTGGAAGGGCCCTCCCCGTCGTAACTCGTGAGTATACCCCAGGTTTGGGCCGCAACTCGAGAAAAACCATGAGATTTCCCCTTCGCCGCGAGTTGAGGCCCGATTCCCCTGCACTGCATGCAGAGCAATTCCGTGTTCCACATCAAACGTGAAAGGAGCCTTGATTTCCTTGATGGCACTCCAGAGAAAACCCAAGATCACTGTTTCAAGTCTAGAGGGATCCTGAGGTCACTGGACCAAAAGGAAACGGCTCCATGGACCGAAATCAACTCGAGATGAGAGCTTAGTCCCTGGCTTAGACTCAAGAGGAATACCAACTTTCCACAAGCACCTCAAGAGGAGGCTTCTCTCAGCTACAGGTATATTTGAGGGACCCCGAGTTTGTGGCCTCAAGTGGAATGGACAGCGGGATGCTCTGACTCGAAGTAAGGCCGGATATCCCTACAGTGAATTGAATGCAGGCTCGTCGTGCATCTCCCAAGACGAAGGGTTGTCTGAATCCCCTGTGGAGACCACAGAGAAAGACCTAGTCCTCCGCCTCATCGCGACCAGAGGCCTCACATCCTTTGAAAACTCGAGAGGTCTGCAGAGATCAATGCTTCCAAAGGAGACGATGCCCGACTCCTCTTGAAAATGGATAGGAGTCCCAGGATCCCTGTGGCACGTGGAAAGGGAGCCTGGGTCTCATGCCTCACGTGGAGACGCATCCCAATTGCCATGCCAAGACTCGAGGAGAATCCCGAGGTGTCCCTCGCACCTAGGCAGGAGTCCTGACGTCGCTGAACAAACACATGTCTGGAAGGGACCTCCCCGTCGTAACTCGAGAATATACCCCAGGTTCCGGCCGCAACTCGAGAAAAACCATGAGACTTCCCCCTCGCCGCGAGATGAGGCCCAATTCCCCTGCCCTGCGTGCAGAGCAATTCCGTATTCCACATCAAAAGTGAAAGGAGCCTTGATTTCCTTGATGGCACTCCAGAGAAAACCCAAGATCACTGTCTCTAGTCTAGAGGGATCCTGAGGTCACTGTAGCAACACGAAAGGGCTCCATGGACCCCAAATCAACTCGAGATGAGAGCTTAGTCCCTGGCTTCGACTCAAGAGGAATACCAACTTTCCACAAGCACCTCAAGAGGAGGCTTCTCTCAGCTACAGGTATGTGAGAGGGCCCCTGAGTTTGTGGCCTCAAGTGGAATGGACACCGAGATGCTCTGACTCGAAGTAAGGCCGGATATCCCTGCAGGGAATTGAATGCAGGCTCGTCTTGCATCTCCCAAGACGAAGGGATGTCTGAATCCCCTGTGGAGACCACAGAGAAAAACCTAATTCTCCGCTCATCGCGAGCGGAGGCCTCACATCCTTTGAAAACTCGAGAGGTCCACGGAGATCAATGCTTCCAAAGGAGACGATGCCTGACTCCTCTTGAAAATGGATAGGAGTCCAAGGATCCCTGTGTCACGTGGAAAGGGACCCTGGGTCTCCCGCCTCACGTGGAGACGCGTCCCAATTGCCATGCCAAGACTCGAGGAGAATCCCGAGCTGTCCCTCGCACCTAGGCAGGAGTCCTGACGTCGCTGAACAAACACGTGTCTGGAAGGGCCCTCCCCGTCGAAACTCGAGAATATACCCCAGGTTCCGGCCGCAACTCAAGAAAAACCATGAGACTTCCCCCTCGCCGCGAGATGAGGCCCGATTCCCCTGCACTGCGTGCAGAGCAATTCCGAGTTCCACATCAAACGTGAATGGAGCCTTGATTTCCTTGATGGCACTCCAGAGAAAACCCAAGATCACTGTCTCAAGTCTAGAGGGATCCTGAGGTCACTGGAGCAACACGAAAGTCCTCCGTGGACCCCAAATCAACTCGAGATGAGATCTTAGTCCCTGGCTTCGAATCAAGAGGAATACCAACTTTCCAAAAGCACCTCAAGAGGTGGCTTCTCTCAGCTACAGGTATGTGAGAGGGCCCCTGAGTTTGTGGCCTCAAGGGGAATGGACACCGAAATGCTCTGACTCCAAGTAAGGCCGGATATCCCTGCAGTGAATTGAAAGCAGGCTCGTCTTGCATCTCCCAAGACGAAGGGATGTCTGAATCCCCTGTGTAGTCGACAGAGAAAGACCTAGTCCTCCGCCTCATCGCGACCAGAGGCCTCACATCCTTTGAAAATTCGAGAGGTCCGCGGAGATCAATGCTTCCAAAGGAGACGATGCCTGACTCCTCTTGAAAATGGATAGGAGTCCCAGGATCCCTGTGGCACGTGGAAAGGGACACTGGGTCTCCCGCCTCACGTGGAGACGCGTCCAAATTGCCATGCCAAGACTCGAGGAGAATCCCGAGGGGTCCCTCGCACCTAGGCAGTAGTCCTGATGTCGCTTAACAAACACGTGTCTGGAAGGGCCCTCCCCGTCGTAACTCGAGAATATACCCAGGGTTCCGGCCGCAACTCGAGAAAAACCATGAGACTTCCCCCTCGCCGCGAGATGAGCCCGATTCCCCTGCACTGCGTGCAGAGCAATTCCGTGTTCCACATCAAAAGTGAAAGGAGCCTTGATTTCCTTGATGGCACTCCAGAGAAAACCCAAAATCACTGTCTCAAGTCTAGAGGGATCCTGAGGTCACTGGAGCAACAGGAAAGGGCTCCGTGGACCCCAAATCAACTCGAGATGAGAGCTTAGTCCCTGGCTTCGACTCAAGAGGAATATCAACTTTCCACAAGCACCTCAAGAGGAGGCTTCTCTCAGCTACAGGTATGTGAGAGGGCCCCTGAGTTTGTGGCCTCAAGTGGAATGGACACCGAGATGCTCTGACTCGAAGTAAGGCCGGATATCCCTGCAGTGAATTGAATGCAGGCTCGTCTTGCATCTTCCAAGACGAAGGGATGTCTGAATCCCCTGTGGAGACCACAGAGAAAGACCTAATTTTCTGCCTCATCGCGACCAGAGGCCTCACATCCTTTGAAAATTCGAGAGGTCCGCTTAGATCAATGCTTCCAAAGGAAACGATGCCTGACTCCTCTTGAAAATGGATAGGAGTCCCAGGATCACTCTGGCACGTGGAAAGGGACCCTGGGTCTCTCGCCTCATGTGGAGACGCGTCCCCATTGCCATGCCAAGACTCGAGGAGAATCCCGAGGTGTCCCTCGCACCTAGGCAGGAGTCCTGACGTCGCTGAACAAACACGTGTCTGGAAGGGCCCTCCCCGTCGTAACTCGAGAATATACCCCAGGTTCCGGCCGCAACTCGAGAAAAACCATGAGATTTCCCCCTCGCCGCGAGATGAGACCCGATTCCCCTGCACTGCGTGCAGAACAATTCCGTGTTCCACATCAAACGTGAAAGGAGCCTTGATTTCCTTGATGGCACTCCAGAGAAAACCCAAGATCACTGTCTCAAGTCTAGAGGGATCCTGAGGTCACTGGAGCAACACGAAAGGGCTCCGTGGACCCCAAATCAACTCGAGATGAGAGCTTAGTCCCTGGCTTCGACTCAAGAGGAATACCAACTTTCCACAAGCACCTCAAGAGGAGGCTTCTCTCAGCTACAGGTATGTGAGAGGGACCCTGAGTTTGTGGCCTCAAGTGGAATGGACACCGAGATGCTCTGACTCGAAGTAAGGCCGGATATCCCTGCAGTGAATTGAATGCAGGCTCGTCTTGCATCTCCCAAGACGAAGGGATGTCTGAATCCCCTGTGGAGACCACAGAGAAAGACCGAGTTCTCCGCCTCATCGCGACCGGAGGCCTCATATCCTTTGAAAACTCGAGAGGTCTGCGTAGATCAATGCTTCCAAAGGAGACTATGCCTGACTCCTCTTGAAAATGGATAGGAGTCCCAGGATCCCTGTGGCACGTGGAAAGGGACCCTGGGTCTCCCGCCTCACGTGGAGAAGCGTCCAAATTGCCATGCCAAGACTCGTGGAGCATCCCGAGGTGTCCCTCGCACCTAGGCAGGAGTCCTGACGTCGCTGAACAAACACGTGTCTGGAAGGGCCCTCCCCGTCGTAACTCGAGAGTATATCCCAGGTTTGGACCGCAACTCGAGAAAAACCATGAGATTTCCCCCTCGCCGCGAGTTGAGGCCCGATTCCCCTGCACTTCATGCAGAGCAATTCCGTGTTCCACATCAAACGTGAAAGGAGCCTTGATTTCCTTGATGGCACACCAGAGAAAACCCAAGATCACTGTCTCAAGTCTAGAGGGATCCTGAGGTCACTGGACCAACAGGAAAGGGCTCCGTGGACCGAAATCAACTTGAGATGAGAGCTTAGTCCCTGGTTTAGACTCAAGAGGAATACCAACTTTCCACAAGCACCTCAAGAGGAGGCTTCTCTCAGCTACAGGTATATTTGAGGGACCCCGAGTTTGTGGCCTCAAGTGGAATGGACACCGAGATGCTCTGACTCGACGTAAGGCCGGATATCCCTGCAGTGAATTGAATGCAGGCTCGTCTTGCATCTCCCAAGACGAAGGGATGTCTGAATCACCTGTGGAGACCACAGAGAAAAACCTAATTCTCCGCCTCATCGCGAGCGGAGGCCTCACATCCTTTGAAAACTCGAGAGGTCTGCAGAGATCAATGCTTCCAAAGGAGACGATGCCCGACTCCACTTGAAAATAGATAGGAGTCCCAGGATCCCTGTGGCACGTGGAAAGGGACACTGGGTTTCATGCCTCACGTGGAGACGCATCCCAATTGCCATGCCAAGACTCGAGGAGAATCCCGAAGTGTCCCTCGCACCTAGGCAGGAGCCCTGACGTCGCTGAACAAACAACTGTCTGAAAGGGACCTCCCAGTCGTAACTCGAGAATATACCCCAGGTTCCGGCCGCAACTCGAGAAAAACCATGAGACTTCCCCCTCGCCGCGAGATGAGGCCCGATTCCCCTGAACTGCGTGCAGAGGAATTCCGTAATCCACATCAATAGGGAAAGGAGACTTGATTACCTTGATGGCATTCCAGAGAAAACCCAAGATCACTGTCCTTAGTCTAGAGGGATCCTGAGGTCACTGTAGCAACACGAAAGGGCTCCGTGGACCCCAAATCAATTCGAGATGAGAGCTTAGTCCCTGGCTTCGACTCAAGAGGAATACCAACTTTCCACAAGCACCTCAAGAGGAGGCTTCTCTCAGCTACAGGTATGTGAGAGGGCCCATGAGTTTGTGGCCTCAAGTGGAATGGACACCGAGATGCTCTGACTCGACGTAAGGCCGGATATCCCTGCAGTGAATTGAATGCAGGCTCGTCTTGCATCTCCCAAGACGAAGGGATGTCTGAATCCCCTGTGGAGACCACGGAGAAAAACCTAATTCTCCGCCTCATCGTGAGCGGAGGCCTCACATCCTTTGAAAGCTCGAGAGGTCCGCGGAGATCAATGCTTCCAAAGGAGACGATGCCTGACTCCTCTTGAAAATGGATAGGAGTCCAAGGATCCCTGTGGCACGTGGAAAGGGACCCTGGGTCTCCCGCGACTCGTGGAGACGCGTCCAAATTGCCATGCCAAGACTCGAGGAGAATACCGAGGTGTCCCTCGCAACTAGGCAGGAGTCCTGACGTCGCTGAACAAACATGTGTCTGGAAGGGACCTCCCCGTCTTAACTCGAGAATATACCCCAGATTCCGGCCGCAACTCGAGAAAAACCATGAGACTTCCCCCTTGCCGCGAGATGAGGCCCGATTCCCCTGCACTGCGTGCAGAGCAATTCCGTGTTCCACATCAAACGTGAAAGGAGCCTTGATTTCCTTGATGGCACACCAGAGAAAACCCAAGATCACTGTCTCAAGTCTAGAGGGATCCTGAGGTCACTGGAGTAACATGAAAGGGCTCCGTGGACCCCAAATCAACTCGAGATGAGAGCTTAGTCCCTGGCTTCGACTCAAGAGGAATACCAACTTTCCACAAGCACCTCAAGAGGAGGCTTCTCTCAGCTACAGGTATGTGAGAGGGACCCTGAGTTTGTGGCCTCAAGTGCAATGGACACCGAGATGCTCTAACTCGAAGTAAGTCCGGATATCCCTGCAGTGAATTGAATGCAGGCTCGTCTTGCATCTCCCAAGACGAAGGGATGTCTGAATCCCCTGTGGAGACCACAGAGAAAGACCTATTCCTCCGCCTCATCATGACCGGAGGCCTCATATCCTTTGAAAACTCGAGAGGTCTGCAGAGATCAATGCTTCCAAAGGAGACGATGCCTGACTCCTCTTGAAAATGCATAGGAGTCCCAGGATCATTGTGGCACGTGGAAAAGGACACTGGGTCTCCCGCCTCATGTGGAGACGCGTCACAATTGCCATGCCAAGACTCGAGGAGAATCCCGAGGTGTCCCTCGCACCTAGGCAGGAGTCCTGACGTCGCTGAACAAACACGTGTCTGGAAGGGCCCTCCCCGTCGTAACTCGAGAATATACCCCAGGTTCCGGCCGCAACTCGAGAAAAACCATGAGACTTCCCCCTCACTGCGAGATGAGGCCCGATTCCCCTGTACTGCGTGCAGAGCAGTTCCGTGTTCGACATCAAAAGTGAAAGGAGCCTTGATTTCCTTGATGGCACTCCAGAGAAAACCCAAGATCACTGTCTCAAGTCTAGAGGGATCCTGAGGTCACTGGAGCAACACGAAAGGGCTCCGTGGACCCCAAATCAACTCGAGATGAGAACTTAGTCCCTGGCTTCGACGCAAGAGGAATACCAACTTTCCACAAGCACCTCAAGAGGAGGCTTCTCTCAGCTACAGGTATGTGAGAGGGACCCTGAGTTTGTGGCCTCAAGTGGAATGGACACGGAGATGCTCTGACTCGAAGTAAGGCCGGATATCCCTGCAGTGAATTGAAAGCAGGCTCGTCTTGCATCTCCCAAGACGAAGGGATGTCTGAATCCCCTGTGGAGACCACAGAGAAAGACCTAGTTCTCCGCCTCATCGAGACCGGAGGCCTCCCATCCTTTGAAAACTCGAGAGGACTGCGGAGATCAATGCTTCCAAAGGAGACGATGCCTGACTCTTCTTGAAAATGGATAGGAGTCCCAGGATCCCTGTGGCACGTGGAAAGGGACCCTGGGTCTCCCGCCTCACGTGGAGACGCGTCCCAATTAGCATGCCAAGACTCGAGGAGATTCCCGAGGTGTCCCTCGCACCTAGGCAGGAGTCCTGACGTCGCTGAACAAACACGTGTGTGGAAGGGCCCTCCCCGTCGTAACTCGAGAATATTCCCTAGGTTCCGACCGTAATTTCAGAAAAACAATGAGACATCCCCCTTGCCGCGAGATGAGGCCCGATTCCCATGTACTGTGTGCAGAGCAATTCCGTGTTCCACATCAAACATGAAAGGAGCCTTGATTTCCTTGATGGCACCCCAGAGAAAACCCAAGATCACTGTCTCAAGTCTAGAGGGATCCTGAGGTCACTGGAGCAACAAGAAAGGGCTCCGTGGACCCCAAATCAACTCGAGATGAGAGCTTAGTCCCTGGCTTTGACTCAAGAGGAATACCAACTTTCCATAAGCACCTCAAGAGGAGGCTTCTCTCAGCTACAGGTATGTGAGAGTGACCCTGAATTTGTGGCCTCAAGTGTAATGGACACCGAGATGCTCTGACTCGAAGTAAGGCCGGATATCCCTGCAGTGAATTGAATGCAGGCTCGTCTTGCATCTCCCAAGACGAAGGGATGTCTGAATGCCCTGTGGAGACGACAGAGATAGACCTAGTCCTCCGCCTCATCGCGACCGGAGGCCTCACATCCTTTGAAAATTCGAGATGTCTGCGGAGATCAATGATTCCAAAGGAGACGATGCCTGACTCCTCCTGAAAATGGATAGGAGTCCCAGGATCCCTGTGGCACGTGGAAAGGGACCCTGGGTCTCACGCCTCACGTGGAGACGCGTCCCCATTGCCATGCCAAGACTCGAGGAGAATCCCGAGGTGTCCCTCACACCTAGGCAGGAGTCCTGATGTCGTTGAACAAACACGTGTCTCGAAGGGCCCTCCCCGTCGTAACTCGAGAATATATCCCAGGTTCCAGCCGCAACTCGAGAAAAACCATGAGACTTCCCCCTCGCCGCGAGATGAGGCCCGATTCCCCTGCACTGCGTGCAGAGCAATTCCGTGTTCCACATCAAACGTGAAAGGAGCCTTGATTTCCTTGATGGCACTCCAGAGAAAACCCAAGATCACTGTCTCAAGTATAGAGGGATCCTGAGGTCACTGGAGCAACAGGAAAGGGCTCCGTGGACCCCACATCAACTCGAGATGAGAGCTTAGTCCATGGCTTCGACTCAAGAGGAATACCAACTTTCCACAAGCACCTCAAGAGGAGGCTTCTCTCAGCTACAGGTATGTGAGAGGGACCCTGAGTTTGTGGCCTCAAGTGGAATGGACACCGAGATGCTCTGACTCGAAGTAAGGCCGGATATCCCTGCAGTGAATTGAATGCAGGCTCGTCTTGCATCTCCCAAGAGGAAGGGATGTCTGAATCCCCTGTGGAGACCACAGAGAAAGACCGAGTTCTCCGCCTCTTAACGACCAGAGGCCTCACATTCTTTGAAAACTCGAGAGGTCCGCGGAGATCAATGCTTCCAAAGGAGACGATGCCTGACTCCTCTTGAAAATGGATAGGAGTTCCAGGATCCCTGTGGCACGTGGAAAGGGACCCTGGGTGTCCCGCCTCACGTGGAGACGCGTGCCAATTGCAATGCCAAAACTCGAGGAGAATCCCGAGTTGTCCCTCGCACCTAGGCAGGAGTCCTGATGTCGCTGAACAAACACGTGTCTGGAAGGGCCCTCCCCGTCGTAACTCGAGAATATACCCCAGGTTCCGGCCGCAACTCGAGAAAAACCATGAGACTTCCCCCTCGCCGCGAGATGAGGCCCGATTCCCCTGCACTGTGTGCAGAGCAATTCCGTGTTCCACATCAAACGTGAAAGGAGCCTTGATTTGCTTGATGGCACTCCAGAGAAAACCCAAGATCACTGTCACAAGTCTAGAGGGATCCTGAGGTCACTGGAGCAACACGAAAGGGCTGCGTGGACCCCACATCAACTCGAGATGAGAGCTTAGTCCCTGGCTTCGACTCAAGAGGAATACCAAATTTCCACAAGCACCTCAAGAGGAGGCTTCTCTCAGCTACAGGTATGTAAGAGGGCCCCTGAGTTTGTGGCCTCAAGTGGAATGGACACCGAGATGCTCTGACTCGAAGTAAGGCCGGATATCCCTGCAGTGAATTGAATGCAGGCTCGTCTTGCATCTCCCAAGAGGAAGGGATGTCTGAATCCCCTGTGGAGACCACAGGGAAAGACATAATTCTCCGCCTCACCGCGAGCGGAGGCCTCACATCCTTTGAAAACTCGAGAGGTCCGCGGAGATCAATGCTTCCAAAGGAGATGATGCCTGACTCCTGTTGAAAATGAATAGGAGTCCCAGGATCCCTGTGGCACGTGGAGAGGGACCCTGGGTCTCCCGCCTCACATGGAGACGCGTCCCAACTGCCATGCCAAGACTCGAGGAGAATCCCGAGGTGTCTCTCACACCTAGGCAGGAGTTCTCACGTCACTGAACAAACACGTGTCTGGGATGGCCCTCCCCGTCGTAACTCGAGAATATACCCCAGGTTCCGGCCGCAACTCGAGGAAAACCATGAGACTTCCCCCTCGCCGCGAGATGAGGCCCGATTCCCCTGCACTGCGTGCAGAGCAATTCCGTGTTCCACATCAAACAAGAAAGGAGCCTTGATTTCCTTAATGGCACTCCAGAGAAAACCCAAGATCACTGTCTCAAGTCTAGAGGGATCCTGAGGTCACTGGAGCAACACGAAAGGGCTCCGTGGACCCCAAATCAACTCGAGATGAGAGCTTAGTCCCTGGCTTCGACTCAAGAGGAATACCAACTTTCCACAAGCACGTCAAGAGCAGGCTTCTCTCAGCTGCATGTATGTGAGAGGTACCCTGAGTTTGTGGCCTCAAGTGGAATGGACACCGAGATGCTCCTACTCGAAGAAAGGCCGGATATCTGAGAGGGTAACAGGCAGGAAGGCCAGGGGTCTCCAAATGGAGGAAAGAGGCTGTAAGTGCCAGACATTTTTATCTCTCTTAAGCGGCAGGAAGAAACAAACCAGCGATCTGTTTTTCCTTCTCTATACAAATTTAAAAGGAGGTTTCTCTTAACATTCTGTGTTGCCATGACACCTGGTCTCACCTATAGCTAACTACTCTCAGACTTTGAGTTAACCAATACATTCCTTTTTCGTATGGAAATGTTGTCTTAAGCTATGTTAATGAACCCCAGACTCTACCTTCAAGTTGGTTCCGCCAAACGGCCTAACTTACTTACTCAGGTATTGTTCCCCTAATCTATGTAAATGGAACTATTTGTTGGTATTCTGCCCTTCTACAAGATTCCAGTCAATCGTTTTATGGCCTGGGATGGATTATCTGATGCCATTCTAAATTTTATGACATTCCTTTCATTTCATTAACAGACTGTGAGTGACTATATAACATACAGCTAAACACTAGGAGGGGGTACTCTTTTGCCCCCTTCTGATGCCTATGTCAGAAGATTTCTCTATACTTTAATAAAACTTTATTACACAAAAGCTCTGAGCGATCCAGCCTCGTCTCTGGCCCCGGATTGAATTCGTCTCCTCCGGAGGCCACGAATCCCGCGTCTTATCGTTCAGCAGCAACCTTTCATATCCCTGCAGTGAACTGAATGCAGGCTCGTCTTGCATCTCCCAAGATGAACGGATGTCTGAATCCCGTGTGGAAACCACAGAGAAAGAACTAGTTCTCCGCATCATCGCGACTGGAGTCCTCACATCCTTTGAAAACTCGAGACGTCCGCGGAGATCAATGCTTCCAAAGGAGACGATGCCTGAGTCCTATTGAAAATGGATACGAGTCCCAGGATTCCTGTGGCACGTGGAAAGGGACCCTGGGACTCGCGACTCACGTGTAGTCGCGTCATAATTGCCATGCCAAGACTCGAGGAGAATCCCGAGGTGTCCCTCGCACCTAGGCAGGAGTCCTGACGTCGCTGAACAAACACGTGTCTGGAAGGGCCCTCCCCATCGTAACTCGAGAATATACCCCAGGTTCCAGCCGCAACTCGAGAAAAACCAGGAGACTTCCCCCTCGCCGCGAGATGAGACCTGATTCCCCTGCACTGCGTGCAGAGCAATTCCGTGTTCCCCTTCAAACATGAGAGGAGCCTTGATTTCCTTGATGACACTCCAGAGAAAACCCAAGATCACTGTCTCAAGTCTAGAGCGATCCTGAGGTCAATGTAGCAACACGAAAGGTCTCCGTGGACCCCAAATCAACTCGAGATGAGAGCTTAGTCCCTGGCTTCGACTCAAGAGGAATACCAACTTTTCACAAGCACCTCAAGAGGAGGCTTCTCTCAGCTACAGGTATGTGAGAGGGACCCTGCGTTTGTGGCCTCAAGTGGAATGGACACCAAGATGCTCTGACTCGAAGTAAACCGGATATCCCTGCAGTGAATTGACTGTAGGCTGGTCTTGCATCTCCCAAGACGAACGGATGTCTGAATCCCCTGTGGAGACCACAGACAAGACCTAGTCCTCCGCCTCAACGCGACTGGAGGCCTCACATCCTTTGAAATCTCGAGAGGTCCGTGGAGATCAATGCTTCCAAAGGAGACGATGCCTGACTCCTCTTGAAAATGGATAGGAGTCCCAGGATCCCTGTTTCACGTGGAAAGGGGCCCTGGTCTCCCGCCTCACATGGAGACGCGTCTCAATTGCCATGTCAAGATTCGCGGAGAATCCCGAAGTGTTCCTCGCACCTAGGCAGGAGTCCAGACGTTGCTGAAAAAACACGTGTCTGGAAGGGCCCTCCCCGTCGTAACTTGAGAATATACCCCAGGTTCCGGCTGCAACTCGAGAAAAACCATGAGACATCCCCCTCGCCGCGAGATGAGGCCCGATTCCCCTGCACTGCGTGCAGAGCAATTCCGTGTTCCACATCAAACGTGAAAGGAGCCTTGATTTTCTTGATGGCACTCCAGAGAAAACCCAAGATCACTGTCTCAAGTCTAGAGGGATCCTGAGGTCACTGTAGCAACAAGAAAGGGCTCCGTGGACCCCAAATCAACTCGAGATGAGAGCTTAGTCCCTGGCTTCGACTCAAGAGGAATACCAACTTTCCACAAGCACCTCAAGAGGAGGCTTCTCTCAGCTACAGGTATGTGAGAGGGACCCTGAGTTTGTGGCCTCAAGTGGAATGGACACCGAGATGCTCTGACTCGAAGTAAGGCGGGATATCCCTGCAGTGAATTGAATGCAGGCTCGTCTTCCATCTCCCAAGATGAAGGGATGTCTGAATCCACTGTGGAGACCACAGAGAAAGACCTAGTCCTCCGCCTCATCGCGACCGGAGGCCTCACGTCCTTTGATAACTCGAGAGTTTCGCGGAGATCAAAGCTTCCAAAGGCGACGATGCCTGACTCCTCTTGAAAATGGATAGGAGTCCCAGGATCCCTGTGGCATGTGGAAAGGGACCCTGGGTCTCGCGCCTCACGTGGAGACGCGTCCCAATTGCCATGCCAAGACTCGAGGAGAATCCCGAGGAGTCCCTCGCACCTAGGCAGGAGTCCTGATGTCGCTGAACAAACACGTGTCTTGAAGGGCCCTCCCCGTCGTAACTCGAGAATATACCACAGGTTCCGGCCGCAACTCGAGAAAAACCATGAGACTTCCCCCTCGCCGCGAGATGAGGCCCGATTCCCCTGCACTGCATGCAGAGAAATTCCGTGTTCCACATCAAACGTGAAAGGAGCCTTGATTTCCTTAATGGCACTCCAGAGAAAACCCAAGATCACTGTCTCAAGTCTAGAGGGATCCTGAGGTCACTGGAGCAACACGAAAAGGCTCAGTGGACCCCAAATCAACTCGAGATGAGAGCTTAGTCCCTGGCTTCGACTCAAGAGGAATACCAACTTTCCACAAGCACCTCAAGAGGAGGCTTCTCTCAGCTACAGGTATGTGAGAGGGACCCTGAGTTTGTGGCCTCAAGTGGAATGGACACCGAGATGCTCTGACTCGAAGTAAGGCCGGATATCCCTGCAGTGAATTGAATGCAGGCTCGTCTTGCATTTCCCAAGACGAAGGGATGTCTGAATCCCCTATCGAGACCACAGAGAAAGACCTGGATCTCCGCCTCATCGCGACCGGAGGCCTCACATCATTTGAAAACTCAAGAGGTCTGCGGAGATCAATGCTTCCAAAGGAGACGATGCCTGACTCCTCTTGAAAATGGATAGGAGTCCCAGGATCCCTGTGGCACGTGGAAAGGGACCCTGGGTCTCCCGCCTCACGTGGAGACGCGTCCCAATTGCCATGCCAAGACTCGAGGAGAATCCCGAGGTGTCCCTCGCACCTAGGCAGGAGTCCTGACGTGGCTGAACAAACACGTGTCTGGAAGGGCCCTCCCCGTCGTAACTCGAGAATATACCCCAGGATCCGGCCGCAACTCGAGAAAAACCATGAGACTTCCCCCTCGCCGAGAAATGAGGCCCGATTCCCCTGCACTGCTTGCAGAGCAATTCCGTGTTCCACATCAAACTTGTAAGGAGCCTTGATTTCCTTGATGGCACTCCAGAGAGTATCCAGGATCACTGTCTCAAGTCTAGATGGATCCTGAGGTCACTGTAGCAACACGAAAGGGCTCCATGGACCCCAAATCAACTCGAGATGAGGGCTTAATCCCTGGCTTCGACTCAAGAGGAATACCAACTTTCCACAAGCACCTCAAGAGGAGGCTTCTCTCAGCTACAGGTATGTGAGAGGGATCCTGAGTTGGTGGACTCAAGTGGAATGGACACTGAGATGCTCTGACTCGAAGTAAGGCCGGATATCCATGCAGTGAATTGAATGCAGGCTCGTCTTGCATCTCCCAATACGAAGGGATGTCTGAATCCCCTGTGGAGACCACAGAGAAAGACCTAGTTCTCCGCCTCATCGCGACCGGAGGCCTCACATCCGTTCAAAACTGGAGAGGTCCGCGGAGATCAATGCTTCCAAAGGAGACGATGCCTGACTCCTCTTGAAAATGGATAGGAGTCCCAGGATCCCTGTGGAACGTGGAAAGGGACCCTGGGTCTCCCGCCTCACGTGGAGACGCGTCCCTATTGCCATGCAAAGACTCGAGGAGAATCCCGAGGTGTCCCTCGCACCTACGCAGGAATCCTGATGTCGCTGAACAAACACGTGTCTGGAAGGGCCCTCCCCCTCGTAACTCGAGAATATACCCCAGGTTCTGGCCGCAACTCGAGAAAAACCATGAGACTTCCCCCTCGCCGCGAGATGAGGCCCAATTCCCCTGCACTGCGTGCAGGGCAATTCCGTGTTCCACATCAAACTTGAAAGGAGCCTTGATTTCCTTGATGGCACTCCAGAGAAAACCCAAGATCACTGTCTCAAGTCTAGCGGGATCCTGAGGTCACTGTAGCAACACGAAAGGGCTCCGTGGACCCCAAATCAACTCGAGATGAGAGCTTAGTCCCTGGCTTCGACTCAAGAGGAATACCAACTTTCCACAAGCACCTCAAGAGGAGGCTTCTCTCAGCTAGAGGTATGAGTGAGGGACCCTGAGTTTGTGGCCTCAAGTGGAATGGACACCGAGATGCTCTGACTCGAAGTAAGGCCCGATATCCCTGCAGTGAATTGAATGCAGGCTCGTCTTGCATCTCCCAAGACGAAGGGATGTCGGAATCCCCTGTGGAGACCACAGACAAGACCTAGTCCTCCGCCTCAACGCGACCGGAGGCCTCACATCCTTTGAAATCTCGAGAGGTCCACGGAGATCAATGCTTCCAAAGGAGACGATGCCTGACTCCTCTTGAAAATGGATAGGAGTCCCAGGATCCCTGTGACACGTGGAAAGGGATCCTGTGTCTCCCGCCTCACGTGGAGACGCGTCCCAATTGCCATGCCAAGACTCGAGGAGAATCCCGAGGAGTCCCTAGCACCTAGGCAGTAGTCCTGACATCGCTGAACAAACACGCGTCCTGAAGGGCCCTCCCCATCGGAACTCGAGAATATACTGCAGGTTTCGGCCGCAACTCGAGAAAAACCTTGAGACTTCACCCTCGCCGCGAGATGAGGCCCGTTCCCCTGCCCTGCGTGCAGAGCAATTCCGTGTTCCACATCAAACATGAAAGGAGCTTTGATTTCCTTGATGGCCCTCCAGAGGAAACCCAAGATCACTGTCTCAAGTCTAGAGGGATCCTGAGGTCACTGTAGCAACACGAAAGGGCCCCGTGGACCCGAAATCAACTCGAGATGAGAGCTTAGTCCCTGGCTTCGACTCAAGAGGAATACCACCTTTCCACAAGCACCTCAAGAGGAGGCTTCTCTCAGCTACATGTATGTGAGAGGGACCCTGATTTTGTGGTCTCATGTGGAATTGACACCGTGATGCTCTGACTCGAAGTAAGGCCGGATATCCCTGCAGTGAATTGAATGCAGGCTCGTCTTCCATCTCCCAAGACGAAGGGATGTCTGAATCACCTGTGGAGACCACAGAGAAAGACCTAGTTCTCCACCTCATTGCGACCGGAGGCCTCACATAATTTGAAAACTTGAGAGGTTCCTGGAGATCAATGCTTCCAAAGGAGACGAGGCCTGACTCCTCTGGAAAATGGATAGGAGGCCCAGGATCCCTGTGGCACGTGGAAAGGGACCCTGGGTCTCCGGCCTCACGTGGAGACTCGTCCAAACTGCCACGCCACGACTCGAGGAGAATCCCGAGGTGTCTCTCGCACCTAGGCAGGAGTTCTCACGTCGCTGAACAAACACGTGTCTGGGATGGCCCTCCCCGTCGTAACTCGAGAATATACCCCAGGTTCCGGCCGCAACTCTAGAAAAATCATGAGACTTCCCCCTCGCCGCGAGATGAGGCCCGATTCCCCTGCACTGCGTGCAGAGCAATTCCGTGTTCCACATCAAACAAGAAAGGAGCCTTGATTTCCTTAATGGCACTCCAGAGAAAACCCAAGATCACTGTCTCAAGTCTAGAGGGATCCTGAGGTCACTGGAGCAACAGGAAAGGGCTCCGTGGACCCCAAATCAACTCGAGATGAGAGCTTAGTCCCTGGCTTCGACTCAAGAGGAATACCAACTTTCCACAAGCACGTCAAGAGCAGGCTTCTCTCAGCTACATGTATGTGAGAGGTACCCTGAGTTTGTGGCCTCAAGTGGAATGGACACCGAAATGCTCCTACTCGAAGAAAGGCCGGATATCTGAGAGGGTAACAGGCAGGAAGGCCAGGGGTCTCCAAATGGAGGAAAGAGGCTCTAAGTGCCAGACATTTTTATCTCTCTTAAGCGGCAGGAAGAAACAAACCAGCGATCTGTTTTTCCTTCTCTATACAAATTTAAAAAGAGGTTTCTCTTAACATTCTGTGTTGCCATGACACCTGGTCTCACCTAAAGCTAACTACTCTCAGACTTTGAGTTAACCAATACATTCCTTTTTCGTATGGAAATGTTGTCTTAAGCTATGTTAATGAACCCCAGACTCTACCTTCAAGTTGGTTCCGCCAAACGGCCTAACTTACTTACTCAGGTATTGTTCCCCTAATCTATGTAAATGGAACTATTTGTTGGTATTCTGCCCTTCTACAAGATTCCAGTCAATCGTTTTATGGCCTGGGATGGATTATCTGATGCCATTCTAAATTTTATGACATTCCTTTCATTTCATTAACAGACTGTGAGTGACTATATAAAATACAGCTAAACACTAGGAGGGGGGTACTCTTTTGCCCCCTTCTGATGCCTATGTCAGAAGCTTTCTCTATGCTTTAATAAAACTTTATTACACAAAAGCTCTGAGCGATCCAGCCTCGTCTCTGGCCCCGGATTGAATTTGTCTCCTCCGGAGGCCAAGAATCCCGCGTCTTATCGTTCAGCAGCAACCTTTCATCTTGGGGGCTCGTCCGTGATCCTTCAGGACAAGGTAAGGATGCTTGGAGCTCTAGTTCTTTGTTCTCCTAGTGAACACGTTTTCCTCTGTACTTTACTAACTCTATGGTGTCCTTGTGTAAATGAATAAAACGCCCTGCGCGAAGCAAGTGAGGAGCCCTGCTCTGCGGGCCCGCGGTGATCTCATAAGGCTATGGCAGAAACCTGTCGGGGGTTTATACCAACCTGCCAATGCCAAGAGGCAACCAATGTCTCCTTCGGGAACTGACCAGAAACGGGCAAAGCGTGTGGACCGAACTCTCCTTTCTCGGTCAAACTTTTCAGTCTCTTTGACCATTTCATAACTCCTTGGGAATTAGAAGTACTAACCTAATCTATCGGATCATAGACTTTCCAGGGACTTGTAATCTATGTTGCTACTGTACTGTGGCCTAGGTCTCAAACTTGAATTGGTAGTCAGGAAGCGCCTAGCCTCGCTAGGCATGGAAAGTTCGGAAGCTGGATGGAGCTCCAACTCCCAGAGCATCTCTGAGGTTAAAGGTTACTCGGATTGGAACTGCAATGGTTTTTTCCTTTGGTAACACTGGCTCTTAGTGGACCAGAGGAGGCTCTTATACCGGTGTGGTGACGCTTGGAAGGAACATCTCAGTTTCATGTTGGTATCGGTCTTATTGCAGTCATGAATATACTCAGGGTTGTGCACAGGCACTCAGGTGACGAATGTTTCCCCCAGAGGTCTTAGCTTGGGAGGCATTCCGAAAGGTTACTCTGATTGCGCCCCGGGTGGCATCAAAGGCAAGCGAGGTGAAGAGCTGGACGTCAGTCAGGGATGCCATCAGGTCTACCCCTGGTGCAGCCCCACCCCATCTCGGTGGTAGAACCGGGAGGGACGAGTGTGACGCCTGCGTCGGTAAGGGACAGACTAAGTCCGACCAGGAAGGAAAAGCTTTTGGTGTAACGTCTGTCTACACCCCCATCTAGAGCAGGGAGGGACGCCTCCGGTAGAAAAAATGGCGCTGGTCGCTTTTTTTCTCTCTTACAGATGGGAGCTAACAATTCCAGCCTCACTCCTTTGAACTGTATCCTGAAAAACTGGGATAGATTTGATCCCCAGGGCTTAAAGAAGACACACCTGGTCTTCCTATGTGATACTGCATGGCCGCGGTACCCACTGGAGGACGGCGAACGGTGGCCAGTTGGAGGGTCTCTTAAGTATAACACTGTTTTACAATTAGACCGGTTCTGTAAAAAGCAAGGGAAATGGGTAGAAGTAGCGTATGTGTTGCCCTTTTTCTCTCTGCGAAATATGCCAGACTTATGTCCTAAGGGTATAGATTTGGGTGTGAAACCTTCCGCTCCCCCCTGTCCTCCTACTTTGCCCCCGTATCCGGGTCTCCGAGATGAGGTTCAAACTGCTTTAGTCTCAGTGGAAACACAAACTGAGACTCAAACTGCCTCGGTCTCAGTGGGAACCCAAATTGAGATTCGAACTGCTCCTGTAGAGGTCCAAACAACTCCTGTCTCAGTACGACTTCAGACTACTCTGGTTTCAGTAGAAACTCAGACCATCGAAGTAGGAGATGAGATAGAGGACAGGAGGCCAAGAGATAAAGAAAAGCAGGTTTCTCCAATCTATCCCTGGGATGTGTGCAGAGCAGCCAGAGAGACTGAGGGACAGCCACTCATGCTGTTGCCCCTTCATGAAGTACCCACCGGGAGAAATTATCAGTCTATGAGAGTTAATAAGCCTTTTTCTTATCAAGAGATACAAAGAATTAAGGAAGATCTGGGAGACTATTTAGAAGACCCAGAAAAGTATATTAGAGCTTTTAAAGGTGTTACTCTGCATTATGACCTCACTTGGAAGGATGTGATGTATATCTTGGGACAAACGTTGACTCCCGACTCAAAGGCTCGAGTTTTGGGAAAAGCGGTTGCTTATGGAGATGAATGGCTTGGTAATGAATCAGTGGGAAAGAGGGAGGACGAGATAACTGCCCTCCCCACTGGGAGTCAGGCGGTCCCAGCTACAGAACCAGACTGGGACTATAACACTGCTAAAGGAAGATGGGATCAGAGTCATTTTGTCAGATGTATTCTTGAAGGACTCAGGCAGGCGCATTCTAAGCCTTTGAACTATGGCAAACTGGCAGACATAGAACAGGAGGAGAAGGAAGCTCCTTGTAAATTCCTAGATAGACTGAGAGAAGCCCTTCGCAGATTCACTGAGATTGATCCCGAAAGTGAAGAGGGGAAAGTGATCTTAAAAGATAAATTTCTCACTCAGTCGGCTCCAGATATTCGCCGTAAGTTATCAAAACGGGCGTATGGACCAAATCAGTCTTTAGATAATCTGTTACAACTGGCTCAGACAGTCTATTATGGTAGGGAATATGAGGAAAAGAAAGAAAGGCAGAGAAAGACGAAGGAAAAGGCGGAAGCCCTCGCAATGGCTATGAAAACCGTTCTTAAGCAGCCTGAGAAAAATGCCCAGAGGGACCCAGGTGAAAAGAGATGGGCTTGCTATTGCTGTGGAAAGGAGGGGCATCTCAAGCGGGATTGCCCTCAGGCATCTAAGCCGCCCCCGGCTCCATGTCCGGTCTGCAAGGGACCACACTGGAGGAGAGACTGCCCCCAGAGGCGTAGGTCTCAGGGGTCTGACTCTCAAGACAATCAGGACTGAAGGTGCCCGGGGGTCCCCACACAAGCTCCCGTCCTAATTACACCTGAGGAACCCCGGGTATTGATAACGGTGGGAGGCCAATCCGTCAATTTCCTTTTAGATACTGGGGCAACTTACTCCGTGCTTACTGAAGCCCCTGGCCCACTTTCTTCCCGATCCGCTTCCGTAATGGGACTGTCTGGACGAGCCTAAAGGTATTACTTCAGTTATTCTCTATCGTGCAACTGGGATTCTGTGCTATTTTCACACGAGTTTCTTATCGTGCCAGAATCACCCTCACCCCTTTTGGGGAGGGATATACTGAGCAAGGTCCATGCCTCTGTTTTCATGAATATGGAGCCTTCCCTTTCTCTACCTTTAGTTGAACAAAATGTGAATCCTAGAGTATGGGCTGATGGAAAATCTGTGGGTCGAGCACAAAATGCTATTCCTGTGGTTGTCAAGCTCAAAGACCCACACTTATTCCCACAGAAGAAGCAGTATCCACTGAAACCTGAGGTTAAAGAAGGGTTAAAACCCATCATTGAGAATTTAAAGGAGCAGGGACTATTAGTTCCCTGTAACAGTCCATGCAACACTCCTATTTTGGGTGTAAAAAAATCAAATGATAAATGGAGATTAGTTCAAGATTTATGAATAATAAATGAGGCTGTGGTTCCTTTACACCCCGTGGTGCCTAATCCTTATACTTTATTGTCTGAAATTCCTGAACGAGCCAAATATTTTTCAGTAATTGATTTAAAAGATGCCTTCTATTCAGTGCCTTTGGCGGAGGAAAGTCAATTTCTATTTGCCTTTGAAGACCCCACACAGGCAGCTTCCCAGTTAACCTGGACAGTTTTGCCCCAGGGATTTCGTGACAGTCCTCACTTATTTGGACAAAGTTTGTCACGGGATCTACAAAACTTTAATAGCTCTGAAGCGGTAGTGTTACAATATGTAGATGATATTTTGCTCTGTGCTGAGACACAGGAAGCTTGTTCACGAGCCTCAGAAGATTTCTTAAACTTTCTGGCAGGCTGCGGTTACAAGGCATCAAGAGAAAAGGCTCAGCTTTGTCAACAATCTGTTAGATATCTGGGCCTAATCATCTCAAAAGGGACTAGGGCCATAGGCCCTGAAAGAATTAAACCTATACTAAACCATCCCCTACCTATGACTTTAAGACAATTGAGAGGATTTTTGGGAATCACAGGCTACTCTCGTATTTGGATTCCAGGCTATGGGGAACTTGCCCGGCCTTTATATAAACTTATAGCTGAAACTCAGCAGGCCCAAACCGACAAACTGGTTTGGTCTCCAGATACTCAAAAGGCTTTTAAGGTTCTTCAGACTGCTCTCCTGCAAGCTCCGGCTTTGAGTTTGCCCACAGGGTCAGAATTTAACCTGTTTGTCACTGAAAGAAAAGGTATGGCCTTGGGAGTTTTGACACAACCCCGGGGGCCTCACCAGCAACCTATTGCTTATCTAAGCAAAAAATTAGATGTAATTGCACGTGGGTGGCCCCACTGCCTAAGAGTAATTGGGGCAGCGGCTTTATTAGCACCTGAAGCTTTAAAAGTAATTAATGGACGAAACCTTACTGTACTGACTTCTCATGATGTGAATGGAATCTTAAATTCTAAGGTTAATATTTGGATGACAGACAGTAGGCTTCTTAAATATCAGTCACTGTTGTTAGAAGGACCAGTAACTAAGCTTAAAGTTTGTGGAAATTTAAATCCTGCCACCTTCCTTCCTGAGAAGGAAGATGAAACACCTGATCACGATTGTTCCCAATTCCTAACTTTAAACTATGCAGCTCGGGAGGATCTAATGGATACCCCATTAGACAATCCTGACATGGAAATATTTACAGACGGCAGTTCTTTTGTTCGGGATGGAAAGCGCAAAGCAGGTTACGCTGTGGTGACTGCTGAACAGGTTTTAGAAGCAAAATCTCTCCCCCAGGGAACCAGTGCCCAGTTAGCGGAGCTCGTGGCTCTTACCCGAGCTCTAGAGTTAAGCAAAGGGCAACGAGTGAATATCTACACTGATTCTAAGTATGCTTATTTGACTTTACATGCTCATGCTGCAATATGGAAAGAAAGACAGTTTAAAACAGCAACAGGAGAACCTATTAAGCATTTCAGAGAGATTGAGAGACTTTTAACTGCTATCTATTGTCCTAAAGAAGTAGCGGTTATGCATTGCAAAGGGCACAGCAGGGATGGGAGTAAAGTAGCTGCCGGTAACCTGTTAGCTGACTCTCAAGCCAAAAAAGCGGCACTTTACGAAACCCCCTCCTTACAGACGCCTTTGATCTGGACAGGTCCTGTGGAACAGGAAAAGCCACAATATACTGAGGAAGAATTAGAAAGATATGAGAAAAGAGGAGCAAAGATTACTGATAAAGAATGGTTACAGTCCGAGGATGGACGATTAATAATTCCTGAAAATGCTCAGTGGAAAATTCTTAAGGGTTTACATCAGAGTTTTCATTTGGGTGTAGAAAGTACTTACCAGATGGCTTCTCGTTTGTTTGAAGGTAAAAATATAATGAAAACTCTAAAGAACATTATCAAACGGTGTGAGGTTTGTCAGAAAAATAACCCAAAGACTGAAAAGCTAGCAAAATCTGGATTACAACGAAAGGGAAAGTATCCTGGAGAGGGCTGGGAAATTGATTTTACTCATATGCCAAAAGCTAATGGATATTCTTGCTTACAAGTTTGGGTGGATACTTTTACTGGATGGATTGAGGCGTTCCCCTGTCATAGTGAACAAGCTAAGGAGGTTATAAAGATTTTAATCCATGAAATTATCCCCAGGTTTGGGCTGCCACGGAGCCTTCAGAGTGACAATGGCTCCGCCTTTAAAGCTGCTATAACTCAGGGGGTGTCTAAAGCTCTAGGAATAGAGTATCACTTACACTGTTCCTGGAGACCCCAATCCTCAGGAAAGGTTGAAAAAGCTAATGACATTATCAAAAGACATCTGCGCAAATTAACTCAAGAAACGCAGGACAACTGGATTAAAGTCCTACCCATAGCTTTAATGAGGGCTCGAACTGCCCCAAAAAAGGAGGGACTGTCCCCCTTTGAATGTATTTATGGAAGGCCTTTCTTACGCACAGACATTGTTATAGATCCTGAGGCCTTAGAGTTAACTAATTATGTAACTCAACTCTCAGCTTTTCAACAGGCATTAACAGAACTCCGGGAGACGACTCCTGACCCAGCCTCTGAATCCAGCAAGCCTCTATTTGAGCCAGGAACCGAGGTCCTCATAAAAACATTGGGATCTGGGGGCTCATCCCTCGAGCCCCTCTGGGAAGGCCCTTAACAGGTTATTCTTTCTTCTCCCACAGCTGTCAAAGTCCCAGGAATTGATTCGTGGGTACATCACACTCGAGTCAAGAGGTGGCACCCTGACCAGAACTAAGTGATGTCATTTTATGTTTTTACTTTCTATGCTCTGACTTTGTATGTTTCAGATGGGCCTGATAATCTATGTGAGCCTACTTCTGCTGACTCCAGAAATCCTGAGTCTGCCCTTTGATCCTCAAGACAATGCCTTCCTGTCCTGGGCTCACTCCTATGCTGCATTCCACAATCGGTCTAACTGCTGGGTCTGCGGAGCACTCCCCTCTTCATCAGTGGAAGGCTTCCCGTGGTGGACATCTCCACTTCAAGGAAAAGACTTTCTCCAAGTCTGCGAATACATTCGACAACAATCATATGTGATGCCTCTCCTTCGTCTGATGACATCTAACAACCCTAGAATGGACTGGTGCCATACTTTGTACCTTAACTATGGACATAACCTGACATATAATTCTAATTGTTTTGTTTTTGCTCTTTGCTCCCTGCATTTGTAACTGTGTGACTGGATTTTTTTCTAGTCGCATAAAAGCTTTTAAGTTACAAATGGTTGCTCAAACTCCTGCTATCACTTCAGCTTCTTCTAACTACTATTTGGGGCCCCTGGATCACACATCCTCACTATGAGGATTAGGAGAATATGTTGCCTCACCAATTTAGGGACAACGCCCCTTGTCAGCTCTGAAGCAGTTATGGAATGAAAACGACGCCCCTTTTCCCTAGGCAACATAATTCTCCTAAAAGAAAAGGGAGGAATGAGAGGGTAAAAGGCAGGAAGGCCAGGGGTCTCCAAATGGAGGAAAGAGGCTGTAAGTGCCAGACATTTTTATCTCTCTTAAGCGGCAGGAAGAAACAAACCAGCGATCTGTTTTTCCTTCTCTATACAAATTTAAAAGGAGGTTTCTCTTAACATTCTGTGTTGCCATGACACCTGGTCTCACCTAAAGCTAACTACTCTCAGACTTTGAGTTAACCAATACATTCCTTTTTCGTATGGAAATGTTGTCTTAAGCTATGTTAATGAACCCCAGACTCTACCTTCAAGTTGGTTCCGCCAAACGGCCTAACTTACTTACTCAGGTATTGTTCCCCTAATCTATGTAAATGGAACTATTTGTTGGTATTCTGCCCTTCTACAAGATTCCAGTCAATCGTTTTATGGCCTGGGATGGATTATCTGATGCCATTCTAAATTTTATGACATTCCTTTCATTTCATTAACAGACTGTGAGTGACTATCTAACATACAGCTAAACACTAGGAGGGGGGTACTCTTTTGCCCCCTTCTGATGCCTATGTCAGAAGCTTTCTCTATACTTTAATAAAACTTTATTACACAAAAGCTCTGAGCGATCCAGCCTCGTCTCTGGCCCCGGATTGAATTCGTCTCCTCCGGAGGCCAAGAATCCCGCGTCTTATCGTTCAGCAGCAACCTTTCATATCCCTGCAGTGAACTGAATGCAGGCTCGTCTTGCATCTCCCAAGATGAACGGATGTCTGAATCCCGTGTGGAAACCACAGAGAAAGAACTAGTTCTCCGCATCATCGCGACTGGAGTCCTCACATCCTTTGAAAACTCGAGAGGTCCGCGGAGATCAATGCTTCCAAAGGAGACGATGCCTGAGTCCTATTGAAAATCGATACGAGTCCCAGGATCCCTGTGGCACTTGGAAAGGGACACTGGGGCTCCCGCCTCACGAGGAGACGCGTCCCATTTGCCATGCCAAGACTCGAGGAGAATCCCGAGGTGTCCCTCGCACTTACGCAGGAGTCCTGACGCCGCTGAACAAACACGTGTCTGGAAGGGCCCTCCCCATCGTAACTCGAGAATATACCCCAGGTTCCGGCCGCAACTCGAGAAAAACCAGGAGACTTCCGCCTCGCCGCGAGATGAGGCCCGATTTCCCTGCACTGAATGCAGACCAATTCCGTGTTCCACATCAAACGTGAAAGGAGCCTTGATTTCCTTGATGGCATTCCAGATAAAACCCAAAATCACTGTCTCAAGTCTAGAGGGATCCTGAGGTCACTGGAGCAACACGAAAGGGCTCCGTGGACCCCAAATCAACTCGAGATGGGAGCTTAGTCCCTGGCTTCGACTCAAGAGGAATACCAACTTTTCATAAGCACCTCAAGAGGAGGCTTCTCTCAGCTACAGGTATGTGAGAGGGACCCTGAGTTTGTGGCCTAAAGTGGAATGGACACCGAGATGCTCTGACTCGAAGTAAGGCCGGATATCCTTGCAGTGAATTGAATGCAGGCTCGTCTTGCATCTCCCAAGACGAAGCGAAGTGTGAATCCTCTGTGGAGACCACAGAGAAAGACCTAGTTCTCCGCCTCATCGCGACCGGAGGCCTCACGTCCTTTGAAAACTCGAGAGTTCCGCGGAGATCAGTCCTCCCAAAGGGGACGATGCCTGACTCCTCTCGAAAATGGATAGGAGTCCCAGGATCCCTGTGGCACGTGGAAAGGGACCCTGGGTCTCGCGCCTCACGTGGAGACGCGTCCCAATTGCCATGCCAAGACTCGAGGAGAATCCCGAGATGTCCCTCAGACCTAGGCAGGAGTCCTGACGTCGATGAACAAACACGTGTCTGGAAGGGCCCTCCCTGTCGTAACTCGAGAATATACCCCAGGTTCCGGCCGCAACTTGAGAAAAACCATGAGACTTCCCCCTCGCCGAGAGATGAGCCCCGATTCCCCTGCACTGCGTGCAGAGCAATTCCGTGTTCCACATCAAACGTGAAAGGAGCCTGGATTTCCTTGATGGCACTCCAGAGAAACCCAAGATCACTGTCTCAAGTCTAGAGGGATCCTGAGGTCACTGGAGCAACACGAAAGGGCTCCGTGGACCACAAATCAACTCGAGATGAGAACTTAGTCCCTGGTTTTGACTCAAGAGGAATACCAACTTTCCACAAGCACCTCAAGAGGAGGCTTCTCTCAGCTACAGGTATGTGAGAGGGACCCTGAGTTTGTGGCCTCAATTGGAATGGACACTGAGATGCTCTGACTCGAAGTAAGGCCGGATATCCCTGCAGTGAATTGAATGCAGGCTCGTCTTGCATCTCCCAAGACGAAGGGATGTCTGAATCCCCTGTGGAGCCCACAGAGAAAGAACTAGTCCTCCGCCTCATGGCGACCTGAGGCCTCACATCCTTTGAAAACTCGAAAGGTCAGCGGAGATCAATGCTTCCAAAGGAGACGATGCCTGATTCCTCTTGAAAATGGATAGGAGTCCCAGGATCCCTGTGGCACGTGGAAAGGGACCCTGGGTCTCCCGCCTCACGGGGAGACGCGTCCCAATTGCCATGCCAAGACTCGAGGAGAATCCCGAAGTGGCCCTCGAACCTAGGCAGGAGTCCTGACGTCGCTGAACAAACACGTGTCTGGAAGGGCCCTCCCTGTCGTAACTCTAGAATATACCCCAGGTTCCGGCCGCAACTCGAGAAAAACCATGAGACTTCCCCCTCGCCGCGAGATGAGGCCCGATTCCCCTGCACTGCGTGCAGAGCAATTCTGTGTTCCACATGAAACGTGAAAGGAGACTTGATTTCCTTGATGGCACTCCAGAGAAAACCCAAGATCACTGTCTCAAGTCTAGAGGGATCCTGAGGTCACTGTAGCAACACGAAAGGGCTCCGTGGACCCCAAATCAACCAGAGATGAGAGCTTAGTCACTAGCTTCGACTCAAGAGGAATACCACCTTTCCACAAGCACCTCAAGAGGAGGCTTCTCTCAGCTACAGGTATGTGAGAGGGACCCTGAGTTTGTGGCCTCAAGTGGAATGGACACCGAGATGCTCTGACTCGAAGTAAGGCCGGATATCCCTGCAGTGATTGTAATGCAGGCTCGTCTTGCATCTCCCAAGACGAAGGCATGTCTGAATCCACTGTGGAGACCACAGAGAAAGACCAAGTTCTCGCCTCATCGCGACCGGAGGCCTCACATCTTTTAAAAACTCGAGAGGTCCGCGGAGATCAATGCTTCCAAAGGAGATGATGCCTGACTCCTCTTGAAAATTGATAGGAGTTCCAGGATCCATGTGGCACGTGGAAAGGGAACCTGGGTCTCCCGCATCACTTGGAGACGCGTCCCAATTGCCATGCCGAGACTCGAGGAGAATCGCGGGAGTCCCTCCCACCTAGGCAGGAGTCCTGACGTCGCTGAACATCCACGTGTCTGGAAGGGCCCTCCGCGTCGTAACTCGAGAATATAGCCCAGGTTCCGGCCACAACTCGAGAAAAACCATGAGACTTCCCCCTCGCCGCGAGATGAGGCCCGATTCCCCTGCACTGCGTGCAGAGCAATTCCGTGTTCCACATCAAACATGAAAGGAGCCTTGATTTCCTTGATGGCACTCCAGAGAAAACCCAAAATCACTGTCTCAAGTCTAGAGGGATCCTGAGTTCACTGTAGCAACACGAAAAGGCTCCGTGGACCCCAAATCAACTTGAGATGAGAGCTTAGTCCCTGGCTTTGACTCAAGAGGAATACCAACTTTCCACAAGCACCTCAGGAGGAGGCTTCTCTCAGCTAGAGGTATGTGAGAGGGACCCTGAGTTTGTGGCCTCAAGTGGAATGGACACCGAGATGCTCTAACTCGAAGTAAGGCAGGATATCCCTGCAGTGAATTGAATGCAGGCTCATCTTGCATCTTCCAAGATGAAGGGATGTCTGAATCCCCTGTGGAGACCATAGACAAAGACCTAGTTCTCCGCCTCATCGCGACAGAAGGCCTCACATCCTTTGAAACCTCGAGAGGTCCGCAGAGATCAATGCTTCCAAAGGAGACGATGCCTGACTCCTCTTGAAAATGGATAGGAGTCCCAGGATCCCTGTGGCACGTGGAAAGGGACCCTGGGTCTCCCGCCTCACGGGGAGACGCGTCCCAATTGCCATGCCAAGACTCGAGGAGAATCCCGAGGTGTCCCTCGCACCTAGGCAGGAGTCCTGACGTCGCTGAACAAACACGTGTCTGGAAGGGCCCTCCCCGTCGTAACTCGAGAATATACCCCAGGTTCCGGCCGCAACTCGAGGAAAACCATGAGACTTCCCCCTCGCCGCGAGATGAGGCCCGATTCCCCTGCACTGCATGCAGAGCAATTCCGTGTTCCACATCAAACGTGAAAGGAGCCTTGATTTCCTTGATGGCACTCCAGAGAAAACCCAAGATCACTGTCTGAAGTCTAGAGGGATCCTGAGGTCACTGGAGCAACACGAAAGTGCTCCGTGGACCCCAAGTCAACTCGAGATGAGAGCTTAGTCCCTGGCTTCGACTCAAGAGGAATACCAACTTTCCACAAGCACCTCAAGAGGAGGCTTCTCTCAGCTACAGGTATGTGAGAGGGACCCTGAGTTTGTGGCCTCAAGTGGAATGGACACCGAGATGCTCTGACTCGAAGTAAGGCCAGATATCCCTGCAGTGA
Source organism: Dama dama (assembly GCF_033118175.1). Classification (NCBI taxonomy): domain Eukaryota; kingdom Metazoa; phylum Chordata; class Mammalia; order Artiodactyla; family Cervidae; genus Dama; species Dama dama. The sequence continues at coordinate 4,418,905 of NW_026870893.1, read as the reverse complement.
ATTGAATGCAGGCTCGTCTTGCATCTCCCAAGACGAAGGGATGTCTGAATTCCCTGTGGCGACCACAGAGAAAGACCTAGTCCTCCGCCTCATTGCGACCGGAGGCCTCACATCCTTTGAAAACTCGAGAGGTCCGCGGAGATCAATGCTTCCACAGGAGACGATGCCTGACTCCTCTTGAAAATGGATAGGCGCCCCAGGATCCCTGTGGCACGTGGAAAGGGACCCTGGTCTCCTGCCTCACATGGAGACGCGTCTAAATTGCCATGCCAAGACTCGAGGAGAATCGCAAGGTGTCCCACGCACCTAGGCAGGAGTCCTGACGTCGATGAACAAACACGTGTCTGGAAGTGCCCTCCCCCTCGTAACTCGAGAATATACCCCAGGTTCTGGCCGCAACTCGAGAAAAACCATGAGACTTCCCCCTCGCCACGAGATGAGGCTCGATTCCCCGGCACTGCGTGCAGAGCAAATCCGTGTTCCACATCAAACGTGAAAGGAGCCTTGATTTCCTTGATGGCACTCCAGAGGAAACCCAAGATCATTGTCTCAATTCTAGAGGGATCCTGAGGTCACTGGAGCAACACAAAAGGGCTCCGTGGACCGCAAATCAACTCTAGATGAGAGCTTAGTCCCTGGCTTTGACTCAAGAGGAATACCAACTTTCCACAAGCACCTCAAGAGGAGGCTTCTCTCAGCTACAGGTATGTGAGAGGGACCCTGAATTTGCGGCCTCAAGTGGAATGGACACCGAGATGCTCTGACTCGAAGTAAGGCCGGATATCCCTGCAGTGAATTGAATGCAGGCTCGTCTTGCATCTCCCAAGACGAAGGGATGTCTGAATCCCATGTGGAGACCACAGAGAAAGACCTAGTCCTCCGCCTCATCGCGACCGGAGGCCTCACATCCTTTGAAAACTCGAGAGGTCCGCGGAGATCAATGCTTCCAAAGGAGACGATGCCTGACTCCTCTTGAAAATGGATAGGAGTCCCAGGATCCCTGTGGCACGTGGAAAGGGACCCTGGGTCTCCCGCCTCACGTGGAGACGTGTCCCAATTGCCATGCCAAGACTCGAGGAGAATCGCGAGGGGTCCCTCGCACCTAGGCAGGAGTCCTGACGTCGCTGAACAAACACTTGTCTGGAAGGGCCCTCCCCGTCGTAACTCGAGAATATACCCCAGGTTCCGGCCGCAACTCGAGAAAAACCATGAGACTTCCCCCTCGCCGCGAGATGAGGCCCGATTCACCAGCACTGCGTGCAGAGCAATTCCGAGTTCCACATCAAACGTGAAAGGAGCCTTGATTTCGATGACGGCACTCCAGAGAAAACCCAAGATCACTGTCTCAAGTCTAGAGGGATCCTGAGGTCACTGGAGCAACACGAAAGGGCTCCGTGGAGCCCAAATCAACTCGAGATGAGAGCTTAGTCCCTGGATTCGACTCAAGAGGAATACCAACTTTCCACAAGCACCTCAAGAGGAGGCTTCTCTCAGCTACAGGTATGTGAGAGGGACCCTGAGTTTGTGACCTCAAGTGGAATGGACACGGAGATGCTCTGACTCGAAGTAAGGCCAGATATCCCTGCAGTGAATTGAATGCAGGCTCGTCTTGCATCTCCCAAGACGAAGGGATGTCTGAATCCCCTGTGGAGACCACAGAGAAAGACCTAGTCCTCCGCCTCAACGCGAACAGAGGCCTCACATCCTTTGAAAACTCGAGAGGTCCGCTGAGATCAATGCTTCCAAAGGAGACGATGCCTGATTCCTCTTGAAAATGGATAGGAGTCCCAGGATCCCAGTGGCACGTGGAATGGGACCCTGGGTCTACTGCCTCACGTGGAGACGCGTCCCAATTTCCATGCCAAGACTCGAGGAGAATCCCGAGGTGTCCCTCGCACCTAGGCAGGAGTCCTGACGTCGATGAACAGGCACTTGTCTGGAAGGGCCCTCCCCGACGTAACTCGAGAATATACCCCAGGTTCTGGCAGCAACTCGAGAAAAACCATGAGACTTCCCCCTCGCCGCGAGATGAGGCCCGATTCCCCTGCACTGCGTGCAGAGCAATTACGTGTTCCACATCAAACGTGAAAGGAGCCTTGATTTCCTTGATGGCACTCCAGAGAAAACCCAAGATCACTGTCTCAAGTCTAGAGGGATCCTGAGGTCACTGGAGCAACAGGAAAGGGCTCCGTGGACCCCAAATCAACTCGAGATGAGAGCTTAGTCCCTGGCTTCGACTCAAGAGGAATACCACCTTTCCACAAGCACCTCAAGAGGAGGCTTCTCTCAGCTACAGGTATGTGAGAGGGACCCTCAGTTTGTGGCCTCAAGTGGAATGGACACGGAGATGCTCTGACTCGAAGTAAGGCCGGATATCACCGCAGTGAATTGAATGCAGGCTCGTCTTGCATCTCCCAAGACCAAGGGATGTCTGAATCCCCTGTAGAGACCACAGAGAAAGACCTAGTCCACCGCCTCAACGCGACCGGAGGCCTCACATCCTTTGAAAACTCGAGAGGTCTGCGGAGATCATTGCTTCCAAAGGAGACGATGCCTGACTCCTCTTGAAAATGGATAGGAGTCCCAGGATCCCTGTGGCACGTGGAAAGGGACCCTGCGTCTCCCGCCTCACGTGGAGACGCGTCCCAATTGCCATGCGAAGACTCGAGGAGAATCCCGAGGTGTCCCTCGCACCTAGGCTGGAGTCCTTACGTCGCTGAACAAACACGTGTATGGAAGGGACCTCCCCGTCGTAACTCGAGAATATACCCCAGGTTCCGGCCGCAACTCGAGAAAAACCATGAGACTTCCCCCTCGCCGCGAGATGAGTCCCGATTCCCCTGCACTGCGTCCAGAACAATTCCGTGTTCCACATCATACGTGAAAGGAGCCTTGATTTCCTTGATGACACTCCAGAGAAAACCCAAGATCACTGTCTCAAGTCTAGAGGGATCCTGAGGTCACTGGAGCAACACAAAAGGGCTCCGTGGACCCCAAATCAACTCAAGATGAGAGCTTAGTCCCTGGCTTCGACTCAAGAGGAATACCAACTTTCCACAAGCACCTCAAGAGGAGGCTTCTCTCAGCTACAGGTATGTGAGAGGGACCCTGAGTTTGTGGCCTCAAGTGGAATGGACACCGAGATGCTCTGACTCGAAGTAAGGCCAGATATCCCTGCAGTGAATTGAATGCAGGCTCTTCTTGCATCTCCCAAGACGAAGGGATGTCTGAATCCCCTGTGGAGACCACAGAGAAAGACCTAGTCCTCCGCCTCATTGCGACCAGAGGCCTCACATCCTTTGAAAACTCGAGAGGTCCGCGGAGATCAATGCTTCCAAAGGAGACGATGCCTGACTCCTCTTGAAAATGGATAGGAGCCCCAGGATCCCTGTGGCACGTGGTAGGGACCCTGGTCTCCTGCCTCACATGGAGACGCGTCTAAATTGCCATGCCAAGACTCGAGGAGAATCGCAAGGTGTCCCTCGTACCTAGGCAGGAGTCCTGACGTCGATGAACAAACACGTGTCTGGAAGGGCCCTCCCCCTCGTAACTCGAGAATATACCCCAGGTTCTGGCCGCAACTCGAGAAAAACCATGAGACTTCCCCCTCGCCGCGAGATGAGGCCCGATTCCCCGGCACTGCGTGCAGAGCAAATCCGTGTTCCACATCAAACTTGAAAGGAGCCTTGATTTCCTTGATGGCACTCAAGAGGAAACCCAAGATCATTGTCTCAATTCTAGAGGGATCCTGAGGTCACTGGAGCAACACAAAAGGGCTCCGTGGACCGCAAATCAACTCTAGATGAGAGCTTAGTCCCTGGCTTTGACTCAAGAGGAATACCAACTTTCCACAAGCACCTCAAGAGGAGGCTTCTCTCAGCTACAGGTATGTGAGAGGGACCCTGAATTTGTGGCCTCAAGTGGAATGGACACCGAGATGCTCTGATTCGAAGTAAGGCCGGATATCCCTGCAGTGAATTGAATGCAGGCTCGTCTTGCATCTCCCAAGACGAAGGGATGTCTGAATCCCATGTGGAGACCACAGAGAAAGACCTAGTCCTCCGCCTCATCGCGACTGGAGGCCTCACATCCTTTGAAAACTCGAGAGGTCCGCGGAGATCAATGCTTCCAAAGGAGACGATGCCTGACTCCTCTTGAAAATGGATAGGAGTCCCAGGATCCCTGTGGCACGTGGAAAGGGACCCTGGGTCTCCCGCCTCACGTGGAGACGTGTCCCAATTGCCATGCCAAGACTCGAGGAGAATCGCAAGGTGTCCCTCGCACCTAGGCAGGAGTCCTGAAGTCGCTGAACAAACACTTGTCTGGAAGGGCCCTCCCCGTCGTAACTCGAGAATATACCCCAGGTACCGGCCGCAACTCGAGAAAAACCATGAGACTTCCCCCTCTCCGCGAGATGAGGCCCGATTCACCAGCACTGCGTGCAGAGCAATTCCGTGTTCCACATCAAACGTGAAAGGAACCTTGATTTCCTTGACGGCACTCCAGAGAAAACCCAAGATCACTGTCTCAAGTCTAGAGGGATCCTGAGGTCACTGGAACAACACGAAAGGGCTCCGTGGACCCCAAATCAACTCGAGATGAGAGCTTAGTCCCTGGATTCGACTCAAGAGGAATACCAACTTTCCACAAGCACCTCAAGAGGAGGCTTCTCTCAGCTACAGGTATGTGAGAGGGACCCTGAGTTTGTGGCCTCAAGTGGAATGGACACGGAGATGCTCTGACTCGAAGTAAGGCCGGATATCCCTGCAGTGAATTGAATGCAGGCTCGTCTTGCATCTCCCAAGACGAAGGGATGTCTGAATCCCCTGTGGAGTCCACAGAGAAAGACCTAGTCCTCCACCTCATCGCGACCGGAGGCCTCACATCCTTTGAAAACTCGAGAGGTCCGCGGAGATCAATGCTTCCAAAGGAGACGATGCCTGATTCCCCTTGAAATTAGATAGGAGTCCCAGGATCCCTGTGGCACGTGGAAAGGGACCCTGGGTCTCCCGCCTCACATGGAGACGCGTCCCAATTGCCATGCCAAGACTCGAGGAGAATCCCGAGGTGTCCCTCGCACCTAGGCAGGAGTCCTGACGTCGCTGAACAAACACGTGTCTGGAAGGGCCCTCCCCGTCGTAACTCGACAATATACCACAGGTTCCGGCCACAACTCGAGAAAAACCATGAGACTTCCCCATCGCCGCGAGATGAGGCCCGATTCCCCTGCACTGCGTGCAGAGCAATTCCGTGTTCCACATCAAACGTGAAAGGTGCCTTGATATCCTTGATGGCACTCCAGAGAAAACCCAAGATCACTGTCTCAAGTCTAGAGGGATCCTAGGGTTATTGGAGCACAGGAAAGGGATCCGTGGACCCCAAATCAACTCGAGATGAGAGCTTAGTCCCTAGCTTCGACTCAAGTGGAATACCAACTTTCCACAAGCACCTCAAGAGGAGGCTTCTCTCAGCTACAGGTATGTGAGAGGGACCCTGAGTTTGTGGCCTCAAGTGGAATGGACACCGAGATGCTCTGACTCGAAGTAAGGCCGGATATCCCTGCAGTGAATTGAATGCAGGCTCGTCTTGCATCTCCCAAGACCAAGGGATGTCTGAATCCCCTGTGGAGACCACAGAGAAAGACCTAGTACTCCGCCTCAACGCGACCGGAGGCCTCACATACTTTGAAAACTCGAGAGGTCCGCGGAGATCAATGCTTCCAAAGGAGAGGATGCCTGACTCCTCTTGAAAATGTATAGGAGTGCAAGGATCCCTGTGGCATGTGGAAAGGGACGCTGGGTCTCCCGCCTCACGTGGAGACGCCTCCCAATTGCCATGCCAAGACTCGAGGAGAATCCCGAGGTGTCCCTCGCACCTAGGCAGGAGTCCTGACGTCGCTGAACAAACACGTGTCTGGAAGGGCCCTCCCCGTCGTAACTCGAGAATATACCCCAGGTTCTGGGCGCAACTCGTGAAAAACAATGAGACTTCCCCCTCGCCGCGAGATGAGGCCCGATTCCCCTGCACTGCGTGCAGAGCAATTCCGTGTTCCTCATCAAACGTGAAAGGAGCCTTGATTTTCTTGATGGCACTCCAGAGAATACCCAAGATCACTGTCTCAAGTCTAGAGGGATCCTGAGGTCAGTGGAGAAACACGAAAGGGCTCCGCGGACCCCAAATCAACTCGAGATGAGAGCTTAGTCCGTAGCTTCGAATCAAGAGGAATACCAACTTTCCACAAGCACCTCAAGAGGAGGCTTCTCTCAGCTACAGGTATGTGAGAGTGACCCTGAGTTTGTGGCCTCAAGTGGAATGGACACCGAGATGCTCTGACTCGAAGTAAGGCCGGATATCCCTGCAGTGAATTGAATGCAGGCTCGTCTTGCATCTCCCAAGACGAAGGGTTGTCTGAATCCCCTGTGGAGACAAAAGAGAAAGACCTAGTCCTCCCCTCAACGCGAAAGGAGGCCTCACATCATTTGAAAACTCGAGAGGTCCGCGGAGATCAATGCTTCCAAAGGAGACGATGCCTGACTCCTCTTGAAAATGGATAGGAGTCCCAGGATCCCAGTGGCAAGTGGAATGGGACCCTGGGTCTACTGCCTCACGTGGAGACGCGTCCCAATTGCCATGCCAAGACTCGAGGAGAATCCCGAGGTGTCCCTCGCACCTAGGCAGGAGTCCTGACGTCGATGAACAGGCACTTGTCTGGAAGGGCCCTCCCCGACGTAACTCGAGAATATACCCCAGGTTCTGGCAGCAACTCGAGAAAAACCATGAGACTTCCCCCTCGCCGCGAGATGAGGCCCGATTCCCCTGCACTGCGTGCAGAGCAATTCCGTGTTCCACATCAAACGTGAAAGGAGCCTTGATTTCCTTGATGGCACTCCAGAGAAAACCCAAGATCACTGTCTCAAGTCTAGAGGGATCCTGAGGTCACTGGAGCAACAGGAAAGGGCTCCATGGACCCCAAATCAACTCGAGATGAGAGCTTAGTCCCTGGCTTCGACTCAAGAGGAATACCACCTTTCCACAAGCACCTCAAGAGGAGGCTTCTCTCAGCTACAGGTATGTGAGAGGGACCCTCAGTTTGTGGCCTCAAGTGGAATGGACACGGAGATGCTCTGACTCGAAGTAAGGCCGGATATCACCGCAGTGAATTGAATGCAGGCTCGTCTTGCATCTCCCAAGACCAAGGGATGTCTGAATCCCCTGTAGAGACCACAGAGAAAGACCTAGTCCACCGCCTCAACGCGACCGGAGGCCTCACATACTTTGAAAACTCGAGAGGTCCGCGGAGATCAATGCTTCCAAAGGAGAGGATGCCTGACTCCTCTTGAAAATGTATAGGAGTGCAAGGATCCCTGTGGCATGTGGAAAGGGACGCTGGGTCTCCCGCCTCACGTGGAGACGCCTCCCAATTGCCATGCCAAGACTCGAGGAGAATCCCGAGGTGTCCCTCGCACCTAGGCAGGAGTCCTGACGTCGCTGAACTAACACGTGTCTGGAAGGGCCCTCCCCGTCGTAACTCGAGAATATACCCCAGGTTGTGGGCGCAACTCGTGAAAAACAATGAGACTTCCCCCTCGCCGCGAGATGAGGCCCGATTGCCCTGCACTGCGTGCAGAGCAATTCCGTGTTCCTCATCAAACGTGAAAGGAGCCTTGATTTTCTTGATGGCACTCCAGAGAATACCCAAGATCACTGTCTCAAGTCTAGAGGGATCCTGAGGTCAGTGGAGAAACACGAAAGGGCTCCGCGGACCCCAAATCAACTCGAGATGAGAGCTTAGTCCCTAGCTTCGAATCAAGAGGAATACCAACTTTCCACAAGCACCTCAAGAGGAGGCTTCTCTCAGCTACAGGTATGTGAGAGTGACCCTGAGTTTGTGGCCTCAAGTGGAATGGACACCGAGATGCTCTGACTCGAAGTAAGGCCGGATATCCCTGCAGTGAATTGAATGCAGGCTCGTCTTGCATCTCCCAAGACGAAGGGTTGTCTGAATCCCCTGTGGAGACAAAAGAGAAAGACCTAGTCCTCCCCTCAACGCGAAAGGAGGCCTCACATCATTTGAAAACTCGAGAGGTCCGCGGAGATCAATGCTTCCAAAGGAGACGATGCCTGACTCCTCTTGAAAATGGATAGGAGTCCCAGGATCCCTGTGGCACGTGGAAAGGGACCCTGGGTCTCCCGCCTCACGGGGAGACGCCTCCCAATTGCCATGCCAAGACTCGAGGAGAATCCCGAGGTGTCCCTCGCACCTAGGCAGGAGTCCTGACGTCGCTGAACAAACATGTGTCTGGAAGGGCCCTCCCCGTCGTAACTCGAGAATATACCCCAGGTTCCGGCCGCAACTCGAGAAAAACCATGAGACTTCCCCCTCGCCGCGAGATGAGGCCCGATTCACCAGCACTGCGTGCAGAGCAATTCCGTGTTCCACATCAAACGTGAAAGGAGCCTTGATTTCGATGACGGCACTCCAGAGAAAACCCAAGATCACTGTCTCAAGTCTAGAGGGATCCTGAGGTCACTGGAGCAACACGAAAGTGCTCCGTGGACCCCAAATCAACTCGAGATGAGAGCTTAGTCCCTGGATTCGACTCAAGAGGAATACCAACTTTCCACAAGCACCTCAAGAGGAGGCTTCTCTCAGCTACAGGTATGTGAGAGGGACCCTGAGTTTGTGACCTCAAGTGGAATGGACACGGAGATGCTCTGACTCGAAGTAAGGCCAGATATCCCTGCAGTGAATTGAATGCAGGCTCGTCTTGCATCTCCCAAGACGAAGGGATGTCTGAATCCCCTGTGGAGACCACAGAGAAAGACCTAGTCCTCCGCCTCAACGCGAACAGAGGCCTCACATCCTTTGAAAACTCGAGAGGTCCGCTGAGATCAATGCTTCCAAAGGAGACGATGCCTGATTCCTCTTGAAAATGGATAGGAGTCCCAGGATCCCAGTGGCACGTGGAATGGGACCCTGGGTCTACTGCCTCACGTGGAGACGCGTCCCAATTGCCATGCCAAGACTCGAGGAGAATCCCGAGGTGTCCCTCGCACCTAGGCAGGAGTCCTGACGTCGATGAACAGGCACTTGTCTGGAAGGGCCCTCCCCGACGTAACTCGAGAATATACCCCAGGTTCTGGCAGCAACTCGAGAAAAACCATGAGACTTCCCCCTCGCCGCGAGATGAGGCCCGATTCCCCTGCACTGCGTGCAGAGCAATTCCGTGTTCCACATCAAACGTGAAAGGAGCCTTGATTTCCTTGATGGCACTCCAGAGAAAACCCAAGATCACTGTCTCAAGTCTAGAGGGATCCTGAGGTCACTGGAGCAACAGGAAAGGGCTCCGTGGACCCCAAATCAACTCGAGATGAGAGCTTAGTCCCTGGCTTCGACTCAAGAGGAATACCACCTTTCCACAAGCACCTCAAGAGGAGGCTTCTCTCAGCTACAGGTATGTGAGAGGGACCCTCAGTTTGTGGCCTCAAGTGGAATGGACACGGAGATGCTCTGACTCGAAGTAAGGCCGGATATCACCGCAGTGAATTGAATGCAGGCTCGTCTTGCATCTCCCAAGACCAAGGGATGTCTGAATCCCCTGTAGAGACCATAGAGAAAGACCTAGTCCACCGCCTCAACGCGACCGGAGGCCTCACATCCTTTGAAAACTCGAGAGGTCTGCGGAGATCATTGCTTCCAAAGGAGACGATGCCTGACTCCTCTTGAAAATGGATAGGAGTCCCAGGATCCCTGTGGCACGTGGAAAGGGACCCTGCGTCTCCCGCCTCACGTGGAGACGCGTCCCAATTGCCATGCGAAGACTCGAGGAGAATCCCGAGGTGTCCCTCGCACCTAGGCTGGAGTCCTTACGTCGCTGAACAAACACGTGTATGGAAGGGACCTCCCCGTCGTAACTCGAGAATATACCCCAGGTTCCGGCCGCAACTCGAGAAAAACCATGAGACTTCCCCCTCGCCGCGAGATGAGTCCCGATTCCCCTGCACTGCGTCCAGAACAATTCCGTGTTCCACATCATACGTGAAAGGAGCCTTGATTTCCTTGATGACACTCCAGAGAAAACCCAAGATCACTGTCTCAAGTCTAGAGGGATCCTGAGGTCACAGGAGCAACACAAAAGGGCTCCGTGGACCCCAAATCAACTCAAGATGAGAGCTTAGTCCCTGGCTTCGACTCAAGAGGAATACCAACTTTCCACAAGCACCTCAAGAGGAGGCTTCTCTCAGCTACAGGTATGTGAGAGGGACCCTGAGTTTGTGGCCTCAAGTGGAATGGACACCGAGATGCTCTGACTCGAAGTAAGGCCAGATATCCCTGCAGTGAATTGAATGCAGGCTCTTCTTGCATCTCCCAAGACGAAGGGATGTCTGAATCCCCTGTGGAGACCACAGAGAAAGACCTAGTCCTCCGCCTCATTGCGACCAGAGGCCTCACATCCTTTGAAAACTCGAGAGGTCCGCGGAGATCAATGCTTCCAAAGGAGACGATGCCTGACTCCTCTTGAAAATGGATAGGAGCCCCAGGATCCCTGTGGCACGTGGTAGGGACCCTGGTCTCCTGCCTCACATGGAGACGCGTCTAAATTGCCATGCCAAGACTCGAGGAGAATCGCAAGGTGTCCCTCGTACCTAGGCAGGAGTCCTGACGTCGATGAACAAACACGTATCTGGAAGGGCCCTCCCCCTCGTAACTCGAGAATATACCCCAGGTTCTGGCCGCAACTCGAGAAAAACCATGAGACTTCCCCCTCGCCGCGAGATGAGGCCCGATTCCCCGGCACTGCGTGCAGAGCAAATCCGTGTTCCACATCAAACTTGAAAGGAGCCTTGATTTCCTTGATGGCACTCAAGAGGAAACCCAAGATCATTGTCTCAATTCTAGAGGGATCCTGAGGTCACTGGAGCAACACAAAAGGGCTCCGTGGACCGCAAATCAACTCTAGATGAGAGCTTAGTCCCTGGCTTTGACTCAAGAGGAATACCAACTTTCCACAAGCACCTCAAGAGGAGGCTTCTCTCAGCTACAGGTATGTGAGAGGGACCCTGAATTTGTGGCCTCAAGTGGAATGGACACCGAGATGCTCTGATTCGAAGTAAGGCCGGATATCCCTGCAGTGAATTGAATGCAGGCTCGTCTTGCATCTCCCAAGACGAAGGGATGTCTGAATCCCATGTGGAGACCACAGAGAAAGACCTAGTCCTCCGCCTCATCGCGACTGGAGGCCTCACATCCTTTGAAAACTCGAGAGGTCCGCGGAGATCAATGCTTCCAAAGGAGACGATGCCTGACTCCTCTTGAAAATGGATAGGAGTCCCAGGATCCCTGTGGCACGTGGAAAGGGACCCTGGGTCTCCCGCCTCACGTGGAGACGTGTCCCAATTGCCATGCCAAGACTCGAGGAGAATCGCAAGGTGTCCCTCGCACCTAGGCAGGAGTCCTGAAGTCGCTGAACAAACACTTGTCTGGAAGGGCCCTCCCCGTCGTAACTCGAGAATATACCCCAGGTACCGGCCGCAACTCGAGAAAAACCATGAGACTTCCCCCTCTCCGCGAGATGAGGCCCGATTCACCAGCACTGCGTGCAGAGCATTTCCGTGTTCCACATCAAACGTGAAAGGAACCTTGATTTCCTTGACGGCACTCCAGAGAAAACCCAAGATCACTGTCTCAAGTCTAGAGGGATCCTGAGGTCACTGGAACAACACGAAAGGGCTCCGTGGACCCCAAATCAACTCGAGATGAGAGCTTAGTCCCTGGATTCGACTCAAGAGGAATACCAACTTTCCACAAGCACCTCAAGAGGAGGCTTCTCTCAGCTACAGGTATGTGAGAGGGACCCTGAGTTTGTGGCCTCAAGTGGAATGGACACGGAGATGCTCTGACTCGAAGTAAGGCCGGATATCCCTGCAGTGAATTGAATGCAGGCTCGTCTTGCATCTCCCAAGACGAAGGGATGTCTGAATCCCCTGTGGAGTCCACAGAGAAAGACCTAGTCCTCCACCTCATCGCGACCGGAGGCCTCACATCCTTTGAAAACTCGAGAGGTCCGCGGAGATCAATGCTTCCAAAGGAGACGATGCCTGATTCCCCTTGAAATTAGATAGGAGTCCCAGGATCCCTGTGGCACGTGGAAAGGGACCCTGGGTCTCCCGCCTCACATGGAGACGCGTCCCAATTGCCATGCCAAGACTCGAGGAGAATCCCGAGGTGTCCCTCGCACCTAGGCAGGAGTCCTGACGTCGCTGAACAAACACGTGTCTGGAAGGGCCCTCCCCGTCGTAACTCGACAATATACCACAGGTTCCGGCCACAACTCGAGAAAAACCATGAGACTTCCCCATCGCCGCGAGATGAGGCCCGATTCCCCTGCACTGCGTGCAGAGCAATTCCGTGTTCCACATCAAACGTGAAAGGTGCCTTGATATCCTTGATGGCACTCCAGAGAAAACCCAAGATCACTGTCTCAAGTCTAGAGGGATCCTAGGGTTATTGGAGCACAGGAAAGGGATCCGTGGACCCCAAATCAACTCGAGATGAGAGCTTAGTCCCTAGCTTCGACTCAAGTGGAATACCAACTTTCCACAAGCACCTCAAGAGGAGGCTTCTCTCAGCTACAGGTATGTGAGAGGGACCCTGAGTTTGTGGCCTCAAGTGGAATGGACACCGAGATGCTCTGACTCGAAGTAAGGCCGGATATCCCTGCAGTGAATTGAATGCAGGCTCGTCTTGCATCTCCCAAGACCAAGGGATGTCTGAATCCCCTGTGGAGACCACAGAGAAAGACCTAGTACTCCGCCTCAACGCGACCGGAGGCCTCACATACTTTGAAAACTCGAGAGGTCCGCGGAGATCAATGCTTCCAAAGGAGAGGATGCCTGACTCCTCTTGAAAATGTATAGGAGTGCAAGGATCCCTGTGGCATGTGGAAAGGGACGCTGGGTCTCCCGCCTCACGTGGAGACGCCTCCCAATTGCCATGCCAAGACTCGAGGAGAATCCCGAGGTGTCCCTCGCACCTAGGCAGGATCCTGACGTCGCTGAACAAACACGTGTCTGGAAGGGCCCTCCCCGTCGTAACTCGAGAATATACCCCAGGTTCTGGGCGCAACTCGTGAAAAACCATGAGACTTCCCCCTCGCCGCGAGATGAGGCCCGATTCCCCTGCCCTGCATGCAGAGCAATTCCGTGTTCCTCATCAAACGTGAAAGGAGCCTTGATTTTCTTGATGGCACTCCAGAGAATACCCAAGATCACTGTCTCAAGTCTAGAGGGATCCTGAGGTCAGTGGAGAAACACGAAAGGGCTCCGCGGACCCCAAATCAACTCGAGATGAGAGCTTAGTCCGTAGCTTCGAATCAAGAGGAATACCAACTTTCCACAAGCACCTCAAGAGGAGGCTTCTCTCAGCTACAGGTATGTGAGAGTGACCCTGAGTTTGTGGCCTCAAGTGGAATGGACACCGAGATGCTCTGACTCGAAGTAAGGCCGGATATCCCTGCAGTGAATTGAATGCAGGCTCGTCTTGCATCTCCCAAGACGAAGGGTTGTCTGAATCCCCTGTGGAGACAAAAGAGAAAGACCTAGTCCTCCCCTCAACGCGAAAGGAGGCCTCACATCATTTGAAAACTCGAGAGGTCCGCGGAGATCAATGCTTCCAAAGGAGACGATGCCTGACTCCTCTTGAAAATGGATAGGAGTCCCAGGATCCCAGTGGCAAGTGGAAAGGGAACCTGGGTCTCCCGCATCACGTGGAGACGCGTCCCAATTGCCATGCCGAGACTCGAGGAGAATCGCGGGAGTCCCTCCCACCTAGGCAGGAGTCCTGACGTCGCTGAACAACCACGTGTCTGGAAGGGCCCTCCGCGTCGTAACTCGAGAATATACCCCAGGTTCCGGCCGCAACTCGAGAAAAACCATGAGACTTCCCCCTCGCCGCGAGATGAGGCCCGATTCCCCTGCACTGCGTGCAGAGCAATTCCGTGTTCCACATCAAACATGAAAGGAGCCTTGATTTCCTTGATGGCACTCCAGAGAAAACCCAAAATCACTGTCTCAAGTCTAGAGGGATCCTGAGTTCACTGTAGCAACACGAAAGGGCTCCGTGGACCCCAAATCAACTTGAGATGAGAGCTTAGTCCCTGGCTTTGACTCAAGAGGAATACCAACTTTCCACAAGCACCTCAGGAGGAGGCTTCTCTCAGCTTGAGGTATGTGAGAGGGACCCTGAGTTTGTGGCCTCAAGTGGAATGGACACCGAGATGCCCTAACTCGAAGTAAGGCCGGATATCCCTGCAGTGAATTGAATGCAGGCTCATCTTGCATCTTCCAAGATGAAGGGATGTCTGAATCCCCTGTGGAGACCATAGAGAAAGACCTAGTTCTCCGCCTCATCGCGACAGAAGGCCTCACATCCTTTGAAAACTCGAGAGGTCCGCGGAGATCAATGCTTCCAAAGGAGACGATGCCTGACTCCTCTTGAAAATGGATAGGAGTCCCAGGATCCCTGTGGCACGTGGAAAGGGACCCTGGGTCTCCCGCCTCACGTGGAGACGCGTCCCAATTGCCATGCCAAGACTCGAGGAGAATCCCGAGGTGTCCCTCGCACCTAGGCAGGAGTCCTGACGTCGCTGAACAAACACGTGTCTGGAAGGGCCCTCCCTGTCGTAACTCGAGAATATACCCCAGGTTCCGGCCGCAACTCGAGGAAAACCATGAGACTTCCCCCTCGCCGCGAGATGAGGCCCGATTCCCCTGCACTGCGTGCAGAGCAATTCCGTGTTCCACATCAAACGTGAAAGGAGCCTTGATTTCCTTGATGGCACTCCAGAGAAAACCCAAGATCACTGTCTCAAGTCTAGAGGGATCCTGAGGTCACTGGAGCAACACGAAAGTGCTCCGTGGACCCCAAGTCAACTCGAGATGAGAGCTTAGTCCTTGGCTTCGACTCAAGAGGAACACCAACTTTCCACCAGCACCTCAAGAGGAGGCTTCTCTCAGCTACAAGTATGTGAGAGGGACCCTGAGTTTGTGGCCTCAAGTGGAATGGACACCGAGATGTTCTGACTCGAAGTAAGGCCGGATATCCCTGCAGTGAATTGAATGCAGGCTCGTCTTGCATCTCCCAAGACGAAGGGATGTCTGAATCCCCTGTGGAGACCACAGAGAAAGACCTAGTCCTCCGCCTCATCGCGACCGGACGCCTCACATCCTTTGAAAACTCGAGAGGTCCGCGGAGATCAATGCTTCCAAAGGAGACGATGCCTGACTCCTCTTGAAAATGGATAGGAATCCCAGGATCCCTTTGGCACGTTATAAGGGACCCTGGGTCTCCCGCCTCACGTGGAGACTCGTCCAAATTGCCATGCCAAGACTCGAGGAGAATCCCGAGGTGTCCCTCGCACCTAGGCAGGAGTCCTGACTTCGCTGAACAAACACGTGTCTGGAAGGGCCCTCCCCGTCGTAACTCGAGAATATACCCCAGGTTCCGGCCGCAACTCGAGAAAAACCATGAGACTTCCCCCTCGCCGCGAGATGAGGCCCGAATCCCCTGCACTGCGTGCAGAGCAATTCCGTGTTCCTCATCAAACGTGAAAGGAGCCTTGATTTCCTTGATGGCACTCCAGAGAAAACCCAAGATCACTGTCTCAAGTCTAGAGGGATCCTGAGGTCACTGGAGCAACAGGAAAGGGCTCCGTGGACCCCAAATCAACTCGAGATGAGAGCTTAGTCCCTGGCTTCGACTCAAGAGGAATACCACCTTTCCACAAGCACCTGAAGAGGAGGCTTCTCTCAGCTACAGGTATGTGAGAGGGACCCTCAGTTTGTGGCCTCAAGTGGAATGGACACGGAGATGCTCTGACTCGAAGTAAGGCCGGATATCACCGCAGTGAATTGAATGCAGGCTCGTCTTGCATCTCCCAAGACCAAGGGATGTCTGAATCCCCTGTAGAGACCACAGAGAAAGACCTAGTCCACCGCCTCAACGCGACCGGAGGCCTCACATCCTTTGAAAACTCGAGAGGTCTGCGGAGATCATTGCTTCCAAAGGAGACGATGCCTGACTCCTCTTGAAAATGGATAGGAGTCCCAGGATCCCTGTGGCACGTGGAAAGGGACCCTGCGTCTCCCGCCTCACGTGGAGACGCGTCCCAATTGCCATGCGAAGACTCGAGGAGAATCCCGAGGTGTCCCTCGCACCTAGGCTGGAGTCCTTACGTCGCTGAACAAACACGTGTATGGAAGGGACCTCCCCGTCGTAACTCGAGAATATACCCCAGGTTCCGGCCGCAACTCGAGAAAAACCATGAGACTTCCCCCTCGCCGCGAGATGAGTCCCGATTCCCCTGCACTGCGTCCAGAACAATTCCGTGTTCCACATCATACGTGAAAGGAGCCTTGATTTCCTTGATGACACTCCAGAGAAAACCCAAGATCACTGTCTCAAGTCTAGAGGGATCCTGAGGTCACTGGAGCAACACAAAAGGGCTCCGTGGACCCCAAATCAACTCAAGATGAGAGCTTAGTCCCTGGCTTCGACTCAAGAGGAATACCAACTTTCCACAAGCACCTCAAGAGGAGGCTTCTCTCAGCTACAGGTATGTGAGAGGGACCCTGAGTTTGTGGCCTCAAGTGGAATGGACACCGAGATGCTCTGACTCGAAGTAAGGCCAGATATCCCTGCAGTGAATTGAATGCAGGCTCTTCTTGCATCTCCCAAGACGAAGGGATGTCTGAATCCCCTGTGGAGACCACAGAGAAAGACCTAGTCCTCCGCCTCATTGCGACCAGAGGGCTCACATCCTTTGAAAACTCGAGAGGTCCGCGGAGATCAATGCTTCCAAAGGAGACGATGCCTGACTCCTCTTGAAAATGGATAGGAGCCCCAGGATCCCTGTGGCACGTGGTAGGGACCCTGGTCTCCTGCCTCACATGGAGACGCGTCTAAATTGCCATGCCAAGACTCGAGGAGAATCGCAAGGTGTCCCTCGTACCTAGGCAGGAGTCCTGACGTCGATGAACAAACACGTGTCTGGAAGGGCCCTCCCCCTCGTAACTCGAGAATATACCCCAGGTTCTGGCCGCAACTCGAGAAAAACCATGAGACTTCCCCCTCGCCGCGAGATGAGGCCCGATTCCCCGGCACTGCGTGCAGAGCAAATCCGTGTTCCACATCAAACTTGAAAGGAGCCTTGATTTCCTTGATGGCACTCAAGAGGAAACCCAAGATCATTGTCTCAATTCTAGAGGGATCCTGAGGTCACTGGAGCAACAGAAAAGGGCTCCGTGGACCGCAAATCAACTCTAGATGAGAGCTTAGTCCCTGGCTTTGACTCAAGAGGAATACCAACTTTCCACAAGCACCTCAAGAGGAGGCTTCTCTCAGCTACAGGTATGTGAGAGGGACCCTGAATTTGTGGCCTCAAGTGGAATGGACACCGAGATGCTCTGATTCGAAGTAAGGCCGGATATCCCTGCAGTGAATTGAATGCAGGCTCGTCTTGCATCTCCCAAGACGAAGGGATGTCTGAATCCCATGTGGAGACCACAGAGAAAGACCTAGTCCTCCGCCTCATCGCGACTGGAGGCCTCACATCCTTTGAAAACTCGAGAGGTCCGCGGAGATCAATGCTTCCAAAGGAGACGATGCCTGACTCCTCTTGAAAATGGATAGGAGTCCCAGGATCCCTGTGGCACGTGGAAAGGGACCCTGGGTCTCCCGCCTCACGTGGAGACGTGTCCCAATTGCCATGCCAAGACTCGAGGAGAATCGCAAGGTGTCCCTCGCACCTAGGCAGGAGTCCTGAAGTCGCTGAACAAACACTTGTCTGGAAGGGCCCTCCCCGTCGTAACTCGAGAATATACCCCAGGTACCGGCCGCAACTCGAGAAAAACCATGAGACTTCCCCCTCTCCGCGAGATGAGGCCCGATTCACCAGCACTGCGTGCAGAGCAATTCCGTGTTCCACATCAAACGTGAAAGGAACCTTGATTTCCTTGACGGCACTCCAGAGAAAACCCAAGATCACTGTCTCAAGTCTAGAGGGATCCTGAGGTCACTGGAACAACACGAAAGGGCTCCGTGGACCCCAAATCAACTCGAGATGAGAGCTTAGTCCCTGGATTCGACTCAAGAGGAATACCAACTTTCCACAAGCACCTCAAGAGGAGGCTTCTCTCAGCTACAGGTATGTGAGAGGGACCCTGAGTTTGTGGCCTCAAGTGGAATGGACACGGAGATGCTCTGACTCGAAGTAAGGCCGGATATCCCTGCAGTGAATTGAATGCAGGCTCGTCTTGCATCTCCCAAGACGAAGGGATGTCTGAATCCCCTGTGGAGTCCACAGAGAAAGACCTAGTCCTCCACCTCATCGCGACCGGAGGCCTCACATCCTTTGAAAACTCGAGAGGTCCGCGGAGATCAATGCTTCCAAAGGAGACGATGCCTGATTCCCCTTGAAATTAGATAGGAGTCCCAGGATCCCTGTGGCACGTGGAAAGGGACCCTGGGTCTCCCGCCTCACATGGAGACGCGTCCCAATTGCCATGCCAAGACTCGAGGAGAATCCCGAGGTGTCCCTCGCACCTAGGCAGGAGTCCTGACGTCGCTGAACAAACACGTGTCTGGAAGGGCCCTCCCCGTCGTAACTCGACAATATACCACAGGTTCCGGCCACAACTCGAGAAAAACCATGAGACTTCCCCATCGCCGCGAGATGAGGCCCGATTCCCCTGCACTGCGTGCAGAGCAATTCCGTGTTCCACATCAAACGTGAAAGGTGCCTTGATATCCTTGATGGCACTCCAGAGAAAACCCAAGATCACTGTCTCAAGTCTAGAGGGATCCTAGGGTTATTGGAGCACAGGAAAGGGATCCGTGGACCCCAAATCAACTCGAGATGAGAGCTTAGTCCCTAGCTTCGACTCAAGTGGAATACCAACTTTCCACAAGCACCTCAAGAGGAGGCTTCTCTCAGCTACAGGTATGTGAGAGGGACCCTGAGTTTGTGGCCTCAAGTGGAATGGACACCGAGATGCTCTGACTCGAAGTAAGGCCGGATATCCCTGCAGTGAATTGAATGCAGGCTCGTCTTGCATCTCCCAAGACCAAGGGATGTCTGAATCCCCTGTGGAGACCACAGAGAAAGACCTAGTACTCCGCCTCAACGCGACCGGAGGCCTCACATACTTTGAAAACTCGAGAGGTCCGCGGAGATCAATGCTTCCAAAGGAGAGGATGCCTGACTCCTCTTGAAAATGTATAGGAGTGCAAGGATCCCTGTGGCATGTGGAAAGGGACGCTGGGTCTCCCGCCTCACGTGGAGACGCCTCCCAATTGCCATGCCAAGACTCGAGGAGAATCCCGAGGTGTCCCTCGCACCTAGGCAGGAGTCCTGACGTCGCTGAACAAACACGTGTCTGGAAGGGCCCTCCCCGTCGTAACTCGAGAATATACCCCAGGTTCTGGGCGCAACTCGTGAAAAACAATGAGACTTCCCCCTCGCCGCGAGATGAGGCCCGATTCCCCTGCACTGCGTGCAGAGCAATTCCGTGTTCCTCATCAAACGTGAAAGGAGCCTTGATTTTCTTGATGGCACTCCAGAGAATACCCAAGATCACTGTCTCAAGTCTAGAGGGATCCTGAGGTCAGTGGAGAAACACGAAAGGGCTCCGCGGACCCCAAATCAACTCGAGATGAGAGCTTAGTCCGTAGCTTCGAATCAAGAGGAATACCAACTTTCCACAAGCACCTCAAGAGGAGGCTTCTCTCAGCTACAGGTATGTGAGAGTGACCCTGAGTTTGTGGCCTCAAGTGGAATGGACACCGAGATGCTCTGACTCGAAGTAAGGCCGGATATCCCTGCAGTGAATTGAATGCAGGCTCGTCTTGCATCTCCCAAGACGAAGGGTTGTCTGAATCCCCTGTGGAGACAAAAGAGAAAGACCTAGTCCTCCCCTCAACGCGAAAGGAGGCCTCACATCATTTGAAAACTCGAGAGGTCCGCGGAGATCAATGCTTCCAAAGGAGACGATGCCTGACTCCTCTTGAAAATGGATAGGAGTCCCAGGATCCCAGTGGCAAGTGGAATGGGACCCTGGGTCTACTGCCTCACGTGGAGACGCGTCCCAATTGCCATGCCAAGACTCGAGGAGAATCCCGAGGTGTCCCTCGCACCTAGGCAGGAGTCCTGACGTCGATGAACAGGCACTTGTCTGGAAGGGCCCTCCCCGACGTAACTCGAGAATATACCCCAGGTTCTGGCAGCAACTCGAGAAAAACCATGAGACTTCCCCCTCGCCGCGAGATGAGGCCCGATTCCCCTGCACTGCGTGCAGAGCAATTCCGTGTTCCACATCAAACGTGAAAGGAGCCTTGATTTCCTTGATGGCACTCCAGAGAAAACCCAAGATCACTGTCTCAAGTCTAGAGGGATCCTGAGGTCACTGGAGCAACAGGAAAGGGCTCCATGGACCCCAAATCAACTCGAGATGAGAGCTTAGTCCCTGGCTTCGACTCAAGAGGAATACCACCTTTCCACAAGCACCTCAAGAGGAGGCTTCTCTCAGCTACAGGTATGTGAGAGGGACCCTCAGTTTGTGGCCTCAAGTGGAATGGACACGGAGATGCTCTGACTCGAAGTAAGGCCGGATATCACCGCAGTGAATTGAATGCAGGCTCGTCTTGCATCTCCCAAGACCAAGGGATGTCTGAATCCCCTGTAGAGACCACAGAGAAAGACCTAGTCCACCGCCTCAACGCGACCGGAGGCCTCACATACTTTGAAAACTCGAGAGGTCCGCGGAGATCAATGCTTCCAAAGGAGAGGATGCCTGACTCCTCTTGAAAATGTATAGGAGTGCAAGGATCCCTGTGGCATGTGGAAAGGGACGCTGGGTCTCCCGCCTCACGTGGAGACGCCTCCCAATTGCCATGCCAAGACTCGAGGAGAATCCCGAGGTGTCCCTCGCACCTAGGCAGGAGTCCTGACGTCGCTGAACTAACACGTGTCTGGAAGGGCCCTCCCCGTCGTAACTCGAGAATATACCCCAGGTTGTGGGCGCAACTCGTGAAAAACAATGAGACTTCCCCCTCGCCGCGAGATGAGGCCCGATTGCCCTGCACTGCGTGCAGAGCAATTCCGTGTTCCTCATCAAACGTGAAAGGAGCCTTGATTTTCTTGATGGCACTCCAGAGAATACCCAAGATCACTGTCTCAAGTCTAGAGGGATCCTGAGGTCAGTGGAGAAACACGAAAGGGCTCCGCGGACCCCAAATCAACTCGAGATGAGAGCTTAGTCCCTAGCTTCGAATCAAGAGGAATACCAACTTTCCACAAGCACCTCAAGAGGAGGCTTCTCTCAGCTACAGGTATGTGAGAGTGACCCTGAGTTTGTGGCCTCAAGTGGAATGGACACCGAGATGCTCTGACTCGAAGTAAGGCCGGATATCCCTGCAGTGAATTGAATGCAGGCTCGTCTTGCATCTCCCAAGACGAAGGGTTGTCTGAATCCCCTGTGGAGACAAAAGAGAAAGACCTAGTCCTCCCCTCAACGCGAAAGGAGGCCTCACATCATTTGAAAACTCGAGAGGTCCGCGGAGATCAATGCTTCCAAAGGAGACGATGCCTGACTCCTCTTGAAAATGGATAGGAGTCCCAGGATCCCTGTGGCACGTGGAAAGGGACCCTGGGTCTCCCGCCTCACGGGGAGACGCCTCCCAATTGCCATGCCAAGACTCGAGGAGAATCCCGAGGTGTCCCTCGCACCTAGGCAGGAGTCCTGACGTCGCTGAACAAACATGTGTCTGGAAGGGCCCTCCCCGTCGTAACTCGAGAATATACCCCAGGTTCCGGCCGCAACTCGAGAAAAACCATGAGACTTCCCCCTCGCCGCGAGATGAGGCCCGATTCACCAGCACTGCGTGCAGAGCAATTCCGTGTTCCACATCAAACGTGAAAGGAGCCTTGATTTCGATGACGGCACTCCAGAGAAAACCCAAGATCACTGTCTCAAGTCTAGAGGGATCCTGAGGTCACTGGAGCAACACGAAAGGGCTCCGTGGACCCCAAATCAACTCGAGATGAGAGCTTAGTCCCTGGATTCGACTCAAGAGGAATACCAACTTTCCACAAGCACCTCAAGAGGAGGCTTCTCTCAGCTACAGGTATGTGAGAGGGACCCTGAGTTTGTGACCTCAAGTGGAATGGACACGGAGATGCTCTGACTCGAAGTAAGGCCAGATATCCCTGCAGTGAATTGAATGCAGGCTCGTCTTGCATCTCCCAAGACGAAGGGATGTCTGAATCCCCTGTGGAGACCACAGAGAAAGACCTAGTCCTCCGCCTCAACGCGAACAGAGGCCTCACATCCTTTGAAAACTCGAGAGGTCCGCTGAGATCAATGCTTCCAAAGGAGACGATGCCTGATTCCTCTTGAAAATGGATAGGAGTCCCAGGATCCCAGTGGCACGTGGAATGGGACCCTGGGTCTACTGCCTCACGTGGAGACGCGTCCCAATTGCCATGCCAAGACTCGAGGAGAATCCCGAGGTGTCCCTCGCACCTAGGCAGGAGTCCTGACGTCGATGAACAGGCACTTGTCTGGAAGGGCCCTCCCCGACGTAACTCGAGAATATACCCCAGGTTCTGGCAGCAACTCGAGAAAAACCATGAGACTTCCCCCTCGCCGCGAGATGAGGCCCGATTCCCCTGCACTGCGTGCAGAGCAATTCCGTGTTCCACATCAAACGTGAAAGGAGCCTTGATTTCCTTGATGGCACTCCAGAGAAAACCCAAGATCACTGTCTCAAGTCTAGAGGGATCCTGAGGTCACTGGAGCAACAGGAAAGGGCTCCGTGGACCCCAAATCAACTTGAGATGAGAGCTTAGTCCCTGGCTTCGACTCAAGAGGAATACCACCTTTCCACAAGCACCTCAAGAGGAGGCTTCTCTCAGCTACAGGTATGTGAGAGGGACCCTCAGTTTGTGGCCTCAAGTGGAATGGACACGGAGATGCTCTGACTCGAAGTAAGGCCGGATATCACCGCAGTGAATTGAATGCAGGCTCGTCTTGCATCTCCCAAGACCAAGGGATGTCTGAATCCCCTGTAGAGACCATAGAGAAAGACCTAGTCCACCGCCTCAACGCGACCGGAGGCCTCACATCCTTTGAAAACTCGAGAGGTCTGCGGAGATCATTGCTTCCAAAGGAGACGATGCCTGACTCCTCTTGAAAATGGATAGGAGTCCCAGGATCCCTGTGGCACGTGGAAAGGGACCCTGCGTCTCCCGCCTCACGTGGAGACGCGTCCCAATTGCCATGCGAAGACTCGAGGAGAATCCCGAGGTGTCCCTCGCACCTAGGCTGGAGTCCTTACGTCGCTGAACAAACACGTGTATGGAAGGGACCTCCCCGTCGTAACTCGAGAATATACCCCAGGTTCCGGCCGCAACTCGAGAAAAACCATGAGACTTCCCCCTCGCCGCGAGATGAGTCCCGATTCCCCTGCACTGCGTCCAGAACAATTCCGTGTTCCACATCATACGTGAAAGGAGCCTTGATTTCCTTGATGACACTCCAGAGAAAACCCAAGATCACTGTCTCAAGTCCAGAGGGATCCTGAGGTCACTGGAGCAACACAAAAGGGCTCCGTGGACCCCAAATCAACTCAAGATGAGAGCTTAGTCCCTGGCTTCGACTCAAGAGGAATACCAACTTTCCACAAGCACCTCAAGAGGAGGCTTCTCTCAGCTACAGGTATGTGAGAGGGACCCTGAGTTTGTGGCCTCAAGTGGAATGGACACCGAGATGCTCTGACTCGAAGTAAGGCCAGATATCCCTGCAGTGAATTGAATGCAGGCTCTTCTTGCATCTCCCAAGACGAAGGGATGTCTGAATCCCCTGTGGAGACCACAGAGAAAGACCTAGTCCTCCGCCTCATTGCGACCAGAGGCCTCACATCCTTTGAAAACTCGAGAGGTCCGCGGAGATCAATGCTTCCAAAGGAGACGATGCCTGACTCCTCTTGAAAATGGATAGGAGCCCCAGGATCCCTGTGGCACGTGGTAGGGACCCTGGTCTCCTGCCTCACATGGAGACGCGTCTAAATTGCCATGCCAAGACTCGAGGAGAATCGCAAGGTGTCCCTCGTACCTAGGCAGGAGTCCTGACGTCGATGAACAAACACGTGTCTGGAAGGGCCCTCCCCCTCGTAACTCGAGAATATACCCCAGGTTCTGGCCGCAACTCGAGAAAAACCATGAGACTTCCCCCTCGCCGCGAGATGAGGCCCGATTCCCCGGCACTGCGTGCAGAGCAAATCCGTGTTCCACATCAAACTTGAAAGGAGCCTTGATTTCCTTGATGGCACTCAAGAGGAAACCCAAGATCATTGTCTCAATTCTAGAGGGATCCTGAGGTCACTGGAGCAACACAAAAGGGCTCCGTGGACCGCAAATCAACTCTAGATGAGAGCTTAGTCCCTGGCTTTGACTCAAGAGGAATACCAACTTTCCACAAGCACCTCAAGAGGAGGCTTCTCTCAGCTACAGGTATGTGAGAGGGACCCTGAATTTGTGGCCTCAAGTGGAATGGACACCGAGATGCTCTGATTCGAAGTAAGGCCGGATATCCCTGCAGTGAATTGAATGCAGGCTCGTCTTGCATCTCCCAAGACGAAGGGATGTCTGAATCCCATGTGGAGACCACAGAGAAAGACCTAGTCCTCCGCCTCATCGCGACTGGAGGCCTCACATCCTTTGAAAACTCGAGAGGTCCGCGGAGATCAATGCTTCCAAAGGAGACGATGCCTGACTCCTCTTGAAAATGGATAGGAGTCCCAGGATCCCTGTGGCACGTGGAAAGGGACCCTGGGTCTCCCGCCTCACGTGGAGACGTGTCCCAATTGCCATGCCAAGACTCGAGGAGAATCGCAAGGTGTCCCTCGCACCTAGGCAGGAGTCCTGAAGTCGCTGAACAAACACTTGTCTGGAAGGGCCCTCCCCGTCGTAACTCGAGAATATACCCCAGGTACCGGCCGCAACTCGAGAAAAACCATGAGACTTCCCCCTCTCCACGAGATGAGGCCCGATTCACCAGCACTGCGTGCAGAGCATTTCCGTGTTCCACATCAAACGTGAAAGGAACCTTGATTTCCTTGACGGCACTCCAGAGAAAACCCAAGATCACTGTCTCAAGTCTAGAGGGATCCTGAGGTCACTGGAACAACACGAAAGGGCTCCGTGGACCCCAAATCAACTCGAGATGAGAGCTTAGTCCCTGGATTCGACTCAAGAGGAATACCAACTTTCCACAAGCACCTCAAGAGGAGGCTTCTCTCAGCTACAGGTATGTGAGAGGGACCCTGAGTTTGTGGCCTCAAGTGGAATGGACACGGAGATGCTCTGACTCGAAGTAAGGCCGGATATCCCTGCAGTGAATTGAATGCAGGCTCGTCTTGCATCTCCCAAGACGAAGGGATGTCTGAATCCCCTGTGGAGTCCACAGAGAAAGACCTAGTCCTCCACCTCATCGCGACCGGAGGCCTCACATCCTTTGAAAACTCGAGAGGTCCGCGGAGATCAATGCTTCCAAAGGAGACGATGCCTGATTCCCCTTGAAATTAGATAGGAGTCCCAGGATCCCTGTGGCACGTGGAAAGGGACCCTGGGTCTCCCGCCTCACATGGAGACGCGTCCCAATTGCCATGCCAAGACTCGAGGAGAATCCCGAGGTGTCCCTCGCACCTAGGCAGGAGTCCTGACGTCGCTGAACAAACACGTGTCTGGAAGGGCCCTCCCCGTCGTAACTCGACAATATACCACAGGTTCCGGCCACAACTCGAGAAAAACCATGAGACTTCCCCATCGCCGCGAGATGAGGCCCGATTCCCCTGCACTGCGTGCAGAGCAATTCCGTGTTCCACATCAAACGTGAAAGGTGCCTTGATATCCTTGATGGCACTCCAGAGAAAACCCAAGATCACTGTCTCAAGTCTAGAGGGATCCTAGGGTTATTGGAGCACAGGAAAGGGATCCGTGGACCCCAAATCAACTCGAGATGAGAGCTTAGTCCCTAGCTTCGACTCAAGTGGAATACCAACTTTCCACAAGCACCTCAAGAGGAGGCTTCTCTCAGCTACAGGTATGTGAGAGGGACCCTGAGTTTGTGGCCTCAAGTGGAATGGACACCGAGATGCTCTGACTCGAAGTAAGGCCGGATATCCCTGCAGTGAATTGAATGCAGGCTCGTCTTGCATCTCCCAAGACCAAGGGATGTCTGAATCCCCTGTGGAGACCACAGAGAAAGACCTAGTACTCCGCCTCAACGCGACCGGAGGCCTCACATACTTTGAAAACTCGAGAGGTCCGCGGAGATCAATGCTTCCAAAGGAGAGGATGCCTGACTCCTCTTGAAAATGTATAGGAGTGCAAGGATCCCTGTGGCATGTGGAAAGGGACGCTGGGTCTCCCGCCTCACGTGGAGACGCCTCCCAATTGCCATGCCAAGACTCGAGGAGAATCCCGAGGTGTCCCTCGCACCTAGGCAGGAGTCCTGACGTCGCTGAACAAACACGTGTCTGGAAGGGCCCTCCCCGTCGTAACTCGAGAATATACCCCAGGTTCTGGGCGCAACTCGTGAAAAACCATGAGACTTCCCCCTCGCCGCGAGATGAGGCCCGATTCCCCTGCCCTGCATGCAGAGCAATTCCGTGTTCCATATCAAACGTGAAAGGAGCCTTGATTTTCTTGATGGCACTCCAGAGAATACCCAAGATCACTGTCTCAAGTCTAGAGGGATCCTGAGGTCAGTGGAGAAACACGAAAGGGCTCCGCGGACCCCAAATCAACTCGAGATGAGAGCTTAGTCCGTAGCTTCGAATCAAGAGGAATACCAACTTTCCACAAGCACCTCAAGAGGAGGCTTCTCTCAGCTACAGGTATGTGAGAGTGACCCTGAGTTTGTGGCCTCAAGTGGAATGGACACCGAGATGCTCTGACTCGAAGTAAGGCCGGATATCCCTGCAGTGAATTGAATGCAGGCTCGTCTTGCATCTCCCAAGACGAAGGGTTGTCTGAATCCCCTGTGGAGACAAAAGAGAAAGACCTAGTCCTCCCCTCAACGCGAAAGGAGGCCTCACATCATTTGAAAACTCGAGAGGTCCGCGGAGATCAATGCTTCCAAAGGAGACGATGCCTGACTCCTCTTGAAAATGGATAGGAGTCCCAGGATCCCAGTGGCAAGTGGAAAGGGAACCTGGGTCTCCCGCATCACGTGGAGACGCGTCCCAATTGCCATGCCGAGACTCGAGGAGAATCGCGGGAGTCCCTCCCACCTAGGCAGGAGTCCTGACGTCGCTGAACAACCACGTGTCTGGAAGGGCCCTCCGCGTCGTAACTCGAGAATATACCCCAGGTTCCGGCCGCAACTCGAGAAAAACCATGAGACTTCCCCCTCGCCGCGAGATGAGGCCCGATTCCCCTGCACTGCGTGCAGAGCAATTCCGTGTTCCACATCAAACATGAAAGGAGCCTTGATTTCCTTGATGGCACTCCAGAGAAAACCCAAAATCACTGTCTCAAGTCTAGAGGGATCCTGAGTTCACTGTAGCAACACGAAAGGGCTCCGTGGACCCCAAATCAACTTGAGATGAGAGCTTAGTCCCTGGCTTTGACTCAAGAGGAATACCAACTTTCCACAAGCACCTCAGGAGGAGGCTTCTCTCAGCTTGAGGTATGTGAGAGGGACCCTGAGTTTGTGGCCTCAAGTGGAATGGACACCGAGATGCTCTAACTCGAAGTAAGGCCGGATATCCCTGCAGTGAATTGAATGCAGGCTCATCTTGCATCTTCCAAGATGAAGGGATGTCTGAATCCCCTGTGGAGACCATAGAGAAAGACCTAGTTCTCCGCCTCATCGCGACAGAAGGCCTCACATCCTTTGAAAACTCGAGAGGTCCGCGGAGATCAATGCTTCCAAAGGAGACGATGCCTGACTCCTCTTGAAAATGGATAGGAGTCCCAGGATCCCTGTGGCACGTGGAAAGGGACCCTGGGTCTCCCGCCTCACGTGGAGACGCGTCCCAATTGCCATGCCAAGACTCGAGGAGAATCCCGAGGTGTCCCTCGCACCTAGGCAGGAGTCCTGACGTCGCTGAACAAACACGTGTCTGGAAGGGCCCTCCCTGTCGTAACTCGAGAATATACCCCAGGTTCCGGCCGCAACTCGAGGAAAACCATGAGACTTCCCCCTCGCCGCGAGATGAGGCCCGATTCCCCTGCACTGCGTGCAGAGCAATTCCGTGTTCCACATCAAACGTGAAAGGAGCCTTGATTTCCTTGATGGCACTCCAGAGAAAACCCAAGATCACTGTCTCAAGTCTAGAGGGATCCTGAGGTCACTGGAGCAACACGAAAGTGCTCCGTGGACCCCAAGTCAACTCGAGATGAGAGCTTAGTCCTTGGCTTCGACTCAAGAGGAACACCAACTTTCCACCAGCACCTCAAGAGGAGGCTTCTCTCAGCTACAAGTATGTGAGAGGGACCCTGAGTTTGTGGCCTCAAGTGGAATGGACACCGAGATGTTCTGACTCGAAGTAAGGCCGGATATCCCTGCAGTGAATTGAATGCAGGCTCGTCTTGCATCTCCCAAGACGAAGGGATGTCTGAATCCCCTGTGGAGACCACAGAGAAAGACCTAGTCCTCCGCCTCATCGCGACCGGACGCCTCACATCCTTTGAAAACTCGAGAGGTCCGCGGAGATCAATGCTTCCAAAGGAGACGATGCCTGACTCCTCTTGAAAATGGATAGGAATCCCAGGATCCCTTTGGCACGTTATAAGGGACCCTGGGTCTCCCGCCTCACGTGGAGACTCGTCCAAATTGCCATGCCAAGACTCGAGGAGAATCCCGAGGTGTCCCTCGCACCTAGGCAGGAGTCCTGACTTCGCTGAACAAACACGTGTCTGGAAGGGCCCTCCCCGTCGTAACTCGAGAATATACCCCAGGTTCCGGCCGCAACTCGAGAAAAACCATGAGACTTCCCCCTCGCCGCGAGATGAGGCCCGAATCCCCTGCACTGCGTGCAGAGCAATTCCGTGTTCCTCATCAAACGTGAAAGGAGCCTTGATTTCCTTGATGGCACTCCAGAGAAAACCCAAGATCACTGGCTCAAGTCTAGAGGGATCCTGAGGTCACTGGAGCAACACGAAAGGGCTCCGTGGACCCCAAATCAACTCGAGATGAGAGCTTAGTCCCTGGCTTCGACTCAAGAGGAATACCAACTTTCCACAAGCACCTCAAGAGGAGGCTTCTCTCAGCTACAGGTATGTGAGAGGGACCCTGAGTTTGTGGCCTCAAGTGGAATGGACACGGAGATGCTCTGACTCGAATTAAGGCCGGATATCCCTGCAGTGAATTGAATGCAGGCTCGTCTTGCATCTCCCAAGACGAAGGGATGTCTGAATCCCATGTGGAGACCACAGAGAAAGACCTAGTCCACCGCCTCAACGCGACTGGAGGCCTCACATCCTTTGAAAACTCGAGAGGTCTGCGGAGATCAATGCTTCCAAAGGAGACGATGCCTGACTCCTCTTGAAAATGGATAGGAGTCCCAGGATCCCTGTGGCACGTGGAAAGGGACCCTGCGTCTCCTGCCTCACGTGGAGACGCGTCCCAATTGCCATGCGAAGACTCGAGGAGAATCCCGAGGTGTCCCTCGCACCTAGGCTGGAGTCCTTACGTCGCTGAACAAACACGTGTATGGAAGGGACCTCCCCGTCGTAACTCGAGAATATACCCCAGGTTCCGGCCGCAACTCGAGAAAAACCATGAGACTTCCCCCTCGCCGCGAGATGAGGCCCGATTCCCCTGCACTGCGTCCAGAACAATTCCGTGTTCCACATCATACGTGAAAGGAGCCTTGATTTCCTTGATGACACTCCAGAGAAAACCCAAGATCACTGTCTCAAGTCTAGAGGGATCCTGAGGTCACTGGAGCAACAAGAAAGGGCTCCGTGGACCCCGAATCAACTCAAAATGAGAGCTTAGTCCCTGGCTTCGACTCAAGAGGAATACCAACTTTCCACAAGAACCTCAAGAGGAGGCTTCTCTCAGCTACAGGTATGTGAGAGGGACCCTGAATTTGTGGCCTCACGTGGAATGGACACCGAGATGCTCTGATTCGAAGTAAGGCCGGATATCCCTGCAGTGAATTGAATGCAGGCTCGTCTTGCATCTCCCAAGACGAAGGGATGTCTGAATCCCATGTGGAGACCACAGAGAAAGACCTAGTCCTCCGCCTCATTGCGACCGGAGGCCTCACATCCTTTGAAAACTCGAGAGGTCCGCGGAGATCAATGCTTCCAAAGGAGACGATGCCTGACTCCTCTTGAAAATGGATAGGAGTCCCAGGATCCCTGTGGCACGTGGAAAGGGACCCTGGGTCTCCCGACTCACGTGGAGACGTGTCCCAATTGCCATGCCAAGACTCGAGGAGAATCGCGAGGTGTCCCTCGCACCTAGGCAGGAGTCCTGAAGTCGCTGAACAAAACTTGTCTGGAAGGGCCCTCCCCGTCGTAACTCGAGAATATACCCCAGGTTCCGGCCGCAACTCGAGAAAAACCATGAGACTTCCCCCTCTCCGCGAGATGAGGCCCGATTCACCAGCACTGCGTGCAGAGCAATTCCGTGTTCCACATCAAACGTGAAAGGAGCCTTGATTTCCTTGACGGCACTCCAGAGAAAACCCAAGATCACTGTCTCAAGTCTAGAGGGATCCTGAGGTCACTGGAACAACACGAAAGGGCTCCGTGGACCCCAAATCAACTCGAGATGAGAGCTTAGTCCCTGGATTCGACTCAAGAGGAATACCAACTTTCCACAAGCACCTCAAGAGGAGGCTTCTCTCAGCTACAGGTATGTGAGAGGGACCCTGAGTTTGTGGCCTCAAGTGGAATGGACACCGAGATGCTCTGACTCGAAGTAAGGCCGGATATCCCTGCAGTGTATTGAATGCAGGCTCCTCTTGCATCTCCCAAGATGAAGGGATGTCTGAATCCCCTGTGGAGACCACAGAGAAAGACCTAGTTCTCCACCTCCTCGCGACCGGAGGCCTCACATCCTTTGAAAACTCGAGAGGTCCGCGGAGATCAATACTTCCAAAGGAGACGATGCCTGACTCCTCTTCAAAATGGATAGTAGTCCCAGGATCCCTGTGGCACGTGGAAAGGGACCCTGGGTCTCCCGCCTCACGTGGAGACGCGTCCCAATTGCCATGCCAAGACTCGAGGAGAATCCCGAGGTGTCCCTCGCACCTAGGCAAGAGTCCTGACGTCACTGAACAAACACGTGTCTGGGAGGGCCCTCCCCGTCATAACTCGAGAATATACCCCAGGTTCTGGCCGCAACTCGAGAAACACCATGAGACTTCCCCCTCGCCGCGAGATGAGGCCCGATTCCCCTGCACTGCGTGCAGAGCAATTCCGTGTTCCACATCAAACGTGAAAGGAGCCTTGCTTTCCTTGAAGGCACTCTAGAGAAAACCCAAGATCACTGTCTCAAGTCTAGAGGGATCCTGAGGTCACTGGAGCTACACGAAAGGGCTCCGTGCACCCCAAATCAACTGGAGATGAGAGCTTAGTCCCTGGCTTCGACTCAAGAGGAATACCAACTTTCCACAAGCACCTCAAGAGGAGGCTTCTCTCAGTTACAGGTATGTGAGAGGGACCCTGAGTTTGTGGCCTCAAGTGGAATGGACACCGAGATGCTCTGACTCGAAGTAAGGCCGGATATCCCTGCAGTGAATTGAATGCAGGCTCGTCTTGCATCTCCCAAGACGACGGGATGTCTGAATCCCCTGTGGAGACCACAGAGAGACCTAGCCCTCCGCCTCAAAGCGACCTGAGGCCTCACATCCTTTGAAAACTCGAGAGGTCCGTGGAGATCAATGCTTCCAAAGGAGACGATGCCTGACTCCTCTTGAAAATTGATAGGAGTCCCAGGATCCCTGTTCCACGTGGAAAGGGACCCTGGGTCTCCCGCCTCACGTGGAGACGCGTCCCAATTGCCATGCCAAGACTCGAGGAGAATCCCGAGGTGTCCCTCGCACCTAGGCAGGATTCCTGACGTCGCTGAACAAACACGTGTCTGGAAGGGCCCTCCCCGTCGTAACTCGAGAATATACCCCAGGTTCTGGCCGCAACTCGAGAAAAACCATGAGACTTCCCCCTCGCCGCGAGATGAGGCCCGATTCCCCTGCACTGCGTGCAGAGCAATTCCGTGTTCCACATTAAACGTGAAAGGAGCCTTGATTTCCTTGATGGCACTCCAGAGAAAACCCAAGATCACTGTCTCAAGTCTAGAGGGATCCTGAGGTCACTGGAGCAACACCAAAGGGCTCCATGGACCACAAATCAACTCGTGGTGAGAGCTTAGTCCCTGGCTTCGACTCAAGAGGAATACCAACTTTCCACAAGCACCTCAAGAGGAGGCTTCTCTCAGCTACAGGTATGTGAGAGGGACCCTGAGTTTGTGGCCTCAAGTGGAATGGACACTGAGATGCTCTGATTCGAAGTAAGGCCGGATATCCCTGCAGTGAATTGAATGCAGGCTCGTCTTGCATCTCCATAGACGAAGGGATGTCTGAATCCCCTGTGGAGACCACAGAGAAAGTCCTAGTCCTCCGCCTCACCGAGACCGGAGGCCTCACATCCTTTGAAAACTCGAGAGGTCTGCGGAGATCAATGCTTCCAAAAGAGACGATGCCTGACTCCTCTTGAAAATGGATAGCAGTCCCAGGATCCCTGTGGTACGTGTAAAGGGACCCTGGGTCTCCCGCCTCACGTGGAGACGGGTCCCAATTGCCATGCCAAGACTCGAGGAGAATCCCGAGGTGTCCCTCGCACCTAGGCAGGAGTCCTGACGTCGCTGAACAAACACGTGTCTGGATGGGCCCTCCCCGTCGTAACTCGAGAATATACCCCAGGTTCTGGCCGCAATTCGAGAAACACCATGAGACTTCCCCCTCGCCGCGAGATGAGGCCCGATTCCCTTGCACTGCGTGCAGAGCAATTCCGTGTTCCACATCAAACGTGAAAGGGGCCTTGCTTTCCTTGAAGGCACCCTATAGAAAACCCAAGATCACTGTCTCAAGTCTAGAGGGATCCTGAGGTCACTGGAGCTACACGAAAGGGCTCCGTGCACCCCAAATCAACTGGAGATGAGATCTTAGTCCCTGGCTTCGACTCAAGAGGAATACCAACTTTCCACAAGCACCTCAAGAGGAGGCTTCTCTCAGCAACAGGTATGTGAGAGGGACCCTGAGTTTGTGGCCTCAAGTGGAATGGACACCGAGATGCTCTGACTCGAAGTAAGGCCGGATATCCCTGCAGTGAATTGAATGCAGGCTCGTCTTGCATCTCCCAAGACCAAGGGATGTCTGAATACCCTGTGGAGACCACAGAGAAAGACCTAGTACTCCGCCTCAACGCGACCGGAGGCCTCACATACTTTGAAAACTCGAGAGGTCCGCGGAGATCAATGCTTCCAAAGGAGAGGATGCCTGACTCCTCTTGAAAATGTATAGGAGTGCAAGGATCCCTGTGGCATGTGGAAAGGGACGCTGGGTCTCCCGCCTCACGTGGAGACGCCTCCCAATTGCCATGCCAAGACTCGAGGAGAATCCCGAGGTGTCCCTCGCACCTAGGCAGGAGTCCTGACGTCGCTGAACAAACACGTGTCTGGAAGGGCCCTCCCCGTCGTAACTCGAGAATATACCCCAGGTTCTGGGCGCAACTCGTGAAAAACCATGAGACTTCCCCCTCGCCGCGAGATGAGGCCCGATTCCCCTGCCCTGCATGCAGAGCAATTCCGTGTTCCTCATCAAACGTGAAAGGAGCCTTGATTTTCTTGATGGCACTCCAGAGAATACCCAAGATCACTGTCTCAAGTCTAGAGGGATCCTGAGGTCAGTGGAGAAACACGAAAGGGCTCCGCGGACCCCAAATCAACTCGAGATGAGAGCTTAGTCCGTAGCTTCGAATCAAGAGGAATACCAACTTTCCACAAGCACCTCAAGAGGAGGCTTCTCTCAGCTACAGGTATGTGAGAGTGACCCTGAGTTTGTGGCCTCAAGTGGAATGGACACCGAGATGCTCTGACTCGAAGTAAGGCCGGATATCCCTGCAGTGAATTGAATGCAGGCTCGTCTTGCATCTCCCAAGACGAAGGGTTGTCTGAATCCCCTGTGGAGACAAAAGAGAAAGACCTAGTCCTCCCCTCAACGCGAAAGGAGGCCTCACATCATTTGAAAACTCGAGAGGTCCGCGGAGATCAATGCTTCCAAAGGAGACGATGCCTGACTCCTCTTGAAAATGGATAGGAGTCCCAGGATCCCAGTGGCAAGTGGAAAGGGAACCTGGGTCTCCCGCATCACGTGGAGACGCGTCCCAATTGCCATGCCGAGACTCGAGGAGAATCGCGGGAGTCCCTCCCACCTAGGCAGGAGTCCTGACGTCGCTGAACAACCACGTGTCTGGAAGGGCCCTCCGCGTCGTAACTCGAGAATATACCCCAGGTTCCGGCCGCAACTCGAGAAAAACCATGAGACTTCCCCCTCGCCGCGAGATGAGGCCCGATTCCCCTGCACTGCGTGCAGAGCAATTCCGTGTTCCACATCAAACATGAAAGGAGCCTTGATTTCCTTGATGGCACTCCAGAGAAAACCCAAAATCACTGTCTCAAGTCTAGAGGGATCCTGAGTTCACTGTAGCAACACGAAAGGGCTCCGTGGACCCCAAATCAACTTGAGATGAGAGCTTAGTCCCTGGCTTTGACTCAAGAGGAATACCAACTTTCCACAAGCACCTCAGGAGGAGGCTTCTCTCAGCTTGAGGTATGTGAGAGGGACCCTGAGTTTGTGGCCTCAAGTGGAATGGACACCGAGATGCTCTAACTCGAAGTAAGGCCGGATATCCCTGCAGTGAATTGAATGCAGGCTCATCTTGCATCTTCCAAGATGAAGGGATGTCTGAATCCCCTGTGGAGACCATAGAGAAAGACCTAGTTCTCCGCCTCATCGCGACAGAAGGCCTCACATCCTTTGAAAACTCGAGAGGTCCGCGGAGATCAATGCTTCCAAAGGAGACGATGCCTGACTCCTCTTGAAAATGGATAGGAGTCCCAGGATCCCTGTGGCACGTGGAAAGGGACCCTGGGTCTCCCGCCTCACGTGGAGACGCGTCCCAATTGCCATGCCAAGACTCGAGGAGAATCCCGAGGTGTCCCTCGCACCTAGGCAGGAGTCCTGACGTCGCTGAACAAACACGTGTCTGGAAGGGCCCTCCCTGTCGTAACTCGAGAATATACCCCAGGTTCCGGCCGCAACTCGAGGAAAACCATGAGACTTTCCCCTCGCCGCGAGATGAGGCCCGATTCCCCTGCACTGCGTGCAGAGCAATTCCGTGTTCCACATCAAACGTGAAAGGAGCCTTGATTTCCTTGATGGCACTCCAGAGAAAACCCAAGATCACTGTCTCAAGTCTAGAGGGATCCTGAGGTCACTGGAGCAACACGAAAGTGCTCCGTGGACCCCAAGTCAACTCGAGATGAGAGCTTAGTCCTTGGCTTCGACTCAAGAGGAACACCAACTTTCCACCAGCACCTCAAGAGGAGGCTTCTCTCAGCTACAAGTATGTGAGAGGGACCCTGAGTTTGTGGCCTCAAGTGGAATGGACACCGAGATGTTCTGACTCGAAGTAAGGCCGGATATCCCTGCAGTGAATTGAATGCAGGCTCGTCTTGCATCTCCCAAGACGAAGGGATGTCTGAATCCCCTGTGGAGACCACAGAGAAAGACCTAGTCCTCCGCCTCATCGCGACCGGACGCCTCACATCCTTTGAAAACTCGAGAGGTCCGCGGAGATCAATGCTTCCAAAGGAGACGATGCCTGACTCCTCTTGAAAATGGATAGGAATCCCAGGATCCCTTTGGCACGTTATAAGGGACCCTGGGTCTCCCGCCTCACGTGGAGACTCGTCCAAATTGCCATGCCAAGACTCGAGGAGAATCCCGAGGTGTCCCTCGCACCTAGGCAGGAGTCCTGACTTCGCTGAACAAACACGTGTCTGGAAGGGCCCTCCCCGTCGTAACTCGAGAATATACCCCAGGTTCCGGCCGCAACTCGAGAAAAACCATGAGACTTCCCCCTCGCCGCGAGATGAGGCCCGAATCCCCTGCACTGCGTGCAGAGCAATTCCGTGTTCCTCATCAAACGTGAAAGGAGCCTTGATTTCCTTGATGGCACTCCAGAGAAAACCCAAGATCACTGGCTCAAGTCTAGAGGGATCCTGAGGTCACTGGAGCAACACGAAAGGGCTCCGTGGACCCCAAATCAACTCGAGATGAGAGCTTAGTCCCTGGCTTCGACTCAAGAGGAATACCAACTTTCCACAAGCACCTCAAGAGGAGGCTTCTCTCAGCTACAGGTATGTGAGAGGGACCCTGAGTTTGTGGCCTCAAGTGGAATGGACACGGAGATGCTCTGACTCGAATTAAGGCCGGATATCCCTGCAGTGAATTGAATGCAGGCTCGTCTTGCATCTCCCAAGACGAAGGGATGTCTGAATCCCATGTGGAGACCACAGAGAAAGACCTAGTCCACCGCCTCAACGCGACTGGAGGCCTCACATCCTTTGAAAACTCGAGAGGTCTGCGGAGATCAATGCTTCCAAAGGAGACGATGCCTGACTCCTCTTGAAAATGGATAGGAGTCCCAGGATCCCTGTGGCACGTGGAAAGGGACCCTGCGTCTCCTGCCTCACGTGGAGACGCGTCCCAATTGCCATGCGAAGACTCGAGGAGAATCCCGAGGTGTCCCTCGCACCTAGGCTGGAGTCCTTACGTCGCTGAACAAACACGTGTATGGAAGGGACCTCCCCGTCGTAACTCGAGAATATACCCCAGGTTCCGGCCGCAACTCGAGAAAAACCATGAGACTTCCCCCTCGCCGCGAGATGAGGCCCGATTCCCCTGCACTGCGTCCAGAACAATTCCGTGTTCCACATCATACGTGAAAGGAGCCTTGATTTCCTTGATGACACTCCAGAGAAAACCCAAGATCACTGTCTCAAGTCTAGAGGGATCCTGAGGTCACTGGAGCAACAAGAAAGGGCTCCGTGGACCCCGAATCAACTCAAAATGAGAGCTTAGTCCCTGGCTTCGACTCAAGAGGAATACCAACTTTCCACAAGAACCTCAAGAGGAGGCTTCTCTCAGCTACAGGTATGTGAGAGGGACCCTGAATTTGTGGCCTCAAGTGGAATGGACACCGAGATGCTCTGATTCGAAGTAAGGCCGGATATCCCTGCAGTGAATTGAATGCAGGCTCGTCTTGCATCTCCCAAGACGAAGGGATGTCTGAATCCCATGTGGAGACCACAGAGAAAGACCTAGTCCTCCGCCTCATTGCGACCGGAGGCCTCACATCCTTTGAAAACTCGAGAGGTCCGCGGAGATCAATGCTTCCAAAGGAGACGATGCCTGACTCCTCTTGAAAATGGATAGGAATCCCAGGATCCCTGTGGCACGTGGAAAGGGACCCTGGGTCTCCCGACTCACGTGGAGACGTGTCCCAATTGCCATGCCAAGACTCGAGGAGAATCGCGAGGTGTCCCTCGCACCTAGGCAGGAGTCCTGAAGTCGCTGAACAAAACTTGTCTGGAAGGGCCCTCCCCGTCGTAACTCGAGAATATACCCCAGGTTCCGGCCGCAACTCGAGAAAAACCATGAGACTTCCCCCTCTCCGCGAGATGAGGCCCGATTCACCAGCACTGCGTGCAGAGCAATTCCGTGTTCCACATCAAACGTGAAAGGAGCCTTGATTTCCTTGACGGCACTCCAGAGAAAACCCAAGATCACTGTCTCAAGTCTAGAGGGATCCTGAGGTCACTGGAACAACACGAAAGGGCTCCGTGGACCCCAAATCAACTCGAGATGAGAGCTTAGTCCCTGGATTCGACTCAAGAGGAATACCAACTTTCCACAAGCACCTCAAGAGGAGGCTTCTCTCAGCTACAGGTATGTGAGAGGGACCCTGAGTTTGTGGCCTCAAGTGGAATGGACACCGAGATGCTCTGACTCGAAGTAAGGCCGGATATCCCTGCAGTGTATTGAATGCAGGCTCCTCTTGCATCTCCCAAGATGAAGGGATGTCTGAATCCCCTGTGGAGACCACAGAGAAAGACCTAGTTCTCCACCTCCTCGCGACCGGAGGCCTCACATCCTTTGAAAACTCGAGAGGTCCGCGGAGATCAATACTTCCAAAGGAGACGATGCCTGACTCCTCTTCAAAATGGATAGTAGTCCCAGGATCCCTGTGGCACGTGGAAAGGGACCCTGGGTCTCCCGCCTCACGTGGAGACGCGTCCCAATTGCCATGCCAAGACTCGAGGAGAATCCCGAGGTGTCCCTCGCACCTAGGCAAGAGTCCTGACGTCACTGAACAAACACGTGTCTGGGAGGGCCCTCCCCGTCATAACTCGAGAATATACCCCAGGTTCTGGCCGCAACTCGAGAAACACCATGAGACTTCCCCCTCGCCGCGAGATGAGGCCCGATTCCCCTGCACTGCGTGCAGAGCAATTCCGTGTTCCACTTCAAACGTGAAAGGAGCCTTGCTTTCCTTGAAGGCACTCTAGAGAAAACCCAAGATCACTGTCTCAAGTCTAGAGGGATCCTGAGGTCACTGGAGCTACACGAAAGGGCTCCGTGCACCCCAAATCAACTGGAGATGAGAGCTTAGTCCCTGGCTTCGACTCAAGAGGAATACCAACTTTCCACAAGCACCTCAAGAGGAGGCTTCTCTCAGTTACAGGTATGTGAGAGGGACCCTGAGTTTGTGGCCTCAAGTGGAATGGACACCGAGATGCTCTGACTCGAAGTAAGGCCGGATATCCCTGCAGTGAATTGAATGCAGGCTCGTCTTGCATCTCCCAAGACGACGGGATGTCTGAATCCCCTGTGGAGACCACAGAGAGACCTAGCCCTCCGCCTCAAAGCGACCTGAGGCCTCACATCCTTTGAAAACTCGAGAGGTCCGTGGAGATCAATGCTTCCAAAGGAGACGATGCCTGACTCCTCTTGAAAATTGATAGGAGTCCCAGGATCCCTGTTCCACGTGGAAAGGGACCCTGGGTCTCCCGCCTCACGTGGAGACGCGTCCCAATTGCCATGCCAAGACTCGAGGAGAATCCCGAGGTGTCCCTCGCACCTAGGCAGGATTCCTGACGTCGCTGAACAAACACGTGTCTGGAAGGGCCCTCCCCGTCGTAACTCGAGAATATACCCCAGGTTCTGGCCGCAACTCGAGAAACACCATGAGACTTCCCCCTCGCCGCGAGATGAGGCCCGATTCCCCTGCACTGCGTGCAGAGCAATTCCGTGTTCCACATTAAACGTGAAAGGAGCCTTGATTTCCTTGATGGCACTCCAGAGAAAACCCAAGATCACTGTCTCAAGTCTAGAGGGATCCTGAGGTCACTGGAGCAACACCAAAGGGCTCCATGGACCACAAATCAACTCGTGGTGAGAGCTTAGTCCCTGGCTTCGACTCAAGAGGAATACCAACTTTCCACAAGCACCTCAAGAGGAGGCTTCTCTCAGCTACAGGTATGTGAGAGGGACCCTGAGTTTGTGGCCTCAAGTGGAATGGACACCGAGATGCTCTGATTCGAAGTAAGGCCGGATATCCCTGCAGTGAATTGAATGCAGGCTCGTCTTGCATCTCCATAGACGAAGGGATGTCTGAATCCCCTGTGGAGACCACAGAGAAAGTCCTAGTCCTCCGCCTCACCGAGACCGGAGGCCTCACATCCTTTGAAAACTCGAGAGGTCTGCGGAGATCAATGCTTCCAAAAGAGACGATGCCTGACTCCTCTTGAAAATGGATAGCAGTCCCAGGATCCCTGTGGTACGTGTAAAGGGACCCTGGGTCTCCCGCCTCACGTGGAGACGGGTCCCAATTGCCATGCCAAGACTCGAGGAGAATCCCGAGGTGTCCCTCGCACCTAGGCAGGAGTCCTGACGTCGCTGAACAAACACGTGTCTGGATGGGCCCTCCCCGTCGTAACTCGAGAATATACCCCAGGTTCTGGCCGCAATTCGAGAAACACCATGAGACTTCCCCCTCGCCGCGAGATGAGGCCCGATTCCCTTGCACTGCGTGCAGAGCAATTCCGTGTTCCACATCAAACGTGAAAGGGGCCTTGCTTTCCTTGAAGGCACCCTAGAGAAAACCCAAGATCACTGTCTCAAGTCTAGAGGGATCCTGAGGTCACTGGAGCTACACGAAAGGGCTCCGTGCACCCCAAATCAACTGGAGATGAGAGCTTAGTCCCTGGCTTCGACTCAAGAGGAATACCAACTTTCCACAAGCACCTCAAGAGGAGGCTTCTCTCAGCAACAGGTATGTGAGAGGGACCCTGAGTTTGTGGCCTCAAGTGGAATGGACACCGAGATGCTCTGACTCGAAGTAAGGCCGGATATCCCTGCAGTGAATTGAATGCAGGCTCATCTTGCATCTCCCAAGACGAAGGGATGTCTGAATCCCCTGTGGAGACCACAGAGAGACCTAGTCCTCCGCCTCAAAGCGACCTGAGGCCTCACATCCTTTGAAAACTCTAGAGGTCAGCGGAGATCAATGCTTCCAAAGGAGACGATGCCTGACTCCTCTTGAAAATGGATAGGAGTCCCAGGATCCCTGTGGCACGTGGAAAGGGACCCTGGGTCTCCCGCCTCATGTGGAGACGCGTCCCAATTGCCATGCCAAGACTCGAGGAGAATCCCGAGGTGTCCCTCGCACCTAGGCAGGAGTCCTGACGTCGCTGAACAAACTCGTGTCTGGAAGGGCCCTCCCCGTCGTAACTCGAGAATATACCAAAGGTTCCGGCCGCAACTCGAGAAAAACCATGAGACTTTCCCCTTGCCGCGAGATGAGGCCCGATTCCCCTGCACTGCGTGCAGAGCAATTCCGTGTTCCACATCAAACGTGAAAGGAGCCTTGATTTCCGTGATGGCAGTCCAGAGAAAACCCAAGATCACTGTCTCAAGTCTAGAGGGATCCTGAGGTCACTGGAGCAACACGAAAGGGCTCCGTGGACCCCAAATCAACTCGAGATGAGAGCTTAGTCCCTAGCTTCGACTCAAGAGGAATACGAACTTTCCACAAGGCCCTCAAGAGGAGGCTTCTCTCAGCTACAGGTATGTGAG
Source organism: Dama dama (assembly GCF_033118175.1). Lineage (NCBI taxonomy): Eukaryota > Metazoa > Chordata > Mammalia > Artiodactyla > Cervidae > Dama > Dama dama. Next base: position 4,377,627 of record NW_026870893.1, on the reverse strand, counting down.
AGGGGCCCTGAGTTTGTGGCATCAAGTGGAATGGACCCCGAGATGCTCTGACTCGAAGTAAGGCCGGATATCCCTGCAGTGAATTGAATGCAGGCTCGTCTTGCATCTCCCAAGACGAAGGGATGTCTGAATCCCCTGTGGAGAGCACAGAGAAAGACCTAGTCCTCCGCCTCAACGCGACCGGAGGCCTCACATCCTTTGAAAACTCGAGAGGTCTGCAGAGATCAATGCTTCCAAAGGAGACGATGCCCGACTCCTCTTGAAAATGGATAGGAGTCCCAGGATCCCTGTGGCACGTGGAAAGGGACCCTGGGTCTCATGCCTCACATGGAGACGCATCCCAATTGCCATGCCAAGACTCGAGGAGAATCCCGAGGTGTCCCTCGCACCTAGGCAGGAGTCCTGACGTCGCTGAACAAACACGGGTCTGGAAGGGTCCTCCCCGTCGTAACTCGAGAATATACCCCAGGTTCCGGCCGCAACTCGAGAAAAACCATGAGATTTCGCCTACACCGCGAGATGAGGCCCGATTCCCCTGCACTGCGTGCAGAGCAATTCCGTGTTCCACATCAAACGTGAAAGGAGCCTTGATTTCCTTGATGGCACTCCAGAGAAAACCCAAGATCACTGTCTCAAGTCTAGAGGGATCCTGAGGTCACTGGAGCAACACGAAAAGGCTCCGTGGACCCCAAATCAACTCGAGATGAGAGCTTAGTCCCTGGCTTCGACTCAAGAGGAATACCAACTTTCCACAAGCACCTCAAGAGGAGGCTTCTCTCATCTACAGGTATGTGAGAGGGACCCTGAGTTTGTGGCTTCAATTGAAATGGACACCGAGATGCTCTGACTCGAAGTAAGGCTGGATATCCCTGCAGTGAATTGAATGCAGGCTCGTCTTGCATCTCCCAAGACGAAGGGATGTCTGAATCCCCTGTGGAGACCACAGAGAAAGACCTAGTCCTCCGCCTCAACGCGACCGGAGGCCTCACATCCTTTGAAAACTCGAGAGGTCCGCGGAGATCAATGCTTCCAACGGAGACGATGCCTGACTCCTCTTGAAAATAGGTAGGAGTCCCAGGATCCCTGTGGCACGTGGAAAGGGACACTGGGTCTCCCGCTACACGTGGAGACGCGTCCCAATTGCCATGCCAAGACTCGAGGAGAATCCCGAAGTGTCCCTCGCACCTAGGCAGGAGTCCTGACGTCGCTGAACAAACACGTGTCTGGAAGGGCCCTCCCCGTCGTAACTCGAGAATATTCCCCAGGTTCCGGCCGCAACTCGAGAAAAACCATGAGACTTACCACTCGCCGCGAGATGAGGCCCGATTCCCCTGCCCTGCATGCAGAGCAATTCCGTATTCCACATCAAAAATGAAAGGAGCCTTGATTTCCTTGATGGCACTCCAGAGAAAACCCAAGATCACTGTCTCAAGTCTAGAGGGATCCTGAGGTCACTGGAGCAACACGAAAGGGCTCCGTGGACCCCAAATCACTTCGAGATGAGAGATTAGTCCCTGGCTTCGACTCAAGAGGAATACGAACTTTCCACAAGCTCCTCAAGAGGAGGCTTCTCTCAGCTACAAGTATGTGAGAGGGACCCTGAGTTTGTGGCCTCAAGTGGAATGGACACCGAGATGGTCTGAATCGAAGTAAGGCCGGATATCCCTGCAGTGAATTGAATGCAGGCTCGTCTTGCATCTCCCAAGACGAAGGGATGTCTGAATCCCCTGTGGAGACCACAGAGAAAGACCTAGTCCTCCGCCTCATCGCGACCGGACGCCTCACATCCTTTGAAAACTCGAGAGGTCCGCGGAGATCAATGCTTCCAAAGGAGACGATGCCTGACTCCTCTTGAAAATGGATAGGAGTCCCAGGATCCCTTTGGCACGTTATAAGGGACCCTGGGTCTCCCGCCTCACGTGGAGACTCGTCCAAATTGCCATGCCAAGACTCGAGGAGAATCCCGAGGTGTCCCTCGCACCTAGGCAGGAGTCCTGACGTCTCTGAACAAACACGTGTCTGGAAGGGTCCTCCCAATCGTAACTCGAGAATATACCCCAGGTTCCGGCCGCAAATCGAGAAAAACCATGAGATTTCCACCTAGCCGCGAGTTGAGGCCCGATTCCCCGCACTGCATGCAGAGCAATTCCGTGTTCCACATCAAACGTGAAAGGAGCCTTGATTTCCTTGATGGCACTCCAGAGAAAACCCAAGATCACTGTCTCAAGTCTAGAGGGATCCTGAGGTCACTGGAGCAACACGAAAGGGCTCCGGGACCCCAAATCAACTCGAGATGAGAGCTTAGTCCCTGGCTTCGACTCAAGAGGAATTCCAACTTTCCACAAGCACCTCAAGAGGAGGCTTCTCTCAGCTACAGGTATGTGAGAAGGACCCTGAGTTTGTGGCCTCAAGTGGAATGGACACCGAGATGCTCTGACTCGAAGTGAGGCCGGATATCCCTGCAGTGAATTGAATGCAGGCTCGTCTTGCATCTCCCAAGACGAAGGGATGTCTGAATCCCCTGTGGAGACCACAGAGAAAGACCTAGTTCTCTGCCTCCTCGCGACAGGAGGCCTCACATCCTTTGAAAACTTGAGAGGTCCTCGGAGATCAATGCTTCCAAAGGAGACGATGCCTGACTCTTCTTGAAAATGGATAGGAGTCCCAGGATCCCTGTGGCACGTGGAAAGGGACCCTGGGTCTCCCGCCTCACGTGGAGACGCGTCCCAATTGCCATGCCAAGACTCGAGGAGAATCCCGAGGTGTCCCTCGCACCTAGGCAGGAGTCCTGACGTCGCTGAACAAACACGTGTCTGGAAGGGCCCTCCCCGTCGTAACTCGAGAATATACCCCTGGTTCCGGCCGCAAATCGAGAAAAACCATGAGATTTCCCCTTCACCGCGAGATGAGGCTCTATTCCCCTGCACTGCGTTCAGAGCAATTCCGTGTTCCACATCAAACGTGAAAGGAGCCTTGATTTCCTTGATGGCACTCCAGAGAAAACCCAAGATCACTGTCTCAAGTCTAGAGGGATCCTGAGGTCACTGGAGCAACAAGAAAGGGCTCCGTGGACCACAATCAACTCGAGATGAGAGCTTAGTCCCTGGCTTCGACTCAAGAGGAATACCAACTTTCCATAAGCACCTCAAGAGGAGGCTTCTCTCAGCTACTGGTATGTGAGAGTTACCCTGAATTTGTGGCCTCAAGTGTAATGGACACCGAGATGCTCTGACTCGAAGTAAGGCCAGATATCCCTGCAGTGAATTGAATGCAGGCTCGTCTTGCATCTCCCAAGACGAAGGGATGTCTGAAAGCCCTGTGGAGACGACAGAGAAAGACCTAGTCCTCCGCCTCATCGCGACCCGAGGCCTCACATCCTTTGAAAACTTGAGAGGTCTGCGGAGATCAATGCTTCCAAAGGAGACAATGCCTGAATCCTCTTGAAAATGGATAGGAGTCCCAGGATCCCTGTCGCACGTGGAAAGGGACCCTGGGTCTCCCGCCTCAAGTGGAGACGCGTCCCAATTGCCATGGCAAGACTCGAGGAGAATCCCGAGTTGTCCCTCGCACCTAGGCAGGAGTCCTGACGTCGCTGAACAAACACGTGTCTGGAAGGGCCCTCCCGGTCGTAACTCGAGAATATACCCCAGGTTCCGGCCGCAACTCGAGAAAAACCATGAGACTTCCCCCTCGCCGCGAGATGAGGCCCGATTCCCCTGCACTGCGTGCAGAGCAATTCCGTGTTCCACATCAAACGTGAAAGGAGCCTTGATTTCCTTGATGGCACTCCAGAGAAAACCCAAGATCACTGTCTCAAGTCTAGAGGGATCCTGAGGTCACTGGAGCAACACGAAAGGGCTCCATGGACCCCACATCAACTCGAGATGAGAGCTTAGTCCCTGGCTTCGACTCAAGAGGAATACCAACTTTTCACAAGCACCTCAAGAGGAGGCTTCTCTCAGCTACACTTTTGTGAGAGGGACCCTGAGTTTGTGGCCTCAAGTGGAATGGTCACCGAGATGCTCTGACTCGAAGTAAGGCCGGATATCCCTGCAGTGAATTGTATGCAGGCTGGTCTTGCATCTCCCAAGACGAAGGGATGTCTGAATCCCCTGTGGAGACCACAGAGAAAGACCTAGTCCTCCGACTCATCAAGACCGGGGGCCTCACATCCTTTGAAAACTCGAGAGGTCTGCGGAGATCAATGCTTCCAAAGGAGACGATGCCTGACTCCTCTTGAAAATGGATAGGAGTCCCAGGATCCCTGTGGCACGTGCAAAGGGACCCTGGGTCTCCCGCCTCACGTGGAGACGCGTCCCCATTGCCATGCCAAGACTCGAGGAGAATCCCGAGGTGTCCCTCGCACCTAGGCAGGAGTCCTGACGTCGCTGAACAAACACGTGTCTGGAAGGGCCCTCCTCGTCGTAACTCGAGAATATACCCCAGGTTCCGGCCGCAACTCGAGAAAAACCATGAGACTTCCCCCTCGCCGCGAGATGAGGTCCGATTCCCCTGCACTGCGTGCAGAGCAATTCCGTGTTCCACATCAAACGTGAAAGAAGCCTTGATTTCCTTGATGGCACTCCAGGAAAAACCCAAGATCACTGTCTCAAGTCTAGAGGGATCCTGAGGTCACTGGAGCAACACGAAATGGCTCCGTGGACCCCAAATCAACTCGAGATGAGAGCTTAGTCCCTGGCTTCGACTCAAGAGGACTACCAACTTTCCACAAGCACCTTAAGAGGAGGCTTCTCTCAGCTACAGGTATGTGAGAGGGACCCTGAATTTGTGGCCTCAAATGGAATGGACACCGAGATGCTCTGACTCGAAGTAAGGCCGGATATCCCTGCAGTGAATTGAATGCAGGCTCGTCTTGCATCTCCATAGATGAAGGGATGTCTGAATCCCCTGTGGAGACCACAGAGAAAGACCTAGTCCTCCACCTCATCAAGACCGGAGGCCTCACATCCTTTGAAAACTCGAGAGTTCTGCGGAGATCAATGCTTCCAAAGGAGATGATGCCTGACTCCTCTTCAAAATAGATAGGAGTCCCAGGATTCCTGTGGCACGTGGAAAGGGACCCTGGGTCTCCCGCCTCACGTGGAGACGCGTCCCAATTGCCATGCCAAGACTCGAGGAGAATCCCGAGGTGTCCCTCGCACCTAGGCAGGAGTCCTGACGTCGCTGAACAAACACGTGTCTGGAAGGGCCCTCCTCGTCGTAACTCGAGAATATACCCCAGGTTCCGGCCGCAACTCGAGAAAAACCATGAGACTTCCCCCTCGCCGCGAGATGAGGCCCGATTCCACTACACTGCGTGCAGAGCAATTCCGTGTTCCACATCAAACGTGAAAGGAGCCTTGATTTCCTTGATGGCACTCCAGAGAAACCTCAAGATGACTGTCTCAAGTCTAGAGGGATCCTGAGGTCACTGGAGCAACAAGAAAGGGCTCTGTGAACCCCAAATCAACTCGAGATGAGAGCTTAGTCCCTGGCTTCGACTCAAGAGGAATACCAACTTTCCACAAGCACCTCAAGAGGAGTCTTCTCTCAGCTACATGTATGTGAGAGGGACCCTGAGTTGCTGGCCTCAAGTGGAATGGACACCGAGATGGTCTGAATCGAAGTAGGCTGGATATCCCTGAGGTGAATTGAATGCAGGCTCATCTTGCATCTCCCAAGACGAAGGGATGTCTGAATCCCCTGTGGAGACGACAGAGAAAGTCCTAGTCCTCCGCCTCATCGCGACCGGAGGCCTCACATCCTTTGAAAACTCGAGAGGTCTGCGGAGATCAATGCTTCCAAAGGATACAATGCCTGACTCTTCTTGAAAATTGATAGGAGTCCCAGGATCACTGTGGCACGTGCAAAGGGACCCTGGGTCTCCCGCCTCACGTGGAGACGCGTCCCCATTGCCATGCCAAGACTCGAGGAGAATCCCGAGGTGTCCCTCGCACCTAGGCAGGAGTCCTGACGTCGCTGAACAAACACGTGTCTGGAAGGGCCCTCCTCGTCGTAACTCGAGAATATACCCCAGGTTCCGGCCGCAACTCGAGAAAAACCATGAGACTTCCCCCTCGCCGCGAGATGAGGCCCGATTCCCCTGGACTGCGTGCAGAGCAATTCCGTGTTCCACATCAAACGTGAAAGGAGCCTTGATTTCCTTGATGGCACTCCAGAGAAAACCCAAGATCACTGTCTCAAGTCTAGAGGGATCCTGAGGTCACTGGAGCAACACGAAAGGGCTCCGTGGACCCCAAATCAACTCAAGATGAGGGCTTAGTCCCTGGCTTCGACTCAAGAGGAATACCAACTTTCCACAAGCACCTCAAGAGGAGGCTTCTCTCAGCTACAGGTATGTGAGAAGGACCCTGAGTTTGTGGCCTCAAGTGGAATGGACACCGAGATGCTCTGACTCGAAGTGAGTCCAGATATCCCTGCAGTGAATTGAATGCAGGCTCGTCTTGCATCTCCCAAGACGAAGGGATGTCTGAATCCCCTGTGGAGACCTCAGAGAAAGGCCTAGTTCTCTGCCTCCTCACGACCGGAGGCCTCACATCCTTTGAAAACTTGAGAGGTCCTCGGAGATCAATGCTTCCAAAGGAGACGATGCCTGACTCTTCTTGAAAATGGAGAGGAGTCCCAGGATCCCTGTGGCACGTGGAAAGGGACCCTGGGTCTCCCGCCTCACGTGGAGACGCGTCCAAATTGCCATGCCAAGACTAGAGGAGAATCCCGAGCTGTCCCTCGCACCTAGGCAGGAGTCCTGACGTCGCTGAACAAACACGTGTCTGGAAGGGCCCTCCCCGTCGTAACTCGAGAATATACCTCTGGTTCTGGCCGCAACTCGAGAAAAACCTTGAGATTTCCCCTTCACCGCGAGATGAGGCCCAATTCCCCTGCACTGCGTTCAGAGCAATTCCGTGTTCCACATCAAACGTGAAAGGAGCCTTGTTTTCCTTGATGGCACTCCAGAGAAAACCCAAGATCACAGTCTCAAGTCTAGAGGGATCCTGAAGTCACTGGAGCAACACCAAAGGGCTCCGTGGACCCCAAATCAAGTCGAGATGAGAGCTTAGTCCCTGGCTTCGACTCAAGAGGAATACCAATTTCCACAAGCACCTCAGGAGGAGGCTTCTCCCAGCTTCAGGTATGTGAGAGGGACCCTGAGTTTGTGGCCTCAAGTGGAATGGACACGGAGATGCTCTGACTCGAAGTAAGGCCGGATATCCCTGCAGTGAATTGAATGCAGGCTCGTCTTGCATCTCCCAAGACGAAGGGATGTCTGAATCCCCTGTGGAGACCACAGAGAAAGACCTAGTTCTCCGCCTCATCGAGACCGGAGGCCTCCCATACTTTGAAAACTCGAGAGGTCCGCTGAGATCAATGCTTCCAAAGGAGACGATGCCTGACTCTTCTTGAAAATGGATAGGAGTCCCAGGATCCCTGTGGCACGTGGAAAGGGACCCTGGGTCTCCCGCCTCACGTGGAGTGGCGTGCCAATTGCCATGCCAAGACTCGAGGAGAATCCCGAGTTGTCCCTCGCACCTAGGCAGGAGTCCTGACGTCGCTGAACAAACACGTGTCTGGAAGGGCCCTCCCCGTCGTAACTCGAGAATATACCCCAGGTTCCGGCCGCAACTCCAGAAAAACCATGAGATTTCCCCTTCACCGCGAGATGAGGCCCAATTCCCCTGCACTGCGTTCAGAGCAATTCCGTGTTCCACATCAAACGTGAAAGGAGCCTTGATTTCCTTGATGGCACTCCAGAGAAAACCCAAGATCACTGGCTCAAGTCTAGAGGGATCCTGAGGTCACTGGAGCAACAAGAAAGGGCTCCGTGGACCACAAATCAACTCGAGATGAAAGCTTAGTCCCTGGCTTCGACTCAAGAGGTATACCAACTTTCCATAAGCACCTCAAGAGGAGGCTTCTCTCAGCTACAGGTATGTGAGAGTTACCCTGAATTTGTGGCCTCAAGTGTAATGGACACCGAGATGCTCTGACTCGAAGTAAGGCCGGATATCCCTGCAGTGAATTGAATGCAGGCTCGTCTTGCATCTCCCAAGACGAAGGGATGTCTGAAAGCCCTGTGGAGACGACAGAGAAAGACCTAGTCCTCTGCCTCATCGCGACCCGAGGCCTCACATCCTTTGAAAACTCGAGAGGTCTGAGGAGATCAATGCTTCCAAAGGAGACAATGCCTGAATCCTCTTGAAAATGGATAGGAGTCCCAGGATCCCTGTCGCACGTGGAAAGGGACCCTGGGTCTCCCGCCTCAAGTGGAGACGCGTCCCAATTGCCATGCCAAGACTCGAGGAGAATCCCGAGGTGTCCCTCGCACCTAGGCAGGAGTCCTGACGTCGCTGAACAAACACGTGTCTGGACGGGCCCTCCCGTCGTAACTCGAGAATATACCCCAGGTTCCGGCCGCAACTCGAGAAAAACCATGAGACTTCCCCCTCGCCGCGAGATGAGGCCCGATTCCCCTGCACTGCGTGCAGAGCAATTCCGTGTTCCACATCAAACGTGAAAGGAGCCTTGATTTCCTTGATGGCACTCCAGAGAAAACCCAAGATCACTGTCTCAAGTCTAGAGGGATCCTGAGGTCACTGGAGCAACACGAAAGGGCTCCATGGACCCCACATCAACTCGAGATGAGAGCTTAGTCCCTGGCTTCGACTCAAGAGGAATACCAACTTTTCACAAGCACCTCAAGAGGAGGCTTCTCTCAGCTACACTTTTGTGAGAGGGACCCTGAGTTTGTGGCCTCAAGTGGAATGGTCACCGAGATGCTCTGACTCGAAGTAAGGCCGGATATCCCTGCAGTGAATTGAATGCAGGCTGGTCTTGCATCTCCCAAGACGAAGGGATGTCTGAATCCCCTGTGGAGACCACAGAGAAAGACCTAGTCCTCCGACTCATCAAGACCGGGGGCCTCACATCCTTTGAAAACTCGAGAGGTCTGCGGAGATCAATGCTTCCAAAGGAGACGATGCCTGACTCCTCTTGAAAATGGATAGGAGTCCCAGGATCCCTGTGGCACGTGCAAAGGGACCCTGGGTCTCCCGCCTCACGTGGAGACGCGTCCCCATTGCCATGCCAAGACTCGAGGAGAATCCCGAGGTGTCCCTCGCACCTAGGCAGGAGTCCTGACGTCGCTGAACAAACACGTGTCTGGAAGGGCCCTCCTCGTCGTAACTCGAGAATATACCCCAGGTTCCGGCCGCAACTCGAGAAAAACCATGAGACTTCCCCCTCGCCGCGAGATGAGGTCCGATTCCCCTGCACTGCGTGCAGAGCAATTCCGTGTTCCACATCAAACGTGAAAGAAGCCTTGATTTCCTTGATGGCACTCCAGGAAAAACCCAAGATCACTGTCTCAAGTCTAGAGGGATCCTTAGGTCACTGGAGCAACACGAAATGGCTCCGTGGACCCCAAATCAACTCGAGATGAGAGCTTAGTCCCTGGCTTCGACTCAAGAGGACTACCAACTTTCCACAAGCACCTTAAGAGGAGGCTTCTCTCAGCTACAGGTATGTGAGAGGGACCCTGAATTTGTGGCCTCAAATGGAATGGACACCGAGATGCTCTGACTCGAAGTAAGGCCGGATATCCCTGCAGTGAATTGAATGCAGGCTCGTCTTGCATCTCCATAGATGAAGGGATGTCTGAATCCCCTGTGGAGACCACAGAGAAAGACCTAGTCCTACACCTCATCAAGACCGGAGGCCTCACATCCTTTGAAAACTCGAGAGTTCTGCGGAGATCAATGCTTCCAAAGGAGATGATGCCTGACTCCTCTTCAAAATAGATAGGAGTCCCAGGATTCCTGTGGCACGTGGAAAGGGACCCTGGGTCTCCCGCCTCACGTGGAGACGCGTCCCAATTGCCATGCCAAGACTCGAGGAGAATCCCGAGGTGTCCCTCGCACCTAGGCAGGAGTCCGACGTCGCTGAACAAACACGTGTCGGGAAGGGCCCTCCCTGTCGTAACTCGAGAATATACCCCAGGTTCCGGCCGCAACTCGAGAAAAACCATGAGACTTCCCCCTCGCCGCGAGATGAGGCCCGATTCCACTGCACTGCGTGCAGAGCAATTCCGTGTTCCACATCAAACGTGAAAGGAGCCTTGATTTCCTTGATGGCACTCCAGAGAAACCTCAAGATGACTGTCTCAAGTCTAGAGGGATCCTGAGGTCACTGGAGCAACAAGAAAGGGCTCTGTGGACCCCAAATCAACTCGAGATGAGAGCTTAGTCCCTGGCTTCGACTCAAGAGGAATACCAACTTTCCACAAGCACCTCAAGAGGAGTCTTCTCTCAGCTACAGGTATGTGAGAGGGACCCTGAGTTGCTGGCCTCAAGTGGAATGGACACCGAGATGGTCTGAATCGAAGTAGGCCGGATATCCCTGAGGTGAATTGAATGCAGGCTCATCTTGCATCTCCCAAGACGAAGGGATGTCTGAATCCCCTGTGGAGACGACAGAGAAAGTCCTAGTCCTCCGCCTCATCGCGACCGGAGGCCTCACATCCTTTGAAAACTCGAGAGGTCTGCGGAGATCAATGCTTCCAAAGGATACAATGCCTGACTCTTCTTGAAAATTGATAGGAGTCCCAGGATCACTGTGGCACGTGCAAATGGACCCTGGGTCTCCTGCTTCACGTGGAGACGCATCCCAAATGCCATGCCAAGACTCGAGGAGAATCCCCAGGTTTCCCTCGTACCTAGGCAGGAGTCCTGACGTCGCTGAGCAAACACGTGTCTGGAAGGGCCCTCCCGGTCGTAATTCGAGAATATACCCCAGGTTCCAGCCGCAACTCCAGAAAAACCATGAGACTTCCCCCTCGCCGCGAGATGAGGCCCGATTCCCCTGGACTGCGTGCAGAGCAATTCCGTGTTCCACATCAAACGTGAAAGGAGCCTTGATTTCCTTGATGGCACTCCAGAGAAAACCCAAGATCACTGTCTCAAGTCTAGAGGGATCCTGAGGTCACTGGAGCAACACGAAAGGGCTCCGTGGACCCCAAATCAACTCAAGATGAGAGCTTAGTCCCTGGCTTCGACTCAAGAGGAATACCAACTTTCCACAAGCACCTCAAGAGGAGGCTTCTCTCAGCTACAGGTATGTGAGAAGGACCCTGAGTTTGTGGCCTCAAGTGGAATGGACACCGAGATGCTCTGACTCGAAGTGAGTCCAGATATCCCTGCAGTGAATTGAATGCAGGCTCGTCTTGCATCTCCCAAGACGAAGGGATGTCTGAATCCCCTGTGGAGACCTCAGAGAAAGGCCTAGTTCTCTGCCTCCTCACGACCGGAGGCCTCACATCCTTTGAAAACTTGAGAGGTCCTCGGAGATCAATGCTTCCAAAGGAGACGATGCCTGACTCTTCTTGAAAATGGATAGGAGTCCCAGGATCCCTGTGGCACGTGGAAAGGGACCCTGGGTCTCCCGCCTCACGTGGAGACGCGTCCAAATTGCCATGCCAAGACTAGAGGAGAATCCCGAGCTGTCCCTCGCACCTAGGCAGGAGTCCTGACGTCGCTGAACAAACACGTGTCTGGAAGGGCCCTCCCCGTCGTAACTCGAGAATATACCTCTGGTTCTGGCCGCAACTCGAGAAAAACCTTGAGATTTCCCCTTCACCGCGAGATGAGGCCCAATTCCCCTGCACTGCGTTCAGAGCAATTCCGTGTTCCACATCAAACGTGAAAGGAGCCTTGATTTCCTTGATGGCACTCCAGAGAAAACCCAAGATCACTGGCTCAAGTCTAGAGGGATCCTGAGGTCACTGGAGCAACAAGAAAGGGCTCCGTGGACCACAAATCAACTCGAGATGAGAGCTTAGTCCCTGGCTTCGACTCAAGAGGTAAACCAACTTTCCATAAGCACCTCAAGAGGAGGCTTCTCTCAGCTACAGGTATGTGAGAGTTACCCTGAATTTGTGGCCTCAAGTGTAATGGACACCGAGATGCTCTGACTCGAAGTAAGGCCGGATATCCCTGCAGTGAATTGAATGCAGGCTCGTCTTGCATCTCCCAAGACGAAGGGATGTCTGAAAGCCCTGTGGAGACGACAGAGAAAGACCTAGTCCTCTGCCTCATCGCGACCCGAGGCCTCACATCCTTTGAAAACTCGAGAGGTCTGAGGAGATCAATGCTTCCAAAGGAGACAATGCCTGAATCCTCTTGAAAATGGATAGGAGTCCCAGGATCCCTGTCGCACGTGGAAAGGGACCCTGGGTCTCCCGCCTCAAGTGGAGACGCGTCCCAATTGCCATGCCAAGACTCGAGGAGAATCCCGAGGTGTCCCTCGCACCTAGGCAGGAGTCCTGACGTCGCTGAACAAACACGTGTCTGGACGGGCCCTCCCGTCGTAACTCGAGAATATACCCCAGGTTCCGGCCGCAACTCGAGAAAAACCATGAGACTTCCCCCTCGCCCTGAGATGAGGCCCGATTCCCCTGCACTGCGTGCAGAGCAATTCCGTGTTCCACATCAATCATGAAAGGAGCTTTGATTTCCTTGATGACACTCTAGAGAAAACCCAAGATCACTATCTCAAGTCTAGAAGGATCCTGAGGTCACTGGAGCAACAGGAAAGGGCTCCGTGGACCCCAAATCAACTACAGATGAGAGTTTAGTCCCTGGCTTCGACTCAAGAGGAATACCAACTTTCCACAAGCACCTCAAGAGGAGGCTTCTCTCAGCTACAGGTATGTGAGAGGGACCCTGAGTTTGTGGCCTCAAGTGGAATGGACACCGAGATGCTCTGACTCGAAGTAAGGCCGGATATCCCTGCAGTGAATTGAATGCAGGCTCGTCTTGCATCTCCCAAGACGAAGGGATGTCTGAATCCCCTGTGGAGACCACAGAGAAAGACCTAGTTCTCCGCCTCCTCGCGACCGGAGGCCTCACATCCTTTGAAAACTCGAGAGGTCCGCGGAGATCAATGCTTCCAAAGGAGACGATGCCTGACTCCTCTTCAAAATGGATAGGAGTCCCAGGATCCCTGTGGCACGTGGAAAGGGACACTGCGTCTCCCGCCTAACGTGGAGACGCGTCCCAATTGCCATGCCAAGACTCGAGGAGAATCCCGAGGTGTCCCTCGCACCTAGGCAGGAGTCCTGACGTCGCTGAACAAACACGTGTCTGGAAGGGCCCTCCCGTCGTAACTCGAGAATATACCCCAGGTTCCGGCCGCAACTCGAGAAAAACCATGAGACTTCCCCCTCGCCGCGAGATGAGGCCCGATTCCCCTGCACTGCGTGCAGAGCAATTCCGTGTTCCACATCAATCGTGAAAGGAGCCTTGATTTCCTTGATGGCACTCTAGAGAAAACCCAAGATCACTATCTCAAGTCTAGAAGGATCCTGAGGTCACTGGAGCAACAGGAAAGGGCTCCGTGGACCCCAAATCAACTCCAGATGAGAGCTTAGTCCCTGGCTTCGACTCAAGAGGAATACCAACTTTCCACAAGCACCTCAAGAGGAGGCTTCTCTCAGCTACAGGTATGTGAGAGGGCCCCTGAGTTTGTGGCCTCAAGTGGAATGGACACCGAGATGCTCTGACTCGAAGTAAGGCCGGATATCCCTGCAGTGAATTGAATGCAGGCTCGTCTTGCATCTCCCAAGACGAAGGGATGTCTGAATCCCCTGTGGAGACCACAGAGAAAGACCTAGTTCTCCGCCTCCTCGCGACCGGAGGCCTCACATCCTTTGAAAACTCGAGAGGTCCGCGGAGATCAATGCTTCCAAAGGAGACGATGCCTGACTCCTCTTCAAAATGGATAGGAGTCCCAGGATCCCTGTGGCACGTGGAAAGAGACACTGGGTCTCCCGCCTAACGTGGAGACGCGTCCCAATTGCCATGCCAAGACTCGAGGAGAATCCCGAGGTGTCCCTCGCACCTAGGCAGGAGTCCTGACGTCGCTGAACAAACACGTGTCTGGAAGGGCCCTCCCCGTCGTAACTCGAGAAAATACCCTAGGTTCTGACCGTAACTTGAGAAAAACCATGAGACATCCCCCTTGCCGCGAGATGAGGCCCGATTCCCATGCACTGTGTGCAGAGCAATTCCGTGTTCCACATCAAACTTGAAAGGAACCTTGATTTCCTTGATGGCACTCCAGAGAAAACCCAAGATCACTGTCTCAAGTCTAGAGGGATCCTGAGGTCACTGGAGCAACAAGAAAGGGCTCCGTGGACCCCAAATCAACTCGAGATGAGAGCTTAGTCCCTGGCTTCGACTCAAGAGGAATACCAACTTTCCATAAGCACCTCAAGAGGAGGCTTCTCTCAGCTAAAGGTATGTGAGAGTGACCCTGAATTTGTGGCCTCAAGTGTAAAAGACACCGAGATGCTCTGACTCGAAGTAAGGCCGGATATCCCTGCAGTGAATTGAATGCAGGCTCGTCTTGCATCTCCCAAAACGAAGGGATGTCTGAAAGCCCTGTGGAGACGACAGAGAAAGACCTAGTCCTCTGCCTCATCGCGACCCGAGGCCTCACATCTTTGAAAACTCGAGAGGTCTGAGGAGATCAATGCTTCCAAAGGAGACAATGCCTGAATCCTCTTGAAAATGGATAGGAGTCCCAGGATCCCTGTCGCACGTGGAAAGGGACCCTGGGTCTCCCGCCTCACGTGGAGATGCGTCCCAATTGTCATGCCAAGACTCGAGGAGAATCCCGAGGTGTCCCTCGCACCTAGGCAGGAGTCCTGACGTCGCTGAACAAACACGTGTCTGGAAGGGCCCTCCCCGTCGTAACTCGAGAATATACCCCAGGTTCCGGCCGCAACTCTAGAAACACCATGAGACTTCCCCCTCGCCGCGAGATGAGGCCCGATTCCCCTGGACTGCGTGCAGAGCAATTCCGTGTTCCACATTAAACGTGAAAGGAGCCTTGATTTCCTTGATGGCACTCCAGAGAAAACCCAAGATCACTGTCTCAAGTCCTGAGGTCAATGGAGCAACACCAAAGGGCTCCATGGACCCCAAATCAACTCGTGATGAGAGCTTAGTTCCTGGCTTCGACTCAAGAGGAATACCAACTTTCCACAAGCACCTCAAGAGGAGGCTTCTCTCAGCTACAGGTATGTGAGAGGGACCCTGAGTTTGTGGCCTCAAGTGGAATGGAAACCGAGATGCTTTGACTCGAAGTAAGGCCGGATATCCCTGCAGTGAATTGAATGCAGGCTCGTCTTGCATCTCCATAGACGAAGGGATGTCTGAATCCCCTGTGGAGACCACAGAGAAAGTCTTAGTCCTCCGCCTCATCGCGACCGGAGGCCTCACATCCTTTGAAAACTCGAGAGGTCCGCTGAGATCAATGCTTCCAAAGGAGACGATGCCTGACTCTTCTTGAAAATGGATAGGAGTCCCAGGATCCCTGTGGCACGTGGAAAGGGACCCTGGGTCTCCCGCCTCACGTGGAGACGCGTCCCAATTGCCATGCCAAGACTCGAGGAGAATCCCGAGGGGTCCCTCGCACCTAGGCAGGAGTCCTGACGTCGCTGAACAAACACGTGTCTGGAAGGGCCCTCCCCGTCGTAACTCGAGAATATACCCCAGGTTCCGGCCGCAACTTGAGAAAAACCATGAGACTTCCGCCTCGCCGCGAAATGAGGCCAGATTCCCCTGCACTGCGTGCAGAGCAATTCCGTGTTCCACATTAAACGTGAAAGGAGCCTTGATTTCCTTGATGGCACTCCAGAGAAAACCCAAGATCACTGTCTCAAGTCTAGAGGGATCCTGACGTCACTGGAGCAACACCAAAGGGCTCCATAGACCCCAAATCAACTCGTGATGACAGCTAGTCCCTGGCTTCGACTCAAGAGGAATACCAACTTTCCACAAGCACCTCAAGAGGAGGCTTCTCTCAGCTACAGGTATGTGAGAGGGCCCCTGAGTTTGTGGCCTCAAGTGGAATGGACACCGAGATGCTCTGACTCGAAGTAAGGCCGGATATCCCTGCAGTGAATTGAATGCAGGCTCGTCTTGCATCTCCCAAGACGAAGGGATGTCTGAATCCCCTGTGGAGACCACAGAGAAAGACCTAGTTCTCCGCCTCATCGAGACAGGAGGCCTCCCATCCTTTGAAAACTCGAGAGGTCCCTGGAGATCAATACTTCCAAAGGAGACGATGCCTGACTCCTCTTGAAAATGGATAGCAGTCCCAGGATCCCTGTGGCACGTGGAAAGGGACCCTGGGTCTCCCGCCTCACGTGGACACGCGTCCCAATTGCCATGCCAAGACTCGAGGAGAATCCCGAGGTGTCCCTCGCACCTAGGCAGGAGTCCTGACGTCGCTGAACAAACACGTGTCTGGAAGGGCCCTCCCCGTCGTAACTCGAGAATGTACCCTAGGTTCCGACCGTAACTTGAGAAAAACCATGAGACATCCCCCTTGCCGCGAGATGAGGCCCGATTCCCATGCACTGTGTGCAGAGCAATTCCGTGTTCCACATCAAACTTGAAAGGAGCCTTGATTTCCTTGATGGCACTCCAGAGAAAACCCAAGATCACTGTCTCATGTCTAGAGGTATCCTGAGGTCACTGGAGCAACAAGAAAGGGCTCCCTGGACCCCAAATCAACTCGAGATGAGAGCTTAGTCCCTGGCTTCGACTCAAGAGGAATACCAACTTTCCATAAGCACCTCAAGAGGAGGCTTCTCTCAGCTAAAGGTATGTGAGAGTGACCCTGAATTTGTGGCCTCAAGTGTATTGGACACCGAGATGCTCTGACTCGAAGTAAGGCCGGATATCCCTGCAGTGAATTGAATGCAGGCTCGTCTTGCATCTCCCAAGACGAAGGGATGTCTGAATCCCCTGTGGAGATGACAGAGAAAGAGCTAGTCCTCCGCCTCATCGCGAGCGGAGGCCTCACATCCTTTGAAAACTCGAGAGGTCCGCGGAGATCAATGCTTCCAAAGGAGACGATGCCTGACTCCTCTTCAAAATGGATAGGAGTCCCAGGATCGCTGTGGCACGTGGAGAGGGACCCTGGGTCTCCCGCCTCACGTGGAGACGCGTCCCAATTGCCATGCCAAGACTCGAGGAGAACCCCGAGGTGTCCCTCGCACCTAGGCAGGAGTCCTGACGTCGCTGAACAAACACGTGTCTGGAAGGGCCCTCCCCGTCTTAACTCGAGAATATACCCCAGGTTCCGGCCGCAACTCGAGAAAAACCATGAGACTTCCCCCTCGCCGCGAGATGAGGCCCGATTCCCCTGCACTGCGTGCAGAGCAATTCCGTGTTTCACAGCAAAAGTGAAAGGAGCCTTGATTTCCTTGATGGCACTCCAGAGAAAACCCAAGATCACTGTCTCAAGTATAGAGGGATCCTGAGGTCAATGGAGTAACAGGAAAGGGCTCCGTGGACACCAAATCAACTCGAGATGAGAGCTTAGTACCTGGCTTCCACTCAAGAGGAATATCAACTTTCCACAAGCACCTCAAGAGGAGGCTTCTCTCAGCTACAGGTATGTGAGAGGGACCCTGAGTTTGTGGCCTCAAGTGGAATAGACATCGAGATGCTCTGACTCGATGTAAGGCTGGATATCCCTGCAGTGAATTGAATGCAGGCTCGTCTTGCATCTCCCAAGACGAAGGGATGTCTGAATCACCTGTGGAGACCACAGAGAAAGACCTAGTTCTCCGCCTCATCGCGACCGGAGGCCTCACATCCTTTGAAAATTCGAGAGGTCTGCGGAGATCAATGCTTCCAAAGGAGACGATGCCTGACTCCTCTTGAAAATGGATAGGAGTCCCAGGATCCCTGTGGCACGTGGAAAGGGACACTGGGTCTCCCGCCTCACGTGGAGACGCGTCCCAATTGCCATGCCAAGACTCGAGGAGAATCCCGAGGTGTCCCTCGCACCTAGGCAGGAGTCCTGACATCGCTGAACAAACACGTGTCTGGAAGGGCCCTCCCCATCGTAACTCGAGAATATACCCCAGGTTCGGGCCGCAACTCGAGAAAAACCATGAGATTTCCCCCTCGCCGCGAGTTGAGGCCCGATTCACCTGCACTGCATGCAGAGCAATTCCGTGTTCCACATGAAACGTGAAAGGAGCCTTGATTTCCTTGATGACACTCCAGAGAAAACCCAAGATCAATGTCTCAAGTCTAGAGGGATCCTGAGGTCACTGGACCAACAGGAAAGGGCTCCGTGGACCGAAATACACTCGAGATGAGAGCTTAGTCCCTGGCTTAGACTCAAGAGGAATACCAACTTTCCACAAGCACCTCAAGAGGAGGCTTCTCTCAGCTACATGTATATTTGAGGGACCCCGAGTTTGTGGCCTCAAGTGGAATGGACACCGAGATGCTCTGACTCGAAGTAAGGCCGGATATCCCTGCAGTGAATTGAATGCAGGCTCGTCTTGCATCTCCCAAGACGAAGGGATGTCTGAATCCCCTGTGGAGACCACAGAGAAAGACCTAGTCCTCCGCCTCCTCGCAACCGGAGGCCTCATATCCTTTGAAAATTCCAGAGGTCCGCTGAGATCAATACTTGCGAAGGAGACGATGCCTGACTCCTCTTGAAAATGGATAGGAGTCCCAGGATCACTGTGGCACGTGGAAAGGGACTCTCGGTCTCCCGCCTCACGTGGAGACGCGTCCCAATTGCCATGCCAAGACTCGAGGAAAATCTCGAGGAATCCCTCACACCTAGGCAGGAGTCCTGACGTCGCTGAACAAACACGTGTCTGGAAGGGCCCTCCCCATCGTAACTCGAGAATATACCCAGGTTCCGGCGCAACTCGAGAAAAACCATGAGACTTCCCCCTCGCCGCGCGATGAGGCCCGATTCCCCTGCACTGCGTGCAGAGCAATTCCGTGTTCCACATCAAACGAGAAAAAAGCCTTGATTTCCTTGATGGCACTCCAGAGAAAACCCAAGATCACTGTCTCAAGTCTAGAGGGATCCTGAGGTCACTGTAGCAACACAAAAGGGCTCTGTGCACCCCAAATCAACTCGAGATGAGAGCTTAGTTCCTGGCTTCGACTCAAGAGGAATTCCAACTTTCCACAAGCACCTCAAGGGGAGGATTCTCTCAGCCACATGTATGTGAGAGGGACCCTGAGTTTGTGGGCTCAAGTGGAATGGACACCGAGATGCTCTGTCTCGAAGTAAGGCCGGATATCCCTGCAGTGAATTGAATGCAGGCTCGTCTTGCATCTCCCAAGACGAAGGGATGTCTGAATCCCCTGTGGAGACGACAGAGAAAGAACTAGTTCTCCGCCTCATCGCGACCGGAGGCCTCACATCCTTTGAAAACTCGAGCGGTCCACGGAGATCAATGCTTCCAAAGGAGACGATGCCTGACTCCTCTTGAAAATGGATAGGAGTCCCAGGATCCCTGTGGCACGTGGAAAGGGACCCTGGGTCTCCCGCCTCACGTGGAGACGCATCCCAATTGCCATGCCAAGACTCGAGGAGTATCCCGAGTTGTCCCTCGCACCTAGGCAGGGGTCCTGACGTTGCTGAACAAACATGTGTCTGGAAAGACCCTCCCCGTCGTAACTCGAGAATATACCCCAGGTTCCGGCCGCAACTCGAGAACAACCATGAGACTTCCCCCTCGCCGCGAGATGAGGCCTGATTCCCCTGCAATGCATGCAGAGCAATTCCGTGTTCCACATCAAACGTGAAAGGAGCCTTGATTTCCTTGATGGCACTCCATACAAAACCCAAGATCACTGTCTCAAGCCTAGAGGGATCCTGAGGTCACTGTAGCAACAAGAAAGGGCTCCGTGGACCCAAAACCAACTCGAGATGAGAACTTAGTCCCTGGCTTCGACTCAAGGGGAATACCAACTTTCCACAAGCACCTCAAGCGGAGGCTTCTCTCAGCTACAGGTATGTGAGAGGGACCCTGAGTTAGTGGCCTTAAGTGGAATGGACACCGAGACGCTGTGACTCGAGGTAAGGCCGGATATCCCTGCAGTGAACTGAATGCATGCTCGTCTTGCATCTCCCAAGACGAAGGGATGTCTGAATCCACTGTGGAGACCACAGAGAAAGACCTAGTTCTCCGTCTCATCGAGACCGGAGGACTCACAACCTTTGAAAATTCGAGAGGTCCACGGAGATCAATGCTTCCAAAGGAGACGATGCCTGACTCCTCTTCAAAATGGATAGGAGTCCCAGGATCCCTGTGGCACGTGGAAAGGGACCCTGGGTCTCTTGCCTCATGTGGAGACGCGTTCCAATTGCCATGCCAAGACTTTAGGAGAATCCAAAGGTGTCCCTCGCACCTATCACGTGTCTGGAAGGGCCCTCCCCTTCGTAACTCGAGAATATACCCCAGGTTCAGGCCGCAACTCGAGAAAAACCATGAGACTTCCCCCTCGCCGCGAGATGAGGCCCGATTCCCATGCCCTGCGTGCAGAGCAACTCCGTGTTCCACATCAAACGTGAAAGGAGCCTTGATTTCCTTGATGGCACTCCAGAGAAAACCCAAGATCACTGTCTCAAGTCTAGAGGGATCCTGAGGTCACTGGAGCAACACGAACGGGCTCCGTGGACCCCAAATCAACTCGAGATGAGAGCTTAGTCCCTGGCTTCGACTCAAGAGGAATACCAACTTTCCACAAGCACCTCAAGAGGAGGCTTCTCTCAGCTACAGGTATGTGAGAGGGACCCTGAGTTTGTGGCCTCAAGTGGAATGGACACCGAGATGCTCTGACTCGAAGTAAGGCCGGATATCCCTGCAGTGAATTGAATGCAGGCTCGTCTTGCATCTAACAAGACGAAGGGATGTCTGAATCCCCTGTGGAGACCACAGAGAAAGACCGAGTTCTCCGCCTCATCGAGACCGGAGGCCTCACATTCTTGGAAAACTCGAGAGGTCCGCGGAGATCAATGCTTCCAAAGGAGACGATGCCTGACTCCTCTTGAAAATGGATAGGAGTCCCAGGATCCCTGTGGCACGTGGAAAGGGACCCTGGGTCTCCCGCCTCACGTGGAGACGCGTCCAAATTGCCATGCCAAGACTCGAGGAGAATCCCGAGGTGTCCCTCACACCTAGGCAGGAGTCCTGACGTCGCTGAACAAACACGTGTCTGGAAGGGCCCTCCCCGTCGTAACTCGAGAACATACCCCAGGTTCGGGCCGCAACTCGAGAAAAACAATGAGATTTCCCCCTCGCCGCGAGTTGAGGCACGATTCCCCTGCACTGCATGCAGAGCAATTCCGTGTTCCACATCAAACGTGTAAGGAGCCTTGATTTCCTTGATGACACTCCAGAGAAAACCCAAGATCACTGTCTCAAGTCTAGAGGGATCCTGAGGTCACTGGACCAACAGGAAAGGGCTCCGTGGACCGAAATACACTCGAGATGAGAGCTTAGTCCCTGGCGTAGACTCAAGAGGAATACCAACTTTCCACAAGCACCTCAAGAGGAAGCTTCTCTCAGCTACATGTATATTTGAGGGACCCCGAGTTTGTGGCCTCAAGTGGAATGGACACCGAGATGCTCTGACTCGAAGTAAGGCCGGATATCCCTGCAGTGAATTGAATGCAGGCTCGTCTTGCATCTCCCAAGACGAAGGGATGTCTGAATCCACTTTGGAGACCACAGAGAAAAACCTAATTCTCCGCCTACTCGCGAGCGGAGGCCTCACATCCTTTGAAAACTCGAGAGTTCCGCGGAGATCATTGCTTCCAAAGGAGACGATGACTGACTCCTCTTGAAAATGGATAGGAGTCCCAGGATCCCTGTGGCACGTGGAAAGGGACCCTGGGTCTCCCGCCTCATGTGGAGACGCGTCCCAATTGCCATGCCAAGACTCGAGGAGTATCCCGAGGTGTCCCTCGCACCTAGGCAAGAGTCCTGACGTCGCTGAACAAACACGTGTCTGGAAGGGCCCTCCCCGTCGTAACTCGAGAATATACCCCAGGTTCCGGCCGCAAGTCGAGAAAAACCATGAGACTTCCCCCTCGCCGCGAGATGAGGCCCGATTCCCCTGCCCTGCATGCAGAGCAATTCTGTATTCCACATCAAAAGTGAAAGGAACCTTGATTTCCTTGATGGCACTCCAGAGAAAACCCAAGATCACTGTCCCTAGTCTAGAGGGATCCTGAGGTCACTGGAGCAACACGAAAGGGCTCCATGGTCCCCAAATCAACTCGAGATGAGAGCTTAGTCCCTGGCTTCGACTCAAGAGGAATACCAACTTTCCACAAGCACCTCAAGAGGAGGCTTCTCTCAGCTACAGGTATGTGAGAGGGCCCCTGAGTTTGTGGCCTCAAGTGGATTGGACACCGAGATGCTCTGACTCGAAGTAAGGCCGGATATCCCTGCAGTGAATTGAATGCAGGCTCGTCTTGCATCTCCCAAGACGAAGGGATGTCTGAATCCCCTGTGGAGACCACAGAGAAAGACCTAACTTTCTGCCTTATCGCTACCAGAGGCCTCACATCCTTTGAAAATTCGAGAGGTCCGCGGAGATCAATGCTTCCAACGGAGACGATGCCTGACTCCTCTTGAAAATGGATAGGAGTCCCAGGATCCCTGTGGCACGTAGAAAGGGACCCTGGGTCGCCCGCCTCACTTGGAGACGCGTCCCCATTGCCATGCCAAGACTCGAGGAGAATCCCGAGGTGACCCTCGCACCTAGGCAGGAGTCCTGACGTCGCTGAACAAACACGTGTCTGGAAGGGCCCTCCCCGTCGTAACTCGAGAATATACCCCAGGTTCCGGCCGCAACTCGAGAAAAACCATGAGACTTCCCCCTCGCCGCTGGATGAAGCCCGATTCCCCTGCACTGCGTGCAGAACAATTCCGTGTTCCACATCAAACGTGAAAGGAGCCTTGATTTCCTTGATGGCACTCCAGAGAAAACCCAAGATCACTGTTCCTAGTCTAGAGGTATCCTGAGGTCACTGGAGCAACACGAAAGGGCTCCATGGACCCCAAATCAACTCGAGATGAGAGCTTAGTCCCTGGCTTCGACTCAAGAGGAATACCAACTTTCCACAAGCACCTCAAGAGGAGGCTTCTCTCAGCTACAGGTATGTGAGAGGGCCCCTGAGTTTGTGGCCTCAAGTGGATTGGACACCGAGATGCTCTGACTCGAAGTAAGGCCGGATATCCCTGCAGTGAATTGAATGCAGGCTCGTCTTGCATCTCCCAAGACGAAGGGATGTCTGAATCCCCTGTGGAGATGACAGAGAAAGAGCTAGTCGTCCGCCTCATCGCGAGCGGAGGCCTCACATCCTTTGAAAACTCGAGAGGTCCGCGGAGATCAATGCTTCCAAAGGAGACGATGCCTGACTCCTCTTCAAAATGGATAGGAGTCCCAGGATCCCTGTGGCACGTGGAAAGGGACCCTGGGTCTCCTGCCTCACGTGGAGACGCGTCCCAATTGCCATGCAAAGACTCGAGGAGAACCCCGAGGTGTCCCTCGCACCTAGGCAGGAGTCCTGACGTCGCTGAACAAACACGTGTCTGGAAGGGCCCTCCCCGTCTTAACTCAAGAATATAACCCAGGTTCCGGCCGCAACTCGAGAAAAACCATGAGACTTCCCCCTCGCCGCGAGATGAGGCCCGATTTCCCTGAACTGCGTGCAGAGCAATTCCGTGTTCCACATCAAAAGTGAAAGGAGCCTTGATTTCCTTGATGGCACTCCAGAGAAAACCCAAGATCACTGTCTCAAGTCTAGAGGGATCCTGAGGTCAATGGAGTAACAGGAAAGGGCTCCGTGGACCCCAAATCAACTCGAGATGAGAGCTTAGTACCTGGCTTCCACTCAAGAGGAATATCAACTTTCCACAAGCACCTCAAGAGGAGGCTTCTCTCAGCTACAGGTATGTGAGAGGGACCCTGAGTTTGTGGCCTCAAGTGGAATAGACACCGAGATGCTCTGACTCGATGTAAGGCTGGATATCCCTGCAGTGAATTGAATGCAGGCTCGTCTTGCATCTCCCAAGACGAAGGGATGTCTGAATCCCCTGTGGAGACCACAGAGAAAGACCTAGTTCTCCGCCTCATCGCGACCGGAGGCCTCACATCCTTTGAAAACTCGAGAGGTCCGCGGAGATCAATGCTTCCAAAGGAGACGATGCCTGACTCCTCTTGAAAATGGATAGGAGTCCCAGGATCCCTGTGGCACGTGGAAAGGGACACTGGGTCTCCCGCCTCACGTGGAGACGCGTCCCAATTGCCATGCCAAGACTCGAGGAGAATCCCGAGGTGTCCCTCGCACCTAGGCAGGAGTCCTGACATCGCTGAACAAACACGTGTCTGGAAGGGCCCTCCCCGTCGTAACTCGAGAATATACCCCAGGTTCGGGCCGCAACTCGAGAAAAACCATGAGATTTCGCCCTCGCCGCGAGTTGAGGCCCGATTCACCTGCACTGCATGCAGAGCAATTCCGTGTTCCACATGAAACGTGAAAGGAGCCTTGATTTCCTTGATGACACTCCAGAGAAAACCCAAGATCAATGTCTCAAGTCTAGAGGGATCCTGAGGTCACTGGACCAACAGGAAAGGGCTACGTGGACCGAAATACACTCGAGATGAGAGCTTAGTCCCTGGCTTAGACTCAAGAGGAATACGAACTTTCCACAAGCACCTCAAGAGGAGGCTTCTCTCAGCTACATGTATATTTGAGGGACCCCGAGTTTGTGGCCTCAAGTGGAATGGACACCGAGATGCTCTGACTCGAAGTAAGGCCGGATATCCCTGCAGTGAATTGAATGCAGGCTCGTCTTGCATCTCCCAAGACGAAGGGTTGTCTGAATCCCCTGTGGAGACCACAGAGAAAGACCTAGTCCTCCGCCTCCTCGCAACCGGAGGCCTCATATCCTTTGAAAATTCCAGAGGTCCGCTGAGATCAATACTTGCGAAGGAGACGATGCCTGACTCCTCTTGAAAATGGATAGGAGTCCCAGGATCACTGTGGCACGTGGAAAGGGACTCTCGGTCTCCCGCCTCACGTGGAGACGCGTCCCAATTGCCATGCCAAGACTCGAGGAAAATCTCGAGGAATCCCTCACACCTAGGCAGGAGTCCTGACGTCGCTGAACAAACACGTGTCTGGAAGGGCCCTCCCCATCGTAACTCGAGAATATACCCCAGGTTCCGGCGCAACTCGAGAAAAACCATGAGACTTCCCCCTCGCCGCGCGATGAGGCCCGATTCCCCTGCACTGCGTGCAGAGCAATTCCGTGTTCCACATCAAACGAGAAAAAAGCCTTGATTTCCTTGATTGCACTCCAGAGAAAACCCAAGATCACTGTCTCAAGTCTAGAGGGATCCTGAGGTCACTGTAGCAACACAAAAGGGCTCTGTGCACCCCAAATCAACTCGAGATGAGAGCTTAGTTCCTGGCTTCGACTCAAGAGGAATTCCAACTTTCCACAAGCACCTCAAGGGGAGGCTTCTCTCAGCCACATGTATGTGAGAGGGACCCTGAGTTTGTGGGCTCAAGTGGAATGGACACCGAGATGCTCTGTCTCGAAGTAAGGCCGGATATCCCTGCAGTGAATTGAATGCAGGCTCGTCTTGCATCTCCCAAGACGAAGGGATGTCTGAATCCCCTGTGGAGACGACAGAGAAAGAACTAGTTCTCCGCCTCATCGCGACCGGAGGCCTCACATCCTTTGAAAACTCGAGAGGTCCACGGAGATCAATGCTTCCAAAGGAGACGATGCCTGACTCCTCTTGAAAATGGATAGGAGTCCCAGGATCCCTGTGGCACGTGGAAAGGGACCCTGGGTCTCCCGCCTCACGTGGAGACGCATCCCAATTGCCATGCCAAGACTCGAGGAGTATCCCGAGTTGTCCCTCGCACCTAGGCAGGGGTCCTGACGTTGCTGAACAAACATGTGTCTGGAAAGACCCTCCCCGTCGTAACTCGAGAATATACCCCAGGTTCCGGCCGCAACTCGAGAACAACCATGAGACTTCCCCCTCGCCGCGAGATGAGGCCCGATTCCCCTGCAATGCATGCAGAGCAATTCCGTGTTCCACATCAAACGTGAAAGGAGCCTTGATTTCCTTGATGGCTCTCCATACAAAACCCAAGATCACTGTCTCAAGTCTAGAGGGATCCTGAGGTCACTGTAGCAACAAGAAAGGGCTCCGTGGACCCAAAACCAACTCGAGATGAGAACTTAGTCCCTGGCTTCGACTCAAGGGGAATACCAACTTTCCACAAGCACCTCAAGCGGAGGCTTCTCTCAGCTACAGGTATGTGAGAGGGACCCTGAGTTTGTGGCCTCAAGTGGAATGGACATCGAGACGCTGTGACTCGAGGTAAGGCCGGATATCCCTGCAGTGAATTGAATGCATGCTCGTCTTGCATCTCCCAAGACGAAGGGATGTCTGAATCCCCTGTGGAGACCACAGAGAAAGACCTAGTTCTCCGTCTCATCGAGACCGGAGGACTCACAACCTTTGAAAACTCGAGAGGTCCACGGAGATCAATGCTTCCAAAGGAGACGATGCCTGACTCCTCTTCAAAATGGATAGGAGTCCCAGGATCCCTGTGGCACGTGGAAAGGGTCCCTGGGTCTCTTGCCTCATGTGGAGACGCGTTCCAATTGCCATGCCAAGACTTTAGGAGTATCCAAAGGTGTCCCTCGCACCTATCACGTGTCTGGAAGGGCCCTCCCCTTCGTAACTCGAGAATATACCCCAGGTTCAGGCCGCAACTCGAGAAAAACCATGAGACTTCCCCCTCGCCGCGAGATGAGGCCCGATTCCCCTGCCCTGCGTGCAGAGCAACTCCGTGTTCCACATCAAACGTGAAAGGAGCCTTGATTTCCTTGATGGCACTCCAGAGAAAACCCAAGATCACTGTCTCAAGTCTAGAGGGATCCTGAGGTCACTGGAGCAACACGAACGGGCTCCGTGGACCCCAAATCAACTCGAGATGAGAGCTTAGTCCCTGGCTTCGACTCAAGAGGAATACCAACTTTCCACAAGCACCTCAAGAGGAGGCTTCTCTCAGCTACAGGTATGTGAGAGGGACCCTGAGTTTGTGGCCTCAAGTGGAATGGACACCGAGATGCTCTGACTCGAAGTAAGGCCGGATATCCCTGCAGTGAATTGAATGCAGGCTCGTCTTGCATCTAACAAGACGAAGGGATGTCTGAATCCCCTGTGGAGACCACAGAGAAAGACCGAGTTCTCCGCCTCATCGAGACCGGAGGCCTCACATTCTTTGAAAACTCGAGAGGTCCGCGGAGATCAATGCTTCCAAAGGAGACGATGCCTGACTCCTCTTGAAAATGGATAGGAGTCCCAGGATCCCTGTGGCACGTGGAAAGGGACCCTGGGTCTCCCGCCTCACGTGGAGACGCGTCCAAATTGCCATGCCAAGACTCGAGGAGAATCCCGAGGTGTCCCTCACACCTAGGCAGGAGTCCTGACGTCGCTGAACAAACACGTGTCTGGAAGGGCCCTCCCCGTCGTAACTCGAGAACATACCCCAGGTTCGGGCCGCAACTCGAGAAAAACAATGAGATTTCCCCCTCGCCGCGAGTTGAGGCACGATTCCCCTGCACTGCATGCAGAGCAATTCCGTGTTCCACATCAAACGTGTAAGGAGCCTTGATTTCCTTGATGACACTCCAGAGAAAACCCAAGATCACTGTCTCAAGTCTAGAGGGATCCTGAGGTCACTGGACCAACAGGAAAGGGCTCCGTGGACCGAAATACACTCGAGATGAGAGCTTAGTCCCTGGCGTAGACTCAAGAGGAATACCAACTTTCCACAAGCACCTCAAGAGGAAGCTTCTCTCAGCTACATGTATATTTGAGGGACCCCGAGTTTGTGGCCTCAAGTGGAATGGACACCGGGATGCTCTGACTCGAAGTAAGGCCGGATATCCCTGCAGTGAATTGAATGCAGGCTCGTCTTGCATCTCCCAAGACGAAGGGATGTCTGAATCCCCTTTGGAGACCACAGAGAAAAACCTAATTCTCCGCCTACTCGCGAGCGGAGGCCTCACATCCTTTGAAAACTCGAGAGTTCCGCGGAGATCATTGCTTCCAAAGGAGACGATGACTGACTCCTCTTGAAAATGGATAGGAGTCCCAGGATCCCTGTGGCACGTGGAAAGGGACCCTGGGTCTCCCGCCTCATGTGGAGACGCGTCCCAATTGCCATGCCAAGACTCGAGGAGAATGCCGAGGTGTCCCTCGCACCTAGGCAAGAGTCCTGACGTCGCTGAACAAACACGTGTCTGGAAGGGCCCTCCCCGTCGTAACTCGAGAATATACCCCAGGTTCCGGCCGCAAGTCGAGAAAAACCATGAGACTTCCCCCTCGCCGCGAGATGAGGCCCGATTCCCCTGCCCTGCATGCAGAGCAATTCTGTATTCCACATCAAAAGTGAAAGGAGCCTTGATTTCCTTGATGGCACTCCAGAGAAAACCCAAGATCACTGTCCCTAGTCTAGAGGGATCCTGAGGTCACTGGAGCAACACGAATGGGCTCCATGGTCCCCAAATCAACTCGAGATGAGAGCTTAGTCCCTGGCTTCGACTCAAGAGGAATACCAACTTTCCACAAGCACCTCAAGAGGAGGCTTCTCTCAGCTACAGGTATGTGAGAGGGCCCCTGAGTTTGTGGCCTCAAGTGGATTGGACACCGAGATGCTCTGACTCGAAGTAAGGCCGGATATCCCTGCAGTGAATTGAATGCAGGCTCGTCTTGCATCTCCCAAGACGAAGGGATGTCTGAATCCCCTGTGGAGACCACAGAGAAAGACCTAACTTTCTGCCTTATCGCTACCAGAGGCCTCACATCCTTTGAAAATTCGAGAGGTCCGCGGAGATCAATGCTTCCAACGGAGACGATGCCTGACTCCTCTTGAAAATGGATAGGAGTCCCAGGATCCCTGTGGCACGTAGAAAGGGACCCTGGGTCGCCCGCCTCACTTGGAGACGCGTCCCCATTGCCATGCCAAGACTCGAGGAGAATCCCGAGGTGACCCTCGCACCTAGGCAGCAGTCCTGACGTCGCTGAACAAACACGTGTCTGGAAGGGCCCTCCCCGTCGTAACTCGAGAATATACCCCAGGTTCCGGCCGCAACTCGAGAAAAACCATGAGACTTCCCCCTCGCCGCTGGATGAAGCCCGATTCCCCTGCAGTGCGTGCAGAACAATTCCGTGTTCCACATCAAACGTGAAAGGAGCCTTGATTTCCTTGATGGCACTCCAGAGAAAACCCAAGATCACTGTCCCTAGTCTAGAGGGATCCTGAGGTCACTGGAGCAACACGAAAGGGCTCCATGGACCCCAAATCAACTCGAGATGAGAGCTTAGTCCCTGGCTTCGACTCAAGAGGAATACCAACTTTCCACAAGCACCTCAAGAGGAGGCTTCTCTCAGCAACAGGTATGTGAGAGGGCCCCTGAGTTTGTGGCCTCAAGTGGATTGGACACCGAGATGCTCTGACTCGAAGTAAGGCCGGATATCCCTGCAGTGAATTGAATGCAGGCTCGTCTTGCATCTCCCAAGACGAAGGGATGTCTGAATCCCCTGTGGAGATGACAGAGAAAGAGCTAGTCCTCCGCCTCATCGCGAGCGGAGGCCTCACATCCTTTGAAAACTCGAGAGGTCCGCGGAGATCAATGCTTCCAAAGGAGACGATGCCTGACTCCTCTTGAAAATGGATAGGAGTCCCAGGATCCCTGTGGCACGTGGAAAGGGACCCTGGGTCTCCTGCCTCACGTGGAGACGCGTCCCAATTGCCATGCAAAGACTCGAGGAGAACCCCGAGGTGTCCCTCGCACCTAGGCAGGAGTCCTGACGTCGCTGAACAAACACGTGTCTGGAAGGGCCCTCCTCGTCTTAACTCAAGAATATACCCCAGGTTCCGGCCGCAACTCGAGAAAAACCATGAGACTTCCCCCTCGCCGCGAGATGAGGCCCGATTCCCCTGCACTGCGTGCAGAGCAATTTCGTGTTCCACATCAAAAGTGAAAGGAGCCTTGATTTCCTTGATGGCACTCCAGAGAAAACCCAAGATCACTGTTTCAAGTCTAGAGGGATCCTGACGTCACTGTAGCAACACGAAAGGGCTCCGTGGACCCCAAATCAACTCGAGATGAGAGCTTAGTCCCTGGCTTCGAGTCAAGACGAATACCAACTTTCCCCAAGAACCTCAAGAGGAGGCTTTTCTCTGCTACATGTATGTGAGAGGGACCCTGAGTTTGTGGCCTCAAGTGGAATGGACACCGAGTTGCTCTGACTCGAAGTAAGGCCGGATATCCCTGCAGTGAATTGAGTGCAGGCTCGACTTGCATCTCCCAAAACGAAGGGATGTCTGAATCCCCTGTGGAGACCACAGAGAAAGACCTAGTTCTCCTCCTCATCGCGACAGGAGGCCTCACATCCTTTGAAAACTGGAGAGGTCCGTGGAGTTCAATGCTTCCAAAGGAGATGATGCCTGACTCCTCTTGAAAATGGATAGGAGTCCCAGGATCCCTGTGGCACGTGGAAAGGGACACTGGGTCCCCCGCCTCATGTGGAGACGCGAGCAAATTGCCATGCCAAGACTCGAGGTGAATCCCGAGGTGTCCCTCACACCAAGGCAGGAGTCCTGACGTCGCTGAACAAACACGTGTCTGGAAGGGCCTTCCCCGTCGTAACTCGAGAATATACCCCAGGATCCGGCCGCAACTCGAGAAAAACCATGAGAATCCCCCCTCGCCGAGAGATGAGGCCCGATTTCCCTGGACTGGCTGCAGAGCAATTCCGTGTTCCACATCAAACGTGAAAGGAGCCTTGATTTCCTTGATGGCACTCCAGAGAAAACCCAAGATCACTGTCTCAAGTCTAGAGGGATCCTGAGGTCACTGTAGCAACATGAAAGGGCTCCGAAGACCCGAATCAACTCGAGATGAGAGCTTAGTCCCTGGCTTCGACTCAAGAGCAATACCAACTTTCCACAAGCACCTCAAGAGGAGGCTTCTCTCAGCTGCAGGTATGTGATAGCGACCCTGAGTTTGTGGCCTCAAGTGGAATGGACACCGAGATGCTCTGGCTCGATGTAAGGCCGGATATCCCTGCAGGGAATTGAATGCACGCTCGTCTTGCATCTCCCAAGACGAAGGGATGTCTGAATCCCCTGTGGAGACCACAGAGAAAGACCTAATTCTCCCCCTCATCGCAACCGGAGGCCTCACATCCTTTGAAAATTCGAGAGGTCCACAGAGATTAATTCTTCCAAAGAGGACGATGCCTGACTCCTCTTGAAAATGGATAGGAGTCCCAGGATCCCTGTGGCACGTGGAAAGGGACACTGGGTCTCCCGCCTCACGTGGAGACGCGTCCCAATTGCCATGCCAAGACTCGAGGAGAATCCCGAAGTGTCCCTCGCACTTAGGCAGGAGTCCTGACGTCGCTGAACAAACACGTGTCTGGAAGGGCCCTCCCCGTCGTAACTCGAGAATATACCCCAGGTTCCTGCCGCAACTCGAGAAAAACCATGAGATTTCCCCCTCGCCGCGAGTTGAGGCCCGATTCCCCTGCACTGCATGCAGAGCAATTCCGTTTTCCACATCAAACGTGAAAGTAGCCTTGATTTCCTGGATGGAACTCCAGAGAAAACCCAAGATCACTGTCTCAAGTCTAGAGGGATCCTGAGGTCACTGGAGCAACATGAAAGGGCTCCATGGACCCCAAATCAACTCGAGATGAGAGCTTAGTCCCTGGCTTCGACACAAGTGGAATACCAACTTTCCACAAGCAACTCAAGAGGAGGCTTCTCTCAGCTACAGGTATGTGAGAGGGACCCTGAGTTTGTGGCCTCAAGTGGAATGGACACCGAGATGCTCTGACTCGAAGTAAGGCCGGATATCCCTGCAGTGAATTGAATGCAGGCTCGTCTTGCATCTCCCAAGACGAAGGGATGTCTGAATCCCCTGTGGAGACCACAGAGAAAGACCTACTCCTCCGCCTCAT
Organism: Dama dama; assembly: GCF_033118175.1. Taxonomy (NCBI): domain Eukaryota; kingdom Metazoa; phylum Chordata; class Mammalia; order Artiodactyla; family Cervidae; genus Dama; species Dama dama. Next base: position 4,345,696 of record NW_026870893.1, on the reverse strand, counting down.
CGCGACCGGAGGCCTCACATCCTTTGAAAACTCGAGAGGTCTGCAGAGATCAATGCTTCTAAAGGATACGATGCCTGACTCTTCTTGAAAATGGATAGGAGTCCCAGGATCACTGTGGCACTTGGAAAGGGACTCTGGGTCTCCCGCCTCACGTGGAGACACGTCCCAATTGCCATGCCAGACTCGAGGAGAATCCCGAGGTGTCCCTCGCACCTAGGCAGGAGTTCTGACGTCGCTGAACAAACACGTGTCTGGAAGGGCCCTCGCCGTCGTAACTCGAGAATATACCCCAGGTTCCGGCCGCAACTCGAGAAAAACCATGAGACTTCCCCCTAGCCGCGGGATGAGGCCCATTTCCCCTGCCCTGCGTGCAGAGCAATTCCGTGTTCCACATCAAACGTGAAAGGAGCCTTGATTTCCTTGATGGCACTCCAGAGAAAAACCAAGGTCACTGTCTCAAGTCTAGAGGGATCCTGAGGTCACTGGAGCAACATGAAAGGGCTCCATGGACCCCAAATCAACTCGAGATGAGAGCTTAGTCCCTGGCTTCGACACAAGTGGAATACCAACTTTCCACAAGCAACTCAAGAGGAGGCTTCTCTCAGCTACAGGTATGTGAGAGGGACCCTGAGTTTGTGGCCTCAAGTGGAATGGACACCGAGATGCTCTGACTCGAAGTAAGGCCGGATATCCCTGCAGTGAATTGAATGCAGGCTCGTCTTGCATCTCCCAAGACGAAGGGATGTCTGAATCCCCTGTGGAGACCACAGAGAAAAACCTAATTCTCCGCCTCATCGCGAGCGGAGGCCTCACATCCTTTGAAAACTCGAGAGGTCTGCGGAGATCAATGCTTCCAAAGGAGACGATGCCTGACTCCTCTTGAAAATGGATAGGAGTCCAAGGATCCCTGTGGCACGTGGAAAGGGACCCTGAGTCTCCCGCCTCACGTGGAGACGCGTCCCCATTGCCATGCCAGGACTCGAGGAGAATCCCGAGGTGTCCCTCGCACCTAGGCAGGAGTCCTGAGGTCGCTGAACAAACACGTGTCTGGAAGGGCCCTCCCCGTCGTAACTCGAGAATATACCCCAGGTTCCGGCCGCAACTCGAGAAAAACCATGAGGCTTCCCACTCGCCGCGAGATGAGGCCCGATTCCCCTGCACTGCGTGCAGAGCAATTCCGAGTTCCACATCAAACGTGAAAGGAGCCTTGATTTCCTTGATGGCACTCCAGAGAAAACCCAAGATCACTGTCTCAAGTCTAGAGGGATCCTGAGTTCACTGGAGCAAAAGGAAAGTCCTCCGTGGACCCCAAATCAACTCGAGATGAGATCTTAGTCCCTGGCTTCGACTCAAGAGGAATACCAACTTTCCAAAAGCACCTCAAGAGGAGGCTTCTCTCAGCTACAGGTAGGTGAGAGGGCCCCTGAGTTTGTGGCCTCAAGTGGAATGGACACCGAGTTGCTCTGACTCCAAGTAAGGCCAGATATCCCTGCAGTGAATTGAATGCAGGCTCGTCTTGCATCTCCCAAGACGAAGGGATGTCTGAATCCCCTGTGGAGACGACAGTGAAAGACCTAGTCCTCCACCTCATCGCGACCAGAGGCCTCACATCCTTTGAAAATTCGAGAGGTCCGCGGAGATCAATGCTTCCGAAGGAGACGATGCCTGACTCCTCTTGAAAATAGACAGGAGTCCCAGGATCCCTGTGGCACGTGGAAAGGGACCCTGGGTCTCCCGCCTCTCATGGAGACGCGTCCAAATTGCCATGCCAAGACTCGAGGAGAATCCCGAGGTGTCCCTCGGACCTAGGCAGGAGTCCTGACGTCGATAAACAAACACGTGTCTGGAAGGGACCTCCCCGTCGTAACTCGAGAATATACCCCAGGTTCCGCCCGCAACTCGAGAAAAACCATGAGACTTCCCCCTCGCAGCAAGATGAGGCCCGATTCCCCTGCACTGCGTGCAGAGCAATTCCGTGTTCCACATCAAACGTGAAAGGAGCCTTGATTTCCTTGATGGCACTCCAGAGAAAACCCAAGATCACTGTCTCAAGTCTAGAGGGATCCTGAGGTCACTGGAGCAACACGAAAGGGCTCCGTGGACCCCAAATCAACTCGAGATGAGAGCTTAGTCCCTGGCTTCGACTCAAGAGGAATATCAACTTTCCACAAGCACCTCAAGAGGAGGCTTCTCTCAGATACAGGTATGTGAGAGGGACCCTGAGTTTGTGGCCTCAAGTGGAATGGACACCGAGATGCTCTGACTCTAAGTAAGGCCGGATATCCCTGCAGTGAATTGAATGCAGGCTCGTCTTGCATCTCCCAAGACGAAGGGATGTCTGAATCCCCTGTGGAGACCACAGAGAAAGACCGAGTTCTCCGCCTCATCGCGACCGGAGGCCTCACATCCTTTCAAAACTCGAGAGATCGGCGGAGATAAACGCTTCCAAAGGAGACGATGCCTGACTCCTCTTGAAAATGGATAGGATTCCCATGATCCCTGTGGCACGTGGAAAGGGACCCTGGGTCTCCCGCCTCACGTGGAGACGCGTCCAAATTGCCATACCAGGACTCGAGGAGAATCCCGAGGTGTCACTCGCACCTAGGCAGGAGTCCTGACGTCGCTGAACAAACACGTGTCTGGAAGGGCCCTCCCCGTCGTAACTCGTGAGTATACCCCAGGTTTGGGCCGCAACTCGAGAAAAACCATGAGATTTCCCCCTCGCCGCGAGTTGAGGCCCGATTCCCCTGCACTGCATGCAGAGCAATTCCGTGTTCCACATCAAACGTGAAAGGAGCCTTGATTTCCTTGATGGCACTCCAGAGAAAACCCAAGATCACTGTTTCAAGTCTAGAGGGATCCTGAGGTCACTGGACCAAAAGGAAACGGCTCCGTGGACCGAAATCAACTCGAGATGAGAGCTTAGTCCCTGGCTTAGACTCAAGAGGAATACCAACTTTCCACAAGCACCTCAAGAGGAGGCTTCTCTCAGCTACAGGTATATTTGAGGGACCCCGAGTTTGTGGCCTCAAGTGGAATGGACAGCGGGATGCTCTGACTGGAAGTAAGGCCGGATATCCCTGCAGTGAATTGAATGCAGGCTCGTCGTGCATCTCCCAAGACGAAGGGTTGTCTGAATCCCCTGTGGAGACCACAGAGAAAGACCTAGTCCTCCGCCTCATCGCGACCAGAGGCCTCACATCCTTTGAAAACTCGAGAGGTCTGCAGAGATCAATGCTTCCAAAGGAGACAATGCCCGACTCCTCTTGAAAATGGATAGGAGTCCCAGGATCCCTGTGGCACGTGGAAAGGGAGCCTGGGTCTCATGCCTCACGTGGAGACGCATCCCAATTGCCATGCCAAGACTCGAGGAGAATCCCGAGGTGTCCCTCGCACCTAGGCAGGAGTCCTGACGTAGCTGAACAAACACATGTCTGGAAGGGACCTCCCCGTCGTAACTCGAGAATATACCCCAGGTTCTGGCCGCAACTCGAGAAAAACCATGAGACTTCCCCCTCGCCGCGAGATGAAGCCCAATTCCCCTGCCCTGCGTGCAGAGCAATTCCGTATTCCACATCAAAAGTGAAAGGAGCCTTGATTTCCTTGTTGGCACTCCAGAGAAAAGCCGAGATCACTGTCTCTAGTCTAGAGGGATCCTGAGGTCACTGTAGCAACACGAAAGGGCTCCCTGGACCCCAAATCAACTCGAGATGAGAGCTTAGTCCCTGGCTTCGACTCAAGAGGAATACCAACTTTCCACAAGCACCTCAAGAGGAGGCTTCTCTCAGCTACAGGTATGTGAGAGGGCCCCTGAGTTTGTGGCCTCAAGTGGAATGGACACCGAGATGCTCTGACTCTAAGTAAGGCCGGATATCCCTGCAGTGAATTGAATGCAGGCTCGTCTTGCATCTCCCAAGACGAAGGGATGTCTGAATCCCCTGTGGAGACCACAGAGAAAGACCTAGTCCTCCGCTTCCTCGCGACCGGAGGCCTCACATCCTTTGAAAACTCGAGAGGTCCGCGGAGATCAATGCTTCCAAAGGAGACGATGCCTGACTCCTCTTGAAAATGGATAGGAGTCCCAGGATCCCTGTGGCACGTGGAAAGGGACACTGGGTCTCCCGCCTCACGTGGAGACGCGTCCCAATTGCCATGCCAAGACTCGAGGAGAATCCCGAGGTGTCCCTCGCACCTAGGCAGGAGTCCTGACGTCGCTGAACAAACACGTGTCTGGAAGGGCCCTCCCCGTCGTAACTCGAGAATATACCCCAGGTTCCGGCCGCAACTCGAGAAAAACCATGAGACTTCCCCCTCGCCGCGAGATGAGGCCCGATTCCCCTGCACTGCGTGCAGAGCAATTCCGTGTTCCACATCAAAAGTGAAAGGAGCCTTGATTTCCTTGATGGCACTCCAGAGAAAACCCAAGATCACTGTCTCAAGTCTAGAGGGATCCTGAGGTCTCTGGAGCAACACGAAAGTTCTCCGTGGACCCCAAATCAATTCGAGATGAGATCTTAGTCCCTGGCTTCGACTCAAGAGGAATAACAACTTTCCAAAAGCACCTCAAGGGAAGGCTTCTCTCAGCTACAGGTATGTGAGAGGGACCCTGAGTTTGTGGCCTCAAGTGGAATGGACACCGAGATGCTCTGACTCTAAGTAAGGCCGGATATCCCTGCAGTGAATTGAATGCAGGCTCGTCTTGCATCTCCCAAGACGAAGGGATGTCTGAATCCCCTGTGGAGACCACAGAGAAAGACCGAGTTCTCCACCTCATCGCGACCGGAGGTCTCACATCCTTTGAAAACTCGAGAGGTCCGCGGAGATCAATGCTTCCAAAGGAGACGATGCCTGACTCCTCTTGAAAATGGATAGGAGTCCCAGGATCCCTGTGGCACGTGGAAAGGGAGCCTGGGTCTCCCGCCTCACGTGGAGAAGCGTCCAAATTGCCATGCCAAGACTCGTGGAGAATCCCGAGGTGTCCCTCGCACCTAGGCAGGAGTCCTGACGTCGCTGAACAAACACGTGTCTGGAAGGGCCCTCCCCGTCGTAACTCGAGAGTATATCCCAGGTTTGGGCCGCAACTCGAGAAAAACCATGAGATTTCCCCCTCGCCGCGAGTTGAGGCCCGATTCACCTTCACTGCATGCAGAGCAATTCCGTGTTCCACATCAAACGTGAAAGGAGCCTTGATTTCCTTGATGGCACACCAGAGAAAACCCAAGATCACTGTCTCAAGTCTAGAGGGATCCTGAGGTCACTGGACCAACAGGAAAGGGCTCCGTGGACCGAAATCAACTTGAGATGAGAGCTTAGTCCCTGGCTTAGACTCAAGAGGAATACCAACTTTCCACAAGCACCTCAAGAGGAGGCTTCTCTCAGCTACATGTATATTTGAGGGACCCAGAGTTTGTGGCCTCAAGTGGAATGGACACCGAGCTGCTCTGACTCGACGTAAGGCCGGATATCCCTGCAGTGAATTGAATGCAGGTTCGTCTTGCATCTCCCAAGACGAAGGGATGTCTGAATCCCCTGTGGAGACCACAGAGAAAAACCTAATTCTCCGCCTCATCGCGAGCGGAGGCCTCACATCCTTTGAAAACTCGAGAGGTCTGCAGAGATCAATGCTTCCAAAGGAGACGATGCCCGACTCCACTTGAAAATGGATAGGAGTCCCAGGATCCCTGTGGCACGTGGAAAGGGACACTGGGTTTCATGCCTCACGTGGAGACGCATCCCAATTGCCATGCCAAGACTCGAGGAGAATCCTGAGGTGTCCCTCGCACCTAGGCAGGAGTCCTGACGTCGCTGAACAAACACGTGTCTGGAAGGGCCCTCCCCGTCGTAACTCGAGAATATATCCCAGGTTCCGGCCGCAACTCGAGAAAAACTATGAGACTTCCCCCTCGCCGCGAGATGAGCCACGATTCCCCTGCACTGCATGCAGAGCAATTCCGTGTTCCAAATCAAACGTGAAAGGAGCCATGATTTCCTTGATGTCACTCCAGAGAAAACCAAGATCACTGTCTGAAGTCTAGAGGGATCCTGAGGTCACTGGAGCAACACGAAAGGGCTCAGTGGACCCCAAATCAACTCGAGATGAGAGCTTAGTCCCTGGCTTCGACTCAAGAGGAATACCAACTTTCCACAAGTACCTCAAGAGGAGGCTTCTCTCAGCTACAGGTATGTGAGAGGGACCCTGAGTTTCTGGCCTCAAGTGGAATGGACACTGAGATGCTCTGAATCGAAGTAAGGCCGGATATTCCTGCAGTGAAGTGAAGGCAGGCTCGTCTTGCATCTCCCAAGACGAAGAGTTGTCTGAATCCGCTGTGGAGACCACAGAGAAAGAACTAGTTCTCCGCCTCATCGCGACCGGAGGCCTCACATCTTTGGAAATTCGAGAGGTATGCGGAGATCAATGCTTCCAAAGGAGACGATGCCTGACTCCTCCTGAAAATGGATAGGAGTCCCAGGATCCCTTTGGCACGTGGAAAGGGACCCTGCGTCTCCCGCCTCACGTGGAGACGCGTCCCAGTTGCCATGCCAAGACTAGAGGAGAATCCCGAGGTGTCCCTCGCACCTAGGAAGGAGTCCTGTCGTCGCTGAACAAACACGTGTCTGGAAGGGCCCTCCCCGTCGTAACTCGAGAATATACCCCAGGTTCCAGCCGCAACTCGAGAAAAACCATGAGACTTCCCCCTCGCCGCGAGATGAGGCCCGATTCCCCTGCACTGCGTGCAGAGCAATTCCGTGTTCCACATCAAACGTGAAAGGAGCCTTGATTTCCTTGATGGCACTCCAGAGAAAACCCAAGATCACTGTCTCAAGTCTAGAGGGATCCTGAGGTCACTGGAGCAACACGAAAGGGCTCCAAAGCCCCCAAATCAACTCGAGATGAGAGCTTAGTCCCAGGCTTCGACTCAAGAGGAATACCAACTTTCCACAAGCACCTCAAGAGGAGGCTTCTCTCAGCTACAGGTATGTGAGAGGGCCCCTGAGTTTGTGGCCTCAAGTGGAATGGACACCGAGATGCTCTGACTCGTAGTAAGGCCGGATATCCCAACAGTGAATTGAATGCAGGCTCATCTTGCATCTCCCAAGACGAAGGGATGTCTGAATCCCCTGTGGAGACCACAGAGAAAGACCGAGTCCGCAGCCTCAACGCGACCGGATGCCTCACATCCTTTGAAAACTCGAGAGGTCCGCGGAGATCAATGCTCCCAAAGGAGACGATGCCTGACTCCTCTTGAAAATGGATAGGGGTCCCAGGATCCCTGTGGCAGGTGGAAAGGGACATTGGTTCTCCCACCTCACGTGGAGACGCATCCCAATTGCCCTGCCAAGACTCGAGGAGAATCCTGAGGTGTCCCTCGCACCTAGGCAGGAGTCCTGACGTCGCTGAACAAACACGTGTCTGGAAGGGCCCTCCCCGTCGTAACTCGAGAATATACCCCAGGTTCTGGCCGCAACTCGAGAAAAACCATGAGACTTCCCCCTCGCCGCGAGATGAGACCCGATTCCCCTGCAATGCGTGCAGAGCAATTCCGTGTTCCAAATCAAACGTGAAAGGAGCCTTGATTTCCTTGATGGCACTCCAGAGAAAACCCAAGATCACTGTCTCAAGTCTAGAGGGATCCTGAGGTCACTGGAGCAACACAAAAGAGCTCCGTGGACCCCAAATCAAATCGAGATGAGAGCTTAGTACCTGGCTTCGACTCAAGAGGAATACCAACTTTTCACAAGCACCTCAAGAGGAGGCTTCTCTCAGCTACAGGTATGTGAGAGGGACCCTGAGTTTGTGGCCTCAAGTGGAATGGACACCGAGATGCTCTGACTCGAAGTAAGGCCGGATATCCCAACAGTGAATTGAATGCAGGTCGTCTTGCATCTCCCAAGACGAAGGGATGTCTGAATCCCCTGTGGAGACGACAGAGAAAGACCGAGTCCGCCGCCTCATCGCGACCGGAGGCCTCACATCCTTTGAAAACTCGAGAGGTGCGCGGAGATCAATGCTTCCAAAGGAGACGATGCCTGACTCCTCTTGAAAATGGATAGGAGTCCCAGGATCCCTGTGGCACGTGGAAAGGGACCCTGGGTCTCCCGCCTCACGTGGAGACGCGTCCCAATTGCCATGCCAAGACTCGAGGAGAATCCCGAGGTCCCTCGCACCTAGGCAGGAGTCCTGACTTCGCTGAACAAACACGTGTCTGGAAAGGCCCTCCCCGTCATAACTCGAGAATATACCCCAGGGTCCGGCCGCAACTCGAGAAAAACCATGAGACTTACTCCTCGCCGCGAGATGAGGCCCGATTCCCCTGCACTGCGTGCAGAGCAATTCCGTGTTCCACATCAAACGTGAAAGGAGCCTTGATTTCCTTGATGGCACACCAGAGAAAACCCAAGATCACTGTGTCAAGTCTAGAGGGATCCTGAGGTCACTGTAGCAACACGAAAGGGCTCCGGGACCCCAAATCAACTCGAGATGAGAGCTTAGTCCCTGGCTTGGACTCAAGAAGAATACCAACTTTCCACAAGCACCTCAAGAGGAGGCTTCTCTCAGCTACAGGTATGTGAGTGGGACCCTGAGTTTTGGCCTCAAGTGGAATGGACACTGAGATGCTCTGACTTGAAATAAGGCCGGATATTCCTGCAGTGAATGGAATGCAGGCTCGTCTTGCATCTCCCAAGACGAAGGGATGTCTGAATCCCCTGTGGAGACCACAGAGAAAGACCTAGTTCTCCGCCTCATCGCGACCTGTGGCCTCACATTCTTTGAAAACTCGAGAGGTCAGCGGAGATCAATGCTTCCAAAGGAGACGATGCCTGACTCCTCCTGAAAATGGATAGGAGTCCCTGGATCCCTGTGGCACGTGGAAAGGGACTCTGGGTCTCCCGCCTCACATGGAGACGCGTCCCAATTGCCATGCCAAGACTCGAGGAGAATCCCGAGGTGTCCCTCGCACCTCGGCAGCAGTCCGGACGTCGCTGAACAAACACGTGTCTGGAAGGGCCCTCCCCGTCGTAACTCGAGAATATACCCCAGGTTCTGGCCGCAACTCGAGAAAAACCATGAGACTTCCCCCTCGCCGCGAGATGAGGCCCAATTCCACTGCACTGCGTGCAGAGCAATTCCGTGTTCCACATCAAACATGATAGGAGCCTTGATTTCCTTCATGGCACTCCAGAGAAAACCCAAGATCACTGTCTCAAGTCTAGAGGGATCCTGAGGTCACTGGAGCAACACGAAAGGGCTCCGGGACCCCAAATCAACTCGAGATGAGAGCTTAGTCCCTGGCTTCGACTCAAGAAGAATACAAACTTTCCACAAGCACCTCAAGAGGAGGCTTCTCTCAGCTACAGGTATGTGAGAGCGACCCTGAGTTTTGGCCTCAAGTGGAATGGACACCGAGATGCTCCTACTCAAAATAAGGCCGGATATCCCTGCAGTGAATGGAATGCAGGCTCGTCTTGCAACTCCCAAGACGAAGGGATGTCTGAATCCCCTGTGGAGACCACAGAGAAAGACGTAGTTCTCCGCCTCATCGCGACCTGTGGCCTCACATTCTTTGAAAACTCGAGAGGTCAGCGGAGATCAATGCTTCCAAAGGAGACGATGCCTGACTCCTCTTGAAAATGGATAGGAGTCCCAGGATCCCTGTGGCACGTGGAAAGGGACCCTGGGTCTCCCGCCTCACGTGGAGACGCGTCCCAATTGCCATGCCAAGACTCGCGGAGAATCCCGAGGTGTCCCTCGCACCTAGGCAGGAGTCGTGACGTCGCTGAACAAACACGTGTCTGGAAGGGTCCTCCCCGTCGTAACTCGAGAATATACCCCAGGTTCCGGCCGCAACTCGATAAAAACCATGAGACTTCGCCCTCTCCGCGAGATGAGGCCGATTCCCCTGCACTGCGTGCAGAGCAATTCCGTGTTCCACATCAAACGGGAAAGGAGCCTTGATTTCCTTGATGGCACACCAGAGAAAACCCAAGATCACTGTCTCAAGTCTAGAGGGATCCTGAGGTCACTGTAGCAACAAGAAACGTCTCCGTGGACCCCAAATTAACTCGAGATGAGAGCTTAGTCCCTGGCTTCGACTCAAGAGGAATACCAACTTTCCACAAGCACCTCAAGAGGAGGCTTCTCTCAGCTACAGGTATGTGAGAGGGACCCTGAGTTTGTGGCCTCAAGTGGAATGGACACCGAGATGCTCTGACTCGAAGTAAGGCCGGATATCCCTGCAGTGAATTGAATGCAGGCTCGTCTTGCATCTCCCAAGACGAAGGGATGTCTGAATCCCCTGTGGAGACGACAGAGAAAGAACTAGTCCTCCGCCTCATCGCGTCCGGAGGCCTCATATCCTTTGAAAACTCGAGAGGTGTGCGGAGATCAATGCTTCCAAAGGAGACGATGCCTGATTCTTCCTGAAAATGGATAGGAGTCCCAGGATCCCTGTGGCACGTGGAAAGGGACACTGGGTCTCCCGCCTCAGGTGGAGACGCGTCCCAATTGCCATGCCAAGACTCGAGGAGAATCCCGAGGTGTCCCTCGCACCTCGGCAGCAGTCCTGACGTCGCTGAACAAACACGTGTCTGGAAGGGCCCTCCCCGTCGTAACTCGAGAATATACCCCATGTTCCGGCCGCAACTCGAGAAAAACCATGAGACTTCCCCCTCGCCGCGAGGTGAGGCCCAATTCCCCTGCACTGCGTGCAGAGCAATTCCGTGTTCCACATCAAACAAGATAGGAGCCTTGATTTCCTTCATGGCACTCCAGAGAAAACCAAAGATCAATGTCTCAAGTCTAGAGGGATCCTGAGATCACTGGAGCAACACGAAAGGCCTCCGTGGACGCCAAATCAACTCGAGATGAGAGCTTAGTCCCTGGCTTCGACTCTAGAGGAATACCAACTTTCCACAAGCACCTCAAGAGGAGGCTTCTCTCAGCTACAGGTATGTGAGAACGACCCTGAGTTTTGGCCTCAAGTGGAATGGACACCGAGATGCTCTGATTCAAAATAAGGCCGGATATCCCTGCAGTGAATGGAATGCAGGCTCGTCTTGCAACTCCCAAGACGAAGGGATGTCTGAATCCCCTGTGGAGACCACAGAGAAAGAAGTATTTCTCCGCCTCATCGCGACCTGTGGCCTCACATTCTTTGAAAACTCGAGAGGTCAGCGGAGATCAATGCTTCCAAAGGAGACGATGCCTGACTCCTCTTGAAAATGGATAGGAGTCCCAGGATCCCTGTGGCACGTGGAAAGGGACCCTGGGTCTCCCGCCTCACGTGGAGACGCGTCCCAATTGCCATGCCAAGACTCGCGGAGAATCCCGAGGTGTCCCTCGCACCTAGGCAGGAGTCGTGACGTCGCTGAACAAACACGTGTCTGGAAGGGTCCTACCCGTCGTAACTCGAGAATATACCCCAGGTTCCGGCCGCAACTCGATAAAAACCATGAGACTTCGCCCACTCCGCGAGATGAGGCCGATTCCCCTGCACTGCGTGCAGAGCAATTCCGTGTTCCACATCAAACGGGAAAGGAGCCTTGATTTCCTTGATGGCACACCAGAGAAAACACAAGATCACTGTCTCAAGTCTAGAGGGATCCTGAGGTCACTGTAGCAACAAGAAAGGTCTCCGTGGACCCCAAATTAACTCGAGATGTGAGCTTAGTCCCTGGCTTCGACTCAAGAGGAATACCAACTTTCCACAAGCACCTCAAGAGGAGGCTTCTCTCAGCTACAGGTATGTGAGAGGGACCCTGAGTTTGTGGCCTCAAGTGGAATGGACACCGAGATGCTCTGACTCGAAGTAAGGCCGGATATCCCTGCAGTGAATTGAATGCAGGCTCGTCTTGCATCTCCCAAGACGAAGGGATGTCTGAATCCCCTGTGGAGACGACAGAGAAAGAACTAGTCCTCCGCCTCATCGCGTCCGGAGGCCTCACATCCTTTGAAAACTCGAGAGGTGTGCGGAGATCAATGCTTCCAAAGGAGACGATGCCTGACTCCTCCTGAAAATGGATAGGAGTCCCAGGATCCCTGTGGCACGTGGAAAGGGACACTGGGTCTCCCGCCTCAGGTGGAGACGCGTCCCAATTGCCATGCCAAGACTCGAGGAGAATCCCGAGGTGTCCCTCGCACCTCGACAGCAGTCCTGACGTCGCTGAACAAACACGTGTCTGGAAGGGCCCTCCCCGTCGTAACTCGAGAATATACCCCATGTTCCGGCCGCAACTCGAGAAAAACCATGAGACTTCCCCCTCGCCGCGAGGTGAGGCCCAATTCCCCTGCACTGCGTGCAGAGCAATTCCGTGTTCCACATCAAACAAGATAGGAGCCTTGATTTCCTTCATGGCACTCCAGAGAAAACCAAAGATCAATGTCTCAAGTCTAGAGGGATCCTGAGATCACTGGAGCAACACGAAAGGCCTCCGTGGACGCCAAATCAACTCGAGATGAGAGCTTAGTCCCTGGCTTCGACTCTAGAGGAATACCAACTTTCCACAAGCACCTCAAGAGGAGGCTTCTCTCAGCTACAGGTATGTGAGAACGACCCTGAGTTTTGGCCTCAAGTGGAATGGACACCGAGATGCACTGATTCAAAATAAGGCCGGATATCCCTGCAGTGAATGGAATGCAGGCTCGTCTTGCAACTCCCAAGACGAAGGGATGTCTGAATCCCCTGTGGAGACCACAGAGAAAGAAGTATTTCTCCGCCTCATCGCGACCTGTGGCCTCACATTCTTTGAAAACTCGAGAGGTCAGCGGAGATCAATGCTTCCAAAGGAGACGATGCCTGACTCCTCTTGAAAATGGATAGGAGTCCCAGGATCCCTGTGGCACGTGGAAAGGGACCCTGGGTCTCCCGCCTCACGTGGAGACGCGTCCCAATTGCCATGCCAAGACTCGCGGAGAATCCCGAGGTGTCCCTCGCACCTAGGCAGGAGTCGAGACGTCGCTGAACAAACACGTGTCTGGAAGGGTCCTCCCCGTCGTAACTCGAGAATATACCCCAGGTTCCGGCCGCAACTCGATAAAAACCATGAGACTTCCCCCACTCCGCGAGATGAGGCCGATTCCCCTGCACTGCGTGCAGAGCAATTCCGTGTTCCACATCAAACGGGAAAGGAGCCTTGATTTCCTTGATGGCACACCAGAGAAAACCCAAGATCACTGTCTCAAGTCTAGAGGGATCCTGAGGTCACTGTAGCAACAAGAAAGGTCTCCGTGGACCCCAAATTAACTCGAGATGAGAGCTTAGTCCCTGGCTTTGACTCAAGTGGAATACCAACTTTCCACAAGCACCTCAAGAGGAGGCTTCTCTCAGCTACAGGTATGTGAGAGGGACCCTGAGTTTGTGGCCTCAAGTGGAATGGACACCGAGATGCTCTGACTCGAAGTAAGGCCGGATATCCCTGCAGTGAATTGAATGCAGGCTCGTCTTGCATCTCCCAAGACGAAGGGATGTCTGAATCCCCTGTGGAGACGACAGAGAAAGAACTAGTCCTCCGCCTCATCGCGTCCGGAGGCCTCACATCCTTTGAAAACTCGAGAGGTGTGCGGAGATCAATGCTTCCAAAGGAGACGATGCCTGACTCCTCCTGAAAATGGATAGGAGTCCCAGGATCCCTGTGGCACGTGGAAAGGGACCCTGGGTCTCCCGCCTCAGGTGGAGACGCGTCCCAATTGCCATGCCAAGACTCGAGGAGAATCCCGAGGTGTCCCTCGCACCTCGGCAGCAGTCCTGACGTCGCTGAACAAACACGTGTCTGGAAGGGCCCTCCCCGTCGTAACTCGAGAATATACCCCAGGTTCCGGCCGCAACTCGAGAAAAACCATGAGACTTCCCCCTCGCCGCGAGATGAGGCCCGATTCCCCTGCACTGCGTGCAGAGCAATTCCGTGTTCCACATCAAACGTGAAAGAGCCTTGATTTCCTTGATGGCACTCCAGAGAAAACCCAAGATCACTGTCTCAAGTCTAGAGGGATCCTGAGGTCACTGGCGCAACAGGAAAGGGCTACGTGGACCCCAAATCAATTCGAGATGAGAGCTTAGTCCCTGCCTTCGACTCAAGAGGAATACCAACGTTCCACAAGCACCTCAAGAGGAGGCTTATCTCAGCTACATGTATGTGAGAGGGACCCTGAGTTTGTGGCCTCAAGTGGAATGGACACCGAGATGCTCTGACTCGAAGTAAGGCCGGATATCCCTGCAGTGAATTGATCGCAGGCTCGTCTTGCATCTCCCAAGACGAAGGGGTGTCTGTATCCGCTGGGGAGACCACAGAGACAGACCCAGTCCTCCGCCTCATCACGACCGGAGGCCTCACATCCTTTGAAATCTCGAGAGGTCCACGTAGATCAATGCTTCCAAAGGAGACGATGCCTGACTCCTCTTGAAAATGGATAGGAGTCCCAGGATCCCTGTGGCACGTGGAAAGGGACCCTGGGTCCCCGCCTCAGGTGGATACGCGTCCCAATTGCCATGCCAAGACTCGAGGAGAATGACGATGTGTCCCTCGCAACTAGGCAGGAGTCCTGACGTCGCTGAACAAACACGTTTCTGGAAGGGCCCTCCCCTTCGTAATTCGAGAATATACCCCAGGTTCCGGCCACAACTCGAGAAAAACAAACAGACTTCCCCCTCGCCGCGAGATGAGGCCTGATTCCCCTGCACTGCGTGCAGAGCAATTCCGTGTTCCACATCAAACGTGAAAGGAGCCTTGATTTCCTTGATGGCACTCCAGAGAAAACCCAAGATCACTGTCTCAAGTCTAGAGGGATCCTGAGGTCACGGGAGCAACACGAAAGGGCTAAGTGGATGCCAAATCAACTCGAGATGAGAGATTAGTCCCTGGCTTCGACTCAAGAGGAATACCAACTTTTGACAAGCACCTCAAGAGAAGCCTTCTCTCAGTTACAGGTATGTGAGAGGGACCCTGAGTTTGTGGCCTCAAGTGGAAAGGACACCGAGATGCTCTGACTCGAAGTAAGGCCAGATATCCCTGCAGTGAATTGAATGCAGGCTCGTCTTGCATCTCCCAAGACGAAGGGATGTCTGAATCCCCTGTGGAGACGACAGAGAAAGACCTAGTCCTCCGCCTCATCGCGACCGGAGGCCTCACATCCTTTGAAAACTCGAGAGGTCAGCGGAGATCAATGCATCCAAAGGAGATGATGCCTGACTCCTCTTGAAAATGGATAGGAGTCCCAGGTTCCCTGTGGCACGTGGAAAGGGACCCTGGGTCTCCCGCCTCACGTGGAGACGCGTCCCAATTGCCATGCCAAGACTCAAGGAGAATCCCGAGGTGTCCCTCGCACCTAGGCAGGAGTCCTGACGTCGCTGAACAAACACGTGTCTGGAAGGGCCCTCCCCGTCGTAACTCGAGAATATGCCCCAGGTTCCGGCCGCAACTCGAGAAAAACCATGAGACATCCCCCTCGCCGCCAGATGAGGCCCGATTCCCCTGCCCTGCATGCAGAGCAATTCCGTATTCCACATCAAAAGTGAAAGGAGCCTTGATTTCCTTGATGGCACTCCAGAGAAAACCCAAGATCACTGTCCCCAGTCTAGAGGGATCCTGAGGTCACTGTGGCAACACGAAAGGGCTCCGTGGACCCCAAATCAACTCGAGATGAGAGCTTAGTCCCTGGCTTCGACTCAAGAGGAATACCAACTTTCCACAAGCACCTCAAGAGGAGTCTTCTCTCAGCTACAGGTATGTGAGAGGGCCCCTGAGTTTGTGGCCTCAAGTGGAATGGACACCGAGATGCTCTGACTCGAAGTAAGGCCGGATATCCCTGCAGTGAATTGAATGCAGGCTCGTCTTGCATCTCCCAAGACGAAGGGATGTCTGAATCCCCTGTGGAGACGACAGAGAAAGACCTAGTCCTCCGCCTCATCGCGACCGGAGGCCTCACATCCTTTGAAAACTCGAGAGGTCCGCGGAGATCAATGCTTCCAAAGGAGACGATGACTTGAAAATGGATAGGAGTCCCAGGATCCCTGTGGCACGTGGAAAGGGACCCTGGGTCTCCCGCCTCACTTGGAGACAAGTCCCAATTGACATGCCATGACTCGAGGAGAATCCCGAGGTGTCCCTCCCAACTAGGTAGGAGTCCTGACGTCGCTGAACAAACACGTGTCTGGAAGGGCCCTCCCCGTCATAACTCGAGAATATACCCCATGTTCCAGCCGCAACTTGAGAAAAACCATGAGACATCCCACTTGCCACGAGATGAGGCCCGATTCCCCTGCACTGCGTGCAGAGCAATTCCGTGTTCCACATTCAACTTGAAAGGAGCCTTGATTTCCTTGATGGCACTCCAGAGAAAACCCAAGATCACTGTCTCAAGTCTAGAGGGATCCTGAGGTCACTGGAGCAACACGAAATGGCTCCGTGGAACCCAAATCAACTCGAGATGAGAGCTTAGTCCCTGGCTTCGACTCAAGAGGAATACCAACTTTCCACAAGCACCTCAAGAGGAGGCTTCTCTCAGCTACAGGTATGTGAGAGGGACCCTGAGTTTGTGGCCTCAAGTCGAATGGACACCGAGATGCTTTGACTCGAAGTAAGGCCGGATATCCCTGCAGTGAATTGAATGCAGGCTCGTCTTGCATCTCCCAAGACGAAGGGATGTCTGAATCCCCTGTGGAGAACACAGAGAAAGACCTAGTCCTCAGCCTCATCGCGACCGGAGACATCACATCCTTTGAAAAATCGAGAGGTCCCTGGAGATCAATGCTTCCAAAGGAGACGATGCCTGACTCCTCTTGAAAATGGATAGGAGTCCCAGGATCCCTGTGGCACGTGGAAACGGACCCTGGATCTCCCGCCTCTCGTGGAGACGCGTCCCAATTGCCATGCCAAGACTCGAGGAGAATCTCGAGTTGTGCCTCGCACCTAGGCAGGAGTCCTGACGTCGCTGAACAAACACGTGTCAGGAAGGGCCCTCCCCGTCGTAACTCGAGAATATACACCAGGTTCCGGCCGCAACTCGAGAAAAACCATGAGACTTCCCCCTCGCCGCGACATGAGGCCCGATTCCCCTGCACTGCGTGCAGAGCAATTCCGTGTTCCACATCAAACGTGAAAGGAGCCTTGATTTCCTTGATGGCACTCCAGAGAAAACCCAAGATCACTGTCTGAAGTCTAGAGGGATCCTGAGGTCACTGGAGCAACAGGAAAGGGCTCCGTGGAACCCAAATCAACTCGAGATGAGAGCTTAGTCCCTGGCTTCGACTCAAGAGGAATACCAACTTTCCACAAGCCCCTCAAGAGAAGGCTTCTCTCAGCTACATTTATGTGAGAGGGACCCTGAGTTTGTGGCCTCAAGTTGAATGGACACCGAGATGCTCTGGCTAGAAGTAAGGCCGGATATCCCTGCAGTGAATTGAATGCAGGCTCGTCTTCCATCTCCCAAGACGAAGGGATGTCTGAATCCCCTGTGGAGACGACAGAGAAAGACCTAGTCCTCCGCGTCAACGCGACCGGAGGCCTCCCATCCTTTGAAAACTCGAGAGGTCCACGGAGATCAATGCTTCCAAAGGAGACGATGCCTGACTCCTCTTGAAAATGGATAGGAGTCCCAGGATCCCTGTGGCACATGGAAAGGGACCCTGGGTGTCCCGCCTCACGTGGAGACGCGTCCCAATTGCCATGCCAAGACTCGAGGAGAATCCCGAGGTGTCCTTCGCACCTAGGTAGGAGTCCTGACGTCGCTGAACAAACACGTGTATGGAAGGGCCCTCCCCGTTGTAACTCGAGAATATACCCCAGGTTTCGGCCGCAACTCGAGAAAAACCATGAGACTTCCCCCTCGCCGCGAGATGAGGCCCGATTCCCCTGTACTGCGTGCAGAGCAATTCCGTGTTCCACATGAAACGTGAAAGGAACCTTGATTTCCTTGATGGCACTCCAGAGAAAACCCAAGATCACTGTCTCAATTCTAGAGGGATTCTGAGGTCACTGGAGCAACACCAAAGGGCTCAGTGGACCCCAAATCAACTCGAGATGAGAGCTTAGTCCCTGGCTTCGACTCAAGAGGAATACCAACTTTCCACAAGCACCTCAAGAGGAGGCTTCTCTCAGCTACAGGTATGTGAGAGGGCCCCTGAGTTTGTGGCCTCAAGTGGAATGGACACCGAGATGCTCTGACTCGAAGTAAGGCCGGATATCCCTGCAGTGAATTGAATGCAGGCTCGTCTTGCATCTCCCAAGACGAAGGGTTGTCTGAATCCCCTGTGGAGTCCACAGAGAAAGACCTAGTCCTCCGCCTCAACGCGAACGGAGGCCTCACGTCCTTTGAAAACTAGAGAGGTCCGCGGAGATCAATGCTTCCAAAGGAGACGATGACTTGAAAATGGATAGGAGTCCCAGGATCCCTGTGGCACGTGGAAAGGGACCCTGGGTCTCCCGCCTCACGTGGAGACGCGTCCCAATTGCCATGCCGAGACTCGAGGAGAATCGTGAGTTGTCCCTCACACCTAGGCAGGAGTCCTGACGTCGCTGAACGAACACGTTTCTGGAAGGGCCCTCCCCGTTGTAACTCGAGAATATACCCCAGGTTCCGGCCGCAATTCGAGAAAAACCATGAGACTTCCCCCTCGCCGCGAGATGAGGCCCGATTCCCCTGCACTGCGTGCATAGCAATTCCGCGTTCCACATCAAACGTGAAAGGAGCCTTGATTTCCTTGATGGCACTCCAGAGAAAACCCAAGATCACTGTCTCAAGTCTAGAGGGATCCTGAGGTCACTGGAGCAACACGAAAGGGCTCGGTGGACCCCAAATCAACTCGAGATGAGAGCTTAGTCCCTGGCTTCGACTCAAGAGGAATACCAACTTTCCACAAGCACCTCAAGAGGAGGCTTCTCTCAGCTACAGGTATGTGAGAGGGACCCTGAGTTTGTGGCCTCAAGTGGAATGGACACCGAGATGCTCTGACTCGAAGTAAGGCCGGATATCCCTGCAGTGAATTGAAAGCAGGCCCGTCTTGCATCTCCCAAGACGAAGGGATGTCTGAATCCCCTGTGGGGACGACAGAGAAAGACCTAGTCCTCCGACTCATCGCGACCGGAGGCCTCACATCCTTTGAAAACTCGAGAGGTCAGCGGAGATCAATGCTTCCAAAGGAGACCATGCCTGACTCCTCTTCAAAATGGATAGGAGTCCCAGGATCCCTGTGGCACGTCGAAAGGGACACTGGGTCTCCCGCCTCATGTGGGGACGCGTCCCAATTGCCATGCCAAGACTCGAGGAGAATCCCGAGGTGTCCCTCGCACCTAGGCAGGAGTCCTGACGTCGCTGAACAAACACATGTCTGGAAGGGCCCTCCCCATCGTAATTCGAGAATATACCCCAGGTTCCGGCCGCAACTCGAGAAAAACCATGAGACTTCCCCCTCGCCGGGAGATGAGGCCCGATTCCCCTGCACTGTGTGCAGAGCAATTCCGTGTTCCACATCAAACGTGAAAGGAGCCTTGATTTCTTTGATGGCACTCCAGAGAAAACTCAAGATCACTGTCTCATGTCTAGAGGGATCCTGAGGTCACTGGAGTAACACGAAAGGGCTCCGTGGACCCCAAATCAACTCGAGATGAGAGCTTAGTGTCTGGCTTCGACTCAAGAGGATTACCAACTTTACACAAGCACCTCAAGAGGAGGCTTCTCTCAGCTACAGGTATGTGAGAGGGACCCTGAGTTTGTGGCCTCAAGTGGACTGGACACCGAGATGCTCTGACAGGAAGTAAGGCCGGATATCACTGCAGTGAATTGAGTGCAGGCTCGTCTTGCATTTCCCAAGACGAAGGGATGTCTGAATCCCCTGTGGAGACCACAGAGAAAGACCTAGTCCTCAGCCTCATTGCGACCGGAGGCCTCACATCCTTTGAAAACTCAAGAGGTCCGCGGAGATCAATGCTTCCAAAGGAGACGATGCCTGACTCCTCTTGAAAATGGATAGGAGTCCCAGGATCCCTGTGGCACGTGGGAAGGGACCCTGGGTCTCCCGCCTCACGTGGAGACGCGTCCCAATTGCCATGCCAAGACTCGAGGAGAATCCCGAGGTGTCCCTCGCACCTAGGCAGGAGTTCTGACGTCCCTGAACAAACACGTGTCTGGAAGGGCCCTCCCCATCGTAACTCGAGAATATACCCCAGGTTCCGGCCGCAACTAGAGAAAAACCATGAGATTTCCCCCTCGCCGCGAGTTGAGGCCCGATTTCCCTGCACTGCATGCAGAGCAATTCCGTGTTCCACATCAAACGTGAAAGGAGCCTTGATTTCCTTGATGGCACTCCAGAGAAAACCCAAGATCACTGTCTCAAGTCTAGAGGGATCCTGAGGTCACTGGAGCAACACGAAAGGGCTCCGTGGACCCCAAATCAACTCGAGATGAGAGCTTAGTCCCTGGCTTCGACTCAAGAGGAATACCAACTTTCCACAAGCACCTCAAGAGGAGGCTTCCCTCAGCTACAGGAAAGTGAGAGGGACCCTGAGGTTGTGGCCTCAAGTGGAATGGACACCGAGATGCTCTGACTCGAAGTAAGGCCGGATATCCCTGCAGTGAATTGAATGCAGGCTCGTCTTGCATCTCCCAAGACGAAGGGATGTCTGAATCCCCTGTGGAGACCACAGAGAAAGACCTAGTTCTCTGCCTCATCGCGACCGGAGGCCTCACATCCTTTGAAAACTCGAGAGGTCCGCGGAGATCAATGCTTCCAAAGGAGACGATGCCTGACTCCTCTTGAAAATGGATAGGAGTCCCAGGATCCCTGTGGCACGTGGAAAGGGACCCTGGGTCTCCCGCCTCACGTGGAGACGCGTCCCAATTGCCATGCCAAGACTCGAGGAGAATCCGTAGGTGTCCCTCGCACCTAGGCCCGAGTCCTGACGTCCCTGAACAAACACGTGTCTAGAAGGGCCCTCCCCGTCGTAACTCGAGAATATACCCCAGTGTCCTTCCGCAACTGGAGAAAAAACATGAGACTTCCCCCTCGCCGCGAGATGAGGCCCGATTCCCCTACACTGCGTGCAGAGCAATTCCGTGTTCCACATCAAACATGAAAGGAGCCTTGATTTCCTTGATGGCACTCCAGAGAAAACCCAAGATCACTGTCTAAAGTCTAGACGGATCCTGATGTCACTGGAGCAAAATGAAAGGGCTCAGTCGACCCCAAATCAACTCAAGATGAGAGCTTCATCCCTGGCATCGACTCAAGAGGAATACCAACTTTCCACAAGCACCTCAAGAGGAGGCTTCTCTCAGCTACAGGTATGTGAGAGGGACACTGAGGTTGTGGCCTCAAGTGGAATGGACACCGAGATGCTCTGACTCGAAGTAAGGCTGGATGTCCCTGCAGTGAATTGAATGCAGGCTCGTCTTGCACCTCCCAAGACGAAGGGATGTCTGAATCCCCTGTGGAGACCACAGAGAAAGACCTAGTCCTCCGCCTCAAGGCGACCGGAGGCCTCACATCCTTTGAAAACTCGAGAGGTCCGCGGAGATCAATGCTTCCAAAGGAGACGATGCCTGACTCCTCTTGAAAATAGATAGGAGTCCAGGATCCCTGTGGCACGTTAAAAACGACACTGGGTCTCCCTCCACACGTGGAGACGCGTCCAAATTGCCATGCCAAGACTAGAGGAGAATCCCGAGGTGTCCCTCACACCTAGGCAGGAGTCCTGACGTCGCTGAACAAACAAGTGTCTGGAAGGGCCCTCCCTGTCGTAACTCGAGAATATACCCCAGGTTCCGGCCACAACTCGAGAAAAACCATGAGATTTCCCCCTCACCGCGAGATGAGGCCCGATTCCCCTGCACAGCATGCAGAGAAATTCCGTGTTCCAAATTAAACGTGAAAGGATCCTTGATTTCCTTGATGTCACTCCAGAGAAAACCCAAGATCACTGTCTCAAGTCTAGAGGGATCCTGAGGTCACTGGAGCAACACCAAAGTGCTCCGTGGACCCCAAATCAACTCGTGATGAGTGATTAGTCCCTGGCTTCGACTCAAGAGGAATACCAACTTTCCACAAGCACCTCAAGAGGAGGCTTCTCTCAGCTACAGGTATGTGAGAGGGAACCTGAGTTTGTGGCCTCAAGTGGAATGGACACCGAGATGCTCTGACTCTAAGTTAGGCCGGATATCCCTGCATTGAATTGAATGCAGGCTCGTCTTGCATCTCCCAAGACGAAGGGATGTCTGAATCCCCTGTGGAAACCACAGATAAAGACCTAGTTCTCCGCCTCATCGCGACCGGAGGCCTCACATCCTTTGAAAACTCGAGAGGTCCGCGGAGATCAATGCTTCCAAAGGAGACGATGCCTGACTCCTCTTGAAAATGGATAGGAGTCCCAGGATGCATGTGGCATGTGGAAAGGGACCCTGGGTCTCCCGCCTCACGTGGAGACGCGTCCCAATTGCCATGCCAAGACTCGAGGAGAATCCCGAGGTGTCCCTCGCACCTAGGCAGGAGTCCTGACTTCGCTGAACAAACACGTGTCTCGAAGGGCCCTCCCCGTCGTAACTCGAGAATATACCCCAGGTTCCAGCCGCAACTCGAGAAAAACCATGAGACTTCCCCCTCGCCGCGAGATGAGGTCCGATTCCCCTGCCCTTCCTGCAGAGCAATTCCGTATTTCACATCAAAAATGAAAGGAGCCTTGATTTCCTTGATGGCACTCCAGAGAAAACCCAAGATCACTGCCTCAGTTGTAGAGGGATCCTGAGGTCACTGTAGCAACACGAAAAAGCTCCGTGGACCCCAAATCAACTCGAGATGAGAGCTTAGTCCCTGGCTTCGACTCAAGAGGAATACCAACTTTCCACAAGCACCTCAAGAGGAGGCTACTCTCAGCTAATGGTATGTGAGAGGGACCATGAGTTTGTGGCCTCAAGTGGAATGGACACCGAGATGCTCTGACTCGAAGTAAGGCCAGATATCCCTGCAGTGAATTGAATGCAGGCTCGTCTTGCATCTCCCAAGAGGAAGGGATGTCTGAATCCCTTGTGGAGACCACAGAGAAAGACCTAGTTCTCCGCCTCATCGTGACCGGAGGCCTCACATCCTTTGAAAACTCGAGAGGTCCGCGGAGATCAATGCTTCCAAAGGAGACGATGCCTGACTCCTCTTGAAAATGGATAGGAGTCCCAGGATCCCTGTGGAACGTGGAAAGGGACCCTGGGTCTCCCGCCTCACGTGGAGACGCGTCCCAATTGCCATGCCAAGACTCGAGGAGAATCCCGAGGTGTCCCTCGCACCTAGGCAGGAGTCCTGACGTCGCTGAACAAACACGTGTCTGGAAGGGCCCTCCCCGTCGTAACTCGAGAATATACCCCAGGTTCGGGACGCAACTCGAGAAAAACCATGAGATTTCCCCCTCGCCGCGAGTTGATGCCCGATTCCCCTGCACTGCATGCAGAGCAATTCCGTGTTCCACATCAAACGTGAAAGGAGCCTTGATTTCCTAGATGGCACTCCAGAGAAAACCCAAGATCACTGTCTCAAGTCTAGAGGGATCCTGAGGTCACTGGAGCAACACGATAGGGCTCCGAGGACCCCAAATCAACTCGAGATGAGAGTTTAGTCCCTGGCTTAGACTCAAGAGGAATACCAACTTTCCACAAGCACCTCAAGAGGAAGCTTCTCTCAGCTACATCTATGTGAGAGGAACCCTGAATTTGTGGCCTCAAGTGCAATGGACACCGAGATGCTCTGACTCGAAGTAAGGCCGGATATCCCTGCAGTGAATTGAATGCAGGCTCGTCTTGCATCTCCCAAGACGAAGGGATGTCTGAATCCCCTGTGGAGACCACAGAGAAAGACCTAGTCCTCCGCCTCATCGTGACCGCAGGCCTCACATCCTTTGAAAACTCGAGAGGTCTGCAGAGATAATGCTTCCAAAGGAGACGATGCCTGACTCCTCTTGAAAATGGATAGGAGTCCCAGGATTACTGTGGCACGTGGAAAGGGACACTGGGTCTCCCGCCTCACGTGGAGACGCATCCCAATTGCCATGCCAAGACTCGAGGAGAATCCCGAGGTGTCCCTCGCACCTAGGCAGGAGTCCTGACTTCGCTGAACAAACACGTGTCTGGAAGGGCCCTCCCCATCGTAACTCGAGAATATACCCCAGGTTCCGGCCGCAACTCGAGAAAAACCATGAGACTTCCCCCTCGCCGCGAGATGAGGCCCGATTTCCCTGCCCTGCATGCAGAGCAATTCCGTGTTCGACATCAAACGTGAAAGGAGCCTTGATTTCCTTGATGGCACTCCAGAGAAAACCTAAGATCACTGTCTCAAGTCTAGAGGGATCCGGAGGTCACTGGACCAACAGGAAAGGGCTCCGTGCACCCCAAATCAACTCGAGATGAGAGCTTAGTCCCTGGCTTCAACTCAAGAGGAATACCAACTTTCCACAGGCACCTCAAGAGGAGGATTCTCTCAGCTACAGGTATATTTGAGGGACCCTGAGTTTGTTGCCTCAAGTGGAATGGACACCGAGATGCTCTGACTCGAATTAAGGCCGGATATTCCTGCAGTGAATTGAATGCAGGCTCGTCTTGCATCTCCCAAGACGAAGGGATGTCTGAATCCCCTGTGGAGACCACAGAGAAAGACCGAGTTCTCCGCCACATCGCGACCGGAGGCCTCACATCCTTTGAAAACTCGAGAGGTCCACGGAGATCAATGCTTCCAAAGGAGACGATGCCTGACTCCTCTTGAAAATGGATAGGAGTCACAGGATACCTGTGGCACGTGGAAAGGGACCCTGGGTCTCCCGCCTCACGTGGAGACGCGTCCAAATTGCCATGCCAAGACTCGAGGAGAATCCCGAGGTGTCCCTCGCACCTAGGCAGGAGTCCTGACGTCGCTGAACAAACACGTGTCTGGAAGGGCCCTCCCCGTCGTAACTCGAGAATATACCCCAGGTTCCGGCCGCAACTCGAGAAAAACCATGAGATTTACCCCTCGCCGCGAGATGAGGCCCGATTCCCCTGCACTGCATGCAGAACAATTCCGTGTTCCACATCAAACGTGACAGGAGCCTTGATTTCCTTGATGGCACTCCAGAGAAAACCCAAGATCACTGTCTCAAGTCTAGAGGGATCCTGAGGTCACTGGACCAACAGGAAAGGGCTCCGTGGATCCCAAATCAACTCGAGATGAGAGCTTAGTCCCTGGCTTCAACTCAAGAGGAATACCAACTTTACACAAGCACCTCAAGAGGAGGCTTCTCTCAGCTACAGGTATATTTGAGGGACCCTGAGTGTGTGGCCTCAAGTGGAATGGACACCGAGATGCTCTGACTCGAAGTAAGGCCGGATATTCCTGCAGTGAATTGAATGCAGGCTCGTCTTGCATCTCCCAAGACGAAGGGATGTCTGAATCCCCTGTGGAGACCACAGAGAAAGACCTAGTCCTCCACTTCAACGCAACCGGAGGCCTCATATCCTTTGAAAATTCGAGAGGTCCACGGAGATCAATGCTTCCAAAGGAGAAGATGCCTGACTCTTCTTGAATATGGATAGGAGTCACAGGATCACTGTGGCACGTGGAAAGGGACCCTGGGTCTCCCGCCTCACGTGGAGACGCGTCCCAATTGCCATGCCAAGACTCGAGGAGAATCCCGAGGTGTCCCTCGCACCTAGGCAGGAGTCCTGACGTCGCTGAACAAACACGTGTCTGGAAGGGCCCTCCCCGTCGTAACTCGAGAATATACTCCAGGTTTCAGCCGCAACTTGAGAAAAACCATGAGACATCCCCCTTGCCGCGAGATGAGGCCCGATTCCCCTGCACTGCGGGCAGAGCAATTCCGTGTTCCACATCAAACTTGAAAGGAGCCTTGATTTCCTTGATGGCACTCCAGAGAAAACCCAAGATAACTGTCTCAAGTCTAGAGGGATCCTGAGGTCACTGGAGCAACACGAAAGGGCTCCATGGACCCCAAATCAACTCGAGATGAGAGCTTAGTCCCTGGCTTCGACTCAAGAGGGATACGAACTTTCCACAAGCACCTCAAGAGGAGGCTTCTCTCAGCTACAGGTATGTGAGAGGGACCCTGAGTTTGTTGCCTCAAGTGGAATGGACACCGAGATGCTCTGACTCGAAGTAAGGCCGGATATCCCTGCAGTGAATTGAATGCAGGCTCATCTTGCATCTCCCAAGACGAAGGGATGTCTGAATCCCCTGTGGAGACCACAGAGAAAGACCTAGTTCTCAGCCTCATCGCGACCTGAGGCCTCACATCCTTTGAAAATTCGAGAGGTCCGCGGAGATCAATGCTTCCAAAGGAGACGATGCCTGACTCCTCTTGAAAATGGATAGGAGTCCCAGGATCCCTGTGGAACGTGGAAAGGGACCCTGGGTCTCCCGCCTCACGTGGAGACGCGTCCCAATTGCCATGCCAAGACTCGAGGAGAATCCCGAGGTGTCCCTCGCACCTAGGCAGGAGTCCTGACGTCGCTCAACAAACACGTGTCTGGAAGGGCCCTCCCTGTCATAACTCGAGAATATATCCCAGGTTCCGGCCGCAACTGAACAATACCATGAGATTTACCCCTCGCCGCGAGTTGAGGCCCGATTCCCCTACACTGCGTGCAGAGCAATTCCGTGTTCCACATCAAACGTGAAAGGAGCCTTGATTTCCTTGATGGCACTCCAGAGAAAACCCAAGATCACTTTTTCAAGTCTAGAGGGATCCTGAGGTCACTGGAGCAACATGAAATGGCTCCCTGGACCCAAAATCAACTCGAGATGAGAGCTTAGTCCCTGGCTTAGACTCAAGAGGAATACCAACTTTCCACAAGCACCTCAAGAGGAGGCTTCTCTCAGCTACAGGTATATTTGAGGGACCCCGAGTTTGTGGCCTCAAGTGGAAAGGACACCGAGATGCTCTGACTCGAAGTAAGGCCGGATATCCCTGCAGTGAATTGAATGCAGGCTCGTCTTGCATCTCCCAAGAAGAAGGGATGTCTGAATCCCCTGTGGAGACCACAGAGAAAGACCGAGTTCTCCGCCTCATCGCGACCAGAGGCCTCACATCATTTGAAAACTCGAGAGGTCTGCGGAGATCAATGCTTCCAAAGGAGACGATGCCTGACTCCTCTTGAAAATGGATAGGAGTCCCAGGATCGCTGTGGCACGTGGAAAGGGACCCTGGGTCTCCCGCCTCACGTGGATACGCGTCCCAATTGCCATGCCAAGACTCGAGGAGAATCCGAGGTGTCCCTCGCACCTAGGCAGGAGTCCTGATGTCGCTGAACAAACACGTGTCTGGAAGGGCACTCCTCGTCGTAACTCGAGAATATACCCCAGGTTCCGGCCGCAACTCAAGAAAAACCATGAGATTTCCCCCGCGCCGCGAGGTGAGGCCCGATTCCCCTGCACTGCATGCAGAGAAATTCCGTGTTCCACATCAAACGTGAAAGGAGCCTTGATTTCCTTGATGGCACTCCAGAGAAAACCCAAGATCACTGTCTCAAGTCTAGAGGGATACTGAGGTCACTGGACCAACAGGAAAGGGCTCCGTCGACCCCAAATCAACTCGAGATGAGAGCTTAGTCCCTGGCTTAGACTCAAGAGGAATACCAACTTTTCACAAGCACCTCAAGAGGAGGCTTCTCACAGCTACAGGTATATTTGAAGGACCCTGAGTTTGTGGCCTCAAGTGGAATGGACACCGAGATGCTCTGATCCGAAGTAAGTCCGGATATCCCTGCAGTGAATTGAATGCAGGCTCGTCTTGCATCTCCCAAGATGAAGGGATGTCTGAAACCCCTGTGGAGACCACAGAGAAAGACCTAGTCCTCCGCCTCATCGTGACCGGAGGCCTCTCATCCTTTGAAAACTCGAGAGGTCTGCAGAGATCAATGCTTCCAAAGGAGACGATGCCTGACTCCTCTCGAAAATGGATAGGAGTCTCAGGATCCCTGTGGCAAGTGGAAAGGAACCCTGGGTCTCCCGCCTCACGTGGAGACGCGTCCCAATTGCCATGCCAAGACTCGAGGAGAATCCCGAGGTGTCCCTCGAACCTAGGCAGGAGTCCTGACGTCGCTGAACAAACACGTGTCTGTAAGGGCCCTCCCCGTCGTAACTCGAGAATATACCCCAGGTTCCGGCCGCAACTCGAGAAAAACCATGAGATTTCCCCCGCGCCGCGAGGTGAGGCCCGATTCCCCTGCAATGCATGCAGAGAAATTCCTTGTTCCACATCAAACGTGAAAAGAGCCTTGATTTCCTTGATGGCACTCCAGAGAAAACTCAAGTTCACTGTCTCAAGTCTAGAGGTATCCTGAGGTCACTGGAGCAACATGAAAGGGCTCCGTGGACCCCAAATCAACTCGAGATGAGAGCTTAGTCCCTGGCTTCGACTCAAGAGGAATACCAACTTTCCACAAGCACCTCAAGAGGGGGCTCTCTAAGCTACAGGTATGTGAGAGGGACCCTGAGTTTGTGGCCTCAAGTGGAATGGACACCGAGATGCTCTGACTCGAAGTAAGGCCGGATATCCCTGCAGTGAATTGAATGCAGGCTCGTCTTGCATCTCCCAAGACGAAGGGTTGTCTGAATCCCCTGTGGAGACCACAGAGAAAGACCTAGTCCTCCGCCTCATCGAGACCGGAGGCCTCACATCCTTTGAAAACTCGAGAGGTCCGCGGAGATCAATGCTTCCAAAGGAGAAGATTCCTGTCTCTTCTTGAAAATGGATAGGAATCCCAGAATCCCTGTGGCACGTGGAAAGGGACCCTGGGTCTCCCATCTCACGTGGAGACGCGTCCCAATTGCCATGCCAAGACTCGAGGAGAATCCCGAGGTGTCCCTCGCACCTAGGCAGGAGTCCTGACGTCGCTGAACAAACAGGTGTCTGGAAGGGCCCTCCCCATCGTAACTCGAAAATATACCCCAGGTTCCGGCCGCAACTTGAGAAAAACCATGAGACATCCACCTTGCCGCGAGATGAGGGCCGATTCCCCTGCACTGCGTGTAGAGCAATTCCCTGTTCCACATCAAACGAGAAAAAAGCCTTGATTTCCTTGATGGCACTCCAGAGAAAAACCAAGATCACTCTCTCAAGTCTAGAGGGATCCTGAGGTCACTGGAGCAACACGAAAGGGCTCCGTGGACCCCAAATCAACTCGAGATGAGAGCTTAGTCCCTGGTTTCGACTCAAGAGGAATACCAACTTTCCACAAGCACCTCAAGAGGAGGCTTCTCTCAGCTACAGGTATGTGAGAGGGACCCTGAGTTTGTGGCCTCAAGTGGAATGGACACCGAGAAGCTCTGACTCGAAGTTTGGCCGGATATCCCTGCAGTGAATTGAATGCAGGCTCGTCTTGCATCTCCCAAGACGAAGGGATGTCTGAATCCCCTGTGGAGACCACAGAGAAAGACCTAGTTCTCCGCCTCATCGCGACTGGAAGCCTCACATCCTTTGAAAACTCGAGAGGTCCGCGGAGATCAATGCTTCCAAAGGAGACGATGCCTGACTCCTCTTGAAAATGGATAGGAGTCCCAGGATCCCTGTTGCACGTGGAAAGGGACCCTGGGTCTCCTGCCTCACGTGGAGACGCGTCCCAATTGCCATGTCAAGACTCGAGGAGAATCCAGAAGTGTCCCTCGAACCTAGGCAGGAGTCCTGACGTCGCTCAACAAACACTTGACTGGAAGGGCTCTCCCCATCGTAATTCGAGAATATACCCCAGGTTCCGGCCACAACTCGAGAAAAACCATGAGACTTCCCCCTCGTCGCGAGATGAGGCCCGATTCCCCTGCACTGCGTGCAGAGCAATTCCGTGTTCCACATCAAACGTGAAAGGAGCCTTGATTTCCTTGATGGCACTCCAGAGAAAACCCAAGATCACTGTCTCAAGTCTAGAGGGATCCTGAGGTAACTGTAGCAACACGAAAGGGCTCCGTGGACCCCAAATCAACTCGAGATGAGAGCTTAGTCCCTGGCTTCAACTCAAGAGGAATACCAACTTTCCACAAGCACCTCAAGAGGAGGCTTCTCTCAGCTACAGGTATATTTGAGGGACCCTGAGTTTGTGGCCTCAAGTGGAATGGACACCGAGATGCTCTGACTCGAAGTAAGGCCAGATATCCCTGCAGTGAATTGAATGCAGGCTCGTCTTGCATCTCCCAAGACGAAGGGATGTCTGAATCCCCTGTGGAGACGACAGAGAACGACCTAGTCCTGCAAATCAACGCAACCGGAGGCCTCATATTGTTTGAAAACTCGAAAAGTCCGCGGAGATCAATGCTTCCAAAGGAGACGATGCCTGACTCCTTTTGAAAATGGATAGGAGTCCCAGGATCCCTGTGGCACGTGGAAAGGGACGCTGGGTCTCCCGCCTCACGTGGATACGCGTCCCAATTGCCATGCCAAGACTCGAGGAGAATCCCGAGGTGTACCTCGCACCTAGGCAGGAGTCCTGATGTCGCTGAACAAACACGTGTCTGGAAGGGCCCTCCTCGTCGTAACTCGAGAATATAACCCAGGTTCCGGCCGCAACTCAAGAAAAACCATGAGATTTCCCCCGCGCCGTGAGTTGAGGCCCGATTCCCCTGCACTGCATGCAGAGAAATTCCGTGTTCCACATCAAACGTGAAAGGAGCCTTGATTTCCTTGATTGCACTCCAGAGAAAACCCAAGATCACTGTCTCAAGTCTAGAGGGATCCTGAGGTCACTGGACCAACAGGAAAGGGCTCCGTCGACCACAAATCAACTCGAGATGAGAGCTTAGTCCCTGGCTTAGACTCAAGAGGAATACCAACTTTCCACAAGCACCTCAAGAGGAGGCTTCTCTCAGCTACAGGTATATTTGAAGGACCCTGAGTTTGTGGCCTCAAGTGGAATGGACACCGAGATGCTCTGACTCGAAGTAAGGCCGGATATCCCTGCAGTGAATTGAATGCAGGCTCGTCTTGCATCTCCCAAGACGAAGGGTTGTCTGAATCCCCTGTGGAGACCACAGAGAAAGACCTCGTTCTCCGCCTCATCGAGACCGGAGGCCTCACATCCTTTGAAAACTCGAGAGGTCCGCGGAGATCAATGCTTCCAAAGGAGAAGATGCCTGACTCTTCTTGAAAATGGATAGGAGTCCCAGGATCCCTGTGGCACGTGGAAAGGAACCCTGGGTCTCCCGCCTCACGTGGGGACGCGTCCCAATTGCCATGCCAAGACTCGAGGAGAATCCCGAGGTGTCCCTCGCACCTAGGCAGGAGTCCTGACGTCGCTGAACAAACACGTGTCTGGAAGGGCCCTCCCCGTCGTAACTTGAGAATATACCCCAGGTTTCGGCCGCAACTTGAGAAAAACCATGAGACATCCCCCTTGACGCGAGATGAGGCCCGATTCCCGTGCACTGCGTGCAGAACAATTCCGTGTTCCACATCAAACTTGAAAGGAGCCTTGATTTCCTTGATGGCACCCCAGAGAAAACCCAAGATCACTGTTTCAAGTCTAGAGGGATCCTGAGGTCACTGGAGCAACATGTAATGGCTCCGTGGACCCCAAATCAACTCGAGATGAGAGCTTAGTCCCTGGCTTAGACTCAAGAGGAATACCAACTTTCCACAGGCACCTCAAGAGGAGGCTTCTCTCAGCTACAGGTATATTTGAGGGACCCCGAGTTTGTGGCCTCAAGTGGAAAGGACACCGAGATGCTCTGACTCGAAGTAAGGCCGGATATCCCTGCAGTGAATTGAATGCAGGCTCGTCTTGCATCTCCCACGAAGAAGGGATGTCTGAATCCCCTGTGGAGACCACAGAGAAAGACCGAGTTCTCCGCCTCATCGCGACCAGAGGCCTCACATCCTTTGAAAACTCGAGAGGTGTGCGGAGATCAATGCTTCCAAAGGAGATGATGCCTGACTCCTCTTGAAAATGGATAGGAGTCCCAGGATCCCTGTGGCACGTGGAAAGGGACACTGGGTCTCCCGCCTCACGTGGAGACGCGTCCCAATTGCCATGCCAAGACTCGAGGAGAATCCCGAGGTGTCCCTCGCACCTAGGCAGGAGTCCTGACGTCGCTGAACAAACACGTGTCTGGAAGGGCCCTCCCCGTCGTAACTCGAGAATATACCCCAGGTTTCAGCCGCAACTTGAGAAAAACCATGAGACATCCCCCTTGCCGCGAGATGAGGCCCGATTCCCCTGCACTGCGTGCAGAGCAATTCCGTGTTCCACATCAAACATCAAAGGAGACTTGATTTCCTTGATGGCACTCCAGAGAAAACCCAAGATCACTGTCTCAAGTCTAGAGGGATCTTGAGGTCACTGTAGCAACACGAAAGGGCTCCGTGGACCCCAAATCAACTCGAGATGAGAGCTTAGTCCATGGCTTCGACTCAAGAGGAATACCAACTTTCCACAAACACCTCAAGAGGAGGCTTCTCTCAGCTACAGGTATGTGAGATGGACCCTGAGTTTGTGGCCTCAACTGGAATGGACACCGAGATGCTCTGACTCGAAGTAAGGCCGGATATTCCTGCAGTGAATTGAATGCAGGCTCGTCTTGCATCTCCCAAGACGAAGGGATGTCTGAGTCCCTTGTGGAGACCATAAGAAAGACCTAGTTCTCGCCACATCGCGACTGGAGGCCTCACATCCTTTGAAAATTCGAGAGGTCCTCGGAGATCAATGCTTATAAAGGAGAAGATGCCTGACTCCTCTTGAAAATGGATAGCAGTCCCAGGATCCGTGTGGCACGTGGAAAGGGAGCCTGGGTCTCCCGCCGCACGTGGAGACGTGTCCCAATGGCAATGCCAAGACTCGAGGAGAATACCGAGGTGTCCCTGGCACCTAGGCAGGAGTCCTGACGTCGCTGAACAAACACGTGTCTGAAAGGGCTCTCCCCGTCGCAACTCGAGAATATACCCCAGGTTCCGGCAGCAACTCTAGAGAAACAATGAGACTTCCCCCTCGGCGCGAGATGAGGCCCGATTCCCCTGCACTGCGTGCAGAGCAATTCCGTGTTCCACATCAAACGTGAAAGGAGCCTTGATTTCCTTGATGGCACTCCAGACAAAACCCAAGATCACTGTCTCAAGTCTAGAGGGATCCTGAGGTCACTGTAGCAACACCAAAGGGCTCCGTGGACCCCAAATCAACTCGAGATGAGAGCTTAGTCCCTGGCTTCGACTCAAGAGGAATACCAAGTTTCCACAAGCACCTCAAGAGGAGGCTTCTCTCAGCTACAGGTATGTGAGAGGGACCCTGAGTTTGTGGCCTCAAGTGGAATGGACACCGAGAAGCTCTGACTCGAAGTTAGGCCGGATATCCCTGCAGTGAATTGAATGCAGGCTGGTTTTGCATCTCCCAAGACGAAGGGATGTCTGAATCCCCTGTGGAGACCACAGAGAAAGACCTAGTTCTCCGCCTCATCGCGACCGGAAGCCTCACATCCTTTGAAAACTCGAGAGGTCCGCGGAGATCAATGCTTCCAAAGGAGACGATGCCTGACTCCACTTGAAAGTGGATAGGAGTCCCAGGATCCCTGTGGCACGTGGAAAGGGACTCTGGGTCTCCCGCCTCACGTGGAGACGCGTCCCAATTGCCATGTCAAGACTCGAGGAGAATCCCGAGGTGTCCCTCGCACCTAGGCAGGAGTCCTGACGACGCTGAACAAACACGTGTCTGGAAGGGCCCTCCTCGTCGTAACTCGAGAATATACCCCAGGTTCCGGCCGAAACTCGAGAAAAACCATGAGACTTCCATCTAGCCGCGAGATGAGGCCCAATTTCCCTGCACTGCGTGCAGAGCAATTCCGTGTTCCACATCAAACGAGAAAAAAGCCTTGATTTCCTTGATGGCACTCCAGAGAAAAACCAAGATCACTCTCTCAAGTCTAGAGGGATACTGAGGTCACTGTAGCAACACGAAAGGGCTCCGTACACCCCAAATCAACTCGAGATGAGACCTTAGTCCCTGGCTTCAACTCAAGAGGAATACCAACTTTAAACAAGCACCTCAAGAGGAGGCTTTTCTCAGCTACAGGTATGTGAGAGGGACCCTGAGTTTGTGGCCTCAAGTGGAATGGACACCGAGATGCTCTGACTCGAAGTAAGGCTGGATATCCCCGCAGTGAATTGAATGCAGGCTCGTCTTGCATCTCCCAAGACGAAGGGATGTCTGTATCCCCTGTGGAGACCACAGAGAAAGACCTAGTTCTCCGCCTCATTGCGACCGGAGGCCTCACATCCTTTGAAAACTCGAAAGGTCCGCGGAGATCAATGCTTCCAAAGGAGACGATGCCTGATTCCTCTTGAAAATGGATAGGAGTCCCAGGATCCCTGTGGAGTGTGGAAAGGGACCCTGGGTCTCCTACTCACGTGGAGACGCGTCCCAATTACCATGCCAAGACTCGAGGAGAATCCCGAGGTGTCCCTAGCACCTAGGCAGGAGTCCTGACGTCGCTGAACAAACACGTGTCTGGAAGGGCCCTTCCTGTCGTAACTCAAGAATATACCCCAGGTTCCGGCTGCAACTCGAGAAAAACCATGAGACTTCCACCTCGCCGCGAGATGAGGCCCGATTCCCCTGCACTGCGTGCAGAACAATTCCGTGTTCCACATCAAACGTGAAAGGAGCCTTGATTTCCTTGATGGCACTCCAGAGAAAACCCAAGATCACTGTCTCAAGTCTAGAGGGACCCTGAGGTCACTGTAGCAACACGAAAGGGCTCTGTGGACCCCAAATCAACTCGAGATGATAGCTTAGTCCCTGGCTTTGACTCAAGAGGAATACCAACTTTCCACTAGCACCTCAAGAGGAGGCTTCTCTCTGATACAGGTATGTGAGAGGGACCCTGAATTTGTGGCCTCAAGTGGAATATACACCGAGATGCTCTGATTCGAAGTAAGGCCGGATATCCCTGCAGTGAATTGAATGCAGGCTCGTCTTGCATCTCCCAAGACGAAGGCATGTCTGAATCCCCTGTGGAGACCACAGAGAGACATAGTTCTCGCCTCATCGCGACCGGAGGCCTCACATCCTTTGAAAACTCGAGAGGTCCGCGGAGATCAATGCTTCCAAAGGAGACGATGCCTGACTCCTCTTGAAAGTGAATAGGAGTCCCAGGATCCCTGTGGCACGTGGAAAGGGTCCCTGGGTCTCCCGCCTCACGTGGAGACCCGTCCCAATTGCCATGCCAAGACTTCAGGCGAATCCCGAGGTGTCCCTCGCACCTAGGCAGGAGTGATGATGTCAGTGAACAAACACTTTTCTTGCACGGCCCTCCCTGTCGTAACTCGAGAATATACCCCAGTTTCTGGCCGCAACTCGAGAACAACCATGAGACTTCCCAATCGCCGCGAGATGAGGCCCGATTCCCATGCACTGTGTGCAGAGCAATTCCGTGTTCCACATCAAACTTGAAAGGAGCCTTGATTTCCTTGATGGCACCCCAGAGAAAACCCAAGATCACTGTCTCAAGTCTAGAGGGATCCTGAGGTCACTGGAGCAACAAGAAAGGGCTCCGTGGACCCCAAATCAACTCGAGATGAGAGCTTAGTCCCTGGCTTCGACTCAAGAGGAATACCAACTTTCCATAAGCACCTCAAGAGGAGGCTTGTCTCAGCTACAGGTATGTGAGAGTGACCCTGAATTTGTGGCCTCAAGTGTAATGGACACCGAGATGCTCTGACTCGAAGTAAGGCCGGATATCCCTGCAGTGAATTGAATGCAGGCTCGTCTTGCATCTCCAAAGACGAAGGGATGTCTGAATGCCCTGTGGAGACGACAGAGAAAGACCTAGTTCTCCGCCTCATCGCGACCGGAGGCCTCACATCCTTTGAAAATTCGAGATGTCTGCGGAGATCAATGCTTCCAAAGGAGACGATGCCTGACTCCTCTTGAAAATGGATAGGAGTCCCGGGATCCCTGTGGCACGTGGAAAGGGACACTGGGTCTCCCGCCTCACGTGGAGACGGGTCCCAATTGCCATGCCAAGACTCGAGGAGAATCCCGAGGTGTCCCTCGCACCTAGGCAGGAGTCCTGACGTCGCTGAACAAACACGTTTCTGGAAGGGCCCTCCCCGTCGTAACTCGAGAATATACCCCAGGTTCCGGCCGCAACTCGAGAAAAACCATGAGACTTCCCCCTCACCGTGAGATGAGGCCTGATTCCCCTGCACTGCGTGCAGAGCAATTCCGTGTTCCACATCAAACGTGAAAGGAGCCTTGATTTCCTTGATGGCACTCCAGAGAAAACCCAAGATCAGTGTTTCAAGTCTAGAGGGATCCTGAGGTCACTGGAGCAACAGGAAAGGGCTCCGTGGACCACAAATCAACTCGAGATGAGAGCTTAGTCCCTTGCTTCGACTCAAGAGGAATACCAACTTTCCACAAGCACCTCAAGAGGAGGCTTCTCTCAGCTACAGGTATGTGAGAGGGACCCTGAGTTTGTGGCCTCAAGTGGAATGGACACGGAGATGCTCTGACTCGATGTAAGGCCGGATATCCCTGCAGTGAATTGAATGCAGGCTCGTCTTGCATCTCCCAAGACGAAGGGATGTCTGAATCCCCTGCAGAGACCACAGAGAAAGACCTAGTTCTCCGCCTCATCTCGACCGGAGGCCTCACATCCTTTGAAAACTCGAGAGGTCCGCGGAGATCAATGCTTCCAAAGGAGACGATGACTGACTCCTCTTGAAAATGGATAGGAGTACCAGGATCCCTGTGGCACGAGGAAAGGGACCCTGGGTCTCCCGCCTCACGTGGAGACGCGTCCCAATTGCCATGCCAAGACTCGAGGAGAATCCCGAGGTGTCCCTCGCACCTAGGCAGGAGTCCTGACGTCGCTGAACAAACACGTGTCTGGAAGGGCCCTACCCGTCGTAACTCGGGAATATAACCCAGGTTCCGGCCGCAACTCGAGAAAAACCATGAGACTTCCCCCTCGCCGCGAGATGAGGCCGGATTACCCTGCACTGCGTGCCGAGCAATTCCGTGTTCCACATCAAACGTGAAAGGAGCCTTGATTTCCTTGATGGCACTCCAGAGAAAACCCAAGATCACTGTCTCAAGTCTAGAGGGATCCTGAGGTCAGTGGAGCAAAAAGATAGGGCTCCGTGGACCACAAATCAACCTGAGATGAGAGCTTAGTCCCTGAATTCGACTCAAGAGGAATACCAACTTTACACAAGTACCTCAAGAGGAGGCTTCTCTCAGCTACAGGTATGTGAGAGGGACCCTGTGTTTGTGCCTCAAGTGGAATGGACACCGAGATGCTCTGACTCGAAGTAAGTCCGGATATCCCTGCAGTGAATTGAATGCAGGCTCGTCTTGCATCTCCCAAGACGAAGGGATGTCTGAATCCCCTGCGGAGACCGCAGAGAAAGACCTAGTCCTCCGCCTCATCGCGACCGGAGGCCTCACATCCTTTGAAAACTCGAGAGGTCCGCGGAGATCAATGCTTCCAAAGAGACGATGCCTGACTCCTCTTGAAAATGGATAGGAGTACCAGGATCCCTGTGGCACGTGGAAAGGGACACTGGGTCTCCCGCCTCATGTGGAGACGCGTTCCAATTGCCATGCCAAGGCTTTAGGAGAATCCCGAGGTGTCCCTCGCACTATCACGTGTCTGGAAGGGTCCTCCCCGTCGTAAATCGAGAATATACCCCAGGTTCCGGCCGCAACTCGAGAAAAACCATGAGACTTTAACCTCGACGCGAGATGAGGCCCGATTCCCCTGGACTGCGTGCAGAGCAATTCCGTGTTCCACATCAAACCTGAAAGGAGCCTTGATTTCCTTGATGGCACTCCAGAGAAAACCCAGGATCACTGTCTCAAGTCTAGAGGGATCCTGAGGTCACTGGAGCAACACGAAAGGGCTCCGTGGACCCCAAATCAACTCGAGATGAGAGCTTAGTACCTGGCTTCGACGCAAGAGGAATACCAACTCTCCACAAGCACCCCAAGAGGAGGGTTCTCTCAGCCACAGGTATGTGAGAAGGACCCTGAGTTTGTGGCCTCAAGTGGAATGGACACCGAGATGCTCTGACTCGAAGTAAGGCCGGATATCCCTGCAGTGAATTGAATGCAGGCTCGTCTTGCATCTCCCAAGACGAAGGGATGTCTGAATCCCCTGTGGAGACCACAGAGAAAGACCTAGTTCTCCACCTCATCGCGACCGGAGGCCTCACATCCTTTGAAAACTCGAGAGGTCCGCGGAGATCAATGCTTCCAAAGGAGACGATGCCTGACTCCTCTTGAAAATGGATAGGAGTCCCAGGATCCCTGTGGCACGTGGAAAGGGACCCTGGGTCTCCCGCCTCACGTGGAGACGCGTCCCAATTGCCATGCCAAGAATCGAGGAGAATCCCGAGGTGTCCCTCGCACATATCACGTGTCTGGAAGGGTCCTCCCCATCGTAAATCGAAAATACACCCCAGGTTCCGGCCGCAACTAGAGAAAAACCATGAGACTTTCCCCTCGCCGCGAGATGAGGCCCGATTCCCCTGGACTGCGTGCAGAGCAATTCCGTGTTCCACATCAAACCTGAAAGGAGCCTTGATTTCCTTGATGGCACTCCAGAGAAAACCCAGGATCACTGTCTCAAGTCTAGAGGGATCCTGAGGTCACTGGAGCAACACGAAAGGGCTCCGTGGACCCCAAATCAACTAGAGATGAGAGCTTAGTACCTGGCTTCGATGCAAGAGGAATACAAACTCTCCACAAGCACCCCAAGAGGAGGGTTCTCTAGCCACAGGTATGTGAGAAGGACCCTGAGTTTGTGGCCTCAAGTGGAATGGACACCGAGATGCTCTGACTCGAAGTAAGGCCGGATATCCCAATAGTGAATTGAATGCAGGCTTGCCTTGCATCTCTCAAGACGAAGGAATGTCTGAATCCCCTGTGGAGACCACAGAGAAAGACCTACTTCTCCGCCTCAACGCGACCGGAGGCCTCACATCCTTTGAAAACTCAAGAGGTCCGCGGAGATCAATGCTTCCAAAGGAGACGATGCCTGACTCCTCTTGAAAATTGATAGGAGTCCCAGGATCCCTGTGGCACG
The DNA here is from genome assembly GCF_033118175.1 of Dama dama. NCBI lineage: Eukaryota > Metazoa > Chordata > Mammalia > Artiodactyla > Cervidae > Dama > Dama dama. Next base: position 4,306,676 of record NW_026870893.1, on the reverse strand, counting down.
TGGAAAGGGACCCTGGGTCTCCCGCCTCACGTGGAGACGCGTCCCAATTGCCATGCCAAGACTCGAGGAGAATCCCGAGGTGTCCCTCGCACCTAGGCAGGAGTCCTGACGTCGCTGAACAAACACGTATCTGGAAGGGCCCTCCCCGTCGTAACTCGAGAATATACCCCAGGTTCCGGCCGCAACTCGAGAAAAACTATGAGACTTCCCCCTCGCCGCGACATGAGCCCCGATTTCCCTGCACTGCATGCAGAGCAATTCCGTGTTCCAAATCAAAAGTGAAAGGAGCCTTGATTTCCTTGATGGCACTCCAGAGAAAACCCAAGATCACGGTCTCAAGTCTAGAGGGATCCTGAGGTCACTGGAGCAAAAGGAAAGGGCTCCGTGGACCCCAAATCAACTCGAGATGAGAGCTTAGTCCCTGGCTTCGACTCAAGAGGAATACCAACTTTCCACAAGCACCTCAAGAGGAGTCTTCTCTCAGCAACAGTTATGTGAGAGGGACCCTGAGTTTGTGGCCTCAAGTGGAATGGACACCGAGATGCTCTGACTCGAAGTAAGGCCGGATATCCCTGCAGTGAATTGAATGCAGGCTCGTCTTGCATCTCCCAAGACGAAGAGATGTCTGAATCCGCTGTGGAGACCACAGAGAAAGACCTAGTCCCCCGCCTCATCGCGACCGGAGGCCTCACATCCTTTGAAAATTCGAGAGGTCTGCAGAGATCAATGCTTCCAAATGAGCCGATGCCTGACTCCTCTTGAAAATGGATAGGAGTCCCAGGATCCCTGTGGCACGAGGAAAGGGACCCTGCGTCTCCCGCCTCACGTGGAGACGCGTCCCAATTGCCATGACAAGACTCGAGGAAAATCCCGAGGTGTCCCTCGCACCTAGGCAGGAGTCCTGACGTCGCTGAACAAACACGTGTCTGGAAGGGCCCTCCCCGTCGTAACTCGAGAATATACCCCAGGTTCCGGCCCCAACTCCAGAATAACCATGAGACTTCCCCCTCGCCGTGAGATGAGGCCAGATTCTCCTGCACTGCAAGCAGAGCAATTCCGTGTTCCACATCAAACGTGAAAGGAGACTTGATTTACTTGATGGCACTCCAGAGAAAACCCAAGATCACTGTCTCAAGTCTAGAGGGATCCTGAGGTCACTGGAGCAACACAAAAGGGCTCCGTGGACCCCAAATCAACTCGAGATGAGAGCTTAGTCCCTGGCTTCGACTCAAGAGCAATACCAACTTTCCACAAGCACAAGAGGAGGCTTCTCTCAGCTACAGGTATGTGAGAGGGACCCTGAGTTTGTGGCCTCAAGTGGAATGGACACCGAGATGCTCTGACTCGAAGTAAGGCCAGACATCCCTGCAGTGAATTGAATGCAGGCTCGTCTTGCATCTCCCAAGACGAAGGGATGTCTGAATCCCCTGTGGAGACCACAGAGAAAGACCTAGTCCTCCGCATCATCGCGACCGGAGACCTCACATCCTTTGAAAACTCGAGAGGTTGGCAGAGATCAATGCTTCCAAAGGAGACGATGCCTGAGTCCTCTTGAAAATGGATAGGAGTCCCAGGATCCCTGTGGCACGTGGAAAGGGACCCTGGGTCTCCCGCCTCACGTGGAGACGCGTCCCAATTGCCATGCCAAGACTCGAGGAGAATCCCGAGGCGTCCCTCGCACCTAGGCAGGAGTCCTGACGTCGCTGAACAAACACGTGTCTGGAAGGGCCCTCCCCTTCGTAACTCGAGAATATACCCCAGGTCCCGGCCGCAACTCGAGAAAAACCATGAGACTTCCCCCTCGCCGCGAGATGAGGCCCGATTCCCCTGCACTGCGTGCAGAGCAATTCCGTGTTCCACATCAAACATGAGAGGAGCCTTGATTTCCTTGATGGCACTCCAGAGAAAACCCAAGATCACTGTCTCAAGACTAGAGGGATCCTGAGGTCACTGGAGCAACATGAAAGGGCTCCGTGGACCCCAAATCAACACGAGATGAGAGCTTTAGTCCCTGACTTCGACTCAAGAGGAATACCAACTTTCCACAAGCACCTCAAGAGGAGGCCTCTCTCAGCTACAGGTATGTGAGAGGGACCCTGAGTCTGTGGCCTCAAGTGGAATGTAAACCGAGATGCTCTGACTTGAGGTAAGCCCGGATATCGCTGCAGTGAATTGAATGCAGGCTCGTCTTGCATCTCCCAAGACGAAGGGATGTCTGAATCCCCTGTGGAGACCACAGAGAAAGACCTAGTTCTCCGTCTCATCGCGACCGGAGGCCTCACATCCTTTGAAAACTCAAGAGGTCCAAGGAGATCAATGCTTCCAAAGGAGACGATGCCTGACTCCTCTTGAAAATGGATAGGAGTCCCAGGATCCCTGTGGCACGTGGAACGGGACCCTGGGTCTCCCGCCTCACGTGGAGACGCGTCCCAATTACCATGCCAAGACTCGAGGACAATCCCGAGATGTCCCTCGCACCAAGGCAGGAGTCCTGACGTCGCTGAACAAACACGTGTCTGGAAAGGTCCTCCCAATCGTAACTCGAGAATATACCCCAGGTTCCGGCCGCAACTCGAGAAAAACCATGAGACTTCCCCCTCACCGCGAGATGAGGCCCGATTCCCCTGCCCTGCGTGCAGAGCAATTCCGTGTTCGATATCAAAAGTGAAAGGAGCCTTGATTTCCTTGATGGCACTCCAGAGAAAACCCAAGATCACTGTCTCAAGTCTAGTGGGATCCTGAGGTCACTGTAGCAACACGAAAGGGCTCCGAAGACCCCAAATCAACTCGAGATGAGAGCTTAGTCCCTGGCCTCGACTCAAGAGGAATACCAACTTTCCACAAGCACCTCAATAGGAGGCTTCTCTCAGCTACAGGTATGTGAGAGGGACCCTGAGTTTGTGGCCTCAAATGGAATGGACACCGAGATGTTCTGACTCGAAGTAAGGCCGGATATCCCTGCAGTGAATTGAATGCAGGCTCGTCTTGCATCTCCCAAGACGAAGGGATGTCTGAATCCCCTGTGGAGACCACAGAGAAAGTCCTAGTCCTCCGCCTCATTGCGACCGGAGGCCTCACAACCTTTGAAAACTCGAGAGGTCCGCGGAGATCAATGCTTCCAAAGGAAACGATGACTGACTCCTATTGAAAATGGAAAGGAGTCCCAGGATCCCTGTGGCACGTGGAAAGGGACCCTGGGTCTCCCGCCTCACGTGGAGACGCGTCCCATTTGTCATCCAAGACTCAAGGAGAATCCCGAGGTGTCCCTCGCACCTGGGCAGGAGTCCTTAGGTCGCTGAAAAAACACGTGTCTGGAAGGGCCCTCCCCATCGTAACTCGAGAATATACCCAAGGTTCCGGCCGCAACTCGAGAAAAACCATGAGATTTCCCCCTCACCGCGAGTTGAGGCCCGAATCCCCTGCACTGCATGCAGAGCAATTCCGTGTTCCACATCAAACGTGAAAGGAGCCTTGATTTCCTTGATGGCACTCCAGAGAAAACCCAAGATCACTTTCTCAAGTCTAGAGGGATCCTGAGGTCACTGTAGCAACACGAAAGCGCTCCCTGGACCCCAAATCAACTCGAGATGAGAGCTTAGTCCCTGGCTTAGACTCAAGAGGAATACCAACTTTCCACAAGCACCTCAAGAGGAGGATTCTCTCAGCTACAGGAAAGTGAGAGGGAACCTGAGGTTGTGGCCTCAAGTGGAATGGACACCGAGATGCTCTGACTCGAAGTAAGGCCGGATATCCCTGCAGTGAATTGAATGCAGGCTCGTCTTGCAGCTCCCAAGACGAAGGGATGTCTGAAACCCCTGTGTACACCACAGAGAAAGACCTAGTTCTCTGCCTCATCGCGACCGGAGGCCTCACATCCTTTGAAAACTCGAGAGGTCAGCAGAGATCAATGCTTCCAAAGGAGACCATGCCTGACTCCTCTTCAAAATGGATAGGAGTCCCAGCATCCCTGTGGCACGTCGAAAGGGACCCTGGGTCTCCCGCCTCACGTGGAGACGCGTCCCAATTGCCATGCCAAGAATCGAGGAGAATCCCGAGGTGTCCCTCACACCTAGGCAGGAGTCCTGACGTCGCTGAACACACACGTGTAAGGAAGGGCCCTCCCCGTCGTAACTCGAGAATATACCCCAGGTTCCGGCCGCAACTCGAGATAAACCATGAGACTTCCCCCTCGCCGCGAGATGAGGTCCGATTCCCCTGCACTGCGTGCAGAGCAATTCCGTGTTCCACATCAAACGTGAAAGGAGCCTTGATTTCCTTGATGGCACTCCAGAGAAAACCCAAGGTCACTGTCTCAAGTCTAGAGGGATCCTGAGGTCACTGGAGCAACACGAAAGGGCTCCGTGGACCCCAAATCAACTCGAGATGAGAGCTTAGTCCCTGCCTTCGACTCAAGAGGAATACCAAGTTTCCACAAGCACCTCAAGAGGAGGCTTCTCTCAGCTACAGGTATGTGAGAGGGACCCTGAGTTTGTGGCCTCAAGTCGAATGGACACCGAGATGCTCTGACTCGAAGTAAGGCCAGATATCCCTGCAGTGAATTGAATGCAGGCTCGTCTTGCATCTCCCAAGACGAAGGGTTGTCTGAATCCCCTGTGGAGACCACAGAGAAAGACCTAGTCCTCCGCCTCAACGCGACCGGAGGCCTCACATCCTTTGAAAACTCGAGAGGTCTGCGGAGATCAATGCTTCCAAAGGAGACGATGCCTGACTCCTCTTGAAAATGGATAGGAGTCCAAGGATCCCTGTGGCACGTGGAAAGGGACCCTGCGTCTCCCGCCTCACGTGGAGACGCGTCCCATTGCCATGCCAAGACTCGAGGAGAATCCCGAGGTGTCCCTCGCACCTAGGCTGGAGTCCTTACGTCCCTGAACAAACACGTGTCTGGAAGGGCCCTCCCCGTCGTAACTCGAGAATACACCCCAGGTTCCGGCCGCAACTCGAGAAAAACCATGAGACTTCCCCCTCGCCGCGAGATGAGGCCCGATTCCCCTGCACTGCGTGCAGAGCAATTCCGTGTTCCACATCAAACGTGAAAGGAGCCTTGATTTCCTTGATGGCACTCCAGAGAAAACCCAAGATCACTGTCTCAAGTCTAGAGGGATCCTGAGGTCACTGGAGCAACACCAAAGGGCTCAGTGGACCCCAAATCAACTCGAGATGAGAGCTTAGTCCCTGGCTTCGACTCAAGAGGAATACCAACTTTCCACAAGCACCTCAAGAGGAGGCTTCTCTCAGCTACAGGTATGTGAGAGGGCCCCTGAGTTTCTGGCCTCAAGTGGAATTGACACCGAGATGATCTGACTCGAAGTAAAGCCGGATATCCCTGCAGTGAATTGAATGCAGGCTCGTCTTGCATCTCCCAAGACGAAGGGTTGTCTGAATCCCCTGTGGAGTCCACAGAGAAAGACCTAGTCCTCCGCCTCAACGCGAACGGAGGCCTCACGTCCTTTGAAAACTAGAGAGGTCCGCGGAGATCAATGCTTCCAAAGGAGACGATGACTTGAAAATGGATAGGAGTCCCAGGATCCCTGTGGCACGTGGAAAGGGAAACTGGGTCTCCCGCCTCACGTGGAGACGCGTTCAAATTGCCATGTCAAGACTCGAGGAGAATCCCGAGGTGTCCCTCGCACCTAGGCAGGAGTCCTGACGTCGCTAAACAAACACGTGTCTGGAAGGGCCCTCCCCGTCGTAACTCGAGAATATAATCCAGGTTCCGGCCGCAACTCGAGAAAAACCATGAGAATTACTCCTCGCCGCGAGATGAGGCCCGATTCCCCTGCAGTGCGTGCAGAGCAATTCCGTGTTCCACATCAAACGCGAAAGGAGCCTTGATTTCCTTGATGGCACTCCAGAGAAAACCCAAGATCACTGTCTCAAGTCTAGAGGGATCCTGAGGTCACTGTACCAACACGAAATGGCTCCGTGGACCCCAAATCAACTCGAGATGAGAGCTTAGTGCCTGGCTTCGACTCAAGAGGAATACCAACTTTCCACAAGCACCTCTCTCAGCTACAGGTATGTGAGAGGGACCCTGAGTTTGTGGCCTCAAGTGGAATGGACACCGAGATGCTCTGACTCGAAGTAAGTCCGGATATCCCTGCAGTGAATTGAATGCAGGCTCGTCTTGCATCTCCGAAGACGAAGGAATGTCTGAATCCCCTGTGGAGACCACAGAGAAAGACCGAGTTCTCCGCCTCAACGGGAACGGAGGCCTCACATCCTTTGAAAACTCGAAAGGTCCGCGGAGATCAATGCTTCCAAAAAGACGATGTCTGACTCCTCTTGAAAATGGATAGGAGTTCCAGGATCCCTGTGGCACGTCCAAAGGGACCCTGGGTCTCCCGTCTCATGTGGAGACGCGTCCCAATTACCATGCCAAGACTCGTGGAGAATCCCGAGGTGTCCCTCGCACCTAGGCAGGAGTCCTGACGTCGCTGAACAAACACGTGTCTGGAAGGGCCCTCCCCGTCGTAACTCGAGAATATAATCCAGGTTCCGGCCGCAACTCGAGAAAAACCATGAGAATTACTCCTCGCCGCGAGATGAGGCCCGATTCCCCTGCAGTGCGTGCAGAGCAATTCCGTGTTCCACATCCAACGTGAAAGGAGCCTTGACTTCCTTGATGGCACTCCAGAGAAAACCCAAGATCACTGTCTCAAGTCTAGAGGGATCCTGAGGTCACTGTAGCAACAGGAAAGGGCTCCGGGACCCCAAATCAACTCGAGATGAGAGCTTAGTCCCTGGCTTCGACTCAAGAACTACACCAACTTTCCACAAGCACCTCAAGAGGAGGCTTCTCTCAGCTGCAGGTATGTGAGAGGGACCCTGAGTTTGTGGCCTCAAGTGGAATGGACACCGAGATGCTCTGACTCGAAGTAAGGCCGGATATCCCTGCAGTGAATGGAATGCAGGCTCGTCTTGCATCTCCCAAGACGAAGGGATGTCTGATTCCCCTGTGGAGACCACAGAGAAAGACCTAGTTCTCCGCCTCAACGCAAACGGAGGCCTCACATTCTTTGAAAACTCGAGAGGTCAGCGGAGATCAATGCTTCCAAAGGAGACGATGCCTGACTACTCTTGAAAATGGATAGGAGTCCCAGGATCCTTGTGGTACGTGGAAAGGGAGCCTGGGTCTCCCGCCTCACGTGGAGACGCGTCCCAATTGCCATGCCAAGACTCGAGGAGAATCCCGAGGTGTCCCTCGCACCTAGGCAGGAGTCGTGACGTCGCTGAACAAACACGTGTCTGGAAGGGCCCTCCCCGTCGTAACTCGAGAATATACCACAGGTTCCGGCCGCAACTCGAGAAAAACCATGAGACTTCCCCCTCGCCGCGGGACGAGGCCCGATTACCCTGCACTGCATGCAGAGCAATTCCGTGTTCCACATCAAACGTGAAAGGAGCCTTGATTTCCTTGATGGCACTCCAGAGGAAACCCAAGATCACACTCTCAAGTCTAGAGGGATCCTGAGGTCACTGGAGCAACACGAAAGGGCTCCGTGGACCCCAAATCAACTCGAGATGAGAGCTTAGTCCCTGGCTTCGACTCAAGAGGAATACCAACTTTCCACAAGCACCTCAAGAGGAGGCTTCTCTCAGCTACAGGTATGTGAGAGGGACCCTGAGTTTGTGGCCTCAAGTGGAATGGACACCGAGATGCTCTGACTCGAAGTAAGGCCGGATATCCCTGCAGTGAATTGAAAGCAGGCTCGTCTTGCATCTACCAAGACGAAGGGATGTCTGAATCCCCTGTGGAGACGACAGGGAAAGACCTAGTCCTCCGCCTCATCGCGACCGGAGGCCTCACATCCTTTGAAAACTCGAGAGGCCAGCGGAGATCAATGCTTCCAAAGGAGACCATGAATGACTCCTCTTCAAAATGGATAGGAGTCCCAGTATCCCTGTGGCACATGGAAAGGGACCCTGGGTCTCCCGCCTCACATGGAGACGCGTCCCAATTGCCATGCCAAGACTCGAGCGGAATCCCGAGGTGTCCTTCGCACCTAGGCAGGAGTCCTGACGTCGCTGAACAAACACCTGTATGGAAGGGCCCTCCCTGTCGTAACTCGAGAATATACCCCAGGTTTCGGCCGCAACTCGAGAAAAACCATGAGACTTCCCCCTCGCCACGAGATGAGGCCCGATTCCCCTGCACTGCATGCAGAGCAATTCCGTGTTCCACATGAAACGTGAAAGGAACCTTGATTTCCTTGATGGCACTCCAGAGAAAACCCAAGATCACTGTCTCAAGTCTAGAGGGATCCTGAGGTCACTGTACCAACACGAAAGGAATCCGTGGACCCCAAATCAACTCGAGATGAGAGCTTAGTCCCTGGCTTCGACTCAAGAGGAATACCAACTTTCCACAAGCACCTCTCTCAGCTACAGGTATGTGAGAGGGACCCTGAGTTTGTGGCCTCAAGTGGAATGGACACCGAGATGCTCTGACTCGAAGTAAGGCCGGATATCCCTGCAGTGAATTGAATGTAGGCTCGTCTTGCAACTCCCAAGACTAAGGGTTGTCTGAATTCCCTGTGGAGACCATAGAGAAAGACCTAGTCCTCCACCTCAAAGCAACCGGAGGCCTCATATCCTTTGAAAACTCGATAGGTCCGCGGAGATCAATGCTTCCAAAGGAGACGATGCCTGACTCCTCTTGAAAATGGATAGGAGTCCCAGGATCCCTGTGGCACGTGGAAAGGGACCCTGGGTCTCCCGCCTCACGTGGAGACGCGTCCCAATTGCCATGCCAAGACTCGAGGAGAATCCCGAGGTGTCCCTCGCACGTAGGTAGGAGTCCTGACGTGGTGAACAAACACGTGCCTGGAAGGGCCCTCCCCGTCGTAACTCGAGAATATACCCCAGGTTCCGGCCGCAACTCGAGAAAAAGAATGAGACTTCCCGCTCAACGCCAGATGAGGCCCGATTCCCCTGCACTGCATGCACAGCAATTCCGTGTTCCACATCAAACGTGAAAGGAGCCTTGATTTCCTTGATGGCACTCCAGAGAAAACCCAAGATCACTGTCTCAAGTCTAGAGGGATCCTGAGGTCACTGGAGCAACACGAAAGGGCTCCGTGGACCCCAAATCAACTCGAGATGAGAGCTTAGTCCCTGGCTTCGACTCAAGAGGAATACCAACTTTCCACAAGCACCTCAAGAGGAGGCTTCTCTCAGCTACAAGTATGTGAGAGGGACCCTGAGTTTGTGGCCTCAAGTGGAATGGACACCGAGATGCTCTGACTCGAAGTAAGGCCGGATATCCCTGCAGTGAATTGAATGCAGGCTCGTCTTGCATCTCCCAAGACGAAGGGATGTCTGAATCCCTTGTGGAGACCTCAGAGAAAGACCTAATTATCCGCCTCATCGCGAGCGGAGCCCTCACATCCTTTCAAAACTTGAGAGGTCCGAGGAGATCAATGCTTCCAAAGGAGATGATGCCTGACTCCTCTTGAAAATGGATAGGAGTCCCAGGATCCCTGAGGCACGTTGAAAGGGACCCTGGGTCTACCGCCTCACGTGGAGACGCGTCCCAATTGCCATGCCAAGACTCGAGGAGAATCCCGAGGTGTCCCTCGCACCTAGGCAGGAGTCCTGACGTCGCTGAACAAACACGTGTCTGGAAGGGCCCTCCCCGTCGTAACTCGAGAATATACCCCAGGTTCCGGCCGCAACTCGAGAAAAACCATGAGACTTCCCCCTCGCCGCGAGATGAGGCCCGATTCCCCTGCACTGCGTGCAGAGCAATTCCATGTTCCACATCAAACGTGTAAGGAGCATTGATTTCATTGATGGCACTCCAGAGAAAACCCAAGATCACTGTCTCAAGTCTAGAGGGATCCTGAGGTCACTGTAGCAACACGAAAGGGCTCCGTGGACCCCAAATCAACTCGAGATGAGAGCTTAGTCCCTGGCTTCGACTCAAGAGGAATACCACGTTTCCACAAGCACCTCAAGAGGAGGCTTCTCTCAACTACATGTATATTTGAGGGACCCTGAGTTTGTGGACTCAAGTGGAATGGACACCGAGATGCTCTAACTCGAAGTAAGGCCGGATATCCCTGCAGTGAATTGAATGCAGGCTCGTCTTGCATCTCCCAAGACGAAGGAATATCTGAATCCCCTGTGGAGACCACAGAGAAAAACCTAGTCCTCCGCCTCAATGCGACCGGAGGCCTGACATCCTTTGATAATTCGAGAGGTCTGCGGAGATCAATGCTTCCAAAGGAGACGATGCCTGACTCCTCTTGAAAATGGATAGGAGTCCCAGGATCCCTGTGGCACGTGGAAAGGGACCCTGGGTCTCCCGACTCACGTGGAGACGCATCCCAATTGCATGCCAAGACTCGAGGAGAATCCCGAGGTGTCCCTCGCACCTAGGCAGGAGTCCTGACGTCGCTGAACAAACACATGTCTGGAAGGGCCCTCCCCATCTTAACTCGAGAATATAGCCGAGGTTCCGGCCGCAACTCGAGAAAAACCATGAGACTTCCCCCTCGCCGCGACATCAGGCCCGATTCCCGTGCCCTGCGAGCAGAGCAATGCCGTATTGCACATCAAAAGTGAAAGGAGCCTTGATTTCCCTGATGGCACTTCAGAGAAAACCCAAGATCACTCTCTCAAGTCTAGATTGACCCTGAGGTAACTGTAGCAAAACGAAAGGGCTCTGTGGACCCCAAATCAACTCGAGATGAGAGCTTACTCCCTGGCTTCGACTCAAGAGGAATACCACGTTTCCACAAGCACCTCAAGAGGAGGCTTCTCTCAGCTACAAGTATGTGAGAGGGACCCTGAGTTTTTGGCCTCAAGTGGAATGGACACCGAGATGCTCTGACTCGAAGTAAGGCCGGATATCCCTGCAGTGAATTGAATGTAGGCTCGTCTTGCAACTCCCAAGTCTAAGGGTTGTCTGAATACCCTGTGGAGACCATAGAGAAAGACCTAGTCCTCCACCTCAACGCAACCGGAGGCCTCATATCCTTTGAAAACTCGAGAAGTTCGCGGAGATCAATGCTTCCAAAGGAGACGATGCCTGACTCCTCTTGAAAATGGATAGGAGTCCCAGGATCCCTGTGGCACGTGGAAAGGGACCCTGGGTCTCCCGCCTCACGTGGAGACGCGTCCCAATTGCCATGCCAAGACTCGAGGAGAATCCCGAGGTGTCCCTCGCACGTAGGCAGGAGTCCTGACGTCGTTGAACAAACACGTGTCTGGAAGGCCCTCCCCGTCGTAACTCGAGAATATAACCCAGGTTCCGTCCGCAACTCGAGAAAAACCATGAGATATCCCCCTCGCCGTGAGTTGAGGCCCGATTCCCCTGCACTGCATGCAGAGCAATTCCGTGTTCCACATCAAACGTGAAAGGAGCCTTGATTTCCTTGATGGCACTCCAGAGAAACCCAAGATCACTGTTTCAAGTCTAGAGGGATCCTGAGGTCACTGGACCAATATGAAAGGGCACCGTCGACAACAAATCCACTCGAGGTGAGAGCTTAGTCCCTGGCTTAGACCCAAGAGGAATACCAACTTTCCACAAGCACCTCATGAGGAGGCTTCTCTCAACTACATGTATATTTGAGGGACCCTGAGTTTGTGGACTCAAGTGGAATGGACACCGAGATGCTCTAACTCGAAGTAAGGCCGGATATCCCTGCAGTGAATTGAATGCAGGCTCGTCTTGCATCTCCCAAGACGAAGGAATATCTGAATCCCCTGTGGAGACCACAGAGAAAAACCTAGTCCTCCGCCTCAATGCGACCGGAGGCCTGACATCCTTTGATAATTCGAGAGGTCTGCGGAGATCAATGCTTCCAAAGGAGACGATGCCTGACTCCTCTTGAAAATGGATAGGAGTCCCAGGATCCCTGTGGCACGTGGAAAGGGACCCTGGGTCTCCCGCCTCACGTGGAGACGCGTCCCAATTGCCATGCCAAGACTCGAGGAGAATCCCGAGTGGTCCCTGGCACCTAGGGAGGAGTCCTGACGTCGCTGAAAAACACGTGCCTGGAAGGGCCCTCCCCGTCGAAACTCGAGAATATACCCCAGGTTCCGGCCGTAACTCGAGAAAAACCATGCGATTTCCCCCTCGCCGCGAGATGAGGCCCGATTCACCTGCCCTGCGTGCAGAGCAATTCCCTATTCCACATCAAAAGTGAAAGGAGCCTTGATTTCCTTGATGACACTCCAGAGAAAACCCAAGATCACTGTCTCAAGTCTAGAGGGATCCTGAGGTCACTGGAGCAACACGAAAGGGCTCCGTGGACCCCAAATCAACTCGAGATGAGAGCTTAGTCCCTGGCTTCGACTCAAGAGGAATACCAACTTTCCACAAGCACCTCTCTCAGCTACAGGTATGTGAGAGGGACCCTGAGTTTGTGGCCTCAAGTGGAATGGACACCGAGATGCTCTGACTCGAAGTAAGGCCGGATATCCCTGCAGTGAATTGAATGCAGGCTCGTCTTGCATCTCCGAAGACGAAGGAATGTCTGAATCCCCTGTGGAGACCACAGAGAAAGACCGAGTTCTCCGCCTCAACGGGAACGGAGGCCTCACATCCTTTGAAAACTCGAAAGGTCCGCGGAGATCAATGCTTCCAAAGGAGACGATGTCTGACTCCTCTTGAAAATGGATAGGAGTTCCAGGATCCCTGTGGCACGTCCAAAGGGACCCTTGGTCTCCCGTCTCATGTGGAGACGCGTCCCAATTACCATGCCAAGACTCGTGGAGAATCCCGAGGTGTCCCTCGCACCTAGGCAGGAGTCCTGACGTCGCTGAACAAACACGTGTCTGGAAGGGCCCTCCCCGTCGGAACTCGAGAATATACCCCAGGTTCCGGCCGCAACTCGAGAAAAAGCATGAGACTTCCCCCTCGCCACGAGATGAGGCCCGATTCCCCTGCAGTGCGTGCAGAGCAATTCCGTGTTCCACATCAAACGTGAAAGGAGCCTTGATTTTCTTGATGGCACTCCAGAGAAAACCCAAGATCACTGTCTCAAGTCTAGAGGGATCCTGAGGTCACTGTAGCAACAGGAAAGGGCTCCGGGACCCCAAATCAACTCGAGATGAGAGCTTAGTCCCTGGCTTCGACTCAAGAAGTATACCAACTTTCCACAAGCACATCAAGAGGAGGCTTCTCTCAGCTGCAGGTATGTGAGAGGGACCCTGAGTTTGTGGCCTCAAGTGGAATGGACACCGAGATGCTCTGACTCGAAGTAAGGCCGGATATCCCTGCAGTGAATGGAATGCAGGCTCGTATTGCATCTCCCAAGACGAAGGGATGTCTGAATCCCCTGTGGAGACCACAGAGAAAGACCTAGTTCTCCGCCTCAACGCAAACGGAGGCCTCACATTCTTTGAAAACTCGAGAGGTCAGTGAAGATCAATGCTTCCAAAGGAGACGATGCCTGACTACTCTTGAAAATGGATAGGAGTCCCAGGATCCCTGTGGCACGTGGAAAGGGACCCTGGGTCTCCCGCCTCACGTGGAGACCCGTCCCAATTGCCATGCCAAGACTCGAGGAGAATCCCGAGGTGTCCCTCGCACCTAGGCAGGAGTCCTGACGTCGCTGAACAAACACGTGTCTCGAAGGGCCCTCCCCGTAGTAACTCGAGAATATACCCCAGGTTCCGGCCGCAACTCGAGAAAAACCATGAGACTTCCCCCTCGCCGCGAGATGAGGCCCGATTCCCTTGCACTGCGTGCAGAGCAATTCCGTATTCCACATCAAAATTGAAAGGAGCCTTGATGTCCTTGATGGCACTCCAGAGAAAACCCAAGATCACTGTCTCAAGTCTAGAGGGATCCTGAGGTCACTGTACCAACACGAAAGGGCTCCGTGGACCCCAAATCAACTTGAGATGAGAGCTTAGTCCCTGGCTTCGACTCAAGAGGAATACCAACTTTCCACAAGCACCTCAAGAGGAGGCTTCTCTCAGCTACAGGTGTCTGAGAGGGACCCTGAATTTGTGTCCTCAAGTGGAATGGACACCGAGATGCTCTGACTCGAAGTAAGGCCGGATATCCCTGCAGTGAATTGAATGCAGGCTCGTCTTGCATCTCCCAAGACGAAGGGATGTCTGAATCCCCTGTGGAGACCACAGAGAAAAACCTAGTCCTCCGCCTCATCGCGGCCGAAGGCCTCACCTCCTTTGAAAACTCGAGAGGTCTGTGGAGATCAAAGCTTCCAAAGGAGACGATGCCTGACTCCTCTTGAAAATGGATAGGAGTTCCAGGACTCCTGTGGAACTTGGAAAGGGACACTGGGTTTCCCGCCTCACGTGGAGACGCGTCCCAATTGCCATGCCAAGACTCGAGGAGAATCCCGAGATGTCCCTCCCACCTAGGCAGTAGTCCTGACGTCGCTGAACAGACACGTGTCTGGAAGGGCCCTCCCCTTCTAACTCGAGAATATACCCCAGGTTCCGGCTGCAACTCGAGAAAAACCATGAGACTTCCCCCTCGCTGCGAGATGAGGCCCGATTCCCCTGCACTGCGTACAGAGCAATTCCGTGTTCCACATCAAACGTGAAAGGAGCCTTGATTTCCTTGATGGCACTCCAGAGAAAACCCAAGATCACTGTCTCAAGTTTAGAGGGATCCTGAGGTCACTGTAGCAACACGAAAGGGCTCCGTGGCCCCAAATCAACTCGAGATGAGAGCTTAGTCCCTGGCTTCGAATCAAGAGGAATACCAACTTTCCACAAGCACCTCAAGAGGAGGCTTCTCTCAGCAACAGGTATCTGAGAGGGACCCTGAGTTTGTGGCCTCAAGTGGAATGGACACCGAGATGCTCTGACTCGAAGTAAGGCCGGATATCCCTGCAGTGAATTGAATGCAGGCTCGTCTTGCATCTCCCAAGACGAAGGGATGTCTGAATCCCCTGTGGAGACCACAGAGAAAGACCTAGTTCTCCGCCTCATCGCGGACGGATGCCTCACATCCTTTGAAAACTCGAGAAGTCCGCGGAGATCAATGCTTCCAAAGGAGAAGATGCCTGACTCCTCTTGAAAATGACTAGGAGTTCCAGGACTCCTGTGGCACTTGGAAAGGGACCCTGGGTCTCCCGCCTCACGTGGAGGCGCGTCCCAATTGCCATGCCAAGACTCGAAGAGAATCCCGAGGTGTCCCTCGTAAGCTAGGCAGGAGTCCTGACTTCGCTGAACAAACACGTGTCTGGAAGGGCCCTCCCCGTGGTAACTCGAGAATATACCCCAGGTTCCGGCTGCAACTCGAGAAAAACCATGAGACTTCCCCCTCGCCGCGAGATGAGGCCCGATTCCCCTGCACTGCGTGCAGAGCAATTCCGTGTTCCACATCAAACTTGAAAGGAGCCTTGATTTCCTTGATGGCACTCCAGAGAGTTTCCAAGATCACTGACTCAAGTCTAGAGGGATACTGAGGTCACTGTAGCTACACGAAAGGGCTCCATGGACCCCAAATCAACTCGAGATGAGAGCTTAGTCCCTGGCTTCGACTCAAGAGGAATACCAACTTTCCACAAGCACCTCAAGAGGAGGCTTCTCTCAGCTACATGTATGTGACAGGGACCCTGAGTTTGTGGCCTCAAGTGAAATGGACACCGAGATGCTCTGACTTAAGCAAGGCCGGATATCCCTGCAGTGAATTGAATGAAGGTCGTCTTGCATCTCCCAAGACGAAAGGCTGTTTGAATCCCCTGTGGGGACCACAGAGAAAGACATCGTTCTCCGCCTCATCGCGACCGGAGGCCTCACATCCTTTGAAAACTCGAGAGGTCCGCGGAGATCAATGCTTCCAAAGGAGACGATGCCTGACTCCTCTTGAAAATGGATAGGAGTACCAGGATCCCTATGGCACGTGGAAAGGGACCCTGGGTCTCCCGCCTCACGTGGAGACGCGTCCCAATTGCCATGCCAAGACTCGAGGAGAATCCCGATGTTTCCCTCGCACCTAGGCAGGAGTCCTGACGTCGCTGAACAAACACGTGTCTGGAAGGGACCTCCCCATCGGAACTCGAGAATATACTCCAGGTTCCGGCCGGAACTCGAGAAAAACCATGAGACTTCCCCCTCGCCGCGACATGAGGCCCGATTCCCCTGCACTGCGTGCAGAACAATTCCGTGTTCCACATCAAACGTGAAAGGAGCCTTGATTTTGTTGATGGCACTCCAGAGAAAACCCAAGATCACTGTCTCAAGTTTAGAGGGATCCTGAGGTCACTGTAGCAACATGAAAGGGATCCGTGGACCCCAAATCAACTCGAGATGAGAGCTTAGTCCCTGGCTTCGACTCAAGAGGAATACCAACTTTCCACAAGCACCTCAAGAGGAGGCTTCTCTCAGCTACAGGTATGTGAGAGGGCCCCTGAGTTTGTGGCCTCAAGTGGAATGGACACCGAGATGCTCTGACTCGAAGTAAGGCCGGATATCCCTGCAGTGAAGTGAATGCAGGCTCGTCTTGCATCTCCCAAGACGAAGGGATGTCTGAATCCCCTGTGGAGAACACAGAGAAAGACCTAGTTCTCCGCCTCAACGCGAACGGAGGACTCACATCCTTTGAAAACTCAAGAGGTGCGCGGAGATCAATGCTTCCAAAGGCGACGTTGCCTGACTCCTCTTGAAAATGGATAGGAGTCCCAGGATCCCTATGGAACGTGGAAAGTGACCCTGGGTCTCCCGCATCACGTGGATACGCGTCCCAATTACCATGCCAAGACTCGTGGAGAATACCCAGGTGTCCCTCGCACCAAGGCAGGAGTCCTGACGTCGCTGAACAAACACGTGTCTGGAAGGGCCCTCGCCATCGTACTTCGAGAATATACCGCAGGTTCCGGCCGCAACTCGAGAAAAACCATGAGACTTACTCCTCGCCGCGAGATGAGGCCCGATTCCCCTGCACTGCGTGCAGAGCAATTCCGTGTTCCACATCAAACGTGAAAGGAGCCTTGATTTCCTTGATGGCCCTCCAGAGAAAACCCAAGATCACTGTCTCAAGTCTAGAGGGATCCTGAGGTCACTGTAGCAACACGAAAGGGCTCCGGGACCCCAAATCAACTCGAGATGAGAGCTTAGTCCCTGGCTTCGACTCAAGAAGAATACCAACTTTCCACAAGCACCTCAAGAGGAGGATTCTCTCAGCTACAGGTATGTGAGAGGGACCCTGAGTTTGTGGCCTCAAGTGGAATGGACACCGAGATGCTCTGACTCGAATTAAGGCCGGATATCCCTGCAGTGAATGGAATGCAGGCACGTCTTGCATCTCCCAAGACGAAGGGATGTCTGAATCCCCTGTGGAGACCACAGAGAAACACCTAGTTCTCCGCCTCATCGCGACCTGTGGCCTCACATTCTTTGAAAACTCGAGAGGTCAGCGGATATCAATGCTTCCAAAGGAGATGATGTCTGACTCCTCTTGAAAATGGATAGAAGTCCCAGGATCCCTGTGGCACGTGGAAAGGGACACTGGGTCTCCCGCCTCACATGGAGACGAGTCCCAATTGCCATGCCAAGACTTGAGGACAATCCCGAGGTGTCCCTCGCACCTAGGCAGGAGTCCTGACGTCGCTGAACAAACACATGTCTGGAAGGGCCCTCGCCATCGTAACTCGAGAATATACCCCAGGTTCCGGCCGCAACTCTAGAAAAACCATGAGACTTCCCACTCGCCGCGAGATGAGGCCCGATTCCCCTGCCCTGCGTGCAGAGCAATTTCGTATTCCACATCAAAAGTGAAAGGAGCCTTGATTTCCTTGATGGCACTCCAGAGAAAACCCAAGATCACTGTCTCAAGTCTAGAGGGATCCTGAGGTCACTGTAGCAACACGAAAGGGCTCCGGGACCCAAATCAACTCGAGATGAGAGCTTAATCCCTGGCTTCGACTCAAGAGGAATACCAACTTTCCACAAGCACCTCAAGAGGAGGCTTCTCTCAGCTACAGGTATGTGAGAGGGACCCTGAATTTGTGGCCTCAAGTGGTATGGACACCGAGATGCTCTGACTTGAAGTAAGGCCGGTTATCCCAACAGGGAATAGAATGCAGGCTCGTCTTGCATCTCCCAAGACGAAGGGATGTCTGAATCCCCTGTGGAGACAACAGAGAAAGACCTAGTTCTCTGCATCATCGCGACCGGAGGCCTCACATCCTTTGAAAACTCGAGAGGTCCGCAGAGATCAATGCTTCCAAAGGAGACGATGCCTGACTCCTCTTGAAAATGGATAGGAGTCCCAGGATCCCTGTGGCACGTGGAAAGGGACCCTGGGTCTCCCGCCTCACGTGGTGACGCGGCCCAATTGCCATGCCAAGACTCGAGGAGAATCCCGAAGTGTCCTTCGCACCTAGGCAGGAGTCCTGACGTCACTGAACAAACACGTGTCTGGAAGGGCCCTCCCCATCTTAACTCGAGAATATACCCCAGGATCCGGCCGCAAGTCGAGAAAAACCATGAGACTTCCCCCTCGCCGCGAGATGAGGCCCGATTCCCCTGCACTGCGTGCAGAGCAATTCCGTGTTCCACATCAAACGTGAAAGGAGCCTTGATTTCCTTGATGGCACTCCAGAGAAAACCCAAGATCACTGTCTCAAGTCTAGAGGGATCCTGAGGTCACTGGAGCAACACGAAAGGGCTCCGTGGACCCCAAATCAACTCGAGATGAGAGCTTAGTCCCTGGCTTCGACTCAAGAGGAATACCAACTTTCCACAAGCACCTCAAGAGGAGGCTTCTCTCAGCTACAGGTATGTGAGAGGGACCCTGAGTTTGTGGCCTCAAGTGTAATGGACACCGAGATGCTCTGACTCGAAGTAAGGCCGGATATCCCTGCAGTGAATTGAATGCAGGCTCGTCTTGCATCTCCCAAGACGAAGGGATGTCTGAATCCGCTGTGGAGACCATAGAGAACGACCTAGTACTCCGCCTCATCGCGGCCGAAGGCCTCACCTCCTTTGAAAACTCGAGAGGCCTGTGGAGATCAAAGCTTCCAAAGGAGACGATGCCTGACTCCTCTTGAAAATGGATAGGAGTTCCAGGACTCCTGTGGAACTTGGAAAGGGACCCTGGGTTTCCCGCCTCACGTGGAGACGCGTCCCAATTGCCATGCCAAGACTCGAGGAGAATCCCGAGGTGTCCCTCCCACCTAGGCAGTAGTCCTGACGTCGCTGAACAGACACGTGTCTGGAAGGGCCCTCCCCTTCTAACTCGAGAATATACCCCAGGTTCCGGCTGCAACTCGAGAAAAACCATGAGACTTCCCCCTCGCTGCGAGATGAGGTCCGATTCCCCTGCACTGCGTACAGAGCAATTCCGTGTTCCACATCAAACGTGAAAGGAGCCTTGATTTCCTTGATGGCACTCCAGAGAAAACCCAAGATCACTGTCTCAAGTTTAGAGGGATCCTGAGGTCACTGTAGCAACACGAAAGGGCTCCGTGGCCCCAAATCAACTCGAGATGAGAGCTTAGTCCCTGGCTTCGAATCAAGAGGAATACCAACTTTCCACAAGCACCTCAAGAGGAGGCTTCTCTCAGCAACAGGTATCTGAGAGGGACCCTGAGTTTGTGGCCTCAAGTGGAATGGACACCGAGATGCTCTGACTCGAAGTAAGGCCGGATATCCCTGCAGAGAATTGAATGCAGGCTCGTCTTTCATCTCCCAAGACGAAGGGATGTCTGAATCCTCTGTGGAGACCACAGAGAAAGACCTAGTTCTCCGCCTCATCGCGGACGGAGGCCTCACATCCTTTGAAAACTCGAGAAGTCCGCGGAGATCAATGCTTCCAAAGGAGACGATGCCTGACTCCTCTTGAAAATGACTAGGAGTTCCAGGACTCCTGTGGCACTTGGAAAGGGACCCTGGGTCTCCCGCCTCACGTGGAGGCGCGTCCCAATTGCCATGCCAAGAGTCGAAGAGAATCCCGAGGTGTCCCTCGTAAGCTAGGCAGGAGTCCTGACTTCGCTGAACAAACACGTGTCTGGAAGGGCCCTCCCCGTGGTAACTCGAGAATATACCCCAGGTTCCGGCTGCAACTCGAGAAAAACCATGAGACTTCCCCCTCGCCGCGAGATGAGGCCCGATTCCCCTGCACTGCGTGCAGAGCAATTCCGTGTTCCACATCAAACTTGAAAGGAGCCTTGATTTCCTTGATGGCACTCCAGAGAGTTTCCATCACTGTCTCAAGTCTAGAGGGATACTGAGGTCACTGTAGCTACACGAAAGGGCTCCATGGACCCCAAATCAACTCGAGATGAGAGCTTAGTCGCTGGCTTCGACTCAAGAGGAATACCAACTTTCCACAAGCACCTCAAGAGGAGGCTTCTCTCAGCTACATGTATGTGACAGGGACCCTGAGTTTGTGGCCTCAAGTGAAATGGTCACCGAGATGCTCTGACTTAAGCAAGGCCGGATATCCTTGCAGTGAATTGAATGCACGTCGTCTTGCATCTCCCAAGACGAAAGGCTGTCTGAATCCCCTGTGGGGACCACAGAGAAAGACATCGTTCTCCGCCTCATCGCGAACGGAGGCCTCACATCCTTTGAAAACTCGAGAGGTCCGCGGAGATCAATGCTTCCAAAGGAGACGATGCCTGACTCCTCTTGAAAATGGATAGGAGTACCAGGATCCCTATGGCACGTGGAAAGGGACCCTGGGTCTCCCGCCTCACGTGGAGACGTGTCCCTGTTGCCATGCCAAGACTCGAGGAGAATCCCGATGTGTCCCTCGCACCTAGGCAGGAGTCCTGACATCGCTGAACAAACACGTGTCTGGAAGGGCCCTCGCCGTCGTAACTCGAGAATATACTCCAGGTTCCGGCCGGAACTCGAGAAAAACCATGAGATTTCCCCCTCGCCGCGACATGAGGCCCGATTCCCCTGCCCTGCGTGCAGAGCAATTCCGTATTCGACATCAAAAGTGAAAGGAGCCTTGATTTCCTTGATGGCACTCCAGAGAAAACCCAAGTTCACTGTCTCAAGTCTAGAGGGATCCTGAGGTCACTGTAGCAACACGAAAGGGCTCCGGGACCCCAAATCAACTTGAGATGAGAGCTTAATCCCTGGCTTCGACTCAAGAGGAATACCAACTTTCCACAAGCACCTCAAGAGGAGGCTTCTCTCAGCTACAGGTATGTGAGAGGAACCCTGAATTTGTGGCCTCAAGTGGTATGGACACCGAGATGCTCTGACTCGAAGTAAGGCCGGTTATCCCAACAGGGAATAGAATGCAGGCTGGTCTTGCATCTCCCAAGACGAAGGGATGACTGAATCCCCTGTGGAGACAACAGAGAAAGACCTAGTTCTCTGCATCATCGCGACCGGAGGCCTCACATCCTTTGAAAACTCGAGAGGTCCGCAGAGATCAAAGCTTCCAAAGGAGACGATGCCTGACTCCTCTTGAAAATGGATAGGAGTCCCAGGATCCCTGTGGCACGTGGAAAGGGACCCTGGGTCTCCCGCCTCACGTGGTGACGCGGCCCAATTGCCATGCCAAGACTCGAGGAGAATCACGATGTGTCCCTCGCACCTAGGCCGGAGTCCTGACGTCACTGAACAAACACGTGTCTGGAAGGGCCCTCCCCATCTTAACTCGAGAATATACCCCAGGATCCGGCCACAAGTCGAGAAAAACCATGAGACTTCCCCCTCGCGCGAGATGAGGCCCGATTCCCCTGCACTGCGTGCAGAGCAATTCCGTGTTCCACATCAAACGTGAAAGGAGCCTTGATTTCCTTGATGGCACTCCAGAGAAAACCCAAGATCACTGTCTCAAGTCTAGAGGGATCCTGAGGTCACTAGAGCAACACGAAAGGGCTCCGTGGACCCCAAATCAACTCGAGATGAGAGCTTAGTCCCTGGCTTCGACTCAAGAGGAATACCAACTTTCCACAAGCACCTCTCTCAGCTACAGGTATGTGAGAGGGACCCTGAGTTTGTGGCCTCAAGTGGAATGGACACCGAGATGCTCTGACTCGAAGTAAGGCCGGATATCCCTGCAGTGAATTGAATGCAGGCTCGTCTTGCATCTCCCAAGACGAAGGGATGTCTGAATCCCCTGTGGAGACCACAGAGAAAGACCGAGTTCTCCGCCTCATCGCGATCGGAGGCCTCACATCCTTTGAAAACTCGAAAGGTCCCCGGAGATCAATGCTTCCAAAGGAGACGATGCCTGACTCCTCTTGAAAATGGATAGGAGTCCCAGGATCCCTGTCGCATGTGGAAAGGGACACTGGGTCTCCCGCCTCACGTGGAGACGCGTCCCAATTGCCATGCCAAGACTCGAGGAGAATCCCGAGGTGTCCCTCGCACCTAGGCAGGAGTCCTGACGTCGCTGAACAAACACGTGTCTGGAAGGGCCCTCCCTTTCTAACTCGAGAATATACCCCAGGTTCCGGCTGCAACTCGAGAAAAACCATGAGACTTTCCCCTCGCTGCGAGATGAGGCCCGATTCCCCTGCACTGCGTACAGAGCAATTCCGTGTTCCACATCAAACGTGAAAGGAGCCTTGATTTCCTTGATGGCACTCCAGAGAACACCCAAGATCACTGTCTCAAGTCTAGAGGGATCCTGAGGTCACTGGAGCAACACGAAAGGGCTCCGTGGACCCCAAATCAACTCGAGATGAGAGCTTAGTCCCTGGCTTCGACTCAAGCGGAATACCAACTTTCCACAAGCACCTCAAGAGGAGGCTTCTCTCAGCTACAGGTAGGTGAGAGGGACCCTGAGTTTGTGGCCTCAAGTGGAATGGACACCGAGATGCTCTGACTCGAAGTAAGGCCGGATATCCCTGCAGTGAATTCAATGCAAGCTCGTCTTGCATCTCCCAAGACGAAGGGATGTCTGAATCCCCTGTGGAGACCACAGAGAAAGACCTAGTTCTCCGCCTCATTGCGACCGGAGGCCTCACATCCTTTGAAAACTCGAGAGGTCCGCGGAGATCAATGCTTCCAAAGGAGACGATGCCTGACTCCTCCTGAAAATGGATAGGCGTCCCAGGATCCCTTTGGCACGTGGAAAGGGACCCTGGGTCTCCCGCCTCACGTGGAGACGCGTCCCAATTGCCATGCCAAGACTCGAGGAGAATCCCGAGGTGTCCCTCGCACCTAGGCAGGAGTCCTGACGTCGCTGAACAAACACGTGTCTGGAAGGGCCCTCCCTTTCTAACTCGAGAATATACCCCAGGTTCCGGCCGCAACTCGAGAAAAACCATGAGACTTCCCCCTCGCCGCGAGATGAGGCCCGATTCCTTTGCACTGCATGCAGAGCAATTCCGTGTTCCACATCAAACGTGAAAGGAGTCTTGATTCCTTGATGGCACTCCAGAGAAAACCCAAGATCACTGTCTCAAGTCTAGAGGGATCCTGAGGTCACTGGAGCAACACGAAAGGGCTCCGTGGACCCCAAATCAACTCGAGATGAGAGCTTAGTACCTGGCTTCGACATAAGAGGAATACCAACTTTCCACAAGCACCTCAAGAGGAGGCTTCTCTCAGCTACACGTATGTTAGAGGGCCCCTGAGTTTGTGGCCTCAAGTGGAATGGACACCGAGATGCTCTGACTCGAAGTAAGGCCGGATATCCCTGCAGTGAATTGAATGCAGGCTCGTCTTGCATCTCCCAAGACGAAGGGATGTCTGAATCCCCTGTGCAGACCACAGAGAAAGACCTAGTCCTCCGCCTCAACGTGACCTGAGGCCTCACATCCTTTGAAAACTCGAGAGGTCTGCGGAGATCAATGCTTCCAAAGGAGCCGATGCCTGACTCCTCTTGAAAATGGATAGGAGTCCCAGGATCCCTGTGGCACGTGGAAAGGGACCCTGGGTCTCCCGCCTCACGTGGAGACGCGTCCCAATTGCCATGGCAAGACTCGAGGAGAATCCTGAGGTGTCCCTCGCACCTAGGCAGGAGTCCTGACGTCGCTGAACAAACACGTGTCTGGAAGGGCCCTCCCCGTCGTAACTCGAGAATATACCCCAGGTTCCGGCCGCAACTCGCGAAAAACCATGAGACTTCCCCCTCGCTGCGAGATGAGGCCCGACTCCCATGCATTGCGTGCAGAGCAATTCCGTGTTCCACATCAAACGTGAAAGGAGACTTGATTTCCTTGATGGCACTCCAGAGGAAACCCAAGATCACTCTCTCAAGTCTAGAGGGATCCTGAGGTCACTGTAGCAACACGAAAGGGCTCCGTGGACCCCAAATCGAATCGAGATGAGAGCTTAGTCCCTGGCTTCGACTCTGGAGGAATACTAGCTTTTCACAAGCACCTCAAGAGGAGGCTTCTTTCAGCTACAGGTATGTGATAGGTACCCTGAGTTTGTGGCCTCAAGTGGAATGGACACAGAGATGCTCTGACTCGAAGTAAGGCCGGATATCCCTGCAGTGAATTGAATGCAGGCTCGTCTTGCATCTCCCAAGACGAAGGGATGTCTGAATCCCCTGTGGAGACGACTGAGAAAGAACTAGTCCTCCGCCTCATCGCGTCCGGAGGCCTCACATCCTTTGAAAACTCGAGAGGTGTGCGGAGATCAATGCTTCCAAAGGAGACGATGCCTGACTCCTCCTGAAAATGCATAGGAGTCCCAGGATCCCTGTGGCACGTGGAAAGGGACCCTGGGTCTCACGCCTCACGTGGAGACGCGTCCCCATTGCCATGCCAAGACTCGAGGAGAATCCCGAGGTGTCCCTTGCACCTAGGCAGGAGTCCTGATGTCGCTGAACAAACACGTGTCTCGAAGGGCCCTCCCCGTCGTAACTCGAGAATATACCCCAGGTTCCGGCCGCAACTCGAGAAAAACCATGAGACTTCCCCCTCGCCGCGAGATGAGGCGCGATTCCCTTGCACTGCGTGCAGAGCAATTCCGTGTTCCACATCAAACGTGAAAGGAGCCTTGATTTCCCTGATGGCACTCCAGAGAAAACCCAAGATCACTGTCTCAAGTCTAGGGGGATCCTGAGGTCACTGGAGCAACAAGAAAGGGCTCCGTGGACCCCACATCAACTCGAGATGAGAGCTTAGTCCCTGGCTTCGACTCAAGAGGAATACCAACTTTCCACAAGCACCTCAAGAGGAGGCTTCTCTCAGCTACAGGTATGTGAGAGGGACCCTGAGTTTGTGGCCTCAAGTGGAATGGACACCGAGATGCTCTGACTCGAAGTAAGGCCAGATATCCCTGCAGTGAATTGAATGCAGGCTCGTCTTCTATCTCCCAAGACAAAGGGATGTCTGAATCCCCTGTGGAGATCACAGAGAAAGACCGAGTTCTCCGCCTCTTAACGACCGGAGGCCTCAAATTCTTTGAAAACTCGAGAGGTCCGCGGAGATCAATGCTTCCAAAGGAGACGATGCCTGACTCCTCTTGAAAATGGATAGGAGTCCCAGGATCCCTGTGGCACGTGGAAAGGGACCCTGGGTCTCCCGCCTCACGTGGAGACGCGTCCCAATTGCCATGCCAAGACTCGAGTAGAATCCCGAGGTGTCCCTCGCACCAAGTCAGGAGTCCTGACGTCGCTGAACAAACACGTGTCTGGAAGTGCCCTCCCCATCGTAACTCGAGAATATACCCTAGGTTCTGGCCGCAACTCTAGAAAAACCATGAGACTTCCCCCTCGCCACGAGATGAGGCCCGATTCCCATGCACTGCGTGCAGAGCAATTCCGTGTTCCACAACAAACGTGAAAGGAGCCTTGATTTCCTTGATGGCACTCCAGAGAAAACCCAAAATCACTGTTTCAAGTCTAGAGGGATCCTGAGGTCACTGGAGCAACATGAAAAGGCTCCGTGGACCCCAAATCAACTCGAGATGAGAGCTTAGTCCCTGGCTTCGACTCAAGAGGAATACCAACTTTCCACAAGCACCTCAAGAGGAGGCTTCTCTCAGCTACAGGTATATTTGAGGGACCCTGAGTTTGTGGCCTCAAGTGGAATGGACACCGAGATGCTCTGACTCGAAGTAAGGCCAGATATCCCTGCAGTGAATTGAATGCAGGCTCGTCTTGCATCTCCCAAGATGAAGGGATGTCTGAATCCCCTGTGGAGACCACAGAGAAAGACCTAGTTCTCCGCCTCATCGCGACCTGTGGCCTCACATTCTTTGAAAACTTAAGAGGTCAGCGGAGATCAATGCTTCCAAAGGAGACGATGCCTGACTCCTCTTGAAAATGCGTAGGAGTCCCAGGATCACTGTGGCACGTGGAAAGGGACCCTGGGTCTCCCGCCTCACTTGGAGACGCGTCCCAATTGCCATGCCAAGACTCGAGGAGAATCCCGAGGTGTCCCTCGCACCTAGGCTGGAGTCCTGACGTCGCTGAACAAACACGTGTCTGGAAGGGCCCTCCCCGTCGTAACTCGAGAATATACCCCAGGTTCCGGCCGCAACTCGAGAAAAATCATGAGACTTGCCCCTCACGGCGAGATGTGGCCCGATTCCCCTGTACTGCGTGCAGAGCAATTCCGTGTTCCACATCAAAAGTGAAAGGAGACTTGATTTCCTTGATGGCAATCCAGAGAAAACCCAAGATCACTGTCTCAAGTCTAGAGGGATCCTGAGGTCACTGGAGCAACACGAAAGGGCTCCGTGGACCCCAAATCGAATCGAGATGAGAGCTTAGTCCCTGGCTTCGACTCAAGTGGAATACCAACTTTCCACAAGCACCTCAAGAGGAGGCTTCTCTCAGCTACAGGTATGTGAGAGGGACCATGAGTTTGTGGCCTCAAGTGCAATGGACACCGAGATGCTCTGACTCGAAGTAAGGCCGGATATCCCTGCAGTGAATTGAATGCAGGCTCGTCTTGCATCTCCGAAGACGAAGGGATGTCTGAATCCCCTGTGGAGACGACAGAGAAAGAACTAGTCCTCCGCCTCATCGCGTCCGGAGGCCTCACATCCTTTGAAAACTCGAGAGGTGTGCGGAGATCAGTGCTTCCAAAGGAGACGATGCCTGACTCCTCTTGAAAATGGATAGGAGTCCCAGGATCCCTGTGGCACGTGGAAAGGGACCCTGGGTCTCCCGCCTCACGTGGAGACGCGTCCCAATTGCCATGCCAAGACTCGAGGAGAATCCCGAGGTCCCTCGCACCTAGGCAGGAGTCCTGACTTCGCTGAACAAACACGTGTCTGGAAAGGCCCTCCCCGTCATAACTCGAGAATATACCCCAGGGTCCGGCCGCAACTCGAGAAAAACCATGAGACTTACTCCTCGCCGCGAGATGAGGCCCGATTCCCCTGCACTGCGTGCAGAGCAATTCCGTGTTCCACATCAAACGTGAAAGGAGCCTTGATTTCCTTGATGGCACACCAGAGAAAACCCAAGATCACTGTGTCAAGTCTAGAGGGATCCTGAGGTCACTGTAGCAACACGAAATGGTCCGGGACCCCAAATCAACTCGAGATGAGAGCTTAGTCCCTGGCTTGGACTCAAGAAGAATACCAACTTTCCACAAGCACCTCAAGAGGAGGCTTCTCTCAGCTACAGGTATGTGAGTGGGACCCTGAGTTTTGGCCTCAAGTGGAATGGACACCGAGATGCTCTGACTTGAAATAAGGCCGGATATTCCTGCAGTGAATAGAATGCAGGCTCGTCTTGCATCTCCCAAGACGAAGGGATGTCTGAATCCCCTGTGGAGACCACAGAGAAAGACCTAGTTCTCCGCCTCATCGCGACCTGTGGCCTCACATTCTTTGAAAACTCGAGAGGTCAGCGGAGATCAATGCTTCCAAAGGAGACGATGCCTGACTCCTCCTGAAAATGGATAGGAGTCCCTGGATCCCTGTGGCACGTGGAAAGGGACTCTGGGTCTCCCGCCTCACATGGAGACGCGTCCCAATTGCCATGCCAAGACTCGAGGAGAATCCCGAGGTGTCCCTCGCACCTCGGCAGCAGTCCGGACGTCGCTGAACAAACACGTGTCTGGAAGGGCCCTCCCCGTCGTAACTCGAGAATATACCCCAGGTTCTGGCCGCAACTCGAGAAAAACCATGAGACTTCCCCCTCGCCGCGAGATGAGGCCCAATTCCCCTGCACTGCATGCAGGGCAATTCCGTGTTCCACATCAAACATGATAGGAGCCTTGATTTCCTTCATGGCACTCCAGAGAAAACCCAAGATCAATGTCTCAAGTCTAGAGGGATCCTGAGGTCACTGGAGCAACACGAAAGGGCTCCGGGACCCCAAATCAACTCGAGATGAGAGCTTAGTCCCTGGCTTCGACTCAAGAAGAATACAAACTTTCCACAAGCACCTCAAGAGGAGGCTTCTCTCAGCTACAGGTACGTGAGAGCGACCCTGAGTTTTGGCCTCAAGTGGAATGGACACCGAGATGCTCTGACTCAAAATAAGGCCGGATATCCCTGCAGTGAATGGAATGCAGGCTCGTCTTGCAACTCCCAAGACGAAGGGATGTCTGAATCCCCTGTGGAGACCACAGAGAAAGACGTAGTTCTCCGCCTCATCGCGACCTGTGGCCTCACATTCTTTGAAAACTCGAGAGGTCAGCGGAGATCAATGCTTCCAAAGGAGACGATGCCTGACTCCTCTTGAAAATGGATAGGAGTCCCAGGATCCCTGTGGCACGTGGAAAGGGACCCTGGGTCTCCCGCCTCACGTGGAGACGCGTCCCAATTGCCATGCCAAGACTCGCGGAGAATCCCGAGGTGTCCCTCGCACCTAGGCAGGAGTCGTGACGTCGCTGAACAAACACGTGTCTGGAAGGGTCCTCCCCGTCGTAACTCGAGAATATACCCCAGGTTCCGGCCGCAACTCGATAAAAACCATGAGACTTCGCCCTCTCCGCGAGATGAGGCCGATTCCCCTGCACTGCGTGCAGAGCAATTCCGTGTTCCACATCAAACGGGAAAGGAGCCTTGATTTCCTTGATGGCACACCAGAGAAAACCCAAGATCACTGTCTCAAGTCTAGAGGGATCCTGAGGTCACTGTAGCAACAAGAAAGGTCTCCGTGGACCCCAAATTAACTCGAGATGAGAGCTTAGTCCCTGGCTTCGACTCAAGAGGAATACCAAGTTTCCACAAGCACCTCAAGAGGAGGCTTCTCTCAGCTACAGGTATGTGAGAGGGACCCTGAGTTTGTGGCCTCAAGTGGAATGGACACCGAGATGCTCTGACTCGAAGTAAGGCCGGATATCCCAACAGTGAATTGAATGCAGGTCGTCTTGCATCTCCCAAGACGAAGGGATGTCTGAATCCCCTGTGGAGACGACAGAGAAAGACCGAGTCCGCCGCCTCATCGCGACCGGAGGCCTCACATCCTTTGAAAACTCGAGAGGTGCGCGGAGATCAATGCTTCCAAAGGAGACGATGCCTGACTCCTCTTGAAAATGGATAGGAGTCCCAGGATCCCTGTGGCACGTGGAAAGGGACCCTGGGTCTCCCGCCTCACGTGGAGACGCGTCCCAATTGCCATGCCAAGACTCGAGGAGAATCCCGAGGTCCCTCGCACCTAGGCAGGAGACCTGACTTCGCTGAACAAACACGTGTCTGGAAAGGCCCTCCCCGTCATAACTCGAGAATATACCCCAGGGTCCGGCCGCAACTCGAGAAAAACCATGAGACTTACTCCTCGCCGCGAGATGAGGCCCGATTCCCCTGCACTGCGTGCAGAGCAATTCCGTGTTCCACATCAAACGTGAAAGGAGCCTTGATTTCCTTGATGGCACACCAGAGAAAACCCAAGATCACTGTGTCAAGTCTAGAGGGATCCTGAGGTCACTGTAGCAACACGAAAGTGCTCCGGGACCCCAAATCAACTCGAGATGAGAGCTTAGTCCCTGGCTTGGACTCAAGAAGAATACCAACTTTCCACAAGCACCTCAAGAGGAGGCTTCTCTCAGCTACAGGTATGTGAGTGGGACCCTGAGTTTTGGCCTCAAGTGGAATGGACACCGAGATGCTCTGACTTGAAATAAGGCCGGATATTCCTGCAGTGAATGGAATGCAGGCTCGTCTTGCATCTCCGAAGACGAAGGGATGTCTGAATCCCCTGTGGAGACCACAGAGAAAGACCTAGTTCTCCGCCTCATCGCGACCTGTGGCCTCACATTCTTTGAAAACTCGAGAGGTCAGCGGAGATCAATGCTTCCAAAGGAGACGATGCCTGACTCCTCCTGAAAATGGATAGGAGTCCCTGGATCCCTGTGGCACGTGGAAAGGGACTCTGGGTCTCCCGCCTCACATGGAGACGCGTCCCAATTGCCATGCCAAGACTCGAGGAGAATCCCGAGGTGT
Source organism: Dama dama (assembly GCF_033118175.1). Classification (NCBI taxonomy): domain Eukaryota; kingdom Metazoa; phylum Chordata; class Mammalia; order Artiodactyla; family Cervidae; genus Dama; species Dama dama. The sequence goes on along the minus strand of NW_026870893.1, from coordinate 4,276,448 downwards.
CCCTCGCACCTCGGCAGCAGTCCGGACGTCGCTGAACAAACACGTGTCTGGAAGGGCCCTCCCCGTCGTAACTCGAGAATATACCCCAGGTTCTGGCCGCAACTCGAGAAAAACCATGAGACTTCGCCCTCTCCGCGAGATGAGGCCGATTCCCCTGCACTGCGTGCAGAGCAATTCCGTGTTCCACATCAAACGGGAAAGGAGCCTTGATTTCCTTGATGGCACACCAGAGAAAACCCAAGATCACTGTCTCAAGTCTAGAGGGATCCTGAGGTCACTGTAGCAACAAGAAAGGTCTCCGTGGACCCCAAATTAACTCGAGATGAGAGCTTAGTCCCTGGCTTCGACTCAAGAGGAATACCAACTTTCCACAAGCACCTCAAGAGGAGGCTTCTCTCAGCTACAGGTATGTGAGAGGGACCCTGAGTTTGTGGCCTCAAGTGGAATGGACACCGAGATGCTCTGACTCGAAGTAAGGCCGGATATCCCTGCAGTGAATTGAATGCAGGCTCGTCTTGCATCTCCCAAGACGAAGGGATGTCTGAATCCCCTGTGGAGACGACAGAGAAAGAACTAGTCCTCCGCCTCATCGCGTCCGGAGGCCTCATATCCTTTGAAAACTCGAGAGGTGTGCGGAGATCAATGCTTCCAAAGGAGACGATGCCTGACTCCTCCTGAAAATGGATAGGAGTCCCAGGATCCCTGTGGCACGTGGAAAGGGACACTGGGTCTCCCGCCTCAGGTGGAGACGCGTCCCAATTGCCATGCCAAGACTCGAGGAGAATCCCGAGGTGTCCCTCGCACCTCGGCAGCAGTCCTGACGTCGCTGAACAAACACGTGTCTGGAAGGGCCCTCCCCGTCGTAACTCGAGAATATACCCCATGTTCCGGCCGCAACTCGAGAAAAACCATGAGACTTCCCCCTCGCCGCGAGGTGAGGCCCAATTCCCCTGCACTGCGTGCAGAGCAATTCCGTGTTCCACATCAAACAAGATAGGAGCCTTGATTTCCTTCATGGCACTCCAGAGAAAACCAAAGATCAATGTCTCAAGTCTAGAGGGATCCTGAGATCACTGGAGCAACACGAAAGGCCTCCGTGGACGCCAAATCAACTCGAGATGAGAGCTTAGTCCCTGGCTTCGACTCTAGAGGAATACCAACTTTCCACAAGCACCTCAAGAGGAGGCTTCTCTCAGCTACAGGTATGTGAGAACGACCCTGAGTTTTGGCCTCAAGTCGAATGGACACCGAGATGCTCTGATTCAAAATAAGGCCGGATATCCCTGCAGTGAATGGAATGCAGGCTCGTCTTGCAACTCCCAAGACGAAGGGATGTCTGAATCCCCTGTGGAGACCACAGAGAAAGAAGTATTTCTCCGCCTCATCGCGACCTGTGGCCTCACATTCTTTGAAAACTCGAGAGGTCAGCGGAGATCAATGCTTCCAAAGGAGACGATGCCTGACTCCTCTTGAAAATGGATAGGAGTCCCAGGATCCCTGTGGCACGTGGAAAGGGACCCTGGGTCTCCCGCCTCACGTGGAGACGCGTCCCAATTGCCATGCCAAGACTCGCGGAGAATCCCGAGGTGTCCCTCGCACCTAGGCAGGAGTCGTGACGTCGCTGAACAAACACGTGTCTGGAAGGGTCCTACCCGTCGTAACTCGAGAATATACCCCAGGTTCCGGCCGCAACTCGATAAAAAACATGAGACTTCGCCCACTCCGCGAGATGAGGCCGATTCCCCTGCACTGCGTGCAGAGCAATTCCGTGTTCCACATCAAACGGGAAAGGAGCCTTGATTTCCTTGATGGCACTCCAGAGAAAACCCAAGATCACTGTCTCAAGTCTAGAGGGATCCTGAGGTCACTGGAGCAACACGAAAGGGCTCCATAGCCCCCAAATCAACTCGAGATGAGAGCTTAGTCCCAGGCTTCGACTCAAGAGGAATACCAACTTTCCACAAGCACCTCAAGAGGAGGCTTCTCTCAGCTACAGGTATGTGAGAGGGACCCTGAGTTTGTGGCCTCAAGTGGAATGGACACCGAGATGCTCTGACTCGAAGTAAGGCCGGATATCCCAACAGTGAATTGAATGCAGGCTCATCTTGCATCTCCCAAGACGAAGGGATGTCTGAATCCCCTGTGGAGACCACAGAGAAAGACCGAGTCCGCAGCCTCAACGCGACCGGATGCCTCACATCCTTTGAAAACTCGAGAGGTCCACGGAGATCAATTCTCCCAAAGGAGACGATGCCTGACTCCTCTTGAAAATGGATAGGGGTCCCAGGATCCCTGTGGCAGGTGGAAAGGGACATTGGTTCTCCCACCTCACGTGGAGACGCATCCCAATTGCCATGCCAAGACTCGAGGAGAATCCTGAGGTGTCCCTCGCACCTAGGCAGGAGTCCTGACGTCGCTGAACAAACACGTGTCTGGAAGGGCCCTCCCCGTCTTAACTCGAGAATATACCCCAGGTTCTGGCCGCAACTCGAGAAAAACCATGAGACTACCCCCTCGCCGCCAGATGAGACCCGATTCCCCTGCAATGCGTGCAGAGCAATTCCGTGTTCCAAATCAAACGTGAAAGGAGCCTTGATTTCCTTGATGGCACTCCAGAGAAAACCCAAGATCACTGTCTCAAGTCTAGAGGGATCCTGAGGTCACTGGAGCAACACAAAAGAGCTCCGTGGACCCCAAATCAAATCGAGATGAGAGCTTAGTACCTGGCTTCGACTCAAGAGGAATACCAACTTTTCACAAGCACCTCAAGAGGAGGCTTCTCTCAGCTACAGGTATGTGAGAGGGACCCTGAGTTTGTGGCCTCAAGTGGAATGGACACCGAGATGCTCTGACTCGAAGTAAGGCCGGATATCCCAACAGTGAATTGAATGCAGGTCGTCTTGCATCTCCCAAGACGAAGGGATGTCTGAATCCCCTGTGGAGACGACAGAGAAAGACCGAGTCCGCCGCCTCATCGCGACCGGAGGCCTCACATCCTTTGAAAACTCGAGAGGTGCGCGGAGATCAATGCTTCCAAAGGAGACGATGCCTGACTCCTCTTGAAAATGGATAGGAGTCCCAGGATCCCTGTGGCACGTGGAAAGGGACCCTGGGTCTCCCGCCTCACGTGGAGACGCGTCCCAATTGCCATGCCAAGACTCGAGGAGAATCCCGAGGTCCCTCGCACCTAGGCAGGAGTCCTGACTTCGCTGAACAAACACGTGTCTGGAAAGGCCCTCCCCGTCATAACTCGAGAATATACCCCAGGGTCCGGCCGCAACTCGAGAAAAACCATGAGACTTACTCCTCGCCGCGAGATGAGGCCAGATTCCCCTGCACTGCGTGCAGAGCAATTCCGTGTTCCACATCAAACGTGAAAGGAGCCTTGATTTCCTTGATGGCACACCAGAGAAAACCCAAGATCACTGTGTCAAGTCTAGAGGGATCCTGAGGTCACTGTAGCAACACGAAAGGGCTCCGGGACCCCAAATCAACTCGAGATGAGAGCTTAGTCCCTGGCTTGGACTCAAGAAGAATACCAACTTTCCACAAGCACCTCAAGAGGAGGCTTCTCTCAGCTACAGGTATGTGAGTGGGACCCTGAGTTTTGGCCTCAAGTGGAATGGACACCGAGATGCTCTGACTTGAAATAAGGCCGGATATTCCTGCAGTGAATAGAATGCAGGCTCGTCTTGCATCTCCCAAGACGAAGGGATGTCTGAATCCCCTGTGGAGACCACAGAGAAAGACCTAGTTCTCCGCCTCATCGCGACCTGTGGCCTCACATTCTTTGAAAACTCGAGAGGTCAGCGGAGATCAATGCTTCCAAAGGAGACGATGCCTGACTCCTCCTGAAAATGGATAGGAGTCCCTGGATCCCTGTGGCACGTGGAAAGGGACTCTGGGTCTCCCGCCTCACATGGAGACGCGTCCCAATTGCCATGCCAAGACTCGAGGAGAATCCCGAGGTGTCCCTCGCACCTCGGCAGCAGTCCGGACGTCGCTGAACAAACACGTGTCTGGAAGGGCCCTCCCCGTCGTAACTCGAGAATATACCCCAGGTTCTGGCCGCAACTCGAGAAAAACCATGAGACTTCCCCCTCGCCGCGAGATGAGGCCCAATTCCCCTGCACTGCATGCAGGGCAATTCCGTGTTCCACATCAAACATGATAGGAGCCTTGATTTCCTTCATGGCACTCCAGAGAAAACCCAAGATCAATGTCTCAAGTCTAGAGGGATCCTGAGGTCACTGGAGCAACACGAAAGGGCTCCGGGACCCCAAATCAACTCGAGATGAGAGCTTAGTCCCTGGCTTCGACTCAAGAAGAATACAAACTTTCCACAAGCACCTCAAGAGGAGGCTTCTCTCAGCTACAGGTACGTGAGAGCGACCCTGAGTTTTGGCCTCAAGTGGAATGGACACCGAGATGCTCTGACTCAAAATAAGGCCGGATATCCCTGCAGTGAATGGAATGCAGGCTCGTCTTGCAACTCCCAAGACGAAGGGATGTCTGAATCCCCTGTGGAGACCACAGAGAAAGACGTAGTTCTCCGCCTCATCGCGACCTGTGGCCTCACATTCTTTGAAAACTCGAGAGGTCAGCGGAGATCAATGCTTCCAAAGGAGACGATGCCTGACTCCTCTTGAAAATGGATAGGAGTCCCAGGATCCCTGTGGCACGTGGAAAGGGACCCTGGGTCTCCTGCCTCACGTGGAGACGCGTCCCAATTGCCATGCCAAGACTCGCGGAGAATCCCGAGGTGTCCCTCGCACCTAGGCAGGAGTCGTGACGTCGCTGAACAAACACGTGTCTGGAAGGGTCCTCCCCGTCGTAACTCGAGAATATACCCCAGGTTCCGGCCGCAACTCGAGAAAAACCATGAGACTTCGCCCTCTCCGCGAGATGAGGCCGATTCCCCTGCACTGCGTGCAGAGCAATTCCGTGTTCCACATCAAACGGGAAAGGAGCCTTGATTTCCTTGATGGCACACCAGAGAAAACCCAAGATCACTGTCTCAAGTCTAGAGGGATCCTGAGGTCACTGTAGCAACAAGAAAGGTCTCCGTGGACCCCAAATTAACTCGAGATGAGAGCTTAGTCCCTGGCTTCGACTCAAGAGGAATACCAAGTTTCCACAAGCACCTCAAGAGGAGGCTTCTCTCAGCTACAGGTATGTGAGAGGGACCCTGAGTTTGTGGCCTCAAGTGGAATGGACACCTAGATGCTCTGACTCGAAGTAAGGCCGGATATCCCAACAGTGAATTGAATGCAGGTCGTCTTGCATCTCCCAAGACGAAGGGATGTCTGAATCCCCTGTGGAGACGACAGAGAAAGACCGAGTCCGCCGCCTCATCGCGACCGGAGGCCTCACATCCTTTGAAAACTCGAGAGGTGCGCGGAGATCAATGCTTCCAAAGGAGACGATGCCTGACTCCTCTTGAAAATGGATAGGAGTCCCAGGATCCCTGTGGCACGTGGAAAGGGACCCTGGGTCTCCCGCCTCACGTGGAGACGCGTCCCAATTGCCATGCCAAGACTCGAGGAGAATCCCGAGGTCCCTCGCACCTAGGCAGGAGTCCTGACTTCGCTGAACAAACACGTGTCTGGAAAGGCCCTCCCCGTCATAACTCGAGAATATACCCCAGGGTCCGGCCGCAACTCGAGAAAAACCATGAGACTTACTCCTCGCCGCGAGATGAGGCCCGATTCCCCTGCACTGCGTGCAGAGCAATTCCGTGTTCCACATCAAACGTGAAAGGATCCTTGATTTCCTTGATGGCACACCAGAGAAAACCCAAGATCACTGTGTCAAGTCTAGAGGGATCCTGAGGTCACTGTAGCAACACGAAAGTGCTCCGGGACCCCAAATCAACTCGAGATGAGAGCTTAGTCCCTGGCTTGGACTCAAGAAGAATACCAACTTTCCACAAGCACCTCAAGAGGAGGCTTCTCTCAGCTACAGGTATGTGAGTGGGACCCTGAGTTTTGGCCTCAAGTGGAATGGACACCGAGATGCTCTGACTTGAAATAAGGCCGGATATTCCTGCAGTGAATGGAATGCAGGCTCGTCTTGCATCTCCCAAGACGAAGGGATGTCTGAATCCCCTGTGGAGACCACAGAGAAAGACCTAGTTCTCCGCCTCATCGCGACCTGTGGCCTCACATTCTTTGAAAACTCGAGAGGTCAGCGGAGATCAATGCTTCCAAAGGAGACGATGCCTGACTCCTCCTGAAAATGGATAGGAGTCCCTGGATCCCTGTGGCACGTGGAAAGGGACTCTGGGTCTCCCGCCTCACATGGAGACGCGTCCCAATTGCCATGCCAAGACTCGAGGAGAATCCCGAGGTGTCCCTCGCACCTCGGCAGCAGTCCGGACGTCGCTGAACAAACACGTGTCTGGAAGGGCCCTCCCCGTCGTAACTCGAGAATATACCCCAGGTTCTGGCCGCAACTCGAGAAAAACCATGAGACTTCCCCCTCGCCGCGAGATGAGGCCCAATTCCCCTGCACTGCATGCAGGGCAATTCCGTGTTCCACATCAAACATGATAGGAGCCTTGATTTCCTTCATGGCACTCCAGAGAAAACCCAAGATCAATGTCTCAAGTCTAGAGGGATCCTGAGGTCACTGGAGCAACACGAAAGGGCTCCGGGACCCCAAATCAACTCGAGATGAGAGCTTAGTCCCTGGCTTCGACTCAAGAAGAATACAAACTTTCCACAAGCACCTCAAGAGGAGGCTTCTCTCAGCTACAGGTACGTGAGAGCGACCCTGAGTTTTGGCCTCAAGTGGAATGGACACCGAGATGCTCTGACTCAAAATAAGGCCGGATATCCCTGCAGTGAATGGAATGCAGGCTCGTCTTGCAACTCCCAAGACGAAGGGATGTCTGAATCCCCTGTGGAGACCACAGAGAAAGACGTAGTTCTCCGCCTCATCGCGACCTGTGGCCTCACATTCTTTGAAAACTCGAGAGGTCAGCGGAGATCAATGCTTCCAAAGGAGACGATGCCTGACTCCTCTTGAAAATGGATAGGAGTCCCAGGATCCCTGTGGCACGTGGAAAGGGACCCTGGGTCTCCTGCCTCACGTGGAGACGCGTCCCAATTGCCATGCCAAGACTCGCGGAGAATCCCGAGGTGTCCCTCGCACCTAGGCAGGAGTCGTGACGTCGCTGAACAAACACGTGTCTGGAAGGGTCCTCCCCGTCGTAACTCGAGAATATACCCCAGGTTCCGGCCGCAACTCGATAAAAACCATGAGACTTCGCCCTCTCCGCGAGATGAGGCCGATTCCCCTGCACTGCGTGCAGAGCAATTCCGTGTTCCACATCAAACGGGAAAGGAGCCTTGATTTCCTTGATGGCACACCAGAGAAAACCCAAGATCACTGTCTCAAGTCTAGAGGGATCCTGAGGTCACTGTAGCAACAAGAAAGGTCTCCGTGGACCCCAAATTAACTCGAGATGAGAGCTTAGTCCCTGGCTTCGACTCAAGAGGAATACCAAGTTTCCACAAGCACCTCAAGAGGAGGCTTCTCTCAGCTACAGGTATGTGAGAGGGACCCTGAGTTTGTGGCCTCAAGTGGAATGGACACCGAGATGCTCTGACTCGAAGTAAGGCCGGATATCCCAACAGTGAATTGAATGCAGGCTCATCTTGCATCTCCCAAGACAAAGGGATGTCTGAATCCCCTGTGGAGACCACAGAGAAAGACCGAGTCCGCAGCCTCAACGCGACCGGATGCCTCACATCCTTTGAAAACTCGAGAGGTCCGCGGAGATCAATGCTCCCAAAGGAGACGATGCCTGACTCCTCTTGAAAATGGATAGGGGTCCCAGGATCCCTGTGGCAGGTGGAAAGGGACATTGGTTCTCCCACCTCACGTGGAGACGCATCCCAATTGCCATGCCAAGACTCGAGGAGAATCCTGAGGTGTCCCTCGCACCTAGGCAGGAGTCCTGACGTCGCTGAACAAACACGTGTCTGGAAGGGCCCTCCCCGTCTTAACTCGAGAATATACCCCAGGTTCTGGCCGCAACTCGAGAAAAACCATGAGACTACCCCCTCGCCGCGAGATGAGACCCGATTCCCCTGCAATGCGTGCAGAGCAATTCCGTGTTCCAAATCAAACGTGAAAGGAGCCTTGATTTCCTTGATGGCACTCCAGAGAAAACCCAAGATCACTGTCTCAAGTCTAGAGGGATCCTGAGGTCACTGGAGCAACACAAAAGAGCTCCGTGGACCCCAAATCAAATCGAGATGAGAGCTTAGTACCTGGCTTCGACTCAAGAGGAATACCAACTTTTCACAAGCACCTCAAGAGGAGGCTTCTCTCAGCTACAGGTATGTGAGAGGGACCCTGAGTTTGTGGCCTCAAGTGGAATGGACACCGAGATGCTCTGACTCGAAGTAAGGCCGGATATCCCAACAGTGAATTGAATGCAGGTCGTCTTGCATCTCCCAAGACGAAGGGATGTCTGAATCCCCTGTGGAGACGACAGAGAAAGACCGAGTCCGCCGCCTCATCGCGACCGGAGGCCTCACATCCTTTGAAAACTCGAGAGGTGCGCGGAGATCAATGCTTCCAAAGGAGACGATGCCTGACTCCTCTTGAAAATGGATAGGAGTCCCAGGATCCCTGTGGCACGTGGAAAGGGACCCTGGGTCTCCCGCCTCACGTGGAGACGCGTCCCAATTGCCATGCCAAGACTCGAGGAGAATCCCGAGGTCCCTCGCACCTAGGCAGGAGTCCTGACTTCGCTGAACAAACACGTGTCTGGAAAGGCCCTCCCCGTCATAACTCGAGAATATACCCCAGGGTCCGGCCGCAACTCGAGAAAAACCATGAGACTTACTCCTCGCCGCGAGATGAGGCCCGATTCCCCTGCACTGCGTGCAGAGCAATTCCGTGTTCCACATCAAACGTGAAAGGAGCCTTGATTTCCTTGATGGCACACCAGAGAAAACCCAAGATCACTGTGTCAAGTCTAGAGGGATCCTGAGGTCACTGTAGCAACACGAAAGTGCTCCGGGACCCCAAATCAACTCGAGATGAGAGCTTAGTCCCTGGCTTGGACTCAAGAAGAATACCAACTTTCCACAAGCACCTCAAGAGGAGGCTTCTCTCAGCTACAGGTATGTGAGTGGGACCCTGAGTTTTGGCCACAAGTGGAATGGACACCGAGATGCTCTGACTTGAAATAAGGCCGGATATTCCTGCAGTGAATAGAATGCAGGCTCGTCTTGCATCTCCCAAGACGAAGGGATGTCTGAATCCCCTGTGGAGACCACAGAGAAAGACCTAGTTCTCCGCCTCATCGCGACCTGTGGCCTCACATTCTTTGAAAACTCGAGAGGTCAGCGGAGATCAATGCTTCCAAAGGAGACGATGCCTGACTCCTCCTGAAAATGGATAGGAGTCCCTGGATCCCTGTGGCACGTGGAAAGGGACTCTGGGTCTCCCGCCTCACATGGAGACGCGTCCCAATTGCCATGCCAAGACTCGAGGAGAATCCCGAGGTGTCCCTCGCACCTCGGCAGCAGTCCGGACGTCGCTGAACAAACACGTGTCTGGAAGGGCCCTCCCCGTCGTAACTCGAGAATATACCCCAGGTTCTGGCCGCAACTCGAGAAAAACCATGAGACTTCCCCCTCGCCGCGAGATGAGGCCCAATTCCCCTGCACTGCATGCAGGGCAATTCCGTGTTCCACATCAAACATGATAGGAGCCTTGATTTCCTTCATGGCACTCCAGAGAAAACCCAAGATCAATGTCTCAAGTCTAGAGGGATCCTGAGGTCACTGGAGCAACACGAAAGGGCTCCGGGACCCCAAATCAACTCGAGATGAGAGCTTAGTCCCTGGCTTCGACTCAAGAAGAATACAAACTTTCCACAAGCACCTCAAGAGGAGGCTTCTCTCAGCTACAGGTACGTGAGAGCGACCCTGAGTTTTGGCCTCAAGTGGAATGGACACCGAGATGCTCTGACTCAAAATAAGGCCGGATATCCCTGCAGTGAATGGAATGCAGGCTCGTCTTGCAACTCCCAAGACGAAGGGATGTCTGAATCCCCTGTGGAGACCACAGAGAAAGACGTAGTTCTCCGCCTCATCGCGACCTGTGGCCTCACATTCTTTGAAAACTCGAGAGGTCAGCGGAGATCAATGCTTCCAAAGGAGACGATGCCTGACTCCTCTTGAAAATGGATAGGAGTCCCAGGATCCCTGTGGCACGTGGAAAGGGACCCTGGGTCTCCCGCCTCACGTGGAGACGCGTCCCAATTGCCATGCCAAGACTCGCGGAGAATCCCGAGGTGTCCCTCGCACCTAGGCAGGAGTCGTGACGTCGCTGAACAAACACGTGTCTGGAAGGGTCCTCCCCGTCGTAACTCGAGAATATACCCCAGGTTCCGGCCGCAACTCGATAAAAACCATGAGACTTCGCCCTCTCCGCGAGATGAGGCCGATTCCCCTGCACTGCGTGCAGAGCAATTCCGTGTTCCACATCAAACGGGAAAGGAGCCTTGATTTCCTTGATGGCACACCAGAGAAAACCCAAGATCACTGTCTCAAGTCTAGAGGGATCCTGAGGTCACTGTAGCAACAAGAAAGGTCTCCGTGGACCCCAAATTAACTCGAGATGAGAGCTTAGTCCCTGGCTTCGACTCAAGAGGAATACCAAGTTTCCACAAGCACCTCAAGAGGAGGCTTCTCTCAGCTACAGGTATGTGAGAGGGACCCTGAGTTTGTGGCCTCAAGTGGAATGGACACCGAGATGCTCTGACTCGAAGTAAGGCCGGATATCCCAACAGTGAATTGAATGCAGGTCGTCTTGCATCTCCCAAGACGAAGGGATGTCTGAATCCCCTGTGGAGACGACAGAGAAAGACCGAGTCCGCCGCCTCATCGCGACCGGAGGCCTCACATCCTTTGAAAACTCGAGAGGTGCGCGGAGATCAATGCTTCCAAAGGAGACGATGCCTGACTCCTCTTGAAAATGGATAGGAGTCCCAGGATCCCTGTGGCACGTGGAAAGGGACCCTGGGTCTCCCGCCTCACGTGGAGACGCGTCCCAATTGCCATGCCAAGACTCGAGGAGAATCCCGAGGTCCCTCGCACCTAGGCAGGAGTCCTGACTTCGCTGAACAAACACGTGTCTGGAAAGGCCCTCCCCGTCATAACTCGAGAATATACCCCAGGGTCCGGCCGCAACTCGAGAAAAACCATGAGACTTACTCCTCGCCGCGAGATGAGGCCCGATTCCCCTGCACTGCGTGCAGAGCAATTCCGTGTTCCACATCAAACGTGAAAGGAGCCTTGATTTCCTTGATGGCACACCAGAGAAAACCCAAGATCACTGTGTCAAGTCTAGAGGGATCCTGAGGTCACTGTAGCAACACGAAAGTGCTCCGGGACCCCAAATCAACTCGAGATGAGAGCTTAGTCCCTGGCTTGGACTCAAGAAGAATACCAACTTTCCACAAGCACCTCAAGAGGAGGCTTCTCTCAGCTACAGGTATGTGAGTGGGACCCTGAGTTTTGGCCTCAAGTGGAATGGACACCGAGATGCTCTGACTTGAAATAAGGCCGGATATTCCTGCAGTGAATGGAATGCAGGCTCGTCTTGCATCTCCCAAGACGAAGGGATGTCTGAATCCCCTGTGGAGACCACAGAGAAAGACCTAGTTCTCCGCCTCATCGCGACCTGTGGCCTCACATTCTTTGAAAACTCGAGAGGTCAGCGGAGATCAATGCTTCCAAAGGAGACGATGCCTGACTCCTCCTGAAAATGGATAGGAGTCCCTGGATCCCTGTGGCACGTGGAAAGGGACTCTGGGTCTCCCGCCTCACATGGAGACGCGTCCCAATTGCCATGCCAAGACTCGAGGAGAATCCCGAGGTGTCCCTCGCACCTCGGCAGCAGTCCGGACGTCGCTGAACAAACACGTGTCTGGAAGGGCCCTCCCCGTCGTAACTCGAGAATATACCCCAGGTTCTGGCCGCAACTCGAGAAAAACCATGAGACTTCGCCCTCTCCGCGAGATGAGGCCGATTCCCCTGCACTGCGTGCAGAGCAATTCCGTGTTCCACATCAAACGGGAAAGGAGCCTTGATTTCCTTGATGGCACACCAGAGAAAACCCAAGATCACTGTCTCAAGTCTAGAGGGATCCTGAGGTCACTGTAGCAACAAGAAAGGTCTCCGTGGACCCCAAATTAACTCGAGATGAGAGCTTAGTCCCTGGCTTCGACTCAAGAGGAATACCAACTTTCCACAAGCACCTCAAGAGGAGGCTTCTCTCAGCTACAGGTATGTGAGAGGGACCCTGAGTTTGTGGCCTCAAGTGGAATGGACACCGAGATGCTCTGACTCGAAGTAAGGCCGGATATCCCTGCAGTGAATTGAATGCAGGCTCGTCTTGCATCTCCCAAGACGAAGGGATGTCTGAATCCCCTGTGGAGACGACAGAGAAAGAACTAGTCCTCCGCCTCATCGCGTCCGGAGGCCTCATATCCTTTGAAAACTCGAGAGGTGTGCGGAGATCAATGCTTCCAAAGGAGACGATGCCTGACTCCTCCTGAAAATGGATAGGAGTCCCAGGATCCCTGTGGCACGTGGAAAGGGACACTGGGTCTCCCGCCTCAGGTGGAGACGCGTCCCAATTGCCATGCCAAGACTCGAGGAGAATCCCGAGGTGTCCCTCGCACCTCGGCAGCAGTCCTGACGTCGCTGAACAAACACGTGTCTGGAAGGGCCCTCCCCGTCGTAACTCGAGAATATACCCCATGTTCCGGCCGCAACTCGAGAAAAACCATGAGACTTCCCCCTCGCCGCGAGGTGAGGCCCAATTCCCCTGCACTGCGTGCAGAGCAATTCCGTGTTCCACATCAAACAAGATAGGAGCCTTGATTTCCTTCATGGCACTCCAGAGAAAACCAAAGATCAATGTCTCAAGTCTAGAGGGATCCTGAGATCACTGGAGCAACACGAAAGGCCTCCGTGGACGCCAAATCAACTCGAGATGAGAGCTTAGTCCCTGGCTTCGACTCTAGAGGAATACCAACTTTCCACAAGCACCTCAAGAGGAGGCTTCTCTCAGCTACAGGTATGTGAGAACGACCCTGAGTTTTGGCCTCAAGTGGAATGGACACCGAGATGCTCTGATTCAAAATAAGGCCGGATATCCCTGCAGTGAATGGAATGCAGGCTCGTCTTGCAACTCCCAAGACGAAGGGATGTCTGAATCCCCTGTGGAGACCACAGAGAAAGAAGTATTTCTCCGCCTCATCGCGACCTGTGGCCTCACATTCTTTGAAAACTCGAGAGGTTAGCGGAGATCAATGCTTCCAAAGGAGACGATGCCTGACTCCTCTTGAAAATGGATAGGAGTCCCAGGATCCCTGTGGCACGTGGAAAGGGACCCTGGGTCTCCCGCCTCACGTGGAGACGCGTCCCAATTGCCATGCCAAGACTCGCGGAGAATCCCGAGGTGTCCCTCGCACCTAGGCAGGAGTCGTGACGTCGCTGAACAAACACGTGTCTGGAAGGGTCCTCCCCGTCGTAACTCGAGAATATACCCCAGGTTCCGGCCGCAACTCGATAAAAACCATGAGACTTCGCCCACTCCGCGAGATGAGGCCGATTCCCCTGCACTGCGTGCAGAGCAATTCCGTGTTCAACATCAAACGGGAAAGGAGCCTTGATTTCCTTGATGGCACACCAGAGAAAACCCAAGATCACTGTCTCAAGTCTAGAGGGATCCTGAGGTCACTGTAGCAACAAGAAAGGTCTCCGTGGACCCCAAATTAACTCGAGATGAGAGCTTAGTCCCTGGCTTCGACTCAAGAGGAATACCAACTTTCCACAAGCACCTCAAGAGGAGGCTTCTCTCAGCTACAGGTATGTGAGAGGGACCCTGAGTTTGTGGCCTCAAGTGGAATGGACACCGAGATACTCTGACTCGAAGTAAGGCCGGATATCCCTGCAGTGAATTGAATGCAGGCTCGTCTTGCATCTCCCAAGACGAAGGGATGTCTGAATCCCCTGTGGAGACGACAGAGAAAGAACTAGTCCTCCGCCTCATCGCGTCCGGAGGCCTCACATCCTTTGAAAACTCGAGAGGTGTGCGGAGATCAATGCTTCCAAAGGAGACGATGCCTGACTCCTCCTGAAAATGGATAGGAGTCCCAGGATCCCTGTGGCACGTGGAAAGGGACCCTGGGTCTCCCGCCTCAGGTGGAGACGCGTCCCAATTGCCATGCCAAGACTCGAGGAGAATCCCGAGGTGTCCCTCGCACCTCGGCAGCAGTCCTGACGTCGCTGAACAAACACGTGTCTGGAAGGGCCCTCCCCGTCGTAACTCGAGAATATACCCCAGGTTCCAGCCGCAACTCGAGAAAAACCATGAGACTTCCCCCTCGCCGCGAGATGAGGCCCGATTCCCCTGCACTGCGTGAAGAGCAATTCCGTGTTCCACATCAAACGTGAAAGAGCCTTGATTTCCTTGATGGCACTCCAGAGAAAACCCAAGATCACTGTCTCAAGTCTAGAGGGATCCTGAGGTCACTGGAGCAAAACGAAAGGGCTCCGTGGACCCCAAATCAATTCGAGATGAGAGCTTAGTCCCTGCCTTCGACTCAAGAGGAATACCAACGTTCCACAAGCACCTCAAGAGGAGGCTTATCTCAGCTACATGTATGTGAGAGGGACCCTGAGTTTGTGGCCTCAAGTGGAATGGAAACCGAGATGCTCTGACTCGAAGTAAGGGCGGATATCCCTGCAGTGAATGGAAAGCAGGCTCGTCTTGCATCTCCCAAGACGAAGAGTTGTCTGAATCCGCTGTGGAGACCACAGAGAAAGACCTAGTTCTCCGCCTCATCGCGACCGGAGGCCTCACATCTTTGGAAATTCGAGAGGTATGCGGAGATCAATGCTTCCAAAGGAGACGATGCCTGACTCCTCCTGAAAATGGATAGGAGTCCCAGGATCACTTTGGCACGTGGAAAGGGACCCTGCGTCTCCCGCCTCACGTGGAGACGCGTCCCAATTGCCATGACAAAACTAGAGGAGAATCCCGAGGTGTCCCTCGCACCTAGGAAGGAGTCCTGACGTCCCTGAACAAACACGTGTCTGGAAGGGCCCTCCCCGTTGTAACTCGAGAATGTACCCCATGTTCCGGCCGCAACTCGAGAAAAACCATGAGACTTCCCCCTCGCCGCGAGATGAGGCCCGATTCCCCTGCACTGCGTGCAGAGCAATTCCGTGTTCTACATCAAACGTGAAAGGAGCCTTGATTTCCTTCATGGCACTCCAGAGAAAACCCAAGATCACTGTCTCAAGTCTAGAGGGATCCTGAGGTCACTGGAGCAAAAGGAAAGGGCTCCATGGACCCCAAATCAACTCGAGATGAGAGCTTAGTCCCTGGCTTCGACTCAAGAGGAATACCAACTTTCCACAAGCACCTCAAGAGGAGGCTTCTCTCAGCTACAGGTATGTGAGAGGGACCCTGAGTTTGTGGCCTCAAGTGGAATGGACACCGAGATGCTCTGACTCGAAGTAAGTTCGGATATCCCAACAGTGAATTGAATGCAGGCTCATCTTGCATCTCCCAAGACGAAGGGATGTCTGAATCCCCTGTGGAGACCACAGAGAAAGACATAGTCCTCCGCCTCATCGCGACCGGAGGCCTCACATCCTTTGAGAACTCGAGAGGTCTGCGGAGATCAATGCTCGAAAGGAGACGATGCCTGACTCCTCTTGAAAATGGATAGGCGTCCCACGATCCCTGTGGCACGTGGAAAGGGACCCTGGGTCTCCCGCCTCACGTGGATACGCGTCCCAATTGCCATGCCAAGAACCGAGGAGAATCCTGAGGTGACCCTCGCACCTAGGCAGGAGTCCTGACGTCGGTGAACAAACACGTTTCTGGAAGTGCCCTCCCCGTCGTAACTCGAGAATATACCCCAGGTTCTGGCCGCAACTCGAGAAAAACCATGAGACTTCCCACTCGCCGCGAGATGAGACCCGATTCCCCTGCAATGCGTGCACAGCAATTCCGTGTTCCAAATCAAACGTGAAAGGAGCCTTGATTT
Organism: Dama dama; assembly: GCF_033118175.1. Taxonomy (NCBI): domain Eukaryota; kingdom Metazoa; phylum Chordata; class Mammalia; order Artiodactyla; family Cervidae; genus Dama; species Dama dama. The sequence continues at coordinate 4,260,352 of NW_026870893.1, read as the reverse complement.
CCTTGATGGCACTCCAGAGAAAACCCAAGATCACTGTCTCAAGTCTAGAGGGATCCTGAGGTCACTGGAGCAACACGAAAGAGCTTCGTGGACCCCAAATCAACTCGAGATGAGAGCTTAGTCCCTGGCTTCGACTCAAGAGGAATACCAACTTTTCACAAGCACCTCAAGAAGAGCCTTCTCTCAGCTACAGGTATGTGAGAGGGACCCTGAGTTTGTGGACTCAAGTGGAATGGACACCGAGATGCTCTGACTCGAAGTAAGGCCGGATATCCCTGCAGTGAATTGAATGCAGGCTCGTCTTGCATCTCCCAAGACGAAGGGATGTCTGAATCCCATGTGGAGATGACAGAGAAAGACCTAGTCCTCCGCCTCATCGCGACCGGAGGCCTCATATCCTTTGAAAATTCGAGAGGTATGCGGAGATCAATGCTTCCAAAGGAGACGATGCCTGACTCCTCTTGAAAATGGATAGGAGTCCCAGGATCCCTGTGGCACGTGGAAAGGGACCCTGGGTCTCCCGCCTCACGTGGAGACGCGTCCCAATTGCCATGCCAAGACTCGAGGAGAATTCCGAGTTGTCCCTCGCACCTAGGCAGGAGTCCTGACGTCGCTGAACAAACACGTGTCTGGAAGGGCCCTCCCCATCGTAACTCGAGAATATACCCCAGGTTCCGGCCACAACTCGAGAAAAACCATGAGACTTCCCCCTCGCCGCGAGATGAGGCCCGATTCCCCTGAACTCCGTGCAGAGCAATTCCGTGTTCCACATCAAACGTGAAAGGAGCCTTGATTTCCTTGATGGCACTCCAGAGAAAACCCAAGATCACTGTCTCAAGTCTAGAGGGATCCTGACGTCACTGGAGCAACACGAAAGTTCTCCGAGGACCCCAAATCAACTCGAGATGAGAGATTAGTCCCTGGCTTCGACTCAAGAGGAATACCAACTTTTCACAAGCACCTCAAGAGGAGCCTTCTCTCAGTTACAGGTATGTGAGAGGGACCCTGAGTTTGTGGCCTCAAGTGGAATGGACACGGAGATGCTCTGTCTCGAAGTAAGGCCGGATATCCCTGCAGTGAATTGAATGCAGGCTCGTCTTGCATCTCCAAAGACGAAGGGATGTATGAATCCGCTGTGGAGACCACAGAGAAAGACCTAGTCCTCCACCTCATCGCGACCGGAGGCCTCACATTCTTTGAAAAATCGAGAGGTCCCCGGAGATCAATCCTTCCAAAGGAGACGATGCCTGACTCTTCTTGAAAATTTATAGGAGTCCCAGGATCCCTGTGGCACGTGGAAAGGGATTCTGGGTCTCTCACCTCACGTAGAGACGCGTCCCAATTGCCATGCCAAGACTCGAGGAGAATCCCGAGGTGTCCCTCGCACTTAGGCAGGAGTCCTGACGTCGCTGAACAAACACGTGTCTGGAAGGGCCCTCCCCGTCGTAACTCGAGAATATACCCCAAGTTCTGGCCGCAACTCGAGAAAAACCATGAGACTTCCCCCTCGCCGCGAGATGAGGCCCGATTCCCCTGCACTGCGTGCAGAGCAATTCCGTGTTCCACATCTAACGTAAAAGGAGCCTTGATTTCCTTGATGGCACTCCAGAAAAAACCCAAGATCACTGTCTCAAGTCTAGAGGGATCCTGAGGTCACTGGAGCAACACGAAATGGCTCCGTGGACGCCAAATCAACTCGAGATGAGAGCTTAGTCCCTGGCTACGACTCAAGAGGAATACCAACTTTCCACAAGCACCTCAAGAGGAGGTTTCTCTCAGCTACAGGTATGTGAGAGGGACCCTGAAATTGTGGCCTCAAGTGGAATGGACACCGAGATGCTCTGACTCGAAGTAAGGCCGGATATCCCTGCAGTGAATTGAACGCAGGCTCGTCTTGCATCTCCCAAGACGAAGGGGTGTCTGAATCCGCTGGGGAGACCACAGAGACAGACCCAGTCCTCCGCCTCATCACGACCGGAGGCCTCACATCCTTTGAAATCTCGAGAGGTCCACGTAGATCAATGCTTCCAAAGGAGACGATGCCTGACTCCTCTTGAAAATGGATAGGAGTCCCAGGATCCCTGTGGCACGTGGAAAGGGACCCTGGGTCTCCCGCCTCACGTGGATACGCGTCCCAATTGCCATGCCAAGACTCGAGGAGAATGACGATGTGTCCCTCGCAACTAGGCAGGAGTCCTGACGTCGCTGAACAAACACGTTTCTGGAAGGGCCCTCCCCTTCGTAATTCGAGAATATACCCCAGGTTCCGGCCGCAACTCGAGAAAAACAAACAGACTTCCCCCTCGCCGCGAGATGAGACCCGATTCCCCTGCACTGCGTGCAGAGCAATTCCGTGTTCCACATCAAACGTGAAAGGAGCCTTGATTTCCTTGATGGCACTCCAGAGAAAACCCAAGATCACTGTCTCAAGTCTAGAGGGATCCTGAGGTCACGGGAGCAACACGAAAGTGCTAAGTGGATGCCAAATCAACTCGAGATGAGAGATTAGTCCCTGGCTTCGACTCAAGAGGAATACCAACTTTTCACAAGCACCTCAAGAGAAGCCTTCTCTCAGTTACAGGTATGTGAGAGGGACCCTGAGTTTGTGGCCTCAAGTGGAAAGGACACCGAGATGCTCTGACTCGAAGTAAGGCCGGATATCCCTGCAGTGAATTGAATGCAGGCTCGTCTTGCATCTCCCAAGACGAAGGGATGTCTGAATCCCCTGTGGAGACGACAGAGAAAGACCTAGTCCTCCGCCTCATCGCGACCGGAGGCCTCACATCCTTTGAAAACTCGAGAGGTCAGCGGAGATCAATGCATCCAAAGGAGATGATGCCTGACTCCTCTTGAAAATGGATAGGAGTCCCAGGTTCCCTGTGGCACGTGGAAAGGGACCCTGGGTCTCCCGCCTCACGTGGAGACGCGTCCCAATTGCCATGCCAAGACTCAAGGAGAATCCCGAGGTGTCCCTCGCACCTAGGCAGGAGTCCTGACGTCGCTGAACAAACACGTGTCTGGAAGGGCCCTCCCCGTCGTAACTCGAGAATATGCCCCAGGTTCCGGCCGCAACTCGAGAAAAACCATGAGACATCCCCCTCGCCGCCAGATGAGGCCCGATTCCCCTGCCCTGCATGCAGAGCAATTCCGTATTCCACATCAAAAGTGAAAGGAGCCTTGATTTCCTTGATGGCACTCCAGAGAAAACCCAAGATCACTGTCCCCAGTCTAGAGGGATCCTGAGGTCACTGTGGCAACACGAAAGGGCTCCGTGGACCCCAAATCAACTCGAGATGAGAGCTTAGTCCCTGGCTTCGACTCAAGAGGAATACCAACTTTCCACAAGCACCTCAAGAGGAGGCTTCTCTCAGCTACAGGTATGTGAGAGGGCCCCTGAGTTTGTGGCCTCAAGTGGAATGGACACCGAGATGCTCTGACTCGAAGTAAGGCCGGATATCCCTGCAGTGAATTGAATGCAGGCTCGTCTTGCATCTCCCAAGACGAAGGGATGTCTGAATCCCCTGTGGAGACGACAGAGAAAGACCTAGTCCTCCGCCTCATCGCGACCGGAGGCCTCACATCCTTTGAAAACTCGAGAGGTCCGCGGAGATCAATGCTTCCAAAGGAGACGATGACTTGAAAATGGATAGGAGTCCCAGGATCCCTGTGGCACGTGGAAAGGGACCCTGGGTCTCCCGCCTCACTTGGAGACAAGTCCCAATTGACATGCCATGACTCGAGGAGAATCCCGAGGTGTCCCTCGCAACTAGGTAGGAGTCCTGACGTCGCTGAACAAACACGTGTCTGGAAGGGCCCTCCCCGTCATAACTCGAGAATATACCCCATGTTCCAGCCGCAACTTGAGAAAAACCATGAGACATCCCCCTTGCCACGAGATGAGGCCCGATTCCCCTGCACTGCGTGCAGAGCAATTCCGTGTTCCACATTCAACTTGAAAGGAGCCTTGATTTCCTTGATGGCACTCCAGAGAAAACCCAAGATCACTGTCTCAAGTCTAGAGGGATCCTGAGGTCACTGGAGCAACACGAAATGGCTCCGTGGAACCCAAATCAACTCGAGATGAGAGCTTAGTCCCTGGCTTCGACTCAAGAGGAATACCAACTTTCCACAAGCACCTCAAGAGGAGGCTTCTCTCAGCTACAGGTATGTGAGAGGGACCCTGAGTTTGTGGCCTCAAGTCGAATGGACACCGAGATGCTCTGACTCGAAGTAAGGCCGGATATCCCTGCAGTGAATTGAATGCAGGCTCGTCTTGCATCTCGCAAGACGAAGGGATGTCTGAATCCCCTGTGGAGAACACAGAGAAAGACCTAGTCCTCAGCCTCATCGCGACCGGAGACATCACATCCTTTGAAAAATCGAGAGGTCTGCGGAGATCAATGCTTCCAAAGGAGACGATGCCTGACTCCTCTTGAAAATGGATAGGAGTCCCAGGATCCCTGTGGCACGTGGAAAGGGACCCTGGGTCTCCCGCCTCACGTGGAGACGCGTCCCAATTGCCATGCCAAGACTCGAGGAGAATCTCGAGTTGTCCCTCGCACCTAGGCAGGAGTCCTGACGTCGCTGAACAAACACGTGTCAGGAAGGGCCCTCCCCGTCGTAACTCGAGAATATACACCAGGTTCCGGCCGCAACTCGAGAAAAACCATGAGACTTCCCCCTCGCCGCGACATGAGGCCCGATTCCCCTGCACTGCGTGCAGAGCAATTCCGTGTTCCACATCAAACGTGAAAGGAGCCTTGATTTCCTTGATGGCACTCCAGAGAAAACCCAAGATCACTGTCTGAAGTCTAGAGGGATCCTGAGGTCACTGGAGCAACAGGAAAGGGCTCCGTGGAACCCAAATCAACTCGAGATGAGAGCTTAGTCCCTGGCTTCGACTCAAGAGGAATACCAACTTTCCACAAGCCCCTCAAGAGAAGGCTTCTCTCAGCTACATGTATGTGAGAGGGACCCTGAGTTTGTGGCCTCAAGTTGAATGGACATCGAGATGCTCTGGCTAGAAGTAAGGCCGGATATCCCTGCAGTGAATTGAATGCAGGCTCGTCTTCCATCTCCCAAGACGAAGGGATGTCTGAATCCCCTGTGGAGACGACAGAGAAAGACCTAGTCCTCCGCGTCAACGCGACCGGAGGCCTCACATCCTTTGAAAACTCGAGAGGTCCACGGAGATCAATGCTTCCAAAGGAGACGATGCCTGACTCCTCTTGAAAATGGATAGGAGTCCCAGGATCCCTGTGGCACATGGAAAGGGACCCTGGGTGTCCCGCCTCACGTGGAGACGCGTCCCAATTGCCATGCCAACACTCGAGGAGAATCCCGAGGTGTCCTTCGCACCTAGGTAGGAGTCCTGACGTCGCTGAACAAACACGTGTATGGAAGGGCCCTCCCCGTTGTAACTCGAGAATATACCCCAGGTTTCGGCCGCAACTCGAGAAAAACCATGAGACTTCCCCCTCGCCGCGAGATGAGGCCCGATTCCCCTGTACTGCGTGCAGAGCAATTCCGTGTTCCACATGAAACGTGAAAGGAACCTTGATTTCCTTGATGGCACTCCAGAGAAAACCCAAGATCACTGTCTCAATTCTAGAGGGATCCTGAGGTCACTGGAGCAACACCAAAGGGCTCAGTGGACCCCAAATCAACTCGAGATGAGAGCTTAGTCCCTGGCTTCGACTCAAGAGGAATACCAACTTTCCACAAGCACCTCAAGAGGAGGCTTCTCTCAGCTACAGGTATGTGAGAGGGCCCCTGAGTTTGTGGCCTCAAGTGGAATGGACACCGAGATGCTCTGACTCGAAGTAAGGCCGGATATCCCTGCAGTGAATTGAATGCAGGCTCGTCTTGCATCTCCCAAGACGAAGGGTTGTCTGAATCCCCTGTGGAGTCCACAGAGAAAGACCTAGTCCTCCGCCTCAACGCGAACGGAGGCCTCACGTCCTTTGAAAACTAGAGAGGTCCGCGGAGATCAATGCTTCCAAAGGAGACGATGACTTGAAAATGGATAGGAGTCCCAGGATCCCTGTGGCACGTGGAAAGGGACCCTGGGTCTCCCGCCTCACGTGGAGACGCGTCCCAATTGCCATGCCGAGACTCGAGGAGAATCCTGAGTTGTCCCTCACACCTAGGCAGGAGTCCTGACGTCGCTGAACAAACACGTTTCTGGAAGGGCCCTCCCCGTTGTAACTCGAGAATATACCCCAGGTTCCGGCCGCAATTCGAGAAAAACCATGAGACTTCCCCCTCGCCGCGAGATGAGGCCCGATTCCCCTGCACTGCGTGCATGGCAATTCCGCGTTTCACATCAAACGTGAAAGGAGCCTTGATTTCCTTGATGGCACTCCAGAGAAAACCCAAGATCACTGTCTCAAGTCTAGAGGGATCCTGAGGTCACTGGAGCAACACGAAAGGGCTCGGTGGACCTCAAATAAACTCGAGATGAGAGCTTAGTCCCTGGCTTCGACTCAAGAGGAATACCAACTTTCCACAAGCACCTCAAGAGGAGGCTTCTCTCAGCTACAGGTATGTGAGAGGGACCCTGAGTTTGTGGCCTCAAGTGGAATGGACACCGAGATGCTCTGACTCGAAGTAAGGCCGGATATCCCTGCAGTGAATTGAAAGCAGGCCCGTCTTGCATCTCCCAAGACGAAGGGATGTCTGAATCCCCTGTGGGGACGACAGAGAAAGACCTAGTCCTCCGACTCATCGCGACCGGAGGCCTCACATCCTTTGAAAACTCGAGAGGTCAGCGGAGATCAATGCTTCCAAAGGAGACCATGACTGACTCCTCTTCAAAATGGATAGGAGTCCCAGGATCCCTGTGGCACGTCGAAAGGGACACTGGGTCTCCCGCCTCATGTGGGGACGCGTCCCAATTGCCATGCCAAGACTCGAGGAGAATCCCGAGGTGTCCCTCGCACCTAGGCAGGAGTCCTGACGTCGCTGAACAAACACATGTCTGGAAGGGCCCTCCCCATCGTAACTCGAGAATATACCCCAGGTTCCGGCCGCAACTCGAGAAAAACCATGAGACTTCCCCCTCGCCGCGAGATGAGGCCCGATTCCCCTGCACTGTGTGCAGAGCAATTCCGTGTTCCACATCAAACGTGAAAGGAGCCTTGATTTCTTTGATGGCACTCCAGAGAAAACTCAAGATCACTGTCTCATGTCTAGAGGGATCCTGAGGTCACTGGAGTAACACGAAAGGGCTCCGTGGACCCGAAATCAACTCGAGATGAGAGCTTAGTGTCTGGCTTCGACTCAAGAGGATTACCAACTTTACACAAGCACCTCAAGAGGAGGCTTCTCTCAGCTACAGGTATGTGAGAGGGACCCTGAGTTTGTGGCCTCAAGTGGACTGGAGACCGAGATGCTCTGACAGGAAGTAAGGCCGGATATCCCTGCAGTGAATTGAGTGCAGGCTCGTCTTGCATTTCCCAAGACGAAGGGATGCCTGAATCCCCTGTGGAGACCACAGAGAAAGACCTAGTTCACCGCCTCATTGCGACCGGAGGCCTCACATCCTTTGAAAACTCAAGAGGTCCGCGGAGATCAATGCTTCCAAAGGAGACGATGCCTGACTCCTCTTGAAAATGGATAGGACTCCCAGGATCCCTGTGGCACGTGGGAAGGGACCCTGGGTCTCCCGCCTCACGTGGAGACGCGTCCCAATTGCCATGCCAAGACTCGAGGAGAATCCCGAGGTGTCCCTCGCACCTAGGCAGGAGTTCTGACGTCCCTGAACAAACACGTGTCTGGAAGGGCCCTCCCCATCGTAACTCGAGAATATACCCAAGGTTCCGGCCGCAACTAGAGAAAAACCATGAGATTTCCCCCTCGCCGCGAGTTGAGGCCCGATTTCCCTGCACTGCATGCAGAGCAATTCCGTGTTCCACATCAAACGTGAAAGGAGCCTTGATTTCCTTGATGGCACTCCAGAGAAAACCCAAGATCACTGTCTCAAGTCTAGAGGGATCCTGAGGTCACTGGAGCAACACGAAAGGGCTCCGTGGACCCCAAATCAACTCGAGATGAGAGCTTAGTCCCTGGCTTAGACTCAAGAGGAATACCAACTTTCCACAAGCACCTCAAGAGGAGGCTTCTCTCAGCTACAGGAAAGTGAGAGGGACCCTGAGGTTGTGGCCTCAAGTGGAATGGACACCGAGATGCTCTGACTCGAAGTAAGGCCGGATATCCCTGCAGTGAATTGAATGCAGGCTCGTCTTGCATCTCCCAAGACGAAGGGATGTCTGAATCCCCTGTGGAGACCACAGAGAAAGACCTAGTTCTCTGCCTCATCGCGACCGGAGGCCTCACATCCTTTGAAAACTCGAGAGGTCCGCGGAGATCAATGCTTCCAAAGGAGACGATGCCTGACTCCTCTTGAAAATGGATAGGAGTCCCAGGATCCCTGTGGCACGTGGAAAGGGACCCTGGGTCTCCCGCCTCACGTGGAGACGCGTCCCAATTGCCATGCCAAGACTCGAGGAGAATCCGTAGGTGTCCCTCGCACCTAGGCCCGAGTCCTGACGTCCCTGAACAAACACGTGTCTAGAAGGGCCCTCCCCGTCGTAACTCGAGAATATACCCCAGTGTCCTTCCGCAACTGGAGAAAAAACATGAGACTTCCCCCTCGCCGGGAGATGAGGCCCGATTCCCCTACACTGCGTGCAGAGCAATTCCGTGTTCCACATCAAACATGAAAGGAGCCTTGATTTCCTTGATGGCACTCCAGAGAAAACCCAAGATCACTGTCTAAAGTCTAGACGGATCCTGATGTCACTGGAGCAAAATGAAAGGGCTCAGTCGACCCCAAATCAACTCAAGATGAGAGCTTCATCCCTGGCATCGACTCAAGAGGAATACCAACTTTCCACAAGCACCTCAAGAGGAGGCTTCTCTCAGCTACAGGTATGTGAGAGGGACACTGAGTTTGTGGCCTCAAGTGGAATGGACACCGAGATGCTCTGACTCGAAGTAAGGCCGGATATCCCTGCAGTGAATTGAATGCAGGCTCGTCTTGCATCTCCCAAGACGAAGGGATGTCTGAATCCCCTGTGGAGACCACAGAGAAAGACCTAGTTCTCCGCCTCATCGCGACCGGAGGCCTCACATCCTTTGAAAACTCGAGAGGTCCGCGGAGATCAATGCTTCCAAAGCAGACGATGCCTGACTCCTCTTGAAAATGGATAGGAGTTCCAGGACACCTGTGGAACTTGGAAAGGGACACTGGGTCTCCCAACTCACTTGGAGACGCGTCATAATTGCCATGCAAAGACTCGAAGAGAATCCCGAGGTGTCCCTCGCACCAAGTCAGGAGTCCTGACGTCGCTGAACAAACACGTGTCTGGAAGGGCCCTCCCCGTCGTAACTCGAGAATATACCCCAGGTTTCGGCCGCAACTCGAGAAAAACCATGAGACTTCCCCCTCGCCACGAGATGAGGCCCGATTCCCCTGCACTGCGTGCAGAGCAATTCCGTGTTCCACATGAAACGTCAAAGGAACCTTGATTTCCTTGATGGCACTCCAGAGAAAACCCAAGATCACTGTCTCAAGTCTAGAGGGATCCTGAGGTCACTGGAGCAACACGAAAGGGCTCCGTAGACCCCAAATCAACTCGAGATGAGAGCTTAGTCCCTGGCTTCGACTCAAGAGGAATACCAACTTTCCACAAGCACCTCAAGAGGAGGCTTCTCTCAGCTACAGGTATGTGAGATGGACCCTGAGTTTGTGGCCTCAAGTGGAATGGACACCGAGATGCTCTGACTCGAAGTAAGGCCGGATATCCCTGCAGTGAATTGAATGCAGGCTCGTCTTGCATCTCCTAAGACGAAGGGATGTCTGAATCCCCTGTGGAGACCACAGAGAAAAACCTAGTCCTCAGCCTCATCGCGACCGGAGACATCACATCCTTTGAAAAATCGAGAGGTCCACGGAGATCAATGCTTCCAAAGGAGACGATGCCTGACTCCTCTTGAAAATGGATAGGAGTCCCAGGAACCCTGTGGCACGTGGAAAGGGACCCTGGGTCTCCCGCCTCTCGTGGAGACGCATCCCAATTGCCATGCCAATACTCGAGGAGAATCCCGAGGTGTCCCTCGCACCTAGGCAGGAGTCCTGACGTCGCTGAACAAACACGTTTCTGGAAGGGCCCTCCCCGTCGTTACTCGAGAATATACCCCAAGTTCCGACCGCAACTCGAGAAAAACCATGAGACTTCCCCCTCGCCGCGAGATGAGACCCGATTCCCCTGCACTGTGTGCAGAGCAATGCCGTGTTCCACATCAAACGTGAAAGGAGCCTTGATTTCCTAGATGGCACTCCAGAGAAAACCCAAGATCTCTGTCTCAAGTCTAGAGGGATCCTGAGGTCACTGGAGCAACACGAAAGTTCTCCGTGGACCCCAAATCAACTCGAGATGAGAGCTTAGTCCCTGGCTTCGACACAAGAGGAATACCAACTTTCCACAAGCACCTCAAGAGGAGGCTTCTCTCAGCTACAGGTATGTGAGAGAGACACTGAGTTTGTGGCCTCAAGTGGAATGGACACCGAGATGCTCTGACTCGACGTAAGGCCGGATATCCCTGCAGTGAATTGAATGCAGGCTCGTCTTGCATCTCCCAAGACGAAGGGATGTCTGAATCCCCTGTGGAGACCACAGAGAAAGTCCTAGTCCTCCGCCTCATCGCGACCGGAGGCCTCACAACCTTTGAAAACTCGAGAGGTCCGCGGAGATGAATGCTTCCAAAGGAAACGATGCCTGACTCCTCTTGAAAATGGAATGGAGTCCCAGGATCCCTGTGGCACGTGGAAAGGGACCCTGGGTCTCCCGCCTCACGTGGAGACGCGTACCATTTGTCATGCCAAGACTCGAGGAGAATCCCGAGGTGTCCCTCGCACCTAGGCAGGAGTCCTGAGGTCGCTGAAAAAACACGTGTCTGGAAGGGTCCTCCCAATCGTAACTCGAGAATATACCCCAGGTTCCGGCCGCAAATCGAGAAAAACCATGAGATTTCCGCCTCGCCGCGAGTTGAGGCCCGATTTCCCTGCACTGCATGCAGAGCAATTCCGTGTTCCACATGAAACGTGAAAGGAGACTTGATTTCCTTGATGGCACTCCAGAGAAAACCCAAAATCACTGTCTCAAGTCTAGAGGGTTCCTGAGGTCACTGGAGCAACACGAAAGGGCTCCGTGGACCCCAAATCAACTCGAGATGAGAGCTTAGTCCCTGGCTTTGACTCAAGAGGAATGCCAACTTTCCACAAGCACCTCAAGAGGAGGCTTCTCTCAGCTACAGGTATGTGAGAAGCACCCTGAGTTTGTGGCCTCAAATGGAATGGACACCGAGATGCTCTGACTCGAAGTAAGGCCGGATATCCCTTCAGTGAATTGAATGCAGGCTCGTCTTGCATCTCTCAAGACGAAGGGATGTCTGAATCCCCTGTGGAGACCACAGAGAAAGACCTAGTTCTCTGCCAACTCGCGACCGGAAGCCTCACATCCTTTGAAAACTCGAGAGGTCCGCGGAGATCAATGCTTCCAAAGGATACGATGCCTGACTCCTCTTGAAAATGGATAGGAGTCCCAGGATCCCTGTGTCACGTGGAAAGGGACCCTGGGTCTCCCACCTCACGTGGAGACGCGACCCAATTGCCATGCCAAAACTCGAGGAGAATCCCGAGGTGTCCCTCGCACCTAGGCAGGAGTCCTGACGTCGCTGAACAAACACGTGTCTGAAAGGGCCCTCCCAATCGTAACTCGAGAATATACCCCAGGTTCCGACCGCAACTCGAGAAAAACCATGAGACTTCCCCCTCGCCGCGAGATGAGGCCCGATTCCCCTGCACTGCGTGCACAGCAATTCCGTGTTCGACTTCAAAAGTGAAAGGAGCCTTGATTTCTTTGATGGCACTCCAGAGAAAACCCAAGATCACTGTCTCAAGTCTAGAGGGATCCTGAGGTCACTGTAGCAACACGAAAGGGCTCCGTGGACCCCAAATCAACTCGAGATGAGAGCTTAGTCCCTGGCTTCGACTCAAGAGGAATACCAATTTCCACAAGCACCTCAAGAGGAGGCTTCTCTCAGCTACAGATATGTGAGAGGGACCCTGAGTTTGTGGCCTCAAGTGGAATGGACACCGAGATGCTCTGACTCGAAGTAAGGCCGGATATCCCTGCAGGGAATTGAATGCAGGCTCGTCTTGCATCTCCCGAGATGAACGGATGTCTGAATCCCCTGTGGAGACGACAGAGAAAGAACTAGTCCTCCGCCTCATCGCGTCCGGAGGCCTCACATCCTTTGAGAACTTGAGAGGTCTGCGGATATCAATGCTTCCAAAGGAGACGATGCCTGACTCCTCTTGAAAATGGATTGGAGTCCCAGAATCCCTGTGGCACGTGGAAAGGGACCCTGGGTCTCCCGCCTCACGTGGAGACGCGTCCCAATTGCCATGCCAAGACTCGAGGATAATCCCGAGGTGTCCCTCGCACCTAGGCAGGAGTCCTGACGTCGCTGAACAAACACGTGTCTGCAAGGGCCCTCCCCGTCGTAACTCGAGAATATACCCCAGGTTCCGGCCGCAACTCGAGAAAAAACATGAGACTTCCCCCTCACCGCGAGATGAGGCCCGATGCCCCTGCACTGTGTGCAGAGCAATTCCGTGTTCTACATCAAACGTGAAAGGAGCCTTGATTTCCTTGATGGCACTCCAGAGAAAACCTAAGATCACTGTCTCAAGTCTAGAGGGATCCTGAGGTCACTGAAGCAACACGAAAAGGCTCTGTGGACCCCAAATGAACTCGAGATGATAGCTTAGTCCCTGGCTTCGACTCAAGAGGAATACCAACTTTCCACAAGCACCTCAAGAGGAGGCTTCTCTCAGCTACAGGTATGTGAGAGGGACCCTGAGTTTGTGGCCTCAATTGGAATGGACACCGAGATGCTCTGACTCGAAGTAAGGCTGGATGTCCCTGCAGTGAATTGAATGCAGGCTCGTCTTGCACCTCCCAAGACGAAGGGATGTCTGAATCCCCTGTGGAGACCACAGAGAAAGACCTAGTCCTCCGCCTCAAGGCGACCGGAGGCCTCACATCCTTTGAAAACTCGAGAGGTCCGCGGAGATCAATGCTTTCAAAGGAGACGATGCCTGACTCCTCTTGAAAATAGATAGGAGTCCCAGGATCCCTGTGGCACGTTAAAAACGACACTGGGTCTCCCTCCACACATGGAGACGCGTCCAAATTGCCATGCCAAGACTAGAGGAGAATCCCGAGGTGTCCCTCACACCTAGGCAGGAGTCCTGACGTCGCTGAACAAACAAGTGTCTGGAAGGGCCCTCCCTGTCGTAACTCGAGAATATACCCCAGGTTCCGGCCACAACTCGAGAAAAACCATGAGATTTCCCCCTCACCGCGAGATGAGGCCCGATTCCCCTGCACAGCATGCAGAGAAATTCCGTGTTCCAAATTAAACGTGAAAGGATCCTTGATTTCCTTGATGTCACTCCAGAGAAAACCCAAGATCACTGTCTCAAGTCTAGAGGGATCCTGAGGTCACTGTAGCAACACCAAAGTGCTCCGTGGACCCCAAATCAACTCGTGATGAGTGATTAGTCCCTGGCTTCGACTCAAGAGGAATACCAACTTTCCACAAGCACCTCAAGAGGAGGCTTCTCTCAGCTACAGGTATGTGAGAGGGAACCTGAGTTTGTGGCCTCAAGTGGAATGGACACCGAGATGCTCTGACTCTAAGTTAGGCCGGATATCCCTGCATTGAATTGAATGCAGGCTCGTCTTGCATCTCCCAAGACGAAGGGATGTCTGAATCCCCTGTGGAAACCACAGATAAAGACCTAGTTCTCCGCCTCATCGCGACCGGAGGCCTCACATCCTTTGAAAACTCGAGAGGTCCGCGGAGATCAATGCTTCCAAAGGAGACGATGCCTGACTCCTCTTGAAAATGGATAGGAGTCCCAGGATGCATGTGGCACGTGGAAAGGGACCCTGGGTCTCCCGCCTCACGTGGAGACGCGTCCCAATTGCCATGCGAAGACTCGAGGAGAATCCCGAGGTGTCCCTCGCACCTAGGCAGGAGTCCTGAGGTCGCTGAACAAACACGTGTCTCGAAGGGCCCTCCCCGTCGTAACTCGAGAATATACCCCAGGTTCCAGCCGCAACTCGAGAAAAACCATGAGACTTCCCCCTCGCCGCGAGATGAGGTCCGATTCCCCTGCCCTGCCTGCAGAGCAATTCCGTATTTCACATCAAAAATGAAAGGAGCCTTGATTTCCTTGATGGCACTCCAGAGAAAACCCAAGATCACTGCCTCAGTTGTAGAGGGATCCTGAGGTCACTGTAGCAACACGAAAAAGCTCCGTGGACCCCAAATCAACTCGAGATGAGAGCTTAGTCCCTGGCTTCGACTCAAGAGGAATACCAACTTTCCACAAGCACCTCAAGAGGAGGCTACTCTCAGCTAATGGTATGTGAGAGGGACCATGAGTTTGTGGCCTCAAGTGTAATGGACACCGAGATGCTCTGACTCGAAGTAAGGCCAGATATCCCTGCAGTGAATTGAATGCAGGCTCGTCTTGCATCTCCCAAGACGAAGGGATGTCTGAATCCCTTGTGGAGACCAGAGAGAAAGACCTAGTTCTCCGCCTCATCGTGACCGGAGGCCTCACATCCTTTGAAAACTCGAGAGGTCCGCGGAGATCAATGCTTCCAAAGGAGACGATGCCTGACTCCTCTTGAAAATGGATAGGAGTCCCAGGATCCCTGTGGAACGTGGAAAGGGAACCTGGGTCTCCCGCCTCACGTGGAGACGCGTCCCAATTGCCATGCCAAGACTCGAGGAGAATCCCGAGGTGTCCCTCGCACCTAGGCAGGAGTCCTGACGTCGCTGAACAAACACGTGTCTGGAAGGGCCCTCCCCGTCGTAACTCGAGAATATACCCCAGGTTCGGGACGCAACTCGAGAAAAACCATGAGATTTCCCCCTCGCCGCGAGTTGATGCCCGATTCCCCTGCACTGCATGCAGAGCAATTCCGTGTTCCACATCAAACGTGAAAGGAGCCTTGATTTCCTAGATGGCACTCCAGAGAAAACCCAAGATCACTGTCTCAAGTCTAGAGGGATCCTGAGGTCACTGGAGCAACACGATAGGGCTCCGAGGACCCCAAATCAACTCGAGATGAGAGTTTAGTCCCTGGCTTAGACTCAAGAGGAATACCAACTTTCCACAAGCACCTCAAGAGGAAGCTTCTCTCAGCTACATCTATGTGAGAGGAACCCTGAGTTTGTGGCCTCAAGTGCAATGGACACCGAGATGCTCTGACTCGAAGTAAGGCCGGATATCCCTGCATTGAATTGAATGCAGGCTCGTCTTGCATCTCCCAAGACGAAGGGATGTCTGAATCCCCTGTGGAAACCACAGATAAAGACCTAGTTCTCCGCCTCATCGCGACCGGAGGCCTCACATCCTTTGAAAACTCGAGAGGTCCGCGGAGATCAATGCTTCCAAAGGAGACGATGCCTGACTCCTCTTGAAAATGGATAGGAGTCCCAGGATGCATGTGGCACGTGGAAAGGGACCCTGGGTCTCCCGCCTCACGTGGAGACGCGTCCCAATTGCCATGCGAAGACTCGAGGAGAATCCCGAGGTGTCCCTCGCACCTAGGCAGGAGTCCTGAGGTCGCTGAACAAACACGTGTCTCGAAGGGCCCTCCCCGTCGTAACTCGAGAATATACCCCAGGTTCCAGCCGCAACTCGAGAAAAACCATGAGACTTCCCCCTCGCCGCGAGATGAGGTCCGATTCCCCTGCCCTGCCTGCAGAGCAATTCCGTATTTCACATCAAAAATGAAAGGAGCCTTGATTTCCTTGATGGCACTCCAGAGAAAACCCAAGATCACTGCCTCAGTTGTAGAGGGATCCTGAGGTCACTGTAGCAACACGAAAAAGCTCCGTGGACCCCAAATCAACTCGAGATGAGAGCTTAGTCCCTGGCTTCGACTCAAGAGGAATACCAACTTTCCACAAGCACCTCAAGAGGAGGCTACTCTCAGCTAATGGTATGTGAGAGGGACCATGAGTTTGTGGCCTCAAGTGTAATGGACACCGAGATGCTCTGACTCGAAGTAAGGCCAGATATCCCTGCAGTGAATTGAATGCAGGCTCGTCTTGCATCTCCCAAGACGAAGGGATGTCTGAATCCCTTGTGGAGACCAGAGAGAAAGACCTAGTTCTCCGCCTCATCGTGACCGGAGGCCTCACATCCTTTGAAAACTCGAGAGGTCCGCGGAGATCAATGCTTCCAAAGGAGACGATGCCTGACTCCTCTTGAAAATGGATAGGAGTCCCAGGATCCCTGTGGAACGTGGAAAGGGAACCTGGGTCTCCCGCCTCACGTGGAGACGCGTCCCAATTGCCATGCCAAGACTCGAGGAGAATCCCGAGGTGTCCCTCGCACCTAGGCAGGAGTCCTGACGTCGCTGAACAAACACGTGTCTGGAAGGGCCCTCCCCGTCGTAACTCGAGAATATACCCCAGGTTCGGGACGCAACTCGAGAAAAACCATGAGATTTCCCCCTCGCCGCGAGTTGATGCCCGATTCCCCTGCACTGCATGCAGAGCAATTCCGTGTTCCACATCAAACGTGAAAGGAGCCTTGATTTCCTAGATGGCACTCCAGAGAAAACCCAAGATCACTGTCTCAAGTCTAGAGGGATCCTGAGGTCACTGGAGCAACACGATAGGGCTCCGAGGACCCCAAATCAACTCGAGATGAGAGTTTAGTCCCTGGCTTAGACTCAAGAGGAATACCAACTTTCCACAAGCACCTCAAGAGGAAGCTTCTCTCAGCTACATCTATGTGAGAGGAACCCTGAGTTTGTGGCCTCAAGTGCAATGGACACCGAGATGCTCTGACTCGAAGTAAGGCCGGATATCCCTGCAGTGAATTGAATGCAGGCTCGTCTTGCATCTCCCAAGACGAAGGGATGTCTGAATCCCCTGTGGAGACCACAGAGAAAGACCTAGTCCTCCGCCTCATCGTGACCGCAGGCCTCACATCCTTTGAAAACTCGAGAGGTCTGCAGAGATAATGCTTCCAAAGGAGACGATGCCTGACTCCTCTTGAAAATGGATAGGAGTCCCAGGATTACTGTGGCACGTGGAAAGGGACACTGGGTCTCCCGCCTCACGTGGAGACGCGTCCCAATTGCCATGCCAAGACACGAGGAGAATCCCGAGGTTTCCCTCGCACCTAGGCAGGAGTCCTGACTTCGCTGAACAAACACGTGTCTGGAAGGGCCCTCCCCATCGTAACTCGAGAATATACCCCAGGTTCCGGCCGCAACTCGAGAAAAACCATGAGATTTCCCCCTCGCCGCGAGATGAGGCCCGATTCCCCTGCCCTGCATGCAGAGCAATTCCGTGTTCGACATCAAACGTGAAAGGAGCCTTGATTTCCTTGATGGCACTCCAGAGAAAACCTAAGATCACTGTCTCAAGTCTAGAGGGATCCGGAGGTCACTGGACCAACAGGAAAGGGCTCCGTGCACCCCAAATCAACTCGAGATGAGAGCTTAGTCCCTGGCTTCAACTCAAGAGGAATACCAACTTTCCACAGGCACCTCAAGAGGAGGCTTCTCTCAGCTACAGGTATATTTGAGGGACCCTGAGTTTGTTGCCTCAAGTGGAATGGACACCGAGATGCTCTGACTCGAATTAAGGCCGGATATTCCTGCAGTGAATTGAATGCAGGCTCGTCTTGCATCTCCCAAGACGAAGGGATGTGTGAATCCCCTGTGGAGACCACAGAGAAAGACCGAGTTCTCCGCCTCATCGCGACCGGAGGCCTCACATCCTTTGAAAACTCGAGAGGTCCGCGGAGATCAATGCTTCCAAAGGAGACGATGCCTGACTCCTCTTGAAAATGGATAGGAGTCACAGGATACCTGTGGCACGTGGAAAGGGACCCTGGGTCTCCCGCCTCACGTGGAGACGCGTCCAAATTGCCATGCCAAGACTCGAGGAGAATCCCGAGGTGTCCCTCGCACCTAGGCAGGAGTCCTGACGTCGCTGAACAAACACGTGTCTCGAAGGGCCCTCCCCGTCGTAACTCGAGAATATACCCCAGGTTCCGGCCGCAACTCGAGAAAAACCATGAGATTTACCCCTCGCCGCGAGATGAGGCCCGATTCCCCTGCACTGCATGCAGAACAATTCCGTGTTCCACATCAAACGTGACAGGAGCCTTGATTTCCTTGATGGCACTCCAGAGAAAACCCAAGATCACTGTCTCAAGTCTAGAGGGATCCTGAGGTCACTGGACCAACAGGAAAGGGCTCCGTGGATCCCAAATCAACTCGAGATGAGAGCTTAGTCCCTGGCTTCAACTCAAGAGGAATACCAACTTTACACAAGCACCTCAAGAGGAGGCTTCTCTCAGCTACAGGTATATTTGAGGGACCGTGAGTGTGTGGCCTCAAGTGGAATGGACACCGAGATGCTCTGACTCGAAGTAAGGCCGGATATTCCTGCAGTGAATTGAATGCAGGCTCGTCTTGCATCTCCCAAGACGAAGGGATGTCTGAATCCCCTGTGGAGACCACAGAGAAAGACCTAGTCCTCCACCTCAACGCAACCGGAGGCCTCATATCCTTTGAAAATTCGAGAGGTCCACGGAGATCAATACTTCCGAAGGAGACGATGCCTGACTCCTCTTGAAAATGGATAGGAGTCCCAGGATCCCTGTGGCACGTGGAAAGGGACCCTGGGTCTCCCGCCTCACGTGGAGACGCGTCCCAATTGCCATGCCAAGACTCGAGGAGAATCCCGAGGTGTCCCTCGCACCTAGGCAGGAGTCCTGACCTCGCTGAACAAACACGTGTCTGGAAGGGCCCTCTCCGTCGTAACTCGAGAATATTCCCCAGGTTCCAGCCGCAACTCGAGAAAAACCATGAGACTTCCCCCTCGCCGCGAGATGAGGCCCTATTCCCCTGCACTGCGTGCAGAGCAATTCCGTTTTCCACATCAAACGTGAAAGGAGCCTTGATTTCCTTGATGGCACTCCAGAGAAAACCCAAGTTCACTGTCTCAAGTCTAGAGGGATCCTGAGGTCACTGGAACAACACGAAAGGGCTCAGTGGACCCCAAATCAACTCGAGACGAGAGCTTAGTCCCTGGCTTAGACTCAAGAGGAATACCAACTTTCCACAAGCACCTCAAGAGGAGGCTTCTCTCAGCTACAGGTATGTGAGAGAGACACTGAGTTTGTGGCCTCAAGTGGAATGGACACCGAGATGCTCTGACTCGAAGTAAGGCCGGATATCCCTGCAGTGAATTGAATGCAGGCTCGTCTTGCATCTCCCAAGACGAAGGGATGTCTGAATCCCCTGTGGAGATCACAGAGAAAGACCTAGTTCTCTGCCAACTCGCGACCGGAAGCCTCACATCCTTTGAAAACTCGAGAGGTCCGCGGAGATCAATGCTTCCAAAGGATACGATGCCTGACTCCTCTTGAAAATGGATAGGAGTACCAGGATCCCTGTGGCACGTGGAAAGGGACCCTGGGTCTCCCACCTCACGTGGAGACGCGACCCAATTGCCATGCCAAAACTCGAGGAGAATCCCGAGGTGTCCCTCGCACCTAGGCAGGAGTCCTGACGTCGCTGAACAAACACGTGTCTGAAAGGGCCCTCCCAATCGTAACTCGAGAATATACCCCAGGTTCCGACCGCAACTCGAGAAAAACCATGAGACTTCCCCCTCGCCGCGAGATGAGGCCCGATTCCCCTGCACTGCGTGCACAGCAATTCCGTGTACCACATCAAACGTGAAAGGAGCCTTGATTTCCTTGATGGCACACCAGAGAAAACCCAAGATCACTCTCTCAAGTCTAGAGGGATCCTGAGGTCACTGGAGCAACAGGAAAGGGCTCCGTGGACCCCAAATCAACTCGAGATGAGAGCTTAGTCCCTGGCTTCAACTCAAGAGGAATACCAACTTTCTACAAGTACCTCAAAAGGAGGCTTCTCTCAGCTACAGGTATGTGAGAGGGACCCTGAGTTTGTGGCCTCAAGTGGAATGGACACCGAGATGCTCTGACTCGAAGTAAGGCCGGACATCCCTGCAGTGAATTGAATACAGGCTCGTCTTGCATCTCCCAAGAGGAAGGGATGTCTGAATCCCCTGTGGAGACCACAGATAAAGACCTAGTCCTCCGCCTCATCGCGACCGGAGGCCTCACATCTTTTGAAAACTCGAGAGGCCCACGGAGATCAATGCTTCCAAAGGAGACGATGCCTGACTCCTCTTGAAAATGGATAGGAGTCCCAGGATCCCTGTGGCACGTGGAAAGGGACCCTGCGTCTCCCGCCTCACGTGGAGACGCATCCCAGTTGCCATGCCAAGACTCGAGGAGAATCCCGAGGTGTCCCTCGCACCTAGGTAGGAGTCCTGACGTCGCTGAACAAACACGTGTCTGGAAGGGTCCTCCCAATCGTAACTCGAGAATATACCCCTGGTTCCGGCCGCAAATCGAGAAAAACCATGAGATTTCCTCCTAGCCGCGAGTTGAGGCCCGATTCCCCTGCCCTACGTGCAGAGCAATTCCGTGTTCGACTTCAAAAGTGAAAGGAGCCTTAATTTCCTTGATGGCACTCCAGAGAAAACCCAAGATCACTGTCTCAAGTCTAGAGGGATCCTGAGGTCACTGTAGCAACACGAAAGGGCTCCGTGGACCCCAAATCAACTCGAGATGAGAGCTTAGTCCCTGGCTTCGACTCAAGAGGAAATCCAATTTCCACAAGCACCTCAAGAGGAGGCTTCTCTCAGCTACAGATATGTGAGAGGGACCCTGAGTTTGTGGCCTCAAGTGGAATGGACACCGAGATGCTCTGACTCGAAGTAAGGCCGGATATCCCTGCAGGGAATTGAATGCAGGCTCGTCTTGCATCTCCCGAGATGAACGGATGTCTGAATCCCCTGTGGAGACGACAGAGAAAGAACTAGTCCTCCGCCTCATCGCGTCCGGAGGCCTCACATCCTTTGATAACTTGAGAGGTCTGCGGTTATCAATGCTTCCAAAGGAGACGATGCCTGACTCCTCTTGAAAATGGATTGGAGTCCCAGAATCCCTGTGGCACGTGGAAAGGGACCCTGGGTCTCCCGCCTCACGTGGAGACGCGTCCCAATTGCCATGCCAAGACTCGAGGATAATCCCGAGGTGTCCCTCGCACCTAGGCAGGAGTCCTGACGTCGCTGAACAAACACGTGTCTGCAAGGGCCCTCCCCGTCGTAACTCGAGAATATACCCCAGGTTCCGGCCGCAACTCGAGAAAAAACATGAGACTTCCCCCTCACCGCGAGATGAGGCCCGATTCCCCTGCACTGTGTGCAGAGCAATTCCGTGTTCTACATCAAACGTGAAAGGAGCCTTGATTTCCTTGATGGCACTCCAGAGAAAACCTAAGATCACTGTCTCAAGTCTAGAGGGATCCTGAGGTCACTGAAGCAACACGAAAAGGCTCTGTGGACCCCAAATGAACTCGAGATGATAGCTTAGTCCCTGGCTTCGACTCAAGAGGAATACCAACTTTCCACAAGCACCTCAAGAGGAGGCTTCTCTCAGCTACAGGTATGTGAGAGGGACCCTGAGTTTGTGGCCTCAATTGGAATGGACACCGAGATGCTCTGACTCGAAGTAAGGCTGGATGTCCCTGCAGTGAATTGAATGCAGGCTCGTCTTGCACCTCCCAAGACGAAGGGATGTCTGAATCCCCTGTGGAGACCACAGAGAAAGACCTAGTCCTCCGCCTCAAGGCGACCGGAGGCCTCACATCCTTTGAAAACTGGAGAGGTCCGCGGAGATCAATGCTTCCAAAGGAGACGATGCCTGACTCCTCTTGAAAATAGATAGGAGTCCCAGGATCCCTGTGGCACGTTAAAAACGAAACTGGGTCTCCCTCCACACATGGAGACGCGTCCAAATTGCCATGCCAAGACTAGAGGAGAATCCCGAGGTGTCCCTCACACCTAGGCAGGAGTCCTGACGTCGCTGAACAAACAAGTGTCTGGAAGGGCCCTCCCTGTCGTAACTCGAGAATATACCCCAGGTTCCGGCCACAACTCGAGAAAAACCATGAGATTTCCCCCTCACCGCGAGATGAGGCCCGATTCCCCTGCACAGCATGCAGAGAAATTCCGTGTTCCAAATTAAACGTGAAAGGATCCTTGATTTCCTTGATGTCACTCCAGAGAAAACCCAAGATCACTGTCTCAAGTCTAGAGGGATCTTGAGGTCACTGTAGCAACACGAAAGGGCTCCGTGGACCCCAAATCAACTCGAGATGAGAGCTTAGTCCCTGGCTTCGACTCAAGAGGAATACCAACTTTCCACAAGCACCTCAAGAGGAGGCTACTCTCAGCTAATGGTATGTGAGAGGGACCATGAGTTTGTGGCCTCAAGTGGAATGGACACCGAGATGCTCTGACTCGAAGTAAGGCCACATATCCCTGCAGTGAATTGAATGCAGGCTCGTCTTGCATCTCCCAAGACGAAGGGATGTCTGAATCCCTTGTGGAGACCACAGAGAAAGACCTAGTTCTCCGCCTC
This sequence comes from Dama dama, assembly GCF_033118175.1. Taxonomy (NCBI): domain Eukaryota; kingdom Metazoa; phylum Chordata; class Mammalia; order Artiodactyla; family Cervidae; genus Dama; species Dama dama. The sequence goes on along the minus strand of NW_026870893.1, from coordinate 4,237,710 downwards.
ATCGTGACCGGAGGCCTCACATCCTTTGAAAACTCGAGAGGTCCGCGGAGATCAGTGCTTCCAAAGGAGACGATGCCTGACTCCTCTTGAAAATGGATAGGAGTCCCAGGATCCCTGTGGAACGTGGAAAGGGAACCTGGGTCTCCCGCCTCACGTGGAGACGCGTCCCAATTGCCATGCCAAGACTCGAGGAGAATCCCGAGGCGTCCCTCGCACCTAGGCAGGAGTCCTGACGTCGCTGAACAAACACGTGTCTGGAAGGGCCCTCCCCGTCGTAACTCGAGAATATACCCCAGGTTCGGGACGCAACTCGAGAAAAACCATGAGATTTCCCCCTCGCCGCGAGTTGATGCCCGATTCCCCTGCACTGCATGCAGAGCAATTCCGTGTTCCACATCAAACGTGAAAGGAGCCTTGATTTCCTAGATGGCACTCCAGAGAAAACCCAAGAACACTGTCTCAAGTCTAGAGGGATCCTGAGGTCACTGGAGCAACACGATAGGGCTCCGAGGACCCCAAATCAACTCGAGATGAGAGTTTAGTCCCTGGCTTAGACTCAAGAGGAATACCAACTTTCCACAAGCACCTCAAGAGGAAGCTTCTCTCAGCTACATCTATGTGAGAGGAACCCTGAATTTGTGGCCTCAAGTGCAATGGACACCGAGATGCTCTGACTCGAAGTAAGGCCGGATATCCCTGCAGTGAATTGAATGCAGGCTCGTCTTGCATCTCCCAAGACGAAGGGATGTCTGAATCCCCTGTGGAGACCACAGAGAAAGACCTAGTCCTCCGCCTCATCGTGACCGCAGGCCTCACATCCTTTGAAAACTCGAGAGGTCTGCAGAGATAATGCTTCCAAAGGAGACGATGCCTGACTCCTCTTGAAAATGGATAGGAGTCCCAGGATTACTGTGGCACGTGGAAAGGGACACTGGGTCTCCCGCCTCACGTGGAGACGCGTCCCAATTGCCATGCCAAGACACGAGGAGAATCCCGAGGTTTCCCTCGCACCTAGGCAGGAGTCCTGACTTCGCTGAACAAACACGTGTCTGGAAGGGCCCGCCCCATCGTAACTCGAGAATATACCCCAGGTTCCGGCCGCAACTCGAGAAAAACCATGAGATTTCCCCCTCGCCGCGAGATGAGGCCCGATTCCCCTGCCCTGCATGCAGTGCAATTCCGTGTTCGACATCAAACGTGAAAGGAGCCTTGATTTCCTTGATGGCACTCCAGAGAAAACCTAAGATCACTGTCTCAAGTCTAGAGGGATCCGGAGGTCACTGGACCAACAGGAAAGGGCTCCGTGCACCCCAAATCAACTCGAGATGAGAGCTTAGTCCCTGGATTAGACTCAAGAGGAATACCAACTTTCCACAGGCACCTCAAGAGGAGGCTTCTCTCAGCTACAGGTATATTTGAGGGACCCTGAGTTTGTTGCCTCAAGTGGAATGGACACCGAGATGCTCTGACTCGAATTAAGGCCGGATATTCCTGCAGTGAATTGAATGCAGGCTCGTCTTGCATCTCCCAAGACGAAGGGATGTGTGAATCCCCTGTGGAGACCACAGAGAAAGACCGAGTTCTCCGCCTCATCGCGACCGGAGGCCTCACATCCTTTGAAAACTCGAGAGGTCCGCGGAGATCAATGCTTCCAAAGGAGACAATGCCTGACTCCTCTTGAAAATGGATAGGAGTCACAGGATACCTGTGGCACGTGGAAAGGGACCCTGGGTCTCCCGCCTCACGTGGAGACGCGTCCAAATTGCCATGCCAAGACTCGAGGAGAATCCCGAGGTGTCCCTCGCACCTAGGCAGGAGTCCTGACGTCGCTGAACAAACACGTGTCTGGAAGGGCCCTCCCCGTCGTAACTCGAGAATATACCCCAGGTTCCGGCCGCAACTCGAGAAAAACCATGAGATTTACCCCTCGCCGCGAGATGAGGCCCGATTCCCCTGCACTGCATGCAGAACAATTCCGTGTTCCACATCAAACGTGACAGGAGCCTTGATTTCCTTGATGGCACTCCAGAGAAAACCCAAGATCACTGTCTCAAGTCTAGAGGGATCCTGAGGTCACTGGACCAAGAGGAAAGGGCTCCGTGGATCCCAAATCAACTCGAGATGAGAGCTTAGTCCCTGGCTTCAACTCAAGAGGAATACCAACTTTACACAAGCACCTCAAGAGGAGGCTTCTCTCAGCTACAGGTATATTTGAGGGACCCTGAGCGTGTGGCCTCAAGTGGAATGGACACCGAGATGCTCTGACTCGAAGTAAGGCCGGATATCCCTGCAGTGAATTGAATGCAGGCTCGTCTTGCATCTCCCAAGACGAAGGGATGTCTGAATCCCCTGTGGAGACCACAGAGAAAGACCTAGTCCTCCACCTCAACGCAACCGGAGGCCTCATATCCTTTGAAAATTCGAGAGGTCCACGGAGATCAATACTTCCGAAGGAGACGATGCCTGACTCCTCTTGAAAATGGATAGGAGTCCCAGGATCCCTGTGGCACGTGGAAAGGGACCCTGGGTCTCCCGCCTCACGTGGAGACGCGTCCCAATTGCCATGCCAAGACTCGAGGAGAATCCCGAGGTGTCCCTCGCACCTAGGCAGGAGTCCTGACCTCGCTGAACAAACACGTGTCTGGAAGGGCCCTCTCCGTCGTAACTCGAGAATATTCCCCAGGTTCCAGCCGCAACTCGAGAAAAACCATGAGACTTCCCCCTCGCCGCGAGATGAGGCCCTATTCCCCTGCACTGCGTGCAGAGCAATTCCGTTTTCCACATCAAACGTGAAAGGAGCCTTGATTTCCTTGATGGCACTCCAGAGAAAACCCAAGTTCACTGTCTCAAGTCTAGAGGGATCCTGAGGTCACTGGAACAACACGAAAGGGCTCAGTGGACCCCAAATCAACTCGAGACGAGAGCTTAGTCCCTGGCTTAGACTCAAGAGGAATACCAACTTTCCACAAGCACCTCAAGAGGAGGCTTCTCTCAGCTACAGGTATATTTGAGGGACCCTGAGTGTGTGGCCTCAAGTGGAATGGACACCGAGATGCTCTGACTCGAAGTAAGGCCGGATATTCCTGCAGTGAATTGAATGCAGGCTCGTCTTGCATCTCCCAAGACGAAGGGATGTCTGAATCCCCTGTGGAGACCACAGAGAAAGACCTAGTCCTACACCTCAACGCAACCGGAGGCCTCATATCCTTTGAAAATTCGAGAGGTCCACGGAGATCAATACTTCCGAAGGAGACGATGCCTGACTCCTCTTGAAAATGGATAGGAGTCCCAGGATCCCTGTGGCACGTGGAAAGGGACCCTGGGTCTCCCGCCTCACGTGGAGACGCGTCCCAATTGCCATGCCAAGACTCGAGGAGAATCCCGAGGTGTCCCTCGCACCTAGGCAGGAGTCCTGACCTCGCTGAACAAACACGTGTCTGGAAGGGCCCTCCCCGTCGTAACTCGAGAATATACTCCAGGTTTCAGCCGCAACTTGAGAAAAACCATGAGACATCCCCCTTGCCGCGAGATGAGGCCCGATTCCCCTGCACTGCGGGCAGAGCAATTCCGTGTTCCACATCAAACTTGAAAGGAGCCTTGATTTCCTTGATGGCACTCCAGAGAAAACCCAAGATAACTGTCTCAAGTCTAGAGGGATCCTGAGGTCACTGGAGCAACACGAAAGGGCTCCATGGACCCCAAATCAACTCGAGATGAGAGCTTAGTCCCTGGCTTCGACTCAAGAGGGATACGAACTTTCCACAAGCACCTCAAGAGGAGGCTTCTCTCAGCTACAGGTATGTGAGAGGGACCCTGAGTTTGTTGCCTCAAGTGGAATGGACACCGAGATGCTCTGACTCGAAGTAAGGCCGGATATCCCTGCAGTGAATTGAATGCAGGCTCATCTTGCATCTCCCAAGACGAAGGGATGTCTGAATCCCCTGTGGAGACCACAGAGAAAGACCTAGTTCTCCGCCTCATCGCGACCTGAGGCCTCACATCCTTTGAAAATTCGAGAGGTCCGCGGAGATCAATGCTTCCAAAGGAGCCGATGCCTGACTCCTCTTGAAAATGGATAGGAGTCCCAGGATCCCTGTGGCACGTGGAAAGGGACCCTGGGTCTCCCGCCTCACGTGGAGACGCGTCCCAATTGCCATGCCAAGACTCGAGGAGAATCCCGAGGTGTCCCTCGCACCTAGGCAGGAGTCCTGACGTCGCTGAACAAACACGTGTCTGGAAGGGCCCTCCCCATCGTAACTCGAGAATATACCCCAGGTTCCGGCCGCAACTCGAGAAAAACCATGAGATTTCTCCCTCGCCGCGAGTTGAGGCCCGATTCCCCTGCCCTGCATGCAGAGCAATTCCGTGTTCCACATCAAACGTGAAAGGAGCCTTGATTTCCTTGATGGCACTCCAGAGAAAACCCAAGATCACTGTCTCAAGTCTAGAGGGATCCTGAGGTCACTGGAGCAACATGAAATGGCTCCGTGGACCCCAAATCAACTCGAGACGAGAGCTTAGTCCCTGGCTTAGACTCAAGAGGAATACCAACTTTCCACAAGCACCTCAAGAGGAGGCTTCTCTCAGCTACAGGTATATTTGAGGGACCCTGAGTGTGTGGCCTCAAGTGGAATGGACACCGAGATGCTCTGACTCGAAGTAAGGCCGGATATTCCTGCAGTGAATTGAATGCAGGCTCGTCTTGCATCTCCCAAGACGAAGGGATGTCTGAATCCCCTGTGGAGACCACAGAGAAAGACCTAGTCCTCCACCTCAACGCAACCGGAGGCCTCATATCCTTTGAAAATTCGAGAGGTCCGCGGAGATCAATACTTCCGAACGAGACGATGCCTGACTCCTCTTGAAAATGGATAGGAGTCCCAGGATCCCTGTGGCACGTGGAAAGGGACCCTGGGTCTCCCGCCTCACGTGGAGACGCGTCCCAATTGCCATGCCAAGACTCGAGGAGAATCCCGAGGTGTCCCTCGCACCTAGGCAGGAGTCCTGACCTCGCTGAACAAACACGTGTCTGGAAGGGCCCTCTCCGTCGTAACTCGAGAATATTCCCCAGGTTCCAGCCGCAACTCGAGAAAAACCATGAGACTTCCCCCTCGCCGCGAGATGAGGCCCTATTCCCCTGCACTGCGTGCAGAGCAATTCCGTTTTCCACATCAAACGTGAAAGGAGCCTTGATTTCCTTGATGGCACTCCAGAGAAAACCCAAGTTCACTGTCTCAAGTCTAGAGGGATCCTGAGGTCACTGGAACAACACGAAAGGGCTCAGTGGACCCCAAATCAACTCGAGATGAGAGTTTAGTCCCTGGCTTCGACTCAAGAGGAATACCAACTTTCCACAAGCACCTCAAGAGGAGGCTTCTCTCAGCTACAGGTATGTGAGAGGGACCCTGAGTTTCTGGCCTCAAGTGGAATGGACACCGAGATGCTCTGACTCGAAGTAAGGCCGGATATCCCTGAAGTGAATTGAATGCAGGATCGTCTTGCATCTCCCAAGACGAAGGGATGTCTGAATCCCCTGTGGAGACCACAGAGAAAGACCTCGTTCTCCGCCTCATCGAGACCGAAGGCCTCACATCCTTCGAAAACTCGAGAGGTCCGCGGAGATCAATGCTTCCAAAGGAGAAGATGCCTGACTCTTCTTGAATATGGATAGGAGTCCCAGGATCCCTTTGGACGTGGAAAGGGACCCTGGGTCTCCCGCCTCACGTGGAGACGCGTCCCAATTGCCATGCCAAGACTCGAGGAGAATCCCGAGGTGTCCCTCGCACCTAGGCAGGAGTCCTGACGTCGCTGAACAAACACGTGTCTGGAAGGGCCCTCCCCGTCGTAACTCGAGAATATACTCCAGGTTTCAGCCGCAACTTGAGAAAAACCATGAGACATCCCCCTTGCCGCGAGATGAGGCCCGATTCCCCTGCACTGCGGGCAGAGCAATTCCGTGTTCCACATCAAACTTGAAAGGAGCCTTGATTTCCTTGATGGCACTCCAGAGAAAACCCAAGATAACTGTCTCAAGTCTAGAGGGATCCTGAGGTCACTGGAGCAACACGAAAGGGCTCCATGGACCCCAAATCAACTCGAGATGAGAGCTTAGTCCCTGGCTTCGACTCAAGAGGGATACGAACTTTCCACAAGCACCTCAAGAGGAGGCTTCTCTCAGCTACAGGTATGTGAGAGGGACCCTGAGTTTGTTGCCTCAAGTGGAATGGACACCGAGATGCTCTGACTCGAAGTAAGGCCGGATATCCCTGCAGTGAATTGAATGCAGGCTCATCTTGCATCTCCCAAGACGAAGGGATGTCTGAATCCCCTGTGGAGACCACAGAGAAAGACCTAGTTCTCCGCCTCATCGCGACCTGAGGCCTCACATCCTTTGAAAATTCGAGAGGTCCGCGGAGATCAATGCTTCCAAAGGAGCCGATGCCTGACTCCTCTTGAAAATGGATAGGAGTCCCAGGATCCCTGTGGCACGAGGAAAGGGACCCTGGGTCTCCCGCCTCACGTGGAGACGCGTCCCAATTGCCATGCCAAGACTCGAGGAGAATCCCGAGGTGTCCCTCGCACCTAGGCAGGAGTCCTGACGTCGCTGAACAAACACGTGTCTGGAAGGGCCCTCCCCATCGTAACTCGAGAATATACCCCAGGTTCCGGCCGCAACTCGAGAAAAACCATGAGATTTCTCCCTCGCCGCGAGTTGAGGCCCGATTCCCCTACCCTGCATGCAGAGCAATTCCGTGTTCCACATCAAACGTGAAAGGAGCCTTGATTTCCTTGATGGCACTCCAGAGAAAACCCAAGATCACTGTCTCAAGTCTAGAGGGATCCTGAGGTCACTGGAGCAACATGAAATGGCTCCGTGGACCCCAAATCAACTCGAGACGAGAGCTTAGTCCCTGGCTTAGACTCAAGAGGAATACCAACTTTCCACAAGCACCTCAAGAGGAGGCTTCTCTCAGCTACAGGTATATTTGAGGGACCCTGAGTGTGTGGCCTCAAGTGGAATGGACACCGAGATGCTCTGACTCGAAGTAAGGCCGGATATTCCTGCAGTGAATTGAATGCAGGCTCGTCTTGCATCTCCCAAGACGAAGGGATGTCTGAATCCCCTGTGGAGACCACAGAGAAAGACCTAGTCCTCCACCTCAACGCAACCGGAGGCCTCATATCCTTTGAAAATTCGAGAGGTCCGCGGAGATCAATACTTCCGAACGAGACGATGCCTGACTCCTCTTGAAAATGGATAGGAGTCCCAGGATCCCTGTGGCACGTGGAAAGGGACCCTGGGTCTCCCGCCTCACGTGGAGACGCGTCCCAATTGCCATGCCAAGACTCGAGGAGAATCCCGAGGTGTCCCTCGCACCTAGGCAGGAGTCCTGACCTCGCTGAACAAACACGTGTCTGGAAGGGCCCTCTCCGTCGTAACTCGAGAATATTCCCCAGGTTCCAGCCGCAACTCGAGAAAAACCATGAGACTTCCCCCTCGCCGCGAGATGAGGCCCTATTCCCCTGCACTGCGTGCAGAGCAATTCCGTTTTCCACATCAAACGTGAAAGGAGCCTTGATTTCCTTGATGGCACTCCAGAGAAAACCCAAGTTCACTGTCTCAAGTCTAGAGGGATCCTGAGGTCACTGGAACAACACGAAAGGGCTCAGTGGACCCCAAATCAACTCGAGATGAGAGTTTAGTCCCTGGCTTCGACTCAAGAGGAATACCAACTTTCCACAAGCACCTCAAGAGGAGGCTTCTCTCAGCTACAGGTATGTGAGAGGGACCCTGAGTTTCTGGCCTCAAGTGGAATGGACACCGAGATGCTCTGACTCGAAGTAAGGCCGGATATCCCTGAAGTGAATTGAATGCAGGATCGTCTTGCATCTCCCAAGACGAAGGGTTGTCTGAATCCCCTGTGGAGACCACAGAGAAAGACCTCGTTCTCCGCCTCATCGAGACCGAAGGCCTCACATCCTTTGAAAACTCGAGAGGTCCGCGGAGATCAATGCTTCCAAAGGAGAAGATGCCTGACTCTTCTTGAATATGGATAGGAGTCCCAGGATCCCTGTGGCACGTGGAAAGGGACCCTGGGTCTCCCGCCTCACGTGGAGACGCGTCCCAATTGCCATGCCAAGACTCGAGGAGAATCCCGAGGTGTCCCTCGCACCTAGGCAGGAGTCCTGACGTCGCTGAACAAACACGTGTCTGGAAGGGCCCTCCCCATCGTAACTCGAGAATATACTCCAGGTTTCAGCCGCAACTTGAGAAAAACCATGAGACATCCCCCTTGCCGCGAGATGAGGCCCGATTCCCCTGCACTGCGGGCAGAGCAATTCCGTGTTCCACATCAAACTTGAAAGGAGCCTTGATTTCCTTGATGGCACTCCAGAGAAAACCCAAGATAACTGTCTCAAGTCTAGAGGGATCCTGAGGTCACTGGAGCAACACGAAAGGGCTCCATGGACCCCAAATCAACTCGAGATGAGAGCTTAGTCCCTGGCTTCGACTCAAGAGGGATACGAACTTTCCACAAGCACCTCAAGAGGAGGCTTCTCTCAGCTACAGGTATGTGAGAGGGACCCTGAGTTTGTTGCCTCAAGTGGAATGGACACCGAGATGCTCTGACTCGAAGTAAGGCCGGATATCCCTGCAGTGAATTGAATGCAGGCTCATCTTGCATCTCCCAAGACGAAGGGATGTCTGAATCCCCTGTGGAGACCACAGAGAAAGACCTAGTTCTCCGCCTCATCGCGACCTGAGGCCTCACATCCTTTGAAAATTCGAGAGGTCCGCGGAGATCAATGCTTCCAAAGGAGACGATGCCTGACTCCTCTTGAAAATGGATAGGAGTCCCAGGATCCCTGTGGCACGTGAAAAGGGACCCTGGGTCTCCAGCCTCACGTGGAGACGCGTCCCCATTGCCATGGCAAGACTCGAGGAGAATCCCGAGGTGTCCCTCGCACCTAGGCAGGAGTCCTGACGTCGCTCAACAAACACGTGTCTGGAAGGGCCCTCCCTGTCATAACTCGAGAATATATCCCAGGTTCCGGCCGCAACTGAACAATACCAAGAGATTTACCCCTCGCCGCGAGTTGAGGCCCGATTCCCCTGCACTGCGTGCAGAGCAATTCCGTGTTCCACATCAAACGTGAAAGGAGCCTTGATTTCCTTGATGGCACTCCAGAGAAAACCCAAGATCACTTTTTCAAGTCTAGAGGGATCCTGAGGTCACTGGACCAATAGGAAAGGGCTCCGTGGACCCCAAATCAACTCGAGATGAGAGCATAGTCCCTGGCTTCAACTCAAGAGGAATACGAACTTTCCACAAGCCCCTCAAGAGGAGGCTTCTCTCAGCTACAGGTATGTGAGAGGGACCCTGAGTTTGTGGCATCAAGTGGAATGGACACCGAGATGCTCTGACTCGAAGTAAGACCGGATATCCCTGCAGTGAATTGAATGCAGGCTCATCTTGCATCTCCCAAGACGAAGGGATGTCTGAATCCCCTGTGGAGACCACAGAGAAAGACCTAATTCTCCGCCTCATCGCGAGCGGAGGCCTCACATCCTTTGAAAACTCGAGAGGTCCGCGGAGATCAATGCTTCCAAAGGAGCCGATGCCTGACTCCTCTTGAAAATGGATAGGAGTCCCAGGATCCCTGTGGCACGTGGAAAGGGACCCTGGGTCTCCCGCCTCACGTGGAGACGCGTCCCAATTGCCATGCCAAGACTCGAGGAGAATCCCGAGGTGTCCCTCGCACCTAGGCAGGAGTCCTGACGTCGCTGAACAAACACGTGTCTGGAAGGGCCCTCCCCGTCGTAACTCGAGAATATACCCCAGGTTCCGGCCGCAACTCGAGAAAAGTCATGAGACTTCCCCCTCGGCGCGAGATGAGGCCCGATGCCCCTGCACTGCGTGCAGAGCAATTCCGTGTTCCACATCAAACGTGAAAGGAGACTTGATTTCCTTGGTGGCACTCCAGAGAAAACCCAAGATCACTGTCTCAAGTCTAGAGGGATCCTGAGGTCACTGTTGCAACACCAAAGGGCTCCGTGGAACCCAAATCAACTCGAGATGAGAGCTTAGTCCCTGGCTTCGACTCAAGAGGAATACCAAGTTTCCACAAGCACCACAAGAGGAGGCTTCTCTCAGCTACAGGTATGTGAGAGGGACCCTGAATTTGTGGCCTCATGTGGAATGGACACCGAGATGCTCTGACTCGAAGTAAGGCCGGATATCCCTTCAGTGAATTGAATGCCGGCCCGTCTTGAATCTCCCAAGACGAAGGGATGTCTGAATCCCCTGTGGAGACCACAGAGAAAGACCTAGTTCTCCGCCTCATCGCGAACGGAGGCCTCGGATCCTTTGAAAACTCAAGAGGTCCTCGGAGATCAATGCTTCCAAAGGAGACGATGCCTGACTTCTCTTGAAAATGGATAGGAGTCCCAGGATCCGTGTGGCACGTGGAAAGGGACCCTGGGTCTCCCGCCTCACGTGGAGAGGCGTCCCAATTGCCATGTCAAAACCCGAGGAGAATCCCGAGTTGTCCCTCGCACCTAGGCAGGAGTCCTGACGTCGCTGAACAAACACGTGTCTGGAAGGGCCCTCCCCGTCGTAACTCGAGAATATACCCCAGGTTCCGGCCGCAACTCGAGAAAAACCATGAGACTTCCCCCTCGCCGCGGGATGAGGCCCATTTCCCCTGCCCTGCGTGCAGAGCAATTCCGTGTTCCACATCAAACGTGAAAGGAGCCTTGATTTCCTTGATGGCACTCCAGAGAAAACCCAAGATCACTGTCTCAAGTCTAGAGGGATCCTGAGGTCACTGGAGCAACACGAAAGGGCTCCATGGACCCCAAATCAACTCGAGATGAGAGCTTAGTCCCTGGCTTCGACACAAGAGGAATACCAACTTTCCACAAGCAACTCAAGAGGAGGCTTCTCTCAGCTACAGGTATGTGAGAGGGACCCTGAGTTTGTGGCCTCATGTGGAATGGACACCGAGATGCTCTGACTCGAAGTAAGGCCGGATATCCCTGCAGTGAATTGAATGCAGGCTCGTCTTGCATCTCCCAAGACGAAGGGATGTCTGAATCCCCTGTGGAGACCACAGAGAAAGACCTAGTCCTCCGCCTCATCGTGACCGGAGGCCTCACATCCTTTGAAAACTCGAGAGGTCTGCAGAGATCAATGCTTCCAAAGGAGACGATGCCTGACTCCTCTTGAAAATGGATAGGAGTCCCAGGATTACTGTGGCACGTGGAAAGGGACACTGGGTCTCCCGCCACTCGTGGAGACGCGGCCCAATTGCCATGCCAAGACTCGAGGAGAATTCCGAGGTGTCCCTCGCACCTAGGCAGGAGTCCTGACGTCGCTGAACAAACACATGTCTGGAAGGGCCCTCCCCGTCGTAACTCGAGAATATACCCCAAGTTCCGGCCGCAACTCGAGGAAAACCATGAGACTTCCCCCTCGCCGATAGATGAGGCCCGATTCCCCTGCACTGCATGCAGAGCAATTCCTTGTTCCCCATCAAACGTGAAAGGAGCCTTGATTTCCTTGACGGCACTCCATAGAAAACCCAAGATCACTGTCTCAAGTCTAGAGGGATCCTGAGGTCACTGGAGCAACATGAAATGGCTCCCTGGACCCCAAATCAACTCGAGATGAGAGCTTAGTCCCTGGCTTAGACTCAAGAGGAATACCAACTTTCCACAAGCACCTCAAGAGGAGGCTTCTCTCAGCTACAGGTATATTTGAGGGACCCCGAGTTTGTGGCCTCAAGTGGAAAGGACACCGAGATGCTCTGACTCGAAGTAAGGCCGGATATCCCTGCAGTGAATTGAATGCAGGCTCGTCTTGCATCTCCCAAGAAGAAGGGATGTCTGAATCCCCTGTGGAGACCACAGAGAAAGACCGAGTTCTCCGCCTCATCGCGACCAGAGGCCTCACATCATTTGAAAACTCGAGAGGTCTGCGGAGATCAATGCTTCCAAAGGACACGATGCCTGACTCCTCTTGAAAATGGATAGGAGTCCCAGGATCCCTGTGGCACGTGGAAAGGGACACTGGATCTCCCGCCTCACGTGGAGACGCGTCCCAATTGCCATGCCAAGACTCGAGGAGAATCCCGAGGTGTCCCTCGCACCTAGGCAGGTGTCCTGACGTCGCTGAACAAACACGTGTCTGGAAGGGCCCTCCCCGTCGTAACTCGAGAATATACCCCAGGTTCCGGCCGCAACTCGAGAAAAACCATGAGATTTCCCCCTCGCCGCGAGTTGAGGCCCGATTCCCCTGCACGGCATGCAGAGCAATTCCGTTTTCCACATCAAACGTGAAAGGAGCCTTGATTTCCTTGATGGCACTCCAGAGAAAACCCAAGATCACTGTCTCAAGTCTAGAAAGATCCTGAGGTCACTGGAGCAACATGAAAGGGCCCCAGGGACCCCAAATCAACTCGAGATGAGAGCTTAGTCCCTGGCTTCGACACAAGAGGAATACCAACTTTCCACAAGCAACTCAAGAGGAGGCTTCTCTCAGCTACAGGTATGTGAGAGAGACCCTGAGTTTGTGGCCTCAAGTGGAATGGACACCGAGATGCTCTGACTCGAAGTAAGGCCGGATATCCCTGCAGTGAATTGAATGCAGGCTCGTCTTGCATCTCCCAAGACGAAGGGTTGTCTGAATCCCCTGTGGAGACCACAGAGAAAGACCTACTCCTCCGCCTCATCGCGACCGCAGGCCTCACATCCTTTGAAAACTCGAGAGGTCTGAAGAGATCAATGCTTCTAAAGGAGACGATGCCTGACTTTTCTTAAAAATGGATAGGAGTCCCAGGATCACTGTGGCACTTGGAAAGGGAACCTGGGTCTCCCGCCTCACGTGGAGACACGTCCCATTTGCGATGCCAGACTCGAGGAGAATCCCGAGGTGTTCCTCGCACCTAGGCAGGAGTCGTGACGTCGCTGAACAAACACGTGTCTGGAAGTCACCTCCCCGTCGTAACTTGGGAATATACCCCAGGTTCCGGCCGCAACTCGAGAAAAACCATGAGACTTCCCCCTCGCCGCGAGATGAGGCCCGATTCCCCTGCCCTGCTTGCAGAGCAATTCCGTATTCCATATCAAAAATGAAAGGAGCCTTGATTTCCTTGATGGCACTCCAGAGAAAACCCAGGATCAGTGTCTCAAGTCTAGAGGGATCCTGAGGTCACTGGAGCAACACGAAAGGGCTCCAAGGACCCCAAATCAACTCGAGATGCGAGCTTAGTCCCTGGCTTAGACTCAAGAGGAATACCAACTTTCCACAAGCACCTCAAGAGGAAGCTTCTCTCAGCTACAGGTATGTGAGAGGAATCCTGAATTTGTGGCCTCAAGTGCAATGGACACCGAGATGCTCTGACTCGAAGTAAGGCCGGATATCCCTGCAGTGAATTGAATGCAGGCTCGTCTTGCATCTCCCAAGAAGGAGGGATGTCTGAATCCCCTGTGGAGACCACAGAGAAAGACCTAGTCCTCCGCCTCATCGTGACCGGAGGCCTCACATCCTTTGAAAACTCGAGAGGTCTGCAGAGATCAATGCTTCCAAAGGAGACGATGCCTGACTCCTCTTGAAAATGGATAGGAGTCCCAGGATTACTGTGGCACGTGGAAAGGGACACTGGGTCTCCCGCAACACGTGGAGACGCGGCCCAATTGCCATGCCAAGACTAGAGGAGAATACCGAGGTGTCCCTCGCACCTAGGCAGGAGTCCTGACGTCGCTGAACAAACACGTGTCTGGAAGGGCCCTCCCCGTCGTAACTCGAGAATATACCCCAAGTTCCGGCCGCAACTCGAGAAAAACCATGAGACTTCCCCCTCGCCGCGAGATGAGGCCCGATTCCCCTGCCCTGCGTGCAGAGGAATTCCGTATTACACATCAAAAAAGAAAGGAGCCTTGATTTCCTTGATGGCACTCCAGAGAAAACCCAAGATCACTGTCTCAAGTCTAGAGGGATCCTGAGGTCACTGGAGCAACAAGAAAGGGCTCCGTGGACCCCAAATCAACTCGAGATGAGAGCTTAGTCCCTGGCTTCGACTCAAGAGGAATACCAACTTTCCACAAGCACCTCAAGAGGAGGCTTCTCTCAGCTACAGGTATATTTGAGGGACCCCGAGTTTGTGGCCTCAAGTGGAAAGGACACCGAGATGCTCTGACTCGAAGTAAGGCCGGATATCCCTGCAGTGAATTGAATGCAGGCTCGTCTTGCATCTCCCAAGAAGAAGGGATGTCTGAATCCCTTGTGGAGACCACAGAGAAAGACCGAGTTCTCCGCCTCATCGCGACCAGAGGCCTCACATCCTTTGAAAACTCGAGAGGTCTGCGGAGATCAATGCTTCCAAAGGAGACGATGCCTGACTCCTCTTGAAAATGGATAGGAGTCCCAGGATCCCTGCGGCACATGGAAAGGGACCCTGGGTCTCCCGCCTCACGTGGAGACGCGTCCCAATTGCCATGCCAAGACTCGAGGAAAATCCCGAGGTGTCCCTCGCACCTAGGCTGGAGTCCTTACGTCGCTGAACAAACACGTGTATGGAAGGGACCTCCCCGTCGTAACTCGAGAATATACCACAGGTTCCGGCCGCAACTCGAGAAAAACCATGAGACTTCCCCCTCGCCGCGAGATTAGGCCCGATTCCCCTGAACTGCGTGCAGAGCAATTCCGTGTTCCACATCAAACGTGAAAGGAGCCTTGATTTCCTTGATGGCACTCCAGAGAAAACCCAAAATCACTGTCTCAAGTCTAGAGGGATCCTGAGGTCACTGGAGCAACACGAAAGGGCTCCGTGCACCCCAAATCAACTCGAGATGAGAGCTTAGTCCCTATCTTCGAGTCAAGAGGAATACCAACTTTCCACAAGCACCTCAAGAGGAGGCTTCTCTCAGCTACAGGTATGTGAGAGGGCCCCTGAGTTTGTGGCCTCAAGTGGAATGGACACCGAGATGCTCTGACTCGATGTAAGGCCGGATATCCGTGCAGTGAATTGAATGCAGGCTCGGCTTGCATCTCCCAAGACAAAGGGATGTCTGAATCCCCTGTGGAGACCACAGAGAAAGACCTAATTCTCCGCCTCATCGCGACCAGAGGCCTCACATCCTTTGAAAACTCGAGAGGTCCGCGGAGATCAATACTTCCGAAGGGGAGGATGCCTAACTTCTCTTGAAAATGGATAGGAGTCCCAGGATCGCTGTGGCACGTGGAAAGGGACCCTGGGTCTCCCGCCTCACGTGGATACGCGTCCCAATTGCCATGCCAAGACTCGAGGAGAATCCGAGGTGTCCCTCGCACCTAGGCAGGAGTCCTGATGTCGCTGAACAAACACGTGTCTGGAAGGGCACTCCTCGTCGTAACTCGAGAATATACCCCAGGTTCCGGCCGCAACTCAAGAAAAACCATGAGATTTCCCCCGCGCCGCGAGGTGAGGCCCGATTCCCCTGCACTGCATGCAGAGAAATTCCGTGTTCCACATCAAACGTGAAAGGAGCCTTGATTTCCTTGATGGCACTCCAGAGAAAACCCAAGATCACTGTCTCAAGTCTAGAGGGATACTGAGGTCACTGGACCAACAGGAAAGGGCTCCGTCGACCCCAAATCAACTCGAGATGAGAGCTTAGTCCCTGGCTTAGACTCAAGAGGAATACCAACTTTCCACAAGCACCTCAAGAGGAGGCTTCTCTCAGCTACAGGTATATTTGAAGGACCCTGAGTTTGTGGCCTCGAGTGGAATGGACACCGAGATGCTCTGATCCGAAGTAAGTCCGGATATCCCTGCAGTGAATTGAATGCAGGCTCGTCTTGCATCTCCCAAGATGAAGGGATGTCTGAAACCCCTGTGGAGACCACAGAGAAAGACCTAGTCCTCCGCCTCATCGTGACCGGAGGCCTCACATCCTTTGAAAACTCGAGAGGTCTGCAGAGATCAATGCTTCCAAAGGAGACGATGCCTGACTCCTCTCGAAAATGGATAGGAGTCTCAGGATCCCTGTGGCAAGTGGAAAGGAATCCTGGGTCTCCCGCCTCACGTGGAGACGCGTCCCAATTGCCATGCCAAGACTCGAGGAGAATCCCGAGGTGTCCCTCGCACCTAAGCAGGAGTCCTGACGTCGCTGAACAAACACGTGTCTGTAAGGGCCCTCCCCGTCGTAACTCGAGAATATACCCCAGGTTCCGGCCGCAACTCGAGAAAAACCATGAGACTTCCCCCGCGCCGCGAGGTGAGGCCCGATTCCCCTGCAATGCATGCAGAGAAATTCCTTGTTCCACATCAAACGTGAAAAGAGCCTTGATTTCCTTGATGGCACTCCAGAGAAAACTCAAGTTCACTGTCTCAAGTCTAGAGGTATCCTGAGGTCACTGGAGCAACATGAAAGGGCTCCGTGGACCCCAAATCAACTCGAGATGA
This sequence comes from Dama dama, assembly GCF_033118175.1. NCBI lineage: Eukaryota > Metazoa > Chordata > Mammalia > Artiodactyla > Cervidae > Dama > Dama dama. The sequence continues at coordinate 4,221,261 of NW_026870893.1, read as the reverse complement.
GAGCTTAGTCCCTGGCTTCGACTCAAGAGGAATACCAACTTTCCACAAGCACCTCAAGAGGGGGCTCTCTCAGCTACAGGTATGTGAGAGGGACCCTGAGTTTGTGGCCTCAAGTGGAATGGACACCGAGATGCTCTGACTCGAAGTAAGGCCGGATATCCCTGCAGTGAATTGAATGCAGGCTCGTCTTGCATCTCCCAAGACGAAGGGTTGTCTGAATCCCCTGTGGAGACCACAGAGAAAGACCTAGTCCTCCGCCTCATCGAGACCGGAGGCCTCACATCCTTTGAAAACTCGAGAGGTCCGCGGAGATCAATGCTTCCAAAGGAGAAGATTCCTGTCTCTTCTTGAAAATGGATAGGAATCCCAGAATCCCTGTGGCACGTGGAAAGGGACCCTGGGTCTCCCATCTCACGTGGAGACGCGTCCCAATTGCCATGCCAAGACTCGAGGAGAATCCCGAGGTGTCCCTCGCACCTAGGCAGGAGTCCTGACGTCGCTGAACAAACAGGTTTCTGGAAGGGCCCTCCCCATCGTAACTCGAAAATATACCCCAGGTTCCGGCCGCAACTTGAGAAAAACCATGAGACATCCACCTTGCCGCGAGATGAGGGCCGATTCCCCTGCACTGCGTGTAGAGCAATTCCCTGTTCCACATCAAACGAGAAAAAAGCCTTGATTTCCTTGATGGCACTCCAGAGAAAAACCAAGATCACTCTCTCAAGTCTAGAGGGATCCTGAGGTCACTGGAGCAACACGAAAGGGCTCCGTGGACCCCAAATCAACTCGAGATGAGAGCTTAGTCCCTGGTTTCGACTCAAGAGGAATACCAACTTTCCACAAGCACCTCAAGAGGAGGCTTCTCTCAGCTACAGGTATGTGAGAGGGACCCTGAGTTTGTGGCCTCAAGTGGAATGGACACCGAGAAGCTCTGACTCGAAGTTTGGCCGGATATCCCTGCAGTGAATTGAATGCAGGCTCGTCTTGCATCTCCCAAGACGAAGGGATGTCTGAATCCCCTGTGGAGACCACAGAGAAAGACCTAGTTCTCCGCCTCATCGCGACTGGAAGCCTCACATCCTTTGAAAACTCGAGAGGTCCGCGGAGATCAATGCTTCCAAAGGAGACGATGCCTGACTCCTCTTGAAAATGGATAGGAGTCCCAGGATCCCTGTTGCACGTGGAAAGGGACCCTGGGTCTCCTGCCTCACGTGGAGACGCGTCCCAATTGCCATGTCAAGACTCGAGGAGAATCCAGAAGTGTCCCTCGAACCTAGGCAGGAGTCCTGACGTCGCTCAACAAACACTTGATTGGAAGGGCTCTCCCCATCGTAATTCGAGAATATACCCCAGGTTCCGGCCACAACTCGAGAAAAACCATGAGACTTCCCCCTCGCCGCGAGATGAGGCCCGATTCCCCTGCACTGCGTGCAGAGCAATTCCGTGTTCCACATCAAACTTGAAAGGAGCCTTGATTTCCTTGATGTCACTCCAGAGAAAACCCAAGATCACTGTTTCAAGTCTAGAGGGATCCTGAGGTAACTGTAGCAACACGAAAGGGCTCCGTGGACCCCAAATCAACTCGAGATGAGAGCTTAGTCCCTGGCTTCAACTCAAGAGGAATACCAACTTTCCACAAGCACCTCAAGAGGAGGCTTCTCTCAGCTACAGGTATATTTGAGGGACCCTGAGTTTGTGGCCTCAAGTGGAATGGACACCGAGATGCTCTGACTCGAAGTAAGGCCAGATATCCCTGCAGTGAATTGAATGCAGGCTCGTCTTGCATCTCCCAAGACGAAGGGATGTCTGAATCCCCTGTGGAGACGACAGAGAACGACCTAGTCCTGCAAATCAACGCAACCGGAGGCCTCATATTGTTTGAAAACTCGAGAGGTCCGCGGAGATCAATACTTCCGAAGGAGACGATGCCTGACTCCTCTTGAAAATGGATAGGAGTCCCAGGATCCCTGTGGCACGTGGAAAGGGACGCTGGGTCTCCCGCCTCACGTGGAGACGCCTCCCAATTGCCATGCCAAGACTAGGGGAGAATCCCGAGGTGTCCCTTGCACCTAGGCAGGAGTCCTGACGTCGCTGAACAAACACGTGTCTGGAAGGGCCCTCCCCGTCGTAAATCGAAAATATACCCCAGGTTCCGGCCGCAACTCGAGAAAAACCATGAGACTTCCCCCTCGCCGCGAGATGAGGCCCGATTCCCCTGCACTGCGTGCAGAGCAATTCCGTTTTCCACATCAAACGTGAAAGGAGCCTTGATTTCCTTGATGGCACTCCAGAGAAAACCGAAGATCACTGTCTCAAGTCTAGAGGGACCCTGAGGTCACTGTAGCAAAACGAAAGGGCTCTGTGGACCCCAAATCAACTCGAGATGAGAGCTTAGTCCCTGGCTTCGACTCAAGAGGAATACCAACTTTCCACAAGCACCTCAAGAGGAGGCTTCTCTCAGCTACAGGTATGTGAGAGGGCCCCTGAGTTTGTGGCCTCAAGTGGAATGGACACCGAGATGCTCTGACTCGATGTAAGGCCGGATATCCCTGCAGTGAATTGAATGCAGGCTCGTCTTGCATCTCCCAAGACGAAGGGATGTCTGAATCCCCTGTGGAGACCACAGATAAAGACCTAATTCTCCGCCTCATCGCGACCAGAGGCCTCACATCCTTTGAAAACTCGAAAAGTCCGCGGAGATCAATGCTTCCAAAGGAGACGATGCCTGACTCCTTTTGAAAATGGATAGGAATCCCAGGATCCCTGTGGCACGTGGAAAGGGACGCTGGGTCTCCCGCCTCACGTGGATACGCGTCCCAATTGCCATGCCAAGACTCGAGGAGAATCCCGAGGTGTCCCTCGCACCTAGGCAGGAGTCCTGATGTCGCTGAACAAACACGTGTCTGGAAGGGCCCTCCTCGTCGTAACTCGAGAATATAACCCAGGTTCCGGCCGCAACTCAAGAAAAACCATGAGATTTCCCCCGCGCCGTGAGTTGAGGCCCGATTCCCCTGCACTGCATGCAGAGAAATTCCGTGTTCCACATCAAACGTGAAAGGAGCCTTGATTTCCTTGATTGCACTACAGAGAAAACCCAAGATCACTGTCTCAAGTCTAGAGGGATCCTGAGGTCACTGGACCAACAGGAAAGGGCTCCGTCGACCCCAAATCAACTCGAGATGAGAGCTTAGTCCCTGGCTTAGACTCAAGAGGAATACCAACTTTCCACAAGCACCTCAAGAGGAGGCTTCTCTCAGCTACAGGTATATTTGAAGGACCCTGAGTTTGTGGCCTCAAGTGGAATGGACACCGAGATGCTCTGACTCGAAGTAAGGCCGGATATCCCTGCAGTGAATTGAATGCAGGCTCGTCTTGCATCTCCCAAGACGAAGGGTTGTCTGAATCCCCTGTGGAGACCACAGAGAAGACCTCGTTCTCCGCCTCATCGAGACCGGAGGCCTCACATCCTTTGAAAACTCGAGAGGTCCGTAGAGATCAATGCTTCCAAAGGAGAAGATGCCTGACTCTTCTTGAAAATGGATAGGAGTCCCAGGATCCCTGTGGCACGTGGAAAGGAACCCTGGGTCTCCCGCCTCACGTGGGGACGCGTCCCAATTGCCATGCCAAGACTCGAGGAGAATCCCGAGGTGTCCCTCGCACCTAGGCAGGAGTCCTGACGTCGCTGAACAAACACGTGTCTGGAAGGGCCTTCCCCGTCGTAACTTGAGAATATACCCCAGGTTTCGGCCGCAACTTGAGAAAAACCATGAGACATCCCCCTTGACGCGAGATGAGGCCCGATTCCCCTGCACTGCGTGCAGAACAATTCCGTTTTCCACATCAAACTTGAAAGGAGCCTTGATTTCCTTGGTGGCACCCCAGAGAAAACCCAAGATCACTGTTTCAAGTCTAGAGGGATCCTGAGGTCACTGGAGCAACATGTAATGGCTCCGTGGACCCCAAATCAACTCGAGATGAGAGCTTAGTCCCTGGCTTAGACTCAAGAGGAATACCAACTTTCCACAGGCACCTCAAGAGGAGGCTTCTCTCAGCTACAGGTATATTTGAGGGACCCCGAGTTTGTGGCCTCAAGTGGAAAGGACACCGAGATGCTCTGACTCGAAGTAAGGCCAGATATCCCTGCAGTGAATTGAATGCAGGCTCGTCTTGCATCTCCCACGAAGAAGGGATGTCTGAATCCCCTGTGGAGACCACAGAGAAAGACCGAGTTCTCCGCCTCATCGCGACCAGAGGCCTCACATCCTTTGAAAACTCGAGAGGTGTGCGGAGATCAATGCTTCCAAAGGAGATGATGCCTGACTCCTCTTGAAAATGGATAGGAGTCCCAGGATCCCTGTGGCACGTGGAAAGGGACACTGGGTCTCCCGCCTCACGTGGAGACGCGTCCCAATTGCCATGCCAAGACTCGAGGAGAATCCCGAGGTGTCCCTCACACCTAGGCAGGAGTCCTGACGTCGCTGAACAAACACGTGTCTGGAAGGGCCCTCCCCTTCGTAACTCGAGAATATACCCCAGGTTTCAGCCGCAACTTGAGAAAAACCATGAGACATCCCCCTTGCCGCGAGATGAGGCCCGATTCCCCTGCACTGCGTGCAGAGCAATTCCGTGTTCCACATCAAACGTGAAAGGAGCCTTGATTTCCTTGATGGCACTCCAGAGAAAACCCAAGATCACTGTCTCAAGTCTAGAGGGATACTGAGGTCACTGTAGCAACACGAAAGGGCTCCGTGGACCCCAAATCAACTCGAGATGAGAGCTTAGTTCCTGGCTTCGACTCAAGTGGAATACCAACTTTCCACAAGCACCTCAAGAGGAGGCTTCTCTCAGCTACAGGTATGTGAGAGGGACCCTGAGTTTGTGGCCTCAAATGGAATGGACACCGAGATGTTCTGACTCGAAGTAAGGCCGGATAGCCCTGCAGTGAATTGAGTGCAGGCTCGTCTTGCATCTCCCAAGACGAAGGGATGTCTGAATCCCCAGTGGAGACCACAGGGAAAGACCTCGTTCTCCGCCTCATCGAGACCGGAGGCCTCACATCCTTTGAAAACTCGAGAGGTCCGCGGAGATCAATGCTTCCAAAGGAGACGATGCCTGACTCCTCTTGAAAATGGATAGGAGTCCCAGGATCCCTGTGGCACGTGGAAAGGGACCCTGGGTCTCCCGCCTCACGTGGAGACGCGTCCCCATTGACATGCCAAGACTCGAGGAGAATCCTGAGGTGTCCCTCGCACCTAGGCAGGAGTCCTGACGTCGCTGAACAAACACGCTTCTGGAAGGGCCCCCAACGTCGTAACTCGAGAATATACCCCAGGTTCCGGCCACAAGTGGAGAAAAACCATGAGACATCCGCTTCGCTGCGAGATGAGGCCCGAATCCCCATCACTGCATGCAGAGCAATTCCGTGTTCCACATCAAACGTGAAAGGAGCCTTGATTTCCTTGATGGCACTCCAGAGAAAACCCAAGATCACTGTCTCAAGTCTAGAGGGATCCTCAGGTGACTGTAGCAACACGAAAGGTCTCCGTGGACCCCAAATCAACTCGAGATGAGAGCTTAGTCCCTGGCTTCGACTCAAGTGGAATACCAACTTTCCCCAAGCACCTCAAGAGGAGGCTTCTCTCAGCTACAGGTATGTGAGAGGGACCCTGTGTTTGTGGCCTCAAGTGGAATGGACACCGAGATGCTCTCATTCGAAGTAAGGCCGGATATCCATGCAGTGAATTGAGTGCAGGCACTTCTTGCATCTCCCAAGACGAAGGGATGTCTGAATCCCCTGTGGAGACCACAGAGAAAGACCTAGTTCTCGCCACACAGCGACCGGAGACCTCACATCCTCTGAAAACTCGAGAGGTCCTCGGAGATCAATGCTTCCAAAGGAGACGATGCCTGACTCCTCTTGAAAATGGATAGGAGTCCCAGGATCACTCTGGCCCGTGGAAAGAGACCCTTGATCTCCGGCCTCACGTGGAGACGCTTCCAAATTGCCATGTCAAGACTCGAGGAGAATCCCGAGGTGTCCCTCGCACCTAGGCCCGAGTCCTGACGTTGCTGAACAAACAGGTGTCTGGAAGGGCCCTCCCCGTCGTAACTCGAGAATATACCCCAGGTTCCGGCCGCAACTCGAGAAAAACCCTGAGACTTCCCCTTCGCCACGAGATGAGGCCCGATTCCCCTGCACTGCGTGCAGAGAAATTCCGTGTTCCACATCAAACGTGAAAGGAGCCTTGATTTCCTTGATGGCACTCCAGAGAAAACCCAAGATCACTGTCTCAAGACTAGAGGGATCCTGAGGTCACTGGAGCAACACGAAAGGGCTCCATGGACCCCAAATCAACTCGAGATGAGAGCTTAGTCCCTGGATTCGACTCAAGAGGAATACCAACTTTCCACAAGCACCTCAAGAGGAGGCTTCTCTCAGCTACAGGTATGTGATAGCAACCCTGAGTTTGTGGCCTCAAGTGGAATGGACACCGAGATGCTCTGACTCGAAGTAAGGCTGGATATCCCTGCAGTGAATTGAATGCAGGCTTGTCTTGCATCTCCCAAGGCGAAGGGATGTCTGAATCCCCTGTCGAGACCACAGAGAAAGACCTAGTTCTCCGACTCATCGCGACCGGAGGCCTCACATCCTTTGAAAACTCGAGAGGTCCATGGAGATCAATGCTTCCAAAGGAGACGATGCCTGACTCCTCTTGAAAAGGGATGGGAGTCCCAGGATCCCTGTGGCACGTGGACAGGGACCCTGGGTCTCCCACCTCACGTGGAGACGCGTCCCAATTTCCATGTCAAGACTCTAGGAGTATCCCGAGGTGTCCCTCGCACCTAGGCAGGAGTGCTGACGTCGCTGAACAAACACGTGTCTGGAAGGGACCTCACCGTCGTAACTCGGGAATATTCCCTAGGTTCCGACCGTAACTTCAGAAAAACAATGAGACATCCCCCTTGCCGCGAGATGAGGCCCGATTCTCCTGCACTGCGAGCAGAGCAATTCCGTGTTCCACATCAAACATGAAAGGAGCCTTGATTTCCTTGATGGCACCCCAGAGAAAACCCAAGATCACTGTCTCAAGTCTAGAGGGATCCTGAGGTCACTGGAGCAACAAGAAAGGGCTCCGTGCACCCCAAATCAACTCGAGATGAGAGCTTAGTCCCTGGCTTCGACTCAAGAGGAATACCAACTTTCCATAAGCACCTCAAGAGGAGGCTTCTCTCAGCTACAGGTATGTGAGAGTGACCCTGAATTTGTGGCCTCAAGTGTAATGGACACCGAGATGCTCTGACTCGAAGTAAGGCCGGATGTCCCTGCAGTGAATTGAATGCAGGCTCGTCTTGCATCTCCCAAGACGAAGGGATGTCTGAATCCCCTGTGGAGACGACAGAGAAAGACCTAGTCCTCCGCCTCATCACGACCGGAGGCCTCACATCCTTTGAAAATTCGAGATGTCTGCGGAGATCAATGCTTCCAAAGGAGACGATGCCTGACTCCTCTTGAAAATGGATAGGAGTCCCGGGTTCCCTGTGGCACGTGGAAAGGGACACTGGGTCTCCCGCCTCACGTGGAGACGGGTCCCAATTGACATGCCAAGACTCGAGGAGAATCCCGAGGTGTACCTCCCACCTAGGCAGGAGTCCTGACGTCGCTGAACAACACGTGTCTGGAAGGGCCCTCCCCGTCGTAACTCTCGAATATACCCCAGGTTCCGGCCGCAACTCGATAAAAACCATGAGACTTCCCCTTCGCCCCGAGATGAGGCCCAATTCCCCTGCACTGCGTGCAGAGCAATTCCGTGTTCGACATCAAAAGTGAAAGAAGCCTTGATTTCCTTGATGGCACTCCAGAGAAAACCCAAGATCACTGTCTCATGTCTAGAGGGATCCTGAGGTCACTGGAGCAACACGAAAGGTCTCCGTGGACCCCAAATCAACTCGAGATGAGAGCTTAGTCCCTGGCCTCGACTCAAGAGGAATACCAACTTTCCACAAGCACCTCAAGAGGAGGCTTCTCTCAGCTACAGGTATGTGAGAGTGACCCTGAGTTTGTGGCATCTAGTGGAATGGACACCGAGATGCTCTGACTCGAAGTAAGGCCGGATATCCCAATAGTGAATTGAATGCAGGCTCGTCTTGCATCTCCCAAGAAGAAGGGATGTCTGAATCCCCTGTGGAGACCACAGAGAAAGACCTAATTCTCCGCCTCATCGCGACCGGAGGCCTCACATCCTTTGAAAACTCGAGAGGTCCGCGGAGATCAATGCTTCCAAAGGAGACGATGCCTGACTCCTCTTGAAAATGGATAGGTGTCCCAGGATCCCTGTGGCACGTGGAAAGGGACCCTGGGTCTCCCGCCTCACGTGGAGACGCGTCCCAATTGCCATGCCAAGACTCGAGGAGAATCCCGAGGTGTCCCTCGCACCTAGGCAGGAGTCCTGACGTCGCTGAACAAACACGTGTCTGGAAGGACCCTCCCAGTCGTAACTCGAGAATATAACCGAGGTTCCGGCCGCAACTCGAGAAAAACCATGAGACTTCCCCCTCGCCGCGAGATGAGGCCCGATTCCCCTGCAGTGCGTGCAGAGCAATTCCGTGTTCCACATCAAAGCTGAAAGGAGCCTTGATTTTCCTTGATGGCACTCCAGAGAAAACACAAGATCACTGTCTCAAGTCTAGAGGGATCCTGAGGTCACTGGAGCAACAAGAAAGGGCTCCGTGGACCCCAAATCAACTCGAGATGAGAGCTTAGTCCCTGGCTTCGACTCAAGAGGAATACCAATTTCCACAAGCACCTCAAGATGAGGCTTCTCTCAGCTACAGGTATGTGAGAGGGACCCTGAGTTTGTGGCCTCAAGTGGAATGGACACGGAGATGCTCTGACTCGAAGTAAGGCCGGATATCCCTGCAGTGAATTGAAAGCAGGCTCGTCTTGCATCTCCCAAGACGAAGGGATGTCTGAATCCCCTGTGGACACCACAGAGAAAGACCTAGTTCTCCGCCTCATCGAACCGGAGGCCTCCCATCCTTTGAAAACTCGAGAGGTCCGCGGAGATCAATGCTTCCAAAGGAGACGATGCCTGACTCTTCTTGAAAATGGATAGGAGTCCCAGGATCCCTGTGGCACGTGGAAAGGGACACTGGGTCTCCCGCCTCACGTGGAGACGCGTCCCAATTACCATGCCAAGACTCGAGGAGATTCCCGAGGTGTCCCTCGCACCTAGGCAGGAGTCCTGACGTCGCTGAACAAACACGTGTCTGGAAGGGCCCTCCCCGTCGTAACTCGAGAATATTCCCTAGGTTCCGACCGTAACTTCAGAAAAACAATGAGACATCCCCCTTGCCGCGAGATGAGGCCCGATTCCCATGCACTGTGTGCAGAGCAATTCCGTGTTCCACATCAAACTTGAAAGGAGCCTTGATTTCCTTGATGGCACCCCAGAGAAAACCCAAGATCACTGTCTCAAGTCTAGAGGGATCCTGAGGTCACTGGAGCAACAAGAAAGTGCTCCGTGCACCCCAAATCAACTCGAGATGAGAGCTTAGTCCCTGGCTTCGACTCAAGAGGAATACCAACTTTCCATAAGCACCTCAAGAGGAGGCTTCTCTCAGCTACAGGTATGTGAGAGTGACCCTGAATTTGTGGCCTCAAGTGTAATGGACACCGAGATGCTCTGACTCGAAGTAAGGCCGGATATCCCTGCAGTGAATTGAATGCAGGCTCGTCTTGCTTCTCCCAAGACGAAGGGATGTCTGAATGCCCTGTGGAGACGACAGAGAAAGACCTAGTTCTCCGCCTCATCGCGACCGGAGGCCTCACTTCCTTTGAAAATTCGAGATGTCTGCGGAGATCAATGCTTCCAAAGGAGACGATGCCTGACTCCTCTTGAAAATGGATAGGAGTCCCGGGATCCCTGTGGCACGTGGAAAGGGACACTGGGTCTCCCGCCTCACGTGGAGACGGGTCCCAATTGCCATGCCAAGACTCGAGGAGAATCCCGAGGTGTCCCTCGCACCTAGGCAGGAGTCCTGACGTCGCTGAACAAACACGTTTCTGGAAGGGCCCTCCCCGTCGTAACTCGAGAATATACCCCAGGTTCCGGCCGCAACTCGAGAAAAACCATGAGACTTCCCCCTCACCGTGAGATGAGGCCTGATTCCCCTGCACTGCGTGCAGAGCAATTCCGTGTTCCACATCAAACGTGAAAGGAGCCTTGATTTCCTTGATGGCACTCCAGAGAAAACCCAAGATCAGTGTCTCAAGTCTAGAGGGATCCTGAGGTCACTGGAGCAACAGGAAAGGGCTCCGTGACCCCAAATCAACTCGAGATGAGAGCTTAGTCCCTGGCTTCGACTCAAGAAGAATACCAACTTTCCACAAGCACCTCAAGAGGAGGCTTCTCTCAGCTACAGGTATGTGAGAGGGACCCTGAGTTTGTGGCCTCAAGTGGAATGTACACGGAGATGCTCTGACTCGATGTAAGGCCGGATATCCCTGCAGTGAATTGAATGCAGGCTCGTCTTGCATCTCCCAAGACGAAGGGATGTCTTAATCCCCTGCAGAGACCACAGAGAAAGACCTAGTTCTCCGCCTCATCTCGACCGGAGGCCTCACATCCTTTGAAAACTCGAGAGGTCCGCGGAGATCAATGCTTCCAAAGGAGACGATGACTGACTCCTCTTGAAAATGGATAGGAGTACCAGGATCCCTGTGGCACGAGGAAAGGGATCCTGGGTCTCCCGCCTCACGTGGAGACGCGTCCCAATTGCCATGCCAAGACTCGAGGAGAATCCCGAGGTGTCCCTCGCACCTAGGCAGGAGTCCTGACGTTGCTGAACAAACACGTGTCTGGAAGGGCCCTACCCGTCGTAACTCGGGAATATAACCCAGGTTCCGGCCGCAACTCGAGAAAAACCATGAGACTTCCCCCTCGCCGCGAGATGAGGCCCGATTACCCTGCACTGCGTGCCGAGCAATTCCGTGTTCCACATCAGACGTGAAAGGAGCCTTGATTTCCTTGATGGCACTCCAGAGAAAACCCAAGATCACTGTCTCAAGACTAGAGGGATCCTGAGGTCAGTGGAGCAAAAAGATAGGGCTCCGTGGACCACAAATCAACCTGAGATGAGAGCTTAGTCCCTGAATTCGACTCAAGAGGAATACCAACTTTACACAAGTACCTCAAGAGGAGGCTTCTCTCAGCTACAGGTATGTGAGAGGGACCCTGTGTTTGTGCCTCAAGTGGAATGGACACCGAGATGCTCTGACTCGAAGTAAGTCCGGATATCCCTGCAGTGAATTGAATGCAGGCTCGTCTTGCATCTCCCAAGACGAAGGGATGTCTGAATCCCCTGCGGAGACCGCAGAGAAAGACCTAGTCCTCCGCCTCATCGCGACCGGAGGCCTCACATCCTTTGAAAACTCGAGAGGTCCGCGGAGATCAATGCTTCCAAAGAGACGATGCCTGACTCCTCTTGAAAATGGATAGGAGTACCAGGATCCCTGTGGCACGTGGAAAGGGACACTGGGTCTCCCGCCTCATGTGGAGACGCGTTCCAATTGCCATGCCAAGGCTTTAGGAGAATCCCGAGGTGTCCCTCGCACCTATCACGTGTCTGGAAGGGTCCTCCCCGTCGTAAATCGAGAATATACCCCAGGTTCCGGCCGCAACTCGAGAAAAACCATGAGACTTTAACCTCGACGCGAGATGAGGCCCGATTCCCCTGGACTGCGTGCAGAGCAATTCCGTGTTCCACATCAAACCTGAAAGGAGCCTTGATTTCCTTGATGGCACTCCAGAGAAAACCCAGGATCACTGTCTCAAGTCTAGAGGGATCCTGAGGTCACTGGAGCAACACGAAAGGGCTCCGTGGACCCCAAATCAACTCGAGATGAGAGCTTAGTACCTGGCTTCGACGCAAGAGGAATACCAACTCTCCACAAGCACCCCAAGAGGAGGGTTCTCTCAGCCACAGGTATGTGAGAAGGACCCTGAGTTTGTGGCCTCAAGTGGAATGGACACCGAGATGCTCTGACTCGAAGTAAGGCCAGATATCCCTGCAATGAATTGAATGCAGGCTCGTCTTGCATCTCTCAAGACGAAGGAATGTCTGAATCCCCTGTGGAGACCACAGAGAAAGTGCTAGTTCTCCGCCTCATCGCGACCGGAGGCCTCACATCCTTTGAAAACTCAAGAGGTCCGCGGAGATCAATGCTTCCAAAGGAGACGATGCCTGACTCCTCTTGAAAATGGATAGGAGTCCCAGGATCCCTGTGGCCCTTGGAAAGGGACCCTGGGTCTCCCGCCTCACGTGGAGACGCGTCCCAATTGCCATGCCAAGACTCGAGGAGAATCCTGAGGAGTCCCTCGCACCAAGGCAGGAGTCCTGACGTCGCTGAACAAACACGTGTCTGGAAGGGCCCTCCCCGTTGTAACTCGAGAATATACCCCAGGTCCTGGCTCCAACTCGAGAAAAACCATGAGACTTCCCCCTCGCCGCGAGATGAGGGCCGATTTCCCTGCACTGCTTGCAGAGCTGTTCCGTGTTCCACATCAAACGTGAAAGGAGCCTTGATTTCCTTGATCGCACTCCAGAGAAAAGCCAAGATCACTGTCTCAAGTCTAGAGGCATCCTGAGGTCACTGGAGCACCACGAAAGGGCTCCGTGGACCCCAAATCAACTCGAGATGAGAGCTTAGTCCCTGGCTTCGAGACAAGAGGAATACCAAGTTTCCACAAGCACATCAAGACGAGGCTTCTCTCAGCAACAGGTATGTGAGAGGGACCCTGAGTTTGTGGCCTCAGGTGGAATGGACACCGAGATGCTCTGACTCGAAGTAAGGCCGGATATCCCTGCAGTGAATTGAATGCAGGCTCGTCTTGCATCTCCCAAGACGAAGAGATGTCTGAATCCGCTGTGGAGACCACAGAGAAAGACCTAGTCCCCCGCCTCATCGCGACCGGAGGCCTCACATCCTTTGAAAATTCGAGAGGTCTGCAGAGATCAATGCTTCCAAATGAGCCGATGCCTGACTCCTCTTGAAAATGGATAGGAGTCCCAGGATCCCTGTGGCACGTGGAAAGGGACCCTGCGTCTCCCGCCTCACGTGGAGACGCGTCCCAATTGCCATGACAAGACTCGAGGAAAATCCCGAGGTGTCCCTCGCACCTAGGCAGGAGTCCTGACGTCGCTGAACAAACACGTGTCTGGAAGGGCCCTCCCCGTCGTAACTCGAGAATATACCCCAGGTTCCGGCCCCAACTCCAGAATAACCATGAGACTTCCCCCTCGCCGTGAGATGAGGCCCGATTCTCCTGCACTGCGAGCAGAGCAATTCCGTGTTCCACATCAAACGTGAAAGGAGACTTGATTTACTTGATGGCACTCCAGAGAAAACCCAAGATCACTGTCTCAAGTCTAGAGGGATCCTGAGGTCACTGGAGCAACACGAAAGGGCTCCGTGGACCCCAAATCAACTCGAGATGAGAGCTTAGTCCCTGGCTTCGACTCAAGAGCAATACCAACTTTCCACAAGCACAAGAGGAGGCTTCTCTCAGCTACAGGTATGTGAGAGGGACCCTGAGTTTGTGGCCTCAAGTGGAATGGACACCGAGATGCTCTGACTCGAAGTAAGGCCAGACATCCCTGCAGTGAATTGAATGCAGGCTCGTCTTGCATCTCCCAAGACGAAGGGATGTCTGAATCCCCTGTGGAGACCACAGAGAAAGACCTAGTTCTCCGCCTCATCGAACCGGAGGCCTCCCATCCTTTGAAAACTCGAGAGGTCCGCGGAGATCAATGCTTCCAAAGGAGACGATGCCTGACTCTTCTTGAAAATGGATAGGAGTCCCAGGATCCCTGTGGCACGTGGAAAGGGACACTGGGTCTCCCGCCTCACGTGGAGACGCGTCCCAATTACCATGCCAAGACTCGAGGAGATTCCCGAGGTGTCCCTCGCACCTAGGCAGGAGTCCTGACGTCGCTGAACAAACACGTGTCTGGAAGGGCCCTCCCCGTCGTAACTCGAGAATATTCCCTAGGTTCCGACCGTAACTTCAGAAAAACAATGAGACATCCCCCTTGCCGCGAGATGAGGCCCGATTCCCATGCACTGTGTGCAGAGCAATTCCGTGTTCCACATCAAACTTGAAAGGAGCCTTGATTTCCTTGATGGCACCCCAGAGAAAACCCAAGATCACTGTCTCAAGTCTAGAGGGATCCTGAGGTCACTGGAGCAACAAGAAAGTGCTCCGTGCACCCCAAATCAACTCGAGATGAGAGCTTAGTCCCTGGCTTCGACTCAAGAGGAATACCAACTTTCCATAAGCACCTCAAGAGGAGGCTTCTCTCAGCTACAGGTATGTGAGAGTGACCCTGAATTTGTGGCCTCAAGTGTAATGGACACCGAGATGCTCTGACTCGAAGTAAGGCCGGATATCCCTGCAGTGAATTGAATGCAGGCTCGTCTTGCTTCTCCCAAGACGAAGGGATGTCTGAATGCCCTGTGGAGACGACAGAGAAAGACCTAGTTCTCCGCCTCATCGCGACCGGAGGCCTCACATCCTTTGAAAATTCGAGATGTCTGCGGAGATCAATGCTTCCAAAGGAGACGATGCCTGACTCCTCTTGAAAATGGATAGGAGTCCCGGGATCCCTGTGGCACGTGGAAAGGGACACTGGGTCTCCCGCCTCACGTGGAGACGGGTCCCAATTGCCATGCCAAGACTCGAGGAGAATCCCGAGGTGTCCCTCGCACCTAGGCAGGAGTCCTGACGTCGCTGAACAAACACGTTTCTGGAAGGGCCCTCCCCGTCGTAACTCGAGAATATACCCCAGGTTCCGGCCGCAACTCGAGAAAAACCATGAGACTTCCCCCTCACCGTGAGATGAGGCCTGATTCCCCTGCACTGCGTACAGAGCAATTCCGTGTTCCACATCAAACGTGAAAGGAGCCTTGATTTCCTTGATGGCACTCCAGAGAAAACCCAAGATCAGTGTCTCAAGTCTAGAGGGATCCTGAGGTCACTGGAGCAACAGGAAAGGGCTCCGTGACCCCAAATCAACTCGAGATGAGAGCTTAGTCCCTGGCTTCGACTCAAGAAGAATACCAACTTTCCACAAGCACCTCAAGAGGAGGCTTCTCTCAGCTACAGGTATGTGAGAGGGACCCTGAGTTTGTGGCCTCAAGTGGAATGTACACGGAGATGCTCTGACTCGATGTAAGGCCGGATATCCCTGCAGTGAATTGAATGCAGGCTCGTCTTGCATCTCCCAAGACGAAGGGATGTCTTAATCCCCTGCAGAGACCACAGAGAAAGACCTAGTTCTCCGCCTCATCTCGACCGGAGGCCTCACATCCTTTGAAAACTCGAGAGGTCCGCGGAGATCAATGCTTCCAAAGGAGACGATGACTGACTCCTCTTGAAAATGGATAGGAGTACCAGGATCCCTGTGGCACGAGGAAAGGGATCCTGGGTCTCCCGCCTCACGTGGAGACGCGTCCCAATTGCCATGCCAAGACTCGAGGAGAATCCCGAGGTGTCCCTCGCACCTAGGCAGGAGTCCTGACGTTGCTGAACAAACACGTGTCTGGAAGGGCCCTACCCGTCGTAACTCGGGAATATAACCCAGGTTCCGGCCGCAACTCGAGAAAAACCATGAGACTTCCCCCTCGCCGCGAGATGAGGCCCGATTACCCTGCACTGCGTGCCGAGCAATTCCGTGTTCCACATCAGACGTGAAAGGAGCCTTGATTTCCTTGATGGCACTCCAGAGAAAACCCAAGATCACTGTCTCAAGACTAGAGGGATCCTGAGGTCAGTGGAGCAAAAAGATAGGGCTCCGTGGACCACAAATCAACCTGAGATGAGAGCTTAGTCCCTGAATTCGACTCAAGAGGAATACCAACTTTACACAAGTACCTCAAGAGGAGGCTTCTCTCAGCTACAGGTATGTGAGAGGGACCCTGTGTTTGTGCCTCAAGTGGAATGGACACCGAGATGCTCTGACTCGAAGTAAGTCCGGATATCCCTGCAGTGAATTGAATGCAGGCTCGTCTTGCATCTCCCAAGACGAAGGGATGTCTGAATCCCCTGCGGAGACCGCAGAGAAAGACCTAGTCCTCCGCCTCATCGCGACCGGAGGCCTCACATCCTTTGAAAACTCGAGAGGTCCGCGGAGATCAATGCTTCCAAAGAGACGATGCCTGACTCCTCTTGAAAATGGATAGGAGTACCAGGATCCCTGTGGCACGTGGAAAGGGACACTGGGTCTCCCGCCTCATGTGGAGACGCGTTCCAATTGCCATGCCAAGGCTTTAGGAGAATCCCGAGGTGTCCCTCGCACCTATCACGTGTCTGGAAGGGTCCTCCCCGTCGTAAATCGAGAATATACCCCAGGTTCCGGCCGCAACTCGAGAAAAACCATGAGACTTTAACCTCGACGCGAGATGAGGCCCGATTCCCCTGGACTGCGTGCAGAGCAATTCCGTGTTCCACATCAAACCTGAAAGGAGCCTTGATTTCCTTGATGGCACTCCAGAGAAAACCCAGGATCACTGTCTCAAGTCTAGAGGGATCCTGAGGTCACTGGAGCAACACGAAAGGGCTCCGTGGACCCCAAATCAACTCGAGATGAGAGCTTAGTACCTGGCTTCGACGCAAGAGGAATACCAACTCTCCACAAGCACCCCAAGAGGAGGGTTCTCTCAGCCACAGGTATGTGAGAAGGACCCTGAGTTTGTGGCCTCAAGTGGAATGGACACCGAGATGCTCTGACTCGAAGTAAGGCCAGATATCCCTGCAATGAATTGAATGCAGGCTCGTCTTGCATCTCTCAAGACGAAGGAATGTCTGAATCCCCTGTGGAGACCACAGAGAAAGTGCTAGTTCTCCGCCTCATCGCGACCGGAGGCCTCACATCCTTTGAAAACTCAAGAGGTCCGCGGAGATCAATGCTTCCAAAGGAGACGATGCCTGACTCCTCTTGAAAATGGATAGGAGTCCCAGGATCCCTGTGGCCCTTGGAAAGGGACCCTGGGTCTCCCGCCTCACGTGGAGACGCGTCCCAATTGCCATGCCAAGACTCGAGGAGAATCCTGAGGAGTCCCTCGCACCAAGGCAGGAGTCCTGACGTCGCTGAACAAACACGTGTCTGGAAGGGCCCTCCCCGTTGTAACTCGAGAATATACCCCAGGTCCTGGCTCCAACTCGAGAAAAACCATGAGACTTCCCCCTCGCCGCGAGATGAGGGCCGATTTCCCTGCACTGCTTGCAGAGCTGTTCCGTGTTCCACATCAAACGTGAAAGGAGCCTTGATTTCCTTGATCGCACTCCAGAGAAAAGCCAAGATCACTGTCTCAAGTCTAGAGGCATCCTGAGGTCACTGGAGCACCACGAAAGGGCTCCGTGGACCCCAAATCAACTCGAGATGAGAGCTTAGTCCCTGGCTTCGAGACAAGAGGAATACCAAGTTTCCACAAGCACATCAAGACGAGGCTTCTCTCAGCAACAGGTATGTGAGAGGGACCCTGAGTTTGTGGCCTCAGGTGGAATGGACACCGAGATGCTCTGACTCGAAGTAAGGCCGGATATCCCTGCAGTGAATTGAATGCAGGCTCGTCTTGCATCTCCCAAGACGAAGAGATGTCTGAATCCGCTGTGGAGACCACAGAGAAAGACCTAGTCCCCCGCCTCATCGCGACCGGAGGCCTCACATCCTTTGAAAATTCGAGAGGTCTGCAGAGATCAATGCTTCCAAATGAGCCGATGCCTGACTCCTCTTGAAAATGGATAGGAGTCCCAGGATCCCTGTGGCACGTGGAAAGGGACCCTGCGTCTCCCGCCTCACGTGGAGACGCGTCCCAATTGCCATGACAAGACTCGAGGAAAATCCCGAGGTGTCCCTCGCACCTAGGCAGGAGTCCTGACGTCGCTGAACAAACACGTGTCTGGAAGGGCCCTCCCCGTCGTAACTCGAGAATATACCCCAGGTTCCGGCCCCAACTCCAGAATAACCATGAGACTTCCCCCTCGCCGTGAGATGAGGCCCGATTCTCCTGCACTGCGAGCAGAGCAATTCCGTGTTCCACATCAAACGTGAAAGGAGACTTGATTTACTTGATGGCACTCCAGAGAAAACCCAAGATCACTGTCTCAAGTCTAGAGGGATCCTGAGGTCACTGGAGCAACACGAAAGGGCTCCGTGGACCCCAAATCAACTCGAGATGAGAGCTTAGTCCCTGGCTTCGACTCAAGAGCAATACCAACTTTCCACAAGCACAAGAGGAGGCTTCTCTCAGCTACAGGTATGTGAGAGGGACCCTGAGTTTGTGGCCTCAAGTGGAATGGACACCGAGATGCTCTGACTCGAAGTAAGGCCAGACATCCCTGCAGTGAATTGAATGCAGGCTCGTCTTGCATCTCCCAAGACGAAGGGATGTCTGAATCCCCTGTGGAGACCACAGAGAAAGACCTAGTCCTCCGCATCTTCGCGACCGGAGACCTCACATCCTTTGAAAACTCGAGAGGTTGGCAGAGATCAATGCTTCCAAAGGAGACGATGCCTGAGTCCTCTTGAAAATGGATAGGAGTCCCAGGATCCCTGTGGCACGTGGAAAGGGACCCTCGGTCTCCCGCCTCACGTGGAGACGCGTCCCAATTGCCATGCCAAGACTCGAGGAGAATCCCGAGGCTTCCCTCGCACCTAGGCAGGAGTCCTGACGTCGCTGAACAAACACGTGTCTGGAAGGGCCCTCCCCGTCGTAACTCGAGAATATACCCCAGGTTCTGTCCGCAACTCGAGACAAACCATGAAATTCCCCCTCGCCGCGAGATGAGGCCCGAATCCCCTGCACTGCGTGCTGAGCAATTCCGTGTTCCACATCGAATGTGAAAGGAGCCTTGATTTCCTTGATGGCACTCCAGAGCAAACCCAAGATCACTGTCTCAAGTCTAGATCCTGAGGTCACTGGAGCAACACGAAAGGGCTCCGTGAACCCCCAATCAACTCGAGATGAGAGCTTAGTTCATGGCTTCGACTCAACAGGCATACCAACTTTCCACAAGCACCTCAAGAGGAGGCTTCTCTCAGCTACAGGTATGTGAGAAGCACCCTGAGTTTGTGTCCTCAGTTGGAATGGACACCGAGATGCTCTGACTCGAAGTAAGGCCGGATATCCATGCAGTGAATTGAATGCAGGCTCGTCTCGCATCTCCCAAGACGAAGGGATGTCTGAATCCCCTGTGGAGACCACAGAGAAAGACCTAGTTCTCCGCCTCATCGCGACCGGAGGCCTCACATCCTTTGAAAACTCGAGAGGTCCACGGAGATCAATGCTTCCAATGGAGACGATGCCTGACTCCTCTTGAAAATGGATAGGAGTCCCAGGATATTTGTGGCACTAGGAAAGGGACCCTGGGTCTCCCGGCTCACGTGGAGACGCCTCTCAATTGCCATGCCAAGACTCGAGGAGAATCCTGATGTGTCCCTCGCACCTAGGCAGGAGTCCTGACGTCGCTGAACAAACATGTGTCTGGAAGGGCCCTACCCGTCGTAACTCGAGAATATACCCCAGTTTCTGGCCGCAAGTTGAGAAAAACCATGAGACTTCCCCCTCGCCGCGAGATTAGGCCCGATTCCCCAGCACTGCGTGCAGAGCAATTCCGTGTTAACCATCAAACGTGAAAGGAGCCTTGATATCCTTGATGGCACTCCAGAGAAAACCCAAGATCACCGTCTCAAGTCTAGAGGGATCCTGAAGTCACTGTAGCAAAACGAAATGCCTCCATGGACCCCAAATCAACTCGAGATGAGAGCTTCGTCCCTGGCTTAGACTCAAGAGGAATACCAACTTTCCACAAGCACCTCAAGAGGAGGCTTCTCTCAGCTACAGGTATGTGAGAGGGACCCTGAGTTTGTGGCCTCACGTGGAACGGACACCGAGATGCTCTGACTCGAAATAAGGCCGGATATCCCTGCAGTGAATGGAATGCAGGCTCGTCTTGCATCTCCCAAGACGAAGGGATTTCTGAAACCCCTGTGCAGACCACAGAGAAAGACCTAGTCCTCCTCCTCATCGCGACCTGTGGCCTCACATCCTTTGAAAACTCGAGAGGTCAGCGGAGATCAATGCTTCCAAAGGAGACGATGCCTGACTCCTCTTGAAAATGGATAGGAGTCCCAGGATCCCTGTGGCACGTGGAAAGGGACCCTGGGTCTCGCGCCTCACTTGGAGACGCGTCCCAATTGCCATGCCAAGACTCGAGGAGAATCCCGAGGTGTCCCTCACACCTAGGCAGGAGTCCTGACGTCGCTGAACATACACGTGTCTGGAAGGGCACTCCCCGTCGTAACTCGAGAAGATACCCCAGGTTCCGGCCGCAACTCGAGAAAAACCATGAGACTTCCCCCTCGCCGCGAGATGAGGCCCGATTCCCCTGCACTGCGTGCAGAGCATATCCGTATTCCACATCAAACTTGAGAGGAGCCTTGATTTCCTTGATGGCACTCCAGAGAAAACCCAAGATCACTGTCTCAAGACTAGAGGGATCCTGAGGTCACTGGAGCAACATGAAAGTGCTCCGTGGACCCCAAATCAACACAAGATGAGAGCTTTAGTCCCTGGCTTCGACTCAAGAGGAATACCAACTTTCCACAAGCACCTCAAGAGGTGGCCTCTCTCAGCTACAGGTATGTGAGAGGGACCCTGAATCTGTGGCCTCAAGTGGAATGTACACCGAGATGCTCTGACTTGAAGTAAGGCCGGATATCGCTGCAGTGAATTGAATGCAGGCTCGTCTTGCATCTCCCAAGACGAAGCGATGTCTGAATCCCCTGTGGAGACCACAGAGAAAGACCTACTTCTCCGCCTCATCGCGACCAGAGGCCTCGCATCCTTTGAAAACTCGAGAGGTCCGCGGAGATCAATGCTTCCAAAGGAGACGATGCCTGACTCCTCTTGAAAATTGATAGGAGACCCAGGATCCCTGTGGCACGAGGAAAGGGACCCTGGGTCTCCCGCCTCACGTGGGGACGCGTCCCAATTGCCATGCCAAGACTCGAGGAGAACCCCGAGGTGTCCCTCGCACCTAGGCAGGAGTCCTGACGTCGCTGAACAAACACGTGTCTGGAAGGGCCCTCCCCGTCGTAACTCAAGAATATACCCCAGGTTCCGGCCGCAACTCGAGAAAAACCATGAGACTTCCCCCTCGCCCCGAGATGAGGCCCGATTCCCTTGCACTGCGTGCAGCACAATTCCATGTTCGACATCAAACGTGAAAGGAGCCTTGATTTCCTTGATGGCACTCCAGAGAAAACTCAAGATGACTGAATCAAGTCTAGAGGGATCCTGAGGTCACTGTAGCAACACGAAACGGCTCCGTTGGCCCCAAATCAACTCGAGATGAGAGCTTAGTCCCTGGCTTCAACTGAAGAGGAATACCAACTTTCCACAAGCACCTCAAGAGGAGGCTTCTCTCAGCTGCAGGTATGTGAGAGGGACCCTGAGTTTGTGGCCTCAAGTGGAATGGACACCGAGATGCTCTGACTGGAAGTAAGGCTGGATATCCCTGCAGTGAATGGAATGCAGGCTCGTCTTGCATCGCCCAAGACAAAGGGATGTCTGAATCCCCTGTGGAGACCACAGAGAAAGACCGAGTTCTCCGCCTCATCGCGACCGGAGGCCTCATATCCTTTGAAAACTCGAGAGGTCCGAGGAGATCAATGCTTCCAAAGGAGACGATGCCTGACTCCTCTTGAAAATGGATAGGAGTCCCAGGATCCCTGTGGCACGTGGAAAGGGACCCTGGGTCTCCCGCCTCACGTGGAGACACGTCCCAATTGCCATGGCAAGACTCGAGGAGAATCCCGAGGTGTCCCTTGCACCTAGGCAGGAGTCCTGACGTCGCTGAACAAACACGTGTCTGGAAGGGCCCTCCCCGTCGTAACTCGAGAATATACCCCAGGTTCCAGCCGCAACTCGAGAAAAACCATGAGACTTCCCCCTCGCCGCGACATGAGGCCCGATTCCCCTGCACTGCGTGCAGAGCAATTCCGTGTTCCACATCAAACGTGAAAGGAGCCTTGATTTCCTTAATGGCACTCCAGAGAAAACCCAAGATCACTGTCTCAAGTCTAGAGGGATCCTGAGGTCATTGGAGCAACAAGAAAGGGCTCCGTGGACCCGAAATCAACTCGAGATGAGAGCTTTGTCCCTGACTTCGACTCAAGAGGTATACCAACGTTCCACAAGCACCTCAAGAGGAGGCTTCTCTCAGCTGCAGGTATGTGAGAGGGACCCTGAGTTTGTGGCCTGAAGTGAAATGGACATCGAGATGCTCTGACTCGAAGTAAGGCCAGATATCCCTGCAGTAAATTGAATGCAGGCTCGTCTTGCATCTCCCAAGACGAAGGGATGTCTGAATCCCCTGTGGAGACCACAGAGAAAGACCTAGTTCTCCGCCTCATCTCGACCGGAATCCTCACATCCTTTGAAAACTCGAGAGGTCCGCGTAGATCAATGCTTTCAAAGGAGACGATGCCTGAGTCCTCTTGAAAATGGATAGGAGTCCCAGGATCCCTGTGGCACGTGGAAAGGGACCATGGGTCTCCCGCCTCACGTGGAGACGCTTCCCAATTGCCATGCCGAGACTCGAGGAGAATCCCGGGTGTCCCTAGCACCTAGGCAGGAGTCCTGACGTCGCTGAACAAACACGTGTCTGGAAGGGCCCTCCCTGTCGTAACTCGAGAATATACCCCAGGTTCCGGCCGCAACTCGAGAAAAAACATGAGACTTCCCCCTCGCCGCGAGATGAGGCCTGATTCCCCTGAACTGTGTGTAGAGCAATTCCGTGTTCCACATCAAACCTGAAAGGAGCCTTGATTTCCTTGATGGCACTCCAGATAAAACCCAAGATCACTGTCTCAAGTCTAGAGGGATCCTGAGGTCACTGTAGCAACACGAAAGGGTTCCGTGGACCCCAAATCAACCCGAGATGGGAGCTTAGTCCCTGGCTTCGACTCAAGAGGAATACCAAATTTCCATAAGCATCTATAGGTGGCTTCTCTCAGCTACAAGTATGTGAGAGGGACCATGACTTTGTGGCCTCAAGTGGAATGGACACCGAGATGCTCTGACTCGAAGTAAGGCCGGATGTCCCTGCAGTGAATTGAATGCAGGCTCGACTTGCATCTCCCAAGACGAAGGGATGTCTGAATCCCCTGTGGAGACCACAGAGAAAGACCTAGTTCTCCGCCTCATCGCGACCGGAGGCCTCACATCCTTTGAAAACTCGAGAGGTGCGCGGAGATCAATGCTTCCAAAGGAGACGATGCCTGACTCCTCTTGAAAATGGATAGGAGTCCCAGGATCCCTGTGGCACGTGGAACGGGACCCTGGGTCTCCCGCCTCACGTGGAGACGCGTCCCAATTGCCATGACAAGCCTCGAGGAGAATCCCGAGGTGTCCCTAGCACCAAGGCAGGAGTCCTGACATCGCTGAACAAACACGTTTCTGGAAGGGCCCTCCCCGGCGTAACTCGAGAATATACCCCAGGTTCCGGCCGCAACTCGAGAAAAACCATGAGACTTCCCAATCGCCGCGAGTTTAGGCCCGATTCCCCAGAACTGCGTGCAGAGCAATTCCGTGTTCCATATCAAACCTGAAAGGAGAATTGATTTCCTTGATGGCACTCCAGAGAAAACCCAAGATCACTGTCTCAAGTCTACAGGGATCCTGAGGTGACTGGAGCACCACGAAAGGGCTCCGTGGACCCCAAATCAACTCGAGATGAGAGCTTAGTCCCTGGCTTCGACTCAAGAGGAATACCAACTTTCCACAAGCACCTCAAGAGGAGGCTTCTCTCAGCTACAGGTATGTGAGAGGGACCCTGAGTTTGTGGAATCAGGTGGAATGGACCCCGAGATGCTCTGACTCGAAGTAAGGCCGTATATCCCTGCAGTGAATTGAGTGCAGGCTCGACTTGCATCTCCCAAAACGAAGGGATGTCTGAATCCCCTGTGGAGACCACAGAGAAAGACCTAGTTCTCCTCCTCATCGCGACAGGAGGCCTCACATCCTTTGAAAACTGGAGAGGTCCGTGGAGTTCAATGCTTCCAAAGGAGATGATGCCTGACTTCTCTTGAAAATGGATAGGAGTCCCAGGATCCCTGTTGCACGTGGAAAGGGACCCTGGGTCTCCCGACTCACATGGAGACGCGAGCCAATTGCCATGACGAGACTCGAGGAGAATCCCGGGTGTCCCTCCCACCTAGGCAGGAGTCCTGACTTCGCTGAACAAACACGTTTCTGGAAGGGCCCTCCCCGTCGTAACTCGAGAATATACCCCAGGTTGCGGTCGCAACTCGAGAAAAACCATGAGACTTCGCACTCGCCGCGAGATGAGGCCCGATTCCCCTGCACTGCGTGCAGAGCAATTCCGTGTTCCACATCAAACGTGAAAGGAGCCTTGATTTCCTTGATGGCACTCCAGAGAAAACCCAAAGTCACTGTCTCTAGTCTAGAGGGTTCCTGAGGTCACTGGTGCAAAAAGAAAGGGATCCGTGGACCCCAAATCATCTCGAGATGAGAGCTTAGTCCCTGGCTTCGACTCAAGAGGAATACCAACTTTCCACAAGCACCTCAAGAGGAGGCTTCTCTCAGCTGCAGGTATGTGAGAGGGACCCTGAGTTTGTGGCCTCAAGTGGAATGGACACCGAGATGCTCTGACTGGAAGTAAGGCTGGATATCCCTGCAGTGAATGGAATGCAGGCTCGTCTTGCATCGCCCAAGACAAAGGGATGTCTGAATCCCCTGTGGAGACCACAGAGAAAGACCGAGTTCTCCGCCTCATCGCGACCGGAGGCCTCATATCCTTTGAAAACTCGAGAGGTCCGAGGAGATCAATGCTTCCAAAGGAGACGATGCCTGACTCCTCTTGAAAATGGATAGGAGTCCCAGGATCCCTGTGGCACGTGGAAAGGGACCCTGGGTCTCCCGCCTCACGTGGAGACACGTCCCAATTGCCATGGCAAGACTCGAGGAGAATCCCGAGGTGTCCCTTGCACCTAGGCAGGAGTCCTGACGTCGCTGAACAAACACGTGTCTGGAAGGGCCCTCCCCGTCGTAACTCGAGAATATACCCCAGGTTCCAGCCGCAACTCGAGAAAAACCATGAGACTTCCCCCTCGCCGCGACATGAGGCCCGATTCCCCTGCACTGCGTGCAGAGCAATTCCGTGTTCCACATCAAACGTGAAAGGAGCCTTGATTTCCTTAATGGCACTCCAGAGAAAACCCAAGATCACTGTCTCAAGTCTAGAGGGATCCTGAGGTCATTGGAGCAACAAGAAAGGGCTCCGTGGACCCGAAATCAACTCGAGATGAGAGCTTTGTCCCTGACTTCGACTCAAGAGGTATACCAACGTTCCACAAGCACCTCAAGAGGAGGCTTCTCTCAGCTGCAGGTATGTGAGAGGGACCCTGAGTTTGTGGCCTGAAGTGAAATGGACATCGAGATGCTCTGACTCGAAGTAAGGCCAGATATCCCTGCAGTAAATTGAATGCAGGCTCGTCTTGCATCTCCCAAGACGAAGGGATGTCTGAATCCCCTGTGGAGACCACAGAGAAAGACCTAGTTCTCCGCCTCATCTCGACCGGAATCCTCACATCCTTTGAAAACTCGAGAGGTCCGCGTAGATCAATGCTTTCAAAGGAGACGATGCCTGAGTCCTCTTGAAAATGGATAGGAGTCCCAGGATCCCTGTGGCACGTGGAAAGGGACCATGGGTCTCCCGCCTCACGTGGAGACGCTTCCCAATTGCCATGCCGAGACTCGAGGAGAATCCCGGGTGTCCCTAGCACCTAGGCAGGAGTCCTGACGTCGCTGAACAAACACGTGTCTGGAAGGGCCCTCCCTGTCGTAACTCGAGAATATACCCCAGGTTCCGGCCGCAACTCGAGAAAAAACATGAGACTTCCCCCTCGCCGCGAGATGAGGCCTGATTCCCCTGAACTGTGTGTAGAGCAATTCCGTGTTCCACATCAAACGTGAAAGGAGCCTTGATTTCCTTGATGGCACTCCAGATAAAACCCAAGATCACTGTCTCAAGTCTAGAGGGATCCTGAGGTCACTGTAGCAACACGAAAGGGTTCCGTGGACCCCAAATCAACCCGAGATGGGAGCTTAGTCCCTGGCTTCGACTCAAGAGGAATACCAAATTTCCATAAGCATCTATAGGTGGCTTCTCTCAGCTACAAGTATGTGAGAGGGACCATGACTTTGTGGCCTCAAGTGGAATGGACACCGAGATGCTCTGACTCGAAGTAAGGCCGGATGTCCCTGCAGTGAATTGAATGCAGGCTCGACTTGCATCTCCCAAGACGAAGGGATGTCTGAATCCCCTGTGGAGACCACAGAGAAAGACCTAGTTCTCCGCCTCATCGCGACCGGAGGCCTCACATCCTTTGAAAACTCGAGAGGTGCGCGGAGATCAATGCTTCCAAAGGAGACGATGCCTGACTCCTCTTGAAAATGGATAGGAGTCCCAGGATCCCTGTGGCACGTGGAACGGGACCCTGGGTCTCCCGCCTCACGTGGAGACGCGTCCCAATTGCCATGACAAGCCTCGAGGAGAATCCCGAGGTGTCCCTAGCACCAAGGCAGGAGTCCTGACATCGCTGAACAAACACGTTTCTGGAAGGGCCCTCCCCGGCGTAACTCGAGAATATACCCCAGGTTCCGGCCGCAACTCGAGAAAAACCATGAGACTTCCCAATCGCCGCGAGTTTAGGCCCGATTCCCCAGAACTGCGTGCAGAGCAATTCCGTGTTCCATATCAAACCTGAAAGGAGAATTGATTTCCTTGATGGCACTCCAGAGAAAACCCAAGATCACTGTCTCAAGTCTACAGGGATCCTGAGGTGACTGGAGCACCACGAAAGGGCTCCGTGGACCCCAAATCAACTCGAGATGAGAGCTTAGTCCCTGGCTTCGACTCAAGAGGAATACCAACTTTCCACAAGCACCTCAAGAGGAGGCTTCTCTCAGCTACAGGTATGTGAGAGGGACCCTGAGTTTGTGGAATCAGGTGGAATGGACCCCGAGATGCTCTGACTCGAAGTAAGGCCGTATATCCCTGCAGTGAATTGAGTGCAGGCTCGACTTGCATCTCCCAAAACGAAGGGATGTCTGAATCCCCTGTGGAGACCACAGAGAAAGACCTAGTTCTCCTCCTCATCGCGACAGGAGGCCTCACATCCTTTGAAAACTGGAGAGGTCCGTGGAGTTCAATGCTTCCAAAGGAGATGATGCCTGACTTCTCTTGAAAATGGATAGGAGTCCCAGGATCCCTGTTGCACGTGGAAAGGGACCCTGGGTCTCCCGACTCACATGGAGACGCGAGCCAATTGCCATGACGAGACTCGAGGAGAATCCCGGGTGTCCCTCCCACCTAGGCAGGAGTCCTGACTTCGCTGAACAAACACGTTTCTGGAAGGGCCCTCCCCGTCGTAACTCGAGAATATACCCCAGGTTGCGGTCGCAACTCGAGAAAAACCATGAGACTTCGCACTCGCCGCGAGATGAGGCCCGATTCCCCTGCACTGCGTGCAGAGCAATTCCGTGTTCCACATCAAACGTGAAAGGAGCCTTGATTTCCTTGATGGCACTCCAGAGAAAACCCAAGATCAGTGTCTCAAGTCTAGAGGGATCCTGAGGTCACTCTAGCAACACGAAAGGGCTCCGTGGACCCCAAATCAACTCGAGATGAGAGCTTAGTCCCTGGCTTCGACTCAAGAGGAATACCGATTTCCGCAAGCACCTCAAGAGGAGGCTTCTCTCAGCTACAGGTATGTGAGAGGGATCCTGAATTTGTGGCCTCAAGTGGAATGTACACCGAGATGCTCTGACTCAAAGTAAGGCCGGATATCCCTGCAGTGAATTGAATGCAGGCTCGTCTTGCATCTCCCAAGACGAAGGGATGTCTGAATCCCCTGTGGAGACGACAGAGAAAGACCTAGTTCTCTGCCTCATCGCGACCAGAGGCCTCACATCCTTTGAAAACTCGAGAGGCCTGCGGAGATCAATGCTTCCAAAGGAGACGATGCCTGACTCCTCTTGAAAATGGATAGGAGTCCCAGGATCCCTGTGGCACGTGGAAAGGGACCCTGGGTCTCCCGCCTCACGTGGAGACGCGGCCCAATTGCCATGCCAAGACTCGAGGAGAATCCCGAGGTGTCCCTCGCACCTAGGCAGGAGTCCTGTCGTCGCTGAACAAACACGTGTCTGGAAGGGCCCTCCCCGTCATAACTCGAGAATATACCCCATGTTCCGGCCGCAGCTCGAGAAAAACCATGAGACTTCCCCCTCACCGCGAGATGAGGCCCGATTCCCCTGCACTGCATGCAGAGCAATTCCGTGTTCGACATCAAACGTGAAAGGAGCCTTGATTTCCTTGATGGCACTCCAGAGAAAACCCAAGTTCACTGTCTCAAGTCTAGAGGGATCCTGAGGTCACTGGAGCACCAAGAAAGGCCTCCGTGGACCCCAAATCAACTCGAGATGAGAGCTTAGTCCCTGGCTTCGACTCAAGAGGAATACCAACTTTCCACAAGCACCTCAAGAGGAGGCTTCTCTCAGCTACAGGTATGTGAGAGGGCCCCGGAGTTTGTGGCCTCAAATGGAATGGACACCGAGATGCTCTGACTCGAAGTAAGGCCGGATATCCCTGCAGTGAATTGAATGCAGGCTCGTCTTGCATCTCCCAAGACGAAGGGATGTCTGAATCCCCTGTGGAGACCACAGAGAAAGACCGAGTTCTCCGCCTCATCGCGACCGGAGGCCTCACATCCTTTGAAAACTCGAGAGGTCCCCGGAGATCAATGCTTCCAAAGGAGACGATGCCTGACTCCTCTTGAAAATGGATAGGAGTCCCAGGATTCCTGTGGCACGTGGAAAGGGACCCTGGGTCTCCCGCCTCACGTGGAGACGCGTCCAAATTGCCATGCCAAGATTCCAGGAGAATCCCGAGGTGTCCCTCGCACCTAAGCAGGAGTCCTGACGTCGCTGAACAAACACGTGGCTGGAAGTGCCCTCCCCGTCGTAACTCGAGAATATACCCCAGGTTCCGGCCGCAACTCGAGAAAAACCATGAGATTTTCCCCTCGCCGCGAGTTGAGGCCCGATTCCCTGCACTGCATGCAGAGCAATTCCGTGTTCCACATCAAACGTGAAAGGAGCCTTGATTTCCTTGATGGCACTCCAGAGAAAACCCAAGATCACTGTCTCAAGTCTAGAGGGATCCTGAGGTCACTGGAGCAACATGAAATGGCTCCGTGGACGCCAAATCAACTCGAGATGAGAGCTTAGTCCCCGGCTTAGACTCAAGAGGAATAGCAACTTTCCACAAGCACCTCAAGAGGAGGCTTCTCTCAGCTACAGGTATATTTGAGGGACCCCGAGTTTGTGGCCTCAAGTGGAAAGGACACCGAGATGCTCTGACTCGAAGTAAGACCGGATATCCCTGCAGTGAATTGAATGCAGGCTCGTCTTGCATCTCCCAAGACGAAGGGTTGTCTGAATCCCCTGTGGAGACCACAGAGAAAGACCTACTCCTCCGCCTCATAGCGACCGGAGGCCTCACATCCTTTGAAAACTGGAGAGGTCTGAAGAGATCAATGCTTCTAAAGGAGACGAGGCCTGACTCTTCTTGAAAATGGATAGGAGTCCCAGGATCTCTGTGGCCCTTGGAAAGGGAACCTGGGTCTCCAGCCTCACATGGGGACACGTCCCAATTGCCATGCCAGACTCGAGGAGAATCCCGAGGTGTCCCTCGCACCTAGGCAGGAGTCCTGACGTCGCTGAACAAACACATGTCTGGAAGGGACCTCCCCGTCGTAACTCGAGAATATACCCCAGGTTCCGGCCGCAACTCGAGAAAAACCATGAGACTTCCCCCTCGCCGCGAGATGAGGCCCGATTCCCCTGCCCTGCGTGCAGAGCAATTCCGTATTCCACATCAAAAATGAAAGGAGCCTTGATTTCCTTGATGGCACTCCAGAGAAAACCCAAGATCAGTGTCTCAAGTCTAGAGGGATCCTGAGGTCACTGGAGCAACACGAAAGGGCTCCAAGGACCCCAAATCAACTCGAGATGAGAGCTTAGTCCCTGGGTTAGACTCAAGAGGAATACCAAATTTCCACAAGCACCTCAAGAGGAAGCTTCTCTCAGCTACAGGTATGTGAGAGGAACCCTGAATTTGTGGCCTCAAATGCAATGGACACCGAGATGCTCTGACTCGAAGTAAGGCCGGATATCCCTGCAGTGAATTGAATGCAGGCTCGTCTTGCATCTCCCAAGAAGAAGGGATGTCTGAATCCCCTGTGGAGACCACAGAGAAAGACCGAGTTCTCCGCCTCATCGCGACCGGAGGCCTCACATCCTTTGAAAACTCGAGAGGTCCGCGGAGATCAATGCTTCCAAAGGAGACGAAGCCTGACTCCTCTTGAAAATGGATAGGAGTCCCAGGATCCCTGTGCCACGTGGAAAGGGACCCTGGGTCTCCCGCCTCACGTGGAGACCCGTCCCAATTGCCATGCCAAGACTCGAGGAGAATCCCGAGGTGTCCCTCGCACCTAGGCAGGAGTCCTGACTTCGCTGAACAAACACGTGTCTGGAAGGGCCCTCCCCGTCGTAACTCGAGAATATACCCCAGGATCCGGCCGCAACTCGAGAAAAACCATGAGATTTCCCCCTCGCCGCGAGTTGAGGCCCGATTCCCCTGCACTGCATGCAGAGCAATTCCGTGTTCCTCATCAAACGTGAAAGGAGCCTTGATTTCCTTGATGGCACTCCAGAGAAAACCCAATATCACTGTCTCAAGTCTAGAGGGATCCTGAGGTCACTGGAGCAACATGAAAGGGCTCCGTGGACCCCAAATCAACTCGAGATGAGAGCTTAGTCCCTGGCTTCGACTCAAGAGGAATACCAACTTTCCACAAGCATCTCAAGAGGAGGCTTCTCTCAGCTTCAGGTATATTTCAGGGACCCCGAGTTTGTGGCCTCAAGTGGAAAGGACACCGAGATGCTCTGACTCGAAGTAAGGCCGGATATCCCTGCAGTGAATTGAATGCAGGCTCGTCTTGCATCTCCCAAGAAGAAGGGATGTCTGAATCCCCTGTGGAGACCACAGAGAAAGACCGAGTTCTCCGCCTCATCACGACCAGATGCCTCACATCCTTTGAAAACTCGAGAGGTCTGCGGAGATCAATGCTTCCAAAGGAGACGATGCCTGACTCCTCTTGAAAATGGATAGGAGTCCCAGGATCCCTGTGGCACGTTTAAAGGGACATTGGGTCTCCCGCCTCACGTGGAGACGCGTCCCAATTGCCATCCCAAGACTCGAGGAGAATCCCGAAGTGTCCCTCGCACTTAGGCAGGAGTCCTGACGTCGCTCAACAAACACGTGTCTGGAAGGGCCCTCCCCGTCGTAACTCGAGAATATACCCCAGGTTCGGGCCTCAACTCGAGAAAAACCATGAGATTTCCCCCTCGCCGCGAGTTGAGGCCCGATTCCCCTGCACTGCATGCAGAGCAATTCCATTTTCCACATCAAACGTGAAAGTAGCCTTGATTTCCTTGATGGCACTCCAGAGAAAACCCAAGATCACTGGCTCAAGTCTAGAGGGATCCTGAGGTCACTGGAGCAACATGAAAGGGCTCCATGGACCCCAAATCAACTCGAGATGAGAGCTTAGTCCCTGGCTT
Source organism: Dama dama (assembly GCF_033118175.1). NCBI lineage: Eukaryota > Metazoa > Chordata > Mammalia > Artiodactyla > Cervidae > Dama > Dama dama. Next base: position 4,189,490 of record NW_026870893.1, on the reverse strand, counting down.
CGACACAAGTGGAATACCAACTTTCCACAAGCAACTCAAGAGGAGGCTTCTCTCAGCTACAGGTATGTGAGAGGGACCCTGAGTTTGTGGCCTCAAGTGGAATGGACACCGAGATGCTCTGACTCGAAGTAAGGCCGGATATCCCTGCAGTGAATTGAATGCAGGCACGTCTTGCATCTCCCAAGACGAAGGGATGTCTGAATCCCCTGTGGAGTCCACAGAGAAAGACCTAGTCCTCCGCCTCATCGCGACCGGAGGCCTCACATCCTTTGAAAACTCGAGAGGTCCGCGGAGATCAATGCTTCCAAAGGAGACGATGCCTGACTCCTCTTGAAAATGGATAGGAGTCCCAGGATCCCTGTGGCACGTGGAAAGGGACCCTGGGTCTCCCGCCTCACGTGGAGACGCGTCCCAATTGCCATGCCAAGACTCGAGGAGAATCCCGAGGTGTCCCTCGCACCTATGCAGGAGTCCTGACGTCGCAGAACAAACACGTGTCTGGAAGGGCCCTCCCCGTCGTAACTCGAGAATATACCCCAGGTTCCGGCCGCAACTCGAGAAAAACCATGAGACTTCCCCCTCGCCGCGAGATGAGGCCCGATTCCCCTGCACTGCGTGCACAGCAATTCCGTGTTCCACATCAAATGTGAAAGGAGCCTTGATTTCCTTGCTGGCACTCCACAGAAAACCCAAGATCACTGTCTCAAGTCTAGAGGGATCCTGAGGTCACTGGAGCAACACGAAAGGGCTCCGTGGACCCCAAATCAACTCGAGATGAGAGCTTAGTCCCTGGCTTCGACTCAAGACGAATACCAACTTTCCACAAGCACCTCAAGAGGAGGCTTCTCTCAGCTACAGGTATGTGAGAGGGACCCTGAGTTTGTGGCCTCAAGTGGAATGGACACCGAGATGCTGTGACTCGAAGTAAGACAAGATATCCCTGGAGTGATTTGAATGCAGGCTCATCTTGCATCTCCCAAGACGAAGGGATGTCTGAATCCCCTGTGGAGTCCACAGAGAAAGACCTAGTCTTCCGCCTCATCGCGACCGGAGGCCTCACATCCTTTGAAAACTCGAGAGGTCCGCGGAGATCAATGCTTCCAAAGGAGACGATGCCTGACTCCTCTTGAAAATGGATAGGAGTCCCAGGATCCCTGTGGCACGTGGAAAGGGACCCTGAGTCTCCCGCCTCACGTGGAGACGCGTCCCAATTGCCATGCCAAGACTCGAGGAGAATCCCGAGGTGTCCCTCGCACCTAGGCAGGAGTCCTGACGTCGCTGAACAAACACGTGTCTGGAAGGGCCCTCCCCGTCGTAACTCGAGAATATACCCCAGGTTCCGGCCGCAACTCGAGAAAAACCATGAGACTTCCCCCTCGCTGCGAGATGAGGCCCGATTCCCCTGCACTGCGTGCAGAGCAATTCCGTGTTCCACATCAAACGTGAAAGGAGCCTTGATTTCCTTGATGGCACTCCAGAGAAAACCCAAGATCACTGTCTCAAGTCTAGAGGGATCCTGAGGTCACTGGAGCAACACGAAAGGGCTCCGTGGACCCCAAATCAACTCGAGATGAGAGCTTAGTCCCTGGCTTCGACTCAAGAGGAATACCAAGTTTCCAAAAGCACCTCAAGAGGAAGCTTCTCTCAGATACAGGTATGTGAGAGGGACCCTGAGTTTGTGGCCTCAAGTGGAATGGACACCGAGATGCTCTGACTCGAAGTAAGGCCGGATATCCCTGCAGTGAATTGAATGCCGGCTCGTCTTGCATCTCCCAAGACGAAGGGATGTCTGAAGCCCCTGTGGAGACCATAGAGAAAAATCTAGTCCTCCGCCTCATTGCGACCGGAGGCCTCACATCCTTTGAAAACTCGAGAGGTCCGCGGAGATCAATGCTTCCAAAGGAGACGATGCCTGACTCCTCTTGAAAATGGATAGGAGCCCCAGATTCCCTGTGGCACGTCGAAAGGGACCCTGGGTCTCACGCCTCACGTGGAGACGCGTCTCAATTGCCATGGCAAGACTCGAAGAGAATCCCGAGGTGTCCCTCGCACCTAGGCAGGAGTCCTGACGTCGATGAACAAACACGTGTCAGGAAGGGCCCTCCCCGTCGTAACTCGAGAATATACCCCAGGTTCTGGCCGCAACTCGAGAAAAACCATGAGACTTCCCCCTCGCCGCGAGATGAGGCCCGATTCCCCTGCCCTGCGTGCAGAGCAATTCCGTGTTCGACATCAAAAGTGAAAGGAGCCTTGATTTCCTTGATGGCACTCCAGAGAAAACCCAAGATCACTGTCTCAAGTCTAGAGGGATCCTGAGGTCACTGGAGCAACACGAAAGGGCTCCGTGGACCCCAAATCAACTCGAGATGAGAGCTTAGTCCCTGGCTTCGACTCAAGAGGAATACCAACTTTCCACAAGCACCTCAAGAGGAGGCTTCTCTCAGCTACAGGTATATGAGAGGGGCCCTGAGTTTGTGGCCTCAAGTGGAATGGACACCGAGATGCTCTGACTCGAAGTAAGGCCAGATATCCCTGCAGTGAATTGAATGGAGGCTCGTCTTGCATCTCTCAAGATGAAGGGTTGTCTGAGTCCCCTGTGGAGACCACAGAGAAAGACCTAGTCCTCCGCCTCAACGCGAACGGAGGCCTCACATCCTTTGAAAACTCGAGAAGTCCGCGGATATCAATGCTTCCAAAGGAGACGATGCCTAACTCTTCTTGAAAATGGATAGGAGTCCCAGGATCCCTGTGGCTCGTGGAAAGGGACACTGGGTCTCCCGTCTCACGTGGAAACACGTCCCAATTGCCATGCCAAGACTCGTGGAGAATCCCGAGTTGTCCCTCGCACCTAGGCAGGAGTCCAGACGTCGCTGAACAAACACGTGTCTGGAAGGGCCCTCCCCGTCGTAACTCGAGAATATACCCCAGGTTCCGGCCGCAACTCGAGAAAAACCATGAGACTTCCCCCTCGCCGCGACATGAGGCCCGATTCCCCTGCACTGCGTGCAGAGCAATTCCGTGTTCCACATCAAACGTGAAAGGAGCCTTGATTTCCTTGATGGCACTCCAGAGAAAACCCAAGATCACTGTAACAAGTCTAAAGGGATCCTGAGGTCACTGGAGCAACAGGAAAGGGCTCCGTGGACCCCAAATCAACTCGAGATGAGAGCTTAGTCCCTGGCTTTCACTCAAGAGGAATACCAACTTTCCACAAGCACCTCAAGAGGAGGCTTCTCTCAGCTACAGGTATGTGAGAGGGACCCTGAGTTTTTGGCCTCAAGTGGAATGGACACGGAGATGCTCTGACTCGAAGTAAGGCCGGATATCCATGCAGTGAATTGAATGCAGGCTCGACTTGCATCTCCCAAGACCAACGGATGTCTGAATCCCCTGTGGAGACCACAGAGAAAGACCTAGTCCTCCGCCTCAACGCGATCGGAGGCCTCACATCCTTTGAAAACTCGAGAGGTCTGCGGAGATCAATGCTTGCAAAGGAGACGATGCCTGACTCCTCTTGAAAATGGATAGGAGTCCCAGGATCCCTGTGGCACGTGGAAAGGGACCCTGCGTCTCCCGCCTCACGTGGAGACGCGTCCCAATTGCCATGCCAAGACTCAAGGAAAATCCCGAGGTGTCCCTCGCACCTAGGCAGGAGTCCTGACGTCGCTGAACAAACACGTGTATGGAAGGGCCCTCCCCGTCGTAACTCGAGAATATACCCCAGGTTCCGGCCTCGACTCGAGAAAAACCATGAGACTTCCCCCTCGCCGCGAGATGAGGCCCGATTCCCCTGCACTGCGTCCAGAGCAATTCCGTGTTCCACGTCAAACGTGAAAGGAGCCTTGATTTCCTTGATGACACTCCAGAGAAAACCCAAGATCACTGTCTCAAGTCTAGAGGGATCCTGAGGTCACTGGAGCAACACGAAAGGGCTCCGTGGACCCCAAATCAACTCGAGATGAGAGCTTAGTCCCTGGCTTCGACTCAAGAGGAATACCAACTTTCCACAAGCACCTCAAGAGGAGGCTTCTCTCAGCTACAGGTATGTGAGAGGGACCCTGAGTTTGTGGCCTCAAGTGGAATGGACACCGAGATGCTCTGACTCGAAGTAAGGCCGGATATCCCTGCAGTGAATTGAATGCAGGCTCGTCTTGCATCTCCCAAGACGAAGGAATGTCTGAATCCCCTGTGGAGACCACAGAGAAAGACCTAGTTCTCCGCCTCATCGCGACCGGAGGCCTCATATCCTTTGAAAACTCGAGAGGTCCGCGGAGATCAATGCTTCCAAAGGAGACGATGCCTGACTCTTCTTGAAAATGGATAGGAGTCCCAGGATCCCTGAATCACGTGGAAAGGGACCCTGGGTCTCCCACCTCACGTGGAGACGCGTCCCAATTGCCATGCCAAGACTCGAGGAGAATCCCAAGTTGTCCCTCGGACCTAGGCAGGAGTCCTGACGTCGCTGAACAAACACGTGTCTGGAAGGGCACTCCCCGTCCGAACTCGAGAATATACCCCAGGTTCTGGCCGCAACTCGAGAAAAACCATGAGACTTCCCCCTCACCACGAGATGAGGCCCGATTCCCCTGCCCTGCGTGCAGAGCAATTCCGTGTTCGACATCAAAAGTGAAAGGAGCCTTGATTTCCTTGATGGCACTCCAGAGAAAACCCAAGATCACTGTCTCAAGTCTAGAGGGATCCTGAGGTCACTGGAGCAACACGAAAGGGCTCCGTGGACCCCAAATTAACTCGAGATGAGAGCTTAGTCCATGGCTTCGACTCAAGAGGAATACCAACTTTCCACAAGCACCTCAAGAGGAGGGTTCTCTCAGCCACAGGTATGTGAGAAGGACCCTGAGTTTGTGGCCTCAAGTGGAATGGACACCGAGATGCTCTGACTCGAAGTAAGGCCAGATATCCCTGCAGTGAATTGAAAGCAGGCTCGTCTTGCATCTGCCAAGACGAAGGCATGTCTGAATCCCCTGTGGAGACCACAGAGAAAGAACTAGTTCTCCGCCTCATCGCGACCGGAGGCCTCACATCCTTTGAAAACTCGAGAGGTCCGCGGAGATCAATGCTTCCAAAGGAGACGATGCCTGACTCCTCTTGAAAATGGATAGGAGTCCCAGGATCCCTGTGGCACGTAGAAAGGGACCCTGGTCTCCCGCCTCACGTGGAGACGCGTCCCAATGGCCATGCCTAGACTCGAGGAGAATCCCAAGGTGTCCCTCGCACCTAGGCAGGAGTCCTGACGTCGCTGAACAAACATGTGTCTGGAAGGGCCCTCCCCGTCGTAAGTCGAGAATATACCCCAGGTTCCGGCCGCAACTCGAGAAAAACCATCAGACTTCCCCCTCGCCGCGAGATGAGACCCGATTCCCCTCAACTGCGTGCAGAGCAATTCCGTGTTCCACATCAAAATTGAAAGGAGCCTTGATATCCTTGATGGCACTCCAGAGAAAACCCAAGATAACTGTCTCAAGTCTAGAGGGATCCTGAGGTCACTGGAGCAACACGAAAGGGCTCCGTGGACCCCAAATCAACTCGAGATGAGAGCTTAGTCCCTGGCTTCGACTTAAGAGGAATACCAACTTTCCACAAGCACCTCAAGAGGAGGCTTCTCTCAGCTACAGTTATGTGAGAGGGACCCTGATTTTGTGGCCTCAAGTGGAATGGACACCGAGATGCTCTGACTCAAAATAAGGCCGAATATCCCTGCAGTGAATTGAATGCAGGCTCTTCATGCATCTCCCCAGACGAAGGGATGTCTGAATCCCCAGTGGAGACCACAGAGAAAGACCTAGTTCTCCACCTCATCGCGACCGGAGGCCTCACATCCTTTGAAAACCCGAGAGGTCCGCGGAGATCAATGCTTCCAAAGGAGAAGATGCCTGACTCATCTTGAAAATGGATAGGAGTCCCAGGATCCCTGAGGCACGTGGAATGGGACACTGGGTCTCCCGCCTCACGTGGAGACGCGTCCCAATTGCCATGCCAAGACTCGAGGAGAATCCCGAGTTGTCCCTCGCACCTAGGCAGGAGTCCTGACGTCGCTGAACAAACACGTGTCTGGAAGGGCCCTCCCCGTCGTAACTCGAGAATATACCCCAGGTTCAGGCCGCAACTCGAGAAAAACCATGAGACTTCCCCCACGCCGCGACATGAGGCCCGATTCCCCTGCACTGCGTGCAGAGCAATTCCGTGTTCCACATCAAACGTGAAAGGAGCCTTGATTTCCTTGATGGCACTCCAGAGAAAACCCAAGATCACTGTCTCAAGTCTAGAGGGGTCCTGAAGTCACTGGAGCAACAGGAAAGGGCTCCGTGGACCCCAAATCAACTCAAGATGAGAGCTTAGTCCCTGGCTTCGACTCAAGAGGAATACCAACTTTCCACAAGTACCTCAAGAGGAGGCTTCTCTCAGCTACAGGTATGTGAGAGGGACCCTGAGTTTGTGGCCTCAAGTGGAATGGACACCGAAATGCTCTGACTCGAAGTAAGGCCAGATATCCCTGCAGTGAATTGAATGCAGGCTCGTGTTGCATCTCCCAAGACGATGGGTTGTCTGAATCCCCTGTGGAGACCACAGAGAAAGACCTAGTCCTCCGCCTCATTGCGACCGGAGGCCTCACATCCTTTGAAAACTCGAGAGGTCCGCGGAGATCAATGCTTCCAAAGGAGACGATGCCTGACTCCTCTTGAAAATGGATAGGAGTCCCAGGATCCCTGTGGCACGTCGAAAGGGACCCTGGGTCTCCCGCCTCACGTGGAGATGCGTCTCAATTGCCATGCCAAGACTCGAGGAGAATCCCGAGGTGTCCCTCGCACCTAGGCAGGAGTCCTGACGTTGATGAACAAACACGTGTCTGGAAGGGCCCTCCCCGTCGTAACTCGAGAATATACCCCAGGTTCCGGCCGCAACTCGAGAAAAACCATGAGACTTCCCCCTCGCCGCGACATGAGGACTGATTCCCCTGCACTGCGTGCAGAGCAATTCCGTGTTCCACATCAAACGTGAAAGGAGCCTTGATTTCCATGACGGCACTCCAGAGAAACCCCAAGATCACTGTCTCAAGTCTAGAGGGATCCTGAGGTCACTGTAGCAACACAAAAGGGCTCCGAGGACCCCAAATCAACTCGAGATTAGAGCTTAGTCCCTGGCTTTGACTCAAGAGGAATACCAACTTTCCACAAGCACCTCAAGAGGAGGCTTCTCTCAGCTACAGGTATGTGAGAGGGACCCTGAGTTTTTGGCCTCAAGTGGAATGGACACGGAGATGCTCTGACTCGAAGTAAGGCCGGATATCCATGCAGTGAATTGAATGCAGGCTCGTCTTGCATCTCCCAAGACCAACGGATGTCTGAATCCCCTGTGGAAACCACAGAGAAAGACCTAGTCCTCCGCCTCAACGCGATCGGAGGCCTCACATCCTTTGAAAACTCGAGAGGTCTGCGGAGATCAATGCTTGCAAAGGAGACGATGCCTGACTCCTCTTGAAAATGGATAGGAGTTCCAGGATCCCTGTGGCACGTGGAAAGGGACCCTGCGTCTCCCGCCTCACGTGGAGACGCGTCCCAATTGCCATGCCAAGACTCAAGGAAAAGCCCGAGGAGTCCCTCGCACCTAGGCTGGAGTTCTTACGTCACTGAACAAACACGTGTATGGAAGGGACCTCCCCGTCGTAACTCGAGAATATACCCCAGGTTCCGGCCTCGACTCGACAAAAACCATGAGACTTCCCCCTCGCCGCGAGATGAGGCCCGATTCCCCTGCACTGCGTCCAGAGCAATTCCGTGTTCCACATCAAACGTGAAAGGAGCCTTGATTTCCTTGTTGACACTCCAGAGAAAACCCAAGATCACTGTCTCAAGTCTAGAGGGATCCTGAGGTCACTGGAGCAACACGAAAGGGCTCCGTGGACCCCAAATCAACTCGAGATGAGAGCTTAGTCCCTGGCTTCGACTCAAGAGGAATACCAACTTTCCACAAGCACCTCAAGAGGAGGCTTCTCTCAGCTACAGGTATGTGAGAGGGACCCTGAGTTTTTGGCCTCAAGTGGAATGGACACCGAGATGCTCTGACTCCAAGTAAGGCCGGATATCCCTGCAGTGAATTGAATGCAGGCTCGTCTTGCATCTCCCAAGACGAAGGAATGTCTGAATCCCCTGTGGAGACCACAGAGAAAGACCTAGTACTCCGCCTCATCGCGACCGGAGGCCTCATATCCTTTGAAAACTCGAGAGGTCCGCGGAGATCAATGCTTCCAAAGGAGACGATGCCTGACTCCTCTTGAAAATGGATAGGAGTCCCAGGATCCCTGAATCACGTGGAAAGGGACCCTGGGTCTCCCGCCTCACGTGGAGACGCGTCCCAATTGCCATGCCAAGACTCGAGGAGAATCCCAAGTTGTCCCTCGCACCTAGGCAGGAGTCCTGACGTCGCTGAACAAACACGTGTCTGGAAGGGACCTCACCGTCGTAACTCGGGAATATACCCCAGGTTCCGGCCGCAACTCGAGTAAAACCATGAGACTTCAAACTCGCCGCGAGATGAGGCCGAATTTCCCTGCACTGCGTGCAGAGCAATGCCGTGTTCCACATCAAAGTTGAAAGGAGCCTTGATATCCTTGATGGCACTCCAGAGAAAACCCAAGATCACTGTCTCAAGTCTAGAGGGATCCTGAGGTCACTGTAGCAACAGGAAAGGTCTCCGTGGACCCCAAATCAAGTCGAGATGAGAGCTTAGTCCCTGGCTTCGACTCAAGAGGAATACCAGCTTTCCACAAGCACCTCAAGAGGAGGCTTCTCTCAGCTACAGTTATGTGAGAGGGACCCTGATTTTGTGGCCTCAAGTGGAATGCACACCGATATGCTCTGACTCGAAGTAAGGCCGAATATCCCTGCAGTGAATTGAATGCAGGCTCGTCTTTCATCTCCCAAGACGAAGGGATGTCTGAATCTCCTGTGGAGACCACAGAGAAAGACCTAGTTCTCCACCTCATCGCGACCGGAGGCCTCACATCCTATGAAAACTCGAGAGGTCTGCGGAGATCAATGCTTCCAAAGGAGACGATGCCTGACTCCTATTGAAAATGGATAGGAGTCCCAGGATCCCTGTGGCACGTGGAGAGGGACCCTGGGTCTCCCGCCTCACGTGGAGACGCGTCCCAATTGCCATGCCAAGACTTGAGGAGAATCCCGAGGTGTCCCTCGCACCTAGGCAGGAGTCCTGACGTCGCTGAACAAACACGTGTCTGGAAGGGCACTCCCCGTCGGAACTCGAGAATATACCCCAGGTTCTGGCCGCAACTCGAGAAAAACCATGAGACTTCCACCTCACCATGAGATGAGGCCCTATTCCCCTGCCCTGCGTGCAGAGCAATTCCGTGTTCGACATCAAAAGTGAAAGGAGCCTTGATTTCCTTGATGGCACTCCAGAGAAAACCCAAGATCACTGTCTCAAGTCTAGAGGGATCCTGAGGTCACTGGAGCAACACGAAAGGGCTCCGTGGACCCCAAATCAACTCGAGATGAGAGCTTAGTTCCTGGCTTCGACTCAAGAGGAATACCAACGTTTCACAAGCACCTAAAGAGGAGGCTTCTCTCAGCTACAGGTATGTGAGAGGGACCCTGAGTTTGTGGCCTCAAGTGGAATAGACACCGAGATGCTCTGACTCGAAGTAAGGCCGGATATCCCTGCAGTGAATTGAATGCAGGCTCGTCTTTCATCTCCCAAGACGAAGGGATGTCTGAATCCCCTGTGGAGACCACAGAGAAAGACCTAATTCTCCGCCTCATCGCGACCGGAGGGCTCACATTCTTTGAAAACTCGAGAGGTCTGCGGAGATCAATGCTTTCAAAGGAGACGATGCCTGACTCCTCTGGAAAATGGATACGAGTCCCAGGATCCCTGTGGCACGTGGAAAGGGACCCTGGGTCTCCCGCCTCACGTGGAGACGCGTCCCAATTGCCATGCCAAGGCTCGAGGAGAATCCGGAGGTGTCCCTCGCACCTAGGCAGGAGTCCTGACGTCGCTGAACAAACACGTGTCTGGAAGGGCCCTCCCCGTCGTAACTCGAGAATATACCCCAGGTTCCGGCCGCAACTCGAGAAAAACCATGAGACTTCCCCCTCGCCGCGAGATGAGGCCCGATTCCCCTGCACTACGTGCACAGCAATTCCGTGTTCCACATCAAACGTGAAAGGAGCCTTGATTTCCTTGATGGCACTCCACAGAAAACCCAAGATCACTGTCTCAAGTCTAGAGGGATCCTGAGGTCACTGGAGCAACAAGAAAGGGCTCCGTGGACCCCAAATCAACTCGAGATGAGAGCTTAGTCCCTGGCTTCGACTCAAGAGGAATACCAACTTTCCACAAGCACCTCAAGAGGAGGCTTCTCTCAGCTACAGGTATGTGAGAGGGACCCTGAGTTTGTGGCCTCAAGTGGAATGGACACCGAGATGCTGTGACTCGAAGTAAGACCAGATATCCCTGGAGTGAATTGAATGCAGGCTCATCTTGCATCTCCCAAGACGAAGGGATGTCTGAATCCCCTGTGGAGTCCACAGAGAAAGACCTAGTCCTCCGCCTCATCGCGACCGGAGGCCTCACATCCTTTGAAAACTCGAGAGGTCCGCGGAGATCAATGCTTCCAAAGGAGACGATGCCTGACTACTCTTGAAAATGGATAGGAGTCCCAGGATCCATGTGGCATGTGGAAAGGGACCCTGGGTCTCCCGCCTCACGTGGAGACGCGTCCCAATTGCCATGCCAAGACTCGAGGAGAATCCCGAGGTGTCCCTCGCACCTATGCAGGAGTCCTGACGTCGCTGAACAAACACGTGTAAGGAAAGGCCCTCCCCGTCGTAACTCGAGAATATACCCCAGGTTCCGGCCGCAACTCGAGATAAACCATGACACTTCCCCCTCGCCGCGAGATGAGGTCCGATTCCCCTGCAGTGCGTGCAGAGCAATTCCGTGTTCCACATCAAACGTGAAAGGAGCCTTGATTTCCTTGATGGCACTCCAGAGAAAACCCAAGGTCACTGTCTCAAGTCTGGAGGGATCCTGAGGTCACTGGAGCAACACGAAAGGGCTCCGTGGACCCCAAATCAACTCGAGATGAGAGCTTAGTCCCTGGCTTCGACTCAAGAGGAATACCAACTTTCCACAAGCACCTCAAGAGGAGGCTTCTCTCAACTACATGTATGTGAGAGGGACCCTGAGTTTGTGGCCTCAAGTGGAATGGACACCGAGATGCTCTGACTCGAAGTAAGGCTGGATATCCCTGCAGTGAATTGAATGCAGGCTCGTCTTGCATCTCCCAAGACGAAGGGTTGTCTGAATCCCCGTGGAGACCACAGAGAAAGACCTAGTCCTCCGTCTCAACGCGAACAGAGGCCTCACATCCTTTGAAAACTCGAGAAGTCCGCGGAGATCAATGCTTCCAAAGGAGACGATGCCTGACTCCTCTTGAAAATGGATAGGAGTCCCAGGATCCCTGTGGCACGTGGAAAGGGACCCTGGGTCTCCCGCCTCACGTGGAGACGCGTCCCAATTGCCATGCCAAGACTCGAGGAGAATCCCGAGGTGTCCCTCGCACCTAGGCAGGAATCCTGACGTCGCTGAACAAACACGTGTCTGGAAGGGCCCTCCCCGTCGTAGTCGAGAATATACCCCAGGTTCCGGCCGCAACTCGAGAAAAACCATGAGACTTCGCACTCGCCGCGAGATGAGGCCCGATTCCCCTGCACTGCGTGCAGAGCAATTCCGTGTTCCACATCAAACGTGAAAGGAGACTTGATTTCCTTGATGGCACTCCAGAGAAAACCCAAGATCACTGTCTCAAGTCTAGAGGGATCCTGAGGTCACTGGAGCAACACGAAAGGGCTCCGTGGACCCCAAATCAACTCGAGATGAGAGCTTAGTCCCTGGCTTCGACTCAAGAGGAATACCAAGTTTCCACAAGCACCTCAAGAGGAGGCTTCTCTCAGCTACAGGTATGTGAGAGGGACCCTGAGTTTGTGGCCTCAAGTCGAATGGACACCGAGATGCTCTGACTCGAAGTAAGGCCGATATCCCTGCAGTGAATTGAATGCAGGCTCGTCTTGCATCTCCCAAGACGAAGGGTTGTCTGAATCCCCTGTGGAGACCACAGAGAAAGACCTAGTTCTCCGCCTCATGGCGAACGGAGGCCTCACATCCTTTGAAAACTCGAGACGTCCGCGGAGATCAATGCTTCCAAAGGAGACGATGCCTGACTCCTCTTGAAAATGGATAGGAGTCCCAGGATCCCTGTGGCACGTGGAAAGGGACCCTGCTTCTCCCGCCTCACGTGGAGACGCGTCCCAATTGCCATGCGAAGACTCGAGGAGAATCCCGAGGTGTCCCTCGCACCTAGGCTGGAGTCCTTACGTCGCTGAACAAACACGTGTCTGGAAGGGCCCTCCCCGTCGTAACTCGAGAATACACCCCAGGTTCCGGCCGCAACTCGAGAAAAACCATGAGACTTCCCCCTCGCTGCGAGATGAGGCCCGATTCCCCTGCACTGCGTGCAGAGCAATTCCGTGTTCCACATCAAACGTGAAAGGAGCCTTGATGTCCTTGACGGCACTGCAGAGAAAACCCAAGATCACTATCTCAAGTCTAGAGGGATCCTGAGGTCACTGGAGCAACACGAAAGGGCTCCGTGGACCCCAAATCAACTCGAGATGAGAGCTTAGTCCCTGCCTTCGACTCAAGAGGAATACCAACTTTCCAAAAGCACCTCAACAGGAGGCTTCTCTCAGCTACAGGTATGTGAGAGGGACCCTGAGTTTGTGACCTCAAGTGGAATGGACACCGAGATGCTCTGACTCGAAGTAAGGCCAGATATCCCTGCAGTGAATTGAATGCAGGCTCGTCTTGCATCTCCCAAGACGAAGGGTTGTCTGAATCCCCTGTGGAGACCACAGAGAAAGACCTAGTCCTCCGCCTCAACGCGACCAGAGGCCTCACATCCTTTGAAAACTCGAGAGGTCTGCGGAGATCATTGCTTCCAAAGGAGACGATGCCTGACTCCTCTTGAAAATGGATAGGAGTCCCAGGATCCCTGTGACACGTGGAAAGGGACCCTGCGTCTCCCGCCTCAAGTGGAGACGCGTCCCAAATGCCATGCGAAGACTCGAGGAGAATCCCGAGGTGTCCCTCGCACCTAGGCTGGAGTCCTTACGTCGCTGAACAAACACGTGTATGGAAGGGACCTCCCCATCGTAAGTCGAGAATATACCCCAGGTTCCGGCCTCAACTCGAGAGAAACCATGAGTCTTCCCCCTCGCCGCGAGATGAGGCGCGATTCCTATGCACTGCGTCCAGAGCAATTCCGTGTTCCACATCAAACGTGAAAGGAGCCTTGATTTCCTTGATGACACTCCAGAGAAAACCCAAGATCACTGTCTCAAGTCTAGAGGGATGCTGAGGTCACTGGAGCAACACGAAAGGGCTCCGTGGACCCCAAATCAACTCGAGATGAGAGCTTAGTCCCTGGCTTCGACTCAAGAGGAATACCAACTTTCCAAAAGAACCTCAAGAGGAGGCTTCTCTCAGCTACAGGTATGTGAGAGGGACCCTGAGTTTGTGGCCTCAAGTGGAATGGACACGGAGATGCTCTGACTCGAAGTAAGGCCGGATATCCCTGCAGTGATTTGAAAGCGGGCTCGTCTTGCATCTCCCAAGACGAAGGGATGTCTGAATCCCCTGTGGACACCACAGAGAAAGACCTAGTTCTCCGCCTCATCGAGACCGGAGGCCTCCCATCCTTTGAAAACTCGAGAGGTCCGCGGAGATCAATGCTTCCAAAGGAGACGATGCCTGACTCTTCTTGAAAATGGATAGGAGTCCCAGGATCCCTGTGGCACGTGGAAAGGGACCCTGGGTCTCCCGCCTCACGTGGAGACGCGTACCAATTACCATGCCAAGACTCGAGGAGATTCCCGAGTTGTCCCTCGCACCTAGGCAGGAGTCCTGACGTCGCTGAACAAACACGTGTCTGGAAGGGCCCTCCCCGTCGTAACTCGAGAATATTCCCTAGGTTCCGACCGTAACTTCAGAAAAACAATGAAACATCCCCCTTGCCGCGAGATGAGGCCCGATTCCCATGCACTGTGTGCAGAGCAATTCCGTGTTCCACATCAAACTTGAAAGGAGCGTTGATTTCCTTGATGGCACCCCAGAGAAAACCCAAGATCACTGTCTCAAGTCTAGAGGGATCCTGAGGTCACTGGAGCAACACGAAAGGGCTCCGTGGACCCCAAATCAACTCGAGATGAGAGCTTAGTCCCTGGCTTCGACTCAAGAGGAATACCAACTTTCCATAAGCACCTCAAGAGGAGGCTTCTCTCAGCTACAGGTATGTGAGAGTGACCCTGAATTTGTGGCCTCAAGTGTAATGCACACCGAGATGCTCTGACTCGAAGTAAGGCCGGATATCCCTGCAGTGAATTGAATGCAGGCTCGTCTTGCATCTCCCAAGACGAAGGGATGTCTGAATGCCCTGTGGAGACGACAGAGAAAGACCTAGTCCGCCGCCTCATCGCGACCGGAGGCCTCACATCCTTTGAAAATTCGAGATGTCTGCGGAGATCAATGCTTCCAAAGGAGACGATGCCTGACTCCTCTTGAAAATGGATAGGAGTCCCGGGATCCCTGTGGCACGTGGAAAGGGACACTGGGTCTCCCGCCTCACGTGGAGACGGGTCCCAATTGCCATGCCAAGACTCGAGGAGAATCCCGAGGTGTACCTCGCACCTAGGCAGGAGTCCTGACGTCGCTGAACAACACGTGTCTGGAAGGGCCCTTCCCGTCGTAACTCTCGAATATACCCCAGGTTCCGGCCGCAACTCGAGAAAAACCATGAGACTTCCCCTTCGCCGCGAGATGAGGCCCAATTCCCGTGCACTGCGTGCAGAGCAATTCCGTGTTCCACATCAAACGTGAAAGGAGCCTTGATGTCCTTGACGGCACTCCAGAGAAAACCCAAGATCACTATCTCAAGTCTAGAGGGATCCTGAGGTCACTGGAGCAACACGAAAGGGCTCCGTGGACCCCAAATCAACTCGAGATGAGAGCTTAGTCCCTGGCTTCGACTCAAGAGGAATACCAACTTTCCACAAGCACCTCAACAGGAGGCTTCTCTCAGCTACAGGTATGTGAGAGGGACCCTGAGTTTGTGACCTCAAGTGGAATGGACACCGAGATGCTCTGACTCGAAGTAAGGCCAGATATCCCTGTAGTGAATTGAATGCAGGCTCGTCTTGCATCTCCCAAGACGAAGGGTTGTCTGAATCCCCTGTGGAGACCACAGAGAAAGACCTAGTCCTCCGCCTCAACGCGACCAGAGGCCTCACATCCTTTGAAAACTCGAGAGGTCTGCGGAGATCATTGCTTCCAAAGGAGACGATGCCTGACTCCTCTTGAAAATGGATAGGAGTCCCAGGATCCCTGTGACACGTGGAAAGGGACCCTGCGTCTCCCGCCTCAAGTGGAGACGCGTCCCAAATGCCATGCGAAGACTCGAGGAGAATCCCGAGGTGTCCCTCGCACCTAGGCTGGAGTCCTTACGTCGCTGAACAAACACGTGTATGGAAGGGACCTCCCCATCGTAACTCGAGAATATACCCCAGGTTCCGGCCTCAACTCGAGAGAAACCATGAGTCTTCCCCCTCGCCGCGAGATGAGGCGCGATTCCTATGCACTGCGTCCAGAGCAATTCCGTGTTCCACATCAAACGTGAAAGGAGCCTTGATTTCCTTGATGACACTCCAGAGAAAACCCAAGATCACTGTATCAAGTCTAGAGGGATCCTGAGGTCACTGGAGCAACACGAAAGGGCTCCGTGGACCCCAAATCAACTCGAGATGAGAGCTTAGTCCCTGGCTTCGACTCAAGAGGAATACCAACTTTCCAAAAGAACCTCAAGAGGAGGCTTCTCTCAGCTACAGGTATGTGAGAGGGACCCTGAGTTTGTGGCCTCAAGTGGAATGGACACCGAGATGCTCTGACTCGAAGTAAGGCCGGATATACCTGCAGTGAATTGAATGCAGGCTCGTCTTGCATCTCCCAAGACGAAGGGTTGTCTGAATCCCCTGTGGAGACCACAGAGAAAGACCTAGTCCTCCGCCTCAACGCGAACGGAGGCCTCACATCCTTTGAAAACTCGAGAGGTCTGCGGAGATCAATGCTTCCAAAGGAGACGATGCCTGACTCCTCTTGAAAATGGATAGGAGTCCCAGGATCCATGTGGCATGTGGAAAGGGACCCTGGGTCTCCCGCCTCACGTGGAGACACGTCCCAATTGCCATGCCAAGACTCGAGGAGAATCCCGAGGTGTCCCTCGCACCTATGCAGGAGTCCTGACGTCGCTGAACAAACACGTGTAAGGAAGGGCCCTCCCCGTTGTAACTCGAGAATATACCCCAGGTTCCGGCCGCAACTCGAGATAAACCATGACACTTCCCCCTCGCCGCGAGATGAGGTCCGATTCCCCTGCACTGCGTGCAGAGCAATTCCGTGTTCCACATCAAACGTGAAAGGAGCCTTGATTTCCTTGATGGCACTCCAGAGAAAACCCAAGGTCACTGTCTCAAGTCTAGAGGGATCCTGAGGTCACTGGAGCAACACGAAAGGGCTCCGTGGACCCCAAATCAACTCCAGATGAGAGCTTAGTCCCTGGCTTCGACTCAAGAGGAATACCAACTTTCCACAAGCACCTCAAGAGGAGGCTTCTCTCAACTACATGTATGTGAGCGGGACCCTGAGTTTGTGGCCTCAAGTGGAATGGACACCGAGATGCTCTGACTCGAAGTAAGGCCGGATATCCCTGCAGTGAATTGAATGCAGGCTCGTCTTGCATCTCCCAAGACGAAGGGTTGTCTGAATCCCCTGTGGAGACCACAGAGAAAGACCTAGTCCTCCGTCTCAACGCGAACAGAGGCCTCACATCCTTTGAAAATTCGCGAAGTCCGCGGAGATCAATGCTTCCAAAGGAGACGATGCCTGACTCCTCTTGAAAATGGATAGGAGTCCCAGGATCCCTGTGGCACGTGGAAAGGGACACTGGGTCTCCCGCCTCACGTGGAGACGCGTCCCAATTGCCATGCCAAGACTCGAGGAGAATCCCGAGGTGTCCCTCGCACCTGGGCAGGAGTCCTGACGTCGCTGAACAAACACGTGTCTGGAAGGGCCCTCCCCATCGTAACTCGAGTATATACCCCAGGTTGCGGCCGCAACTCGAGAAAAACCATGAGATTTCCCCCTCGCCGCGAGTTGAGACCCGATTCCCCTGCACTGCATGCAGAGCAATTCCGTGTTCCACATCAAACGTGAAAGGAGCCTTGATTTCCTTGATGGCACTCCAGAGAAAACCCAAGATCACTGTCTCAAGTCTAGAGGGATCCTGAGGTCACTGGAGCAACATGAAATGGCTCCGTGGACCCCAAATCAACTCGAGATGAGAGCTTAGTCCCTGGCTTCGACTCAAGAGGAATACCAACTTTCCACAAGCACCTCAAGAGGAGGCTTCTCTCCGCTACAGGTATATTTGAGGGACCCCGAGTTTGTGGCCTCAAGTGGAAAGGACACCGAGAAGCTCTGACTCGAAGTAAGGCCGGATATCCCTGCAGTGAATTGAATGCAGGCTCGTCTTGCATCTCCCAAGAAGAAGGGATATCTGAATCCCCTGTGGAGACCACTGAGAAAGACCGAGTTCTCCGCCTCATCGCGACCAGAGGCCTCACATCCTTTGAAAACTCGAGAGGTCCGCGGAGATCAATGCTTCCAAAGGAGACGATGCCTGACTCCTCTTGAAAATGGATAGGAGTCCCAGGATCCCTGTGGCACGTGGAAAGGGACCCTGGGTCTCCCGCCTCACGTGGAGACGCGTCCCAATTGCCATGCCAAGACTCGAGGAGAATCCCGAGGTGTCCCTCGCACCTAGGCAGGAGTCCTGACGTCGCTGAACAAACACGTGTCTGGAAGGGCCCTCCCCGTCGTAACTCGAGAATATACCCCAAGTTCCGGCCGCAACTCGAGGAAAACCATGAGACTTCCCCCTCGCCGCGAGATGAGGCCCGATTCCCCTGCACTGCGTGCAGAACAATTCCGTGTTCCACATCAAACGTGAAAGGAGCCTTGATTTCCTTGATGGCACTCCAGAGAAAACCCAAGATCACTGACTCAAGTCTAGAGGGATCCTGAGGTCACTGGAGCAACATGAAATGGCTCCGTGGACCCCAAATCAACTCGAGATGAGAGCTTAGTCCCTGGCTTAGACTCAAGAGGAATACCAACTTTCCACAAGCATCTCAAGTGGAGGCTTCTCTCAGCTTCAGGTATATTTGAGGGACCCCGAGTGTGTGGCCTCAAGTGGAAAGGACACCGAGATGTTCTGACTCGAAGTAAGGCCGGATATCCCTGCAGTGAATTGAATGCAGGCTCGTCTTGCATCTCCCAAGTAGAAGGGATGTCTGAATCCCCTGTGGAGACCACAGAGAAAGACCGAGTTTTCCGCCTCATCGCGACCAGAGGCCTCACATCCTTTGAAAACTCGAGAGGTCCGCGGAGATCAATGCTTCCAAAGGAGACGATGCCTGACTCCTCTTGAAAATGGATAGGAGTCCCAGGATCCCTGTGGCACGTGGAAAGGGACACTGGGTCTCCCGCCTCACGTGGAGACGCGTCCCAATTGCCCTGCCAAGACTCGAGGAGAATCCCGAAGTGTCCCTTGCACTTAGGCAGGAGTCCTGACGTCGCTGAACAAACACGTGTCTGGAAGGGCCCTCCCTGTCGTAACTCGAGAATATACCCCAGGTTCCGGCCGCAACTCGAGAAAAACCATGAGATTTCCCCCTCGGCGCGAGTTGAGGCCCGATTCCCCTGCACTGCATGCAGAGCAATTCCGTTTTCCACATCAAACGTGAAAGTAGCCTTGATTTCCTTGATGGCACTCCAGAGAAAACGCAAGATCACTGTCTCAAGTCTAGAGGGATCCTGAGGTCACTGGAGCCACATGAAAGGGCTCCATGGACCCCAAATCAACTCGAGATGAGAGCTTAGTCCCTGGCTTCGACACAAGTGGAATACCAACTTTCCACAAGCAACTCAAGAGGAGGCTTCTCTCAGCTACATGTATGTGAGAGGGACCCTGAGTTTGTGACCTCAAGTGGAATGGACACCGAGATGCTCTGACTCGAAGTAAGGCCGGATATCCCTGCAGTGAATTGAATGCAGGCTCGTCTTGCATCTCCCAAGACGAAGGGATGTCTGAATCCCCTGTGGAGACCACAGAGAAAGACCTACTCCTCCGCCTCATCGCGACCGGAGGCCTCACATCCTTTGAAAACTCGAGAGGTCTGCAGAGATCAATGCTTCTAAAGGAGACGATGCCTGACTCTTCTTGAAAATGGATAGGAGTCCCAGGATCACTGTGGTACTTGGAAAGGGACCCTGGGTCTCCCGCCTCACGTGGAGACACGTCCCAATTGCCATGCCAGACTCGAGGAGAATCCCGAGGTGTCCCTCGCACCTAGGCAGGAGTCCTGACGTCGCTGAACAAACACATGTCTGGAAGGGACCTCCCCGTCGTAACTCGAGAATATACCCCAGGTTCCGGCCGCAACTCGAGAAAAACCATGAGACTTCCCCCTCGCCGCGAGATGAGGCCCGATTCCCCTGCCCTGCGTGCAGAGCAATTCCGTATTCCACATCAAAAATGAAAGGAGCCTTGATTTCCTTGATGGCACTCCAGAGAAAACCCAAGATCAGTGTCTCAAGTCTAGAGGGATCCTGAGGTCACTGGAGCAACACGAAAGGGCTCCAAGGACCCCAAATCAACTCGAGATGAGAGCTTAGTCCCTGGCTTAGACTCAAGGGGAATACCAACTTTCCACAAGCACCTCAAGAGGAAGCTTCGCTCAGCTACAGGTATGTGAGAGGAACCCTGAATTTGTGGCCTCAAGTGGAATGGACACCGAGATGCTCTGACTCGAAGTAAGGCCGGATATCCCTGCAGTGAATTGAATGCAGGATCGTCTTGCATCTCCCAAGACGAAGGGTTGTCTGAATCCCCTGTGGAGACCACAGAGAAAGACATCGTTCTCCCCCTCATCGAGCCCGAAGGCCCCACATCCTTTGAAAACTCGAGAGGTCCGAGGAGATCAATGCTTCCAAAGGAGACGATGCCTGACTCCTCTTGAAAATGGATAGGAGTCCCAGGATCCCTGTGGCACGTGTAAAGGGACCCTGGGTCTCCCGCCTCACATGGAGAGGCGTCGCAATTGCCATGCCAAGACTCGAGAAGAATCCCGAGGTGTCCCTCGCACCTAGGCAGGAGTCCTGACGTCGCTGAACAAACACGTGTCTGGGAGGGCCCTCCCCGTCGTAACTCGAGAATATACCCCAGGTTCCGGCCGCAACTCGAGAAAAACCATGAGACTTCCCCCTCGCCGCGAGATGAGGCCCGATTCCCCTGCACTGCGTGCAGAGCAATTCTGTGTTCCACATCAAACGTGAAAGGAGCCTTGATATCCTTGATGGCACTCCAGAGAAAACCCAAGGTCACTGTCTCAAGTCTAGAGGGATCCTGAGGTCACTGGAGCAACACGAAAGGGCTCCGTGGACCCCAAATCAACTCGAGATGAGAGCTTAGTCCCTGGCTTCGACTCAAGAGGAATACCAAGTTTCCACAAGCACCTCAAGAGGAGGCTTCTCTCAGCTACAGGTATGTGAGAGGGACCCTGAATTTGTGGCCTCATGTGGAATGGACACCGAGATGCTCTGACTCGAAGTAAGGCCGGATATCCCTGCAGTGAATTGAATGCAGGCTCATCTTGCATCTCCCAAGACGAAGGGATGTCTGAATCCGCTGGGGAGACCACAGAGAAAGACCGAGTTCTCCGCCTCATCGCGACCGGAGGCCTCACATCCTTTGAAAACTCGAGAGGTCCGAGGAGATCAATGCTTCCAAAGGAGACGATGCCTGACTCCTCTTGAAAATGGATAGGAGTCCCAGGATCCCTGTGGCACGTGAAAAGGGACCCTGGGTCTCCCGCCTCACGTGGAGACGCGTCCCAATTGCCATGCCAAGACTCGAGGAGAATCCCGAGGTGTCCCTCGCACGTAGGCAGGAGTCCTGACGTCGCTGAACAAACACGTGTCTGGAAGGGCCCTCCCCGTCGTAACTCGAGAATATACCCCAGGTTCCGGCCGCAACTCGAGAAGAAGCATGAGACTTCCCCCTCGCCGCGAGATGAGGCCCGATTCCCCTGCACTGCGTGCAGAGCAATTCCGTGTTCCTCATCAAACGTGAAAGGAGCCTTGATTTCCTTGATGGCACTCCAGAGAAAATCCAAGATCACTGTCTCAAGTCTAGAGGGATCCTGAGGTCACTGTAGCAACACAAAAGGGCTCCGTGGACCCCAAATCAACTCGAGATGAGAGCTTAGTCCCTGGCTTCGACTCAAGAGGAATACCACGTTTCCACAAGCACCTCAAGAGGAGGCTTCTCTCAGCTACAAGTATGTGAGAGGGACCCTGAGTTTGTGGCCTCAAGTGGAATGGACACCGAGATGCTCTGACTCGAAGTAAGGCCGGATATCCCTGCAGTGAATTGAATGCAGGCTCGTTTTGCATCTCCCAAGATGAAGGGTTGTCTGAATCCCCTGTGGAGACCACAGAGAAAGACCTAGTCCTCCACCTCAACGCAACCGGAGGCCTCATATCCTTTGAAAACTCGAGAGGTCCGCGGGGATCAATGCTTCCAAAGGAGACGATGCCTGACTCCTCTTGAAAATGGATAGGAGTCCCAGGATCCCTGTGGCACGTGGAAAGGGACCCTGGGTCTCCCGCCTCACGTGGAGACGCGTCCCAATTGCCATGCCAAGACTCGAGGGGAATCCCGAGGTCTCCCTCGCACGTAGGCAGGAGTCCTGACGTCGCTGTACAAACACGTGTCTGGAAGGGCCCTCCCCGTCGTAACTCGAGAATATACCCCAGGTTCCGGCCGCAACTCGAGAAAAACCATGAGACTTCCCCCTCGCCGCGAGATGAGGCCCGATTCCCCTGCACTGCGTGCAGAGCAATTCCGTGTTCCACATCAAACGTGAAAGGAGCCTTGATTTCCTTGATGGCACTCCAGAGAAAACCCAAGATCACTGTCTCAAGTCTAGAGGGATCCTGAGGTCACTGTAGCAACAGGAAAGGGCTCCGGGACCCCAAATCAACTCGAGATGAGAGCTTAGTCCCTGGTTTCGACTCAAGAATATACCAACTTTCCACAAGCACCTCAAGAGGAGGCTTCTCTCAGCTG
Source organism: Dama dama (assembly GCF_033118175.1). Lineage (NCBI taxonomy): Eukaryota > Metazoa > Chordata > Mammalia > Artiodactyla > Cervidae > Dama > Dama dama. The sequence goes on along the minus strand of NW_026870893.1, from coordinate 4,167,151 downwards.
CAGGGATGTGAGAGGGACCCTGAGTTTGTGGGCTCAAGTGGAATGGACACCGAGATGCTCTGACTCGAAGTAAGGCCGGATATCCCTGCAGTGAATTGAATGCAGGCTCGTCTTGCATCTCCCAAAACGAAGGGATGTCTGAATCCCCTGTGGAGACCACAGAGAAAGACCTAATTCTCCGCCTCATCGCGAGCGGAGGCCTCACATCCTTTGAAAACTCTAGAGGTCCGCGGAGATCAATGCTTCCAAAGGAGATGATGCCTGACTCCTCTTGAAAATGGATCGGAGTCCCAGGATCCCTGTGGCACGTGGAAAGGGACCCTGGGTCTCCCGCCTCACGTGGAGACGCGTCCCAATTGCCATGCCAGGACTCGAGGGGAATCCCGAGGTGTCCCTCGCACCTAGGCAGGAGTCTTGATGTCGCTGAACAAACACGTGTCTGGAAGGGCCCTCCCCGTCGTAACTCGAGAATATAACCCAGGTTTCGTCCGCAACTCGAGAAAACCCATGAGATATCCCCCTCGCCGTGAGTTGAGGCCCGATTCCCCTGCACTGCATGCAGAGCAATTCCGTGTTCCACATCAAACGTGAAAGGAGCCTTGATTTCCTTGATGGCACTCCAGAGAAACCCAAGATCACTGTTTCAAGTCTAGAGGGATCCTGAGGTCACTGGACCAATATGAAAGGGCTCCGTCGACAACAAATCCACACGAGATGAGAGGTTAGTCCCTTGCTTCGACTCAAGAGGAATACCAACTTTCCACAAGCACCTCTCTCAGCTACAGGTATGTGAGAGGGACCCTGAGTTTGTGGCCTCAAGTGGAATGGACACCGAGATGCTCTGACTCGAAGTAAGGCCGGATATCCCTGCAGTGAATTGAATGCAGGCTCGTCTTGCATCTCCGAAGACGAAGGAATGTCTGAATCCCCTGTGGAGACCACAGAGAAAGACCGAGTTCTCCGCCTCAACGGGAACGGAGGCCTCACATCCTTTGAAAACTCGAAAGGTCCGCGGAGATCAATGCTTCCAAAGGAGACGATGTCTGACTCCTCTTGAAAATGGATAGGAGTTCCAGGATCCCTGTGAGACGTCCAAAGGGACCCTGGGTCTCCCGTCTCATGTGGAGACGCGTCCCAATTACCATGCCAAGACTCGAGGAGAATCCCGAGGTGTCCCTCGCACCTAGGCAGGAGTCCTGACGTCGCTGAACAAACACGTGTCTGGAAGGGCCCTCCCCGTCGTAACTCGAGAATATACTCCAGGTTCCGGCCGCAACTCGAGAAAAACCATGAGAATTACTCCTCGCCGCGAGATGAGGCCCGATTCCCCTGCAGTGCGTGCAGAGCAATTCCGTGTTCCACATCAAACGTGAAAGGAGCCTTGATTTCCTTGATGGCACTCCAGAGAAAATCCAAGATCACTGTCTCAAGTCTAGACGGATCCTGAGGTCACTGTAGCAACACGAAAGTGCTCTGTGGACCCCAAATCAACTCGAGATGAGAGCTTAGTCCCTGGCTTCGACTCAAGAGGAATACCAACTTTCCACAAGCACCTCAAGAGTAGGCTTCTCTCAGCTGCAGGTATGTGAGAGGGCCCCTGAGTTTGTGGCCTCAAGTGGAATGGACACCGAGATGCTCTGACTCGAAGTAAGGCCGGATATCCCTGCAGTGAATTGAATGCAGGCTCGTCTTGCATCTCCCAAGACGAAGGGATGTCTGAATCCCCTGTGGAGACCACAGAGAAAGACCGAGTTCTCCGCCTCATCGCGAAGGGAGGCCTCACATCCTTTGAAAATTCAAGACGTCCGCGGAGATCAATGCTTCCAAAGGAGACGATGCCTGACTCCTCTTGAAAATGGATATGAGTCCCAGGATCCCTGTGGCACGTGGAAAGGGACCCTGGGTCTCCCGCCTCATGTGGAGACGCGTCCCAATTGCCATGCCAAGACTCGAGGAGAATCCCGAGGTGTCCCTCGCACCTAGGCAGGAGTCCTGACGTCGCTGAACAAACACGTGTCTGGAAGGGCCCTCCCCGTCGTAACTCGAGAATATACCCCAGGTTCTGGCCGCAACTCGAGAAAAACCATGAGACTTCCCCCTCACGGCGAGATGAGGCCCGATTCCCCTGTACTGCGTGCAGAGCAATTCCGTGTTCGACATCAAAAGTGAAAGGAGCCTTGATTTCCTTGATGGCACTCCAGAGAAAACCCAAGATCAGTGTCTCAAGTCTAGAGGGATCCTGAGGTCACTGGAGCAACACGAAAGGGCTCCAAGGACCCCAAATCAACTCGAGATGAGAGCTTAGTCCCTGGCTTAGACTCAAGGGGAATACCAACTTTCCACAAGCACCTCAAGAGGAAGCTTCGCTCAGCTACAGGTATGTGAGAGGAACCCTGAATTTGTGGCCTCAAGTGGAATGGACACCGAGATGCTCTGACTCGAAGTAAGGCCGGATATCCCTGCAGTGAATTGAATGCAGGATCGTCTTGCATCTCCCAAGACGAAGGGTTGTCTGAATCCCCTGTGGAGACCACAGAGAAAGACATCGTTCTCCCCCTCATCGAGCCCGAAGGCCCCACATCCTTTGAAAACTCGAGAGGTCCGAGGAGATCAATGCTTCCAAAGGAGACGATGCCTGACTCCTCTTGAAAATGGATAGGAGTCCCAGGATCCCTGTGGCACGTGTAAAGGGACCCTGGGTCTCCCGCCTCACATGGAGAGGCGTCGCAATTGCCATGCCAAGACTCGAGAAGAATCCCGAGGTGTCCCTCGCACCTAGGCAGGAGTCCTGACGTCGCTGAACAAACACGTGTCTGGGAGGGCCCTCCCCGTCGTAACTCGAGAATATACCCCAGGTTCCGGCCGCAACTCGAGAAAAACCATGAGACTTCCCCCTCGCCGCGAGATGAGGCCCGATTCCCCTGCACTGCGTGCAGAGCAATTCTGTGTTCCACATCAAACGTGAAAGGAGCCTTGATATCCTTGATGGCACTCCAGAGAAAACCCAAGGTCACTGTCTCAAGTCTAGAGGGATCCTGAGGTCACTGGAGCAACACGAAAGGGCTCCGTGGACCCCAAATCAACTCGAGATGAGAGCTTAGTCCCTGGCTTCGACTCAAGAGGAATACCAAGTTTCCACAAGCACCTCAAGAGGAGGCTTCTCTCAGCTACAGGTATGTGAGAGGGACCCTGAATTTGTGGCCTCATGTGGAATGGACACCGAGATGCTCTGACTCGAAGTAAGGCCGGATATCCCTGCAGTGAATTGAATGCAGGCTCATCTTGCATCTCCCAAGACGAAGGGATGTCTGAATCCGCTGGGGAGACCACAGAGAAAGACCGAGTTCTCCGCCTCATCGCGACCGGAGGCCTCACATCCTTTGAAAACTCGAGAGGTCCGAGGAGATCAATGCTTCCAAAGGAGACGATGCCTGACTCCTCTTGAAAATGGATAGGAGTCCCAGGATCCCTGTGGCACGTGAAAAGGGACCCTGGGTCTCCCGCCTCACGTGGAGACGCGTCCCAATTGCCATGCCAAGACTCGAGGAGAATCCCGAGGTGTCCCTCGCACGTAGGCAGGAGTCCTGACGTCGCTGAACAAACACGTGTCTGGAAGGGCCCTCCCCGTCGTAACTCGAGAATATACCCCAGGTTCCGGCCGCAACTCGAGAAGAAGCATGAGACTTCCCCCTCGCCGCGAGATGAGGCCCGATTCCCCTGCACTGCGTGCAGAGCAATTCCGTGTTCCTCATCAAACGTGAAAGGAGCCTTGATTTCCTTGATGGCACTCCAGAGAAAATCCAAGATCACTGTCTCAAGTCTAGAGGGATCCTGAGGTCACTGTAGCAACACAAAAGGGCTCCGTGGACCCCAAATCAACTCGAGATGAGAGCTTAGTCCCTGGCTTCGACTCAAGAGGAATACCACGTTTCCACAAGCACCTCAAGAGGAGGCTTCTCTCAGCTACAAGTATGTGAGAGGGACCCTGAGTTTGTGGCCTCAAGTGGAATGGACACCGAGATGCTCTGACTCGAAGTAAGGCCGGATATCCCTGCAGTGAATTGAATGCAGGCTCGTTTTGCATCTCCCAAGATGAAGGGTTGTCTGAATCCCCTGTGGAGACCACAGAGAAAGACCTAGTCCTCCACCTCAACGCAACCGGAGGCCTCATATCCTTTGAAAACTCGAGAGGTCCGCGGGGATCAATGCTTCCAAAGGAGACGATGCCTGACTCCTCTTGAAAATGGATAGGAGTCCCAGGATCCCTGTGGCACGTGGAAAGGGACCCTGGGTCTCCCGCCTCACGTGGAGACGCGTCCCAATTGCCATGCCAAGACTCGAGGGGAATCCCGAGGTCTCCCTCGCACGTAGGCAGGAGTCCTGACGTCGCTGTACAAACACGTGTCTGGAAGGGCCCTCCCCGTCGTAACTCGAGAATATACCCCAGGTTCCGGCCGCAACTCGAGAAAAACCATGAGACTTCCCCCTCGCCGCGAGATGAGGCCCGATTCCCCTGCACTGCGTGCAGAGCAATTCCGTGTTCCACATCAAACGTGAAAGGAGCCTTGATTTCCTTGATGGCACTCCAGAGAAAACCCAAGATCACTGTCTCAAGTCTAGAGGGATCCTGAGGTCACTGTAGCAACAGGAAAGGGCTCCGGGACCCCAAATCAACTCGAGATGAGAGCTTAGTCCCTGGTTTCGACTCAAGAATATACCAACTTTCCACAAGCACCTCAAGAGGAGGCTTCTCTCAGCTGCAGGGATGTGAGAGGGACCCTGAGTTTGTGGGCTCAAGTGGAATGGACACCGAGATGCTCTGACTCGAAGTAAGGCCGGATATCCCTGCAGTGAATTGAATGCAGGCTCGTCTTGCATCTCCCAAAACGAAGGGATGTCTGAATCCCCTGTGGAGACCACAGAGAAAGACCTAATTCTCCGCCTCATCGCGAGCGGAGGCCTCACATCCTTTGAAAACTCTAGAGGTCCGCGGAGATCAATGCTTCCAAAGGAGATGATGCCTGACTCCTCTTGAAAATGGATCGGAGTCCCAGGATCCCTGTGGCACGTGGAAAGGGACCCTGGGTCTCCCGCCTCACGTGGAGACGCGTCCCAATTGCCATGCCAGGACTCGAGGGGAATCCCGAGGTGTCCCTCGCACCTAGGCAGGAGTCTTGATGTCGCTGAACAAACACGTGTCTGGAAGGGCCCTCCCCGTCGTAACTCGAGAATATAACCCAGGTTTCGTCCGCAACTCGAGAAAACCCATGAGATATCCCCCTCGCCGTGAGTTGAGGCCCGATTCCCCTGCACTGCATGCAGAGCAATTCCGTGTTCCACATCAAACGTGAAAGGAGCCTTGATTTCCTTGATGGCACTCCAGAGAAACCCAAGATCACTGTTTCAAGTCTAGAGGGATCCTGAGGTCACTGGACCAATATGAAAGGGCTCCGTCGACAACAAATCCACACGAGATGAGAGGTTAGTCCCTTGCTTCGACTCAAGAGGAATACCAACTTTCCACAAGCACCTCTCTCAGCTACAGGTATGTGAGAGGGACCCTGAGTTTGTGGCCTCAAGTGGAATGGACACCGAGATGCTCTGACTCGAAGTAAGGCCGGATATCCCTGCAGTGAATTGAATGCAGGCTCGTCTTGCATCTCCGAAGACGAAGGAATGTCTGAATCCCCTGTGGAGACCACAGAGAAAGACCGAGTTCTCCGCCTCAACGGGAACGGAGGCCTCACATCCTTTGAAAACTCGAAAGGTCCGCGGAGATCAATGCTTCCAAAGGAGACGATGTCTGACTCCTCTTGAAAATGGATAGGAGTTCCAGGATCCCTGTGAGACGTCCAAAGGGACCCTGGGTCTCCCGTCTCATGTGGAGACGCGTCCCAATTACCATGCCAAGACTCGAGGAGAATCCCGAGGTGTCCCTCGCACCTAGGCAGGAGTCCTGACGTCGCTGAACAAACACGTGTCTGGAAGGGCCCTCCCCGTCGTAACTCGAGAATATACTCCAGGTTCCGGCCGCAACTCGAGAAAAACCATGAGAATTACTCCTCGCCGCGAGATGAGGCCCGATTCCCCTGCAGTGCGTGCAGAGCAATTCCGTGTTCCACATCAAACGTGAAAGGAGCCTTGATTTCCTTGATGGCACTCCAGAGAAAATCCAAGATCACTGTCTCAAGTCTAGACGGATCCTGAGGTCACTGTAGCAACACGAAAGTGCTCTGTGGACCCCAAATCAACTCGAGATGAGAGCTTAGTCCCTGGCTTCGACTCAAGAGGAATACCAACTTTCCACAAGCACCTCAAGAGTAGGCTTCTCTCAGCTGCAGGTATGTGAGAGGGCCCCTGAGTTTGTGGCCTCAAGTGGAATGGACACCGAGATGCTCTGACTCGAAGTAAGGCCGGATATCCCTGCAGTGAATTGAATGCAGGCTCGTCTTGCATCTCCCAAGACGAAGGGATGTCTGAATCCCCTGTGGAGACCACAGAGAAAGACCGAGTTCTCCGCCTCATCGCGAAGGGAGGCCTCACATCCTTTGAAAATTCAAGACGTCCGCGGAGATCAATGCTTCCAAAGGAGACGATGCCTGACTCCTCTTGAAAATGGATATGAGTCCCAGGATCCCTGTGGCACGTGGAAAGGGACCCTGGGTCTCCCGCCTCATGTGGAGACGCGTCCCAATTGCCATGCCAAGACTCGAGGAGAATCCCGAGGTGTCCCTCGCACCTAGGCAGGAGTCCTGACGTCGCTGAACAAACACGTGTCTGGAAGGGCCCTCCCCGTCGTAACTCGAGAATATACCCCAGGTTCTGGCCGCAACTCGAGAAAAACCATGAGACTTCCCCCTCACGGCGAGATGAGGCCCGATTCCCCTGTACTGCGTGCAGAGCAATTCCGTGTTCGACATCAAAAGTGAAAGGAGCCTTGATTTCCTTGATGGCACTCCAAAGAAAACCCAAGATCACTGTCTCAAGTCTAGAGGGATCCTGAGGTCACTGGAGCAACACGAAAGGGCTCCGTGGACCCCAAATTAACTGGAGATGAGAACTTAGTCCCTGGCTTAGACTCAAGAGGAATACCAACTTTCCACAAGCACCTCAAGAGGAGGGTTCTCTCAGCTACAGGTATGTGAGAGGGCCCCTGAGTTTGTGGCCTCAAGTGGAATGGACACCGAGATGCTCTGACTCGAAGTAAGGCCGGATATCCCTGCAGTGAATTGAATGCAGGCTCGTCTTGCATCTCCCAAGACGAAGGGATGTCTGAATCCCCTGTGGAGACCACAGGGAAAGACATAATTCTCCGCCTCATCACGACCGGAGGCCTCACATCCTTTGAAAACTCGAGAGGTCCGCGGAGATCAATGCTTCCAAAGGAGACGATGCCTGACTCCTCTTGAAAATGGATAGGAGTCCCAGGATCCCTGTGGCACGTGGAAAGGGCCACTGGGTCTCCCACCTCACGTGGAGACGCGTCCCAATTGCCATGCGAAGACTCGAGGAGAATCCCGAGGTGTCCCTCGCACCTAGGCTGGAGCCCTTACGTCGCTGAACAAACACGTGTCTGGAAGGGCCCTCCCCGTCGTAACTCGAGAATATACCCCAGGTTCGGGCCGCAACTCGAGAAAAACCATGAGACTTCCCGCTCGCCGCGAGATGAGGCCCGATTCCCCTGCACTGCGTCCAGAGCAATTCCGTGTTCCACATCAAACGTGAAAGGAGCCTTGATTTCCTTCATGACACTCCAGAGAAAACCCAAGATAACTGTCTCAAGTCTAGAGGGTTCCTGAGGTCACTGGAGCAACACGAAAGGGCTCCGTGGACCCCAAATCAACTCGAGATGAGAGCTTAGTCCCTGGCTTCCACTTAAGAGGAATACCAACTTTCCACATGCACCTCAAGAGGAGGCTTCTCTCAGCTACAGGTATGTGAGAGGGACCCTGAGTTTGTGGGCTCAAGAGGAATGGACACCGAGATGCTCTGACTCGAAGTAAGGCCGGATATCCCTGCAGTGAATTGAATGCAGGCTCGTCTTGCATCTCCCAAGACGAAGGGATGTCTGAAACCCTTCTCGAGACCACAGAGAAAGACCAAGTCCTAAGCCTCATTGCGACCGGAGGCCTCACACCCTTTGAAAACTCGAGAGGTCCGCGGAGATCAATGCTTCCAAAGGAGACGTTGCTTGACTCCTCTTGAAAATGGATAGGAGTCCCAGGATCCCTGTGGCACGTGGAAAGGGACCCTGGGTCTCCCGCCTCACGTGGAGACGCGTCTCAATTGCCATGCCAAGACTAGAGGAGAATCCCGAAGTGTCCCTCGCACCTAGGCAGGAGTCCTGACGTCGATGAACAAACACGTGTCAGGAAGGGCCCTCCCCGTCGTAACTCGAGAATATACCCCAGGTTCCGGCCGCAAGTCGAGAAAAACCATGAGACTTCCCCCTCGCCGCGAGATGAGGCCCGATTCCCCTGCACTGCGTGCAGAGCAATTCCGTGTTCCACATCAAACGTGAAAGGAGCCTTGGTTTCCTTGATGGCACTCCAGAGAAAACCCAAGATCACTGTCTCAAGTCTAGAGGGATCCTGAGGTCACTGGAGCAACACGAAAGGGCTCCGTGGACCCCAAATCAACTCGAGATGAGAGCTTAGTCCCTGGCTTCGACTCAAGAGGAATACCAACTTTCCACAAGCACCTCAAGAGGAGGCTTCTCTCTGCTACAGGTATGTGAGAGGGACCCTGAGTTTGTGGCCTCAAGTGGAATGGACACCGAGATGCTCTGACTCGAAGTAAGGCCGGATATCCCTGCAGTGAATTGAATGCAGGCTCGTCTTGCATCTCCCAAGACGAAGGGATGTCTGAATCCCCTGTGGAGACCACAGAGAAAGACCTAGTCCTCCGCCTCATTCCGACCGGAGGCCTCACATCCTTTGAAAACTCGAGAGGTCTGCAGAGATCAATGCTTCCAAAGGAGACGATTCCTGACTCCTCTTGAAAATGGATAGGAGCCCCAGGATCCCTGTTGCACGTGGAAAGGGACCCTGGGTGTTCCGCATCACGTGGAGACGCATTCCAATTACCATGCCAAGACTCGAGGAGAATCCCGAGGTGTCCCTCGCACCTAGGCAGGAGTCCTGACGTCGCTGAACAAACACGTGTCTGGATGGGCCCTCCCCGTCATAACTCGAGAATATACCCCAGGTTCCGGCCGCAACTCGAGAAAAACCATGAGACTAACTCCTCGCCGCGAGATGAGGCCCCATTCCCCTGCACTGCGTACAGAGCAATTCCGTGTTCCACATCAAACGTGAAAGGAGCCTTGATTTCCTTGATGGCACTCCAGAGAAAACCCAAGATCACTGTCTCAAGTCTAGAGGGATCCTGAGGTCACTGGAGCAACACGAAAGGGCTCCGGGACCCCAAATCAACTCGAGATGAGAGCTTAGTCCCTGGTTTCGACTCAAGAAGAATACCAACTTTCCACAAGCACCTCAAGAGGAGGCTTCTCTCAGCTACAGGTATGTGAGAGGGACCCTGAGTTTGTGGCCTCAAGTGGAATGGACACCGAGATGCTCTGACTCTAAGTAAGGCCGGATATCCCTGCAGTGAATGGAATGCAGGCTCGTCTTGCATCTCCCAAGACGAAGGGATGTCTGAAACCCCTGTGGAGACCACAGAGAAAGACCTAGTCCTCCGCCTCATCGTGACCGGAGGCCTCATATCCTTTGAAAACTCGAGAGGTCTGCAGAGATCAATGCTTCCAAAGGAGACGATTCCTGACTCCTCTTGAAAATGGATAGGAGTCCCAGGATCACTGTGGCACGTGGAAATGGACCCTGGGTCTCCCGCCTCACGTGGAGACGCGTCCCAATTGCCATGCCAAGACTCGAGGAGAATCCCGAGGTGTCCCTCGCACCTAGGCAGGAGCCCTGACGTCGCTGAACAAACACGTGTCTGGAAGGGCCCTCCCCGTCGTAACTCGAGAATATACCCCTGGTTCCGGACGCAACTTGAGAAAAACCATGAGACTTCCCCCTCACGGCGAGATGAGGCCCGATTCCCCTGTACTGCGTGCAGAGCAATTCCGTTTTCGACATCAAAAGTGAAAGGAGCCTTGATTTCCTTGATGGCACTCCAGAGAAAACCCAAGATCACTGTCTCAAGTCTAGGGGGATCCTGAGGTCACTGGAGCAACAGGAAAGGGCTTCGTGGACCCCAAATCAACTCGAGATGAGAGCTTAGTCCCTGGCTTCGACTCAAGAGGAATACCAACTTTCCACAAGCAACTCAAGAGGAGGCTTCTCTCAGCTACAGTTATGTGAGAGGGTCCCTGAGTTTGTGGCCTCAAGTGGAATGGACACCGAGATGCTCTGACTCGAAGTAAGGCTGGTTATCCCAACAGGGAATTGAATGCAGGCTCGTCTTGCATCTCCCAAGACGAAGGGATGTCTGAATCCCCTGTGGACACCACAGGGAAAGTCCTAGTTCTCCGACTCATCGCGACCGGAGGCCTCACATCCTTTGAAAATTCGAGAGGTGTGCGGAGATCAATGCTTCCAAAGGTGACGATGCCTGACTCCTCTTGAAAATGCATAGGAGTCCCAGGATCACTGTGGCACTTGGAAAGGGACCCTGGGTCTCCCGCCTCACGTGGAGACGCGTCCCAATTGCCATGCCAAGACTCGAGGAGAATCCCGAGGTGTCCCTCGCACCTAGGCAGGAGTCCTGACGTCGCTGAACAAACACGTGTCTGGAAGGGCCCTCCCCGTCGTAACTCGAGAATATACCCCAGGTTCCGGCCGCAACTCGAGAAAAACCATGAGACTTCCCCCTCACGGCGAGATGAAGCCCGATTCCCCTGTACTGCGTGCAGAGCAATTGCATGTTCGACATCAAAAGTGAAAGGAGCCTTGATTTCCTTGATGGCACTCCAGAGAAAACCCAAGATCACTGTCTCAAGTCTAGAGGGATCCTGAGGTCACTGGAGAAACATGAAAGGGCTCCGTGGAACCCAAATCAACTCGAGATGAGAACTTAGTCCCTGGCTTCGACTCAAGAGGAATACCAACTTTCCACAAGCACCTCAAGAGGAGGCTTCTCTCAGCTACAAGTATTTGAGAGGGCCCGTGAGTTTGTGGCCTCAAGTGGAATGGACACCGAGATGCTCTGACTCGAAGTAAGGCCGGATATCCCTGCAGTGAATTGAATGCAGGCTCATCTTACATCTCCCAAGACGAAGGGATGTCTGATTCCAGTGTGGAGACCGCAGTGAAAGACATAATTCTCCGCCTCACCGCGAGCGGAGGCCTCACATCCTTTGAAAACTCGAGAGGTCCGTCGAGATCAATGCTTCCAAAGGAGACGATGCCTGACTCCTCTTGAAAATGGATAGGAGTCCCAGGATCCCTGTGGCACGTGGAAAGGGACCCTGGGTCTCCCGCCTCACGTGGAGACGCGTCCCAATTGCCATGCCAAGACTCGAGGAGAATCCCGAGGTGTCCCTCGCACCTAGGCAGGAGTCCTGACTTCGCTGAACAAACACGTGTCTGGAAGGGCCCTCCCCGTCGTAACTCGAGAATATACCCCAGGTTCCGGCCTCAACTCGAGAAAAACCATGAGACTTCCCCCTCGCCGCGACATGAGGCCCGATTCCCCTGCACTGCATGCAGAGCAATTCCGTGTTCCACATCAAACGTGAAAGGAGCCTTGATTTCCTTGATGGCACTCCAGAGAAAACCCAAGATCACTGTCTCAAGTCTAGAGGGATCCTGAGGTCACTGGAGAAACATGAAAGGGCTCCGTGGACCCCAAATCAACTCGAGATGAGAGCTTAGTCCCTGGCTTCGACTCAAGAGGAATACCAACTATCCACAAGCACCTCAAGAGGAGGCTTCTCTCAGCTACAGGTATGTGAGAGGGACCCTGAGTTTGTGGCCTCAAGTGGAATGGACAGTGAGATGCTCTGACTCGAAGTAAGTCCGGATATCCCTGCATTGAATTGAATGCAGGCTCGTCTTGCATCTCCCAAGACGAAGGGATGTCTGAATCCCCTGTGGAGAACACAGGGAAAGACATAATTCTCCGCCTCACCGCGAGCGGAGGCCTCACATCCTTTGAAAACTCTAGAGGTTCGCGGAGATCAATGCTTCCAAAGGAGACGATGCCTGACTCCTCTTGAAAATGGATAGCAGTCCCAGGATCCCTGTGGCACGTGGAAAGGGACCCTGGGTCTCCCGCCTCACGTGGAGACGCGTCCCAATTGCCATGCCAAGACTCGAGGAGAATCCCGAGGTGTCCCTCGCACCTAGGCAGGAGTCCTGACGTCGCTGAACAAACACGTGTCTGGAAGGGCCATCCCCTTAGTAACTCGAGAATATACCCCAGGTTCCAGCCGCAACTCTAGAAAAACCATGAGACTTCCCCCTCGCTGCGAGATGAGGCCCGATTCCCCTACCCTGCGTGCGGAGCAATTCCGTATTCCACATCAAAATTGAAAGGAGCCTTGATGTCCTTGATGGCACTCCAGAGAAAACCCAAGATCACTGTCTCAAGTCTAGAGGGATCCTGAGGTCACTGTACCAACAGGAAAGGGCTCCGTGGACCCCAAATCAACTTGAGATGAGAGCTTAGTCCCTGGCTTCGACTCAAGAGGAATACCAACTTTCCACAAGCACCTCAAGAGGAGGCTTCTCTCAGCTACAGGTGTCTGAGAGGGACCCTGAATTTGTGTCCTCAAGTGGAATGGACACCGAGATGCTCTGACGCGAAGTAAGGCCGGATATCCCTGCAGTGAATTGAATGCAGGCTCGTCTTGCATCTCCCAAGACGAAGGGATGTCTGAATCCCCTGTGGAGACCACAGAGAAAAACCTAGTCCTCCGCCTCATCGCGGCCGAAGGCCTCACCTCCTTTGAAAACTCGAGAGGTCTGTGGAGATCAAAGCTTCCAAAGGAGACGATGCCTGACTCCTCTTGAAAATGGATAGGAGTTCCAGGACTCCTGTGGAACTTGGAAAGGGACCCTGGGTTTCCCGCCTCACGTGGAGACGCGTCCCAATTGCCATGCCAAGACTCGAGGAGAATCCCGAGGTGTCCCTCCCACCTAGGCAGTAGTCCTGACGTCGCTGAACAGACACGTGTCTGGAAGGGCCCTCCCCTTCTAACTCGAGAATATACCCCAGGTTCCGGCTGCAACTCGAGAAAAACCATGAGACTTCCCCCTCGCTGCGAGATGAGGCCCGATTCCCCTGCACTGCGTACAGAGCAATTCCGTGTTCCACATCAAACGTGAAAGGAGCCTTGATTTCCTTGATGGCACTCCAGAGAAAACCCAAGATCACTGTGTCAAGTTTAGAGGGATCCTGAGGTCACTGTAGCAACACGAAAGCGCTCCGTGGCCCCAAATCAACTCGAGATGAGAGCTTAGTCCCTGGCTTCGAATCAAGAGGAATACCAACTTTCCACAAGCACCTCAATAGGAGGCTTCTCTCAGCAACAGGTATCTGAGAGGGACCCTGAGTTTGTGGCCTCAAGTGGAATGGACACCGAGATACTCTGACTCGAAGTAAGGCCGGATATCCCTGCAGTGAATTGAATGCAGGCTCGTCTTGCATCTCCCAAGACGAAGGGATGTCTGAATCCCCTGTGGAGACCACAGAGAAAGACCTAGTTCTCCGCCTCATCGCGGACGGATGCCTCACATCCTTTGAAAACTCGAGAGGCCCGCGGAGATCAATGCTTCCAAAGGAGACGAAGCCTGACTCCTCTTGAAAATGACTAGGAGTTCCAGGACTACTGTGGCACTTGGAAAGGGACCCTGGGTCTCCCGCCTCACGTGGAGGCGCGTCCCAATTGCCATGCCAAGACTCGAAGAGAATCCCGAGGTGTCCCTCGTAAGCTAGGCAGGAGTCCTGACTTCGCTGAACAAACACGTGTCTGGAAGGGCCCTCCCCGTGGTAACTCGAGAATATACCCCAGGTTTCGGCTGCAACTCGAGAAAAACCATGAGACTTCCCCCTCGCCGCGAGATGAGGCCCGATTCCCCTGGACTGCGTGCAGAGCAATTCCGTGTTCCACATCAAACTTGAAAGGAGCCTTGATTTCCTTGATGGCACTCCAGAGAGTTTCCAAGATCACTGACTCAAGTCTAGAGGGATACTGAGGTCACTGTAGCTACACGAAAGGGCTCCATGGACCCCAAATCAACTCGAGATGAGAGCTTAGTCCCTGGCTTCGACTCAAGAGGAATACCAACTTTCCACAAGCACCTCAAGAGGAGGCTTCTCTCAGCTACATGTATGTGACAGGGACCCTGAGTTTGTGGCCTCAAGTGAAATGGACACCGAGATGCTCTGACTTAAGCAAGGCCGGATATCCCTGCAGTGAATTGAATGCAGGTCGTCTTGCATCTCCCAAGACGAAAGGCTGTTTGAATCCCCTGTGGGGACCACAGAGAAAGACATCGTTCTCCGCCTCATCGCGACCGGAGGCCTCACATCCTTTGAAAACTCGAGAGGTCCGCGGAGATCAATGCTTCCAAAGGAGACGATGCCTGACTCCTCTTGAAAATGGATAGGAGTACCAGGATCCCTATGGCACGTGGAAAGGGACCCTGGGTCTCCCGCCTCACGTGGAGGCGCGTCCCAATTGCCATGCCAAGACTCGAGGAGAATCCCGATGTTTCCCTCGCACCTAGGCAGGAGTCCTGACGTCGCTGAACAAACACGTGTCTGGAAGGGACCTCCCCATCGGAACTCGAGAATATACTCCAGGTTCCGGCCGGAACTCGAGAAAAACGATGAGACTTCCCCCTCGCCGCGACATGAGGCCCGATTCCCCTGCACTGCGTGCAGAACAATTCCGTGTTCCACATCAAACGTGAAAGGAGCCTTGATTTTGTTGATGGCACTCCAGAGAAAACCCAAGATCACTGTCTCAAGTTTAGAGGGATCCTGAGGTCACTGTAGCAACATGAAAGGGATCCGTGGACCCCAAATCAACTCGAGATGAGAGCTTAGTCCCTGGCTTCGACTCAAGAGGAATACCAACTTTCCACAAGCACCTCAAGAGGAGGCTTCTCTCAGCTACAGGTATGTGAGAGGGCCCCTGAGTTTGTGGCCTCAAGTGGAATGGACACCGAGATGCTCTGACTCGAAGTAAGGCCGGATATCCCTGCAGTGAAGTGAATGCAGGCTCGTCTTGCATCTCCCAAGACGAAGGGATGTCTGAATCCCCTGTGGAAAACACAGAGAAAGACCTAGTTCTCCGCCTCAACGCGAACGGAGGCCTCACATCCTTTGAAAACTCAAGAGGTGCGCGGAGATCAATGCTTCCAAAGGCGACGTTGCCTGACTCCTCTTGAAAATGGATAGGAGTCCCAGGATCCCTATGGAACGTGGAAAGTGACCCTGGGTCTCCCGCATCACGTGGATACGCGTCCCAATTACCATGCCAAGACTCGTGGAGAATACCCAGGTGTCCCTCGCACCAAGGCAGGAGTCCTGACGTCGCTGAACAAACACGTGTCTGGAAGGGCCCTCGCCATCGTACTTCGAGAATATACCGCAGGTTCCGGCCGCAACTCGAGAAAAACCATGAGACTTACTCCTCGCCGCGAGAGGAGGCCCGATTCCCCTGCACTGCGTGCAGAGCAATTCCGTGTTCCACATCAAACGTGAAAGGAGCCTTGATTTCCTTGATGGCCCTCCAGAGAAAACCCAAGATCACTGTCTCAAGTCTAGAGGGATCCTGAGGTCACTGTAGCAACACGAAAGGGCTCCGGGACCCCAAATCAACTCGAGATGAGAGCTTAGTCCCTGGCTTCGACTCAAGAAGAATACCAACTTTCCACAAGCACCTCAAGAGGAGGCTTCTCTCAGCTACAGGTATGTGAGAGGGACCCTGAGTTTGTGGCCTCAAGTGGAATGGACACCGAGATGCTCTGACTCGAATTAAGGCCGGATATCCCTGCAGTGAATGGAATGCAGGCACGTCTTGCATCTCCCAAGACGAAGGGATGTCTGAATCCTCTGTGGAGACCACAGAGTAAGACCTAGTTCTCCGCCTCATCGCGGACGGAGGCCTCACATCCTTTGAAAACTCGAGAAGTCCGCGGAGATCAATGCTTCCAAAGGAGACGATGCCTGACTCCTCTTGAAAATGACTAGGAGTTCCAGGACTCCTGTGGCACTTGGAAAGGTACCCTGGGTCTCCCGCCTCACGTGGAGGCGCGTCCCAATTGCCATGCCAAGAGTCGAAGAGAATCCCGAGGTGTCCCTCGTAAGCTAGGCAGGAGTCCTGACTTCGCTGAACAAACACGTGTCTGGAAGGGCCCTCCCCGTGGTAACTCGAGAATATACCCCAGGTTCCGGCTGCAACTCGAGAAAAACCATGAGACTTCCCCCTCGCCGCGAGATGAGGCCCGATTCCCCTGCACTGCGTGCAGAGCAATTCCGTGTTCCACATCAAACTTGAAAGGAGCCTTGATTTCCTTGATGGCACTCCAGAGAGTTTCCATCACTGTCTCAAGTCTAGAGGGATACTGAGGTCACTGTAGCTACATGAAAGGGCTCCATGGACCCCAAATCAACTCGAGATGAGAGCTTAGTCCCTGGCTTCGACTCAAGAGGAATACCAACTTTCCACAAGCACCTCAAGAGGAGGCTTCTCTCAGCTACATGTATGTGACAGGGACCCTGAGTTTGTGGCCTCAAGTGAAATGGTCACCGAGATGCTCTGACTTAAGCAAGGCCGGATATCCTTGCAGTGAATTGAATGCACGTCGTCTTGCATCTCCCAAGACGAAAGGCTGTCTGAATCCCCTGTGGGGACCACAGAGAAAGACATCGTTCTCCGCCTCATCGCGAGCGGAGGCCTCACATCGTTTGAAAACTCGAGAGGTCCGCAGAGATCAATGCTTCCAAAGGAGACGATGCCTGACTCCTCTTGAAAATGGATAGGAGTCCCAGGATCCCTGTGGCACGTGGAAAGGGACCCTGGGTCTCCCGCCTCACGTGGAGACGCGTCCCAATTGCCATGCCAAGACTCGAGGAGAATCCCGAAGTGTCCCTCACACCTAGGCAGGAGTCCTGACGTCGCTGAACAAACACGTGTCTGGAAGGGCCCTCCCCGTCGTAACTCGAGAATATACCCCAGGTTTCGGCCGCAACTTGAGAAAAACCATGAGACATCCCCCTTGCCACGAGATGAGGCCCGATTCGCCTGCACTGCGTGCAGAGCAATTCCGTGTTCCACAACAAATTTGAAAGGAGCCTTGATTTCCTTGATGGCACTCCAGAGAAAACCCAAGATCACTGTCTCAAGTCTAGAGGGATCCTGAGGTCACTGGAGCAACACGAAAGGGCTCCGTGGACCCCAAATCAACTCGAGATGAGAGCTTAGTCCCTGGCTTCGACTCAAGAGGAACATCAACTTTTCACAAGCACCTCAAGAGGAGGCTTCTCTCATCTACAGGTATGTGAGAGGGAACCTGAGTTTGTGGCCTCAAGTGGAATGGACACCGAGATGCTCTGACTCGAAGTAAGGCCGGATATCCCTGCAGTGAATTGAATGCAGGCTCGTCTTGCATCTCCCAAGACGAAGGGATGTCTGAATCCCCTGTGGAGACCACAGAGAAAGACCGAGTTCTCCGCCTCATCGCGACCGGAGGCCTCACATTCTTTGAAAACTCGAGAGGTCTGCGGAGATCAATGCTTCCAAAGGAGACGATGCCTGACTCCTCTTGAAAATGGATAGGAGTCCCAGGATCCCTGTGGCACGTGGAAAGGGACCCTGGGTCTCCCGCCTCACGTGGAGACGCGTCCCAATTGCCATGCCAAGACTCGAGGAGAATCCCGAGGTGTCCCTCGCACCTAGGCAGGAGTCCTGACGTCGCTGAACAAACACGTGTCTGGAAGGGCCCTCCCCGTCGTAACTCGAGAATATACCCCAGGTTCGGGCCGCAACTTGAGAAAAACCATGAGATTTCCCCCGCGCCGCGAGTTGAGGCCCGATTCCCCTGCACTGTATGCAGAGCAATTCCGTGTTCCACATCAAACGTGAAAGGAGCCTTGATTTCCTTGATGACACTCCAGGGAAAACCCAAGATCACTGTCTCAAGTCTAGAGGGATCCTGAGGTCACTGGACCAACAGGAAACGGCTCCCTGGACCGAAATACACTCGAGATGAGAGCTTAGTCCCTGGCTTAGACTCAAGAGGAATACCAACTTTCCACAAGCACCTCAAGAGGAGGTTTCTCTCAGCTACATGTATATTTGCGGGACCCCGAATTTGTGGCCTCAAGTGGAATGGACACCGGGATGCTCTGACTCGAAGTAAGGCTGGATATCCCTGCAGTGAATTGAATGCAGGCTCCTCTTGCATCTCCCAAGACGAAGGGATGTCTGAATCCCCTGTGGAGACCACAGAGAAAAACCTAATTCTCCGCCTCATCGCGATCGGAGGCCTCACATCCTTTGAAAACTCGAGAGGTCTGCAGAGATCAAGCTTCCAAAGGAGACGATGCCCGACTCCTCTTGAAAATGGATAGGAGTCCCAGGATCCCTGTGGCACGTGTAAAAGGACCCTGGGTCTCATGCCTCACGTGGAGACGCATCCCAATTGCCATGCCAAGACTCGTGGAGAATCCCGAGGTATCCCTCACAACTAGGCAGGAGTACTGACGTCGCTGAACAAACAAGTGTCTGGAAGGGACCTCCCCGTCGTAACTCGAGAATATACACCAGGTTCCGGCCGCAACTCGAGAAAAACCATGAGACTTCCCCTTCGCCGCGAGATGAGGCCCGATTCCCCTGCCCTGCGTGCAGAGCAATTCCGTGTTCCAAATCAAAAGTGAAAGGAGCCTTGATTTCCTTGATAGCAGTCCAGAGAAAACCCAAGATCACTGTTTCTAGTCTAGAGGGATCCAGAGGTCACTGGAGCAACACGAAAGGGCTCCGTGGACCCCAAATCAACTCGAGATGAGAATTTAGTCCCTGGCTTCGACTCAAGAGGAATACGAACTTTCCACAAGTACCTCAAGAGGAGGCTTCTCTCAGCTACAGGTATGTGAGAGGGCCGCTGAGTTTGTGGCCTCAAGTGGAATGGACACCGGGATGCTCTGACTCGAAGTAAGGCCGGATATCCCTGCAGTGTATTGAATGTAGGCTCGTCTTGCATCTCCCAAGACGAAGGGATGTCTGAATCCCCTGTGGAGACCACAGAGAAAGACCTAACATTCTGCCTCATCGCGACCAGAGGCCTCACATCCTTTGAAAACTCGAGAGGTCCGCGGAGATCAATGCTTCCAAAGGAGACGATGCCTGACTCCTCTTTAAAATGGATAGGAGTCCCAGGATCCCGGTCGCACGTGGAAATGGACCCTGGGTCTCCCGCCTCACGTGGAGACGCGTCCCAATTGCCATGTCAAGACTCGAGGAGAATCCCGAGGTGTCCCTCGCACCTAGGTAGGAGTCCTGACGTCGCTGAACAAACACGTGTCTGGAAGGGCCCTCCCCGTCGTAACTCGAGAATATACCCCAGGTTCCGGCCGCAACTCGAGAAAAACCATGAGACTTCCCCCTCGCCGTGAGATGAATCCCGATTCCCCTGCACTGCGTGCAGAGCAATTCCGTGTTCCACATCAAACGTGAAAGGAGCCTTGATTTCCTTGATGGCACTCCAGAGAAAACCCAAGATCACTGTCTCAAGTCTAGAGGGATCCTGAGGTCACTGTAGCAACAAGAAAGGGCTCTGTGGTCCCCAAATCACCTCGAGATGAGAGCTTAGTCCCTGGCTTCGACTCAAGAGGAATACCAACTTTCCACAAGCACCTCAAGAGGAGGCTTCTCTCAGCTACATGTATGTGAGAAGGCCCCTGAGTTAGTGGCCTCAAATGGAATGGACACCGAGATGCTCTGACTCGAAGTAAGGCCGGATATCCCTGCAGTGAATTGAATGCAGGCTCGTCTTGCATCTCCCAAGATGAAGGGATGTCTGAACCCCTGTGGAGACCACAGAGAAAGACCTAATTCTCCGCCTGATCGCGAGCGGAGGCCTCACATCTTTGAATACTCGAGAGGTCCGCGGAGATCAATGCTTCCAAAGGAGACGATGCCTGACTCCTCTTGAAAATGGATAGGAGTCCCAGGATCCCTGTGGCACGTGGAAAGGGACCCTGGGTCTCCCGCCTCACGTTGAGACGCGTCCCAATTGCCATGCCAAGACTCGAGGAGAATCCCGAGGTGTCCCTCGCACCTAGGCAGCAGTCCTGACGACGCTGAACAAACACGTGTCTGGAAGGGGCCTCCCCGTGGTAACTCGAGAATATACCCCAGGTTCCGGCCGCAACTCGAGAAAAACCATTAGATTTCCCCCTCGCCGCTAGTTGAGGCCCGATTCCCCTGCACTGCATGCAGAGCTATTCCGTGTTCCACATCAAACGGGAAAGGAGCCTTGATTTCCTTGATGGCACTCCAGAGAAAACCCAAGATCACTGTCTCAAGTCTAGAGGGATCCTGAGGTCACTGGAGCAACACGAAAGGGCTCCGTGGACCCCAAATCAACTCGAGATGAGAGCTTAGTCCCTGGCTTCGACTCAAGAGGAATACCAACTTTCCACAAGCACCTCAACAGGAGGCTACTCTCAGCTACAGGTATGTGAGAGGGACCCTGAGTTTGTGGCCTCAAGTGGAATGGACACCGAGATGCTCTGACTCGAAGTAAGGCCGGATATCCCTGCAGTGAATTGAATGCAGGCTCGTCTTGCATCTCCCAAGACGAAGGGATGTCTGAATCCCCTGTGCATACCACAGAGAAAGACCTAGTTCTCCGCCTCATCGGGACCGGAGGCCTCACATCCTTTGAAAACTCGAGAGGTCTGCAGAGATCAATGCTTCCAAAGGAGACGATGCCTGACTCCTCTTGAAAATGGACAGGAGTCGCAGGATCCCTGTGGCACGTGGAAAGGGACCCTGGGTCTCCCGCCTCACGTGGAGACGCGTCCCAATTGCCATGCCAAGACTCGAGGAGAATCCCGAGGTGTCCCTCGCACCTAGGCAGGAGTCCTGACGTCGCTGAACAAACACGTGTCTGGAAGGGCCCTCCCCCTCGTAACTCGAGAATATACCCTAGGTTCCGGCCGCAACTCGAGAAAAACCATGAGACTTCCCCCTCGCCGCGAGATGAGGCCCGATTCCCCTGCAATGCGTGCAGAGCAATTCCGTGTTCCACATCAAACGTGAAAGGAGCCTTGATTTCCTTGATGGCACTCCAGAGAAAACACAAGATCACTGACTCAAGTCTAGAGGGATCCTGAGGTCACTGGAGCAACACGAAAGGGCTCCGTGGACCCCAAATCAACTGGAGATGAGAGATTAGTCCCTGGCTTCAAATCAAGAGGAATACGAACTTTCCACAAGCCCCTCAACAGGAGGCTTCTCTCAGCTACAGGTATGTGAGAGGGACCCTGAGTTTGTGGCCTCAAGTGGAATGGACACCGAGATGCTCTGACTCGAAGTAAGGCCGAATATCCCTGCAGTGAATTGAATGCAGGCTCGTCTTGCATCTCCCAAGACGAAGGGATGTCTGAATCCCCTGTGGAGACCACAGAGAAAGACCTAGTCCTCCGCCTCATCGCGACCGGAGGCCTCACATCCTTTGAAAACTCGAGAGGTCTGCAGA
This sequence comes from Dama dama, assembly GCF_033118175.1. NCBI lineage: Eukaryota > Metazoa > Chordata > Mammalia > Artiodactyla > Cervidae > Dama > Dama dama. Next base: position 4,145,468 of record NW_026870893.1, on the reverse strand, counting down.
GATCAATGCTTCCAAAGGAGACGATGCCTGACTCCTCTTGAAAATGGATAGGAGTCCCAGGATCCCTGTGGCACGTGGAAAGGGACCCTGGGTCTCGCGCCTCACGTGGAGACGCGTCCCAATTGCCATGCCAAGACTCGAGGAGAATCCCGAGGTCTCCCTCGCACCTAGGCAGGAGTCCTGACGTCGCTGAACAAACACATATCTGGAAGGGCCCTCCCCGTCGTAACTCGGGAATATACCCCAGGTTCCGGCCGCAACTCGAGAAAAACCATGAGACTTCCCCCTCGCCGCGAGATGAGGCCCGATTCCCCTGCACTGCGTGCAGAGCAACTCCGTATTCCACATCAAAAATTAAAGGAGACTTGATTTCTTTGATGGCACTCCAGAGAAAACCCAAGATCACTGTCTCAAGTCTAGAGGGATCCTGAGGTCACTGTAGCACCATGAAAGGGCTCTGTGGTCCCCATATCAACTCGAGATGAGAGCTTATTCCCTGGCTTCGACTCAAGAGGAATACCAACTTTCCACAAGCACCTCAAGAGGAGGCTTCTCTCAGTTACAGGTATGTGAGAGGGCCCCTGAGTTTGTGGCCTCAAATGGAATGGACACCGAGATGCTCTGACTCGAAGTAAGGCCGGATATCCCTGCAGTGAATTGAATGCAGGCTCATCTTGCATCTCCCAAGATGAAGGGATGTCTGAACCCCTGTTGAGACCACAGAGAAAGACCTAATTCTCCGCCTCATCGCGAGCGGAGGCCTCACATCCTTTGAAAACTCGAGAGGTCCGCGGAGATCGATGCTTCCAAAGGAGACGATGCCTGACTCCTCTTGAAAATGGATAGGAGTCCCAGGATCCCTCTGGCACGTTTAAAGGGACCCTGGGTCTCCTGCCTCACGTGGAGACGCGTCCCAATTGCCATGCCAAGACTCGAGGAGAATCCCGAGGTGTCCCTCGCACCTAGGCAGGAGTCCTGACGTCGCTGAACAAACAAGTGTCTGGAAGGGCCCTCCCCGTCGTAATTCGAGAATATACCCCAGGTTCGGGCCGCAACTCGAGAAAAACCATGAGACTTCCCCCTCGCCGCGAGATGAGGCCTGATTCCCATGCCCTGCGTGCAAACCAATTCCGTTTTCCACATCAAACGTGAAAGGAGCCTTGATTTCCTTGATGGCACTCCAGAGAAAACCCAAGTTCACTGTCTCAAGTCTAGAGGGATCCTGAGGTAACTGGAGCAACACGAAAGGGCTCTGTGGACCACAAATCAACTCGGGATGAGAGCTTAGTCCCTGGCTTCGACTCAAGAGGAATACCAACTTTCCCCAAGCACCTCAAGAGGAGGCTTCTCTCAGCTACAGGTATGTGAGAGGGACCCTGAGTTTGTGGCCTCAAGTGGAATGGACACCGAGATGCTCTGACTCGAAGTAAGGCCGGATATCCCTGCAGTGAATTGAATGCACGATCGTCTTGCATTTCCCAAGACGAAGGGATGTCTGAATCTCCTGTGCAGACCACAGAGAAAGACCTAGTTCTCCGATTCATCGCGACCGGAGGCCTCACATCCTTTGAAAACTCGAGAGGTCCGCGGAGATCAATGCTTCCACAGGAGACGATGCCTGACTCCTCTTGAAAATGGATAGGAGTCCCAGGATCCCTGTGGCACGTGGAAAGGGACCCTGGGTCTCCCGCCTCACGTGGAGACGCGTCCCAATTGCCATGCCAAGACTCGAGGAGAATCCCGAGGTGTCCCTCGCACCTAGGCAGGAGTACTGACGTCGCTGAACAAACACGTGTCTGGAAGGGCCCTCCCCGTCGTAACTCGAGAATATACCCCAGGTTCCGGCCGCAACTCGAGAAAAACCACGAGACTTCCCCCTCGCCGCGAGATGAGGCCAGATTCCCGTGCACTGTGTGCAGAGCAATTCCGTGTTCCACATCAAATGGGAAAGGAGCCTTGATTTCCTTGATGGCACTCCAGAGAAAACCCAAGATCACTTTCTCAAGTATAGAGGGATCCTGCGGTCACTGGAGCAACATCAAAGGGCTCCGTGGACCCCAAATCTACTCGAGATGAGAGCTTAGTCCCTGGCTTTGACTCAAGAGGAATATCTAGTTTCCACAAGCACCTCAAGAGGAGGTTTCTCTCAGCTACAGGTATGTGAGAGGGACCCTGAGTTTTTGGCCTCAAGTGGAATGGACACCGAGATGCTCTGACTTAAGTAAGGCCGGATATCCCTGCAGTGAATTGAATGCAGGCTCGTCTTGCATCTCCCAAGACGAAGGGATGTCTGAATCCCCAATGGAGACAAAAGGAAAGACCTAGTTCTCCGCCTCATCGCGAGCGGAGGCCTCACATCCTTTGAAAACTCAAGAGGTCCGCGGAGATCAATGCTTTCAAAGGAGGCGATGCCTGACTCCTCTTGAAAATGGATAGGAGTCCCAGGATCCCTGTGGCACGTGGAAAGGGGCCCTGGGTCTCCCGCCTTACGTGGAGACGCGTCCCAATTGCCATGCCAAGACTCGAGGAGAATCCCGAGGTGTCCCTCGCACCTAGGCAGGAGTCCTGATGTCGCTGAACAAACACTTGTCTGGAAGGGCCCTCCCCGTCGTAACTCGAGAATATACCCTAGGTTCCGGCCGCAACTCGAGAAAAACCATGAGACTTCCCCCTCGCCGCGAGATGAGGCCCGATTCCCCTGCAATGCGTGCAGAGCAATTCCGTGTTCCACATCAAACGTGAAAGGAGCCTTGATTTCCTTGATGGCACTCCAGAGAAAACACAAGATCACTGACTCAAGTCTAGAGGGATCCTGAGGTCACTGGAGCAACAAGAAAGGGCTCCGTGGACCCCAAATCAACTGGAGATGAGAGATTAGTCCCTGGCTTCAACTCAAGAGGAATACGAACTTTCCACAAGCCCCTCAACAGGAGGCTTCTCTCAGCTACAGGTATGTGAGAGGGACCCTGAGTTTGTGGCCTCAAGTGGAATGGACACCGAGATGCTCTGACTCGAAGTAAGGCCGAATATCCCTGCAGTGAATTGAATGCAGGCTCGTCTTGCATCTCCCAAGACGAAGGGATGTCTGAATACCCTGTGGAGACCACAGAGAAAGACCTAGTTATCCGCCTCATCGCGACCGGAGGCCTCACATGCTTTGAAAACTCTAGAGGTCCGCAGAGATCAATGCTTCCAAAGCAGATGATGCCTGACTCCTCTTGAAAATGGACAGGAGTCCCAGGATCCCTGTGGCACGTGGAAAGTGACCCTGGGTCTCCCGCCTCACGTGGAGACGCGTCCCAATTGCCATGCCAAGACTCGAGGAGAATCCCGAGGTGTCCCTCGCACCTAGGCAGGAGTCCTGACGTCGCTGAAAAAACACGTGTCTGGAAGGGCCCTCCCCATCGTAACTCGAGAATATACCCCAGGTTCCGGCCGCAACTCGAGAAAAACCATGAGACTTCCCCCTCGCCGCGAGATGAGGCCCGATTCCCCTGCACTGCGTGCAGAGCAATTCCTTGTTCCACATCAAACGTGAAAGGAGCCTTGATTTCCTTGATGGCACTCCAGAGAAAACCCAAGATCACTGTCTCAAGTCTAGAGGGATCCTGAGGTCACTGGAGCAACAAGAAAGGGCTGCGTGGACCCCAAATCAACTCGAGATGAGAGCTTAGTACCTGGCTTCGACTCAAGAGGAATACGAACTTTCCACACGCACCTCAAGAGGAGGGTTGTCTCAACCACAGGTATGTGAGAAGGACCCTGAGTTTGTGGCCTCAACTGGAATGGACACCGAGATGCTCTGACTCGAAATAAGGCCGAATATCCCTGCAGTGAATTGAATGCAGGCTCGTCTTGCATCTCCCAAGACGAAGGGATGTCTGAATCCCCTGTGGAGACCACAGAGAAAGACCGAGTTCTCCGCCTCATCGCGACCGGAGGCCTCACATTCTTTGAAAACTCGAGAGGTCCGCGGAGATCAATGCTTCCAAAGGAAACGATGCCTGACTCCTCTTGAAAATGGATAGGAGTCCCAGGATCCCTGTGGCACGTGGAAAGGGACCCTGGGTCTCCCGCCTCACGTGGAGACGCGTCCAAATTGCTATGCCAAGACTCGAGGAGAATCCCGAGGTGTCCCTCGCACCTAGGCAGGAGTCCTGACGTCGCTGAACAAACACGTTTCTGGAAGGGCCCTCCCAGTCGTAACTCGAGAATATACCCCAGGTTCCGGCCGCAACTCGAGAAAAACAATGAGATTTTCCCCCTCACCGCGAGTTGAGGCCCGATTCCACTGCACTGCATGCAGAGCAATTCCGTGTTCCACATCAAACGTGAAAGGAGCCTTGATTTCCTTGATGACACTCCAGAGAAAACCCAAGATCACTGTCTCAAGTCTAGAGGGATCCTGAGGTCACTGGACCAACAGGAAAGGGCTCCGTGGACCCCAAATCAACTCGAGATGAGAGCTTAGTCCCTGGCTTAGACTCAAGAGGAATACCAACTTTCCACAAGCACCTCAAGAGGAAGCTTCTCTCAACTACAGGTATGTGAGAGGGACCCTGAGTTTGTGGCCTCAAGTAGAATGGATACCGAGATGCTCTGACTCGAAGTAAGGCCGGATATCCCTGCAGTGAATTGAATACAGGCTCGTCTTGCATCTCCCAAGACGAAGGGATGTCTGAATCCCCTGTGCATACCACAGAGAAAGACCTAGTTCTCCGCCTCATCGCGACCGGAGGCCTCACATCCTTTGAAAACTCGAGAGGTCTGCGGAGATCAATGCTTCCAAAGGAGACGATGCCTGACTCCTCTTGAAAATGGACAGGAGTCCCAGGATCCATGTGGCACGTGGAAAGGGACCCTGGGTCTCCCGCCTCACGTGGATACGAGTCCCAGTTGCCATGCCAAGACTCGAGGAGAATCCCAAGGTGTCCCTCGCACCTAGGCAAGAGTCCTGACGTCGCTGAACAAACACGTGTCTGGAAGGGCCCTCCCCGTCGTAACTCGAGAATATACCCCAGGTTCCGGCCGCAACTCGAGAAAAACCATGAGACTTCCCCCTCGCCGCGAGATGATGCCCGATTCCCCTGCACTGCGTGCAGAGCAATTCCTTGTTCCACATCAAACGTAAAAGGAGCCTTGATTTCCTTGATGGCACTCCAGAGAAAACCCAAGAACACTGTCTCAAGTCTAGAGGGATCCTGAGGGCACTGGAGCAACAAGAAAGGCTCCGTGGACCCCAAATCAACTCGAGATGAGAGCTTAGTACCTGGTTTCGACTCAAGAGGAATACCAACTTTCCACAGGCACCTCAAGAGGTGGGTTCTCTCAACCACAGGTATGTGTGAAGGACCCTGAGTTTGGGGCCTCAAGTGGAATGGACCCCTAGATGCTCTGACTCGAAGTAAGGCCAGATATCCCTGCAGTGAATTGAATGCAGGCTCGTTTTGCATCTCCCAAGAAGAAGGGATGTCTGAATCCCCTGTGGAGACCACAGAGAAAGACCTAGTTCTCCGCCTCATCGCGACCGGAGGCCTCACATCCTTTGAAAACTCAAGAGGTCCGCGGAGATCAATGCTTCCAAAGGAGACGATGCCTGACTCCTCTTGAAAATGGATACGAGTCCCAGGATCAATGTGGCACGTGGAAAGGGACTCTGGGTCTCCGGCCTCACGTGGAGACGCGTCCCAATTGCCATGCCAAGACTCGAGGAGAATCCCGAGGTGTCCCTCGCACCTAGGCAGGAGTCCTGACGTCGCTGAACAAACACGTGTCTGGAAGGGCCCTCCCCGTCGTAACTCGAGAATATACCCTAGGTTCCGGCCGCAACTCGAGAAAAACCATGAGACTTCCCCCTCGCCGCGAGATGAGGCCCGATTCCCCTGCAATGCGTGCAGAGCAATTCCGTGTTCCACATCAAACGTAACAGGAGCCTTGATTTCCTTGATGGCACTCCAGAGAAAACACAAGATCACTGTCTCAAGTCTAGAGGGATCCTGAGGTCACTGGAGCAACACGAAAGGGCTCCGTGGACCCCAAATCAACTGGAGATGAGAGATTAGTCCCTGGCTTCAACTCAAGAGGAATACGAACTTTCCACAAGCCCCTCAACAGGAGGCTTTTCTCAGCTACAGGTATGTGAGAGGGACCCTGAGTTTGTGGCCTCAAGTGGAATGGACACCGAGATGCTCTGACTCGAAGTAAGGCCAGATATCCCTGCAGTGAATTGAATGCAGGCTCGTCTTGCATCTCCCAAGACGAAGGGATGTCTGAATCCCCTGTGGAGACCACAGAGAAAGACCTAGTTCTCCGCCTCATCGCGACCGGAGGCCTCACATCCTTTGAAAACTCTAGAGGTCCGCGGAGATCAATGCTTCCAAAGCAGACGATGCCTGACTCCTCTTGAAAATGGACAGGAGTCCCAGGATCCCTGTGGCACGTGGAAAGGGACACTGGGTCTCCCGCCTCACGTGGAGACGCGTCCCAATTGCCATGCCAAGACTCGAGGAGAATCCCGAGGTGTCCCTCGCACCTAGGCAGGAGTCCTGAAGTCGCTGAAAAAACACGTGTCTGGAAGGGCCCTCCCCGTCGTAACTCGAGAATATACCCCAGGTTCTGGCCGCAACTCGAGAAAAACCATGAGACTTCCCCCTCGCCGCGAGATGAGGCCCGATTCCCCTGCACTGCGTGCAGAGCAATTCCTTGTTCCACATCAAACGTGAAAGGAGCCTTGATTTCCTTGATGGCACTCCAGAGAAAACCCAAGATCACTGTCTCAAGTCTAGAGGGATCCTGAGGTCACTGGAGCAACAAGAAAGGGCTGCGTTGACCCCAAATCAACTCGAGATGAGAGCTTAGTACCTGGCTTCGACTCAAGAGCAATAGCAACTTTCCACACGCACCTCAAGAGGAAGGTTCTCTCAACCACAGGTATGTGAGAAGGACCCTGAGTTTGTGGCCTCAAGTGGAATGGACACCGAGATGCTCTGACTCGAAGCAAGGCCGGATATCCCTGCAGTAAATTGAATGCAGGCTCGTCTGGCATCTCCCAAGATGAAGGGATGTCTGAATCCCCTGTGGAGACCACAGAGAAAGACCTAGTCCTCCGCCTCATCGCGACCGGAGGCCTCACATCCTTTGAAAACTCGAGAGGTCTGCAGAGATCAATGCTTCCAAAGGAGACGATGCCTGACTCCTCTTGAAAATGGATAGGAGTCCCAGGATCCCTGTGGCACGTGGAAAGGGACACTGGGTCTCCCGCCTCACGTGGAGACGCGTCCCAATTGCCATGCCAAGACTCGAGGAGAATCCCGAGGTCTCCCTCGCACCTAGGCAGGAGTCCTGACGTCGCTGAACAAACACATATCTGGAAGGGCCCTCCCCATCGTAACTCGGGAATATACCCCAGGTTCCGGCCGCAACTCGAGAAAAACCATGAGACTTCCCCCTCGCCGCGAGATGAGGCCCGATTCCCCTGAGCTGCGTGCAGAGCAACTCCGTATTCCACATCAAAAATTAAAGGAGCCTTGATTTCTTTGATGGCACTCCAGAGAAAACCCAAGATCACTGTCTCAAGTCTAGAGGGATCCTGAGGTCACTGTAGCAACATGAAAGGGCTCTGTGGTCCCCATATCAACTCGAGATGAGAGCTTATTCCCTGGCTTCGACTCAAGAGGAATACCAACTTTCCACAAGCACCTCAAGAGGAGGCTTCTCTCAGTTACAGGTATGTGAGAGGGCCCCTGAGTTTGTGGCCTCAAATGGAATGGACACCGAGATGCTCTGACTCGAAGTAAGGCCGGATATCCCTGCAGTGAATTGAATGCAGGCTCATCTTGCATCTCCCAAGATGAAGGGATGTCTGAACCCCTGTGGAGTCCACAGAGAAAGACCTAATTCTCCGCCTCATCGCGAGCGGAGGCCTCACATTCTTTGAAAACTCGAGAGGTCCGCGGAGATCGATGCTTCCAAAGGAGACGATGCCTGACTCCTCTTGAAAATGGATAGGAGTCCCAGGATCCCTGTGGCACGTTTAAAGGGACCCTGGGTCTCCTGCCTCACGTGGAGACGCGTCCCAATTGCCATGCCAAGACTCGAGGAGAATCCCGAGGTGTCCCTCGCACCTAGGCAGGAGTCCTGACGTCGCTGAACAAACAAGTGTCTGGAAGGGCCCTCCCCGTCGTAATTCGAGAATATACCCCAGGTTCGGGCCGCAACTCGAGAAAAACCATGAGACTTCCCCCTCGCCGCGAGATGAGGCCTGATTCCCCTGCCCTGCGTGCAAACCAATTCCGTTTTCCACATCAAACGTGAAAGGAGCCTTGATTTCCTTGATGGCACTCCAGAGAAAACCCAAGGTCACTGTCTCAAGTCTAGAGGGATCCTGAGGTAACTGGAGCAACATGAAAGTGCTCTGTGGACCACAAATCAACTCGGGATGAGAGCTTAGTCCCTGGCTTCGACTCAAGAGGAATACCAACTTTCCCCAAGCACCTCAAGAGGAGGCTTCTCTCAGCTACAGGTATGTGAGAGGGACCCTGAGTTTGTGGCCTCAAGTGGAATGGACACCGAGATGCTCTGACTCGATGTAAGGCCGGATATCCCTGCAGTGAATTGAATGCACGATCGTCTTGCATTTCCCAAGACGAAGGGATGTCTGAATCTCCTGTGCAGACCACAGAGAAAGACCTAGTTCTCCGATTCATCGCGACCGGAGGCCTCACATCTTTTGAAAACTGGAGAGGTCCGCGGAGATCAATGCTTCCACAGGAGACGATGCCTGACTCCTCTTGAAAATGGATAGGAGTCCCAGGATCCCTGTGGCACGTGGAAAGGGACCCTGGGTCTCCCGCCTCACGTGGAGACGCGTCCCAATTGCCATGCCAAGACTCGAGGAGAATCCCGAGGTGTCCCTCGCACCTAGGCAGGAGTACTGACGTCGCTGAACAAACACGTGTCTGGAAGGGCCCTCCCCGTCGTAACTCGAGAATATACCCCAGGTTCCGGCCGCAACTCGAGAAAAACCATGAGACTTCCCCCTCGCCGCGAGATGAGGCCCGATTCCCGTGCACTGTGTGCAGAGCAATTCCGTGTTCCACATCAAATGGGAAAGGAGCCTTGATTTCCTTGATGGCACTCCAGAGAAAACCCAAGATCACTTTCTCAAGTCTAGAGGGATCCTGCGGTCACTGGAGCAACATCAAAGGGCTCCGTGGACCCCAAATCTACTCGAGATGAGAGCTTAGTCCCTGGCTTTGACTCAAGAGGAATACCAACTTTCCACAAGCACCTCAAGAGGAGGTTTCTCTCAGCTACATGTATGTGAGAGGGACCCTGAGTTTTTGGCCTCAAGTGGAATGGACATCGAGATGCTCTGACTTAAGTAAGGCCGGATATCCCTGCAGTGAATTGAATGCAGGCTCGTCTTGCATCTCCCAAGACGAAGGGATGTCTGAATCCCCAATGGAGACAAAAGGAAAGACCTAGTTCTCCGCCTCATCGCGAGCGGAGGCCTCACATCCTTTGAAAACTCAAGAGGTCCGCGGAGATCAATGCTTTCAAAGGAGGCGATGCCTGACTCCTCTTGAAAATGGATAGGAGTCCCAGGATCCCTGTGGCACGTGGAAAGGGACCCTGGGTCTCCCGCCTTACGTGGAGACGCGTCCCAATTGCCATGCCAAGACTCGAGGAGAATCCCGAGGTGTCCCTCGCACCTAGGCAGGAGTCCTGATGTCGCTGAACAAACACTTGTCTGGAAGGGCCCTCCCCGTCGTAACTCGAGAATATACCCTAGGTTCCGGCCGCAACTCGAGAAAAACCATGAGACTTCCCCCTCGCCGCGAGATGAGGCCCGATTCCCCTGCAATGCGTGCAGAGCAATTCCGTGTTCCACATCAAACGTGAAAGGAGCCTTGATTTCCTTGATGGCACTCCAGAGAAAACACAAGATCACTGACTCAAGTCTAGAGGGATCCTGAGGTCACTGGAGCAACACGAAAGGGCTCCGTGGACCCCAAATCAACTGGAGATGAGAGATTAGTCCCTGGCTTCAACTCAAGAGGAATACGAACTTTCCACAAGCCCCTCAACAGGAGGCTTCTCTCAGCTACAGGTATGTGAGAGGGACCCTGAGTTTGTGGCCTCAAGTGGAATGGACACCGAGATGCTCTGACTCGAAGTAAGGCCGAATATCCCTGCAGTGAATTGAATGCAGGCTCGTCTTGCATCTCCCAAGACGAAGGGATGTCTGAATCCCCTGTGGAGACCACAGAGAAAGACCTAGTTCTCCGCCTCATCGCGACCGGAGGCCTCACATCCTTTGAAAACTCTAGAGGTCCGCGGAGATCAATGCTTCCAAAGCAGACGATGCCTGACTCCTCTTGAAAATGGACAGGAGTCCCAGGATCCCTGTGGCACGTGGAAAGGGACCCTGGGTCTCCCGCCTCACGTGGAGACGCGTCCCAATTGCCATGCCAAGACTCGAGGAGAATCCCAACGTGTCCCTCGCACCTAGGCAAGAGTCCTGACGTCGCTGAACAAACACGTGTCTGGAAGGGCCCTCCCCATCGTAACTCGAGAATATACCCCAGGTTCCGGCCGCAACTCGAGAAAAACCATGAGACATCCCCCTCGCCATGAGATGATGCCCGATTCCCCTGCACTGCGTGCAGAGCAATTCCTTGTTCCACATCAAACGTAACAGGAGCCTTGATTTCCTTGACGGCACTCCAGAGAAAACCCAAGAACACTGTCTCAAGTCTAGAGGGATCCTGAGGTCACTGGAGCAACACGAAAGGGCTCCGTGGACCCCAAATCAACTGGAGATGAGAGATTAGTCCCTGGCTTCAACTCAAGAGGAATACGAACTTTCCACAAGCCCCTCAACAGGAGGCTTTTCTCAGCTACAGGTATGTGAGAGGGACCCTGAGTTTGTGGCCTCAAGTGGAATGGACACCGAGATGCTCTGACTCGAAGTAAGGCCAGATATCCCTGCAGTGAATTGAATGCAGGCTCGTCTTGCATCTCCCAAGACGAAGGGATGTCTGAATACCCTGTGGAGACCACAAAGACCTAGTTATCAGCCTCATCGCGACCGGAGGCCTCACATGCTTTGAAAACTCTAGAGGTCCGCAGAGATCAATGCTTCCAAAGCAGATGATGCCTGACTCCTCTTGAAAATGGACAGGAGTCCCAGGATCCCTGTGGCACGTGGAAAGGGACCCTGGGTCTCCCGCCTCACGTGGAGACGCGTCCAAATTGCTATGCCAAGACTCGAGGAGAATCCCGAGGTGTCCCTCGCACCTAGGCAGGAGTCCTGACGTCGCTGAACAAACACGTTTCTGGAAGGGCCCTCCCAGTCATAACTCGAGAATATACCCCAGGTTCCGGCCGCAACTCGAGAAAAACCATGAGATTTTCCCCCTCACCGCGAGTTGAGGCCCGATTCCACTGCACTGCATGCAGAGCAATTCCGTGTTCCACATCAAACGTGAAAGGAGCCTTGATTTCCTTGATGACACTCCAGAGAAAACCCAAGATCACTGTCTCAAGTCTAGAGGGATCCTGAGGTCACTGGACCAACAGGAAAGGGCTCCGTGGACCCCAAATCAACTCGAGATGAGAGCTTAGTCCCTGGCTTAGACTCAAGAGGAATACCAACTTTCCACAAGCACCTCAAGAGGAAGCTTCTCTCAACTACAGGTATGTGAGAGGGACCCTGAGTTTGTGGCCTCAAGTAGAATGGATACCGAGATGCTCTGACTCGAAGTAAGGCCGGATATCCCTGCAGTGAATTGAACGCAGGCTCGTCTTACATCTCCCAAGACGAAGGGATGTCTGAATTCCCTGTGGAGACCACAGAGAAAGACCTAGTCCTCCACCTCAATGCAACCTGAGGCGTCATATCCTATGAAAACTCGAGAGGTCCGCGGATATCAATACTTCCGAAGGAGACGATGCCTGACACCTCTTGAAAATGGATAGGAGTCCCAGGATCCCTGTGGCACGTGGAAAGGGACCCTGGGTCTCCCGCCTCACGTGGAGACGCGTCCCAATTGCCATGCCAAGACTCGAGGAGAATCCCGAGGTGTCCCTCGCACCTAGGCAGGAGTCCTGACGTCGCTGAACAAACACGTGTCTGGAAGGGCCCTCCCCGTCGTAACTCGAGAATATACCCCAGGTTCCGGCCGCAACTCGAGAAAAACCATGAGACTTCCCCTTCGCCGCGAGATGAGGCCCGATTCCCCTGCACTGCGGGCAGAGCAATTCCGTGTTCCACATCAAACGAGAAAGGAGCCTTGATTTCCTTGATGGCACTCCATACAAAACCCAAGATCACTGTCTTAAGTCTAGAGGGACCCTGAGGTCACTGTAGCAACACGAAAGGTCTCCGTGGACCCCAAATCAACTCGAGATGAGAGCTTAGTCCCTGGCTTCGACTCAAGAGGAATACCAACTTTCCACAAGCACCTCGAGAGGAGGCTTCTCTCAGCTACAAGTATGTGAGAGGGACCCTGAGTTTGTGGCCTCAAGTGGAATGGACACCGAGATGCTCTGACTCGAAGTAAGGCTGTATATCCCTGCAGTGAATTGAATGCAGGCTCGTCTTGCATCTTCCAAGACGAAGGGATGTCTGAATTCCCTGTGGAGACCACAGAGAAAGACCTATTTCTCCAGCTCATTGCGACCGGAGGCCTCACATCCTTTGAAAACTCGAGAGGTCCGCGGAGATATATGCTTCCAAAGGAGAAGATGTTTGACTCCTCTAGAAAATAGATACGAGTCACAGGATCCTGGTGGTACATGGAAAGGGACACTGGGTATCCAGCCTCACGGGGAGACGCGTCCCAATTGCCATTCCAAGACGCGAGGAGAATCCCGAGGTGTCCCTCGCACGTAGGCAGGAGTCCTGACGTCGCTGAACAAACACGTGTCTGGAAGGGCCCTCCCGTCGTAACTCGAGAATATACCCCAGGTTCCGGCCGCAACTCGAGAAAAACCATGAGACTTCCACCTCGCCGTGAGATGAGGCACGATTCCCCTGCACTGCGTGCAGAGCAATTCCGTGTTCCACATCAAACAAGAAAGGAGCCTTAATTTCCTTGATGGCACTCCAGAGAAAACCCAAAATCACTGTCTCAAGTCTAGAGGGATCCTGAGTTCACTGTAGCAACACGAAATGGCTCCGTGGACCCCAAATCAATTCGAGATGAGAGCTTACTCCCTGGCTTCGACTCAAGAGGAATACCAACTTTCCACAAGCACCTCGAGAGGAGGCTTCTCTCAGCTACAGCTATGTGAGTGGGACCCTGAGTTTGTGGCCTCAAGTGCAATGGACACCGAGATGCTCTGACTCGAAGTAAGGCCGGATATCCCTGCAGTGAATTGAATGCAGGCTCGTCTTACATCTCCCAAGACGAAGGGATGTCTGAATCCCCTGTGGAGTCCACAGAGAAAGACCTAGATCTCAGCTTCATCGCGACAGGAGGCCTCACATCCTTTGAAAACTCGAGAGGCCCGTGGAGATCAATGCTTCCAAAGTAGACGATGCCTGACTCCTCTTGAAAATGGATAGGAGTCCCAGGATCACTATGGCACGGGGAAAGGGACACTGGGTCTCCCGCCTCACGTGGAGACGCCTCCCAATTGCCATGCCAAGACTCGAGGAGAATCCCGAGGTGTCCCTCGCACCTAGGCAGGAGTCCTGACGTCGCTGAACAAACACGTGTCTGGAAGGGCACTCCCCGTCGTAAGTCGAGAATATACCCTAGGTTCCGGCCGCAACTCGAGAAAAACCATGAGACTTCCCCCTCGCCGCGAGATGAGGCCCGATTCCCCTGCAGTGCGTGCAGAGCAATTCCGTGTTCCACATCAAACGTGAAAGGAGCCTTGATTTCCTTGATGGCACTCCAGAGAAAACCCAAGATCACTGTCTCAAGTCTAGAGGGATCCTAAGGTCACTGTAGCAACAGGAAAGGTCTCCGTGGACCCCAAATCAACTCGAGATGAGAGCTTAGTCCCTGGCTTCGACTCAAGAAGAATACAAACTTTCCACAAGCACCTCAAGAGGAGGCTTCTCTCAGCTACAGGTATGTGAGAGGGACCCTGAGTTTGTGGCCTCAAGTGGAATGGACACCGAAATGCTCTGACTGGAAATAAGGCCGGATATCCCTGCAGTGAATTGAATGCAGGCTCGCCTTGCATCTCCCAAGGCGAAGGGATGTCTGAATCCCCTGTGGAGATCACATAGAAAGACCTAGTTCTCCGCCTCATCGCGAACGGAGGCCTCACATCCTTTGAAAATTCAAGAGGTAAGCGGAGATCAATGCTTTCAAAGGAGACGATGCCTGACTCCTCTTGAAAATGGATAGGAGTCCCAGGATCCCTGTGGCACGTGGAAAGGGACCCTGGGTCTCCCGCCTCACGTGTAGACGCGTGCCAATTGCAATGCCAAGACTCGAGGAGAATCCCGAGGTGTCCCTCCCACCTAGGGAAGAGTCCTGACGTCGCTGAACAAACACGTGTCTGGAAGGGCCCTCCCCGTCGTAACTCGAGAATATACCCCAGGTTCCGTCCGCAACTCGAGAAAAACCATGAGACTTCCCCTCGCCGCGAGATGAGGCCCGATTCCCCTGCACTGCGTGCAGAGCAATTCCGTGTTCCACATCTAATGAGAAAGGAGCCTTGATTTCCTTGATGGCACTCCATACAAAACCCAAGATCACTGTCTTAAGTCTAGAGGGACCCTGAGGTCACTGTAGCAACACGAAAGGTCTCCGTGGACCCCAAATCAACTCGAGATGAGAGCTTAGTCCCTGGCTTCGACTCAAAAGGAATACCAACTTTCCACAAGCACCTCGAGAGGAGGCTTCTCTCAGCTGCAAGTATGTGAGAGTTACCCTGAGTTTGTGGCCTCAAGTGGAATGGACACCGAGATGCTCTGACTCGAAGTAAGGCCGTATATCCCTGCAGTGAATTGAATGCAGGCTCGTCTTGCATCTTCCAACACGAAGGGATGTCTGAATTCCCTGTGGAGACCACAGAGAAAGACCTATTTCTCCAGCTCATTGCGACCGGAGGCCTCACATCCTTTGAAAACTCGAGAGGTCCGCAGAGATCAGTGCTTCCAAAGGAGAAGATGCTTGACTCCTCTTGAAAATGGATACGAGTCACAGGATCCCGGTGGTACATGGAAAGGGACACTGGGTATCCAGCCTCACGGGGAGACGCGTCCCAATTGCCATTCCAAGACGCGAGGAGAATCCCGAGGTGTCCCTCGCACGTAGGCAGGAGTCCTGACGTCGCTGAACAAACACGTGTCCGGAAGGGCCCTCCCGTCGCAACTCAAGAATATACCCCAGGTTCCGGCCGCAACTCGAGAAAAACCATGAGACTTCCACCTCGCCGCGAGATGAGGCACGATTCCCCTGCACGGCGTGCAGAGCAATTCCGTGTTCCACATCAAACAAGAAAGGAGCCTTAATTTCCTTGATGGCACTCCAGAGAAAACCCAAAATCACTGTCTCAAGTCTAGAGGGATCCTGAGTTCACTGTAGCAACACGAAAGGGCTCTGTGGACCCCAAATCAATTCGAGATGAGAGCTTAGTCCCTGGCTTCGACTCAAGAGGAATACCAACTTTCCACAAGCACCTCGAGAGGAGGCTTCTCTCAGCTACAGCTATGTGAGTGGGACCCTGAGTTTGTGGCCTCAAGTGGAATGGACACCGAGATGCTCTGACTCGAAGTAAGGCCGGATATCCCTGCAGTGAATTGAATGCAGGCTCGTCTTACATCTCCCAAGACGAAGGGATGTCTGAATCCCCTGTGGAGACCACAGAGAAAGACCTAGATCTCAGCTTCATCGCGACCGGAGGCCTCACATCCTTTGAAAACTCGAGAGGTCTGCGGAGATCAATGCTTCCAAAGGAGACGATGCCTGACTCCTCTCGAAAATGGATAGGAGTCCCAGGATCCCTATGGCACGGGGAAAGGGACACTGGGTCTCCCGCCTCACGTGGAGACGCCTTCCAATTGCCATGCCAAGACTCGAGGAGAATCCCGAGGTGTCCCTCGCACCTAGGCAGGAGTACTGACGTCGCTGAACAAACACGTGTCTGGAAGGGCCCTCCCCGTCGTAACTCGAGAATATACCCCAGGTTCCGGCCGCAACTCGAGAAAAACCATGAGACTTCCCCCTCGCCGCGAGATGAGGCCCGATTCCCCTGCAGTGCGTGCAGAGCAATTCCGTGTTCCACATCAAACGTGAAAGGAGCCTTGATTTCCTTGATGGCACTCCAGAGAAAACCCAAGATCACTGTCTCAAGTCTAGAGGTTTCCTAAGGTCACTGTAGCAACAGGAAAGGTCTGCGTGGACCCCAAATCAACTCGAGATGAGAGCTTAGTCCCTGGCTTCGACTCAAGAAGAATACAAACTTTCCACAAGCACCTCAAGAGGAGGCTTCTCTCATCTACAGGTATGTGAGAGGGACCCTGAGTTTGTGGCCTCAAGTGGAATGGACACCGAGATGCTCTGACTGGAACTAAGGCCGGATATCCCTGCAGTGAATTGAATGCAGGCTCGTCTTGCATCTCCCAAGAAGAAGGGATGTCTGAATGCCCTGTGGAGAACACAGAGAAAGACCTAGTTCTCCGCCTCATCGCGACCGGAGGCCTCACATCCTTTGAAAATTCGAGAGGTCCGCGGAGATCAATGCTTCCAAAGGAGACGATGCCTGACTCCTCTTGAAAATTGATAGGAGTCCCAGCATACTTGTGGCACGTGGAAAGGGACCCTGGGTCTCCCTCCTCACATGGAGACGCGTCCCAATTGACATGCCAAGATTCGAGGAGAATCCCGAGGTGTCCCTCGCACGTAGGCAGGAGTCCTGATGTCGCTGAACAAACACGCGTCTGGAAGGGCTCTCCCCAGGTAACTCGAGAATATACCCCAGGTTCCGTCCAAAAGTGGAGTAAAACCATGAGACTTCCGCCTCGCCGCGAGATGAGGCCCGATTCCCCTGCCCTGCATGCAGAGCAACTCCGTATTCCACATCAAAAATGAAAGGAGCCTTGATTTCTTTGATGGCACTCCAGAGAAAACCCAAGATCACTGTCTCAAGTCTAGAGGGATCCTGAGGTCACTGTAGCAACAAGAAAGGGCTCTGTGGTCCCCAAATCAACTCGAGATGAGAGCTTAGTCCCTGGCTTAGACTCAAGAGGAATACCAACTTTCCACAAGCACCTCAAGAGGAGGCTTCTCTCAGCTACATGTATGTGAGAGGGCCCCTGAGTTTGTGGCCTCAAATGGAATGGACACCGAGATGCTCTGACTCGAAGTAAGGCCGGATATCCCTGCAGTGAATTGAATGCAGGGTCGTCTTGCATCTCCCAAGATGAAGGGATGTCTGAACCCCTGTGGAGACCACAGAGAAAGACCTAATTCTCCGCATCATCGCGAGCGGAGGCCTCACATCCTTTGAAAACTCGAGAGGTCTGAGGAGATCAATGCTTCCAAAGGAGACGATGCCTGACTCCTATTGAAAATGGACAGGAGTCGCAGGATCCCTGTGGCACGTGGAAAGGGACCCTGGGTCTCCCGCCTCACGTGGAGACGCGTCCCAATTGCCATGCCAAGACTCGAGGAGAATCCCGAGGTGTCCCTCGCACCTAGGCAGGAGTCCTGACGTCGCTGAACAAACACGTGTCTGAAAGGGCCCTCCCCCTCGTAACTCGAGAATATACCCTAGGTTCCGGCCGCAACTCGAGAAAAACCATGAGACTTCCCCCTCGCCGCGAGATGAGGCCCGATTCCCCTGCAATGCGTGCAGAGCAATTCCGTGTTCCACATCAAACGTGAAAGGAGCCTTGATTTCCTTGATGGCACTCCAGAGAAAACACAAGATCACTGACTCAAGTCTAGATTGATCCTGAGGTCACTGGAGCAACACGAAAGGGCTCCGTGGACCCCAAATCAACTGGAGATGAGAGATTAGTCCCTGGCTTCAACTCAAGAGGAATACGAGCTTTCCACAAGCCCCTCAACAGGAGGCTTCTCTCAGCTAAAGGTAGGTGAGAGGGACCCTGAGTTTGTGGCCTCAAGTGGAATGGACACCGAGATTCTCTGACTCGAAGTAAGGCCGGATATCCCTGCAGTGAATTGAATGCAGGCTCGTCTTGCATCTCCCAAGACGAAGGGATGTCTGAATCCCCTGTGGAGACCACAGAGAAAGACCTAGTTCTCCGCCTCATCGCGACCGGAGGGCTCACATCCTTTGAAAACTCTAGAGGTCCGCGGAGATCAATGCTTCCAAAGCAGACGATGCCTGACTCCTCTTGAAAATGGACAGGAGTCCCAGGATCCCTGTGGCACGTGGAAAGGGACCCTGGGTCTCCCGCCTCACGTGGAGACGCGTCCCAATTGCCATGCCAAAACTCGAGGAGAATCCCGAGGTGTCCCTCGCACCTAGGCAGGTGTCCTGACGTCGCTGAACAAACACGTGTCTGGAAGGGCCCTCCCCGTCGTAACTCGAGAATATACCCCAGGTTCTGGCCGCAACTCGAGAAAAACCATGAGACTTCCCCCTCGCCGCGGGATGAGGCCCGATTCCCCTGCACTGCGTGCAGAGCAATTCCTTGTTCCACATCAAACGTGAAAGGAGCCTTGATTTCCTTGATGGCACTCCAGAGAAAACCCGAGATCACTGTCTCAAGTCTAGAGGGATCCTGAGGTCACTGGAGCAACAAGAAAGGGCTGCGTGGACCCCAAATCAACTCGAGATGAGAGCTTAGTACCTGGCTTCGACTCAAGAGGAATACCAACTTTTCACAAGCACCTCAAGAGGAGGGTTCTCTCAACCACAGGTATGTGAGAAGGACCCTGAGTTTGTGGCCTCAAGTGGAATAGACACCGAGATGCTCTGACTCGAAGTAAGCCCGGATATCCCTGCAGTAAATTGAATGCAGGCTCGTCTTGCATCTCCCAAGATGAAGGGATGTCTGAATCCCCTGTGGAGACCACAGAGAAAGACCTAGTCCTCCGCCTCATCGCGACCGGAGGCCTCACATCCTTTGAAAACTCGAGAGGTCTGCAGAGATCAATGCTTCCAAAGGAGACGATGCCTGACTCCTCTTGAAAATGGATAGGAGTCCCAGGATCCCTGTGGCACGTGGAAAGGGACCCTGGGTCTCCCGCCTCACGGGGAGACGCGTCCCAATTGCCATGCCAAGACTCGAGGAGAATCCCGAGGTGTCCCTCGCAAGTAGGCAGGAGTCCTGACGTCGCTGAACAAACACATATCTGGAAGGGCCCTCCCCGTCGTAACTCGAGAATATACCCCAGGTTCCGGCCGCAACTCGAGAAAAACCATGAGACTTCCCCCTCGCCGCGAGATGAGGCCCGATTCCCCTGAGCTGCGTGCAGAGCAACTCCGTATTCCACATCAAAAATGAAAGGAGCCTTGATTTCTTTGATGGCACTCCAGAGAAAACCCAAGATCACTGTCTCAAGTCTAGAGGGATCCTGAGGTCACTGTAGCAACATGAAAGGGCTCTGTGGTCCCCAGATCAACTCGAGATGAGAGCTTAGTCCCTGGCTTCGACTCAAGAGGAATACCAACTTTCCACAAGCACCTCAAGAGGAGGCTTCTCTCAGTTACAGGTATGTGAGAGGGCCCCTGAATTTGTGGCCTCAAATGGAATGGACACCGAGATGCTCTGACTCGAAGTAAGGCCGGATATCCCTGCAGTGAATTGAATGCAGGCTCATCTTGCATCTCCCAAGATGAAGGGATGTCTGAACCCCTGTGGAGACCACAGAGAAAGACCTAATTCTCCGCCTCATCGCGAGCGGAGGCCTCACATCCTTTGAAAATTCGAGAGGTCCGCGGAGATCAATGCTTCCAAAGGAGACGATGCCTGACTCCTCTTGAAAATGGATAGGAGTCCCAGGATCCCTGTGGCACGTGGAAAGGGACCCTGGGTCTCCTGCCTCACGTGGGGACGCGTCCCAATTTCCATGCCAAGACTCGAGGAGAATCCCGAGGTGTCCCTCGCACCTAGGCAGGAGTCCTGATATCGCTGAACAAACACGTGTCTGGAAGGGGCCTCCCCGTGGTAACTCGAGAATATACCCCAGGTTCCGGCCGCAACTCGAGAAAAACCATGAGATTTCCCACTCGCCGCTAGTTGAGGCCCGATTCCCCTGCACTGCATGCAGAGCAATTCCGTGTTCCACATCAAACGGGAAAGGAGCCTTGATTTCCTTGATGGCACTCCAGAGAAAACCCAAGATCACTGTCTCAAGTCTAGAGGGATCCTGAGGTCACTGGAGCAACACGAAAGGGCTCCGTGGACCCCAAATCAACTCGAGATGAGAGCTTAGTCCCTGGCTTCGACTCAAGAGGAATACCAACTTTCCACAAGCACCTCAAGAGGAGGCTACTCTCAGCTAATGGTATGTGAGAGGGAGACTGAGATTGTGGCCTCAAGTGGAATGGACACCGAGATGCTCTGACTCGATGTAAGGCCGGATATCCCTGCAGTGAATTGAATGCAGGCTCGCGTTGCATCTCCCAAGACGAAGGGATGTCTGAATCCCCTGTGGAGACCACAGAGCAAAACCTAATTCTCCGCCTCATCGCGAGCGGAGGCCTCACATCCTTTGAAAACTCGAGAGGTCCGCGGAGATCAATGCTTCCAAAGGAGACGATGCCTGACTCCTCTTGAAAATGGATGAGTCCCAGGATCCCTGTGGCACGTGGAAAGGGACCCTGGGTCTCCCGCCTCACGTGGAGACGCGTCCCAATTGTCATCCCAAGACTCGAGGAGAATCCCGAGGTGTCCCTCGCACCTAGGCAGGAGTCCTGACGTCGCTGAACAAACACGTGTCTGGAAGGGCACTCCCCGTCGTAACTCGAGAATATACCCCAGGTTTCGGCAGCAACTTGAGAAAAACCATGAGACATCCCCCTTGCCACGAGATGAGGCCCGATTCCCCTGCACTGCGTGCAGAGCAATTCCGTGTTCCACATCAAACGGGAAAGGTGCCTTGATTTCCTTGATGGCACTCCAGAGAAAACCCAAGATCACTGTCTCAAGTCTAGAGGGATCCTGAGGTCACTGGAGCAACACGAAAGGGCTCCGTGGACCCCAAATCAACTCGAGATGAGAGCTTAGTCCCTGGCTTCGACTCAAGAGGAATATCAACTTTCCACAAGCACCTCAAGAGGAGGCTTCTCTCAGCTACAGGTATGTGAGAGGGACCCTGAGTTTGTGGCCTCAAGTGGAATGGACACCGAGATGCTCTGACTCGAAGTAAGGCCGGATATCCCTGCAGTGAATTGAATGCAGGCTCGTCTTGCATCTCCCAAGACGAAGGGATGTCTGAATCCCCTGTGGAGACCACAGAGAAAGACCTAGTCCTCCACCTCAATGCAACCTGAGGCCTCATATCCTATGAAAACTCGAGAGGTCCGCGGAGATCAATATTTCCGAAGGAGACGATGCCTGACACCTCTTGAAAATGGATAGGAGTCCCAGGATCCCTGTGGCACGTGGAAAGGGACCCTGGGTCTCCCGCCTCACGTGGAGACACGTCCCAATTGACATGCCAAGAATCGAGGAGAATCCCGAGGTGTCCCTCGCACCTAGGCAGGAGTCCTGACGTCGCTGAACAAACACATGTCTGGAAGGGCCCTCCCCGTCGTAACTCGAGAATATACCCCAGGTTCCGGCCGCAACTCGAGAAAAACCATGAGACATCCCCCTCGCCGCGAGATGAGGACCGATTCCCCTGCAATGCGTGCAGAGCAATTCCGTTATCCACATCAAACGTGAAAGGAGAGTTGATTTCCTTGATGGCACGCCAGAGAAAACCCAAGTTCCCTGTCTCAAGTCTAGAGGTATCCTGAGGTCACTGGAGCAACACGAAAGGGCTCCGTGGACCACAAATCAACTCGAGATGAGAGGTTAGTCCCTGGCTTCGACTCAAGAGGAATACCAACTTTCCACAAGCACCTCAAGAGGAGGCTTCTCTCAGCTACAGGTATGTGAGAGGGACCCTGAGTTTGTTGCCTCAAGTGGAATGGAAACCGAGATACTCTGACTCGAAGTAAGGCCGGATATCCCTGCAGTGAATTGAATGCAGGCTCGTCTTGCATCTCCCAAGACGAAGGGATGTCTGAATCCCCTGTGGAGACCACAGAGCAAAACCTAATTCTCCGCCTCATCGCGAGCGGAGGCCTCACATCCTTTGAAAACTCGAGAGGTCCGCGGAGATCAATGCTTCCAAAGGAGACGATGCCTGACTCCTCTTGAAAATGGATGAGTCCCAGGATCCCTGTGGCACGTGGAAAGGGACCCTGGGACTCCCGCCTCACGTGGAGACGCGTCCCAATTGCCATCCCAAGACTCGAGGAGAATCCCGAGGTGTCCCTCGCACCTAGGCAGGAGTCCTGACGTCGCTGAAAAAACACGTGTCTGGAAGGGCCCTCCCCGTCGTAACTCGAGAATATACCCCAGGTTCCGGCCGCAACTCGAGAAAAAGCTTGAGACTTCCCCCTCGCCGCTGGATGAAGCCCGATTCCCCTGCACTGCGTGCAGAACAATTCCGTGTTCCACATCAAACGTGAAAGGAGCCTTGATTTCCTTGATGGCACTCCAGAGAAAACCCAAGATCACTGTCTCAAGTCTAGAGGGATCCTGAGGTCACTGGAGCAACACGAAAGGGCTGCGTGGACCCCAAATCAACTCGAGATGAGAGCTTAGTCCCTGGCTTCGACTCAAGAGGAATACCAACTTTCCACAAGCACTTCAAGGGGAGGCTTCTCTCAGCTACAGGTATGTGAGAGGGACCCTGAGTTTGTGGCCTCAAGTGGAATGGACACCGAGATGCTCTGACTCGAAGTAAGGCCGGATATCCCTGCAGTGAATTGAATGCAGGCTCGTCTTGCATCTCCCAAGACGAAGGGATGTCTGAATCCCCTGTGGAGACCACAGAGAAAGACCGAGTTCTCCACCTCATCGCGACCGGAGGCCTCACATTCTTTTGAAAACTCGAGAGGTCCGCGGAGATCAATGCTTCCAAAGGAGACGATGCCTGACTCCTCTTGAAAATGTATAGGAGTCCCAGGATCCCTGTGGCACGTGGAAAGGGACCCTGGGTCTCCCGCCTCACGTGGAGACGCGTCCAAATTGCTATGCCAAAACTCGAGGAGAATCCCGAGGTGTCCCTCGCACCTAGGCAGGAGTCCTGACGTCGCTGAACAAACACGTGTCTGGAAGGGCCCTCCCAGTCATAACTCGAGAATATACCCCAGGTTCGGGCCGCAACTCGAGAAAAACCATGAGATTTTCCCCCTCACCGCGAGTTGAGGCCCGATTCCCCTGCACTGCATGCAGAGCAATTCCGTGTTCCACATCAAACGTGAAAGGAGCCTTGATTTCCTTGATGACACTCCAGAGAAAACCCAAGATCACTGTCTCAAGTCTAGAGGGATCCTGAGGTCACTGGAGCAACAAGAAAGGGCTCCGTGGACCCCAAATCAACTCGAGATGAGAGCTTAGTTCCTGGCTTCGACTCAAGAGGAATACCAACTTTCCACAAGCACCTCAAGAGGAAGCTTCTCTCAACTACAGGTATGTGAGAGGGACCCTGAGTTTGTGTGCCCCAAGTAGAATGGACACCGAGATGCTCTGACTCGAAGTAAGGCCGGATATCCCTGCAGTGAATTGAACGCAGGCTCGTCTTACATCTCCCAAGACGAAGGGATGTCTGAATTCCCTGTGGAGACCACAGAGAAAGACCTAGTCCTCCACCTCAATGCAACCTGAGGCCTCATATCCTATGAAAACTCGAGAGGTCCGCTGAGATCAATACTTCCGAAGGAGACGATGCCTGACTCCTCTCGAAAATGGATAGGAGTCCCAGGATATCTATGGCATGTGGAAAGGGACCCTGGGTCTCCCGCCTCACGTGGAGACGCCTCCCAATTGCAATGCAAAGACTCGAGGAGAATCCCGAGTTGTCCCTCGCACCTAGGCAGGAGTCCTGACGTCGCTGAACAAACACGTGTCTGGAAGGGCCCTCCCCGTCGTAACTCAAGAATATCCCCCAGGTTCTGGCCACAACTCTAGAAAAATTATGAGACTTCCCCCTCGCCGCGAGATGAAGCCCGATTCCCGTGCCCTGCGTGCAGAGCAATTCCGTGTTCCACATCAAATGAGAAAGGACCCTTGATTTCCTTGATGGCACTCCAGAGAAAACCCAAGATCACTGTCTCAAGTCTAGAGGGATGCTGAGGTCACTGGAGCAACACGAAAGGGCTCCGTGGACCCCAAATTAACTCGAGATGAGAGCTTAGTCCCTGGCTTCGACTCAAGAGGAATGCCAACTTTCCACAAGCACCTCAAGAGGAGGCTTCTCTCAGCTACAGGTATGTGAGAGGGACCCTGAGTTTGTGGCCTCAAGTGGAATGGACACCGAGATGCTCTGACTCGAAGTAAGGCCGGATATCCCTGCAGTGAATTGAATGCAGGCTCGTCTTGCATCTCCCAAGACGAAGGGATGTCTGAATCCCCTGTGGAGACCACAGAGAAAGACCTAGTTCTCCGCCTCATCGCGACCGGAGGCCTCACATCCTTTGAAAACTCGAGAGGTCCGCGGAGATCAATGCTTCCAAAGGAGACGATGCCTGACTCCTCTTGAAAATGGATAGGAGTCCCAGGATTCCTGTGGCACGTGGAAAGGGACCCTGGGTCTCCCGCCTCACGTGGAGACGCGTCCCAATTGCCATGCCAAGACTCGAGGAGAATCCCGAGGTGTCCCTCGCTCCTAGGCAGGAGTCCTGACGGCGCTGAACAAACACGTGTCTGGAAGGGCCCTCCCCGTCGCAACTCAAGAATATACCCCAGGTTCCGGCCGCAACTCGAGAAAAACCATGAGACTTCCACCTCGCCGCGAGATGAGGCCCGATTCCCCTGCACTGCGTGCAGAGCAATTCCGTATTGCACATCAAACGGGAAACGAGCCTTGATTTCCTTGATGCCACACCAGAGAAAACCCAAGATCACTGTCTCAAGTCTAGAGGGATCCTGAGGTCACTGTAGCAACACGAAAGGGCTCCGTGGACCACAAATCAACTCGAGATGAGAGCTTAGTCCCTGGCTTCGACTCAAGAGGAATACCAACTTTCCACAAGCACCTCAAGAGGAGGTTTCTCTCAACTACAGGTATGTGAGAGGGACCCTGAGTTTGTGGCCTCAAGTAGAATGGACACCGAGATGCTCTGACTCGAAGTAAGGCCGGATATCCCTGCAGTGAATTGAACGCAGGCTCGTCTTACATCTCCCAAGACGAAGGGATGTCTGAATTCCCTGTGGATACCACAGAGAAAGACCTAGTCCTCCACCTCAATGCAACCTGAGGCCTCATATCCTATGAAAACTCGAGAGGTCCGCGGAGATCAATACTTCCGAAGGAGACGATGCCTGACACCTCTTGAAAATGGATAGGAGTCCCAGGATCCCTGTGGCACGTGGAAAGGGACCCTGGGTCTCCCGCCTCACGTGGAGACACGTCCCAATTGACATGCCAAGAATCGAGGAGAATCCCGAGGTGTCCCTCGCACCTAGGCAGGAGTCCTGACGTCGCTGAACAAACACGTGTCTGGAAGGGCCCTCCCCGTCGTAACTCGAGAATATACCCCAGGTTCCGGCCGCAACTCGAGAAAAACCATGAGACTTCCCCCTCGCCGCGACATGAGGCCCGATTCCCCAGCCCTGCGTGCAGAGAAATTCCGTTATCCACATCAAACGTGAAAGGAGAGTTGATTTCCTTGATGGCACTCCAGAGAAAACCCAAGTTCCCTGTCTCAAGTCTAGAGGGATCCTGAGGTCACTGGAGCAACACGAAAGGGCTCTGTGGACCACAAATCAACTCGAGATGAGAGCTTAGACCCTGCCTTCGACTCAAGAGGAATACCAACTTTCCACAAGCCCCTCAAGAGGAGGCTTCTCTCAGCTACAGGTATGTGAGAGGGACCCTGAGTTTGTGGCCACAAGTGGAATGGACACCGAGAGGCTCTGACTCGAAGTAAGGCCGGATATCCCTGCAGTGAATTGAATGCAGGCTCGTCTTGCATGTCCAAGACGAAGGGATGTCTGAATCCCCTGTGGAAACCACAGAGAAAGAACTAGTTCTCCGCCTCATCGCGACCACAGGCCTCACATTCTTTGAAAACTCGAGAAGTCCCCGGAGATCAATGCTTCCAAAGGAGACGATGCCTGACTCCTCTTGAAAATGGATAGGAGTCCCAGGGTCACTGTGGCACGTGGAATGGGACCCTGGGTCTCCCGCCTCACGTGGAGACGCCTCCCAATTGCCATCCCAAGACTCGAGGAGAATCCCGAGGTGTCCCTCGCTCCTAGGCAGGAGTCCTGAGGTCGCTGAACAAACACGTGTCTGGAAGGGCCCTCCCCGTCGTAACTTGGAATATACCCCAGGTTCCGGCTGCAACTCGAGAAAAACCATGAGACTTCCCCCTCGCCGCGACATGAGGCCCGATTCCCCTGGACTGCGTGCAGAGCAATACCGTGTTCCACATCAAACGTGAAAGGAGCCTTGATTTCCTTGATGGCACTCCAGAGAAAACCCAAGATCACTGTCTCAAGTCTAGACGGATCCTGAGGTCACTGTAGCAACACGAAAGGGCTCAGTGGACCCCAAATCAACTCGAGATGAGAGCTTAGTCCCTGGCTTCGACTCAAGAGGAATGCCAACTTTCCACAAGCACCTCAAGAGGAGGCTTCTCTCAGCTACAGGTATGTGAGAGGGACCCTGAGTTTGTGGCCTCAAGTGGAATGGACACCGAGATGCTCTGACTCGAAGTAAGGCCGGATATCCCTGCAGTGAATTGAATGCAGGCTCGTCTTGCATCTCCCAAGACGAAGGGTTGTCTGAATCCCCTGTGGAGACCACAGAGAAAAACCAAGTCCTCCGCCTCCTCGCGACCGGAGGCCTCATATCCTTTGAAAACTCGAGAGGTCCGCTGAGATCAATACTTCCGAAGGAGACGATGCCTGACTCCTCTTGAAAATGGATAGGAGTCCCAGGATATCTATGGCATGTGGAAAGGGACCCTGGGTCTCCCGCCTCACGTGGAGACGCGTCCCAATTGCAATGCAAAGACTCGAGGAGAATCCCGAGTTGTCCCTCGCACCTAGGCAGGAGTCCTGACGTCGCTGAACAAACACGTGTCTGGAAGGGCCCTCCCCGTCGTAACTCAAGAATATCCCCCAGGTTCTGGCCACAACTCTAGAAAAATTATGAGACTTCCCCCTCGCCGCGAGATGA
Organism: Dama dama; assembly: GCF_033118175.1. NCBI lineage: Eukaryota > Metazoa > Chordata > Mammalia > Artiodactyla > Cervidae > Dama > Dama dama. The sequence continues at coordinate 4,118,121 of NW_026870893.1, read as the reverse complement.
AGCCCGATTCCCGTGCCCTGCGTGCAGAGCAATTCCGTGTTCCACATCAAATGAGAAAGGACCCTTGATTTCCTTGATGGCACTCCAGAGAAAACCCAAGATCACTGTCTCAAGTCTAGAGGGATGCTGAGGTCACTGGAGCAACACGAAAGGGCTCCGTGGACCCCAAATTAACTCGAGATGAGAGCTTAGTCCCTGGCTTCGACTCAAGAGGAATGCCAACTTTCCACAAGCACCTCAAGAGGAGGCTTCTCTCAGCTACAGGTATGTGAGAGGGACCCTGAGTTTGTGGCCTCAAGTGGAATGGACACCGAGATTCTCTGACTCGAAGTAAGGCCGGATATCCCTGCAGTGAATTGAATGCAGGTTCGTCTTGCATCTCCGAAGACGAAGGGATGTCTGAATCCCCTGTGGAGACCACAGAGAAAGACCTAGTCCTCCGCCTCATCGCGACCGGAGGCCTCACATCCTTTGAAAACTCGAGAGGTCCGCGGAGATCAATGCTTCCAAAGGAGACGATGCCTGACTCCTCTTGAAAATGGATAGGAGTCCCAGGATTCCTGTGGCACGTGGAAAGGGACCCTGGGTCTCCCGCCTCACGTGGAGACGCGTCCCAATTGCCATGCCAAGACTCGAGGAGAATCCCGAGGTGTCCCTCGCTCCTAGGCAGGAGTCCTGACGGCGCTGAACAAACACGTGTCTGGAAGGGCCCTCCCCGTCGCAACTCAAGAATATACCCCAGGTTCCGGCCGCAACTCGAGAAAAACCATGAGACTTCCACCTCGCCGCGAGATGAGGCCCGATTCCCCTGCACTGCGTGCAGAGCAATTCCGTATTGCACATCAAACGGGAAACGAGCCTTGATTTCCTTGATGCCACACCAGAGAAAACCCAAGATCACTGTCTCAAGTCTAGAGGGATCCTGAGGTCACTGTAGCAACACGAAAGGGCTCCGTGGACCACAAATCAACTCGAGATGAGAGCTTAGTCCCTGGCTTCGACTCAAGAGGAATACCAACTTTCCACAAGCACCTCAAGAGGAGGTTTCTCTCAACTACAGGTATGTGAGAGGGACCCTGAGTTTGTGGCCTCAAGTAGAATGGACACCGAGATGCTCTGACTCGAAGTAAGGCCGGATATCCCTGCAGTGAATTGAACGCAGGCTCGTCTTACATCTCCCAAGACGAAGGGATGTCTGAATTCCCTGTGGAGACCACAGAGAAAGACCTAGTCCTCCACCTCAATGCAACCTGAGGCCTCATATCCTATGAAAACTCGAGAGGTCCGCGGAGATCAATACTTCCGAAGGAGACGATGCCTGACACCTCTTGAAAATGGATAGGAGTCCCAGGATCCCTGTGGCACGTGGAAAGGGACCCTGGGTCTCCCGCCTCACGTGGAGACACGTCCCAATTGACATGCCAAGAATCGAGGAGAATCCCGAGGTGTCCCTCGCACCTAGGCAGGAGTCCTGACGTCGCTGAACAAACACGTGTCTGGAAGGGCCCTCCCCGTCGTAACTCGAGAATATACCCCAGGTTCCGGCCGCAACTCGAGAAAAACCATGAGACTTCCCCCTCGCCGCGACATGAGGCCCGATTCCCCAGCCCTGCGTGCAGAGAAATTCCGTTATCCACATCAAACGTGAAAGGAGAGTTGATTTCCTTGATGGCACTCCAGAGAAAACCCAAGTTCCCTCTCTCAAGTCTAGAGGGATCCTGAGGTCACTGGAGCAACACGAAAGGGCTCTGTGGACCACAAATCAACTCGAGATGAGAGCTTAGACCCTGCCTTCGACTCAAGAGGAATACCAACTTTCCACAAGCACCTCAAGAGGAGGCTTCTCTCAGCTACAGGTATGTGAGAGGGACCCTGAGTTTGTGGCCACAAGTGGAATGGACACCGAGAGGCTCTGACTCGAAGTAAGGCCGGATATCCCTGCAGTGAATTGAATGCAGGCTCGTCTTGCATGTCCCAAGACGAAGTGATGTCTTAATCCCCTGTGGAGATAACAGAGAAAGAACTAGTTCTCCGCCTCATGGCGACCACAGGCCTCACATCCTTTGAAAACTCGAGAGGTCCCCGGAGATCAATGCTTCCAAAGGAGACGATGCCTGACTTCTCTTGAAAATGGATAGGAGTCCCAGGATCACTGTGGCACGTGGAATGGGACCCTGGGTCTCCCGCCTCACGTGGAGACGCCTCCCAATTGCCATCCCAAGACTCGAGGAGAATCCCGAGGTGTCCCTCGCTCCTAGGCAGGAGTCCTGAGGTCGCTGAACAAACACGTGTCTGGAAGGGCCCTCCCCGTCGTAACTTGGAATATACCTCAGGTTCCGGCTGCAACTCGAGAAAAACCATGAGACTTCCCCCTCGCCGCGACATGAGGCCCGATTCCCCTGGACTGCGTGCAGAGCAATTCCGTGTTCCACATCAAACGTGAAAGGAGCCTTGATTTCCTTGATGGCACTCCAGAGAAAACCCAAGATCACTGTCTCAAGTCTAGACGGATCCTGAGGTCACTGTAGCAACACGAAAGGGCTCAGTGGACCCCAAATCAACTCGAGATGAGAGCTTAGTCCCTGGCTTCGACTCAAGAGGAATGCCAACTTTCCACAAGCACCTCAAGAGGAGGCTTCTCTCAGCTACAGGTATGTGAGAGGGACCCTGAGTTTGTGGCCTCAAGTGGAATGGACACCGAGATGCTCTGACTCGAAGTAAGGCCGGATATCCCTGCAGTGAATTGAATGCAGGCTCGTCTTGTATCTCCGAAGACGATGGGATGTCTGAATCCCCTGTGGAGACCACAGAGAAAGACCTAGTTCTCCGCCTCATCGCGACCGGAGGCCTCACATCCTTTGAAAACTCGAGAGGTCCGCGGAGATCAATGCTTCCAAAGGAGACGATGCCTGACTCCTCTTGAAAATGGATAGGAGTCCCAGGATTCCTGTGGCACGTGGAAAGGGACCCTGGGTCTCCCGCCTCAGGTGGAGACGCGTCCCAATTGCCATGCCAAGACTCGAGGAGAATCCCGAGGTGTCCCTCGCACCTAGGCAGGAGTCCTGAGGTCGCTGAACAAACACGTGTCTGGAAGGGCCCTCCCCGTCGCAACTCAAGAATATACCCCAGGTTCCGGCCGCAACTCGAGAAAAACCATGAGACTTCCACCTCGCCGCGAGATGAGGCCCGATTCCCCTGCACTGCGTGCAGAGCAATTCCGTATTGCACATCAAACGGGAAAGGAGCCTTGATTTCCTTGATGCCACACCAGAGAAAACCCAAGATCACTGTCTCAAGTCTAGAGGGATCCTGAGGTCACTGTAGCAACACGAAAGGGCTCCGTGGACCACAAATCAACTCGAGATGAGAGCTTAGTCCCTGGCTTCGACTCAAGAGGAATACCAACTTTCCACAAGCACCTCAAGAGGAGGTTTCTCTCAACTACAGGTATGTGAGAGGGACCCTGAGTTTGTGGCCTCAAGTAGAATGGACACCGAGATGCTCTGACTCGAAGTAAGGCCGGATATCCCTGCAGTGAATTGAACGCAGGCTCGTCTTACATCTCCCAAGACGAAGGGATGTCTGAATTCCCTGTGGAGACCACAGAGAAAGACCTAGTCCTCCACCTCAATGCAACCTGAGGCCTCATATCCTATGAAAACTCGAGAGGTCCGCGGAGATCAATACTTCCGAAGGAGACGATGCCTGACACCTCTTGAAAATGGATAGGAGTCCCAGGATCCCTGTGGCACGTGGAAAGGGACCCTGGGTCTCCCGCCTCACGTGGAGACACGTCCCAATTGACATGCCAAGAATCGAGGAGAATTCCGAGGTGTCCCTCGCACCTAGGCAGGAGTCCTGACGTCGCTGAACAAACACGTGTCTGGAAGGTCCCTCCCCGTCGTAACTCGAGAATATACCCCAGGTTCCGGCCGCAACTCGAGAAAAACCATGAGACTTCCCCCTCGCCGCGAGATGAGGCCCGATTCCCCAGCCCTGCGTGCAGAGAAATTCCGTTATCCACATCAAACGTGAAAGGAGAGTTGATTTCCTTGATGGCACTCCAGAGAAAACCCAAGTTCCCTGTCTCAAGTCTAGAGGGATCCTGAGGTCACTGGAGCAACACGAAAGGGCTCTGTGGACCACAAATCAACTCAAGATGAGAGCTTAGACCCTGCCTTCGACTCAAGAGGAATACCAACTTTCCACAAGCACCTCAAGAGGAGGTTTCTCTCAGCTACAGGTATGTGAGAGGGACCCTGAGTTTGTGGCCACAAGTGGAATGGACACCGAGAGGCTCTGACTCGAAGTAAGGCCGGATATCCCTGCAGTGAATTGAATGCAGGCTCGTCTTGCATGTCCCAAGACGAAGGGATGTCTGAATCCCCTGTGGAGATGACAGAGAAAGAACTAGTTCTCCGCCTCATCGCGACCACAGGCCTCACATCCTTTGAAAACTCGAGAGGTCCCCGGAGATCAATGCTTCCAAAGGAGACGATGCCTGACTCCTCTTGAAAATGGATAGGAGTCCCAGGATCTCTGTGGCACGTGGAATGGGACCCTGGGTCTCCCGCCTCACGTGGAGACGCCTCCCAATTGCCATCCCAAGACTCGAGGAGAATCCCGAGGTGTCCCTCGCTCCTAGGCAGGAGTCCTGAGGTCGCTGAACAAACACGTGTCTGGAAGGGCCCTCCCCGTCGTAACTTGGAATATACCCCAGGTTCCGGCTACAACTCGAGAAAAACCATGAGACTTCCCCCTCGCCGCGAGATGAGGCCCGATTCCCCTGCACTGCGTGCAGAGCAATTCCGTGTTCCACATCAAAGGTGAAAGGAGCCTTGATTTCCTTGATGGCACTCCAGAGAAAACCCAAGATCACTGTCTCAAGTCTAGAGGGATCCTGAGGTCACTGTAGCAACACGAAAGGGCTCTGTGGACCCCAAATCAACTCGAGATGAGAGCTTAGTCCCTGGCTTCGACTCAAGAGGAATACCAACTTTCCACAAGCACCTCAAGAGGAGGCTTCTCACAGCTACAGGTATGTGAGAGGTACCCTGAGTTTGTGGACTCAAGTGGAATGGACGCCGAGATGCTCTGACTCGAAGTAAGGCCGGATATCGCTGCAGTGAATTGAATGCAGGCTCGTCTTGCATCTCCCAAGACGAACGGATGTCTGAATTTTATGTGGAGACCACAGAGAAAGACCTAGTTCTACGCCTCTTCGCGACCCGAGGCCTCACATCCTTTGAAAACTCGAGAGGTCCGCGGAGATCAATGCTTCCAAAGGAGACGATGCCTGACTCCTTTTGAAAATGTATAGGCGTCCCAGGATACCTGTGGCACGTGGAATGGGACCCTGGGTCTCCCGCCTCACGAGGAGACGCGTTCCAATTGCCATGCCCAGACTCGAGGAGCATCCCAAGGTGTCCCTCGCACCTAGGCAGGAGTCCTGACGTTGCTGAACAAACACGTGTCTGGAAGGGCCCTCCCCGTCGTAACTCGAGAATATACCCCAGGTTCCGGCCGCAACTCGAGAAAACCCATGAGACTTCCCCCTCGCCGCGAGATGAGGCCCGATTCCCCTGCAATGCATGCAGAGCAATTCCGTGTTCCACATCAAACGTGAAAGGAGCCTTTATTCCCTTGATGGCACTCCAGAGAAAACCCAAGATCACTGTCTCAAGTCTAGAGGGATCCTGAGGTCACTGGAGTAAAACGAAAGGGTTCCGTGGACCCCAAATCAACTCGAGATGAGAGCTTAGTCCCTGACTTCGACTCAAGAGGAATACAAACTTTCCACAAGCACCTCAAGAGGAGGCTTCTCTCAGCTACAGGTATGTGAGAGGGACCCTGAGTTTGTGGCTTCAAGTGGAATGGACACCGAGATGCTCTGACTCGAAGTAAGGCCGGATATCCCTGCAGTGAGTTGAATGCAGGCTCGTCTTGCATCTCCCAAGACGAAGGGATGTCTGAATTCCCTGTGGAGACCACAGAGAAAGACCTAGTTCTCCCCCTCATCGCGACCGGAGGCCTCACATCCTTTGAAAACTCGAGAGGTCCACGGAGATCAATGCTTCCAAAGGAGACGATGCCTGACTCCTCTTGAAAATGGATAGGAGTCCCAGGATCCCTGTGGCACGTGGAAAGGGACCCTGGGACTCCCGGCTCATGTGGAGACGCGTCCCCATTGCCATGCCAAGATTCGAGGAGAATCCCGAGGTGTCCCTCACACCTAGGCAGGAGTCCTTACATCGCTGAACAAACACGTGTCTGGAAGGGCCCTTCCCGTCGTAATTTGAGATTATACCCCCGGTTCTTGCCGCAACTCGAGAAAAACCATGAGACTTCCCCCTCGCCGCGAGATGAGGCCCGATTCCCCTGCACTGCGTGCAGAGCAATTCCGTGTTCCACATCAAACGTGAAAGGAGCCTTGAATTTCCTTGATGGCACTCCAGAGAAAACCCAAGATCACTGTCTCAAGTCTAGCGGGATCCTGAGGTCACTGGAGCAACACAAAAGTTCTCTGTGGAACCAAAATCAACTCGAGATGAGAGCTTAGTCCCTGGCTTCGACTCAAGAGGAATACCAAATTTCCACAAGCACCTCAAGAGGAGGCTTCTCACAGCTACAGGTATGTCAGAGGGACCCTGAGTGTGTGGCCTCAATTGTAATGGACACCGAGATGCTCTGAATTGAAGTAAGGCCGCATATCCCAACAGTGAATTGAATGCAGGCTCGTTTTGCATCTCCCAAGACGAAGGGATGTCTGAATCCCCTGTGGAGACCACAGAGAAAGACCTAGTTCTCCGCCTCATCGTGACCGGAGGCCTCACAACGTTTGAAAACCCGAGAGGTCCGCGGAGATCAATGCTTCCCAAGGAGACGATGCCTGACTCCTCTTGAAAATGGATAGGAGTCCCAGGATCCCTGTGGCACGTGGAAAGGGACCCTGGGTCTCCCGCCTCACGTGGAGACGCGTCCAAATTGCCATGCCAAGACTCGAGGAGAATCCCGAGGTGTCCCTCGCACCTAGGCAGGAGTCCTGACGTCGCTGAACAAACACGTGTCTGGAAGGGCCCACACCATTGTAACTAGAGAATATACCCCAGGTTCCGGCCGCAACTCGAGAAAAACCATGAGACTTCCCCCTCGCCGCGAGATGAGGCCCGATACCCCTGCACTGCGTGGAGAGCAATTACGTGTTCCACATCAAACGTGAAAGGAGCCTTGATTTCCTTGATGGCACTCCACAAAAAACCCAAGAACACTGTCTCAAGTCTAGAGGGATCCTGGGGTCACTGGAGCAACACGAAAGGGCTCCGTGGGCCCCAAATCAACTCGCGATGAGAGCTTAGTCCCTGGCTTCGACTCAAGAGGAATACCAACTTTCCACAAGCACCTCAAGTGGAGGCTTCTCTCAGCTACAGGTATGTGAGAGGGACCCTGAGTTTGTGGCCTCAAGTGGAATGGACGCCGAGATGCTCTGACTCGAAGTAAGGCCGGATATCGCTGCAGTGAATTGAATGCAGGCTCGTCTTGCATCTCCCAAGACGAACGGATGTCTGAATTTTATGTGGAGACCACAGAGAAAGACCTAGATCTCCGCCTCATCGCGACCCGAGGCCTCACATCCTTTGAAAACTCGAGAGGTCCGCGGAGATCAATGCTTCCAAAGGAGACGATGCCTGACTCCTCTTGAAAATGTATAGGCGTCCCAGGGTACCTGTGGCACGTGGAATGGGACCCTGGGTCTCCCGCCTCACGAGGAGACGCGTCCCAATTGCCATGCCCAGACTCGAGGAGCATCCCAAGGTGTCCCTCGCACCTAGGCAGGAGTCCTGACGTTGCTGAACAAACACGTGTCTGGAAGGGACCTCCCCGTCGTCACTCGAGAATATACCCCAGGTTCCGGCCGCAACTCGAGAAAAGCCATGAGACTTCCCCCTCGCCACGAGATGAGGCCCGATTCCCCTGCAATGCATGCAGAGCAATTCCGTGTTCCACATCAAACGTGAAAGGAGCCTTTATTCCCTTGATGGCACTCCAGAGAAAACCCAAGATCACTGTCTCAAGTCTAGAGGGATCCTGAGGTCACTGGAGTAAAACGAAAGGGCTCCGTGGACCCCAAATCAACTCGAGATGAGAGCGTAGTCCCTGACTTCGACTCAAGAGGAATACAAACTTTCCACAAGCATCTCAAGAGGAGGCTTCTCTCAGCTACAGGTATGTGAGAGGGACCCTGAGTTTGTGGCCTCAAGTGGAATGGACACCGAGATGCTCTGACTCGAAGTAAGGCCGGATATCCCTGCAGTGAGTTGAATGCAGGCTCGTCTTGCATCTCCCAAGACGAAGGGATGTCTGAATTCCCTGTGGAGACCACAGAGAAAGACCTAGTTCTCCCCCTCATCGCGACCGGAGGCCTCACATCCTTTGAAAACTCGAGAGGTCCACGGAGATCAATGCTTCCAAAGGAGACGATGCCTGACTCCTCTTGAAAATGGATAGGAGTCCCAGGATCCCTGTGGCACGTGGAAAGGGACCCTGGGACTCCCGGCTCATGTGGAGACGCGTCCCCATTGCCATGCCAAGATTCGAGGAGAATCCCGAGGTGTCCCTCACACCTAGGCAGGAGTCCTTACATCGCTGAACAAACACGTGTCTGGAAGGGCCCTTCCCGTCGTAATTTGAGATTATACCCCCGGTTCTTGCCGCAACTCGAGAAAAACCATGAGACTTCCCCCTCGCCGCGAGATGAGGCCCGATTCCCCTGCACTGCGTGCAGAGCAATTCCGTGTTCCACATCAAACGTGAAAGGAGCCTTGAATTTCCTTGATGGCACTCCAGAGAAAACCCAAGATCACTGTCTCAAGTCTAGCGGGATCCTGAGGTCACTGGAGCAACACAAAAGGTCTCTGTGGAACCAAAATCAACTCAAGATGAGAGCTTAGTCCCTGGCTTCGACTCAAGAGGAATACCAAATTTCCACAAGCACCTCAAGAGGAGGCTTCTCACAGCTACAGGTATGTCAGAGGGACCCTGAGTGTGTGGCCTCAATTGTAATGGACACCGAGATGCTCTGAATTGAAGTAAGGCCGCATATCCCAACAGTGAATTGAATGCAGGCTCGTTTTGCATCTCCCAAGACGAAGGGATGTCTGAATCCCCTGTGGAGACCACAGAGAAAGACCTAGTTCTCCGCCTCATCGTGACCGGAGGCCTCACAACGTTTGAAAACCCGAGAGGTCCGCGGAGATCAATGCTTCCCAAGGAGACGATGCCTGACTCCTCTTGAAAATGGATAGGAGTCCCAGGATCCCTGTGGCACGTGGAAAGGGACCCTGGGTCTCCCGCCTCACGTGGAGACGCGTCCAAATTGCCATGCCAAGACTCGAGGAGAATCCCGAGGTGTCCCTCGCACCTAGGCAGGAGTCCTGACGTCGCTGAACAAACACGTGTCTGGAAGGGCCCACACCATTGTAACTAGAGAATATACCCCAGGTTCCGGCCGCAACTCGAGAAAAACCATGAGACTTCCCCCTCGCCGCGAGATGAGGCCCGATACCCCTGCACTGCGTGGAGAGCAATTACGTGTTCCACATCAAACGTGAAAGGAGCCTTGATTTCCTTGATGGCACTCCACAAAAAACCCAAGAACACTGTCTCAAGTCTAGAGGGATCCTGGGGTCACTGGAGCAACACGAAAGGGCTCCGTGGGCCCCAAATCAACTCGCGATGAGAGCTTAGTCCCTGGCTTCGACTCAAGAGGAATACCAACTTTCCACAAGCACCTCAAGTGGAGGCTTCTCTCAGCTACAGGTATGTGAGAGGGACCCTGAGTTTGTGGCCTCAAGTGGAATGGACGCCGAGATGCTCTGACTCGAAGTAAGGCCGGATATCGCTGCAGTGAATTGAATGCAGGCTCGTCTTGCATCTCCCAAGACGAACGGATGTCTGAATTTTATGTGGAGACCACAGAGAAAGACCTAGATCTCCGCCTCATCGCGACCCGAGGCCTCACATCCTTTGAAAACTCGAGAGGTCCGCGGAGATCAATGCTTCCAAAGGAGACGATGCCTGACTCCTCTTGAAAATGTATAGGCGTCCCAGGGTACCTGTGGCACGTGGAATGGGACCCTGGGTCTCCCGCCTCACGAGGAGACGCGTCCCAATTGCCATGCCAAGACTCGAGGAGAAACCCGCGGTGTCCCTCGCACCTAGGCAGTAGTCCTTACGTCGCTGAACAAACACGTGTCTGGAAGGGCCCTTCCCGTCGTAATTCGAGATTATACCCCCGGTTCCTGCCGCAACTCGAGAAAAACCATGAGACTTCCCCCTCGCCGCGAGATGAGGCCCGATTCCCCTGCACTGCGTGCAGAGCAATTCCGTGTTCCACATCAAACGTGAAAGGAGCCTTGATTTCCTTGATGGCACTCCAGAGAAAACCCATGATCACTGTCTAAAGTCTAGCGGGATCCTGAGGTCACTGGAGCAACACAAAAGGGCTCTGTGGAACCAAAATCAACTCGAGATGAGAGCTTAGTCCCTGGCTTCGACTCAAGAGGAATACCAAATTTCCACAAGCACCTCAAGAGGAGGCTTCTCACAGCTACAGGTATGTCAGAGGGACCCTGAGTGTTTGGCCTCAATTGTAATGGACACCGAGATGCTCTGAATTGAAGTAAGGCCGCATATCCCAACAGTGAATTGAATGCAGGCTCGTTTTGCATCTCCCAAGACGAAGGGATGTCTGAATCCCCTGTGGAGACCACAGAGAAAGACCTAGTTCTCCGCCTCATCGTGACCGGAGGCCTCACAAGCTTTGAAAACCCGAGAGGTCCGTGGAGATCAATGCTTCCCAAGGAGACGATGCCTGACTCCTCTTGAAAATGGATAGGAGTCCCAGGATCCCTGTGGAACGTGGAAAGGGACCCTGGGTCTCCCGCCTCACGTGGAGACGCGTGCCAATTCCCATGCCAAGACTCGAGGAGAATCCCGAGGTGTCCCTCGCACCTAGGCAGGAGTCCTGACGTCGCTGAACAAACACGTGTCTGGAAGGGCCCTCCCCATCGTAACTAGAGAATATACCCCAGGTTCCGGCCGCAACTCGAGAAAAACCATGAGACTTCCCCCTCGGCGCGAGATGAGGCCCGATTACCCTGCAGTGCGTGCAGAGCAATTCCGTGTTCCAAATCAAACGTGAAAGGACCCTTGATTTCCTTGATGGCACTCCAGAGAAAGCCCAAGATCACTGTCTCAAGTCTGGCGGGATCCAGAGGTCACTGTAGCAACACGACAGGGCTCCGAGGACCCCAAATCAACTCGAGATGAGCGCTTAGTCCCTGTCTTCGACTCAAGAGGAATACCAACTTTCCACAAGCACCTCAAGAGGAGGCTTCTCTCAGCTACAGGTATGTGAGAGGGACCCTGAGTTTGTGGACTCACGTGGAAAGGACACCGAGATGCTCTGACTCAAAGTAAGGCCGGATATCCCTGCAGTTAATTGAATGCAGGCTCGTTTTGCATCTCCCAAGACGAAGAGATGTCTGAATCCCCTGTGGAGACCACAGAGAAAGACCTAGTTCTCCGCCTCATCGTGACCGGAGGCCTCACAACCTTTGAAAAGCCGAGAGGTCCGCGGAGATCAATGCTTCCCAAGGAGACGATGCCTGACTCCTCTTGAAAATGGATAGGAGTCCCAGGATCCCTGTGGCACGTGGAAAGGGAACCTGGGTCTCCCGCCTCACGTGGAGACGCGTCCCAATTGCCATGCCCAGACTCGAGGAGTATCCCCAGGTGTCCCTCGCACCTAGGCAGGAGTCCTGTCGTCGCTGAAAAATCACGTATCTTTAAGGGCCCTACCCGTCATAACTCGAGAATATACCCGAGGTTCCGGCCGCAAATCGAGAAAAATCATGAGACTTCCCCCTCGCCGCGAGATGAGGCCCGATTCCCCTGCACTGGGTGCAGAGCAATTCCGTGTTCCACATCAAATGTGAAAGGAGCCTTGATTTCCTTGATGACACTCCAGTGGAAATCCAAGATCACTGCCTCAAGTCTAGAGGGATCCTGAGGTCACTGTAGCAACAAGAAAGGTCTACGTGGACCCCAAATCAACTCGAGTTGAGAGCTTAGTCCCTGGCTTCGACTCAAGAGGAATACCAACTTTCCACAAGCACCTCAAGAGGAGGCTTCTCTCAGCTACAGGTATGTGAGAGGGACCCTGAGTTTGTGGCCTCATTTGGAATGGACACCGAGATGCTCTGACTCGAAGTAAGGCTGGATATCCCTGCAGTGAATTGAATTCAGGCTCGTCTTGCATCTCCCAAGACGAAGGGATGTCTGAATCCCCTGTGGAGACCACAGAGAAAGACCTAGTTCTCCGCCTCATCGCGACCGGAGGCCTCACATCCTTTGAAAACTCCAGAGGTACGCGGACGTCAGTGCTTCAAAAGGAGATGATGCCTGACACCTCTTTAATATGGATAGTAGTCCCAGGATTCCTGTGGCAGGTGGAACGGGACCCCTGGTCTCCCCCCTCAGCTGGAGAGGCATCCCAATTGCCCTGCCAAGCCTCGAGGAGAGTCCCGAGGTGTCGCTCGCATCTAGGCACAAGTCCTGATGTCGCTCTTCACGCTCTTCATATTTTTCAGACCTTTTCATTCTCTTCATATGTTTCACACCTTATCATGCTCTTCATATTTTTCACACCTTTTCATGCTGTTAATATTTTTCACACCTTTTTATGCTCCTCATATTTAACACACCTTTTCATGCTCTTCTTATTTTTCAGACCTTTTCATGCTCCTTATATTTTTCAGACCTTTTCATGCTCTTCGTATTGTTCACAACTTTTCCTGCTCCTCGTATTGTTCACACCATTTCATGCTCCTCGTATTGTTCACACCGTTTCATGCTCCTCATAATTTTCACACCTTTTCATGCTCTTCATATTTTTCACAGCATTTCATGCTCTTCATATTTTTCACACTTTTTCAATCACTTCATATTTTTCAGATCTTTTCATGCTCTTAAAATTTTTCAGACCTTTTCATGCTCTTCATAGTTTTCAGACTGTTTCATGCTCCTCGTATTTTTCTGACCTTTTCATGCTCTTCTTATTTTTCAGATCTTTTCATGCTCCTCGTATTTTTTAGACCTCCTCATGCTCTTAGTATATTTCAGACCTCTTCATGCTCCCCTGATATTTCAGACCTATTCATGCTCTTCGTATTTTTCAGAACTCTTCATGCTACTCGTATTTTTCAGAAATTTTCATGCTCTTCATACTGTTCACACATTTTCATGCTCTTCGTATATTTCAGACCTTTTCAAGTTCTTGATATTTTTCAGACCTTTTCATGCTCTTCGTATTTTTCAGACCATTTCATGCTCCTCATATTTTTCACACCTTTTCATGCTCTTTGTAATATTTCACACCTGTTCATGCTCTTCGTGTTTTTGACACCTTTTCATACTCCTCGTATTTTTCACACCTTTTTATGATCCTTCTATTTTTCAGACCTTTTCATGCTCCTCGTATTTTTCACACCGTTTAATGCTGTTCATATTTTTCACACCTTTTCATGCTCTTCGTATTTTTCACACCTTTTCATGCTCTTTTTATTTTTCACATCTTTTCATGGTCTTTGTAATTTTTTACAACTTTTCCTGCACTTCGTAATTTTTCACACCTTTTCATGCTCCTCGTATTTATCAGACCTTTTCATGCTTCTCGTATTTTTCACACCTTTTCATGCTCCTCGTATTTTTCACACTTTTTCATGCTCCTCGTATTTTTCACACCTTTATATGCTCTTTGTATTTTTCACACCTTTTCATGCTCTTCCTGTTTTTCACACTTTTTCATGCTCCTCGTATTTTTCACACCTTTATATGCTCTTGATATTTTCCACACCTTTTCATGCTCTCCATGTTTTTCACACCGTTTCTTGCTCTTCATGTTTTTCACACATTTCATGCTCCTATTTTTCACACTTTTCATGCTCTTCATATTTTTCACACCTTTTCATGCTCCTCGTATTTTTCACACTTTTTCATGCTCCTCATATTTTTCAAACCTTTTCATGCTCTTCGAATTTTTCATTCATTTTCATGCTCTTCGTGTTTTTCACACCTTTTCATGCTCCTCGTATTTTTCAGACCTTTTCATGCTCCTCGTATTTTTCAGACCTTGCCTGGTCCTCGTATTTTATAGACCTTTCCATGCTCTTATTATTTTTCAGACATCTTCATGCTCCTCTTATTTTTCAGACCTATTCATGCTCTTCGTATTTTTCAGAACTCTTCATGCTACTCGTATTTTTCAGAAATTTTCATGCTCTTCATACTGTTTACAGGTTTTCATGCTCTTCGTATATTTCAGACCTTTTCAAATTCTTGATATTTTTCAGACCATTTCATGCTCCTCATATTTTTCACACCTTTTCATGATCTTTGTAATATTTCACACCTGTTCATGCTCTTCGTATTTTTGACACCTTTTCATACTCCTCGTATTTTTCACACCTTTTCATGCTCCTCGTATTTTTCAGACCTTTTCATGCTCCCCGTATTTTTCAGACCTTTTTATGCTACTTCTATTTTTCAGACCTTTACATGCTCCTCGTATTTTTCACACCTTTTCATGCTCTTCGTGATTTTCACGCATTTTCATGGTTCTCGTATTTTTACACCATTTCATGTTCCTCGTTTTTTTTCAGACCTTTTCATGCTCCTCGTATTTTTCCCACCTTTTCATGCTCTTCGTATTTTTCCCTCCTTTTCATGCTCTTAGTATTTTTCACACCTTTTCATGCTCTTCATATTTTTCACACCTTTTCATGCTCTTCATATTTTTTAGAGCTTTTCATGCTCTTCTTATTTTTCACACCATTTCATGCTCCTCATATTTTTCACATCTTTTCATGAGCTTCATATTGTCACACCGTTTCATGCTCCTCAGATTTTTCACAGCTTTTCATGCTCTTCATATTTTTCAGACCTTTTCATGCTCCACATATTTTTCACACGTTTACATGCTCTTCATATTTTACACAACTTCTCATGCTCTTCTTATTTTTTAAACCTTTTCTTGCTCTTCTTATTTTTCACACCGTTTGATGCTCTTCATATTTTTCACACCTTGTCATGCTTTTCAAATTTTTCACACCTTTTCACGCTCTTCGTATTTTTTAAACCTTTTCTTGCTCCTCATATTTTACACAACTTTTCATGCTCTTCATATTTTTCAGAACTTTTCATTCTCTTCATGCTCTTCGTATTTTCAGACCTATTCATGCTCCTCCTATTTTTCAGACCTTTTCATGCTCTTCGTATTTTTCACTCCTCTTCATGCTCCTCGTATTTTTCAGACCTTTTCATGCTCCACATATTTTTCACACGTTTACATGCTCTTCATATTTTACACAACTTCTCATGCTCTTCTTATTTTTTAAACCTTTTCTTGCTCTTCTTATTTTTCACACCGTTTGATGCTCTTCATATTTTTCACACCTTGTCATGCTTTTCAAATTTTTCACACCTTTTCATGCTCTTCGTATTTTTTAAACCTTTTCTTGCTCTTCATATTTTACACAACTTTTCATGCTCTTCATATTTTTCAGAACTTTTCATTCTCTTCATGCTCTTCGTATTTTCAGACCTATTCATGCTCCTCCTATTTTTCAGACCTTTTCATGCTCTTCGTATTTTTCACTCCTCTTCATGCTCCTCGTATTTTTCAAACCTTTTCATGCTCTGCGTATTTTTCACATCTTTTCATGCTCTTCATATTTTACAGACCGTTTCATGCTCTTCATATTTTTCACACCATTTCATTAACCTCATATTATTCACAACTTTTCATGCTCTTCATATTTTACACACCGTTCAGGCTATTCGTATGTTTCACACCTTTAATGCACTTCGTATTTTTCACAACTTTTCATGCTCTTTGTATTTTTCACACCTTTTCAGGTTCTTCGAAATTTTTCACACCTTTTTATGCTCTTCATATTTTTCACACCTTTTCATCCTCTTCTCTTTTTTCACACCGTTTCATGCTCTACTTATTTTTCACACCTTGTCATGCACTTCATATTTTTTATATCTTTTCATGCTCTTCGTATTTGTCCCATGTTTTCAAGCTCTTCGTACTTTTCAGACCTTTTCATGCTCTTCGTATTTTTCACACTTTTTCATGCTCCTCATATTTTTCACACCTTTTCATGCTCTTCGTATTTTTCACACCTTTTCATGCTCTTCCTGTTTTTCACTCCTTTTAATGCTCTTCATATTTTTCAGGCCTTTTCACGCTCTTGATATTTTTCACACCTTTTCATGCTCTCTGTGTTTTTCACACCTTTTCTTGCTCTTCGTGTTTTTCACACGTTTTCATGCTCCTCATATTTTTCACACCATTTCATGCTCTTCATATTTTCACACCGTTTCATATTAGTCATATTTTTGACACCTTTTCATGCTCCTAATATTTTTCAGACCTTTTAATGCTCCTCGTGTTTTTCAGACGTATTCACGCTCCTCGTATTTTTCAGACATTCTGGCCCCTCGTATTTTTCAGACCTTTTCATGCTCCTCATATTTTCAGACCGTTTCATGCTCCTCATATTTTTCAAACCGTTTCATGCTCTTCATATTTATCACACCGTTTCGTGCTCCTTGTGTTTTACAGACGTTTTCATGCTTCTCGTATTTTTCAGAACTTTTCATGCTCCTCGTGTTTTTCAGACCTTTTCATGCTCCTCGTATTTTTCACACATTTTCATACTCCTCGTATTTTTCACACCTTATCACGCTCATCGTATTTTTCAGACATTAAGGCCCCTCGTATTTTTCAGACCTTTCCATGCTCATCGTATTTTTCATACCTTTTCATGATCCTCATATTTTTCACACCTTTTAATGCTCTTAATATTTTTCAGGCCGTTTCATGCTCCTCATATTTTTCACACCATTTCATGCTCCTCATATTTTTCACACCTTTTCATGCTCTTCATATTTTTCACACCGTTTCATGCTCTACATGTTTCCACACTGTTTCATGCTCCTCATATTTTTCAGATAATTTCATACTCCTCGTATTTTCCAGACCTTTTCATGCTCCTCGTAATTTTCACAACTTTTCATGCTCCTTGTAGTTTTCAGACCTTTTCTTGCTCCTCATATTTCTCACACCTTTCATGCTCTTCATATTTTTCACACCGTTTCATGCTCTTTATATTTTCACACTGTTTCATGCTCCTCATATTTTTGACACCTTTTCATGCTCCTCTTATTTTTCAGACCTTTTCATGCTCCTCGTATTTTTCAGACCTTTTCATGCTAGTCGTATTTTTCAGACCTTTTCATGCTCCCCGTATTTTTCATACCTTTCTTGGTCCTCGTATTTTTCAGAACGATTCATGCTTCTCGTATTTTTCACACCTTTTCTTGCTCCTCGTATTTTTCAGACCTTTACATGCTCCTCGTATTTTTCAGACCTTTTTTTGCTCCTCGTATTTTTACACCTTTTCATGCTCCTTGTATTTTTCAGCCCGTTTCATGCTCCTCTTATTTTTCAGACCTTTTCATGCTACTCGTATTTTACAGAGCTTTTCATGCTCCTCTTATTTTTCAGAATTTTTCGTGCTCCTCGTAATTTCAGACCTTTTCGTGCTCCTTGAATTTTTCACACCTTTTCTTGCTCCTCGTATTTTTCACACCTTTTCATGCTCCTCATGTTTTCCACACCTTTCATGCTCTTCATATTTTTCACAGCGTTTCATGCTCTACATATTGTCACACCGTTTGATCCTCCTCATATTTTTGAGACGTTTTCATGCTCCTCATGTTTTTCACACATTTTCATGCTCCTCGTATTTTCCAGACCTTTTCATGCTCCTCGTATTTTTCAGACCTTTTCTTGCTCCTCATATTTTTCAGACCTTTTCATGCTCCTCGTATTTTCCAGACCTTTTCATGCTCCTCGTATTTTTCAGACCTTTTCTTGCTCCTCATATTTTTCAGACCTTTTCATGCTCCTCGTATTTTTCAGACCTTTTCATTCTCCTCGTATTTTTTAGACCATTTCATGCTCCTCATATTTTTCAGACCATTTCATTCTCCTAGTATTTTTCCGATCTTTTCATGCTCCTTGTACTTTTCAAACCTTTTCATGCTCCTCATATTTCTCACACCTTTCATGCTCTTCATATTTTTCACACGGTTTCATGCTCATGATATTTTCACACCGTTTCATGCTCCTCATATTTTTTGATAACTTTTCATGCTCCTCTTATTTTTCACACCTTTTCATGCTCCTAGTATTTTTCAGACCTTTTCATGCTCCCTTTATTTTTCATACCATTCATGGTCCTCGTATTTTTCAGACCGTTTCATGCTTCTCGTATTTTTCACACCTTTTCATGCTCTTCCTGTTTTTCACACCTTTTCATGCTCTTCATGTTTTTCACTCCTTTTAATGCTCATCATATTTTTCAGGCCTTTTCACGCTCTTGATATTTTACACACCTTTTCATGCTCTCCGTGTTTTTCACACCTTTTCTTGCTCTTCGTGTTTTCCACACCTTTTCATGCTCCTGATATTTCTTCACAGCACTTCATGCTCTTCATATTTTCACAGCATTTCATGCTAGTCATATTTTTGACACCTTTTTATGCTCCTCATATTTTTCAGACCTTTTCATGCTCCTCGTATTTTTCAGACCTTTTCACGCTCCTCGTATTTTTCAGACATTCAGGCCCCTCATATTTTTCAGACATTTTCATGCTCCTCGTGTTTTTCAGACCTTTTCATGCTCCTCGTATTTTTAACACATTTTCATATTCCTCCAATTTTTCACACCTTTTCACGCTCCTCGTATTTTTCAGACCTTTTCATGCTCCTCGTATTTTTCACACCTTTTCATGCTCCTCATATTGTTCACAACTTTTCATGCTCTTCATATTTTTCACATCTTTTCATGCTTTTCATATTTTTCATACCTTTTCATGCTCCTCGTATTTTTCAGACCTTTTCATGCTCCCTGTATTTTCATACCTTTCATGGTCCTCGTATTTTTCAGACCGTTTCATGCTTCTCGAATTTTTCACACCTTTTCATGCTCTTCCTGTTTTTCACACCTTTTCATGCTCTTCGTGTTTTCACTCCTTTTCTTGCTCTTCGTGTTTTCCACACCTTTTCCTGCTCCTCATATTTCTTCACACCATTTCATGTTCTTCATATTTTCACAGCATTTCATGCTAGTCATATTTTTGACACCTTTTTATGCTCCTCATATTTTTCAGACCTTTTCATGCTCCTCGTATTTTTCAGGCCTTTTCACGCTCCTCGTATTTTTCAGACATTCAGGCCCCTCATATTTTTCAGACATTTTCATGCTCCTCGTGTTTTTCAGACCTTTTCATGCTCCTCGTATTTTTCAGACCTTTTCACGCCCCTCGTATTTTTCAGACATTTTCATGCTCCTCATATTTTTCAGACATTTTCATGCTCCTCGTGTTTTTCAGACCTTTTCATGTTCCTCGTATTTTTTACACATTTTCATATTCCTCCGATTTTTCACACCTTTTCACGCTCCTCGTATTTTTCAGACCTTTTCATGCTCCTCGTATTTTTCACACCTTTTCATGCTCCTCATATTGTTCACAACTTTTCATGCTCTTCATATTTTTCACATCTTTTCATGCTTTTCATATTTTTCATACCTTTTCATGCTCCTCGTATTTTTCAGACCTTTTCATGCTCCCTGTATTTTCATACCTTTCATGGTCCTCGTATTTTTCAGACCGTTTCATGCTTCTCGAATATTTCACACCTTTTCATGCTCTTCCTGTTTTTCACACCTTTTCATGCTCTTCGTGTTTTTCACTCCTTTTCTTGCTCTTCGTGTTTTCCACACCTTTTCCTGCTCCTCATATTTCTTCACACCATTTCATGCTCTTCATATTTTCACAGCATTTCATGCTAGTCATATTTTTGATACCTTTTCATCCTCCTCATATTTTTCAGACCTTTTCATGCTCCTCGGGTTTTTCAGACCTTTTCACGCTCCTCGTATTTTTCAGACATTCAGGCACCTCGTATTTTTCAGACATTTTCATGCTCCTCGTGTTTTTCAGACCTTTTCATGCTCCTCGTATTTTTCACACATTTTCATATTCCTCCTATTTTTCACACCTTTTCACGCTCCTCGTATTTTTCAGACATTAAGGCCCCTCGTATTTTTCAGACCTTTTCATGCTCCTCGTATTTTTCACACCTTTTCATGCTCCTCATATTGTTCACAACTTTTCATGCTCTTCATATTTTTCACATCGTTTCATGCTCCTCATATTTTTCATACCGTTACGTGCTCCTCATATTTTTCACATCATTTTATGTTCGTCATATATTTGATAAGATTTAAAGCTCTTCATATTTTTCATACCATTTCATGCTCTTCATATTTTCACAACGTTTCATGCTCCTCATATTTTTCAGACCGTTTCATGTTCCTCATATATTTCACACCTTTTCATGCTCCTCATATTTTTGACACCTTTTCATGATCCTCACATTTTTCAGATCGTTTCATGCTTCTCGTATTTTTCACACCTTTTCATGCTCCTCGTATTTTTCACAACTTTTCATGCTCCTCATATTTTTCAAACCTTTTCATGCTCCTCGTATTTTTCACACATTTTCATGCTCTTGTGTTTTTCACTCCTTTTCATGCTCCTCGTATTTTTCAGACCTTTTCATGCTCCTTGTAATTTTCAGACCTTTTCATGCTCCTCGTATTATATAGACCTTTTCATGCTCCTAGTATTTTTCAGACGTTTTCATGCTCCTCGTATTTTTCAGACCTTTTTTTGCTCCTCGTATTTTTACACCTTTTCATGCTCCTTGTATTTTTCAGACCGTTTCATGCTCCTCGTATTTTTCAGACCTTTTCATGCTCCTCGTATTTTACAGAGCTTTTCATGCTCCTCGTATTTTTCAGAACTTTTCGTGCTTCTCGTATTTTCAGACCTTTTCGTGCTCCTCGTATTTTTCACACCTTTTCATGCTCCTCATGTTTTCCACACCTTTCATGCTCTTCATATTTTTCACAGCGTTTCATGCTCTTCATATTTTCACACCTTTTCATCCTCCTCATATTTTTGAGACGTTTTCATGCTCCTCATGTTTTTCACACATTTTCATGCTCCTCGTATTTTCCATACTTTTTCATGCTCCTCGTATTTTTCAGACCTTTTCATGTTCCTCGTATTTTTGACATCTTTTCATGCTCCTCGTAATTTTCAGACCATTTCATGCTCCTCATATTTTTCAGACCTTTTCATTCTCCTAGTATTTTTCCGATTTTTTCATGCTCCTTGTACTTTTCAGACCTTTTCATTCTCCTCATATTTCTCACACCTTTCATGCTCTTCATATTTTTCACACAGTTTCATGCTCATGATATTTTCACACCGTTTCATGCTCCTCATATTTTTGATAACTTTTCATGCTCCTCTTATTTTTCCCACCTTTTCATGCTCCTCATATTTTTCAGACCTTTTCATGCTCCCTGTATCTTTCATACCTTTCATGGTCCTCGTATTTTTCAGACCGTTTCATGCTTCTCGTATTATTCACACCTTTTCATGCTCTTCCTCTTTTTCACACCTTTTCATGCTCTTCGTGTTTTTCACTCCTTTTAATGCTCTTCATATCTTTCAGGCCTTTTCACGCTCTTGATATTTTTCACACCTTTTCATGCTCTCCGTGTTTTTCACACCTTTTCTTGTTCTTCGTGTTTTCCACACCTTTTCATGCTCCTCATATTTCTTCACACCATTTCATGCTCTTCATATTTTCACAGCATTTCATGCTAGTCATATTTTTGACACCTTTTCATGATCCTCATATTTTTCAGACCTTTTCATGCTCCTCGTGTTTTTCAGACTTTTTCACGCTCCTCATATTTTTCAGACATTCAGGCCCCTCATATTTTTCAGACATTTTCATGGTCCTCGTATTTTTCAGACCTTTTCATGCTCCCTGTATTTTTCATACCTTTCATGCTCCTCGTATTTTTCAGACCTTTTCATGCTCCCTGTATTTTTCATACCTTTCATGGTCTTCGTATTTTTCAGACCTTTTCATGCTCCTCGTGTTTTTCAGACCTTTTCACGCTCCTCGTATTTTTCAGACATTCAGGCACCTCGTATTTTTCAGACATTTTCATGCTCCTCGTGTTTTTCAGAACTTTTCCTGCTCCTCGTATTTTTCACACATTTTCATATTCCTCCTATTTTTCACACCTTTTCACGCTCCTCGTATTTTTCAGACATTAAGGCCCCTCGTATTTTTCAGACCTTTTCATGCTCCTCGTATTTTTCACACCTTTTCATGCTTCTCGAATTTTTCACAACTTTTCATGCTCTTCATATTTTTCACATCGTTTCATGCTCTTCATATTTTTCATACCGTTTCATGCTCCTCATATTTTTCACATCTTTTTATGTTCGTCATATATTTGATAAGATTTAAAGCTCTTCATATTTTTCATACCATTTCATGCTCTTCATATTTTCACAACGTTTCATGCTCCTCATATTTTTCAGACCGTTTCATGTTCCTCATATATTTCACACCTTTTCATGCTTCTCATATTTTTGACACCTTTTCATGATCCTCGTCTTTTTCAGACCGTTTCATGCTTCTCGTATTTTTCACACCTTTTCATGCTCCTCGTATTTTTCACAACTTTTCATGCTCCTCGTATTTTTCAAACCTTTTCATGCTCCTCGTATTTTTCACACATTTTCATGCTCTTGTGTTTTTCACACCTTTTCATGCTCCTCACATTTTTCAGACCTTTTCATGCTCCTTGTAATTTTCAGACCTTTTCATGCTCCTCGTATTATATAGAACTTTTCATGCTCCTCGTATTTTTCACACCGTTTAATGCTCTTCATATTTTTCACACCTTTTCATGCTCTTCGTATTTTTCACACCTTTTCATGCTCTTTTTATTTTTCACATCTTTTCATGGTCTTCGTAATTTTTTACAACTTTTCCTGCACTTCGTAATTTTTCACACCTTTTCATGCTCTTCATATATTTCACACCTTTTCATGCTACTCGTATTTTTCAGACCTTTGCAAGCTCCTCGTATTTTTCAGACCTTTGCATGCTCCTCGTATTTTTCAGAACTTTTCACACTCCTCGTGTTTTTCACAGCTTCTCATGCTCCTCACATTGTTCACACCTTTTCATACTCCTCATATTATTCACACCTTTTTATGCTCCTGGGATTTTTCAGACCTTTTCATGCTCCTCCTATTTTTCAGAACTTTTCATTCTGCTCGTAAATCACAGCTTTTTATGCTCCTGGTATTTTTCACACCTTTTCATGCTCTTCATATTTACACACCGTTTCATGCTCTTCATATTTTTCACACCATTTCATGAACCTCATATTGTTCACAACTTTTCATGCTCTTCATAGTTTTCAAACCTTTGCATGCTCTTCGTATGTTTCAGAATTTTTCATGCTCTTCGTATTGTTCACAGCTTTTCATGCTCCTGGAATTTTTCACACCTTTTCATGCTCTTCATATTTTTCAGAACTTTTCAAGCTCTTCCTATTTTTCACAGCGTTTCATGCACTTTGTATTTTTCACACCGTTTAATGCTCTTCATATTTTTCACACCTTTTCATGCTCTTCGTATTTTTCACAGCTTTTCATGCTCTTTGTATTTTTCACATCTTTTCATGGTCTTCGTAATTTTTCACAACTTTTCATGCACTTCATAATTTTTCACACCTTTTCATGCTCTTTGTATATTTCACACCTTTTCATGCTTTTTGTATTATTCACACCTTTTCATGCTCCTTGTATGTTTTAGACCTTTTCATGCTCCTCGTATTATTCACACCTTTTCATGCTCCTCGTATATTTTAGACCTTTTCATGCTACTCGTATTTTTCAGACCTTTGCAAGCTCCTCGTATTTTTTAGACCTTTGCATGCTCCTCGTATTTTTCAGAACTTTTCACGCTCCTTGTGTTTTTCACAACTTCCCATGCTCCTCATATTGTTCACACCTTTTCATACTCCTCATATTATTCACAACTTTTTATGCTCCTGGTATTTTTCAGACCTTTTCATGCTCCTTGCATTTTTCACACCTTTTCATGCTCCTCCTATTTTTCAGAACTTTTCATTCTCCTCGTAAATCACAGCTTTTCATGCTCCTGGTATATTTCACACCTTTTCATGCTTTTCATACTTTACACACCGTTTCATGCTCTTCATATTTTTCACACCATTTCATGAACCTCATATTGTTCACAACTTTTCATGCTCTTCATAGTTTTCAGACCTTTACATGCTCTTCGTATTTTTCACAGCTTTTCATGCTCCTGGTATTTTTCACACCTTTTCATGCTCTTCATATACTTCAGAACTTTTCAAGCTCTTGATATTTTTCAGACTTTTTCAAGCTCTTCGTAGTTTTCATAACCTTTCATGCTCTGCACATTTTTCACACCGTTTCAGGCTCTTCGTATGTTTCACACCTTTTCATGCACTTCGTGTTTTTCACAACTTTTCATGCTCTTCGTATTTTTCACACCTCTTCAGGCTCTTCGAAATTTTTCACACTTTTTCATGCTCTTCATATTTTTCACACATTTTCATCCTCTTCTCATTTTTCACACCGTTTCATGCTCAATGTATTTTTCAGACCTTTTCATGCTCTTTGTATTTTTCAGACCTTTTCATGCTCCTAGTATTTTTCCGATTTTTTCATGCTCCTTGTACTTTTCAGACCTTTTCATTCTCCTCATATTTCTCACACCTTTCATGCTCTTCATATTTTTCACACAGTTTCATGCTCATGATATTTTCACACCGTTTCATGCTCCTCATATTTTTGATAACTTTTCATGCTCCTCTTATTTTTCCCACCTTTTCATGCTCCTCATATTTTTCAAACCTTTTCATGCTCCCTGTATCTTTCATACCTTTCATGGTCCTCGTATTTTTCAGACCGTTTCATGCTTCTTGTATTATTCACACCTTTTCATGCTCTTCCTCATTTTCACACCTTTTCATGCTCTTCGTGTTTTTCACTCCTTTTAATGCTCTTCATATCTTTCAGGCCTTTTCACGCTCTTGATATTTTTCACACCTTTTCATGCTCTCCGTGTTTTTCACACCTTTTCTTGCTCTTCGTGTTTTCCACACCTTTTCATGCTCCTCATATTTCTTCACACCATTTCATGCTCTTCATATTTTCACAGCATTTCATGCTAGTCATATTTTTGACACCTTTTCATGCTCCTCATATTTTTTCAGACCTTTTCATGCTCCTCGTGTTTTTCAGACTTTTTCACGCTCCTCATATTTTTCAGACATTCAGGCCCCTCATATTTTTCAGACATTTTCATGGTCCTCGTATTTTTCAGACCTTTTCATGCTCCCTGTATTTTTCATACCTTTCATGCTCCTCGTATTTTTCAGACCTTTTCATGCTCCCTGTATTTTTCATACCTTTCATGGTCTTCGTATTTTTCAGACCTTTTCATGCTCCTCGTGTTTTTCAGACCTTTTCACGCTCCTCGTATTTTTCAGACATTCAGGCACCTCGTATTTTTCAGACATTTTCATGCTCCTCGTGTTTTTCAGAACTTTTCCTGCTCCTCGTATTTTTCACACATTTTCATATTCCTCCTATTTTTCACACCTTTTCACGCTCCTCGTATTTTTCAGACATTAAGGCCCCTCGTATTTTTCAGACCTTTTCATG
Organism: Dama dama; assembly: GCF_033118175.1. Lineage (NCBI taxonomy): Eukaryota > Metazoa > Chordata > Mammalia > Artiodactyla > Cervidae > Dama > Dama dama. The sequence continues at coordinate 4,092,318 of NW_026870893.1, read as the reverse complement.
CTCCTCGTATTTTTCACACCTTTTCATGCTCCTCATATTGTTCACAACTTTTCATGCTCTTCATATTTTTCACATCGTTTCATGCTCCTCATATTTTTCATAACGTTTCATGCTCCTCATATTTTTCAGACCGTTTCATGTTCCTCATATATTTCACACCTTTTCATGCTTCTCATATTTTTGACACCTTTTCATGATCCTCGTCTTTTTCAGACCGTTTCATGCTTCTCGTATTTTTCACACCTTTTCATGCTCCTCGTATTTTTCACAACTTTTCATGCTCCTCGTATTTTTCAAACCTTTTCATGCTCCTCGTATTTTTCACACGTTTTCATGCTCTTGTGTTTTTCACACCTTTTCATGCTCCTCACATTTTTCAGACCTTTTCATGCTCCTTGTAATTTTCAGACCTTTTCATGCTCCTCGTATTATATAGACCTTTTCATGCTCCTCGTATTTTTCACACCGTTTAATGCTGTTCATATTTTTCACACCTTTTCATGCTCTTCGTATTTTTCACACCTTTCATGCTCTTTTTATTTTTCACATCTTTTCATGGTCTTCGTAATTTTTTACAACTTTTCCTGCACTTCGTAATTTTTCACACCTTTTCATGCTCTTCGTATATTTCACACCTTTTCATGCTACTCGTATTTTTCAGACCTTTGCAAGCTCCTCGTATTTTTCAGACCTTTGCATGCTCCTCGTATTTTTCAGAACTTTTCACGCTCCTCGTGTTTTTCACAGCTTCTCATGATCCTCACATTGTTCACACCTTTTCATACTCCTCATATTATTCACACCTTTTTATGCTCCTGGTATTTTTCAGACCTTTTCATGCTCCTCCTATTTTTCAGAACTTTTCATTCTGCTCGTAAATCACAGCTTTTTATGCTCCTGGTATTTTCCACACCTTTTCATGCTCTTCATATTTACACACCGTTTCATGCTCTTCATATTTTTCACACCATTTCATGAACCTCATATTGTTCACAACTTTTCATGCTCTTCATAGTTTTCAAACCTTTGCATGCTCTTCGTATGTTTCAGAATTTTTCATGCTCTTCGTATTGTTCACAGCTTTTCATGCTCCTGGTATTTTTCACACCTTTTCATGCTCTTCATATTTTTCAGAACTTTTCAAGCTCTTCCTATTTTTCACAGCGTTTCATGCACTTTGTATTTTTCACACCGTTTAATGCTCTTCATATTTTTCACACCTTTTCATGCTCTTCGTATTTTTCACAGCTTTTCATGCTCTTTGTATTTTTCACATCTTTTCATGGTCTTCGTAATTTTTCACAACTTTTCATGCACTTCATAATTTTTCACACCTTTTCATGCTCTTTGTATATTTCACACCTTTTCATGCTTTTTGTATTATTCACACCTTTTCATGCTCCTTGTATGTTTTAGACCTTTTCATGCTCCTCGTATTATTCACACCTTTTCATGCTCCTCGTATATTTTAGACCTTTTCATGCTACTCGTATTTTTCAGACCTTTGCAAGCTCCTCGTATTTTTTAGACCTTTGCATGCTCCTCATATTTTTCAGAACTTTTCACGCTCCTTGTGTTTTTCACAACTTCCCATGCTCCTCATATTGTTCACACCTTTTCATACTCCTCATATTATTCACAACTTTTTATGCTCCTGGTATTTTTCAGACCTTTTCATGCTCCTTGCATTTTTCACACCTTTTCATGCTCCTCCTATTTTTCAGAACTTTTCATTCTCCTCGTAAATCACAGCTTTTCATGCTCCTGGTATATTTCACACCTTTTCATGCTTTTCATACTTTACACACCGTTTCATGCTCTTCATATTTTTCACACCATTTCATGAACCTCATATTGTTCACAACTTTTCATGCTCTTCATAGTTTTCAGACCTTTACATGCTCTTCGTATTTTTCACAGCTTTTCATGCTCCTGGTATTTTTCACACCTTTTCATGCTCTTCATATACTTCAGAACTTTTCAAGCTCTTGATATTTTTCAGACTTTTTCAAGCTCTTCGTAGTTTTCATAACCTTTCATGCTCTGCACATTTTTCACACCGTTTCAGGCTCTTCGTATGTTTCACACCTTTTCATGCACTTCGTGTTTTTCACAACTTTTCATGCTCTTCGTATTTTTCACACCTCTTCAGGCTCTTCGAAATTTTTCACACTTTTTCATGCTCTTCATATTTTTCACACATTTTCATCCTCTTCTCATTTTTCACACCGTTTCATGCTCAATGTATTTTTCAGACCTTTTCATGCTCTTTGTATTTTTCAGACCTTTTCATGCTCCTCGTATTTTTCAGACCTTTGCATGTTCCTCATATTTTTCTGAACTTTTCACGCTCCTCGTATTTTTCACAACTTCTCATGCTCCTCATATTGTTCACACCTTTCATACTCCTCATATTATTCACAACTTTTCATGCTCATTATATTTTTCACACCTTTTCAGCTCTTCATATTTTTCAGAAATTTTCATGCTCTTCATGCTCTTCGTATTTTTCAGAAATTTTCATGCTCTTCGTATTTTTCAGAACTTTTCATGCTCTTCGTATTTTTCACACCTTTTCATGCTCTTGATATTTTTCAGAAGTTTTCATGTTCTTGATATTTTTCAGACCTTTTCATGCTCTTCAATTTTTCACAACTTTTCATGCCTTTCATATTTTTCAGACCTTTCAATCTCTTTATATTTTTCAGACCTTTTCATGCTCTTCATATTTTTCAGACCTTTTCATGCTCTTCATATTTTTTACAGCTTTTCATGCTCTTCTTATTTTTCACACCATTTCATGCTCCTCATATATTTCACATCTTTTCATGAGCTTCATATTGTCACACCGTTTCATGCTCCTCAGATTTTTCACACCTTTTCATGCTCTTCATATTTTTCAGACCTTTTCATGCTCCACATATTTTTCACACGTTTACATGCTCTTCATATTTTACACAACTTCTCATGCTCTTCTTATTTTTTAAACCTTTTCTTGCTCTTCTTATTTTTCACACCGTTTCATGCTCTTCATATTTTTCACACCTTGTCATGCTTTTCAAATTTTTCACACCTTTTCATGCTCTTCGTATTTTTTAAACCTTTTCTTGCTCCTCATATTTTACACAACTTTTCATGCTCTTCATATTTTTTAAACCTTTTCTTGCTCTTCATATTTTACACACCGTTTCATGCTCTTCATATTTTTCACACCTTGTCATGCTTTTCAAATTTTTTACACCTTTTCATGCTCTTCGTATTTTTCAAGTTTTATCATTCTCTTCGTATTTTTCAGATCTTTTCATGCTCTTTGTATTTTTCACACCGTTTCATGCTCTTCGTATTTATCAGATGTTTTCATGATCTTCTTATTTTTCACACCGTTTCATGCTTTTCGTATTTATCAGAACTTTTCGTCATCTCCATATTTTTCAGAACTTTTCATGCTCTTCGCATTTTTCACACCATTTCATGCACTTCATATTTTTCACACCTTTTCATGCTATTCATATTTTTCACACTGTTTCATAATCTTCATATTTTTCACTTCTTTTCATGCTCTTCATATATTTCACACTGTTTCATGCTCTTCATATGTTCACACCATTACATGCTCCTCATATTTATCATAGTTTCATGCTCTTCAAATTTTTCACACCTTTACATGCTCCTCATATTTTTGACACTATTTCTTGCTCCTCGTATTTTTCAGAACTTTTCATGCTCTTCATATTTTTCACACCTTTACATGCTCCTCATATTTTTGACACCTTTTCTTGCTCCTCATATTTTTCACACCGTTTCATGCTCTTCATATTTTTCACACCTTTTCCTGCTCTTCATATTTTTCATACCGTTTCATGCTCTTCATATTCTCACACTGTTTCATGCTCCTCATATTTTTCAGACCTTTTCATGATCCTCGTATTTTTCAGACCTTTTCATGCTCCTCATAATTTTCAGACCTTGGCATGCTCCTCGTATTTTCCAGACCTTTTCATCCTCCTCATATTTTTCACACCTTTTCACGCTCTTCGTATTTTTCAGGCCTTTGCATGCTCCCTGTATTTTTCACACATTTTCATGTTCCTCGTATTTTTCAGAACTTTTCATGCTCCTCATATTTTGCACACCTTTTCATGCTCTTCATATTTTTCAGACGTTTGCATGCTCTTCGTATTTTTCAGACCTTTTCATGCTCTTGATAGTTTTGAGACCTTTTCAGACTCCTCGTATTTTTCAGACCGTTTCATGCTCCTCGTATTTTTCACACATTTCCATGCTCCTCGTATTTTTCACACCTTTTCACGACCCTTGTATTTTTCAGACCTTTCCATGCTCCTCGTATTTTTCACACCGTTTCATGCTCTTCATATTTTCAGATAGTTTCATGCTCCTCATATTTTTCACACGTTTCATGCTCTTCATATTTTTCAGAAAGCTCTTTGTATTTTTCAGACTTTTTCATGTTCTTGGTAATTTTTCACATCTTTTAATGCTCTCTGAATTTTTCACAACTTTTCATGCTTTTCGTGATTTTTCACAACGTTTCATGCTCTTCATATTTTTCACACCGTTTGATGCGTTTGTACTTTTCACACATTTTAATGCTATTCGTATATTTCACACCTTTTCATGCACTTCGTATGATTCACACCTTTTCATGCTCTTCATATTTTTCACACCGTTTCATGCTGTTCATATTGTTCACAACTTTTCAGGCTCCCCGTATTTTTCAGACCTTTTCATGCTCCTTGTGTTTTTCAGACCTTTTCATGCTCCTTGTGTTTTTCAGACCTTTTCATGCTCCTCGTATTTTTCAGACCTTTTCATCCTCCTCGTATTTATCAGACCTTTTCATGCTTCTCGTATTTTTCACACCTTTTCATGCTCCTCGTATTTTTCACACTTTTTCATGCTCCTCGTATTTTTCACACCTTTTCATGCTCTTCGTGTTTTTCACTCCTTTTAATGCTCTTCATATTTTTCAGGCCTTTTCATGCTCTTGATATTTTCCACACCTTTTCATGCTCTCCATGTTTTTCACACCGTTTCTTGCTCTTCATGTTTTTCACACATTTCATGCTCCTATTTTTCACACTTTTCATGCTCTTCATATTTTTCACACCTTTTCATGCTCCTCGTATTTTTCACACTTTTTCATGCTCCTCATATTTTTCAAACCTTTTCATGCTCTTCGAATTTTTCATTCATTTTCATGCTCTTCGTGTTTTTCACACCTTTTCATGCTCCTCGTATTTTTCACACTTTTTCATGCTCCTCATATTTTTCACACCTTTTCATGCTCCTCGTATTTTTCAGACCTTTTCATGCTCCTCGTATTTTTCAGACCTTGCCTGGTCCTCGTATTTTATAGACCTTTCCATGCTCTTACTATTTTTCAGACATCTTCATGCTCCTCTTATTTTTCAGACCTATTCATGCTCTTCGTATTTTTCAGAACTCTTCATGCTACTCGTATTTTTCAGAAATTTTCATGCTCTTCATACTGTTCACACGTTTTCATGCTCTTCGTATATTTCAGACCTTTTCAAATTCTTGATATTTTTCAGACCATTTCATGCTCCTCATATTTTTCACACCTTTTCATGCTCTTTGTAATATTTCACACCTGTTCATGCTCTTCGTATTTTTGACACCTTTTCATACTCCTCGTATTTTTCACACCTTTTCATGGTCCTCGTATTTTTCAGACCTTTTCATGCTCCCCGTATTTTTCAGACCTTTTTATGCTACTTCTATTTTTCAGACCTTTACATGCTCCTCGTACTTTTCACACCTTTTCATGCTCTTCGTGATTTTCACGCATTTTCATGTTTCTCGTATTTTTACACCATTTCATGTTCCTCGTTTTTTTTCAGACCTTTTCATGCTCCTCGTATTTTTCACACATTTTCATGCTCCTCGTATTTTTCACACCTTTTCATGCTCTTTGTATTTTTCAGACCTTTTCATGCTCCGGGTATTTTTCAGAACTTTTCATGCTCTTCATATTTTTCAGAATTTTTCAACCTCCTCGTATTTTTCAGATCTTTTCCTGCTCCTCAAATTTTTCAGACCTTTCAAGCTCCTCTTATTTTTCAGACCTTTTCATGCTCCTCATATTTTTCACACCTTTTCATGCTCTTCATATAGTTCACACCTTTTCATGCTCTTCATATTGTTCAGACCTTTTCACGCTGCTTGTGTTTTTCACAACTTCCCATGCTCCTCATATTGTTCACACCTTTTCATATTCCTCATATTATTCACAACTTTTTATACTCCTGGTATTTTTCAGACCTTTTCATGCTCCTTGCATTTTTCACACCTTTTCATGCTCCTCCTATTTTTCAGAACTTTTCATTCTCCTCGTAAATCACAGCTTTTCATGCTCCTGGTATTTTTCAAACCTTTTCATGCTCTTCATATTTTACACACCGTTTCATGCTCTTCATATTTTTCACACCATTTCATGAACCTCATATTGTTCACAACTTTTCATGCTCTTCATAGTTTTCAGACCTTTACATGCTCTTCGTATTTTTCAGAATTTTTCTTGCTCTTCATATTTTTCACAGCTTTTCATGCTCCTGGTATTTTTCACACCTTTTCATGCTCTTCATATACTTCAGAACTTTTCAAGCTCTTGATATTTTTCAGACCTTTTCAAGCTCTTCGTAGTTTTCACAACCTTTCATGCTCTGCACATTTTTCACACCATTTCAGGCTCTTCGTATGTTTCACACCTTTTCAAGCACTTCGTATTTTTCACAACTTTTCATGCTCTTCGTATTTTTCACACCTCTTCAGGCTCTTCGAAATTTTTCACACCTTTTCATATTTTTCACACCTTTTCATCCTCTTCTCATTTTTCCGTTTCATGCTCTTTGTATTTTTCAGACCTTTTCATGCTCTTTGTATTTTTCAGACCTTTTCATGCTCCTCGTATTTTTCAGACCTTTGCATGCTCCTCGTATTTTTCTGAACTTTTCACGCTCCTCGTATTTTTCACAACTTCTCATCCTCCTCATATTGTTCACAACTTTCATACTCCTCATATTATTCACAACTTTTCATGCTCATTATATTTTTCACACCTTTTCAGCTCTTCATATTTTTCAGAAATTTTCATGCTCTTCATGCTCTTCGTATTTTCAGAACTTTTCATGCTCTTCATATTTTTCATACCTTTTCATGCTCTTGATATTTTTCAGAAGTTTTCATGTTCTTGATATTTTTCAGACCTTTTCATGCTCTTCAATTTTTCACAACTTTTCATGCCTTTCATATTTTTCAGACCTTTTCAATCTCTTGATATTTTTCAGACCTTTTCATGCTCCTCCTATTTTTCAGAACTTTTCATGCTCTTCGTATTTTTCCCACCTTTTCATGCTCTTCGTATTTTTCCCTCCTTTTCATGCTCTTAGTATTTTTCACACCTTTTCATGCTCATTATATTTTTCACACCTTTTCAGCTCTTCATATTTTTCAGAAATTTTCATGCTCTTCATGCTCTTCGTATTTTCAGAACTTTTCATGCTCTTCATATTTTTCATACCTTTTCATGCTCTTGATATTTTTCAGAAGTTTGCATGTTCTTGATATTTTTCAGACCTTTTCATGCTCTTCAATTTTTCACAACTTTTCATGCCTTTCATATTTTTCAGACCTTTTCAATCTCTTGATATTTTTCAGACCTTTTCATGCTCCTCCTATTTTTCAGAACTTTTCATGCTCTTCGTATTTTTCCCACCTTTTCATGCTCTTTGTATTTTTCCCTCCTTTTCATGCTCTTAGTATTTTTCACACCTTTTCATGCTCTTCATATTTTTCACACCTTTTCATGCTCTTCATATTTTTTAGAGCTTTTCATGCTCTTCTTATTTTTCACACCATTTCATGCTCCTCATATTTTTCACATCTTTTCATGAGCTTCATATTGTCACACCGTTTCATGCTCCTCAGATTTTTCACAGCTTTTCATGCTCTTCATATTTTTCAGACCTTTTCATGCTCCACATATTTTTCACACGTTTACATGCTCTTCATATTTTACACAACTTCTCATGCTCTTCTTATTTTTTAAACCTTTTCTTGCTCTTCTTTTTTTTCACACCGTTTGATGCTCTTCATATTTTTCACACCTTGTCATGCTTTTCAAATTTTTCACACCTTTTCACGCTCTTCGTATTTTTTAAACCTTTTCTTGCTCCTCATATTTTACACAACTTTTCATGCTCTTCATATTTTTCGGAACTTTTCATTCTCTTCATGCTCTTCGTATTTTCAGACCTATTCATGCTCCTCCTATTTTTCAGACCTTTTCATGCTCTTCGTATTTTTCACTCCTCTTCATGCTCCTCGTATTTTTCAGACCTTTTCATGCTCCACATATTTTTCACACGTTTACATGCTCTTCATATTTTACACAACTTCTCATGCTCTTCTTATTTTTTAAACCTTTTCTTGCTCTTCTTATTTTTCACACCGTTTGATGCTCTTCATATTTTTCACACCTTGTCATGCTTTTCAAATTTTTCACACCTTTTCATGCTCTTCGTATTTTTTAAACCTTTTCTTGCTCTTCATATTTTACACAACTTTTCATGCTCTTCATATTTTTCAGAACTTTTCATTCTCTTCATGCTCTTCGTATTTTCAGACCTATTCATGCTCCTCCTATTTTTCAGACCTTTTCATGCTCTTCGTATTTTTCACTCCTCTTCATGCTCCTCGTATTTTTCAAACCTTTTCATGCTCTGCGTATTTTTCACATCTTTTCATGCTCTTCATATTTTACAGACCGTTTCATGCTCTTCATATTTTTCACACCATTTCATTAACCTCATATTATTCACAACTTTTCATGCTCTTCATATTTTACACACCGTTCAGGCTATTCGTATGTTTCACACCTTTAATGCACTTCGTATTTTTCACAACTTTTCATGCTCTTTGTATTTTTCACACCTTTTCAGGTTCTTCGAAATTTTTCACACCTTTTTATGCTCTTCATATTTTTCACACCTTTTCATCCTCTTCTCTTTTTTCACACCGTTTCATGCTCTACTTATTTTTCACACCTTGTCATGCACTTCATATTTTTTATATCTTTTCATGCTCTTCGTATTTGTCCCATGTTTTCAAGCTCTTCGTATTTTTCAGACCTTTTCATGCTCTTCGTATTTTTCACACTTTTTCATGCTCCTCATATTTTTCACACCTTTTCATGCTCTTCGTATTTTTCACACCTTTTCATGCTCTTCCTGTTTTTCACTCCTTTTAATGCTCTTCATATTTTTCAGGCCTTTTCACGCTCTTGATATTTTTCACACCTTTTCATGCTCTCTGTGTTTTTCACACCTTTTCTTGCTCTTCGTGTTTTTCACACGTTTTCATGCTCCTCATATTTTTCACACCATTTCATGCTCTTCATATTTTCACACCGTTTCATATTAGTCATATTTTTGACACCTTTTCATGCTCCTAATATTTTTCAGACCTTTTAATGCTCCTCGTGTTTTTCAGACGTATTCACGCTCCTCGTATTTTTCAGACATTCTGGCCCCTCGTATTTTTCAGACCTTTTCATGCTCCTCATATTTTCAGACCGTTTCATGCTCCTCATATTTTTCAAACCGTTTCATGCTCCTCATATTTATCACACCGTTTCGTGCTCCTTGTGTTTTACAGACGTTTTCATGCTTCTCGTATTTTTCAGAACTTTTCATGCTCCTCGTGTTTTTCAGACCTTTTCATGCTCCTCGTATTTTTCACACATTTTCATACTCCTCGTATTTTTCACACCTTATCACGCTCATCGTATTTTTCAGACATTAAGGCCCCTCGTATTTTTCAGACCTTTCCATGCTCATCGTATTTTTCATACCTTTTCATGATCCTCATATTTTTCACACCTTTTAATGCTCTTAATATTTTTCAGGCCGTTTCATGCTCCTCATATTTTTCACACCATTTCATGCTCCTCATATTTTTCACACCTTTTCATGCTCTTTGTAATATTTCACACCTGTTCATGCTCTTCGTATTTTTGACACCTTTTCATACTCCTCGTATTTTTCACACCTTTTCATGCTCCTCGCATTTTTCAGACCTTTTCATGCTCCCCGTATTTTTCAGACCTTTTTATGCTACTTCTATTTTTCAGACCTTTACATGCTCCTCGTACTTTTCACACCTTTTCATGCTCTTCGTGATTTTCACGCATTTTCATGGTTCTCGCATTTTTACACCATTTCATGTTCCTCGTTTTTTTTCAGACCTTTTCATGCTCCTCGTATTTTTCACACATTTTCATGCTCCTCGTATTTTTCACACCTTTTCATGCTCTTCGTGATTTTCACGCCTTTTCATGCTCTTTGTATTTTTCAGACCTTTTCATGCTCCGGGTATTTTTCAGAACTTTTCATGCTCTTCATATTTTTCACACCTTTTCAGACTCTTCATGTTTTTGAACACTACTACATGCTCCTCCTATTTTTCAGAGAGTTTCATGCTCTTCATGTATTTCACACCTTTTTAAGCTCTTCATATTTTTCACACCTTTTCAGGCTCTTCATGTTTTTCCACACCACTTCATGCTTCTCCCATTTTTCAGACCGTTTCATGCTCCTCATGAATTTCACGCCTTTGAAGCTCTTCATATTTTTCACACCTTTTCAGGCTCTTCATGTTTCTGATCACCGTTTCATGCTCCTCCTATTTTTCAGACCGTTTCATGCTCATCTCATTTTTGACACCTTTTGAAGCTCTTCATATATTTCACACCTTTTGAAGCTCTTCATATTTTTCACACGTTTGCAGGCTCTTCATGTTTTTAAACACCCTTTCATGCTGCTTCTGTTTTTCAGACGGTTTCATGCTCCTCATATTTTTCACAGCTTTTAAAGCTCTTCATATTTTTCACACCTTTTCAGGCTCTTCATGTTTGTAACACAGCTTCATGCTCCTCCTATTTTTCAGAGAGTTTCATGCTCCTCATGTATTTCACACATTTTGAAGCTCTTCATATTTTTCACACCTTTTCAGTCTCTTCATGTTTTTCCACACCACTTCATGCTCCTCCTTTTTTTCAGACCGTTTCATGCTCCTCATATTTTTGACACTTTTTGAAGCTCTTCATATATTCACACCTTTTCAGGTTCTTCATGTTTTTCACCACCACTTCATGCTCCTCTTATTTTTCAGACCGATTCATGCTCATCTCATTTTTGACACATTTGAAGCTCTTCATATTTTTCACACGTTTTCAGGCTCTCCATGGTTTTCAGCACCGCTTCATGCTCCTCCTATTTTTCAGACCGTTTCTGTCTCCTCATGTTTTTGACAACTTTTGAAGGTCTTCATATATTTCACACCTTTTCAGGCTCTTCTTTTTTTTCAACTCCACTTCATGCTCCTCTTATTTTTCAGATCGTTTCATGCTCATCTCAATTTTGACACTTTTGAAGCTCTTCATATTTTTCACACCTTTTGAAGCTCTTCATATTTTTCACACGTTTTCAGGCTCTTCATGTTTTTCAAAACCGCTTCATCCTCCTCCTATTTTTCAGAACGTTTCATGCTCCTCATATTTTTCACACTTTTTGAAGCTCTTCATATTTTTCACACTTTTTCAGGCTCTTCATGTTTTTCAACACCGCTTCATGCTCTTGCTATTTTTCAGACCGTTTCATGCTCCTAATATTTTTGACACATTTTGAAACTCTTCATATTTTTCACACCTTTTCAGACTCTTCATGTTTTTGAACACCGCTTCAGTCTCCTCCTATTTTTCAGACCGTTTCATGCTCCGCATATTTTTGCCACCTTTTGAAGCTTTTCATATTTTTCACACCTTTTCTTGCTGTTCAAGTTTTTCAACCCCACTTCATGCTCCTCCTTTTTTTGCAGACCGCTTCATTCTCCTCATATTTTTGACACCTTTTGAAGGTCTTCATATATTTCACACCTTTTCAGGCTCTTCTTTTTTTTCAACTCCACTTCATGCTCCTCATAATTTTCAGACCATTTCATGCTCATCTCATTTTTGACACCTTTTCAAGCTTTTCATATTTTTCACAATTTTTCAGGCTCTTCATGTTTTTGAATACCGCTTCATGCTCCTCCTATTTTTCAGACCGTATCCTGCTCCTCATATTTTTCACACCTATTGAAGCTCTTCATATTTTTCACACCTTTTAAGACTCTTCATGTTTTTGAACACCACTTCATGCTCCTTCTATTTTTCAGAGAGTTTCATGCTCCTCATGTATTTCACACCTTTTTAAGCTCTTCATATTTTTTCACACCTTTTCAGGCTCTTCATGTTTTTCCACACCACTTCATGCTTCTCCCATTTTTCAGACCGTTTCATGCTCCTCATGAATTTCACATCTTTTGAAGCTCTTCATATTTTTCACACCTTTACAGGCTCTTCATGTTTCTGATCACCGTTTCATTCTCCTCCTATCTTTCAGAACGTTTCATGCTCCTCATATTTTTGACCCCTTTTGAAGCTCTTCATATTTTTCACACCTTTTCAGGCTCTTCATTTTTTTGAACACCGCTCATGATCCTCCTAATTTTCAGAACGTTTCATGCTCCTCATATTTTTGACCCCTTTTGAAGCTCTTCATAATTTTCACACCTTTTCAGGCTCTTCATGTTTTTGATCACCGTTTCATGCTCCTCCTATTTTTCAGAACGTTTTATGCTCCTCATATTTTTGACACCTTTTGAACCTCTTCATATTTTTCACACCTTTTCAGGCTCTTCATGTTTTTCAACACCGTTTCATGCTGCTTCTATTTTTCACACCGTTTCATGCTCTCCATATTTTTCACACCTTTTGAAGCTCTTCATATTTTTCACACCTTTTCAGGCTCTTCATGTTTTTGAACACAGCTTCATGCTCCTCCTATTTTTCAGACCGTTTCATGCTCCTCATATTTTTGACACCTTTTGAAACTCTTCATATTTTTGACGCCTTTATAGGCTCTTCATGTCTTTCAACACCGTTTCATGATCCTCCTATTTTTCAAACCGTTTCATGCTCATCTCATTTTTGACACCTGTTGAAGCTTTTCATATTTTTCACAACTTTTTAGGCTCTTCATGTTTTTGAACACCACTTCATGCTCCTCCTATTTTTCAGAGAGTTTCATGCTCCTATTGTATTTCACACCTTTTGAAGCTGTTCATATTTTTCACACCTTTTCAGGCTCTTCATGTTTTTCCACACCATTTCATGCTTCTCCTATTTTTCAGCCCGTTTCATGCTCCTCATGTATTTCACACGTTTTGAAGCTCTTCATATTATTCAAACCTTTTCAGGCTCTTCATGTTTTTCAACACCATTTCATGCCACTTCTATTTTTCAGACCGTTTCATGCTCCTCATATTTTCACACCTTTTGAAGCTCTTCATATTTTACACACCTTTTCAGGCTCTTCATGTTTTTGAACACTGCTTCATGATCCTCCTATTTTTCAGAACATTTCATGCTCTTCATATTTTTGACACCTTTTGAAGCTCTTCATATTTTTCACACCTTTTCAGGCTCTTCATGTTTTTGAACACTGGTTAATGCTCCTCCTATTTTTCAGACCGTTTCATGCTCCTCATGTATTTCACACCTTTTGAAGCTCTTCATATTTTTCACACCTTTTCAGGCTCTTCATGTTTTAATCACCGTTTCATGCTCCTCCTATTTTTCAGACCGTTTCATGCTCCTCATATTTTTGACACCTTTTGAAGCTCTTCATATTTTTCACATCTTTTGAAGCTTTTCATATTTTTCACACCTTTGCAGGCTCTTCATGATTTTCAACACCACTTCATGCTCCTCCTATTTTTCAGACAGTTTCATGCTCATCTCATTTTTGACACCTTTTGAAGCTCTTCATATTTTTCACACCTTTTGAAGCACTTCATATTTTTCATATTTTTAAAGCTCTTCATATTTTCACACTTTTCAGACACTTCATGTTTTTCACCACCGCTTCATGCTCCTGCTATTTTTCAGATCGTTACATGCTCCTCATGTATCTCACACCTATTGAAGCTCTTCATATATTTCACACCTTTTCAGGGTTTTCATTTTTTTCAACACCACTTCATGCTCCTCCTATTTTGCAGACCTTTTCATGCTCATCTCTTTGTGACACCTTTTGAAGCTCTTCATATTTTTCACACCTTTTCAGGCTCTTGATGATTTTCAACAGCTCTTCATTCTCCTCCTATTTTTTAGACCGTTTCATGCTCATCTCATTTTGACACCTTTAGAAACTCTTCAAATTTTTCAAACCTTTTCAGGCTCCTCATGTTTTTTAACACCGCTTCATGCTCCTCCTATTTTTCAGACAGTTTCATGCTCCTCATATTTTTGACACCTTTTGAAGCTCTTCATATATTTCACACCTTTTCCGGCTCTTCATATTTTTGAACATTGCTTCATGCTCCTCCTATTTTTCAGATTGTTTCATGCTCCTCATATTTTAGACACCTTTTGAAGCTCTTCATATTTCTCACACCTTTTCAGGCTCTTGATGATTTTCAACATCACTTCATTCTCCTCCTGTTTTTCAGACCGTTTCATGCTCATCTCATTTTGACACCTTTTGAAGCTCTTCATATTTTTCACACCTTTTCAGGCTCTTCATGTTTTTGAACACGGCTTCATGCTCCTCCTATTTTTCAGACCGTTTCAGGCTCCTCATATTTTTGACACCTTTTGAAGCTTTTCATATTTTTCACACCTCTTCAGGCTCTTCATTTTTTTCAACACCACTTCATGCTCCTCCTATTTTTCAGACCGTTTCAGGCTGATCTAATATTTGACACCATTTGAAGCTCTTCATATTTTTCACACCTTTTGAAGCTCTTCATATTTTTCCCACTTTTTCAGGCTCTTCATGTTTTTCAACACCGCTTCATTCTCCTCCTATTTTTCAGACCGTTTCATGCTCATCTCATTTTGACACCTTTTGAAGCTCTTCATATTTTTCACACATTTTGAAGCTCTTCATAATTTTCACACGTTTTCAGGCTCTTCATATTTTTCAACACCACTTCATGCTACTCCTATATTTCAGACCGTTTCATGCTCATCTAATTTTTGACACTTTTTGAAGCTCTTCATATTTTTCACACCTTTTGAAGCTCTTCATATTTTTCACACGTTTTCAGGCTCTTCATGTTTTTCAACACCGCTTCATGCTCCGCCTATGTTTCAGACCGTTTAATCCTCCTCAATTATTTCACACCTTTTGAATCACTTCATATTTTTCACACCTTTTCAGGCTCTTCATGTTTTTCAACACCGCTTCATGCTCCTCCTATTTTTCAGACCGTTTCGTTCTCCTCATATTTTTGACACCTTTGAAGCACTTCATATATTTCACACCTTTTCAGGCTTTTCATTTTTTCAACCCCACTTCATGCTCCTCCTATTTTTCAGACCGGTTCATGCTCATCTCATTTTGATACCTTTTGAAGCTCTTCATATTTTTCATATTTTTGAAGCTCTTCTTATTTTCACACGTTTTCACACTCTTCATGTTTTTCAACACCACTTCATGCTCCTGCAATTTTTCAGACCGTTTCATGCTCCTCATATTTTTGACACTTTTTGAGGCTTTTACTATTTTTCACACCTTTTCAGGCTCTTCTTGTTTGTGAACACCGTTTCATAATCCTCCTATTTTTCAGACCATTTCTTGCTCCTCATATTTTTGACACCTTTTGAAGCTCTTCATATATTTCACACCTTTTCAGTCTCTTCATGTTTTAGAACACCGCTTCATGCTCCTCCTATTTTTCAGACCATTTCTTGCTCCTCATCTATTTCACATCTTTTGAAGCTCTTCATATTTTTCACACCTTTTCATGCTCTTGATGTTTTTCAACACCGCTTCATTCTCATCCTCTTTTTCAGAATGTTTCATGCTCCTCATATTTTTGACACCTTTTGAAGCTCTTCATATTTTTCACACCTTTTGAAGCTCTTCATATTTCTCACAGCTTTTCAGGCTCTTCATGTTTTTCAACACCACTCCATGCTCCTCCTATTTTTCACACCGTTTCGTTCTCCTCATATTTTTCACACCTTTTGAAGCTCTTCATATATTTCACACCTTTTCAGGCTCTTCATTTTTTTCAACACCACTTCATGCTCCTCCTGTTTTTCAGACCGTTTCATTCTCATCTCATTTTGACACCTTTTGAAGCTCTTCATATTTTTCACACTTTTGAAGCTCTTCATATTTTTCACAAGTTTTCAGGCTCTTCATGTTTTTCAACACCGCTTCATGCTCCTCCTATTTTTCAGACGTTTAATGCTCCTCATGTATTTCACACCGTTTGAAGTTCCTCATATTTTCACACCTTTTCAGGCTCTTCATGTTTTTCAACACCGCTTCATGCTCCTCCTATTTTTCAGATCGTTTCATGCTCCTCATATTTTGGACACCTTTTGAAGCTCTTCATATTTTTCACACGTTTTCAGGCTCTTCATGTTTTTCAACACCGCTTCATGCTCCGCCTATGTTTCAGACCGTTTAATCCTCCTCAATTATTTCACACCTTTTGAATCACTTCATATTTCTCACAGCTTTTCAGGCTCTTCATGTTTTTCAACACCACTCCATGCTCCTCCTATTTTTCACACCGTTTCGTTCTCCTCATATTTTTCACACCTTTTGAAGCTCTTCATATATTTCACAACTTTTCAGGCTCTTCATTTTTTTCAACACCACTTCATGCTCCTCCTGTTTTTCAGACCGTTTCATTCTCATCTCATTTTGACACCTTTTGAAGCTCTTCATATTTTTCACACCTTTTGAAGCTCTTCATATTTTTCACAAGTTTTCAGGCTCTTCATGTTTTTCAACACCGCTTCATGCTCCTCCTGTTTTTCAGACCGTTTAATGCTCCTCATGTATTTCATACCGTTTGAAGTTCCTCATATTTTTCACACCTTTTCAGGCTCTTCATGTTTTAGAACACGGTGTCATGCTCCTCCTGTTTTTTAGACCGTTTCATGCTCCTCATATTTTGGAAACCTTTTGAAGCTCTTCATATTTTTCACACCTTTTCAGGCTCTTCATGTTTTACAACAACACTTCATGCTCCTTCTATTTTTCAGAGAGTTTCATGCTCCTCATGTATTTCACACCTTTTGAAGCTCTTCATATATTTCACAGCTTTTCAGGCTTCTCATTTTTTTCAACACCACTTCTTGCTCCTCCTATTTTTCAGACCTTTTCATGCTCATCCCTTTTTGACACCTTTTGAAGCTCTTCATATTTTTCACACGTTTTCATGCTCTTCATGTTTTTGATCACCGTTTCATGCTCCTCCTATTTTTCAGACCGTTTCATTCTCCTCATATTTTTGACACCTTTGAAGCACTTCATATATTTCACACCTTTTCAGGCTTCTCATTTTTTTCAACACCACTTCATGCTCCTCCTATTTTTCAGACCGTTTCATTCTCCTCATATTTTTGACACATTTGAAGCTCGTCATATTTTTCACACCTTTTGAAGCTCTTTATATTTTTCACACCTTTTCAGGCTCTTCATGATTTTCAACATCGCTTCATGCTCCTCATATTTTTCAGACCTTTTCATGCTCATCTCATTTTTGATACCTTTTGAAGCTCTTCATATTTGTCACACCTTTTGAAGCTCTTCATATTTTTCATATTTTTGAAGCTCTTCATATTTTCACACCTTTTCAGGCTCTTCATGTTTTTCAACACCGCTTCATGCTCCTCCTATTTTTCAGACCGTTTCATTCTCCTCATATTTTTGACACCTTTGAAGCACTTCATATATTTCACACCTTTTCAGGCTTTTCATTTTTTCAACCCCACTTCATGCTCCCCCTATTTTTCAGACCGGTTCATGCTCATCTCATTTTGATACCTTTTGAAGCTCTTCATATTTTTCATATTTTTGAAGCTCTTCTTATTTTCACACGTTTTCACACTCTTCATGTTTTTCAACACCACTTCATGCTCCTGCAATTTTTCAGACCGTTTCATGCTCCTCATATTTTTGACACTTTTTGAGGCTTTTACTATTTTTCACACCTTTTCAGGCTCTTCTTGTTTGTGAACACCGTTTCATAATCCTCCTATTTTTCAGACCATTTCTTGCTCCTCATATTTTTGACACCTTTTGAAGCTCTTCATATATTTCACACCTTTTCAGTCTCTTCATGTTTTAGAACACCGCTTCATGCTCCTCCTATTTTTCAGACCATTTCTTGCTCCTCATCTATTTCACATCTTTTGAAGCTCTTCATATTTTTCACACCTTTTCATGCTCTTGATGTTTTTCAACACCGCTTCATTCTCATCCTCTATTTCAGAATGTTTCATGCTCCTCATATTTTTGACACCTTTTGAAGCTCTTCATATTTTTCACACCTTTTGAAGCTCTTCATATTTCTCACAGCTTTTCAGGCTCTTCATGTTTTTCAACACCACTCCATGCTCCTCCTATTTTTCACACCGTTTCGTTCTCCTCATATTTTTCACACCTTTTGAAGCTCTTCATATATTTCACACCTTTTCAGGCTCTTCATTTTTTTCAACACCACTTCATGCTCCTCCTGTTTTTCAGACCGTTTCATTCTCATCTCATTTTGACACCTTTTGAAGCTCTTCATATTTTTCACACTTTTGAAGCTCTTCATATTTTTCACAAGTTTTCAGGCTCTTCATGTTTTTCAACACCGCTTCATGCTCCTCCTATTTTTCAGACGTTTAATGCTCCTCATGTATTTCACACCGTTTGAAGTTCCTCATATTTTCACACCTTTTCAGGCTCTTCATGTTTTTCAACACCGCTTCATGCTCCTCCTATTTTTCAGATCGTTTCATGCTCCTCATATTTTGGACACCTTTTGAAGCTCTTCATATTTTTCACACCTTTTCAGGCTCTTTATGTTTTACAACAACACTTCATGCTCCTTCTATTTTTCAGAGAGTTTCATGCTCCTCATGTATTTCACACCTTTTGAAGCTCTTCATATATTTCACACCTTTTCAACCTTCTCATTTTTTTCAACACCACTTCTTGCTCCTCCTATTTTTCAGACCTTTTCATGCTCATCCCTTTTTGACACCTTTTGAAGCTCTTCATATTTTTCACACGTTGTCATGCTCTTCATGTTTTTGATCACCGTTTCATGCTCCTCCTATTTTTCAGACCGTTTCATTCTCCTCATATTTTTGACACCTTTGAAGCACTTCATATATTTCACACCTTTTCAGGCTTCTCATTTTTTTCAACACCACTTCATGCTCCTCCTATTTTTCAGACCGTTTAATGCTCCTCATGTATTTCATACCGTTTGAAGTTCCTCATATTTTTCACACCTTTTCAGGCTCTTCATGTTTTAGAACACGGCGTCATGCTCCTCCTGTTTTTCAGACCGTTTCATGCTCCTCATATTTTGGACACCTTTTGAAGCTCTTCATATTTTTCACACCTTTTCAGGCTCTTCATGTTTTACAACAACACTTCATGCTCCTTCTATTTTTCAGAGAGTTTCATGCTCCTCATGTATTTCACACTTTTTGAAGCTCTTCATATATTTCACACCTTTTCAGGCTTCTCATTTTTTTCAACACCACTTCTTGCTCCTCCTATTTTTCAGACCTTTTCATGCTCATCCCTTTTTGACACCTTTTGAAGCTCTTCATATTTTTCACACCTTTTCATGCTCTTGATGATTTTCAACACCGCTTCATTCTCCTCCTGTTTGTCAGACCGTTTCATGCTCATCTCATTTTGACACCTTTTGATGCTCTTCATATTTTTCACACTTTTTCAGGCTCTTCATGATTTTCAACACCGCTTCATGCTCCTCCTATTTTTCAGACCTTTTCATGTTCATCTCTTTTTTCATACCTTTTGAAACTCTTCATATTTTTCACACTTTTTGAAGGTCTTCATATTTTTCACACGTTTTCATGCTCTTCATGTTTTTCAACACCACTTCATGCTCCTCCTATTTTTCAGACCATTTCATTCTCCTCATATTTTTGACACCTTTGAAGCACTTCATATATTTCACACCTTTTCAGGCTTTTCATTTTTTCAACCCCACTTCATGCTCCTCCTATTTTTCAGACCGGTTCATGCTCATCTCATTTTGATACCTTTTGAACATCTTCATATTTCTCATATTTTTGAAGGTCTTCTTATTTTCACACGTTTTCAGACTCTTCATATTTTTCAACACCACTTCATGCTCCTGCAAATTTTTAGACCGTTTCATGCTCCTCATATTTTTGACACTTTTTGAGGCTTTTACAATTTTTCACACCTTTTCAGGCTCTTCTTGTTTGTGAACACCGTTTCATAATCCTCCTATTTTTTAGACCATTTCTTGCTCCTCATATTTTTCACACCTTTTGAAGCCCTTCATATTTTTCACAACTTTTCAGGCTCTTCATGTTTTTCCACACCACTTCATGCTTCTCCTATTTTTCAGCCCGTTTCATGCTCCTCATGTATTTCACAGCTTTTGAATCTCTTCATGGTTTTCACACCTTTTCAGGCTCTTCATGTTTTTGATCACCGTTTCATGCTCCTCCTATTTTTCAGACCGTTTCATGCTCCTCATATTTTTGACACCTTTTGAAGCTCTTCATATATTTCACACCTTTTCAGGCTCTTCATGTTTTTGAACACCGCTTCATGCTCCTCCTATTTTTTAGACCACTTAATGCTCCTCATCTATTTCACACCTTTTGAAGCTCTTCATATTTTTCACACCTTTTCATGCTCTTGATGTTTTTCAACACCGCTTCATTCTCATCCTCTTTTTCAGAACGTTTCATGCTCCTCATATTTTTGACACCTTTTGAAGCTCTTCATATTTTTCACATCTTTTGAAGCTCTTCATATTTTTCACACCTTTTGAAGCTCTTCATATTTTTCACACCTTTTCAGGCTCTTCATGATTTTCAACACCGCTTCATGCTCCTCCTATTTTTCAGACCCTTTCATGCTCATCTAATTTTTGATACCTTTTGAAGCTCTTCATATTTGTCACACCTTTTGAAGCTCTTCATATTTTTCATATTTTTGAATCTCTTCATATTTTCACACCTTTTCAGGCTCTTCATGTTTTTCAACACCGCTTCATGCTCCTCCTATTTTTCAGAACGTTTCATGCTCATCTCATTTTGACACCTTTTGAAGCTCTTCATATTTTTCACACCTTTTGAAGCTCTTTATATTTTTCACACCTTTTCAGGCTCTTCATGATTTTCAACATCGCTTCATGCTCCTCCTATTTTTCAGACCTTTTCATGCTCATCTCATTTTTGATACCTCTTGAAGCTCTTCATATTTGTCACACCTTTTGAAGCTCTTCATATTTTTGAAGCTCTTCATATTTTCACACCTTTTCAGGCTCTTCATGTTTTTCAACCCCTCTTCATGCTCCTCCTATTTTTCAGACCGTTTAATGCTCCTCATGTATTTCACACTTTTTAAGCTCCTCATATTTTTCACACCTTTTCAGGCTCTTCATGTTTTTCAACGCCTCTTCATGCTCCTCCTATTTTTCAGACCGTTTCATGCTCATCTCATTTTTGACACCTTTTGAAGCTCTTCATATTTTTCACACCTTTTGAAGCTCTTCATATTTTTCACACTTTTTCAGGCTGTTCATATTTTTGAACACAGCTCCATGCTCCTCCTATTTTTCAGACCGTTTCATGCTCCTCATATTTTTGACACCTTTTGAAACTCTTCATATTTTTTACACCTTTTCAGGCTCTTCATGTTTTTCAACACCGTTTCATGATCCTCCTATTTTTCAGACCGTTTCATGCTCATCTCATTTTTGAAACCTTTTGAAGCTTTTCATATTTTTCACAACTTTTTAGGCTCTTCATGTTTTTCCACACCACTTCATGCTCCTATTTTTCAGCCCGTTTCATGGTCCTCATGTATTTCACACCTTTTGAAGCTCTTCATATTTTTCACACCTTTTCAGGCTCTTCATGTTTTTCAACACCATTTCATGCCGCATCTATCTTTCAGACCGTTTCATTCTTCTCATATTTTTGACACCATTTGAAGCTCTTCATATTTTTCACACCTTTTCAGGCTCTTCATGTTTTTCCACACCACTGCATGCTTCTCTTATTTTTCAGAAAGGTTTCATGCTCCACCTGAATTTCACACCTTTTGAAGCTATTCATATTTTTCACAACTTTTCAGCCTCTTCATGTTACTGATCACCGTTTCATGCTCCTCCTATCTTTCAGACCGTTTCATGCTTCTCATATTTTTGACACCATTTGAAGCTCTTCATATTTTTCACACATTTTCTGGCACTTCATGTTTTTGAACACCGCTCATGATCCTCCAAAATTTCAGACCGTTTCATGCTCTTCATATTTTTGACACCTTTTGAAGCTCTTCATATTTTTTCAAACCTTTTCAGGCTCTTCATATTTTTCCACACCACTTCATGCTTCTCATATTTTTCAGATCGTTTCATGCTCCTCATGAATTTCACACCTTTTGAAGCTCTTCATATTTTTCACACCTTTTCAGGCTTTTCATGTTATTCAACACCACTTCATGCTACTCCTGTTTTTCAGACCGTTTCATGCTCCTCATATTTTTGACACCTTGAGAAGCTCTTCATATTTTTAACACCTTTTCAGGCTCTTCATATTTTTCAACACCGTTTCATGCTGCTTCTATTTTTCAGGCCGTTTCATGCTCCTCATATTTTTCACACCTTTTGAAGCTCTTCATAATTTTCACACCTTTTCAGGCTCTTCATGTTTTTCAACACCGTTTCATGCTGCTTCTATTTTTCAGACCGTTTCATGCTCCTCATTTATTTCACACCTTTTGAAGCTCTTCATATTTTTCACACCTTTTCAGGCTCGTCATGTTTTTCCACACCGCTTCATGCTCCTCCTATTTTTCAGACCGTTTCATGCCCATCTCATTTTGACATCTTTTGATGCTCTTCATATTTTTCACACCTTTTTAAGCTCTTCATATATTTCACACATTTTCAGGCTCTTCATGTTTTTCAACACCACTTCATGCTCCTCCTACTTTTCAGACCGTTTCATGCTCCTTCTGTATTTCACACCTTTTGAAGCTCTTCATATATTTCACACATTTTCAGGCTCTTCATGTTTTTCAACACCACTTCATGCTCCTCCTATTTTTCAGACCGTTTCATACTCATCTCGCATTTGACACATTTTGAAGCTCTTCATATTTTCCACACCTTTTGAAGCTCTTCATATTTTTCACACCTTTTCAGGCTCTTCATGTTTTTGAACACCGTTTCATTCTCCTCCTATATTTCAGACCGTTTCATGCTCCTCATATTTTTGACACCTGTTGAAGCTCTTCATATTTTTCACACCTTTTCAGGCTCCCCATGTTTTTCAACACCGCTTCATGCTCCTCCCATTTTTCAGACCGTTTCATGCTCCTCATATTTTTGACACCTTTTGAAGCTCTTCATATTTTTCACACCTTTTCAGGCTCTTCATGTTTTTCAACACCGCTTCATGCTCTTCCTATTTTTCAGACCGTTTCATGCTCCTCATATTTTTGACACCTTTTGAAGCTCTTCATATTTTTCACAACTTTTCATGTTCTTCATGTTTTTCAACACCGCTTCATGCTTCTCCTATTTTTCAGACCGTTTCATGCTCCTCATATTTTTGACACCTTTTGAAGCTCTTCATATATTTCACACCTTTTCAGGCTATACATGTTTTTCAACACCGCTTCATGGTCCTCCTAATTTTCAGACCATTTCATGCTCCTCATATATTTCACACCTTTTGAATTTCTTCCTATTTTTCACACCTTTTCAGTCTCTTCATGTTTTTGAACACCATTTCAGGCTCCTCCTATTTTTCAGACTGTTTCATGCTCCTCATATTTTTGACACCTTTTGAAGCTCTTCATATATTTCACACCTTCAGGCTCTTCAGGTTTTTCAACACCGCTTCATGATCCTCCTATTTTTCAGACCGTGTCATGCTCCTCATAATTTTGATAATTTTAAAGCTTTTCATATATTTCACACGTTTTCATGCTCTTACTGAATTTCAACACAGCTTAATGCTCATCCTATTTTTCAGACCGTTTCATGCTCCTCATATTTTTGCCACCTTTTCAAGCTCTTCATATTTTTCAAACCTTTTCAGGCTCTTCATGTTTTTGAACACGGTCTCTTGCTCCTCCTATTTTTCAGACAGTTTCATGCTCCTCATATTTTTGACACCCCTTGAATCTCTTCATATTTTTCACACTTTTTCAGGCTCTTCAGGGTTTTGAACACCATTTCATGCTCCTCCTATTTTTCAGACCGTTTCATGCTCCTCATATTTTTGACACCTTTTGAAGCTCTTCATATTTTTCACACCTTTTCAGGCTCTTCATATTTTTGAACACCGTTTCATGTTCCTCATATTTTTGACACCTTTTGAAGCTCTTTATATTTTTCACACCTTCTCAGGCTCTTCATGTTTTCAACACCGTTTCATGCTCCACCTATTTTTCAGACCATTTCATGCTCCTCATATTTTTGAGATCTTTTGAAGCTCTTCATATTTTTCACACCTTTTCAGGCTCTTCATATTTTTGAACACCGCTTCATGCTCCTCCTATTTTTCAGACCGTTTCATGATCCTCATATATTTATAAGCTTTTGAAGCTCTTCATATTTTTCACACCTTTTCAGGCTCTTCATGTTTTTCAAAACCAATTCATGCTCCTCCTATTTTTCAGACTGTTTCATACTCCTCATAATTTTGACATCTTTTGAAGCTCTTCATATTTTTCACAACTTTTCAGGCTCTTCACGTTTTTGAACACCTCTTCATGTTCCTCCTATTTTTCAGACCGTATCATGCTCCTCATATATTTCACACGTTTTGAAGCTCTTCATATTTTTCATACCTTTTCAGGCTCTTCATGTATTTCAACACCAATTCATGCTCCTACTATTTTTCAGACCGTTTCATGCTCATCTCATTTTTGACACCTTTCGAAGCTGTTTATATTTTTCACACCTTTTGAAGCTCTTCATATTTTTCACACGTTTTCATGCCCTTCATGTTTTTCATCACCGCTTCATGCTCCTCCTATATTTCAGACCGTTTCATGCTCCTCATATTTTTGACACCTTTTGAAGCTCTTCATATATTTCACACCTTTTCAGGCTCTTCTTTTTTTTCAACACCACTTCATGCTCCTCCTATTTTTCAGACCGTTTCATGCTCATTTCATTTTTGACACCTTTTGAAGCACTTCATATTTTTCAAACCTTTTCAGGCTTTTCATGTTTCTGAACACCGCTTCATGCTCCTCCTATTTTTCACACCTTTTGAAGCTCTTCATATTTTTCACAGCTTTTCTGGCTGCACATGTTTTTAAACACCACTTCATGTTCCTCATCTTTTTCAGTCTGTTTCATGCTCCTCATATTTTTCACACCGTTTGATGCTCTTCATATTTTTCACACGTTTTCTGGCTCTTCATGTTTTTGATCACCGTTTCATGCTCCTCCTATTTTTCAGACCGTTTCATGCTCCTCATATTTTTGACAATTTTATAAGCTCTTCATATTTTTCACACTTTTTCAGGCTCTTCATGTTTTTGAACACCGCTTCATGCTCCTCCTATTTTTCAAACTTTTTGAAGCCCTTCATGTTTTTCACACCTTATCAGCCTCTTCATGTTTTTGAACACCTCTTCATGCTATTCCTCTTTTTCAGACCTTTTCATGCTCCTCATGTATTTCACACGTTTTGAAGCTCTTCATATTTTTCACATCTTTTCAGGCTCTTCATGTATTTGAACACTGCTTCATGCTCCTCCTATTTTTCAGACCGTTTCAAGCTCCTCATATTTTTGACACCTTTTGAAGCTCTTCATATTTTTCACACCTTTTCAAGCTCTTCATGTTTTTCAACACCGCCTCATGCTCCTCCTATTTTTCAGAACGTTACATGCTCCTCATGTATTTCACACTTTTTGAAGCTCTTCATATTTTTCACACTTTTTAGCCTCTCCATGTTTCTGATCACCACTTCATGCTCCTATTTTTGAGACCGTTTCATGCTCATCTCATTTTTGACACCTTCTGAAACTCTTCATTTTTTTCACACCTTTGGAGCTCTTCATATTCTTCACACGTTTTCAGGTTCTTCATGTATTTCAACAATGCTTCTTACTCCTCCTATTTTTCAGACGGTTTCATGCTCCTTATAGTTTTCACAGCTTTTGAAGCTCTTCATATTCTTCACACCTTTTCAAGCTCTTCATATTTTTCACACCTTTTCAGGCTCTTCATGTTTTTGAACACCACTT
This sequence comes from Dama dama, assembly GCF_033118175.1. NCBI lineage: Eukaryota > Metazoa > Chordata > Mammalia > Artiodactyla > Cervidae > Dama > Dama dama. The sequence continues at coordinate 4,065,922 of NW_026870893.1, read as the reverse complement.
CATGCTCCTCCTATTTGTCAGACCGTTTCATGCTCCTCATATTTTTGACACCTTTTGAAGCTCTTCATATTGTTCACACCTTTTCAGGCTCTTCTTGTTTTTCAACAGCGCCTCATGCTCTTCCTATTTTTCAGAACGTTACATGCTCCTCATGTATTTCACACCTTTTGAAGCTCTTCATAATTTTCACACCTTTTCAGGCTCTTCATGTTTTTGAACACAGCTTCATGCTCCTGCTTTTTTCAAGGTCGTTTCATGCCTCTCATATTTTTGACCCCTTTTGAAGCTCTTCATATTTTTCACACCTTTTCAGGCTCTTCATGATTTTCAATACCGCTTCCTGATCCTCCTATTTTTCAGACCGTTTCATGCTCATCTCATTTTTGACACCTTTTGTAACTCTTCATGTTTTCTACACCTTTTCAGGCTTTTCACGTTTTTGAACACCCCTTCATACTCCTCCTATTTTTCAGGCCGTTTCATGCTCCTTATATTTTTGACACCTTTTGAAGTTCTTCATTTTTTTCACACCTTACAGGCTCTTCATGGTTTACAACACCACTTCATGCTCCTCCTATTTTTCAGCCTGTTTCATGCTCCTCATATATTTGACACCTTTTGAAGCTCTTCAGATTTTTCACACCTTTTCAGGCTCTTCATATTTTTCAACACCGCTTCATGCTCCCCCTATATTTCAGACCGTTCATGCCTCTCATATTTTTGAAACCTTTTGAAGCTCTTCATATTTTTCACACCTTTTCAGGCTCTTCATGTTTTTCAACACCATTTCATGCTCCTCCTTTTTTTCAGACCGTTTTATGCTCCTCATATATTTGACACCTTTTGAAGCTCTTCATAATTTCCACACCTTTTCAGGCTCTTCATGTTTTTGAACACCGTTTCATGCTCCTCTTATTTTTTTTTTTATTGTTATTTTTTTTAAATTTTTTTTATTATTTTTATTTTTTTTTCCAGTGGGTTTTGTCATACTTTGATATGAATCAGCCATGGATTTACATTTATTCCCAGTCCCGATTCCCCCTCCCACCTTCCTCTCCACCCGATTCCTCTGGGTCTTCCCAGTGCACCAAGCCGGAGCACTTGTCTCGTGCATCCTACCTGGGCTGGTGATCTGTTTCACCATAGATAGTACACATGCTGTTCTTTTGAAATATCCCACCCTCACATTCTCCCACAAAGTTTAAAAGTCTGTTCTGTATTTCTGTGTCTCTTTTTCTGTTCTGCATATAGGGTTATCATTGTCACCTTTCTAAATTCCATATACATGTGTCAGTATGCTGTAATGTTCTTTATCTTTCTGGCTTACTTCACTCTGTAAAATGGGCTCCAGCTTCATCCATCTCATTAGGACTGATTCAAATGAATTCTTTTTAATGGCTGAGTAATATTCCATGGTGTATATGTACCACAGCTTTCTTATCCATTCATCTGCTGACGGGCATCTAGGTTGCTTCCATGTCCTGGCTATTATAAACGGTGCTGCGATGAACATTGGGGTGCACGTGTCTCTTTCAGACGAACCTATGGACACCTTATCTTTGACAAAGGAGGCAAGGATATACAATGGAAAAAAGACAACCTCTTTAACAAGTGGTGCTGGGAAAACTGGTCAACCACTTGTAAAAGAATGAAAATAGAACACTTTCTAACACCATACACAAAAATAAACTCAAAATTGATTAAAGATCAAATGTAAGACCAGAAACTATAAAACTCCTAGAGGAGAAGATAGGCAAAACACTCTCCGACATAAATCAAAGCAAGATCCTCTATGACCCACCTCCCAGAATATTGGAAATAAAAGCAAAACTAAACAAATGGGACCTAATGAAACTTAAAAGCTTTTGCACTACAAAGGAAACTATAAGTAAGGTGAAAAGACAGCCCTCAGATTGGGAGAAAATAATAGCAAATGAAGAAACAGACAAAGGATTAATCTCAAAAATATACAAGCAAATCCTGCAGCTCAATTCCAGAAAAATAAATGACCCAATAAAAAATGAGCCAAAGAACTAAACAGACATTTCTCCAAAGAAGACATACAGATGGATAACAAACACATGAAAAGATGCTCAACATCACTCATTATTAGAGAAATGCAAATCAAAACCACAATGAGGTACCATTACATGCCAGTCAGGATGGCTGCTATCCAAAAGTCTACAAGCAATAAATGCTGGAGAGGGAGTGGAGAAAAGGGAACCCTCTTATACTGTTGGTGGGAATGCACACTAGTACAGCCGCTATGGAAAACGGTGTAGAGATTTATTAAAAAACTGAAAATAGAACTGCCATATGACCCAGCAATTCCACTTATGGGCATACACACTGAGGAAACCAGATCCTCTTATTTTTCAGACCGTCTCAAACTCCTCATATTTTTTACACCTTTTGAAGCTCTTCATATATTTCACACCTTTTCAGGCTCTTCATGTTTTTCAACACCGCTTCATGCTCCTCCTATTTTTCAGACCGTTTCATGCTCCTCATATATTTGACATCTTTTGAAGCTCTTCATGTCTTTCACACCTTTTCTGCCTCTTCATGTTTTTCAACACCGTTTCATGCTCCTCCTATTTTTTAGAGCGTTTCATGCTCGTCATATTTTTGACTCCTTTTGAAGCTCTTCATATATTTCACACCTTTTCAGGCTCTTCATGTTTTTCAACACTGCTTCATGCTCCTCCTATTTTTCAGACCGTTTCATGCTCCTCATATTTTTGACACCTTTTGAAGCTCTTCATATATTTCACACCTTTTCAGCCTCTTCATGTTTCTCAACACCGCCTCATGCTCCTCCTATTTTAAGACCGTTTCCTGCTGCTCATATTTTTCACACCTTTTGAAGCTTTTCATATTTTTCACAGGTTTTCAGGTTCTTCATGTTTTTCAACACCGTTTCATGCTCCTCCTATTTTTCAGACCGTTACATTCTCCTCATATTTTTGACACCTTTTGAAGCTCTTCATATTTTCACACCTTTTCAGGCTCTTCATGTTTCTCAACACCACTTCATTCTACTTCAATATTTCAGACCGTTTCATGCTCCTCATATTTTTGACACCTTTTGAAGCCCTTCATATATTTCGCACCTGTACACGCTCTTCATGTTTTTCAAAACCGCTTCATGCTCCTCCTCTTTTTCAGACCGTTTCATGCTCCTCAAATTTTTGACACCATTTGAAGCTCTTCATATTTTTTCACACCTTTTCAGGCTCGTCATATTTTTCAACACGGCTTCATGCTCCTCCTATTTTTCAGACAGTTTCATGCTCCTCTTATTTTTGACACCTTTGAAGCTCTTCACATATTTCACACATTTTCAGGCTATACATGTTTTTCAACATCGCATCATGCTGCTCCTATTTTTCATACCGTTTCATGCTCCTCATATTTTTCACACATTTTGAAGCTTTCATATTTTTCACAGCTTTTCAGGCTCTTCATGTTTTTCAACACCGCTTCATGCTCCTCCTATTTTTCAGACCGTTTCATGCTCCGCATATTTTTGACACCTTTTGAAGCTCTTCATATATTTCACACCTTTTCAGGCTATACATGTTTTTCAACACCGTTTCATGGTCCTCCTATTTTTCAGACCGTTTCATGCTCCTCATATATTTCACACCTTTTGAATCTCTTCCTATTTTTCACACCTTTTCAGTCTCTTCATGTTTTTGAACACCATTTCAGGCTCCTCCTATTTTTCAGACTGTTTCATGCTCCTCATATTTTTGACACCTTTTGAAGCTCTTCATATATTTCACACCTTTTCAGGCTCTTCATGTTTTTGAACACCATGTCATGCTCCTCCTATTTTTCAGACTGTTTCATGCTCCTCATATTTTTGACACCTTTTGAAGCTCTTCATATATTTCACACCTTTTCAGTCTCTTCATGTTTTTGAACACCATTTCAGGCTCCTCCTATTTTTCAGACTGTTTCATGCTCCTCATATTTTTGACACCTTTTGAAGCTCTTCATATATTTCACTCCTTTTCATGCTCTTCCTGAATTTCAACACAGCTAAATGCTCCTCCTATTTTTCAGACCGTTTCATGCTCCTCATATTTTTGCCACCTTTTCAAGCTCTTCATATTTTTCACACCTCTTCAGGCTCTTCTTGTTTTTCAACACCGCTTCATGCTCCTCCTAATTTTCAGACCGTTTCATGCTCCTCATATTTTTGATACGTTTTGAAGCTCTTCATATTTTTCACAGCTTTTCAGGCTCTTCATGTTTTCTACACCGCTTCATGCTCCTTCTATTTTTGAGACCGTTTGATGCTCCTCATTTTTTGGACACCTTTTGAAGCTCTTCGTATTTTTCAAACCTTTTCAGGCTCTTCATGTTTTTGAACACGGTCTCTTGCTCCTCCTATTTTTCAGACCGTTTCATGCTCCTCTTATTTTTGACATCTTTGAAGCTCTTCATATATTTCACACATTTTCAGGCTATACATGTTTTTCAACATCGCATCATGCTGCTCATATTTTTCACACATTTTGAAGCTTTTCATATTTTTCACAGCTTTTCAGGCTCTTACTGAATTTCAGCACAGCTTAATGTTCCTCCTATTTTTCAGACCGTTTCATCCTCCTCATATTTTTGACACCTTTTGAAGCTCTTCATATATTTCACACCTTTTCAGGCTATACATGTTTTTCAACACCGCTTCATGGTCCTCCTAATTTTCAGACCATTTCATGCTCCTCATATATTTCACACCTTTTGAATTTCTTCCTATTTTTCACACCTTTTCAGTCTCTTCATGTTTTTGAACACCATTTCAGGCTCCTCCTATTTTTCAGACTGTTTCATGCTCCTCATATTTTTGACACCTTTTGAAGCTCTTCATATATTTCACACCTTCAGGCTCTTCAGGTTTTTCAACACCGCTTCATGATCCTCCTATTTTTCAGACCGTGTCATGCTCCTCATAATTTTGATAATTTTAAAGCTTTTCATATATTTCACACGTTTTCATGCTCTTACTGAATTTCAACACAGCTTAATGCTCATCCTATTTTTCAGACCGTTTCATGCTCCTTATATTTTTGCCACCTTTTCAAGCTCTTCATATTTTTCAAACCTTTTCAGGCTCTTCATGTTTTTGAACACGGTCTCTTGCTCCTCCTATTTTTCAGACAGTTTCATGCTCCTCATATTTTTGACACCCCTTGAATCTCTTCATATTTTTCACACTTTTTCAGGCTCTTCAGGGTTTTGAACACCATTTCATGCTCCTCCTATTTTTCAGACCGTTTCATGCTCCTCATATTTTTGACACCTTTTGAAGCTCTTCATATTTTTCACACCTTTTCAGGCTCTTCATATTTTTGAACACCGTTTCATGTTCCTCATATTTTTGACACCTTTTGAAGCTCTTCATATTTTTCACACCTTCTCAGGCTCTTCATGTTTTCAACACCGTTTCATGCTCCACCTATTTTTCAGACCATTTCATGCTCCTCATATTTTTGAGATCTTTTGAAGCTCTTCATATTTTTCACACCTTTTCAGGCTCTTCATATTATTGAACACCGCTTCATGCTCCTCCTATTTTTCAGACCGTTTCATGATCCTCATATATTTGTAAGCTTTTGAAGCTCTTCATATTTTTCACACCTTTTCAGGCTCTTCATGTTCTTCAAAACCAATTCATGCTCCTCCTATTTTTCAGACTGTTTCATACTCCTCATAATTTTGACATCTTTTGAAGCGCTTCATATTTTTCACACCTTTTCAGGCTCTTCATGTTCTTCAACACCGCTTCATGCTCCTCCTATTTTTCAGACCGTTTCATGCTCCTCATATTTTTGACACCTTTTGAAGTGCTTCATATTTTTCACACCTTTTCCGGCTCTTCATGTTTTTCAAAACCAATTCATGCTCCTCCTATTTTTCAGACTGTTTCATGCTCCTCATAAATTTGACATCTTTTAAAGCACTTCATATTTTTCACACCTTTTCAGGCTCTTCATGTTCTTCAACACCGCTTCATGCTCCTCCTATTTTTCAGACCGTTTCATGCTCCTCATATTTTTGACAACTTTTGAAGTGCTTCATATTTTTCACACCTTTTCAGGCTCTTCATGTTTTTCAAAACCGCTTCATGCTCCTCGTATTCTTCAGAAATTTTCATGATCCTCCTTTATTTGACATCTTTTGAAGCTCTGCATGTTTTTCACACCTTCTCAGACTCTTCATGTTTTTCAACACCGCTTCATACTCCTCCTATTTTTCAGACTGTTTCATGCTTTTCATATTTTTCACAATTTTGAAGCTCTTCATATTTTTCACACCTTTTCAACTCTTAATGTTTTCGAACACCGCTTCACGCTCCTCCTATTTTTCAGACCGTTTCATGCTCCTCAAATTTTTGAGACCTTTTGAAGCTCTTCATATTTTTTCCACCTTTTCAGGCTCTTCATTTTTGTGAACTCCGCTTCATGTTCCTCCTATTTTTCAGACCGTGTCATGCTCCTCATATTTTTGACACCTTTTGAAGCTCTTCATATTTTTCAAACATTTTCAGGCCCTTCATGTTTTTCAATACCACTTCATGCTCCTCTATTTTTCAGACCGTTTCATGCTCCTCATATATTTCACATATTTTCAGGCTCTTCACGTTTTTGAACACCGCTTCATGATCCTCCTGTTTTTCAGAACGTTTCATACTCCTCATATTTTTCACACCTTTTGAAGCTCTTCATATTTTTCACACCTTTTCAGGCTCTTCATGCTTTTGAACACCGCTTCATGGTCCTTCTATTTTTCAGAACGTTTCATGTTCCTATTATTTTTGACATCTTTTGAAGCTCTTCATATATTTCACACCTTTTCATGCGCTTCATGTTTTTCAACATCGCTTCATGCTCCTCCTATTTTTCAGACCGTCTCATGCTACTCATATTTTTGACACCTTTTGAAGCTCTTCCTATTTTTCAAACCTTTTCATGCTCTTCACGTTTTTCAACAACGCTTCATGTTCCTCCTATTTTTCATGCTCCTCATAATTTTCACACCTTTTGAAGCTCTTCATATTTTTCAAACCTTTTCAGGCCTTTCATATTTTTGAACACCGTTTCATGCTCCTACTATTTTTAAGACCGTTTCATGCTCCTCATATTTTTAACACCTTTTGAAGCTCTTCATATTTTCACACCTTTTCATGTTTTTGAACACCATTTCATGCTCCTCATATTTTTCACACATTTTGCAGCTCTTCATATTTTTCACGCCTTTTCATGATCTTCATGTTTTTCAACACCAATTTATGCTCCTCCTATATTTTAGACCGTTTCATGCTCCTCATATTTTTCACACCTTTTCAGGCTCTTCATGTTTTTGAACACCGCTTCATGCTCCTCCTATTTTTCAGACCCTTTGATGCTCTTCATATTTTTGACACCTTTTGAAGCTCTTCATATATTTCACACCTTTTCAGGCTCTTAATGTTTTTCAACAGTGCTTCATGCTCCTCCTATTTTTCAGACCGTTTCATGCTCATCATATTTTTGACACTTTTTGTAGCTCTTCATACATTTCACACCTTTTCAGGCTATTCATGTTTTTCAACACCGCTTCATGCTCCTCCTATTTTTCAGACCGTTTCATGCTCCTCCTATATTTGACACCTTTTGAAGCTCTTCATATATTTCACACCTTTTCAGGCTCTTCAGGTTTTTCAACACAGTTTCATGTTCCTCCTATTTTTCAGACCGTTTCATGCTCCTCCTATTTTTGACACCTTTTGAAGCTCTTCATATATTTCACGCCTTTTCAGGCTCTTCAGGTTTTTCAACACCGCTTCATGCTCCTCCTATTTTTCAGACCGTTTCATGCTCCTCCTATTTTTCAGGCCGTTTCATGCTCCTCATAGTTTTGACACCTTTTGAAGCTCTTCATATTTTACCCACCTTTTCAGGCTATTCATGTTTTTCAACACGGCTTCATGATCCTCCCATTTTTCAGAACGTTTCATGCTCGTCCTATTTTCCAGACCTTTTCATGCTCCTCATGTTTTGCCAACCTTTTGAAGCTCTTCATATTTTTCACACCTTTTCTGGCTCTTAATGTTTTTGAACACCCTTTCATGCTCCTCCTATTTTTCAAACCGTTTCATGCTCCTCATAACTTTCACACCTTATGAAGCTCTTCATATTTTTCACATCTTTTCCGGTTCTTCATGTTTTTGAACACTGCTTCATGCTCCTCCTATTTTTCAGACCGTTTCATGCTCCTCATTTATTTCACACCTTCAGAAGCTGTTCATATTTTTCACAGCTTTTCAGGCTCTTCATGTTTTTGAACACCGTTTCATGCTTCTCCTATTTTTCAGACCATTTCATGCTCCTCATATTTTTGAGATCTTTTGAAGCTCTTCATATTTTTCACACCTTTTCAGGCTCCCCATGTTTTTCAACAGGGCTTCATGATCCTCCTGTTTTTCAGACCGTTTCATGCTCCTCATATTTTGACGTGTTTTGAAGCTCTTCATTTTTTTCACACCTTTTTAGGCTCTTCATGTTTTTAAACACCACTTCATGCTCCTCCTATTTTTCAGACCGTTTCATGCTCCTCATGTTTTTGACACATTTTGAAGCTCTTCATATTTTTCACACCTTTCAGGCTCTTCATATTTTTGAACACCGTTTCATGCTCCTCCTATTTTTCAGACCGTTTCATGCTCCTCATATTTTTGACACCTTTTGAAGCTCTTCATATTTTTCACACGTTTTCATGCTCTTCATATTTTTGAACACCGCTTCATGCTCCTCCTATTTTTCAGACCGTTTCATGATCCTCATATATTTGTAAGCTTTTGAAGCTCTTCATATTTTTCACACCTTTTCAGGCTCTTCATGTTTTTCAAAACCAATTCATGCTCCTCCTCTTTTTCAGACTGTTTCATGCTCCTCATAATTTTGACATCTTTTGAAGCGCTTCATATTTTTCACACCTTTTCAGGCTCTTCATGTTCTTCAACACCGCTTCATGCTCCTCCTATTTTTCAGACCGTTTCATGCTCCTCATATTTTTGACACCTTTTGAAGTGCTTCATATTTTTCACACCTTTTCAGGCTCTTCATGTTTTTCAAAACCGCTTCATGCTCCCCGTATTCTTCAGAAATTTTCATGATCCTCATATATTTGACATCTTTTGAAGCTCTGCATGTTTTTGACACCTTCTCAGACTCTTCATGTTTTTCAACACCGCTTCACGCTCCTCCTATTTTTCAGACCGTTTCATGCTCCTCAAATTTTTGAGAACTTTTGAAGCTCTTCATATTTTTTCCACCTTTTCAGGCTCTTCATTTTTGTGAACTCCGCTTCATGTTCCTCCTATTTTTCAGACCGTGTCATGCTCCTCATATTTTTGACACCTTTTGAAGCTCTTCATATTTTTCACACATTTTCAGGCTCTTCATGTTTTTCAATACCACTTCATGCTCCTCTTTTTTTCAGACCGTTTCATGCTCCTCATATATTTCACATATTTTCAGGCTCTTCACGTTTTTGAACACCGCTTCATGATCCTCCTATTTTTCAGAACGTTTCATACTCCTCATATTTTTCACACCTTTTGAAGCTCTTCATATTTTTCACACCTTTTCAGGCTCTTCATGCTTTTGAACACCGCTTCATGTTCCTTCTATTTTTCAGAACGTTTCATGTTCCTATTATTTTTGACATCTTTTGAAGCTCTTCATATATTTCACACCTTTTCATGCGCTTCATGTTTTTCAACATCGCTTCATGCTCCTCCTATTTTTCAGACCGTCTCATGCTACTCATATTTTTGACACCTTTTGAAGCTCTTCCTATTTTTCAAACCTTTTCATGCTCTTCACGTTTTTCAACAACGCTTCATGTTCCTCCTATTTTTCATGCTCCTCATAATTTTCACACCTTTTGAAGCTCTTCATATTTTTCAAACCTTTTCAGGCCTTTCATATTTTTGAACACCGTTTCATGCTCCTACTATTTTTAAGACCGTTTCATGCTCCTCATATTTTTAACACCTTTTGAAGCTCTTCATATTTTCACACCTTTTCATGTTTTTGAACACCATTTCATGCTCCTCATATTTTTCACACATTTTGCAGCTCTTCATATTTTTCACGCATTTTCATGGTCTTCATGTTTTTCAACACCAATTCATGCTCCTCCTATATTTTAGACCTTTTCATGCTCCTCATATTTTTCACACCTTTTCAGGCTCTTCATGTTTTTGAACACCGCTTCATGCTCCTCCTATTTTTCAGACCCTTTAATGTTCTTCATATTTTTGACACCTTTTGAAGCTCTTCATATATTTCACACCTTTTCAGGCTCTTAATGTTTTTCAAAAGCGCTTCATGCTCCTCCTATTTTTCAGACCGTTACAATCTACACATATTTTTGACACCTTTTGAAGCTTTTCATATATTTCACAACTTTTCAGGTTCTTCATGATTTTCAACACCACTTCATGCTCCTCCTATTGTTCAAACTGAATCATGCTCGTCATATTTTTGACACCTTTTGAAGCTCTTCATATTTTTCACACTTTTTCAGGCTCTTCATGTTTTTCAACACCACTTCATGCTCCTCATATTTTTCAGACCGATTCATGCTCCTCATATTTATGACATCTTTTGAATCTCCTCAAAATTTTCACACCCTTTCAGGCTCTTCATGTTTTTGAACACCACTTGTGGTCCTCCTATTTTTCACACCGTTTCATGCTCCTCATATTTTTGACACCTTTTGAAACTCTTCATATATTTCACACGTTTTCAGGCTCTTCATGTTTTTCATCACCACTTCATGCTTCTCTTATTGTTCAGACCGTTTTATGCTCCTCGTATTTTTCACACCTTTTGAAGCTCTTCATATTTTTCACACCTTTTAGGGTCTTCATGTTTTTTACACCGCTTCATGCTCCTCCTATTTTTCAGACCGTTTCATGCTCCTCCTATTTTTGACACCTTTTGAAGCTCTTCATATTTTTCACAACATTTCAGGCTCTTCATGTTTTTGAACACCGTTTATTGCTCCTCCTATTTTTCAAACCGTTTCATGCTCCTCATATGTTTGACACCTTTTGAAGCTGTTCATATTTTTCACACCTTTTCAGGCTCCCCTTGTTTTTGAACACCGCTTCATAATCTTCCTATTTTTCAGATCGTTTCATGCTCATCTCATTTTTGACAACTTTTGAAGCTCTTCATATTTTTCACACCTTTTGAAGCTCTTCATATTTTTCACATCTTTTGAAGCTGTTCATATATTTCACACTTTTTCAGGCACTTCATGTTTTTCAACACCACTTCATGCTCCTCGTATTTTTCAGACCGTTTCATTCTCCTCATATTTTTGACACCTTTTGAAGCTCTGCCTATTTTTCACACCTTTTCAGGCTCTTCATGATTTTCAACACCGCTTCATGCTCCTCCTATTTATCAGACCGTTTCATGCTCATCTCATTTTTGACAGCTTTTGAAGCTCTTCATATTTTTCACACCTTTTGAATCTCTTCATATTTTTCATATTTTTGAAGCTCTTCATAATTTTCACACGTTTTCAGCCTCTTCATGTTTTTCAATACCACTTCATGCTCCTCCTATTTTTCAGACCGTTTCATGCTCATCTCATTTTTGACACCTTTTGATGCACTTCATATTTTTCGCACCTTTTGAAGCTCTTCGTATATTTCACACCTTTTCAGGCTCTTCATGTTTTCAACACCACTTCATGCTCCTCCTATTTTTCAGACCCTTTCATGCTAAACTAATTTTGACACCTTATGAAGCTCTACATGTTTTTCACACCTTTTCATGCTCTTTATGTTTTTGAACACCGGTTCATTCTCCTCCTATTTTTCAACCCGTTTCATGCTCCTCCTATTTTTTACACCTTTTGAAGTTCTTCATATTTTTCACAATTTTTCAGTCTCTGCATTTTTTTGAACACCGCTTCATGCTCCTCCTATTTTTCCGACCGTTTCAAGCTCATCTCATTTTTGACACCTTTTGAAGCTCTTCATATATTTTACAACTTTTGAAGCTCTTCATATTTTTCACACTTTTTCAGGCTCTTCAAGTTTTTGAACACCGCTTTATGCTCCTCCTATCTTTCAACCCGTTTCATGCTCCTCCTATTTTTTACACCTTTTGAAGCTTTTCATATTTTTCACACTTTTTCACGCTCTTCATGTTTTTCAACACAACTTCATGCTCCTCCTATTTTTCAGACCGTTTCATGCTGCTCATATTTTTGACACTTTTTGAAGCTCTTCATATTTTTCACACCTTTTGAAGCTCTTCATATATTTCACACCTTTCCAGGCTCTTCATGATTTTCAACTCCGCTTCATGCTCCTCCTATTTTTCAGACCGTTTCATGCTCCTCATATTGTTGACACCTTTTGAAGCTCTTCATATTTTTCACACCTTTTAGGCTCTTCATGTTTTTCAACACCACTTCATGCTCCTCGTATTTTTCAGACCGTTTCATTCTCCTCATATTTTTGACACCTTTTGAAGCTCTGCCTATTTTTCACACCTTTTCACGCTCTTCATGATTTTCAACACCGCTTCATGCTCCTCCTATTTTTCAGACCGTTTCATGCTCATCTCATTTTTGACATCTTTTGAAGCTCTTCATATTTTTCACACCTTTTGATTCTTTTCATATTTTTCATATTTTTGAAGCTCTTCATATTTTTCACACGTTTTCAGGCTCTTCATGTTTTTCAACATCACTTCATGCTCCCCCCTTTTTCAGACCGTTGCATGCTCCTCATATTTTTCAAACCTTTTGAAACTCTTCATATTTGTCACACCTTTTCAGGCTCTTCATGTTTTTCAACACCGCTTCATGCTCCCCCTGTTTTTCAGACCGTTACATGCTCCTCATATTTTTGACAACTTTTCAAGCTCTTCATATTTTTCACCCCTTTTCAGGCTCTTCCTGTTTTTGAACACCACTTCATGCTCTTCCTAATTTTCAGACTGTTTCATGCTCGTCATATTTTTGACACCTTTGGAGCTCTTCATATTTTTCACTCCTTTTCAGGCTCTTCATGTTTTTGAACACCACTTCATGCTCTTCCTAATTTTCAGACTGTTTCATGCTACTCATATATTTGACACCTTTTGAAACTCTTGATATCTTTCACACCTTTTCAGGCTCTTCATGTTTTTCAACAGCGCTTCATGCTCCTCCTATTTTTCAGACCGTTTCATGCTCCTTATATTTTTCACACCTTTTGAAACTCTTCATATCTTTCACACCTTTTCAGGCTCTTCATGTTTTTCAACAGCGCTACATGCTCCTCCGATTTTTCAGACCGTTTCATGCTCCTAATATTTTTGACACCTTTTGAAGCTCTTCATATTTTTCACACCTTTTAGGGTCTTCATGTTTTTTACACCGCTTCATGCTCCTCCTATTTTTCAGACCGTTTCATGCTCCTCCTATTTTTGACACCTTTTGAAGCTCTTCATATTTTTCACAACATTTCAGGCTCTTCATGTTTTTGAACACCGTTTATTGCTCCTCCTATTTTTCAAACCGTTTCATGCTCCTCATATGTTTGACACCTTTTGAAGCTGTTCATATTTTTCACACCTTTTCAGGCTCCCCTTGTTTTTGAACACCGCTTCATAATCTTCCTATTTTTCAGATCGTTTCATGCTCATCTCATTTTTGACAACTTTTGAAGCTCTTCATATTTTTCACACCTTTTGAAGCTCTTCATATTTTTCACATCTTTTGAAGCTGTTCATATATTTCACACTTTTTCAGGCACTTCATGTTTTTCAACACCACTTCATGCTCCTCGTATTTTTCAGACCGTTTCATTCTCCTCATATTTTTGACACCTTTTGAAGCTCTGCCTATTTTTCACACCTTTTCAGGCTCTTCATGATTTTCAACACCGCTTCATGCTCCTCCTATTTATCAGACCGTTTCATGCTCATCTCATTTTTGACATCTTTTGAAGCTCTTCATATTTTTCACACCTTTTGAATCTCTTCATATTTTTCATATTTTTGAAGCTCTTCATATTTTTCACACGTTTTCAGCCTCTTCATGTTTTTCAATACCACTTCATGCTCCTCCTATTTTTCAGACCGTTTCATGCTCATCTCATTTTTGACACCTTTTGATGCACTTCATATTTTTCGCACCTTTTGAAGCTCTTCGTATATTTCACACCTTTTCAGGCTCTTCATGTTTTCAACACCACTTCATGCTCCTCCTATTTTTCAGACCCTTTCATGCTAAACTAATTTTGACACCTTATGAAGCTCTACATGTTTTTCACACCTTTTCATGCTCTTTATGTTTTTGAACACCGGTTCATGCTCCTCCTATTTTTCAACCCGTTTCATGCTCCTCCTATTTTTTACACCTTTTGAAGTTCTTCATATTTTTCACAATTTTTCAGTCTCTGCATTTTTTTGAACACCGCTTCATGCTCCTCCTATTTTTCCGACCGTTTCATGCTCATCTCATTTTTGACACCTTTTGAAGCTCTTCATATATTTTACAACTTTTGAAGCTCTTCATATTTTTCACACTTTTTCAGGCTCTTCAAGTTTTTGAACACCGCTTTATGCTCCTCCTATCTTTCAACCCGTTTCATGCTCCTCCTATTTTTTACACCTTTTGAAGCTCTTCATATTTTTCACACTTTTTCACGCTCTTCATGTTTTTCAACACAACTTCATGCTCCTCCTATTTTTCAGACCGTTTCATGCTGCTCATATTTTTGACACTTTTTGAAGCTCTTCATATTTTTCACACCTTTTGAAGCTCTTCATATATTTCACACCTTTCCAGGCTCTTCATGATTTTCAACTCCGCTTCATGCTCCTCCTATTTTTCAGACCGTTTCATGCTCCTCATATTTTTGACACCTTTTGAAGCTCTTCATATTTTTCACACCTTTTAGGCTCTTCATGTTTTTCAACACCACTTCATGCTCCTCGTATTTTTCAGACCGTTTCATGCTCCTAATATTTTTGACACCTTTTGAAGCTCTTCATATTTTTCACACCTTTTCAGGCTCTTCATGTTTTTCAACAATGCTTAATGCTCCTCCTATTTTTCAGACCGTTTCATGCTCCTCATATTTTTGACACCTTTTGAAGCTCTTCATATGTTTCACACTTTTTGAAGCTCTTCATGTTTTTTAACACCGTTTCATGCTCCTCCTATTTTTCATACCTTTTCATGCTCCTCTTATGTTTCACACCTTTTGAAGCTCTTCATGTTTTTTAACACCTTTTCATGCTCCTCCTATATTTCAGACAGTTTCATGCTCCTCATATTTTGACACCTTTTGAAGCTCTTCATATTTCTCACACATTTTCTGGCTCTTTATGTTTTGAACACCATTTCTTGCTCCTCCTATTTTTCAGACCGTTTCATGCTCCTCATATATTTGACACCTTTTGAAGCTCTTAATATTTTTCACACCTTTTCAGGCTCTTCATGTTTTTCAACACCGCTTCATGCTCCTCCTATTTTTCAGACCGTTCATGCTCCTCATATATTTGACAACTTTTGTTGCTCTTCATATTTTTCACACCTTTTCTGGCTCTTCAAGTTTTTGAACTCCGTTTCTTGCTCCTCCAATTTTTCAGACCGTTTCATGCCCCTCATATTTTTGACACCTTTTGAAGCTCTTCATATTTGTCACACATTTTCAGTCTCTTCATGTTTTTCAACACCGCTTCATGCTCCTCCTATTTTTCAGACCGTGTCATGATCCTCATATTTTTGACACCTTTTGAAGCTCTTCATATGTTTCACATCTTTTGAAGCTCTTCATTTTTTTTAACACCGTCTCATGCTCCTCCTATTTTTCTGATCGTTTCCTACTCCTCATATGTTTCTCACCTTTTGAAGCTCTTCATGTTTTTTAACACATTTTCATGCTCGTCCTATATTTCAGACAGTTTCATGCTCCTCATATTTTGACACCTTTTGAAGCTCTTCATATTTTTCACACCTTTTCAGGGTCTTCATGATTTTCTACACCACTTCATACTCCTCCTATTTTTCAGACCGTTTCCTGCTCCTCATATTTCTGACACCTTTTGAAGTTCTTTATATTTTTCACACCTTTTGAAGCTCTTCATGTTTTTAAACACCGTTTCATGCTGCTCCTATTTTTCAGACCGTTTCATGCCCCTCATATTTTTGACACCTTTTGAAGCTCTTCATATATTTCACACCTTTTCAGGCTCATCATGTTCTTTAACACCGCTTCATTCTCCTCCTATATTTCAGACCATTTCATGCTGCTCATATTTTTGACACCTTTTGAAGCTCTTCATATTTTTCACACCTTTTCAGGTTCTTCATGATTTTCAACACCGCTTCATGCTCCTCCTATTTTTCAGACCGTTTCATGCTCATCTCATTTTTGACATATTTTGAAGCTCTTCATATTTTTCACACCTTTTGAATCTTTTCATATTTTTCATATTTTTGAAGCTCTTCATATTTTTCACACGTTTTCAGGCTCTTCATGTTTTTCAACATCACTTCATGCTACTCCTATTTTTCAGACCCTTTCATGCTCATCTCATTTTTGACACCTTTTGATGCACTTCATATTTTTCACAACTTTTGAAGCTCTTCATATATTTCACACCTTTTCTTGCTCTTCATGTTTTCAACACCACTTCATGCTCCTCCTATTTTTCAGACCCTTTCATGCTAAACTAATTTTGACACCTTATGAAGCTCTTCATGTTTTTCACACCTTTTCATACTCTTTATGTTTTTGAACACCGGTTCATGCTCCTCCTATTTTTCAACCCGATTCATGCTCCTCCTATTTTTTACACCTTTTGAAGCTCTTCATATTTTTCACAATTTTTCAGTCTCTGCATTTTTTTGAACACCGCTTCATGGTCCTCCTATTTTTCAGACCGTTTCATGCTCATCTCATTTTTGACATCTTTTGAAGCTCTTCATATTTTTCACACCTTTTGAATCTTTTCATATTTTTCATATTTTTGAAGCTCTTCATATTTTTCACACGTTTTCAGGCTCTTCATGTTTTTCAACATCACTTCATGCTCCCCCTGTTTTTCAGACCGTTACATGCTCCTCATATTTTTCAAACCTTTTGAAACTCTTCATATTTGTCACACCTTTCAGGCTCTTCATGTTTTTCAACACCGCTTCATGCTCCCCCTGTTTTTCAGACCGTTACATGCTCCTCATATTTTTGACAACTTTTCAAGCTCTTCATATTTTTCACCCCTTTTCAGGCTCTTCCTGTTTTTGAACACCACTTCATGCTCTTCCTAATTTTCAGACTGTTTCATGCTCGTCATATTTTTGACACCTTTGGAGCTCTTCATATTTTTCACTCCTTTTCAGGCTCTTCATGTTTTTGAACACCACTTCATGCTCTTAATAATTTTCAGACTGTTTCAAGCTACTCATATTTTTGACACCTTTTGAAACTCTTGATATCTTTCACACCTTTTCAGGCTCTTCATGTTTTTCAATAGCGCTTCATGCTCCTCCTATTTTTCAGACCGTTTCATGCTCCTTATATTTTTCACACCTTTTGAAACTCTTCATATCTTTCACACCTTTTCGGGCTCTTCATGTTTTTCAACAGCGCTTCATGCTCCTCCGATTTTTCAGACCGTTTCAAGCTCCTCATATTTTTGACACCTTTTGAAGCTCTTCATATTTTTCACACCTTTTCAGGCTCTTCATGTTTTTCAACAATGCTTAATGCTCCTCCTATTTTTCAGACCGTTTCATGCTCCTCATATTTTTGACACCTTTTGAAGCTCTTCATATGTTTCACACTTTTTGAAGCTCTTCATGTTTTTTAACACCGTTTCATGCTCCTCCTATTTTTCATACCTTTTCATGCTCCTCACATGTTTCACACCTTTTGAAGCTCTTCATGTTTTTTAACACCATTTCTTGCTCCTCCTATTTTTCAGACCGTTTCATGCTCCTCATATATTTGACACCTTTTGAAGCTCTTCATATTTTTCACACCTTTTCAGGCTCTTCATGTTTTTCAACACCGCTTCATGCTCCTCCTATTTTTCAGACCGTTCATGCTCCTCATATATTTGACAACTTTTGTTGCTCTTCATATTTTTCACACCTTTTCTGGCTCTTCAAGTTTTTGAACTCCGTTTCTTGCTCCTCCAATTTTTCAGACCGTTTCATGCCCCTCATATTTTTGACACCTTTTGAAGCTCTTCATATTTTTCACACCTTTTCAGGCTCTTCATGTTTTTCAACACCGCTTCATGCTCCTCCTATTTTTCAGACCGTTCATGCTCCTCATATATTTGACAACTTTTGTTGCTCTTCATATTTTTCACACCTTTTCTGGCTCTTCAAGTTTTTGAACACCGTTTCATTCTCCTCCTATTTTTCAGACCGTGTCATGATCCTCATATTTTTGACACCTTTTGAAGCTCTTCATATGTTTCACCTCTTTTGAAGCTCTTCATGTTTTTTAACACCATCTCATGCTCCTCCTATTTTTCTGATCGTTTCCTACTCCTCATATGTTTCTCACCTTTTGAAGCTCTTCATGTTTTTTAACACATTTTCATGCTCCTCCTATATTTCAGACAGTTTCATGCTCCTCATATTTTGACACCTTTTGAAGCTCTTCATATTTTTCACACCTTTTCTGGCTCTTCATGTTTTTGAACACCGATTCATGCTCCTCCTATTTTTCAGACCATTTCATGCTGCTCATATTTTTGACACCTTTTGAAGCTCTTCATATTTTTCACACCTTTTCAGGTTCTTCATGATTTTCAACACCGCTTCATGCTCCTCCTATTTTTCAGACCGTTTCATGCTCATCTCATTTTTGACATATTTTGAAGCTCTTCATATTTTTCACACCTTTTGAATCTTTTCATATTTTTCATATTTTTGAAGCTCTTCATATTTTTCACACGTTTTCAGGCTCTTCATGTTTTTCAACATCACTTCATGCTCCTCCTATTTTTCAGACCCTTTCATGCTCATCTCATTTTTGACACCTTTTGATGCACTTCATATTTTTCACAACTTTTGAAGCTCTTCATATATTTCACACCTTTTCTTGCTCTTCATGTTTTCAACACCACTTCATGCTCCTCCTATTTTTCAGACCCTTTCATGCTAAACTAATTTTGACACCTTATGAAGCTCTTCATGTTTTTCACACCTTTTCATACTCTTTATGTTTTTGAACACCGGTTCATGCTCCTCCTATTTTTCAACCCGATTCATGCTCCTCCTATTTTTTACACCTTTTGAAGCTCTTCATATTTTTCACAATTTTTCAGTCTCTGCATTTTTTTGAACACCGCTTCATGGTCCTCCTATTTTTCAGACCGTTTCATGCTCATCTCATTTTTGACACCTTTTGAAGCTCTTCATATTTTTTACACCTTTTGAAGCTCTTCATATTTTTCACACCTTTTCAGGCTCTTCATGTTTTTGAACACCGCTTCATCCTCCTCCTATTTTTAAGAGGGTTTCATGCTCGTCATATTTTTGACACATTTTGAAGCTCTTCATATTTTTCACAACTTTTCAGGCTCTTCATGTTTTTGAACACCACTTCATGCTCGTCCTATTTGCAGACCGTTTCATGCTCCTCATATTTTTGACACCTTTTGAACCTCTTCATAATTTTCACTCCTTTTCAGGCTCTTCATGTTTTTCAACACCGCTTCATGATCCTCCTATTTTTCGGACCGTTTCATGCTCCTCATATTTTTGACACCTTTTGAAGCTCTTCATATTTTTCACACCTTTTCAGGCTCTTCATGTTTTTCAACACCACTTCATGCTCCTCATATATTTCAGACCGTTTAATTCTCCTCATATTTTTGACACCTTTTGAAGCTCTTCATATTTTTCACACCTTTTCAGGCTCTTCATGATTTTCAACACCGCTTCATGCTCCTCCTATTTTTCAGACCGTTTCATGCACCTCATATTTTTGACACCTTTTGAAGCTCTTCATATTTTTAACACCTTTTGAGGCTCTGCATGTTTTTGAACACCGCTTCATGCTCCTCATATTTTTCAGACCGTTTAATGCTCCTCATGTATTTCCCATCTTTTGAAGCTCTTCATGTTTTTCACACCTTTTCTGGCTCTTCATGTTTTTGAACTCCGTTTCTTGCTCCTCCAATATTTCAGACCGTTTCATTCTCCTCATATTTTTGACACGTTTTGAAGCTCTTCATATTTTTCACACCTTTTCAGGCTCTTCATGTCTTTGAACACCGTTTCTTGCTGCTCCTATTTTTCAGATCGTTTCATGCTCCTCATATTTTTGACAGATTTTGAAGCTCTTCATTTTTTTTCACACCTTTGAAGCTCTTCATATTTTTCACACCTTTTAAGGCTCTTCATGATTTTGAACACCACTTTATGCTCCTCCTATTATTCAGACCGCTTCATTCTCCTCATTATTTTTGACACCTTTTTAAGCTCTTCATATTTTTGAACACCTTTTGAAGCTCTTCATATTTTTCCCACTTTTTCAGGCTCTTCATGTTTTTCCACACCGCTTCATGCTCCTCCTATTTTTCAGACAGTTTCATGTGCCTCCTCTTTTTGAGACCTTTTGAAGGTCTTCATATTTTTCACACCTTTTCAGGCTCTTCATGTTTCTCAACACCGTTTCATGCTCCTCCTATTTTAAAGATAGTTTCATGCTCCTCATATATTTGAAAACTTTTGAAGCTATTCATATTTTTCACACCTTTTCAGCCTCTTCATGTTTCTCAACAGCACTTCAAGCTCCTCCTGTTTTTCACACCGTTTCATGATCCTCATATTTTTGACACCTTTAGAAGCTCTTCATATTTTTCACACCTTTTCAGGCTCTTCATGTTTTTGTACACCACTTCATGCTCCTCCTATTTTTCAGACCGTTTCATGCTACTCATATTTTTGACACCTTTTGAAGCTCTTCATATTTTTGACAACTTTTCAGGCTGTTCATGTTTTTCAACACCGCTTCGTGCTCCTCATATTTTTCAGACCCTTTCATGCTCCTCATATTTTTGACACCTTTTGAAGCTCTTCATATTTTTCACACCTTTTCATGCTCTACATGTTTTTCAACACCGCTTCATGCTCCTCCTATTTTTCAGACCGTTTCATGCTCCTCATATTTTTGACACCTTTTGAAGCTCTTCATATTTTTCACACCTTTTCAGGGTCTTCATGTTTTTCAACACCGCTTCATGCTCTTCCTGTTTTTCAGACCGTTTCATGCTCCTCATATTTTTGACACCTTTTGAAGCTCTTCATATTTTTCACACCTTTTCATGCTCTTCATGTTTTTGAACACCGCTTCATGCTCCTCCTATTTTTCAGACCGGTTCATGCTCCTCATATTTTTGACACCTTTTGAAGCTCTTCATATTTTTCACACCTTTTCATGTTCTTCATGTTTTTCAACACCGCTTCATGCTTCTCCTATTTTTCAGACCGTTTCATGCTGCTCATATTTTTGACACCTTTTGAGGCTCTTCATATTTTTCACACATTTTCAGGCTCTTCATGTTTTTCAACACCGATTCATGCTCCTCATATATTTGACACCTTTTGAATCTCTTCATATATTTCACACATTTTCAGGTTCTTCATGTTTTTCAACACCACTTCATGCTCCTCCTATTTTTCAGACCGTTTTATACTCATCTCACCTTTGACACATTTTGAACCTCTTCATATTTTCCACACCTTTTGGAGCTCTTCATATTTTTCAAACGTTTTCAGGCTCTTAATCTTTTTCAACACCGCTTCTTGCTCCTCCTATTTTTCAGACCGTTTCATGCTCCTCATATTTTTGACACATTTTGAAGCTCTTCATATTTTTCACACCTTTTCCGGCTCTTCATGTTTTTGAACACCGTTTCATGCTCCTCCTATTTTTCAGACCGTTTCATGCTCCTCATATTTTTGACACCTTTTGAAGCTCTTCATATTTTTCACATCTTATCAGGCTCTTCATGTTTTTCAAAGCCACTTCATGCTTCTCCTATTTTTCATACCGTTTCATGCTCCTCTCATTTCTGACACCTTTTGAAGCTCTTCATATATTTCACATATTTTCAGGCTCTTCATGTTTTTCAACACCACTTCATGCTCCTCCTATTTTTCAGACCGTTTCTTGCTCCTCATGTATTTCACACCTTTTGAAACTCTTTATATTTTTCACACCTTTTTAGGCTCTTCATGTTTTTGAACACGATTTCAGGCTCCTCCTATTTTTCGGACTGTTTCATGCTCATCTCATTTTTGACACCTTTTGAAGCTCTTCATATTTTTGAACACCTTTTGAAGCTCTTCATATTTTTCCCACTTTTTCAGGCTCTTCATGTTTTTCCACACCGCTTCATGCTCCTCCTATTTTTCAGACAGTTTCATGTGCCCCCTCTTTTTGAGACCTTTTGAAGGTCTTCATATTTTTCACACCTTTTCAGGCTCTTCATGTTTCTCAACACCGTTTCATGCTCCTCCTATTTTAAAGATAGTTTCATGCTCCTCATATATTTGAAAACTTTTGAAGCTATTCATATTTTTCACACCTTTTCAGCCTCTTCATGTTTCTCAACAGCACTTCATGCTCCTCCTGTTTTTCACACCGTTTCATGATCCTCATATTTTTGACACCTTTAGAAGCTCTTCATATTTTTCACACCTTTTCAGGCTCTTCATGTTTTTGTACACCACTTCATGCTCCTCCTATTTTTCAGACCGTTTCATGCTACTCATATTTTTGACACCTTTTGAAGCTCTTCATATTTTTGACAACTTTTCAGGCTGTTCATGTTTTTCAACACCGCTTCGTGCTCCTCATATTTTTCAGACCCTTTCATGCTAAACTAATTTTGACACCTTATGAAGCTCTTCATGTTTTTCACACCTTTTCATACTCTTTATGTTTTTGAACACCGGTTCATGCTCCTCCTATTTTTCAACTCGATTCATGCTCCTCCTATTTTTTACACCTTTTGAAGCTCTTCATATTTTTCACAATTTTTCAGTCTCTGCATTTTTTTGAACACCGCTTCATGGTCCTCCTATTTTTCAGACCGTTTCATGCTCATCTCATTTTTGACACCTTTTGAAGCTCTTCATATTTTTTACACCTTTTGAAGCTCTTCATATTTTTCACACCTTTTCAGGCTCTTCATGTTTTTGAACACCGCTTCATCCTCCTCCTATTTTTAAGAGGGTTTCATGCTCGTCATATTTTTGACACATTTTGAAGCTCTTCATATTTTTCACAACTTTTCAGGCTCTTCATGTTTTTGAACACCACTTCATGCTCGTCCTATTTGCAGACCGTTTCATGCTCCTCATATTTTTGACACCTTTTGAACCTCTTCATAATTTTCACTCCTTTTCAGGCTCTTCATGTTTTTCAACACCGCTTCATGATCCTCCTATTTTTCGGACCGTTTCATGCTCCTCATATTTTTGACACCTTTTGAAGCTCTTCATATTTTTCACACCTTTTCAGGCTCTTCAGGTTTTTCAACACCACTTCATGCTCCTCATATATTTCAGACCGTTTAATTCTCCTCATATTTTTGACACCTTTTGAAGCTCTTCATATTTTTCACACCTTTTCAGGCTCTTCATGATTTTCAACACCGCTTCATGCTCCTCCTATTTTTCAGACCGTTTCATGCACCTCATATTTTTGACACCTTTTGAAGCTCTTCATATTTTCAACACCTTTTGAGGCTCTGCATGTTTTTGAACACTGCTTCATGCTCCTCATATTTTTCAGACCGTTTAATGCTCCTCATGTATTTCCCATCTTTTGAAGCTCTTCATATTTTTCACACCTTTTCTGGCTCTTCATGTTTTTGAACTCCGTTTCTTGCTCCTCCAATATTTCAGACCGTTTCATTCTCCTCATATTTTTGACACGTTTTGAAGCTCTTCATATTTTTCACACCTTTTCAGGCTCTTCATGTCTTTGAACACCGTTTCTTGCTGCTCCTATTTTTCAGATCGTTTCATGCTCCTCATATTTTTGACAGATTTTGAAGCTCTTCATTTTTTTTCACACCTTTGAAGCTCTTCATATTTTTCACACCTTTTAAGGCTCTTCATGATTTTGAACACCACTTTATGCTCCTCCTATTATTCAGACCGCTTCATTCTCCTCATTATTTTTGACACCTTTTTAAGCTCTTCATATTTTTGAACACCTTTTGAAGCTCTTCATATTTTTCCCACTTTTTCAGGCTCTTCATGTTTTTCCACACCGCTTCATGCTCCTCCTATTTTTCAGACAGTTTCATGTGCCTCCTCTTTTTGAGACCTTTTGAAGGTCTTCATATTTTTCACACCTTTTCAGGCTCTTCATGTTTCTCAACACCGTTTCATGCTCCTCCTATTTTAAAGATAGTTTCATGCTCCTCATATATTTGAAAACTTTTGAAGCTATTCATATTTTTCACACCTTTTCAGCCTCTTCATGTTTCTCAACAGCACTTCAAGCTCCTCCTGTTTTTCACACCGTTTCATGATCCTCATATTTTTGACACCTTTAGAAGCTCTTCATATTTTTCACACCTTTTCAGGCTCTTCATGTTTTTGTACACCACTTCATGCTCCTCCTATTTTTCAGACCGTTTCATGCTACTCATATTTTTGACACCTTTTGAAGCTCTTCATATTTTTGACAACTTTTCAGGCTGTTCATGTTTTTCAACACCGCTTCGTGCTCCTCATATTTTTCAGACCCTTTCATGCTCCTCATATTTTTGACACCTTTTGAAGCTCTTCATATTTTTCACACCTTTTCATGCTCTACATGTTTTTCAACACCGCTTCATGCTCCTCCTATTTTTCAGACCGTTTCATGCTCCTCATATTTTTGACACCTTTTGAAGCTCTTCATATTTTTCACACCTTTTCAGGGTCTTCATGTTTTTCAACACCGCTTCATGCTCTTCCTGTTTTTCAGACCGTTTCATGGTCCTCATATTTTTGACACCTTTTGAAGCTCTTCATACTTTTCACACCTTTTCATGCTCTTCATGTTTTTGAACACCGCTTCATGCTCCTCCTATTTTTCAGACCGGTTCATGCTCCTCATATTTTTGACACCTTTTGAAGCTCTTCATATTTTTCACACCTTTTCATGTTCTTCATGTTTTTCAACACCGCTTCATGCTTCTCCTATTTTTCAGACCGTTTCATGCTGCTCATATTTTTGACACCTTTTGAGGCTCTTCATATTTTTCACACATTTTCAGGCTCTTCATGTTTTTCAACACCGATTCATGCTCCTCATATATTTGACACCTTTTGAATCTCTTCATATATTTCACACATTTTCAGGTTCTTCATGTTTTTCAACACCACTTCATGCTCCTCCTATTTTTCAGACCGTTTTATACTCATCTCACCTTTGACACATTTTGAACCTCTTCATATTTTCCACACCTTTTGGAGCTCTTCATATTTTTCAAACGTTTTCAGGCTCTTAATCTTTTTCAACACCGCTTCTTGCTCCTCCTATTTTTCAGACCGTTTCATGCTCCTCATATTTTTGACACGTTTTGAAGCTCTTCATATTTTTCACACCTTTTCAGGCTCTTCATGTTTTTGAACACCGTTTCATGCTCCTCCTATTTTTCAGACCGTTTCATGCTCCTCATATTTTTGACACCTTTTGAAGCTCTTCATATTTTTCACATCTTATCAGGCTCTTCATGTTTTTCAAAGCCACTTCATGCTTCTCCTATTTTTCATACCGTTTCATGCTCCTCTCATTTCTGACACCTTTTGAAGCTCTTCATATATTTCACATATTTTCAGGCTCTTCATGTTTTTCAACACCACTTCATGCTCCTCCTATTTTTCAGACCGTTTCTTGCTCCTCATGTATTTCACACCTTTTGAAACTCTTTATATTTTTCACACCTTTTTAGGCTCTTCATGTTTTTGAACATGATTTCAGGCTCCTCCTATTTTTCGGACTGTTTCATGCTCATCTCATTTTTGACACCTTTTGAAGCTCTTCATATTTTTCACACCTTTTGAATCTCTTCATATTTCTCAAACGTTTTCAGGCTCTTCATGTTTTTCAACACCCCTTCTTGCTCATCCTATTTTTCAGATCGTTTCATGCTCCTCATATTTTTGACACGTTTTGAAGCTCTTCATATTTTTCACACCTTTTCAGGCTCTTCATGTCTTTGAACACCGTTTCATGCTGTTCCTATTTTTCAAATCGTTTCATGCTCCTCATATTTATGACAGTTTTTGAAGCTCTTCATTTTTTCACACCTTTTGAAACTCTTCATATTTTTCACACCTTTTCAGGCTCTTCATGCTTTTCAACACCGCTTCATGCTCCTCCTATTTTTCAGATCGTTTCATGCTCCTCCTATTTTTGACACCTTTTGAAGCTCTTCATATATTTCACACCTTTTGAGGCTCTGCATGTTTTTGAACACCGCTTCATGCTCCTCATGTTTTTCAGACCGTTTCTTACTCCTCATATTTTTGACACTTTTTGAAGCTCTTCATATTTTTCACACCTTTTCTGGCTCTTCATGTTTTTGAACACCGATTCATGCTCCTCCTATTTTTCAGACCATTTCATGCTGCTCATATTTTTGACACCTTTTGAAGCTCTTCATATTTTTCACACCTTTTCAGGTTCTTCATGATTTTCAACACCGCTTCATGCTCCTCCTATTTTTCAGACCGTTTCATGCTCATCTCTTTTTTGACATATTTTGAAGCTCTTCATATTTTTCACACCTTTTGAATCTTTTCATATTTTTCATATTTTTGAAGCTCTTCATATTTTTCACACGTTTTCAGGCTCTTCATGTTTTTCAACATCACTTCATGCTCCTCCTATTTTTCAGACCCTTTCATGCTCATCTCATTTTTGACACCTTTTGATGCACTTCATATTTTTCACACCTTTTGAAGCTCTTCATATATTTCACACCTTTTCATGCTCTTCATGTTTTCAACACCACTTCATGCTCCTCCTATTTTTCAGACCCTTTCATGCTAAACTAATTTTGACACCTTATGAAGCTCTTCATGTTTTTCACACCTTTTCATACTCTTTATGTTTTTGAACACCGGTTCATGCTCCTCCTATTTTTCAACCCGATTCATGCTCCTCCTATTTTTTACACCTTTTGAAGCTCTTCATATTTTTCACAATTTTTCAGTCTCTGCATTTTTTTGAACACCGCTTCATGGTCCTCCTATTTTTCAGACCGTTTCATGCTCATCTCATTTTTGACACCTTTTGAAGCTCTTCATATTTTTTACACCTTTTGAAGCTCTTCATATTTTTCACACCTTTTCAGGCTCTTCATGTTTTTGAACACCGCTTCATCCTCCTCCTATTTTTAAGAGGGTTTCATGCTCGTCATATTTTTGACACATTTTGAAGCTCTTCATATTTTTCACAACTTTTCAGGCTCTTCATGTTTTTGAACACCACTTCATGCTCGTCCTATTTGCAGACCGTTTCATGCTCCTCATATTTTTGACACCTTTTGAAGCTCTTCATATTTTTCACACCTTTTCTGGCTCTTCATGTTTTTGAACACCGATTCATGCTCCTCCTATTTTTCAGACCATTTCATGCTGCTCATATTTTTGACACCTTTTGAAGCTCTTCATATTTTTCACACCTTTTCAGGTTCTTCATGATTTTCAACACCGCTTCATGCTCCTCCTATTTTTCAGACCGTTTCATGCTCATCTCTTTTTTGACATATTTTGAAGCTCTTCATATTTTTCACACCTTTTGAATCTTTTCATATTTTTCATATTTTTGAAGCTCTTCATATTTTTCACACGTTTTCAGGCTCTTCATGTTTTTCAACATCACTTCATGCTCCTCCTATTTTTCAGACCCTTTCATGCTCATCTCATTTTTGACACCTTTTGATGCACTTCATATTTTTCACACCTTTTGAAGCTCTTCATATATTTCACACCTTTTCATGCTCTTCTTGTTTTCAACACCACTTCATGCTCCTCCTATTTTTCAGACCCTTTCATGCTAAACTAATTTTGACACCTTATGAAGCTCTTCATGTTTTTCACACCTTTTCATACTCTTTATGTTTTTGAACACCGGTTCATGCTCCTCCTATTTTTCAACCCGATTCATGCTCCTCCTATTTTTTACACCTTTTGAAGCTCTTCATATTTTTCACAATTTTTCAGTCTCTGCATTTTTTTGAACACCGCTTCATGGTCCTCCTATTTTTCAGACCGTTTCATGCTCATCTCATTTTTGACACCTTTTGAAGCTCTTCATATTTTTTACACCTTTTGAAGCTCTTCATATTTTTCACACCTTTTCAGGCTCTTCATGTTTTTGAACAACGCTTCATCCTCCTCCTATTTTTAAGAGGGTTTCATGCTCGTCATATTTTTGACACATTTTGAAGCTCTTCATATTTTTCACAACTTTTCAGGCTCTTCATGTTTTTGAACACCACTTCATGCTCGTCCTATTTGCAGACCGTTTCATGCTCCTCATATTTTTGACACCTTTTGAACCTCTTCATAATTTTCACTCCTTTTCAGGCTCTTCATGTTTTTCAACACCGCTTCATGATCCTCCTATTTTTCGGACCGTTTCATGCTCCTCATATTTTTGACACCTTTTGAAGCTCTTCATATTTTTCACACCTTTTCAGGCTCTTCATGTTTTTCAACACCACTTCATCCTCCTCATATATTTCAGACCGTTTAATTCTCCTCATATTTTTGACACCTTTTGAAGCTCTTCATATTTTTAACACCTTTTGAGGCTCTGCATGTTTTTGAACACCGCTTCATGCTCCTCATATTTTTCAGACCGTTTAATGCTCCTCATGTATTTCCCATCTTTTGAAGCTCTTCATATTTTTCACACCTTTTCTGGCTCTTCATGTTTTTGAACTCCGTCTTGCTCCTCCAATATTTCAGACCGTTTCATTCTCCTCATATTTTTGACACGTTTTGAAGCTCTTCATATTTTTCACACCTTTTCAGGCTCTTCATGTCTTTGAACACCG
This sequence comes from Dama dama, assembly GCF_033118175.1. Classification (NCBI taxonomy): domain Eukaryota; kingdom Metazoa; phylum Chordata; class Mammalia; order Artiodactyla; family Cervidae; genus Dama; species Dama dama. The sequence goes on along the minus strand of NW_026870893.1, from coordinate 4,036,805 downwards.
TTTCTTGCTGCTCCTATTTTTCAGATCGTTTCATGCTCCTCATATTTTTGACAGATTTTGAAGCTCTTCATTTTTTTTCACACCTTTGAAGCTCTTCATATTTTTCACACCTTTTAAGGCTCTTCATGATTTTGAACACCACTTTATGCTCCTCCTATTATTCAGACCGCTTCATTCTCCTCATTATTTTTGACACCTTTTTAAGCTCTTCATATTTTTGAACACCTTTTGAAGCTCTTCATATTTTTCCCACTTTTTCAGGCTCTTCATGTTTTTCCACACCGCTTCATGCTCCTCCTATTTTTCAGACAGTTTCATGTGCCTCCTCTTTTTGAGACCTTTTGAAGGTCTTCATATTTTTCACACCTTTTCAGGCTCTTCATGTTTCTCAACACCGTTTCATGCTCCTCCTATTTTAAAGATAGTTTCATGCTCCTCATATATTTGAAAACTTTTGAAGCTATTCATATTTTTCACACCTTTTCAGCCTCTTCATGTTTCTCAACAGCACTTCAAGCTCCTCCTGTTTTTCACACCGTTTCATGATCCTCATATATTTGACACCTTTAGAAGCTCTTCATATTTTTCACACCTTTTCAGGCTCTTCATGTTTTTGTACACCACTTCATGCTCCTCCTATTTTTCAGACCGTTTCATGCTACTCATATTTTTGACACCTTTTGAAGCTCTTCATATTTTTGACAACTTTTCAGGCTGTTCATGTTTTTCAACACCGCTTCGTGCTCCTCATATTTTTCAGACCCTTTCATGCTCCTCATATTTTTGACACCTTTTGAAGCTCTTCATATTTTTCACACCTTTTCATGCTCTACATGTTTTTCAACACCGCTTCATGCTCCTCCTATTTTTCAGACCGTTTCATGCTCCTCATATTTTTGACACCTTTTGAAGCTCTTCATATTTTTCACACCTTTTCAGGCTCTTCATGTTTTTCAACACCGATTCATGCTCCTCATATATTTGACACCTTTTGAATCTCTTCATATATTTCACACATTTTCAGGTTCTTCATGTTTTTCAACACCACTTCATGCTCCTCCTATTTTTCAGACCGTTTTATACTCATCTCACCTTTGACACATTTTGACGCTCTTCATATTTTCCACACCTTTTGAAGCTCTTCATATTTTTCAAACGTTTTCAGGCTCTTAATCTTTTTCAACACCGCTTCTTGCTCCTCCTATTTTTCAGACCGTTTCATGCTCCTCATATTTTTGACACGTTTTGAAGCTCTTCATATTTTTCACACCTTTTCAGGCTCTTCATGTTTTTGAACACCGTTTCATGCTCCTCCTATTTTTCAGACCGTTTCATGCTCCTCATATTTTTGACACCTTTTGAAGCTCTTCATATTTTTCACACCTTTTGAATCTCTTCATATTTTTCACACCTTTTCAGGCTCTTAATCTTTTTCAACACCGCTTCTTGCTCCTCCTATTTTTCAGACCGTTTCATGCTCCTCATATTTTTGACACGTTTTGAAGCTCTTCATATATTTCACACCTTTTGAGGCTCTGCATGTTTTTGAACACCGCTTCATGCTCCTCATATTTTTCAGACCGTTTCTTACTCCTCATATTTTTGACACTTTTTGAAGCTCTTCATATTTTTCACACCTTTTCTGGCTCTTCATGTTTTTGAACACCGCTTCATGCTCCTCCTATTTTTCAGACCATTTCATGCTGCTCATATTTTTGACACCTTTTGAAGCTCTTCATATTTTTCACACCTTTTCAGGTTCTTCATGATTTTCAACACCGCTTCATGCTCCTCCTATTTTTCAGACCGTTTCATGCTCATCTCATTTTTGACATATTTTGAAGCTCTTCATATTTTTCACACCTTTTGAATCTTTTCATATTTTTCATATTTTTGAAGCTCTTCATATTTTTCACACGTTTTCAGGCTCTTCATGTTTTTCAACATCACTTCATGCTCCTCCTATTTTTCAGACCGTTTCATGCTCATCTCATTTTTGACACCTTTTGATGCACTTCATATTTTTCACACCTTTTGAAGCTCTTCATATATTTCACACCTTTTCATGCTCTTCATGTTTTCAACACCACTTCATGCTCCTCCTATTTTTCAGACCCTTTCATGCTAAACTAATTTTGACACCTTATGAAGCTCTTCATGTTTTTCACACCTTTTCATACTCTTTATGTTTTTGAACACCGGTTCATGCTCCTCCTATTTTTCAACCCGATTCATGCTCCTCCTATTTTTTACACCTTTTGAAGCTCTTCATATTTTTCACAATTTTTCAGTCTCTGCATTTTATTGAACACCGCTTCATGGTCCTCCTATTTTTCAGACCGTTTCATGCTCATCTCATTTTTGACACCTTTTGAAGCTCTTCATATTTTTTACACCTTTTGAAGCTCTTCATATTTTTCACACCTTTTCAGGCTCTTCATGTTTTTGAACACCGCTTCATCCTCCTCCTATTTTTAAGAGGGTTTCATGCTCGTCATATTTTTGACACATTTTGAAGCTCTTCATATTTTTCACAACTTTTCAGGCTCTTCATGTTTTTGAACCCCACTTCATGCTCGTCCTATTTGCAGACCGTTTCATGCTCCTCATATTTTTGACACCTTTTGAACCTCTTCATAATTTTCACTCCTTTTCAGGCTCTTCATGTTTTTCAACACCGCTTCATGATCCTCCTATTTTTCGGACCGTTTCATGCTCCTCATATTTTTGACACCTTTTGAAGCTCTTCATATTTTTCACACCTTTTCAGGCTCTTCATGTTTTTCAACACCACTTCATGCTCCTCATATATTTCAGACCGTTTAATTCTCCTCATATTTTTGACACCTTTTGAAGCTCTTCATATTTTTCACACCTTTTCAGGCTCTTCATGATTTTCAACACCGCTTCATGCTCCTCCTATTTTTCAGACCGTTTCATGCACCTCATATTTTTGACACCTTTTGAAGCTCTTCATATTTTTAACACCTTTTGAGGCTCTGCATGTTTTTGAACACCGCTTCATGCTCCTCATATTTTTCAGACCGTTTAATGCTCCTCATGTATTTCCCATCTTTTGAAGCTCTTCATATTTTTCACACCTTTTCTGGCTCTTCATGTTTTTGAACTCCGTTTCTTGCTCCTCCAATATTTCAGACCGTTTCATTCTCCTCATATTTTTGACACGTTTTGAAGCTCTTCATATTTTTCACACCTTTTCAGGCTCTTCATGTCTTTGAACACCGTTTCTTGCTGCTCCTATTGTTCAGATCGTTTCATGCTCCTCATATTTGTGACAGATTTTGAAGCTCTTCATTTTTTTTCACACCTTTGAAGCTCTTCATATTTTTCACACCTTTTAAGGCTCTTCATGATTTTGAACACCACTTTATGCTCCTCCTTTTATTCAGACCGCTTCATTCTCCTCATTATTTTTGACACCTTTTTAAGCTCTTCATATTTTTGAACACCTTTTGAAGCTCTTCATATTTTTCCCACTTTTTCAGGCTCTTCATGTTTTTCCACACCGCTTCATGCTCCTCCTATTTTTCAGACAGTTTCATGTGCCTCCTCTTTTTGAGACCTTTTGAAGGTCTTCATATTTTTCACACCTTTTCAGGCTCTTCATGTTTCTCAACACCGTTTCATGCTCCTCCTATTTTAAAGATAGTTTCATGCTCCTCATATATTTGAAAACTTTTGAAGCTATTCATATTTTTCACACCTTTTCAGCCTCTTCATGTTTCTCAACAGCACTTCATGCTCCTCCTGTTTTTCACACCGTTTCATGATCCTCATATTTTTGACACCTTTTGAACCTCTTCTTATTTTTCACACCTTTTCAGGCTCTTCATGTTTTTGTACACCACTTCATGCTCCTCCTATTTTTCAGACCGTTTCATGCTACTCATATTTTTGACACCTTTCGAAGCTCTTCATATTTTTGACAACTTTTTAGGCTGTTCATGTTTTTCAACACCGCTTCGTGCTCCTCATATTTTTCAGACCCTTTCATGCTCCTCATATTTTTGACACCTTTTGAAGCTCTTCATAATTTTCACACCTTTTCATGCTCTACACGTTTCTCAACACCGCTTCATGCTCCTCCTATTTTTCAGACCGTTTCATGCTCCTCATATTTTTGACACCTTTTGAAGCTCTTCATATTTTTCACACCTTTTCAGGCTCTTCATGTTTTTGAACACCGCTTCATGCTCCTCCTATTTTTCAGACCGGTTCATGCTCCTCATATTTTTGACACCTTTTGAAGCTCTTCATATTTTTCACACCTTTTCATGCTCTTCATGTTTTTGAACACCGCTTCATGCTCCTCCTATTTTTCAGACCGGTTCATGCTCCTCATATTTTTGACACCTTTTGAAGCTCTTCATATTTTTCACACCTTTTCATGTTCTTCATGTTTTTCAACACCGCTTCATGCTTCTCCTATTTTTCAGACCGTTTCATGCTGCTCATATTTTTGACACCTTTTGAGGCTCTTCATATTTTTAACACATTTTCAGGCTCTTCATGTTTTTCAACACCGATTCATGCTCCTCATATATTTTACACCTTTTGAATCTCTTCATATATTTCACACATTTTCAGGTTCTTCATGTTTTTCAACACCACTTCATGCTCCTCCTATTTTTCAGACCGTTTTATACTCATCTCACCTTTGACACATTTTGAAGCTCTTCATATTTTCCACACCTTTTGAAGCTCTTCATATTTTTCAAACGTTTTCAGGCTCTTAATCTTTTTCAACACCGCTTCTTGCTCCTCCTATTTTTCAGACCGTTTCATGCTCCTCATATTTTTGACACCTTTTGAAGCTCTTCATATTTTTCACACCTTTTCAGGCTCTTCATGTTTTTGAACACCGTTTCATGCTCCTATTTTTCAGACCGTTTCATGCTCCTCATATTTTTGACACCTTTTGAAGCTCTTCCTATTTTTCACATCTTTTCAGGCTCTTCATGTTTTTCAAAGCCACTTCATGCTTCTCCTATTTTTCATACCGTTTCATGCTCCTCTCATTTCTGACACCTTTTGAAGCTCTTCATATATTTCACATATTTTCAGGCTCTTCATGTTTTTCAACACCACTTCATGCTCCTCCTATTTTTCAGACCGTTTCTTGCTCCTCATGTATTTCACACCTTTTGAAGCTCTTTATATTTTTCACACCTTTTTAGGCTCTTCATGTTTTTGAACAGGATTTCAGGCTCCTCCTATTTTTCAGACTGTTTCATGCTCATCTCATTTTTGACACCTTTTGAAGCTCTTCATATTTTTCACACCTTTTGAATCTCTTCATATTTCTCAAACGTTTTCAGGCTCTTCATGTTTTTCAACACCCCTTCTTGCTCATCCTATTTTTCAGATCGTTTCATGCTCCTCATATTTTTGACACGTTTTGAAGCTCTTCATATTTTTCACACCTTTTCAGGCTCTTCATGTCTTTGAACACCGTTTCATGCTGTTCGTATTTTTCAAATCGTTTCATGCTCCTCATATTTTTGACAGATTTTGAAGCTCTTCATTTTTTCACACCTTTTGAAACTCTTCATATTTTTCACACCTTTTCAGGCTCTTCATGCTTTTCAACACCGCTTCATGCTCCTCCTATTTTTCAGATCGTTTCATGCTCCTCCTATTTTTGACACCTTTTGAAGCTCTTCATATATTTCACACCTTTTGAGGCTCTGCATGTTTTTGAACACCGCTTCATGCTCCTCATGTTTTTCAGACCGTTTCTTACTCCTCATATTTTTGACACTTTTTGAAGCTCTTCATATTTTTCACACCTTTTCTGGCTCTTCATGTTTTTGAACACCGCTTCATGCTCCTCCTATTTTTCAGACCATTTCATGCTGCTCATATTTTTGACACCTTTTGAAGCTCTTCATATTTTTCACACCTTTTCAGGTTCTTCATGATTTTCAACACCGCTTCATGCTCCTCCTATTTTTCAGACCGTTTCATGCTCATCTCATTTTTGACATATTTTGAAGCTCTTCATATTTTTCACACCTTTTGAATCTTTTCATATTTTTCATATTTTTGAAGCTCTTCATATTTTTCACACGTTTTCAGGCTCTTCATGTTTTTCAACATCACTTCATGCTCCTCCTATTTTTCAGACCCTTTCATGCTCATCTCATTTTTGACACCTTTTGATGCACTTCATATTTTTCACACCTTTTGAAGCTCTTCATATATTTCACACCTTTTCATGCTCTTCATGTTTTCAACACCACTTCATGCTCCTCCTATTTTTCAGTCCCTTTCATGCTAAACTAATTTTGACACCTTATGAAGCTCTTCATGTTTTTCACACCTTTTCATACTCTTTATGTTTTTGAACACCGGTTCATGCTCCTCCTATTTCTCAACCCGATTCATGCTCCTCCTATTTTTTACACCTTTTGAAGCTCTTCATATTTTTCACAATTTTTCAGTCTCTGCATTTTTTTGAACACCGCTTCATGGTCCTCCTATTTTTCAGACCGTTTCATGCTCATCTCATTTTTGACACCTTTTGAAGCTCTTCATATTTTTTACACCTTTTGAAGCTCTTCATATTTTTCACACCTTTTCAGGCTCTTCATGTTTTTGAACACCGCTTCATCCTCCTCCTATTTTTAAGAGGGTTTCATGCTCGTCATATTTTTGACACATTTTGAAGCTCTTCATATTTTTCACAACTTTTCAGGCTCTTCATGTTTTTGAACACCACTTCATGCTCGTCCTATTTGCAGACCGTTTCATGCTCCTCATATTTTTGACACCTTTTGAACCTCTTCATAATTTTCACTCCTTTTCAGGCTCTTCATGTTTTTCAACACCACTTCATGCTCCTCCTATTTTTCAGACCATTTCATGCTGCTCATATTTTTGACACCTTTTGAAGCTCTTCATATTTTTGACACCTTTTCAGGTTCTTCATGATTTTCAACACCGCTTCATGCTCCTCCTATTTTTCAGACCGTTTCATGCTCATCTCATTTTTGACATATTTTGAAGCTCTTCATATTTTTCACACCTTTTGAATCTTTTCATATTTTTCATATTTTTGAAGCTCTTCATATTTTTCACACGTTTTCAGGCTCTTCATGTTTTTCAACATCACTTCATGCTCCTCCTATTTTTCAGACCCTTTCATGCTCATCTCATTTTTGACACCTTTTGATGCACTTCATATTTTTCACACCTTTTGAAGCTCTTCATATATTTCACACCTTTTCATGCTCTTCATGTTTTCAACACCACTTCATGCTCCTCCTATTTTTCAGTCCCTTTCATGCTAAACTAATTTTGACACCTTATGAAGCTCTTCATGTTTTTCACACCTTTTCATACTCTTTATGTTTTTGAACACCGGTTCATGCTCCTCCTATTTCTCAACCCGATTCATGCTCCTCCTATTTTTTACACCTTTTGAAGCTCTTCATATTTTTCACAATTTTTCAGTCTCTGCATTTTTTTGAACACCGCTTCATGGTCCTCCTATTTTTCAGACCGTTTCATGCTCATCTCATTTTTGACACCTTTTGAAGCTCTTCATATTTTTTACACCTTTTGAAGCTCTTCATATTTTTCACACCTTTTCAGGCTCTTCATGTTTTTGAACACCGCTTCATCCTCCTCCTATTTTTAAGAGGGTTTCATGCTCGTCATATTTTTGACACATTTTGAAGCTCTTCATATTTTTCACAACTTTTCAGGCTCTTCATGTTTTTGAACACCACTTCATGCTCGTCCTATTTGCAGACCGTTTCATGCTCCTCATATTTTTGACACCTTTTGAACCTCTTCATAATTTTCACTCCTTTTCAGGCTCTTCATGTTTTTCAACACCACTTCATGATCCTCCTATTTTTCGGACCGTTTCATGCTCCTCATATTTTTGACACCTTTTGAAGCTCTTCATATTTTTCACATCTTTTCAGGCTCTTCATGTTTTTCAAAGCCACTTCATGCTTCTCCTATTTTTCATACCGTTTCATGCTCCTCTCATTTCTGACACCTTTTGAAGCTCTTCATATATTTCACATATTTTCAGGCTCTTCATGTTTTTCAACACCACTTCATGCTCCTCCTATTTTTCAGACCGTTTCTTGCTCCTCATGTATTTCACACCTTTTGAAGCTCTTTATATTTTTCACACCTTTTTAGGCTCTTCATGTTTTTGAACACGATTTCAGGCTCCTCCTATTTTTCGGACTGTTTCATGCTCATCTCATTTTTGACACCTTTTGAAGCTCTTCATATTTTTCACACCTTTTGAATCTCTTCATATTTCTCAAACGTTTTCAGGCTCTTCATGTTTTTCAACACCCCTTCTTGCTCATCCTATTTTTCAGATCGTTTCATGCTCCTCATATTTTTGACACCTTTTGAAGCTCTTCATATTTTTCACACCTTTTCAGGCTCTTCATGTCTTTGAACACCGTTTCATGCTGTTCCTATTTTTCAAATCGTTTCATGCTCCTCATATTTTTGACAGATTTTGAAGCTCTTCATATTTTTCACACGTTTTCAGGCTCTTCATGCTTTTCAACACGGCTTCATGCTCCTCCTATTTTTCAGACCGTTTCATGCTCATCTCATTTTTGACACCTTTTGATGCACTTCATATTTTTCACACCTTTTGAAGCTCTTCATATATTTCACACCTTTTCATGCTCTTCATGTTTTCAACACCACTTCATGCTCCTCCTATTTTTCAGACCCTTTCATGCTAAACTAATTTTGACACCTTATGAACCTCTTCATGTTTTTCACAACTTTTCATACTCTTTATGTTTTTGAACACCGGTTCATGCTCCTCCTATTTTTCAACCCGATTCATGCTCCTCCTATTTTTTACACCTTTTGAAGCTCTTCATATTTTTCACAATTTTTCAGTCTCTGCATTTTTTTGAACACCGCTTCATGCTCCTCCTATTTTTCAGATCGTTTCATGCTCCTCCTATTTTTGACACCTTTTGAAGCTCTTCATATATTTCACACCTTTTGAGGCTCTGCATGTTTTTGAACACCGCTTCATGCTCCTCCTATTTTTCAGACCATTTCATGCTGCTCATATTTTTGACACCTTTTGAAGCTCTTCATATTTTTCACACCTTTTCAGGTTCTTCATGATTTTCAACACCGCTTCATGCTCCTCCTATTTTTCAGACCGTTTCATGCTCATCTCATTTTTGACATATTTTGAAGCTCTTCTTATTTTTCACACCTTTTGAATCTTTTCATATTTTTCATATTTTTGAAGCTCTTCATATTTTTCACACGTTTTCAGGCTCTTCATGTTTTTCAACATCACTTCATGCTCCTCCTATTTTTCAGACCGTTTCATGCTCATCTCATTTTTGACACCTTTTGATGCACTTCATATTTTTCACACCTTTTGAAGCTCTTCATGTATTTCACACCTTTTCATGCTCTTCATGTTTTCAACACCACTTCATGCTCCTCCTATTTTTCAGACCCTTTCATGCTAAACTAATTTTGACACCTTATGAAGCTCTTCATGTTTTTCACACCTTTTCATACTCTTTATGTTTTTGAACACCGGTTCATGCTCCTCCTATTTTTCAACCCGATTCATGCTCCTCCTATTTTTTACACCTTTTGAAGCTCTTCATATTTTTCACAATTTTTCAGTCTCTGCATTTTTTTGAACACCGCTTCATGGTCCTCCTATTTTTCAGACCGTTTCATGCTCATCTCATTTTTGACACCTTTTGAAGCTCTTCATATTTTTTACACCTTTTGAAGCTCTTCATATTTTTCACACCTTTTCAGGCTCTTCATGTTTTTGAACACCGCTTCATCCTCCTCCTATTTTTAAGAGGGTTTCATGCTCGTCATATTTTTGACACATTTTGAAGCTCTTCATATTTTTCACAACTTTTCAGGCTCTTCATGTTTTTGAACACCACTTCATGCTCGTCCTATTTGCAGACCGTTTCATGCTCCTCATATTTTTGACACCTTTTGAACCTCTTCATAATTTTCACTCCTTTTCAGGCTCTTCATGTTTTTCAACACCGCTTCATGATCCTCCTATTTTTCGGACCGTTTCATGCTCCTCATATTTTTGACACCTTTTGAAGCTCTTCATATTTTTCACACCTTTTCAGGCTCTTCATGTTTTTCAACACCACTTCATGCTCCTCATATATTTCAGACCGTTTAATTCTCCTCATATTTTTGACACCTTTTGAAGCTCTTCATATTTTTCACACCTTTCCAGGCTCTTCATGATTTTCAACACCGCTTCATGCTCCTCCTATTTTTCAGACCGTTTCATGCACCTCATATTTTTGACACCTTTTGAAGCTCTTCATATTTTTAACACCTTTTGAGGCTCTGCATGTTTTTGAACACCGCTTCATGCTCCTCATATTTTTCAGACCGTTTAATGCTCCTCATGTATTTCCCATCTTTTGAAGCTCTTCATATTTTTCACACCTTTTCTGGCTCTTCATGTTTTTGAACTCCGTTTCTTGCTCCTCCAATATTTCAGACCGTTTCATTCTCCTCATATTTTTGACACGTTTTGAAGCTCTTCATATTTTTCACACCTTTTCAGGCTCTTCATGTCTTTGAACACCGTTTCTTGCTGCTCCTATTTTTCAGATCGTTTCATGCTCCTCATATTTTTGACAGATTTTGAAGCTCTTCATTTTTTTTCACACCTTTGAAGCTCTTCATATTTTTCACACCTTTTAAGGCTCTTCATGATTTTGAACACCACTTTATGCTCCTCCTATTATTCAGACCGCTTCATTCTCCTCATTATTTTTGACACCTTTTTAAGCTCTTCATATTTTTGAACACCTTTTGAAGCTCTTCATATTTTTCCCACTTTTTCAGGCTCTTCATGTTTTTCCACACCGCTTCATGCTCCTCCTATTTTTCAGACAGTTTCATGTGCCTCCTCTTTTTGAGACCTTTTGAAGGTCTTCATATTTTTCACACCTTTTCAGGCTCTTCATGTTTCTCAACACCGTTTCATGCTCCTCCTATTTTAAAGATAGTTTCATGCTCCTCATATATTTGAAAACTTTTGAAGCTATTCATATTTTTCACACCTTTTCAGCCTCTTCATGTTTCTCAACAGCACTTCAAGCTCCTCCTGTTTTTCACACCGTTTCATGATCCTCATATTTTTGACACCTTTAGAAGCTCTTCATATTTTTCACACCTTTTCAGGCTCTTCATGTTTTTGTACACCACTTCATGCTCCTCCTATTTTTCAGACCGTTTCATGCTACTCATATTTTTGACACCTTTTGAAGCTCTTCATATTTTTGACAACTTTTCAGGCTGTTCATGTTTTTCAACACCGCTTCGTGCTCCTCATATTTTTCAGACCCTTTCATGCTCCTCATATTTTTGACACCTTTTGAAGCTCTTCATATTTTTCACACCTTTTCATGCTCTACATGTTTTTCAACACCGCTTCATGCTCCTCCTATTTTTCAGACCGTTTCATGCTCCTCATATTTTTGACACCTTTTGAAGCTCTTCATATTTTTCACACCTTTTCAGGGTCTTCATGTTTTTCAACACCGCTTCATGCTCTTCCTGTTTTTCAGACCGTTTCATGCTCCTCATATTTTTGACACCTTTTGAAGCTCTTCATATTTTTCACACCTTTTCATGTTCTTCATGTTTTTGAACACCGCTTCATGCTCCTCCTATTTTTCAGACCGGTTCATGCTCCTCATATTTTTGACACCTTTTGAAGCTCTTCATATTTTTCACACCTTTTCATGTTCTTCATGTTTTTCAACACCGCTTCATGCTTCTCCTCTTTTTCAGACCGTTTCATGCTGCTCATATTTTTGACACCTTTTGAGGCTCTTCATATTTTTCACACATTTTCAGGCTCTTCATGTTTTTCAACACCGATTCATGCTCCTCATATATTTGACACCTTTTGAATCTCTTCATATATTTCACACATTTTCAGGTTCTTCATGTTTTTCAACACCACTTCATGCTCCTCCTATTTTTCAGACCGTTTTAATCTCATCTCACCTTTGACACATTTTGAACCTCTTCATATTTTCCACACCTTTTGAAGCTCTTCATATTTTTCAAACGTTTTCAGGCTCTTAATCTTTTTCAACACCGCTTCTTGCTCCTCCTATTTTTCAGACCGTTTCATGCTCCTCATATTTTTGACACGTTTTGAAGCTCTTCATATTTTTCACACCTTTTCAGGCTCTTCATGTTTTTGAACACCGTTTCATGCTCCTCCTATTTTTCAGACCGTTTCATGCTCCTCATATTTTTGACACCTTTTGAAGCTCTTCATATTTTTCACATCTTATCAGGCTCTTCATGTTTTTCAAAGCCACTTCATGCTTCTCCTATTTTTAATACCGTTTCATGCTCCTCTCATTTCTGACACCTTTTGAAGCTCTTCATATATTTCACATATTTTCAGGCTCTTCATGTTTTTCAACACCACTTCATGCTCCTCCTATTTTTCAGACCGTTTCTTGCTCCTCATGTATTTCACACCTTTTGAAGCTCTTTATATTTTTCACACCTTTTTAGGATCTTCATGTTTTTGAACACGATTTCAGGCTCCTCCTATTTTTCGGACTGTTTCATGCTCATCTCATTTTTGACACCTTTTGAAGCTCTTCATATTTTCACAGCTTTTGAATCTCTTCATATTTCTCAAACGTTTTCAGGCTCTTCATGTTTTTCAACACCCCTTCTTGCTCATCCTATTTTTCAGATCGTTTCATGCTCCTCATATTTTTGACACGTTTTGAAGCTCTTCATATTTTTCACACCTTTTCAGGCTCTTCATGTCTTTGAACACCGTTTCATGCTGTTCCTATTTTTCAAATCATTTCATGTTCCTCATTTTTTTGACAGAATTTGAAGCTCTTCATTTTTTCACACCTTTTGAAGCTCTTCATATTTTTCACACCTTTTCAGGCTCTTCATGTTTTTCAACACCGCTTCGTGCTCCTCGTATGTTTCAGACCCTTTCATGCTCCTCATATTTTTGACACCTTTTGAAGCTCTTCATATTTTTCACACCTTTTCATGCTCTACATGTTTTTCAACACCGCTTCATGCTCCTCCTATTTTTCCGACCGTTTCATGCTCCTCATATTTTTGACACCTTTTGAAGCTCTTCATATTTTTCACACCTTTTCAGGCTCTTCATGTTTTTCAACACCGCTTCCTGCTCTTCCTATTTTTCAGACCCTTTCATGCTCCTCATATTTTTGACACCTTTTGAAGCTATTCATATTTTTCACACCTTGTCAGGCTCTTCATGTTTTTCCACACCGATTCATGCTGCTCCTATTTTTCAGATCGTTTCATGCTCCTCATATTTTTGACACATTTTGAAGCTCTTCATATTTTTCACACCTTTTAATGTTCTTCATGATGTTGAACACCGCTTGATGCTCCTCCTATTATTCAGACCGTTCCATACTGTCATATATTTGACACCTTTTAAAGCTCTTCATATTTTTCACACGTTTTCAGGCTCTTCATGCTTTTCAACACGGCTTCATGCTCCTCCTATTTTTCAGACCGTTTCATGCTCATCTCATTTTTGACACCTTTTGATGCACTTCATATTTTTCACACCTTTTGAAGCTCTTCATATATTTCACACCTTTTCATGCTCTTCATGTTTTCAACACCACTTCATGCTCCTCCTATTTTTCAGACCCTTTCATGCTAAACTAATTTTGACACCTTATGAAGCTCTTCATGTTTTTCACAACTTTTCATACTCTTTATGTTTTTGAACACCGGTTCATGCTCCTCCTATTTTTCAACCCGATTCATGCTCCTCCTATTTTTTACACCTTTTGAAGCTCTTCATATTTTTCACAATTTTTCAGTCTCTGCATTTTTTTGAACACCGCTTCATGCTCCTCCTATTTTTCAGATCGTTTCATGCTCCTCCTATTTTTGACACCTTTTGAAGCTCTTCATATATTTCACACCTTTTGAGGCTCTGCATGTTTTTGAACACCGCTTCATGCTCCTCCTATTTTTCAGACCATTTCATGCTGCTCATATTTTTGACACCTTTTGAAGCTCTTCATATTTTTCACACCTTTTCAGGTTCTTCATGATTTTCAACACCGCTTCATGCTCCTCCTATTTTTCAGACCGTTTCATGCTCATCTCATTTTTGACATATTTTGAAGCTCTTCTTATTTTTCACACCTTTTGAATCTTTTCATATTTTTCATATTTTTGAAGCTCTTCATATTTTTCACACGTTTTCAGGCTCTTCATGTTTTTCAACATCACTTCATGCTCCTCCTATTTTTCAGACCGTTTCATGCTCATCTCATTTTTGACACCTTTTGATGCACTTCATATTTTTCACACCTTTTGAAGCTCTTCATATATTTCACACCTTTTCATGCTCTTCATGTTTTCAACACCACTTCATGCTCCTCCTATTTTTCAGACCCTTTCATGCTAAACTAATTTTGACACCTTATGAAGCTCTTCATGTTTTTCACACCTTTTCATACTCTTTATGTTTTTGAACACCGGTTCATGCTCCTCCTATTTTTCAACCCGATTCATGCTCCTCCTATTTTTTACACCTTTTGAAGCTCTTCATATTTTTCACAATTTTTCAGTCTCTGCATTTTTTTGAACACCGCTTCATGGTCCTCCTATTTTTCAGACCGTTTCATGCTCATCTCATTTTTGACACCTTTTGAAGCTCTTCATATTTTTTACACCTTTTGAAGCTCTTCATATTTTTCACACCTTTTCAGGCTCTTCATGTTTTTGAACACCGCTTCATCCTCCTCCTATTTTTAAGAGGGTTTCATGCTCGTCATATTTTTGACACATTTTGAAGCTCTTCATATTTTTCACAACTTTTCAGGCTCTTCATGTTTTTGAACACCACTTCATGCTCGTCCTATTTGCAGACCGTTTCATGCTCCTCATATTTTTGACACCTTTTGAACCTCTTCATAATTTTCACTCCTTTTCAGGCTCTTCATGTTTTTCAACACCGCTTCATGATCCTCCTATTTTTCGGACCGTTTCATGCTCCTCATATTTTTGACACCTTTTGAAGCTCTTCATATTTTTCACACCTTTTCAGGCTCTTCATGTTTTTCAACACCACTTCATGCTCCTCATATATTTCAGACCGTTTAATTCTCCTCATATTTTTGACACCTTTTGAAGCTCTTCATATTTTTCACACCTTTTCAGGCTCTTCATGATTTTCAACACCGCTTCATGCTCCTCCTATTTTTCAGACCGTTTCATGCACCTCATATTTTTGACACCTTTTGAAGCTCTTCATATTTTTAACACCTTTTGAGGCTCTGCATGTTTTTGAACACCGCTTCATGCTCCTCATATTTTTCAGACCGTTTAATGCTCCTCATGTATTTCCCATCTTTTGAAGCTCTTCATATTTTTCACACCTTTTCTGGCTCTTCATGTTTTTGAACTCCGTTTCTTGCTCCTCCAATATTTCAGACCGTTTCATTCTCCTCATATTTTTGACACGTTTTGAAGCTCTTCATATTTTTCACACCTTTTCAGGCTCTTCATGTCTTTGAACACCGTTTCTTGCTGCTCCTATTTTTCAGATCGTTTCATGCTCCTCATATTTGTGACAGATTTTGAAGCTCTTCATTTTTTTTCACACCTTTGAAGCTCTTCATATTTTTCACACCTTTTAAGGCTCTTCATGATTTTGAACACCACTTTATGCTCCTCCTATTATTCAGACCGCTTCATTCTCCTCATTATTTTTGACACCTTTTTAAGCTCTTCATATTTTTGAACACCTTTTGAATCTCTTCATATTTTTCCCACTTTTTCAGGCTCTTCATGTTTTTCCACACCGCTTCATGCTCCTCCTATTTTTCAGACAGTTTCATGTGCCTCCTCTTTTTGAGACCTTTTGAAGGTCTTCATATTTTTCACACCTTTTCAGGCTCTTCATGTTTCTCAACACCGTTTCATGCTCCTCCTATTTTAAAGATAGTTTCATGCTCCTCATATATTTGAAAACTTTTGAAGCTATTCATATTTTTCACACCTTTTCAGCCTCTTCATGTTTCTCAACAGCACTTCAAGCTCCTCCTGTTTTTCACACCGTTTCATGATCCTCATATTTTTGACACCTTTAGAAGCTCTTCATATTTTTCACACCTTTTCAGGCTCTTCATGTTTTTGTACACCACTTCATGCTCCTCCTATTTTTCAGACCGTTTCATGCTACTCATATTTTTGACACCTTTTGAAGCTCTTCATATTTTTGACAACTTTTCAGGCTGTTCATGTTTTTCAACACCGCTTCGTGCTCCTCATATTTTTCAGACCCTTTCATGCTCCTCATATTTTTGACACCTTTTGAAGCTCTTCATATTTTTCACACCTTTTCATGCTCTACATGTTTTTCAACACCGCTTCATGCTCCTCCTATTTTTCAGACCGTTTCATGCTCCTCATATTTTTGACACCTTTTGAAGCTCTTCATATTTTTCACACCTTTTCAGGGTCTTCATGTTTTTCAACACCGCTTCATGCTCTTCCTGTTTTTCAGACCGTTTCATGCTCCTCATATTTTTGACACCTTTTGAAGCTCTTCATATTTTTCACACCTTTTCATGCTCTTCATGTTTTTGAACACCGCTTCATGCTCCTCCTATTTTTCAGACCGGTTCATGCTCCTCATATTTTTGACACCTTTTGAAGCTCTTCATATTTTTCACACCTTTTCATGTTCTTCATGTTTTTCAACACCGCTTCATGCTTCTCCTATTTTTCAGACCGTTTCATGCTGCTCATATTTTTGACACCTTTTGAGGCTCTTCATATTTTTCACACATTTTCAGGCTCTTCATGTTTTTCAACACCGATTCATGCTCCTCATATATTTGACACCTTTTGAATCTCTTCATATATTTCACACATTTTCAGGTTCTTCATGTTTTTCAACACCACTTCATGCTCCTCCTATTTTTCAGACCGTTTTAATCTCATCTCACCTTTGACACATTTTGAACCTCTTCATATTTTCCACACCTTTTGAAGCTCTTCATATTTTTCAAACGTTTTCAGGCTCTTAATCTTTTTCAACACCGCTTCTTGCTCCTCCTATTTTTCAGACCGTTTCATGCTCCTCATATTTTTGACACGTTTTGAAGCTCTTCATATTTTTCACACCTTTTCAGGCTCTTCATGTTTTTGAACACCGTTTCATGCTCCTCCTATTTTTCAGACCGTTTCATGCTCCTCGTATTTTTGACACCTTTTGAAGCTCTTCATATTTTTCACATCTTATCAGGCTCTTCATGTTTTTCAAAGCCACTTCATGCTTCTCCTATTTTTAATACCGTTTCATGCTCCTCTCATTTCTGACACCTTTTGAAGCTCTTCATATATTTCACATATTTTCAGGCTCTTCATGTTTTTCAACACCACTTCATGCTCCTCCTATTTTTCAGACCGTTTCTTGCTCCTCATGTATTTCACACCTTTTGAAGCTCTTTATATTTTTCACACCTTTTTAGGATCTTCATGTTTTTGAACACGATTTCAGGCTCCTCCTATTTTTCGGACTGTTTCATGCTCATCTCATTTTTGACACCTTTTGAAGCTCTTCATATTTTCACAGGTTTTGAATCTCTTCATATTTCTCAAACGTTTTCAGGCTCTTCATGTTTTTCAACACCCCTTCTTGCTCATCCTATTTTTCAGATCGTTTCATGCTCCTCATATTTTTGACACGTTTTGAAGCTCTTCATATTTTTCACACCTTTTCAGGCTCTTCATGTCTTTGAACACCGTTTCATGCTGTTCCTATTTTTCAAATCATTTCATGTTCCTCATTTTTTTGACAGAATTTGAAGCTCTTCATTTTTTCACACCTTTTGAAGCTCTTCATATTTTTCACACCTTTTCAGGCTCTTCATGTTTTTCAACACCGCTTCGTGCTCCTCGTATGTTTCAGACCCTTTCATGCTCCTCATATTTTTGACACCTTTTGAAGCTCTTCATATTTTTCACACCTTTTCATGCTCTACATGTTTTTCAACACCGCTTCATGCTCCTCCTATTTTTCCGACCGTTTCATGCTCCTCATATTTTTGACACCTTTTGAAGCTCTTCATATTTTTCACACCTTTTCATGCTCTTCATGTTTTTGAACACCGCTTCATGCTCCTCCTATTTTTCAGACCGGTTCATGCTCCTCATATTTTTGACACCTTTTGAAGCTCTTCATATTTTTCACACCTTTTCATGTTCTTCATGTTTTTCAACACCGCTTCATGCTTCTCCTATTTTTCAGACCGTTTCATGCTGCTCATATTTTTGACACCTTTTGAGGCTCTTCATATTTTTCACACATTTTCAGGCTCTTCATGTTTTTCAACACCGATTCATGCTCCTCATATATTTGACACCTTTTGAATCTCTTCATATATTTCACACATTTTCAGGTTCTTCATGTTTTTCAACACCACTTCATGCTCCTCCTATTTTTCAGACCGTTTTAATCTCATCTCACCTTTGACACATTTTGAACCTCTTCATATTTTCCACACCTTTTGAAGCTCTTCATATTTTTCAAACGTTTTCAGGCTCTTAATCTTTTTCAACACCGCTTCTTGCTCCTCCTATTTTTCAGACCGTTTCATGCTCCTCATATTTTTGACACGTTTTGAAGCTCTTCATATTTTTCACACCTTTTCAGGCTCTTCATGTTTTTGAACACCGTTTCATGCTCCTCCTATTTTTCAGACCGTTTCATGCTCCTCGTATTTTTGACACCTTTTGAAGCTCTTCATATTTTTCACATCTTATCAGGCTCTTCATGTTTTTCAAAGCCACTTCATGCTTCTCCTATTTTTAATACCGTTTCATGCTCCTCTCATTTCTGACACCTTTTGAAGCTCTTCATATATTTCACATATTTTCAGGCTCTTCATGTTTTTCAACACCACTTCATGCTCCTCCTATTTTTCAGACCGTTTCTTGCTCCTCATGTATTTCACACCTTTTGAAGCTCTTTATATTTTTCACACCTTTTTAGGATCTTCATGTTTTTGAACACGATTTCAGGCTCCTCCTATTTTTCGGACTGTTTCATGCTCATCTCATTTTTGACACCTTTTGAAGCTCTTCATATTTTCACAGGTTTTGAATCTCTTCATATTTCTCAAACGTTTTCAGGCTCTTCATGTTTTTCAACACCCCTTCTTGCTCATCCTATTTTTCAGATCGTTTCATGCTCCTCATATTTTTGACACGTTTTGAAGCTCTTCATATTTTTCACACCTTTTCAGGCTCTTCATGTCTTTGAACACCGTTTCATGCTGTTCCTATTTTTCAAATCATTTCATGTTCCTCATTTTTTTGACAGAATTTGAAGCTCTTCATTTTTTCACACCTTTTGAAGCTCTTCATATTTTTCACACCTTTTCAGGCTCTTCATGTTTTTCAACACCGCTTCGTGCTCCTCGTATGTTTCAGACCCTTTCATGCTCCTCATATTTTTGACACCTTTTGAAGCTCTTCATATTTTTCACACCTTTTCATGCTCTACATGTTTTTCAACACCGCTTCATGCTCCTCCTATTTTTCCGACCGTTTCATGCTCCTCATATTTTTGACACCTTTTGAAGCTCTTCATATTTTTCACACCTTTTCAGGCTCTTCATGTTTTTCAACACCGCTTCCTGCTCTTCCTATTTTTCAGACCCTTTCATGCTCCTCATATTTTTGACACCTTTTGAAGCTATTCATATTTTTCACACCTTGTCAGGCTCTTCATGTTTTTCCACACCGATTCATGCTGCTCCTATTTTTCAGATCGTTTCATGCTCCTCATATTTTTGACACATTTTGAAGCTCTTCATATTTTTCACACCTTTTAATGTTCTTCATGATGTTGAACACCGCTTGATGCTCCTCCTATTATTCAGACCGTTCCATACTGTCATATATTTGACACCTTTTAAAGCTCTTCATATTTTTCACAACTTTTGAAGCTCTTCATATTTTTCACACCTTTTCAGGCTCTTCATGTTTTTCAACATCACTTCATGCTCCTCCTATTTTTCAGACCGTTTCATGCTCCTCTCATTTCTGACAACTTTTGAAGCTCTTCGTATATTTCACACATTTTCAGGCTCTTCATGTTTTTCAACACCACTTCATGCTCCTCCTATTTTTCAGACCGTTTCATGCTCCTCATGTATTTCACAACTTTTGAAGCTCTTTATATTTTTCACACCTTTTTAGGCTCTTCATATTCTTGAACACGGTTTCATGCTCCTCCTATTTTTCAGACTGTTTCATGCTCATCTCATTTTTTGACACCTTTTGAAGCTCTTCATATATTTCACACCTTTTGAAGCTCTTCATATTTCTCAAACGTTTTCAGGCTCTTCATATTTTTCAACACCCCTTCTTGCTCATCCTATTTTTCAGACCGTTTCATGCTTCTCTCATTTCTGACACCTTTTGAAGCTCTTCATATATTTCACACCTTTTGAAACTCTTCATATATTTCACAGCTTTTCAGGCTCTTCATGTTTTTGAACACCGTTTCATGCTCCTCCTATTTTTCAGACCGTTTCAGCTCCTCCTATTTTTCAGACCGTTTCATGCTCCTCATATGGTTGACACCTTTTGAAGCTCTTCATATATTTCACACCTTTTCTGGCTCTTCATGTATTTAAACACCACTTCATGCTCCTCCTAATTTTCAGACCGTTTCATGCTCCTCATATATTTGACACGTTTTGAAGCTCTTCATATATTTCCCACCTTTCAGGCTCTTCCTGTTTTTCAACAAAACTTCATGCTCCTCCTATTTTTCAGACCGTTTCATGCTCCTCATATTTTTCACACCTTTTGAAGCTCTTCATATTTTTCACACCTTTTCAGGCTCTTCTTGTTTTTCAACACCACTTCATGCTTCTCCTATTTTTCAGACCGTTTCATGCTCCTCATATTTTTCACACCTTTTGAAGCTCTTCATATTTTTCACACCTTTTCAGGCTCTTCATGTTTTTCAACACCGCTTCATGCTCCTCCTATTTTTCAGATCTTAACATTCTCCTCATATATTTGACACCTTTTGAAGCTCTTCATATTTTTCACACATTTTCAGGCTCTTCATGTTTTTCAACACCGCTTCATGCTCCTCCTATTTTTCAGACCGTTTCATGCTCCTCATGTATTTCACATCTTTTGAAGCTCTTAATATTTTTCACACCTTTTCAGGCTCTTCATGTTTTTGAACACGGTTTCATGCTCCTCCTATTTTCCAGACCGTTTCATGCTCCTCATATTTTTGACACCTTTCGAAGCTCTTCATATTTTTCACACCTTTTCAAGTTATTCATGATTTTCAACACCACTTCATGATCCTCCTATTTTTCAGAGCGTTTCATGCTCCTCATATTTTTGACACCTTTTCAAACTCTTCATATATTTCACACCTTTTGAGGCTCTTCATGTTTTTGAACACCGCTTCATGCTCCTCCTATTTTTCAGACCGTTTCATGCTCCTCATGTATTTCACACCTTTTGAAGCTCTTCATATTTTTCACACCTTTTGAAGCTCTTCATATTTTTCACAGCTTCTCAGGCTCTTCATGTTTTTGAACACCGTTTCATGCTCCTCCGATTTTTCAGACCGTTTCTTGCTCCTCGTATTTCAGACCGTTTCATGCTCCTCATATTTTCACACCATTTCATGCTCATCTCATTTTTGACACCTTTTGAAGCTCCTCTACTTTTGACCCCTTTAGAAGCTCTTCATATTTTTGACAACTTTTCAGGCTCTTCATGTTTTTCAACACCGCTTCATGCTCCCCCTAATTTTCAGACCGTTTCATGCTCCTCATATTTTTGACACCTTTTGAAACTCTTC
Organism: Dama dama; assembly: GCF_033118175.1. Taxonomy (NCBI): domain Eukaryota; kingdom Metazoa; phylum Chordata; class Mammalia; order Artiodactyla; family Cervidae; genus Dama; species Dama dama. The sequence continues at coordinate 4,014,859 of NW_026870893.1, read as the reverse complement.
ATATTTTTCACAATTTTTCAGGCTCCTCATGTTTTTGAACACCGTTTCATGCTCCTTCTATTTTTCAGACCGTTTCATGCTCCTCATATTTTGACACCTTTTGAAGCTCTTCATATTTTTCACACCTTTTCAGGCTCTTCATATTTTTCAACAACGTTTCATGCTCCTCCTATATTTCAGACCGTTTAATGCTCCCCATAATTTTGACACCTTTTGAAGCGCTTCATAATTATCAAACCTTTTCAGGCTCTTCATGTTTTTCAAATCTGCTTCTGCTCCTCCTATTTTTCAGACTGTTTCATGCTCCTCATATTTTTGACACCTTTTGAAGCTCTTCATATTTTTCACACCTTTTCAGGCTCTTCATGTTTTTCAACACCGCTTTATTCTCCTCCTCTTTTTCAGACCATTTCATGCTCCTCATATTTTTGACACCTTTTGAAGCTCTTCATATTTTTCACACTTTTTCAGCCTCTTCATGTTTTTCAACACCGTTTCATGCTCCTCCTATTTTTTAGACCATTTCATGCTCCTCATATATTGACACCTCTTGATGCTCTTCATATTTTTCACAGCTTTTCAGGCTCTTCATGTATTTGAACACCGATTCATGCTCCTCATATTTTTCAGACCGTTTCATGCTCCTCATATTTGTGACATCTTTTGAAGCTCTTTATATTTTTCACACCTTTTCAGGCTCTTCATGTTTTTGAACACCACCTCATGCTCCTCATAATATTCAGACCGTTACATGCTCCTCATATATTTGATATCTTTTGAAGCTCTTCATATTTTTCACACATTTTTATGCACTTCATGTTTTCAACACCACATCATGCTCCTTCTATTTTTCAAACCGTTTCATGCTCCTCATATTTTGGATATCTTTTGAAGCTCGTCATATTTCTCACACCTTTTCAGGCTCTTCATGTTTTCAACACAGTTTCATGATCCTCCTATTTTTCACACCGTTTCATGCTCCTCATATTTTGACTCCTTTTGAAGCTTTTCATATTTTTCACACCTTTTCAGGCTCTTCATGTTTTTCAACACTGCTTCTTGCTCATCCTCTTTTTCAGACCGTTTCATGCCCCTCATATTTTTGACACCTTTTCAAGCTCTTCACTTTTTTCAAACCTTTTCTGGCTCTTCATGTTTCTGAAAACCGTTTCTTGCACCTCCTATTTTTCAGAACGTTTCATGTTCCTCATATATTTGACACCTTTTGAAGCTCTTCATTATTTCACAACTTTTCAGGTTCTTCATGTTTTCAACATCACTTCATGCTCCTCCTATATTTCTGACTGTGTCATGCTCCTCATATTTTAGACACCTTTTGAAGATCTTCATATTTTTCACACCTTTTCAGGCTCTTCATGTTTTTCTACACCTCTTCATGCTCCTTCTATTTTTGACACCTTTTGAAGCTCTTCATATATTTCACACCTTTTCAGGCTTTTCATGTTTTTGAACACCGTTTCATGCGCCTCATATTTTTGACAGCTTTTGAAGTTCTTCATATTATTCACACCTTTTCAGGCTCTTCACGATTTGAAAACCGTTTCATGCTCCTCCTATTTTTCAGACCGTTTCATGCTCCTCATATTTCTGAAACCTTTTGAAATGCTTCAGATTTTTCACATGTTTTCAGGCTTTTCATGTTTTTCAAAACCGCTTCATGCTCCTCCTATTTTTCAGACCCTTTGATGCTCTTCATATTTTTGACATCTTTTGAAGCTCTTCATATTTTTCACACCTTTTCAGGCTCTTCATGTTTTTCAACACCGTTTCATGCTCCTCCTACTTTTCAGACCGTTTTATCTTCCTCATATTTTTGACAACTTTTGAAGCTCTTCATATATTTCACACCTTTTCAGGCTCTTAATGTTTTTCAACACCACTTCATGCTCCTCCTACTTTTCAGACCGTTTCAAGCTCCACATATTTTTGACACCTTTTGAAGCTCTTCATAAATTTCACAACTTTTCAGGTTCTCCATGATTTTCAACACCACTTCATGCTCCTCTTATTGTTCAAACTGATTCATGCTCGTCATATTTTTGACACCTTTTGAAGCTCTTCATAATTTTCACACCTTTCAGGCTCTTCATGTTTTTCAACACCACTTGATGCTCCTCATATTTTTGAGACCGATTCATGCTCCTCACATTTTTGACACCTTTTGAATCTCTTCATATTTTTCACACCTTTTCAGGCTCTTCATGTTTTCAAACACCACTTGTGGTCCTCCTATTTTTCAGACCGTTTCATGCTCCTCATATTTTTGACACCTTTTGAAGCTCTTCATATATTTCACACGTTTTCAGGCTCTTCATGTTTTTCAACACCACTTCATACTTCTTCTATTTTTCAGACCGTTTTATGCTCCTCGAATTTTTCACACCTTTTGAAGTTCTTCATATTTTTCACACCTTTTCAGACTCTTCATGTTTTTGAACACCGCTTCATGCTCCTCCTATTTTTCAGACCCTTTGATGCTCTTCATATTTTTGACACCTTTTGAAGCTCTTCATATATTTCACATCTTTTCAGGCTCTTAATGTTTTTCAACACCGCTTCATGCTTCTCCTATATTTCAGACCGATTCATGCTCCTCATATTTATGACCATTTTGAAGCTCTTCGTATTTTTCACACCTTTTCAAGCTGTTCATGTTTTTCAACACCGTTTCATGCTCCTCCTATTTTTCAGACTGTTTCATGCTCCTCATATTTTTGACACCTTTTGAAGCTCTTCATATTTTTCACACCTTTTCAGGCTCTTCATGTTTTTCAACACCGCTTTATTCTCCTCCTATTTTTCAGACCGTTTCATGCTCCTCATATTTTTGACACCTTTTGAAGCTCTTCATATTTTTCACACTTTTTCAGGCTCTTCATGTTTTTCAACACCGTTTCATGCTCCTCCTATTTTTTAGACCATTTCATGCTCCTCATATTTTGACACCAATTGATGCTCTTCATAGTTTTCACAGCTTTTCAGGCTCTTCATGTTTTTGAACACCGATTCATGCTCCTCCTATTTTTCAGACCGGTTCATGCTCCTCATATTTTTGACACCTTTTGAGGCTCTTCAAATTTTTCACACATTTTCAGGCTCTTCATGTTTTTCAACACCGATTCATGCTCCTCATATTTTTGACACCTTTTGAATCTCTTCATATTTTTCACACCTTTTCAGGCTCTTCATGTTTTTGAACACCACTTGTGGTCCTCCTATTTTTCAGACCGTTTCATGCTCCTCATATTTTTGACACCTTTTGAAGCTCTTCATATATTTCACACGTTTTCAGGCTCTTCATGTTTTTCAACACAACTTCATGCTTCTCCTATTTTTCAGACCGTTTTATGCTCCTCGTATTTTTCACACCTTTTGAAGCTCTTCATATTTTTCACACGTTTTGAAGCTCTTCATATTTCTCAAACGTTTTCAGGCTCTTCATGTTTTTCAACACCCCTTCTTGCTCATCCTATTTTTCAGACCGTTTCATGCTTCTATCATTTCTGACACCTTTTGAAGCTCTTCATATATTTCACACATTTTCAGGCTCTTCATGTTTTTCAACACCACTTCATGCTCCTCCGATTTTTCAGACCGTTTCATGCTCATCTATCTTTTGACACATTTTGAAGCTCTTCATATTTTCCACACCTTTTGAAGCTCTTCATATTTTTCAAACGTTTTCAGGGTCTTCATTTTTTTCAACACCGCTTCTTGCTCCTCCTATTATTCAGATCGTTTCATGCTCCTCATATTTTTGACACGTTTTGAAGCTCTTCATATTTTTCACACCTTTTCAGGCTCTTCATGTCTTTGAACACCGTTTCTTGCTGCTCCTATTTTTCAGATCGTTTCATGCTCCTCATATTTTTGACAGATTTTGAAGCTCTTCATTTTTTTTCACACCTTTTGAAGCTCTTCATATTTTTCACACCTTTTAAGGCTCTTCATGATTTTGAACACCACTTTATGCTCCTCCTATTATTCAGACCGCTTCATTCTCCTCATTATTTTTGACACCTTTTTAAGCTCTTCATATTTTTGAACACCTTTTGAATCTCTTCATATTTTTCCCACTTTTTCAGGCTCTTCATGTTTTTCCACACCGCTTCATGCTCCTCCTATTTTTCAGACAGTTTCATGTGCCTCCTCTTTTTGAGACCTTTTGAAGGTCTTCATATTTTTCACACCTTTTCAGGCTCTTCATATTTCTCAACACCGTTTCATGCTCCTCCTATTTTAAAGATAGTTTCATGCTCCTCATATATTTGAAAACTTTTGAAGCTATTCATATTTTTCACACCTTTTCAGCCTCTTCATGTTTCTCAACAGCACTTCATGCTCCTCCTGTTTTTCACACCGTTTCATGATCCTCATATTTTAGACACCTTTAGAAGCTCTTCATATTTTTCACACCTTTTCAGGCTCTTCATGTTTTTGTACACAACTTCATGCTCCTCCTATTTTTCAGACCGTTTCATGCTACTCATATTTTTGACACCTTTTGAAGCTCTTCATATTTTTCACAACTTTTCAGGCTGTTCATGTTTTTCAACACCACTTCGTGCTCCTCATATTTTTCAGACCCTTTCATGCTCCTCATATTTTTGACACCTTTTGAAGCTCTTCATATTTTTCACACCTTTTCATGCTCTACATGTTTTTCAACACCGCTTCATGCTCCTCCTATTTTTCAGACCGTTTCATGCTCCTCATATTTTTGACACCTTTTGAAGCTCTTCATATTTTTCACACCTTTTCAGGGTCTTCATGTTTTTCAACACCGCTACATGCTCTCCTGTTTTTCAGACCGTTTCATGCTCCTCATATTTTTGACACCTTTTGAAGCTCTTCATATTTTTCACACCTTTTCAGGCTCTTCATGTTTTTGAACACCGCTTCATGCTCCTCCTATTTTTCAGACCGGTTCATGCTCCTCATATTTTTGACACCTTTTGAAGGTCTTCATATCTTTCACACCTTTTCATGTTCTTCATGTTTTTCAACACCGCTTCATGCTTCTCCTATTTTTCAGACCGTTTCATGCTCCTCATATTTTTGACACCATTTGAGGCTCTTCATATTATTCACACATTTTCAGGCTCTTCATGTTTTTCAACACCGATTCATGCTCCTCCTATTTTTTAGACCATTTCATGCTCCTCATATTTTGACACCAATTGATGCTCTTCATAGTTTTCACAGCTTTTCAGGCTCTTCATGTTTTTGAACACCGATTCATGCTCCTCCTATTTTTCAGACCGGTTCATGCTCCTCATATTTTTGACACCTTTTGAGGCTCTTCAAATTTTTCACACATTTTCAGGCTCTTCATGTTTTTCAACACCGATTCATGCTCCTCATATTTTTGACACCTTTTGAATCTCTTCATATTTTTCACACCTTTTCAGGCTCTTCATGTTTTTGAACACCACTTGTGGTCCTCCTATTTTTCAGACCGTTTCATGCTCCTCATATTTTTGACACCTTTTGAAGCTCTTCATATATTTCACACGTTTTCAGGCTCTTCATGTTTTTCAACACAACTTCATGCTTCTCCTATTTTTCAGACCGTTTTATGCTCCTCGTATTTTTCACACCTTTTGAAGCTCTTCATATTTTTCACACGTTTTGAAGCTCTTCATATTTCTCAAACGTTTTCAGGCTCTTCATGTTTTTCAACACCCCTTCTTGCTCATCCTATTTTTCAGACCGTTTCATGCTTCTATCATTTCTGACACCTTTTGAAGCTCTTCATATATTTCACACATTTTCAGGCTCTTCATGTTTTTCAACACCACTTCATGCTCCTCCGATTTTTCAGACCGTTTCATGCTCATCTATCTTTTGACACATTTTGAAGCTCTTCATATTTTCCACACCTTTTGAAGCTCTTCATATTTTTCAAACGTTTTCAGGGTCTTCATTTTTTTCAACACCGCTTCTTGCTCCTCCTATTATTCAGATCGTTTCATGCTCCTCATATTTTTGACACGTTTTGAAGCTCTTCATATTTTTCACACCTTTTCAGGCTCTTCATGTCTTTTAACACCGTTTCTTGCTGCTCCTATTTTTCAGATCGTTTCATGCTCCTCATATTTTTGACAGATTTTGAAGCTCTTCATTTTTTTTCACACCTTTTGAAGCTCTTCATATTTTTCACACCTTTTAAGGCTCTTCATGATTTTGAACACCACTTTATGCTCCTCCTATTATTCAGACCGCTTCATTCTCCTCATTATTTTTGACACCTTTTTAAGCTCTTCATATTTTTGAACACCTTTTGAATCTCTTCATATTTTTCCCACTTTTTCAGGCTCTTCATGTTTTTCCACACCGCTTCATGCTCCTCCTATTTTTCAGACAGTTTCATGTGCCTCCTCTTTTTGAGACCTTTTGAAGGTCTTCATATTTTTCACACCTTTTCAGGCTCTTCATATTTCTCAACACCGTTTCATGCTCCTCCTATTTTAAAGATAGTTTCATGCTCCTCATATATTTGAAAACTTTTGAAGCTATTCATATTTTTCACACCTTTTCAGCCTCTTCATGTTTCTCAACAGCACTTCATGCTCCTCCTGTTTTTCACACCGTTTCATGATCCTCATATTTTAGACACCTTTAGAAGCTCTTCATATTTTTCACACCTTTTCAGGCTCTTCATGTTTTTGTACACAACTTCATGCTCCTCCTATTTTTCAGACCGTTTCATGCTACTCATATTTTTGACACCTTTTGAAGCTCTTCATATTTTTCACAACTTTTCAGGCTGTTCATGTTTTTCAACACCACTTCGTGCTCCTCATATTTTTCAGACCCTTTCATGCTCCTCATATTTTTGACACCTTTTGAAGCTCTTCATATTTTTCACACCTTTTCATGCTCTACATGTTTTTCAACACCGCTTCATGCTCCTCCTATTTTTCAGACCGTTTCATGCTCCTCATATTTTTGACACCTTTTGAAGCTCTTCATATTTTTCACACCTTTTCAGGGTCTTCATGTTTTTCAACACCGCTACATGCTCTCCTGTTTTTCAGACCGTTTCATGCTCCTCATATTTTTGACACCTTTTGAAGCTCTTCATATTTTTCACACCTTTTCAGGCTCTTCATGTTTTTGAACACCGCTTCATGCTCCTCCTATTTTTCAGACCGGTTCATGCTCCTCATATTTTTGACACCTTTTGAAGGTCTTCATATCTTTCACACCTTTTCATGTTCTTCATGATTTTCAACACCGCTTCATGCTTCTCCTATTTTTCAGACCGTTTCATGCTCCTCATATTTTTGACACCATTTGAGGCTCTTCATATTATTCACACATTTTCAGGCTCTTCATGTTTTTCAACACCGATTCATGCTCCTCATATATTTGACACCTTTTGAACCTCTTCATATATTTCACACATTTTCAGGTTCTTCATGTTTTTCAACACCACTTCATGCTCCTCCTATTTTTCAGACCGTTTTATACTCATCTCACTTTTGACACATTTTGAAGCTCTTCATATTTTCCACACCTTTTGAAGCTCTTCATATTTTTCAAACGTTTTCAGGTTCTTAATCTTTTTCAACACCGTTTCTTGCTCCTCCTATTTTTCAGGCCGTTTAATGCTCCTCATATTTTTGACACGTTTTTAAGCTCTTCATATTTTTCACACCTTTTCAGGCTCTTCATGTTTTTGAACACCGTTTCATGCTCCTCCTATTTTTCAGAGCGTTTCATGCTCCTCATATTTTTGACACCTTTTGAAGCTCTTTATATTTTTCACATCTTTTCAGGCTCTTCATGTTTTTCAAAGCCACTTCATTCTTCTCCTATTTTTCATACCGTTTCATGCTCCTCTCATTTCTGACACCTTTTGAAGCTCTTCATATATTTCACATATTTTCAGGCTCTTCATGTTTTTCAACAGCACTTCATGCTCCTCCTATTTTTCAGACCGTTTCTTGCTCCTCATGTATTTCACACCTTTTGAAGATCTTTATATTTTTCACACCTTTTTAGGCTCTTCATGTTTTTGAACACGATTTCAGGCTCCTCCTATTTTTCGGACTGTTTCATGCTCATCTCATTTTTGACAACTTTTGAAGCTCTTCATATTTTTCACACCTTTTGAATCTCTTCATATTTCTCAAACGTTTTCAGGCTCTTCATGTTTTTCAACACCCCTTCTTGCTCATCCTATTTTTCAGATCGTTTCATGCTCCTCATATTTTTGACTCGTTTTGAAGCTCTTCATATTTTTCACACCTTTTCAGGCTCTTCATGTCTTTGAACACCGTTTCATGCTGTTCCTATTTTTCAAATCGTTTCATGCTCCTCATATTTTTGACAGATTTTGAAGCTCTTCATTTTTTCACACCTTTTGAAGCTCTTCATATCTTTCACACCTTTTCAGGCTCTTCATGCTTTTCAACACCACTTCATGCTCCTCCTATTTTTCAGACCGTTTCATGCTCCTCCTATTTTTGACACCTTTTGAAGCTCTTCATATATTTCACACCTTTTCAGGCTCTTCATGTTTTTCAACACCACTTCGTGCTCCTCGTATTTTTCAGACCCTTTCATGCTCCTCATATTTTTGACACCTTTTGAACCTCTTCATATTTTTCACACCTTTTCATGCTCTACATGTTTTTCAACACCGCTTCCTGCTCTTCCTATTTTTCAGACCCTTTCATGCTCCTCATATTTTTGACACCTTTTGAAGCTATTCATATTTTTCACACCTTTTCAGGCTCTTCATGTTTTTCCACACCGATTCATGCTGCTCCTATTTTTCAGATCGTTTCATGCTCCTCATATTTTTGACACATTTTGAAGCTCTTCATATTTTTCACACCTTTTAATGTTCTTCATGATGTTGAACACCGCTTGATGCTCCTCCTATTATTCAGACCGTTCCATACTCCTCATATATTTGACATCTTTTAAAGCTCTTCATATTTTTCACACCTTTTCAGGCTCTTCATGTTTTTGAACACCGTTTCATGCTCCTCCTATTTTTCAGACCGTTTCAGCTCCTCCTATTTTTCAGACCGTTTCATGCTCCTCATATTGTTGACACCTTTTGAAGCTCTTCATATATTTCACACCTTTTCTGGCTCTTCATGTTTTTAAACACCACTTCATGCTCCTCCTATTTTTCAGACCGTTTCATTCTTCTCTCATTTCTGACACCTTTTGAAGCTCTTCATATATTTCACACCTTTTGAAACTCTTCATATATTTCACAGCTTTTCAGGCTCTTCATGTTTTTGAACACCGTTTCATGCTCCTCCTATTTTTCAGACCGTTTCAGCTCCTCCTATTTTTCAGACCGTTTCATGCTCCTCATATTGTTGACACCTTTTGAAGCTCTTCATATATTTCACACCTTTTCTGGCTCTTCATGTTTTTAAACACCACTTCATGCTCCTCCTATTTTTCAGACCGTTTCATGCTCCTCATATATTTGACACCTTTTGAAGCTCTTCATATATTTCACACCTTTTCAGGCTCTTCCTGTTTTTCAACAAAGCTTCATGCTTCTCCTATTTTTCAGACCGTTTCATGCTCCTCATATTTTTCACACCTTTTGAAGCTCTTCATGTTTTTCACACCTTTTCAGGCTCTTCCTGTTTTTCAACACCGCTTCATGCTTCTCCTATTTTTCAGACCGTTTCATGCTCCTCATATTTTTCACACGTTTTGAAGCTCTTCTATTTTTCACACCTTTTCAGGCTCTTCATGTTTTTCAACACCGCTTCATGCTCCTCCTATTTTTCAGATCTTAACATTCTCCTCATATATTTTACACCTTTTGAAGCTCGTCATATTTTTCACACCTTTTCAGGCTCTTCATGTTTTTCAACACCGCTTCATGCTCCTCCTATTTTTCAGACCGTTTCATGCTCCTCATATTTTTGACACCTTTTGAAGCTCTTTATATTTTTCACATCTTTTCAGGCTCTTCATGTTTTTCAAAGCCACTTCATTCTTCTCCTATTTTTCATACCGTTTCATGCTCCTCTCATTTCTGACACCTTTTGAAGCTCTTCATATATTTCACATATTTTCAGGCTCTTCATGTTTTTCAACAGCACTTCATGCTCCTCCTATTTTTCAGACCGTTTCTTGCTCCTCATATATTTCACACCTTTTGAAGATCTTTATATTTTTCACACCTTTTTAGGCTCTTCATGTTTTTGAACACGATTTCAGGCTCCTCCTATTTTTCAGACTGTTTCATGCTCATCTCATTTTTGACAACTTTTGAAGCTCTTCATATTTTTCACACCTTTTGAATCTCTTCATATTTCTCAAACGTTTTCAGGCTCTTCATGTTTTTCAACACCCCTTCTTGCTCATCCTATTTTTCAGATCGTTTCATGCTCCTCATATTTTTGACTCGTTTTGAAGCTCTTCATATTTTTCACACCTTTTCAGGCTCTTCATGTCTTTGAACACCGTTTCATGCTGTTCCTATTTTTCAAATCGTTTCATGCTCTTCATATTTTTGACAGATTTTGAAGCTCTTCATTTTTTCACACCTTTTGAAGCTCTTCATATTTTTCACACCTTTTCAGGCTCTTCATGCTTTTCAACACCACTTCATGCTCCTCCTATTTTTCAGACCGTTTCATGCTCCTCCTATTTTTGACACCTTTTGAAGCTCTTCATATATTTCACACATTTTCAGGCTCTTCATGTTTTTCAACACCACTTCGTGCTCCTCGTATTTTTCAGACCCTTTCATGCTCCTCATATTTTTGACACCTTTTGAACCTCTTCATATTTTTCACACCTTTTCATGCTCTACATGTTTTTCAACACCGCTTCCTGCTCTTCCTATTTTTCAGACCCTTTCATGCTCCTCATATTTTTGACACCTTTTGAAGCTATTCATATTTTTCACACCTTTTCAGGCTCTTCATGTTTTTCCACACCGATTCATGCTGCTCCTATTTTTCAGATCGTTTCATGCTCCTCATATTTTTGACACATTTTGAAGCTCTTCATATTTTTCACACCTTTTAATGTTCTTCATGATGTTGAACACCGCTTGATGCTCCTCCTATTATTCAGACCGTTCCATACTCCTCATATATTTGACATCTTTTAAAGCTCTTCATATTTTTCACACCTTTTCAGGCTCTTCATGTTTTTGAACACCGTTTCATGCTCCTCCTATTTTTCAGACCGTTTCAGCTCCTCCTATTTTTCAGACCGTTTCATGCTCCTCATATTGTTGACACCTTTTGAAGCTCTTCATATATTTCACACCTTTTCTGGCTCTTCATGTTTTTAAACACCACTTCATGCTCCTCCTATTTTTCAGACCGTTTCATTCTTCTCTCATTTCTGACACCTTTTGAAGCTCTTCATATATTTCACACCTTTTGAAACTCTTCATATATTTCACAGCTTTTCAGGCTCTTCATGTTTTTGAACACCGTTTCATGCTCCTCCTATTTTTCAGACCGTTTCAGCTCCTCCTATTTTTCAGACCGTTTCATGCTCCTCATATTGTTGACACCTTTTGAAGCTCTTCATATATTTCACACCTTTTCTGGCTCTTCATGTTTTTAAACACCACTTCATGCTCCTCCTATTTTTCAGACCGTTTCATGCTCCTCATATATTTGACACCTTTTGAAGCTCTTCATATATTTCACACCTTTTCAGGCTCTTCCTGTTTTTCAACAAAGCTTCATGCTTCTCCTATTTTTCAGACCGTTTCATGCTCCTCATATTTTTCACACCTTTTGAAGCTCTTCATGTTTTTCACACCTTTTCAGGCTCTTCCTGTTTTTCAACACCGCTTCATGCTTCTCCTATTTTTCAGACCGTTTCATGCTCCTCATATTTTTCACACGTTTTGAAGCTCTTCTATTTTTCACACCTTTTCAGGCTCTTCATGTTTTTCAACACCGCTTCATGCTCCTCCTATTTTTCAGATCTTAACATTCTCCTCATATATTTTACACCTTTTGAAGCTCGTCATATTTTTCACACCTTTTCAGGCTCTTCATGTTTTTCAACACCGCTTCATGCTCCTCCTATTTTTCAGACCGTTTCATGCTCCTCATGTATTTCACACCTTTTGAAGCTCTTAATATTTTTCACACCTTTTCAGGCTCTTCATGTTTTTGAACACGGTTTCATGCTCCTCCTATTTTCCAGACCGTTTCATGCTCCTCATATTTTTGACACCTTTTGAAGCTCTTCATATTTTTCACACCTTTTCAAGTTATTCATGATTTTCAACACCACTTCTTGATCCTCCTATTTTTCAGAGCGTTTCATGCTCCTCATATTTTTGACACCTTTTCAAACTCTTCATATATTTCAAACCTTTTGAGGCTCTTCATGTTTTTGAACACCGCTTCATGCTCCTCCTATTTTTCAGACCGTTTCATGCTCCTCATGTATTTCACACCTTTTGAAGCTCTTCATATTTTTCACACCTTTTGAAGCTCTTCATATTTTTCACAGCTTCTCAGGCTCTTCATGTTTTTGAACACCGTTTCATGCTCCTCAGATTTTTCAGACCGTTTCATGCTCCTCGTATTTCAGACCGTTTCATACTCCTCATATTTTTGACACCTTTTGAAGTTCTTCATATTTTTCACACTTTTTCACGTTCTTCATGTTTTTCAACACTGCCTCATGCTCCTCCTATTTTTCAGACCGTTCCATGCTCCTCATATTTTTGACACCTTTTGAAGCTCTTCATATTTTTCACACCTTTTCAGGCTCTTTATGTTTTTCAACACCACTTCATGCTCCTCCTATTTTTCATATCGTTTCATGCTCCTCTTATTTTTGACACCATTTGAAGCTCTTCATATTTTTCAAACATTTTCATGTTCTTCATGTTTTTCAACACCGCTTCATGCTCCTCCTATTTTTCAGATAGTTTCATGCCCCCTCTATTTTTGACACCTTTTGAAGCTCTTCATATATTTCACACCTTTTCAGGCTCTTCATGTTTTTGAACAACGTTTCATGCTCCTCATATTTTTGACACCTTTGAAGCTCTTCAAAATTTTGACACCTTTTGAAGCTCTTCATATATTTCACACCTTTTCAGTCTCTTCATGTTTTTCAATGCCACTTCATGCTCCTCCTATTTTTCAGACAGTTTCATGCTCCTCATATTTTTGACAACTTTTGAATCTCTTCATATATTTCACACCTTTTCAGGCTCTTCATGTTTTTGAACACCGCTTCATGCTCCTCCTATTTTTCAGATCGTTTCATGCTCCTCATGTATTTCACAGCGTTTGAAGCTCTTCATATTTTTCACACCTTTTGAAGCTCTTCATATTTTTCACGGCTTATTAGGCTCTTGGTGTTTTTGAACACCGTTTCATGCTCCTCCTATTTTTCAGACCGTTTCATGCTCCTCAAATTGTTGACACCTTTTGAAGCTCTTCATATTTTTCACACCTTTTCAAGTTATTCATGGTTTTCAACACCGCTTCATGATCCTTCTATTTTTCAGAGCGTTTCATGCTCCTCATATTTTTGACACCTTTTCAAACTCTTCATATATTTCACACCTTTTGAGGCTCTTCATGTTTTTGAACACCGCTTCATGCTCCTCCTATTTTTCAGACCGTTTCATGCTCCTCATGTATTTCACAGCGTTTGAAGCTCTTCATATATTTCACACCTTTTGAAACTCTTCATATATTTCACAGCTTTTCAGGCTCTTCATGTTTTTGAACACCGTTTCATGCTCCTCCTATTTTTCAGACCGTTTCATGCTCCTCTTTATTTCAGACCGTTTCATGCTCCTCATATTTTTGGCACCTTTTGAAGTTCTTCATATATTTCACACCTTTTCAGGTTCTTCATATTTTTCAACACCGCTTCTTGCTCCTCCTATTTTTCAGACCGTTTCATGCTCCTCATATTTTTGACACCTTTTGAAGCTCCACATATTTTTCACACCTTTTTAGGCACTTCATGTTTTTCTAAACCACTTCATGGTCCTCCTATTTTTCAGACCGTTTCATGCTCCTCATATTTTTGACACCTTTTGAAGCTCTTCATATTTTTCATAACTTTTCAGTCTCTTCATGGTTTTGAACACCATTTCATGCTACTCCTATTTTCCAGACCATTTCATGCCCCTCATATTTTTGACACCATTTGAATCTCTTCATATATCACACCTTTTCAGGCTCTTCATGATTTGAACAGCATTTCATGCTCCTCCTATTTTCCAGACCATTTCTTGCTCCTCACATTTTGACACCTTTTGAAGCTCTTCATATTTTTCTCACCTTTTCAGTCTCTTCATGTTTTTCAACACCGCTTCATGCTCCTCCTATACTTCAGACCGTTTCATGCTCCTCATATTTTTGACACTTTTTGAAGCTCTTCATATTTTTCACACCTTTTCATGCTCTTCATGTTTTTCAACACCGTTTCAAGTTCGTCCTATTTTTGACATCTTTTGAATCTCTTCGTATTTTTCACATCTTTTCAGGCTCTTCACGTTTTTGATCACCGTTTCTCTCTCCTGATATTTTTGACACCTTTTGAAGCTCTTCATATATTTCACAACTTTTCAGGCTCTTCATGTTTTTCAACACTGCTTCATGCTCCTCCTACTTTTCAGATCATGTCATGCTCCTCATACTTTTGACAGGTTTAGAAGCTCTTCATGTTTTTCACACCTTTTCAATCTCTTCATGTTTTGAATACCGTTTCATGCTCCTCCTGTTTTTCCGAACGTTTCATGCTCCTCATATTTTTGACACCTGTTGAAGCTCTTCATATTTTTCACACCTTTTCAGCCTCTTCATGTTTTTCAACACCAGTTAATGTTCCTCCTATTTTTCAGACCGTTTCATGCTCCTCATATTTTTGACAACTTATGAAGCTCCTCATATTTTTCACACCGTTTGAAGCTCTTCATATTTTTCACACCTTTTGAAGCTCTTCATATTTTTCACAGCTTTTCAGGCTCTTCATGTTTTTGAACACCGCTTCATGCTCCTCCTATTTTTCAGACCGTTTCATGCTCCTCATGTATTTCACACCTTTTGAAGCTCTTCATATTTTTCACACCTTTTCATGCTCTTCATGTTTTTCAACACCGTTTCAAGTTCGTCCTATTTTTGACATCTTTTGAATCTCTTCGTATTTTTCACATCTTTTCAGGCTCTTCACGTTTTTGATCACCGTTTCTCTCTCCTGATATTTTTGACACCTTTTGAAGCTCTTCATATATTTCACAACTTTTCAGGCTCTTCATGTTTTTCAACACTGCTTCATGCTCCTCCTACTTTTCAGATCATGTCATGCTCCTCATACTTTGACAGGTTTTGAAGCTCTTCATGTTTTTCACACCTTTTCAAGCTCTTCATGTTTTGAATACCGTTTCATGCTCCTCCTGTTTTTCCGAACGTTTCATGCTCCTCATATTTTTGACACCTGTTGAAGCTCTTCATATTTTTCACACCTTTTCAGCCTCTTCATGTTTTTCAACACCAGTTAATGTTCCTCCTATTTTTCAGACCGTTTCATGCTCCTCATATTTTTGACAACTTATGAAGCTCCTCATATTTTTCACACCGTTTGAAGCTCTTCATATTTTTCACACCTTTTGAAGCTCTTCATATTTTTCACAGCTTTTCAGGCTCTTCATGTTTTTGAACACCGCTTCATGCTCCTCCTATTTTTCAGACCGTTTCATGCTCCTCATGTATTTCACACCTTTTGAAGCTCTTCATATTTTTCACACCTTTTCAGGCTCTTCATGTTTTTCAACACCGCTTCATGCTCCTTCTCTTTTTCAGACCATTTCATGCTCCTTTTATTTTTGACACCTTTTGAAGCTCTTCTTATTTTTCACACCTTTTCAGGTTCTTCATGTTTTTCAACACCGCTTCATGCTCCTCCTCTTTTTCACACCATTTCATGCTCATCTCATTTTTTACAGATTTTGAAGCTCTTCATATTTTTCACACCTTTTGAAGCTCTTCATATTTTTCACACCTTTTCAGGCTCTTCATGTATTTGAACACCGTTTCATGCTCCTCCTATTTTTCAGACTGTTTCATGCTCCTCATATATTTGACACATTTTGAAGGTCTTCATATTTTTCACACCTTTTCAGGCTCTTCATGCTTTTGAACACCGCTTCAACCTCCTCCTATTTTTCAAACCGTTTCGTGTTCCTCATGTATTTCACACCTTTTGAAGCTCTTCATATATTTCACACCTTTTCAAGCTCTTCATGTTTTGAATGCTGTTTCATGCTCCTCCTATTTTTCAGACCGTTTCATGCTCCTCATATTTTGACACCTTTTGAAACTCCCCATATTTTTCACACCTTTTGAAACTCTTCATATATTTCACACTTTTTCAAACTCTTCATGTTTTTCAACACCACTCCATGCTCTTCCTATTTTTCAGACCTTTTGATGCTCATCTCATTTTTGACACCTTTTGAAGCTCTTCATATTTTTGACACCTTTTGTAGCTCTTCATATTTTTCACACCTTTTCAGGTTCTTCATGTTTTTCAACACGCTTCATGCTCCTCCTATTTTTCAGACCGTTTCATTCTCCTCATCTTTTTGACAAGTTTTGAAACTCTTCATATATTTCATACTTCTTCAGGCTCTTCATGTTTTTCAACACCGCTTCATGCTTCTCCTATTTTTCAGACAGTTAGAAGCTCCTCATATTTTTGACACCTTTTGAAGCTCTTCATATTTTTCACACCTTTTCAGGCTCTTCATGTTTTTCAACACCACTTCATACTCCTACTATTTTTCAGACCGTTTCATGGTCCCCATATTTTTGACACCTTTTGAAGCTCTTCACATTTTTCACACCATTTCAGTCTCTTCATGTTTTTCAACACCGCTTCATGCTCCTCCATTTTTTCAGACCGTTTCATGCTCCTCATATTTTTCACACTTTTTGAAGCTCGTCATATATTTCACACCTTTTCAGGCTCTTCATGTTTTTGAACACCGTTTCATGCTGCTCCTATTTTTCAGACCGTTTAATGCTCCTCGTAATTTTGACACCTTTTGAAGCTCTTCATATTTTTCCCACCTTTTCAGGCTCTTCATATTTTTCAACACCGCTTCATGCTCCTACGTTTTTTCAGACCGTTTCATGCTCCTCATATTTTTCACACTTTTTGAAGCTCTTCATATATTTCACACCTTTTTAATCTCTTCATGTTTTTGAACACTGTTTCATGCTGCTCCTATTTTTCAGACCATTTCATGCTCCTCATATTTTTGACACCTTTTGAAGCTCCCCATATTTTTCACACCTTTTGAAGCTCTTCATATTTTTCACACCTTTTGAAGCTCTTCATATTTTTCACACCTTTTGAAGCTCTTCATATTTTTCACAGCTTTTCAGGCTCTTCATGTTTTTGAACACCGCTTCAGGCTCCTCCTATTTTTCAGACCATTTCATGCTCCTTTTATTTTTGACACCTTTTGAAGCTCTTCATATTTTTCACACCTTTTCAGGTTCTTCATGTTTTTCAACACCGCTTCATGCTCCTCCTATTTTTCAGACCGTTTCATCCTCCTCATGTATTTCACACCTTTTGAAGCTCTTTATATTTTTCACACCTTTTCAGGCTCTTCATGTTTTTCAACACCGCTTCATGCTCCTCCTCTTTTTCAGACCATTTCATGCTCCATTTATTTTTGACACCTTTTGAAGCTCTTCATATTTTTCACACTTTTTCAGGCTCTTCATGTTTTTCAACACCACATCATGCTCCTCCTATTTTTCAGACCATTTCATGGTCCCCATATTTTTGACACCTTTTGAAGCTCTTCATATTTTTCACATCATTTCAGTCTCTTCATGTTTTTCATCACCGCTTCATGCTCTTCCAATTTTTCAGAACGTTTCATGCTCCTCATATTTTTCATACTTTTTGAAGCTCTTCATATATTTCACACCTTTTCATGCTCTTCATGTTTTTCACACCTTTTCAGGCACTTCATGTTTTTCAACACCGCTTCATGCTCCTCCTATTTTTCAGACCGTTTCATGGTCCCCATATTTTTGACACCTTTTGAAGCTCTTCATATTTTTCACACTTTTTAAGGCTCTTCATGTTTTTCAACACCACTTCATGCTCCTCCTATTTTTCAGACCGTTTCATGGTCCCCATATTTTTGACACCTTTTGAAGCTCTTCATATTTTTCACATCATTTCAGTCTCTTCATGTTTTTCATCACCGCTTCATGCTCCTCCAATTTTTCAGAACGTTTCATGCTCCTCATATTTTCCATACATTTTGAAGCTCTTCATATATTTCACACCTTTTCATGCTCTTCATGTTTTTCACATCTTTTCAGGCTCTTCATGTTATTCAACACTTCTTCATGCTCCTCCTATTTTTCAGACCTTTTAATTCTCCTCATATTTTTCACACATTTTGAAGCTCTTCATATATTTCACATCTTTTCAGGCTCCTCATGTTTTACAGCACCGCTTCATGCTCTTCATATTTTCAGACCGTTTCATGCTCCTCATATATTTGACACCTTTTGAAGCTTTTCAGATTTTTTTACCTCTTTTCAGGCTCTTCATGTTTTTGAACACCGTTGGATGCTCCTCCTATTTTTCAGACCGATTCATGCTCCTCATATTTTTCACACCTATTGAAGCTCTTCATATTTTTCACACCTTTAAGGCTCTTCATGTTTTTGAACACCGTTTCATGCTCCTCCTATTTTTCAGACTGTTTCATGCTCCTCATGTATTTCACACCTTTTGAAGCTCTTCATATTTTGCACACCTTTTCAGGCTCTTCATGTTTTTCAGCTCCACTTCATGCTCCTCCTATTTTTCAGACCGTTTCATGCTGCTCTCATTTTTTACAACTTTTGAAGCTCTTCATATTTTGCACACCTTTTCAGGCTCTTCATGTTTTTCAGCACCAGTTCATGCTCCTCCTATTTTTCAGACCGTTTCATGATCCTCATGTTCTTGACACTTTTTGAAGCTCTTCATATATTTCTCACCTTTTCAGGCTCTTCATGTTTTTGAACACCGCTTCATGCTCCTCCTATTTTTCAGACCGTTTAATTCTCCTCATGTATTTCACACCTTTTGAAGCTCTTCATATTTTTCACACCTTTTTATGCTCTTCATGTTTTTGAACACCATTTCATGCTCCTCCTATTTTGCAGACCGTTTCATTCTCCTCATATTTTCACACCTTTTGAAGCTCTTCATATATTTCACACCTTTTCAGGCTTTTTAATTTTTTCAAAACCACTTCATGCTCCTCCTATTTTTCAGACCGTTTCATGCTCATCTCATTTTGACACCTTTTGAAGCTCTTCATATTTTTCACACCTTTTGAAGCTCTTCATATTTTTCATATTTTTGAAGCTCTTCATATTTTCACACGTTTTCAGACTCTTCATGTTTTTCAACATCACTTCATGCTCCTGCTATTTTTCAAACCGTTTCATGCTCCTCATATTTTTGACAGGTTTTGAGGCTTTTCATATTTTTCACACCTTTTCAGGCTCTTCATGTTTTTGAACACCGTTCATAATCCTCCTATTTTTCAGACCGTTTCATGCTACTCCTATTTTTGACACCTTTTGAAGCTCTTCATATTTTTCACACCTTTTCAGGCTCTTCATGTTTTTCAACACTGCTTCATGCTCCTCCTATTTTTCAGACCGTTTCTTGGACCTCATATTTTTCACACCTTTTGAAGCTCTTCATATATTTCACACCTTTTCAGGCTCTTCACGTTTTTCAACACCACTTCATATTGCTCGTATTTTTAAGACCGTTTCATGCTCCTCATATTTTTGACACCTTTAGACGCTCTTCATATTTTTCACACCTTTTCAGGCTCTTCATGTTTTTCAACACCGCTTCATGCTCCTCTTCTTTTTCAGACCGTTTCATGCTCCTCATATTTTTGACACCTTTTTAAGCTCTTCATATTTTTCACACCTTTTCAGGCTCTTCATGTTTTTGAACACCATTTCATGCTCCTCCTATTTTGCAGACCGTTTCATGCTCATCTCATTTTGACACCTTTTGAAGCTCTTCATATTTTTCACACCTTTTGAAGCTCTTCATATTTTTCATATTTTTGAAGCTCTTCATATTTTCACACGTTTTCAGACTCTTCATGTTTTTCAACACGGCTTCATGCTCCTCCTATTTTTCAAGCTGTATCATGCTCCTCATATTTTTCACACCTTTTGAAGCTCTTCATATTTTTCACACCTTTACAGGCTCTTCTTGTTTTTGAACACCACTTCATGCTATTTCTATTTTTCAGAAAGTTTCATTCTCCTCATGTATTTCACACCTTTTGAAGCTCTTCCTATTTTTCACACTTTTCCAGGCTCTTCATGTTTTTGAACACCGCTTCATGCTCCTTCTATTTTTCAGATCATTTCATGCTCCCCCTCTTTTTGAGACCGTTTCATGCTCCTCATATTTTGACACGTTTTGAAGCTCTTCATATTTTTCACACGTTTTCAGGCTCTTCTTGGTTTTCAAGACCGCTTCATGCTCCTCCTATTTTTCAGAGAGTTTCATGCTCCTCATATTTTTCAGGACTTTTCATGCACCTCTTATTATTGACAACTTTTGAAGCTCTTCATATTTTTCACACCTTTTGAAGCTCTTCATGTTTTTCAACAGCGTTTCATGCTCCTCCTATTTTTCAGACCGTTTCATGCTCCTCATATTTTTGACACCTTTTGAAGCTCTTCATATTTTTTACAACTTTTCAGGATCTTCATGTTTTTGAACACAACTTCATGCTCCTCCTATTTTTTAGACCTTTTCATGCTCCTCATATTTTTCACATCTTTTGAAGCTCTTTGTATTTTTCACACCTTTCCAGGCTCTTCATGTTTTTGAACACCGCTTCATGCTTCTCCTATTTTAGAGACCGATTCATTCTCCTCATGTATTTCACACCTTTTGAAGCTCTTCCTATTTTTCACACCTTTTCAGGCTCTTCATGTTTTTGAACACCGCTTCATGCTCCTCCTATATTTCAGACCGTTTCATGCTCCTCATATTTTTGAAACCTTTTGAAGCTCTTCATATTTTTCACACCTTTCCAGGCTCTTCATGTTTTTGAACCCCGCTTCATGCTCCTTCTATTTTTCAGATCATTTCATGCTCCCCCTATTTTTGAGACCATTCCATGCTCCTCATATTTTGACACGTTTTGAAGCTCTTCATATTTTTCACTCCTTTCCAGGCTCTTCATGTTTTTGAACACCGTTTAATGCTCCTCCTATTTTTCAGACCGTTTCATGCTCTTCCTATTTTTCAGACGGTTTCATGCTCCTCCTATTTTTCAGACCGTTTCATTATCCTCATATATTTGACACATTTTGAAGCTCTTCCTATTTTTCCACACCTGTTCAGGCTTTTCATGTTTTTTCACACCGTTTAATGCTCCTCCTATTTTTCAGACCGTTTCATGCTCATCTCATTTTTGACACCTTTTGAAGCTCTCCATAATTTCCACACCTTTTCAGGCTCTTTATATTTTTCGCACCTTTTCAGGCTCTTCATTTGTTGAACACAGCTTCATGCTCCTGCTATTTTTCAGACCGTTTCATGCTCATCTCATTTGACAGCTTTTGAAGCTCTTCATATTTTTCACACCTTTTGAAGCTGTTCATCTTTTTCACACCTTTTCAGGCTCTTCATGTTTTTGAACACCGCTTCATGCTCCTCCTATATTTCAGACCGTTTCTTGCTCCTCATATTTTTGAAACCTTTTGAAGCTCTTCACATTTTTCACACCTTTTCAGGCTCTTCATGTTTTTGAACACCGTTTCATGCTCCGCCTATTTTACAGACCGTTTCATTCTCCTCATATTTTTGACACCTTTTGAAGCTCTTCATATTTTTCACACCTTTTGAAGCTCTTCATATTTTTCACACCTTTTCAGGCTCTTCATGTTTTTCAACACCGCTTCATGCTCCTGCTATTTTTCAGACCGTTTCATACTCCTCATATTTTTGACATTTTTTAAGGCTCTTCATATTTTTCACACCTTTTCAGGCTCTTCATGTTTTTGAACACGGTTTCATGATCCTCCTATTTTTCAGACAGTTTCATGCTCCTCATATTTTTGACACCTTTTAAACCTCTTCATATTTTTCACACCTTTTCAGGCTCTTCATGTTTTTCAACACCGGTTCATGCTCCTCCTCTTTTTCCGAAAGTTTCATGCTCCTCATATTTTTGAAACCTTTTGAAGCTCTTCATATTTTTCTCACATTTTCAGGCTCTTCCTGTTTTTCAACACCATTTCATGCTCCTCTTATTTTTCAGACCGTTTCATGTTGCTCCTATTTTTCAGACCGTTTCATGATCCTCATATTTTTGAAACCTTTTGAAGCTCTTCATATTTTTCACACATTTTCAAGCTCTTCAAGATTTTCAACAACGCTTCATGCTCCTCCTTTTTTTCAGACCGTTTCATGCTCATCTCATTTTTGACAGCTTTTGAAGCTCTTCATATTTTTCACACCTTTTCAGGCTCTTCATGTTTTTGAACACCGCTTCATGCTCCTCCTTTTTTTCAGACCGTTTCTTTCTCCTCATATATTTGACAGTTTTTGAAGCTCTTCATATTTTTCACACCTTTTCAGGCTCTTCATGTTTTTGAACACCGATCCATGCTCTTACAATTTTTCAGACCGTTTCATGCTCCTCATATTTTTCACAGCTTTTGAAGCTCTTCATATTTTTCACACCTTTTCAGGCTCTTCAGGTTTTTCAGCTCCACTTCATGCTCCTCCTATTTTTCAGACCGTTTCATGCTGCTCAAATTTTTTACACCTTTTGAAGCTCTTCATATTTTTCACACCTTTTCAGGTTCTTCATGTTTTTGAACACAGCTTCATGCTCCTCCTATTTTTCAGATCGTTTCATGCTCCTCCTATTTTCCGACCGTTTCTTGCTCCTCATATGTTTGACACTTTTTGAAGCTCTTCATATTTTTCACACCTTTTCTGGCTCTTCATGTTTTTGAACACAGCTTCATGCTCCTCCTATTTTTCAGACCGTTTCATGCTCGTCATATTTTTCACACCTTTTAAAGCTCTTCATATTTTTTACACCTTTTCAGGCTCTTCATGTTTTTCCGCACCAGGTCATGCGCCTCCTATTTTTCAGACCGTTTCATGCTCATCTCATTTTTTACACCTTTTCAAGCTCTTCATATTTTGCACACCTTTTCAGGCTCTTCATGTTTTTCAACACAGCTTCATGCCTCTCCTATTTTTCAGATCGTTTCATGCTCCTCCTTTTTTTCAGACCGTTTCATGCTCATCTCATTTTTGACAGCTTTTGAAACTCTTCATATTTTTCACACCTTTTCAGGCTCTTCATGTTTTTGAACACCGCTTCATGTTCCTCCTTTTTTTCAGACCGTTTCTTTCTCCTCATATATTTGACACTTTTTGAAGCTCTTCATATTTTTCACACCTTTTCAGGCTCTTCATGTTTTTGAACACCGATCCATGCTCCTCCTATTTTTCAGACCGTTTCATGCTCCTCATATTTTTCACACCTTTTGAAGCTCTTCATATTTTTCACACCTTTTCAGGCTCTACAGGTTTTTCAGCTCCACTTCATGCTCCTCCTATTTTTCAGACCGTTTCAGCTGCTCAAATTTTTTACACCTTTTGAAGCTCTTCATATTTTTCACACCTTTTGAGGCTCTTCATGTTTTTGAACACAGCTTCATGCTCCTCCTATTTTTCAGATCGTTTCATGCTCCTCCTATTTTCCGACCGTTTCTTGCTCTTCATATTTTCCCACCTTTTCTGGCTCTTCATGTTTTTCAGCACCAGTTCATGCTCCTCCTATTTTTCAGACCGTTTCATGCTCATCTCATTTTTTACACCTTTTGAAGCTCTTCATATTTTCCAAACCTTTTCAGGCTCTTCATGTTTTTCAACAGAGCTTCATGCTCCTCCTATTTTTCAGATCGTTTCATGCTACTCCTATTTTTCAGACCGTTTCTTGCTCCTCATATTTTTGACACTTTTTGAAGCTCTTCATATTTTTCACACCTTTTCTGGCTCTTCATGTTTTTGAACACAGCTTCATGCTCCTCCTATTTTTCAGACCGTTTCATTCTCCTCAAGTTTTTGACACATGTTTAAGCTCTTCACATTTTTCACACCATTTCAGGCTCTTCACGATTTTCAACACCGCTTCATGACCCTCCTATTTTTCAGACCGTTGCATGCTCCTCATGTTTTTGACGCGTTTTGAAGCTCTTCATATTTTTCACACCTTTTTAGGCTCTTTATGTTTTTCAACACCACTTCATGCTCCTCCTATTTTTCAGACCGTTTCATGCTCCTCATGTTTTTGACACCTTTTGAAGCTCTTCATATTTTTCACACCTTTCAGGCTCTTCATATTTTTGAACACCGTTTCATGCTCCTCCTATTTTTCAGACCGTTTCATGCTCCTCATATTTTTGACACCTTTTGAAGCGCTTCATATTTTTCACACCTTTTCAGGCTCTTCATGTTTTTCAAAACCGCTTCATGCTCCTCGTATTCTTCAGAAATTTTCATGATCCTCATATATTTGACATCTTTTGAAGCTCTGCATGTTTTTCACACCTTCTCAGACTCTTCATGTTTTTCAACACCGCTTCATACTCCTCCTATTTTTCAGACTGTTTCATGCTTTTCATATTTTTCACAACTTTTGAAGCTCTTCATATTTTTCACACCTTTTCAACTCTTCATGTTTTCGAACACCGCTTCACGCTCCTCCTATTTTTCAGACCGTTGCATGCTCCTCATGTTTTTGACGCGTTTTGAAGCTCTTCATATTTTTCACACCTTTTTAGGCTCTTTATGTTTTTCAACACCACTTCATGCTCCTCCTATTTTTCAGACCGTTTCATGCTCCTCATGTTTTTGACACCTTTTGAAGCTCTTCATATTTTTCACACCTTTCAGGCTCTTCATATTTTTGAACACCGTTTCATGCTCCTCCTATTTTTCAGACCGTTTCATGCTCCTCATATTTTTGACACCTTTTGAAGCGCTTCATATTTTTCACACCTTTTCAGGCTCTTCATGTTTTTCAAAACCGCTTCATGCTCCTCGTATTCTTCAGAAATTTTCATGATCCTCATATATTTGACATCTTTTGAAGCTCTGCATGTTTTTCACACCTTCTCAGACTCTTCATGTTTTTCAACACCGCTTCATACTCCTCCTATTTTTCAGACTGTTTCATGCTTTTCATATTTTTCACAACTTTTGAAGCTCTTCATATTTTTCACACCTTTTCAACTCTTCATGTTTTCGAACACCGCTTCACGCTCCTCCTATTTTTCAGACCGTTTCATGCTCCTCAAATTTTTGAGACCTTTTGAAGCTCTTCATATTTTTTCCACCTTTTCAGGCTCTTCATTTTTGTGAACTCCGCTTCATGTTCCTCCTATTTTTCAGACCGTGTCATGCTCCTCAAATTTTTGACACCTTTTGAAGCTCTTCATATTTTTCACACATTTTCAGGCTCTTCATGTTTTTCAATACCACTTCATGCTCCTCTATTTTTCAGACCGTTTCATGCTCCTCATATATTTCACATATTTTCAGGCTCTTCACGTTTTTGAACACCGCTTCATGATCCTCCTATTTTTCAGAACGTTTCATACTCCTCATATTTTTCACACCTTTTGAAGCTCTTCATATTTTTCACACCTTTTCAGGCTCTTCATGCTTTTGAACACCGCTTCATGTTCCTTCTATTTTTCAGAACGTTTCATGTTCCTATTATTTTTGACATCTTTTGAAGCTCTTCATATATTTCACACCTTTTCATGCGCTTCATGTTTTTCAACATCGCTTCATGCTCCTCCTATTTTTCAGCCCGTCTCATGCTACTCATATTTTTGACACCTTTTAAAGCTCTTCCTATTTTTCAAACCTTTTCATGCTCTTCACGTTTTTGAACACCGCTTCATGATCCTCCTATTTTTCAGACCGTTTCATGCTCCTCATGTATTTCACACCTTTTGAAGCTCTTCATATATTTCACACCTTTTCATGCTCTTCATTTTTTCAACACTGTTTCATGCTTCTCCTATTTTTAAAACCGTTTCATGCTCCTCATATTTTGACAGCTTTTGAAGCTCTTAATATTTTTCAAACATTTTCAGGTTCTTCATGTTTTTGAACACCGCATCATGCTCCTCCTATTTTTCAGACCGTTTCATGCTCCTCATAATTTTCAAACTTTTTGAAGCTCTTCATATTTTTTACACCTTTTCAGGCTGTTCATGTTTTTCAACACTGTTTCATGCTCCTCCTATTTTTCAGACCTTTTCATGCTCCTCATATTTTGACACGTTTCGAGGCTCTTCATATATTTCCCACCTTTTCAGGCCCTTCTTGTTTTTGAACACCATTTTATGTTCCTCCTATTTTTCAGACAGTTTCATGCTCCTAATATTTTTGATACCTTTTGAAGCCCTTCATATCTTTCACACCTTTTCAGGCTCTTCATTTTTTTGAACAGCGCTTCATGCTCCATTTATTTTTCAGACCGTTTCATGCTCCTCATATTTTTCACACCTGTTGAAGCTCCTCGTATTTTTCACACCTTTTGAAGCTCTTCATATATTTCACACTTTTTCAGGCGTTTCATGTTTTTCACAACCGCTTCATGCTCCTCTTATTTTTCAGACCGTTTCATGCTCCTCATATTTTTGACACCTTTTGAAGCTCTTCATGTATTTCATAACTTTTCAGGCTCTTCATGTTTTTCAACACCGCTTCATGCTCCTCCAATTTTCAGATCGTTTCATGCTCCTCATATTTTTGACACCTTTTGAAGCTCTACATATTTTACACAACTTGTGAGGCTCTTCATGTTTTTGAACACTGCTTCATGCTCCTCCTGTTTTTCAGACCGTTTCATGCTCTCTCATTTCTGACACCTTTTGAAGGTCTTCATATATTTCACACCTTTTCAGGCTCGTCATGTTTCTCAACACCGCTTCATGCTCATCCTATTTTTCAGACCTTTCATGCTCCTCTCATTTCTGACACCTTTTGAAGCTCTTCATATTTTTCACACCGATTCAAGCTCTTCATATTTTTCAAACGTTTTCAGGCTCTTCATGTTTTTGAACACCGCTTCTTGCTCCTCTTATTTTTCAGACCGTTTCATACTCCTCATATTTTTTACACCTTTTGAAGCTCTTCATATTTTTCACACCTTTTCAGGCTCTTCATATTTTTCAACACCGCTTCATGCTCCTCCTATTTTTCAGACCGTTTCATGCTCCTCATATTTGGACACCTTTTGAAGCTCTTCATATATTTCACACCTTTTCAGGCTCTTCATATTTTTCAACACCGTTTTAAGCTCGTCCCATTTTCTAGACCATTGCATGCTTCTCATAATTTTGACACATTTTGAAACTCTTCATATACTTCACACCTTTTCAGGCTCTACGTGTTTTTTAACAGCGCTTCATGCTCCTCCTATTTTTCAGACCGTTTCCTGCTCCTCATATTTTTGACATCTTTTGAAGCTCTTCATATTTTTCACATCTTTTCAGGCTCTTCATGTATTTGAACACGGCTTCAAGCTCCTCCTATTTTTCAGTCAGTTTCATGCTCCTCATATATTTGACACCTTTTGAAGCTCTACATATTTTACACAACTTGTCAGGCTCTTCATGTTTTTGAACACTGCTTGATGCTCCTCCTATTTTTCAGACCGTTTAATGTTCCTCATATTTTTCACACTTTTTGAAGCTCTTCATATTTTTCACAGCTTTTTAGGCTCTTCACGATTTTCATCACCGCTTCATGCTCCTCCTATTTTTCAGACCGTTTCATGCTCCTCATGTATTTCACACCTTTTGAAGCTCTGCATATTTTTCACAACTTTTCAGGCTCTTCATGTTTTTCAACACCGCTTCTTGATCCTCCTATTTTTCAGACCGTTTCATGCTCCTAATATGTTTGACACCTTTTGAAGCTCGTCATATTTTTCACACCTTTTCAGGCTCTTCATGTTTTTGAACATCGCTTCATGCTTCTCCTATTTTTTAGACCGTTTCATGCTCCTCATGAATTTCAAACCTTTTGAAGCTGTTCATATTTTTCACACCTTTTAAGCTTTTCATATTTTTCACACCTTTCCAGGCTCTTCATGTTTTTGAACACTGCTTCATGCTCCTCCTATTCTTCAGACTGTTTCATGCTCCTCATATTTTTCACACCTTTTGAAGCTCATTATATATTTCATACCTTTTCAGGCACTTCATGTTCTTCAACACCACTTCATGCTCCTCCTATTTTTCAGACCGCTTCATGCTCATCTCATTTTTTACACCTTTTGAAGCTCTTCATATTTTTCACACGTTTTCAGGCTCTGCATGTTTTCCAACTCCACTTCATGCTCCTCCTATTTATCTGACCGATTCATGCTCCTCAAATTTTTAACACGTTTTGAAGCTCTTCATATTTTTCACAACTTTTCAGGCTCTTCATGTATTTCAACACTGTTTAATGCTCCTCCTATTTTCAGACCGTATCATGCTCCTCATGTATTTTACACCTTTTGAAGCTCTTCATATTTTTCACACCTTTTCAGGCTCTTCATATTTTTCAACACCGCTTCATGCTCCTCCTATTTTTCAGACCGTTTCATGCTCCTCATATTTGGACACCTTTTGAAGCTCTTCATATATTTCACACCTTTTCAGGCTCTTCATATTTTTCAACACCGTTTTAAGCTCGTCCCATTTTCTAGACCATTGCATGCTTCTCATAATTTTGACACATTTTGAAACTCTTCATATACTTCACACCTTTTCAGGCTCTACGTGTTTTTTAACAGCGCTTCATGCTCCTCCTATTTTTCAGACCGTTTCCTGCTCCTCATATTTTTGACATCTTTTGAAGCTCTTCATATTTTTCACATCTTTTCAGGCTCTTCATGTATTTGAACACGGCTTCAAGCTCCTCCTATTTTTCAGTCAGTTTCATGCTCCTCATATATTTGACACCTTTTGAAGCTCTACATATTTTACACAACTTGTCAGGCTCTTCATGTTTTTGAACACTGCTTGATGCTCCTCCTATTTTTCAGACCGTTTAATGTTCCTCATATTTTTCACACTTTTTGAAGCTCTTCATATTTTTCACAGCTTTTTAGGCTCTTCACGATTTTCATCACCGCTTCATGCTCCTCCTATTTTTCAGACCGTTTCATGCTCCTCATGTATTTCACACCTTTTGAAGCTCTGCATATTTTTCACAACTTTTCAGGCTCTTCATGTTTTTCAACACCGCTTCTTGATCCTCCTATTTTTCAGACCGTTTCATGCTCCTAATATGTTTGACACCTTTTGAAGCTCGTCATATTTTTCACACCTTTTCAGGCTCTTCATGTTTTTGAACATCGCTTCATGCTTCTCCTATTTTTTAGACCGTTTCATGCTCCTCATGAATTTCAAACCTTTTGAAGCTGTTCATATTTTTCACACCTTTTAAGCTTTTCATATTTTTCACACCTTTCCAGGCTCTTCATGTTTTTGAACACTGCTTCATGCTCCTCCTATTCTTCAGACTGTTTCATGCTCCTCATATTTTTCACACCTTTTGAAGCTCATTATATATTTCATACCTTTTCAGGCACTTCATGTTCTTCAACACCACTTCATGCTCCTCCTATTTTTCAGACCGCTTCATGCTCATCTCATTTTTTACACCTTTTGAAGCTCTTCATATTTTTCACACGTTTTCAGGCTCTGCATGTTTTCCAACTCCACTTCATGCTCCTCCTATTTATCTGACCGATTCATGCTCCTCAAATTTTTAACACGTTTTGAAGCTCTTCATATTTTTCACAACTTTTCAGGCTCTTCATGTATTTCAACACTGTTTAATGCTCCTCCTATTTTCAGACCGTATCATGCTCCTCATGTATTTTACACCTTTTGAAGCTCTTCATATTTTTCACACCTTTTCAGGCTCTTCATGATTTTGAACACAGATTCATGCTCCATCTATTTTTCAGCCCATTTCATGCTACTCGTATTTTTGACACCTTTTGAAGCTCTTCATATTTTTCACACCTTTTCAGGCTCTTCATGTTTTAGAACACCGCTTCATGCTCCTCCTATTTTTCAGACCGTTTCATGCTCCTCTTATTTTTCACACCTTTTGAAGCTCTTCATATTTTTCACACTTTTTCAGGCTCTTCATGTTTTTGAACACCATTTCATGCTCCTCCTATTTTTCCGTCCATTTCATGCTCCTCATATTTTTGACACCTTTTGAAGCTCCCCATATTTTTCACACCTTTTGAAGCTCTTCATATATTTCACACTTATTCAGGCTCTTCATGCTTTTCATCACCACTTCATGCTCTTCCTATTTTTCAGACCTTTTCATGCTCATCTCATTTTTCACACCTTTTGAAGCTCTTCATATTTTTCACACCTTTTGAAGCTCTTCATATTTTTCACACCTTTTGAAGCTCTTTATATTTTTCACACCTTTTCAGGCTCTTCATGTTTTTCAACACCGCTTCATGATCCTCCTATTTTTCGGACCGTTTCATGCTCCTCATATTTTTGACACCTTTTGAAGCTCTTCATATTTTTCACAACTTTCAGGCTCTTCATTTTTTTGAAGACAGTTTCATGCTCCTCCAATTTTTCAGAACGTTTCATGCTCCTCATATTTTTCATACTTTTTGAAGCTCTTCATATATTTCACACCTTTTCAGGCTCTTCATGTTTTTCACACCTTTTCAGGCTCTTCATATTTTTCAACACAGCTTGATGCTCCTTCTATTTTTCAGACCGTTTCATGCTCCTCATATATTTCACACCTTTTGAAGCTCTTCATACTTTTTACACCTATTCAGGCTCTTCATCTTTTGAACAACGTTTCATGCTCCTCCTTTTTTTCAGACCGTTTCATGCTCCTCATATATTTGACACCTTTTTAAGCTCTTCATATTTTTCACACCTTCTGATGCTCTTCTTATTTTTCACACCTTTTCAGGCTTTTCATGTTTTTCACAACCGCCTCATGATCCTCATATTTTTCAGACCTTTTCATGCTCCTCATATTTTTGACACCTTTTGAATCTCTTCATATATTTCACACCTTTTCAGGCCCTTCATGTTTTTGAACACCGTTTTATGTTCCTCCTATTTTTCAGACCTTTTCATGCTCCTCATAATTTGACACCTTTTGAAGCTCCTCATATTTTTCACACATTTTCAGTCTCTTCATTTTTTTGAACACCGCTTCATGCTCCTCCTATTTTTCAGACCGTTTCAGGCTCCTCATATTTTTGACACCTTTTGAAGCTCTTCATATTTTTCACACCGTTTCAGGCTCTTCATTTTTTTGAACACCGTTTCATGCTCCTCCTATTTTTCAGACCATTTCATGCTCCTCATATTTTTCACACCTTTTGAAGCTCTTCATATTTTTCACACCTTTTCAGGCTCTTCATGTTTTTGAACACCGTTTCATGCTCCTCCTATTTTTCAGACCGTTTCATGCTCCTCATATTTTTCACACCTGTTGAAGCTCCTCGTTTTTTTCACAGCTTTGAAGCTCCTCATATATTTCACACTTTTTCAGGCGTTTCATGTTTTTCACAACCGCTACATGCTCCTCCTATTTTTCAGACCATTTCATGCTCCTCATATTTTTCACACCTTTTGAAGCTCTTCATATTTTTCACACCTTTTCAGGCTCTTCATGTTTTTGAACACCGTTTCATGCTCCTCCTATTTTTCAGACCGTTTCATGCTCCTCATATTTTTCACACCTGTTGAAGCTCCTCGTTTTTTTCACAGCTTTGAAGCTCTTCATATATTTCACACTTTTTCAGGCGTTTCATGTTTTTCACAACCGCTACATGCTCCTCCTATTTTTCAGACCATTTCATGCTCCTCATATTTTTCACACCTTTTGAAGCTCTTCATATTTTTCACACCTTTTCAGGCTCTTCATGTTTTTGAACACCGTTTCATGCTCCTCCTATTTTTCAGACCGTTTCATGCTCCTCATATTTTTCACACCTGTTGAAGCTCCTCGTTTTTTTCACAGCTTTGAAGCTCTTCATATATTTCACACTTTTTCAGGCGTTTCATGTTTTTCACAACCGCTACATGCTCCTCCTATTTTTCAGACCATTTCATGCTCCTCATATTTTTGACACCTTTTGAAGATCTTCATGTATATCACAACTTTTCAGGCTCTTCATGTTTTTCAACACCGCTTCATGCTCCTCCAATTTTCAGACCGTTTCATGCTCCTTATATTTTTGACAACTTTTGAATCTCTTCATATTTTTTACACTTTTTCACACTCATCATGTTTTTCAACACCGCTTCATGCTCCTCCTAATTTTCAGAAAGTTTCATGCTCCTCCTATTTTTGCCACCTTTTGAATCTCTTCATATATTTCACACCTTTTCAGGCTCTTCATGTTTTTCACAGCCGCTTCATGATCCTCATATTTTTCAGACCTTTTCATGCTCCTCATATTTTTGACACCTTTTGAATCTCTTCATATATTTCACACCTTTTCAGGCTCTTCATGTTTTTGAACACCGCTTCATGCTCCTCCTATTTTTCAGACCGTTTCATGCTCCTCATGTATTTCACACCTTTTGAAGCTCTTCATATATTTCACACCTTTTCATGCTCTTCATTTTTTCAACACTGTTTCATGCTTCTCCTATTTTTAAAACCGTTTCATGCTCCTCATATTTTGACAGCTTTTGAAGCTCTTAATATTTTTCAAACATTTTCAGGTTCTTCATGTTTTTGAACACCGCATCATGCTCCTCCTATTTTTCAGACCGTTTCATGCTCCTCATAATTTTCAAACTTTTTGAAGCTCTTCATATTTTTTACACCTTTTCAGGCTGTTCATGTTTTTCAACACTGTTTCATGCTCCTCCTATTTTTCAGACCTTTTCATGCTCCTCATATTTTGACACGTTTCGAGGCTCTTCATATATTTCCCACCTTTTCAGGCCCTTCTTGTTTTTGAACACCATTTTATGTTCCTCCTATTTTTCAGACAGTTTCATGCTCCTAATATTTTTGATACCTTTTGAAGCCCTTCATATCTTTCACACCTTTTCAGGCTCTTCATTTTTTTGAACAGCGCTTCATGCTCCTTTTATTTTTCAGACCGTTTCATGCTCCTCATATTTTTCACACCTGTTGAAGCTCCTCGTATTTTTCACACCTTTTGAAGCTCTTCATATATTTCACACTTTTTCAGGCGTTTCATGTTTTTCACAACCGCTTCATGCTCCTCTTATTTTTCAGACCGTTTCATGCTCCTCATATTTTTGACACCTTTTGAAGCTCTTCATGTATTTCATAACTTTTCAGGCTCTTCATGTTTTTCAACACCGCTTCATGCTCCTCCAATTTTCAGATCGTTTCATGCTCCTCATATTTTTGACACCTTTTGAAGCTCTACATATTTTACACAACTTGTGAGGCTCTTCATGTTTTTGAACACTGCTTCATGCTCCTCCTGTTTTTCAGACCGTTTCATGCTCTCTCATTTCTGACACCTTTTGAAGGTCTTCATATATTTCACACCTTTTCAGGCTCGTCATGTTTCTCAACACCGCTTCATGCTCATCCTATTTTTCAGACCTTTCATGCTCCTCTCATTTCTGACACCTTTTGAAGCTCTTCATATTTTTCACACCGATTCAAGCTCTTCATATTTTTCAAACGTTTTCAGGCTCTTCATGTTTTTGAACACCGCTTCTTGCTCCTCTTATTTTTCAGACCGTTTCATACTCCTCATATTTTTTACACCTTTTGAAGCTCTTCATATTTTTCACACCTTTTCAGTCTCTTCATATTTTTCAACACCGCTTCATGCTCCTCCTATTTTTCAGACCGTTTCATGCTCCTCATATTTGGACACCTTTTGAAGCTCTTCATATATTTCACACCTTTTCAGGCTCTTCATATTTTTCAACACCGTTTTAAGCTCGTCCCATTTTCTAGACCATTGCATGCTTCTCATAATTTTGACACATTTTGAAACTCTTCATATACTTCACACCTTTTCAGGCTCTACGTGTTTTTTAACAGCGCTTCATGCTCCTCCTATTTTTCAGACCGTTTCCTGCTCCTCATATTTTTGACATCTTTTGAAGCTCTTCATATTTTTCACATCTTTTCAGTCTCTTCATGTTTTTGAACACCACTTCATGCTCCTCCTATTTTTCAGACCGTTTCATGCTCCTCATATTTTTGACACCTTTTGAAGCTGTTCATATTTTTCACATCTTTTCAGGCTCTTCATGTATTTGAACACGGCTTCATGATCCTCCTATTTTTCAGACCTTTTCATGCTCCTCATATTTTTCAAACTTTTTGAAGGTCTTCATATTTTTCACACCTTTTCAGGCTCTTCATGTTTTTGAACATCGCTTCATTCTCCTCCTATTTTTTAGACCGTTTCATGCTCCTTATGTATTTCACACCTTTAGAAACTGTAAATATTTTTCACACATTTTGAAGCTTTTCATACTTTTCACACTTTTCCAGGCTCTTCATGTTTTTGAACACCGCTTCATGCTCCTCCTATACTTCAGACCGTTTCATGCTCCTCATATTTTTCACACCTTTTGAAGCTCATTATATATTTCACACCTTTTCAGGCACTTCATGTTCTTCAACACGACTTCATGCTCCTCCTATTTTTCAGACCGCTTCATGCTCATCTCTTTTTTCACACCTTTTTAAGCTCTTCATATTTTTCACACCTTTTGAAGCTCTTCATATTTTTCACATGTTTTCAGGCTCTTCATGTTTTTCAACTCCACTTCATGCTCCTACAATTTTTCAGACCGATTCATGCTCCTCATATTTTTGACACTTTTTGAAGCTCTTCATATTTTTCACACATTTTCAAGCTCTTCAAGTTTCTCAACAACGCTTCATGCTCCTCCTATTTTTCAAACCTTTTGAAGCTCTTCATATTTTTCACACCTTTTCAGGCTCTTCTTGTTTTTGAACACCGTTTCATGCTCCTACAATTTTTCAGACCGTTTCATGCTTCTCATATTATTGACACCTTTTGAAGCTCTTCATATTTTTCAAACCTTTTCAGGCTGTTCATGTTTTTCAACACCGCTTCATTATCCTCCTATTTTTCAGACCATTTCATGCTCCTCATATTTTTGACTCCTTTTGAAGCTCTTCATATTTTTCACACATTTTCAGGCTCTTCATGTTTCACAACAACGCTTCATGCTCCTCCTATTTTTCACACCTTTTGAAGCTCTTCGTATATTTCACACCTTTTCAGGCTCTTCGTGTTTTTGAACAGCGTTTCAAGCTCCTCCTATTTTTCAGTCCGTTTCATGCTCCTCATATATTTGACACCTTTTGAAGCTCTACATATTTTACACAACTTGTCAGGCTCTTCATGTTTTTGAACACTGCTTGATGCTCCTCCTATTTTTCAGACCGTTTAATGTTCCTCATATTTTTCACACTTTTTGAAGCTCTTCATATTTTTCACAGCTTTTTAGGCTCTTCACGATTTTCATCACCGCTTCATGCTCCTCCTATTTTTCAGACCGTTTCATGCTCCTCATGTATTTCACACCTTTTGAAGCTCTGCATATTTTTCACAACTTTTCAGGCTCTTCATGTTTTTCAACACCGCTTCTTGATCCTCCTATTTTTCAGACCGTTTCATGCTCCTAATATGTTTGACACCTTTTGAAGCTCGTCATATTTTTCACACCTTTTCAGGCTCTTCATGTTTTTGAACATCGCTTCATGCTTCTCCTATTTTTTAGACCGTTTCATGCTCCTCATGAATTTCACACCTTTTGAAGCTGTTCATATTTTTCACACCTTTTAAGCTTTTCATATTTTTCACACCTTTCCAGGCTCTTCATGTTTTTGAACACTGCTTCATGCTCCTCCTATTCTTCAGACTGTTTCATGCTCCTCATATATTTCACACCTTTTGAAGCTCATTATATATTTCATACCTTTTCAGGCACTTCATGTTCTTCAACACCACTTCATGCTCCTCCTATTTTTCAGACCGCTTCATGCTCATCTCATTTTTTACACCTTTTGAAGCTCTTCATATTTTTCACACGTTTTCAGGCTCTTCATGTTTTTCAACTCCACTTCATGCTCCTCCTATTTATCTGACCGATTCATGCTCCTCAAATTTTTAACACGTTTTGAAGCTCTTCATATTTTTCACAATTTTTCAGGCTCTTCATGTATTTCAACACTGTTTAATGCTCCTCCTATTTTCAGACCGTATCATGCTCCTCATGTATTTTACACCTTTTGAAGCTCTTCATATTTTTCACACCTTTTCAGGCTCTTCATGATTTTGAACACAGATTCATGCTCCATCTATTTTTCAGCCCATTTCATGCTACTCGTATTTTTGACACCTTTTGAAGCTCTTCATATTTTTCACACCTTTTCAGGCTCTTCATGTTTTAGAACACCGCTTCATGCTCCTCCTATTTTTCAGACCGTTTCATGCTCCTCTTATTTTTCACACCTTTTGAAGCTCTTCATATTTTTCACACTTTTTCAGGCTCTTCATGTTTTTGAACACCATTTCATGCTCCTCCTATTTTTCCGTCCATTTCATGCTCCTCATATTTTTGACACCTTTTGAAGCTCTTCATATTTTTCACAGCTTTTGAAGCTCTTCATATTTTTCACACCTTTTCAGGCTCTTCATGATTTTCAACACCGCTTCATGCACCTCCTATTTTTCAGACCGTTTCATGCTCATCTAATTTTTGACAACTTTTGAAGCTCTTCATATTTTTCATACCTTTTGAAGCTCTTCATATTTTTCACATTTTTGAAGCTCTTCTTATTTTTCTCACGGTTTCAGGCTCTTCATGGTTTTCAAGACCGCTTCATGCTCCTCCTATTTTTGAGACCATTTCATGCTCCCCATATTTTTGACACCTTTTGAAGCTCTTCATATTTTTCACACCTTTTCAGGCTCTTCATGTTTTTGAACACCGTTTCATGTTCCTCCTATTTTTCAGACCGTTTCATGCTCCTCATAATTTTGACACCTTTTGAAACTCTTCATATTTTTCACAACCTTTGAAGCTCTTCATATTTTTGACATTTTTAAAGCTCTTTGTATTTTTCACACCTTTTGAAGCTCTTCATACTTTTCACATTTTTGAAGCTCTTCATATTTTTCACACATTTTCAGGCTCTTCATGTTTTTCAACACCGCTTCATGCTCCTCCTATTTTTCAGACCGTTTCATGCTCCTCATGTATTTCACACCTTTTTAAGCTCTTCATATTTTTCACACCTTTTCAGGCTCTTCAAGTTTTTCAACACTGCTTCATGCTCCTACTATTTTTCAGACCGTTTCATGCTCCTCATGTATTTCACACCTTTTGAAGCTGTTCATATTTTTCTCACCTTTTCAGGCTCTTCATGTTTTTGAACACCGTGTCCTGCTCCTCCTATTTTTCAGACCGTATCATTCTCCTCATATTTTTGACACCTTTTGAAGCTTTTCATATTTTTCACAACTTTACAGGCTCTTCATGTTTTTGAACACCGCTTCATGCTCCTCCTATTTTTCAGACCTTATCATGCTCCTCATATTTTTCGCCCCTTTAGAAGCTCTTCATGTTTTTCACTACTTTTGAAGCTCTTCATGATTTTCACCTTTTTGAAGCTCTTCATATTTTTCACATTTTTGAAACTCTTCATATTTTTCATACGTTTTAATCCTCTTCAGGTTTTTCAACACCGCTTCACGCTCCTGCTATTTTTCAGAACGTTTCATACTCCTCATATTTTTGACTTTTTTTGAAGCTCTTCACACTTTTCACACTTTTTCAGGCTCTTCATGTTTTTGAACTCCGTTTCATGATCCTCTATTTTTCAGAACGTTTCATGCTCCTCATATTTTTGACACCATTTAATGCTCTTCATGTTTTTCACACCTTATCAGACTCTTCACGTTTTTGAACACCATTTCATCCTCCTCCTATTTTTCAGACCGTTTCATGATCCTCATATTATTGATACCTTTTGAAGATCTTCATATTTCTCACACCTTTTCAAGCTCTTCATGTTTTTGAACACCGCTTCATGCTCCTCCTGTTTTTCAGACCGTTTCATGCTCCTCATAGTTTTGACACCTTTTGAAGCTCTTCATATTTTTCACACCTTTTCAAGCTCTTCATGTTTTTGGACACCGCTTCATGCTCCTCCTATTTTTCGACGGTTTCATGCTCCTCATATTTTTCACACGTTTTGAAGCTCTTCATATTTTTCACACTTTTCAGGCTCTTCATTTTTTTCAATACCACTTCATGCTCCTCCTATTTTACAGACAGTTTCATGCTCATCTCATTTTTGACACCTTTTGTAGCTCTTCATATTTTTCACACCTTTTGAAGCTCTTCATATTTTTCACACGTTTTCAGGCTCTTCATGTTTTCCACACCGCTTCATGCTCCTCCTATTTTTCAGACCGTCTCATGCTCCTCATATTTGTCACACCTTGAAACTCTTCATATTTTTCACACCTTTTCAGGCTCTTCATGTTTTTGAACACCACTTCATGCTCCTCCAATTTTTCAGACCGTTTCATGTTCCTCATAAGTTTGACACCTTTGAAAGCTCTTCATATATCTCACACCTTTTAAGGCTCTTCCTGTTTTTCAACACCACTTCATGCTCCTCCTATTTTTCAGACCATTTCATGCTCATCTCATTTTTGACACCTTTTGAAGCTCTTCATATTTTTCACATATTTTGAAGCTCTTCATATTTTTGATACGTTTTCAGGCTCTTCATGTTTTTCAACACCGCTTCATGCTCCTCCTGTTTTTCAGACCGTTTCAAGCTCCTCATATATTTCGAAACTATTGAAGCTCTTCATATTTTTCACACCCTTTAAGGCTCTTCATGTTTTTTGACAGCGCTTCATGATCCTCCTATTTTTCAGACCGTTTCATGCTCCTCATATTTTTGACATTTTTTGAGGATGTTCGTATTTTTCAATCCTTTCCAGACTCTTCATGTCTTACAATACCGCTTCATGCTCCACCTATTTTTCAGACCGTTTCATGCTCCTCATATTTTTGACACCTTTTGAAGCTCTTCATATTTTTCACACCTTTTCAGGCTCTTCATGTTTTCAACACCACTTCATGCTCCTCCTATTTTTCAGACCGTTTCATGCTCATCTCATTTTTGTCACGTTTTGAAGCTCTTCATATTTTTCACACCTTTTGAAGCTCTTCATATTTTTCACACCTTTTCAGGCTCTTCATGTTTTTGAACACCACTTCATGCTCCTCCAATTTTTCAGACCGTTTCATGTTCCTCATAAGTTTGACACCTTTGAAAGCTCTTCATATATCTCACACCTTTTAAGGCTCTTCATGTTTTTCAACACCACTTCATGCTCCTCCTATTTTTCAGACCATTTCATGCTCATCTCATTTTTGACACCTTTTGAAGCTCTTCATATTTTTCACATATTTTGAAGCTCTTCATATTTTTGATACGTTTTCAGGCTCTTCATGTTTTTCCACACCGCTTCATGCTCCTCCTGTTTTTCAGACCGTTTCAAGCTCCTCATATATTTCAAAACTTTTGAAGCTCTTCATATTTTTCACACCCTTTAAGGC
Source organism: Dama dama (assembly GCF_033118175.1). Taxonomy (NCBI): domain Eukaryota; kingdom Metazoa; phylum Chordata; class Mammalia; order Artiodactyla; family Cervidae; genus Dama; species Dama dama. The sequence continues at coordinate 3,975,089 of NW_026870893.1, read as the reverse complement.
TCTTCATGTTTTTTGACAGCGATTCATGATCCTCCTATTTTTCAGACCGTTTCATGCTCCTCATAATTTTCCAACCTTTTGAAGCTCTTAATATTTTTGACACCTTTTCAGTCTATTCATTTTTTTCAACACCGCTTCATGCTCCTGCTATTTTTCAGACCGTTTCATGCTCCTCATGCATTTCACACCTTTTGAAGCTCTTCATATTTTTCACACCTTTTCAGGCTCTTCATGTTTTTCAACACCACTTCATGCTCCTCCTATTTTTCAGACCGTTTCATGCTCCTCATATTTTTCAAACCTTTTGAAGCTCTTCACATTTTTCACAACTTTTCAGGCTCGTCATGTTTTTCAACACCACTTCATGCTCCTCCTATTTTTCAGAACGTTTCATGCTCATCTCATTTTTGACACCTTTTGAAGCTCTTCATATTTTTCACACCTATGAAGCTCTTCATATTTTTCACACATTTTCAGGCTCTTCATGTTTTTCAACACCGCTTCATGCTCCTCCTATTTTTCAGACGGTTTCATGCTCCTCATATATTTGACACGGTTTGAGGCTCTTCATAATTTTCACACCATTCCAGGCTCTTCATGTTTTTGGACACCGCTTCATGCTCCTCCCATTTTTAAGAACGTTTCATGCTCCTCATAGTTTTGACACTTTTGAAGCTCTTCACATTTTTCACAACTTTTCAGGCTCTTCATGTTTTTGAACACCGCTTCATGCTCCTCCTATTTTTCAGAACGTTTCTTGCTCCTCATATTTTCCACACCTTTTGAAGCTCTTCATATTTTTCCCACCTTTTCAGGCTCTTCATGTTTCTCAACACAGCCTCATGCTCCTATTTTTCACACATTTTCATGCTCCTCATATTTTTGACACCTTTTGAAGCTCTTCATATTTTTCACACCTTTTCAGGCTCTTCAAGTTTTTGAACAATGTTCCAATGCTCCTCCTATTTTTCAGATCGTTTCATGCTCCTCATATTTTTCACACCTTTTGAAGCTCCTCATATTTTTGAAACTCTTCATATTTTTCACACCTTTTCAGGCTCTTCATGTTTTTCAACTCCGCTTCATGTTCCTCCTATTTTTCAGACCGTGTCATGCTCCTCATATTTTTGACACCTTTTGAAGCTCTTCATATTTTTCACAACTTTTCAGGCTCTTCATATATTTCACACCATTTCAGGCTCTTCATTTTTTCAACACCACTTCATGCTTCTCCTATTTTTCAGAACTTTTCTTGCTCATCTAATTTTTCACACCTTTTGAAGCTCTTCATATTTTTCACACCTTTTGAGGCTCTTCATATTTTTCACACCTTTTCAGGTTCTTCATGTTTTTGAACACCGTTTCATGCTCCTCCAAATTTTCAGACCGTTTCACGCTCCTCATATTTTTAACACATTTTGAAGCTCTTCATATATTTCACACCTTTTCAGGCTCTTCATGTTTTTGAACACAGCTTCATGCTCCTCCTATTTTTCAGACCGTTTCATGCTCCTCATATATTTTACAACTTTTGAAGCTATTCATATTTTTCACATCTTTTCAGGCTCTTCATGTTTTTCAACACCGCTTCATGCTCCTCCTATTTTTCAGAGAGTTTCATGCTTCTCATATTTTTGACACCTTTTGAAGCTCTTCATATTTTTCACACCTTTTCAGCTCTTCATGTTTTGAACACCGTTTCATGCTCCTCCTATTTTTCAGACCGTTTCATTCTCCTATATTTTTGACACCTTTTGAAGCTCTTCATATTTCTCACACCTTTTCAAGCTCTTCATTTTTTTCAACACCGCTTCATGCTCCTCCTATTTTTCAGCCCGTTTCGTGCTCCTCATAGTTTTGACACCTTTTCAAGCTCTTCATATGTTCACACCTTTACAGGCTATTCACGTTTTTCAACACCACTTCATGCTCCTCCTATTTTTCAGAGAGTTTCATGCTCATCATGTATTTCACACCTTTTGAAGCTTTTCATATTTTTCACACCTTTTGAAGCTTTCATATATTTCACACCTCTCCAGGCTATTCATGTTTTCAATACCACTTCATGCTACTCCTTTTTTTCCAAACCGTATCATGCTCCTCCTATTTTTGACACCTTGTGAAGCTTTTCATATTTTTCACACCTTTCAGGTTCTTCATGTTTTTCAAGACCACATCATGCTGCTCATATTTTTCAGACCGTTTCATGCTCGTCATATTTTTGACACCTTTTGAAACTCTTCATATATATCACTCCTTTTCATGCTCTTCATTTTTTGAACACCACTTCATGCTCCTCCTATTTTTCAGACCGTTTCATGCTCATCACATTTTTGACATCTTTTGAAGCTTTTCATATTTTTCACACCTTTTCAGTCTCTTCATGTTTTTCAAAAACGCTTCTTGCTCCTCCTATTTTTCAAACCGTTTCGTGCTCATCTCATTTTTGACACGTTTTGAAGCTCTTCATATTTTTCACCGCTTTTGAAGCTCTTCATATTTTTCACACGTTTTCAGGCTCTTCATGTTTTTGAACACCGCTTCTTGCGACTCCTATTTTTCAGACCGTTTCATGCTCCTCATATTTTTCACACCTTTTGAAGCTCTTCATATTTTTCACATCTTTTCAGGCTTTTCATGTTTTTCAACACCGCTTCATGCTCCTCCTATTTTTCAGACCGTTTCATGCTCCTCATATTTTTCACACCTTTTGAAGCTCTTTATATTTTTCACACCTTTTCAGGCTCTTGATGTTTTTCAACACCGCTTCATGCTCCTCCTATTTTTCAGACCGTTTCATGCTCCTCATTTATTTCACATCTTTTGAAGCTCTTCATATTTTTCACACCTTTTCAAGCTCTTCATATTTTTCCACTCCGCTTCATGCTGATCCTATTTTTCAGACCGTTTCATGCTCCTCATATTTTTGACACCTTTTGAAGCTCTTCATATTTTTCACATCTTTTCAGGCTCTGCATGTTTTTGAACACCGCTTCATGCTACTCCTATTTTTCAGACCGTTTCATGCTCCTCATATATTTGATAACGTTTGAAGCTCCTCATATTTTGCACACCTTTTCAGGATCTTCACGTTTTTCACAACCACTTCATGCTCCTCCTATTTTTCAGACCGTTTCATGCTCCTCATATTTTTGACATCTTTTGAAGCTCTTCATATTTCTCACACCTTTGCAGGCTCTTCATGTTTTTGAACACCGCTTCATGGTCCTCCTATTTTTCTGACCGTTTCATGCTCCTCATTTTTTTCACACCTTTTGAAGCTTTTCATATTTTTCACACCTTTTGAGGCTCTTCATGTTTTTGAACACCGTTTCATGCTCCTCCTATTTTTCAGACCGTTTCATGCTCCTCATATTTTTGACACCTTTTGAAGCTCTTCATATTTTTCACACCTTTTGAAGCTTTCATATATTTCACACCTCTCCAGGCTATTCATGTTTTCAATACCACTTCATGCTACTCCTTTTTTTCAAACCGTATCATGCTCCTCCTATTTTTGACACCTTGTGAAGCTTTTCATATTTTTCACACCTTTCAGGTTCTTCATGTTTTTCAAGACCACATCATGCTGCTCATATTTTTCAGACCGTTTCATGCTCGTCATATTTTTGACACCTTTTGAAACTCTTCATATATATCACTCCTTTTCACGCTCTTCATTTTTTGAACACCACTTCATGCTCCTCCTATTTTTCAGACCGTTTCATGCTCATCACATTTTTGACATTTTTTGAAGCTTTTCATATTTTTCACACCTTTTCAGTCTCTTCATGTTTTTCAAAAATGCTTCTTGCTCCTCCTATTTTTCAAACCGTTTCATGCTCATCTCATTTTTGACACGTTTTGAAGCTCTTCATATTTTTCACCGCTTTTGAAGCTCTTCATATTTTTCACACGTTTTCAGGCTCTTCATGTTTTTGAACACCGCTTCTTGCGACTCCTATTTTTCAGACCGTTTCATGCTCCTCATATTTTTCACACCTTTTGAAGCTCTTCATATTATCACACCTTTTCAGGCTTTTCATGTTTTTCAACACCGCTTCATGCTCCTCCTATTTTTCAGACCGTTTCATGCTCCTCATATTTTTCACACCTTTTGAAGCTCTTAATATTTTTCACACCTTTTCAGGCTCTTGATGTTTTTCAACACCGCTTCATGCTCCTCCTATTTTTCAGACCGTTTCATGCTCCTCATTTATTTCACACCTTTTGAAGCTCTTCATATTTTTCACACCTTTTCAAGCTCTTCATATTTTTCCACTCCGCTTCATGCTGATCCTATTTTTCAGACCGTTTCATGCTCCTCATATTTTTGACACCTTTTGAAGCTCTTCATATTTTTCACATCTTTTCAGGCTCTGCATGTTTTTGAACACCGCTTCATGCTACTCCTATTTTTCAGACCGTTTCTTGCTCCTCATATATTTGACAACGTTTCAAGCTCTTCATATTTTGCACACCTTTTCAGGATCTTCACGTTTTTCACAACCACTTCATGCTCCTCCTATTTTTCAGACCGTTTCATGCTCCTCATATTTTTGACATCTTTTGAAGCTCTTCATATTTCTCACACCTTTGCAGGCTCTTCATGTTTTTGAACACCGCTTCATGGTCCTCCTATTTTTCTGACCGTTTCATGCTCCTCATTTTTTTCACACCTTTTGAAGCTTTTCATATTTTTCACACCTTTTGAGGCTCTTCATGTTTTTGAACACCGTTTCATGCTCCTCCTATTTTTCAGACCGTTTCATGCTCCTCATATTTTTGACACCTTTTGAAGCTCTTCATATTTTTCACACCTTTTGAAGCTTTCATATATTTCACACCTCTCCAGGCTATTCATGTTTTCAATACCACTTCATGCTACTCCTTTTTTTCAAACCGTATCATGCTCCTCCTATTTTTGACACCTTGTGAAGCTTTTCATATTTTTCACACCTTTCAGGTTCTTCATGTTTTTCAAGACCACATCATGCTGCTCATATTTTTCAGACCGTTTCATGCTCGTCATATTTTTGACACCTTTTGAAACTCTTCATATATATCACTCCTTTTCACGCTCTTCATTTTTTGAACACCACTTCATGCTCCTCCTATTTTTCAGACCGTTTCATGCTCATCACATTTTTGACATTTTTTGAAGCTTTTCATATTTTTCACACCTTTTCAGTCTCTTCATGTTTTTCAAAAACGCTTCTTGCTCCTCCTATTTTTCAAACCGTTTCGTGCTCATCTCATTTTTGACACGTTTTGAAGCTCTTCATATTTTTCACCGCTTTTGAAGCTCTTCATATTTTTCACACGTTTTCAGGCTCTTCATGTTTTTGAACACCGCTTCTTGCGACTCCTATTTTTCAGACCGTTTCATGCTCCTCATATTTTTCACACCTTTTGAAGCTCTTCATATTTTTCACACCTTTTCAGGCTTTTCATGTTTTTCAACACCGCTTCATGCTCCTCCTATTTTTCAGACCGTTTCATGCTCCTCATATTTTTCACACCTTTTGAAGCTCTTTATATTTTTCACACCTTTTCAGGCTCTTGATGTTTTTCAACACCGCTTCATGCTCCTCCTATTTTTCAGACCGTGTCATGCTCCTCATTTATTTCACACCTTTTGAAGCTCTTCATATTTTTCACACCTTTTCAAGCTCTTCATATTTTTCCACTGCGCTTCATGCTGATCCTATTTTTCAGACCGTTTCATGCTCCTCATATTTTTGACACCTTTTGAAGCTCTTCATATTTTTCACGTCTTTTCAGGCTCTGCATGTTTTTGAACACCGCTTCATGCTACTCCTATTTTTCAGACCGTTTCTTGCTCCTCATATATTTGACAACGTTTGAAGCTCTTCATATTTTGCACACCTTTTCAGGATCTTCACGTTTTTCACAACCACTTCATGCTCCTCCTATTTTTCAGACCGTTTCATGCTCCTCATATTTTTGACATCTTTTGAAGCTCTTCATATTTCTCACACCTTTGCAGGCTCTTCATGTTTTTCAACACCGCTTCATGGTCCTCCTATTTTTCTGACCGTTTCATGCTCCTCATTTTTTTCACACCTTTTGAAGCTTTTCATATTTTTCACACCTTTTGAGGCTCTTCATGTTTTTGAACACCGTTTCATGCTCCTCCTATTTTTCAGACCGTTTCATGCTCCTCATATTTTTGACACCTTTTGAAGCTCTTCATATTTTTCACACCTTTTGAAGCTTTCATATATTTCACACCTCTCCAGGCTATTCATGTTTTCAATACCACTTCATGCTACTCCTTTTTTTCAAACCGTATCATGCTCCTCCTATTTTTGACACCTTGTGAAGCTTTTCATATTTTTCACACCTTTCAGGTTCTTCATGTTTTTCAAGACCACATCATGCTGCTCATATTTTTCAGACCGTTTCATGCTCGTCATATTTTTGACACCTTTTGAAACTCTTCATATATATCACTCCTTTTCACGCTCTTCATTTTTTGAACACCACTTCATGCTCCTCCTATTTTTCAGACCGTTTCATGCTCATCACATTTTTGACATTTTTTGAAGCTTTTCATATTTTTCACACCTTTTCAGTCTCTTCATGTTTTTCAAAAACGCTTCTTGCTCCTCCTATTTTTCAAACCGTTTCATGCTCATCTCATTTTTGACACGTTTTGAAGCTCTTCATATTTTTCACCGCTTTTGAAGCTCTTCATATTTTTCACACGTTTTCAGGCTCTTCATGTTTTTGAACACCGCTTCTTGCGACTCCTATTTTTCAGACCGTTTCTTGCTCCTCATATATTTGACAACGTTTCAAGCTCTTCATATTTTGCACACCTTTTCAGGATCTTCACGTTTTTCACAACCACTTCATGCTCCTCCTATTTTTCAGACCGTTTCATGCTCCTCATATTTTTGACATCTTTTGAAGCTCTTCATATTTCTCACACCTTTGCAGGCTCTTCATGTTTTTGAACACCGCTTCATGGTCCTCCTATTTTTCTGACCGTTTCATGCTCCTCATTTTTTTCACACCTTTTGAAGCTTTTCATATTTTTCACACCTTTTGAGGCTCTTCATGTTTTTGAACACCGTTTCATGCTCCTCCTATTTTTCAGACCGTTTCATGCTCCTCATATTTTTGACACCTTTTGAAGCTCTTCATATTTTTCACACCTTTTGAAGCTTTCATATATTTCACACCTCTCCAGGCTATTCATGTTTTCAATACCACTTCATGCTACTCCTTTTTTTCAAACCGTATCATGCTCCTCCTATTTTTGACACCTTGTGAAGCTTTTCATATTTTTCACACCTTTCAGGTTCTTCATGTTTTTCAAGACCACATCATGCTGCTCATATTTTTCAGACCGTTTCATGCTCGTCATATTTTTGACACCTTTTGAAACTCTTCATATATATCACTCCTTTTCACGCTCTTCATTTTTTGAACACCACTTCATGCTCCTCCTATTTTTCAGACCGTTTCATGCTCATCACATTTTTGACATTTTTTGAAGCTTTTCATATTTTTCACACCTTTTCAGTCTCTTCATGTTTTTCAAAAACGCTTCTTGCTCCTCCTATTTTTCAAACCGTTTCGTGCTCATCTCATTTTTGACACGTTTTGAAGCTCTTCATATTTTTCACCGCTTTTGAAGCTCTTCATATTTTTCACACGTTTTCAGGCTCTTCATGTTTTTGAACACCGCTTCTTGCGACTCCTATTTTTCAGACCGTTTCATGCTCCTCATATTTTTCACACCTTTTGAAGCTCTTCATATTTTTCACACCTTTTCAGGCTTTTCATGTTTTTCAACACCGCTTCATGCTCCTCCTATTTTTCAGACCGTTTCATGCTCCTCATATTTTTCACACCTTTTGAAGCTCTTTATATTTTTCACACCTTTTCAGGCTCTTGATGTTTTTCAACACCGCTTCATGCTCCTCCTATTTTTCAGACCGTGTCATGCTCCTCATTTATTTCACACCTTTTGAAGCTCTTCATATTTTTCACACCTTTTCAAGCTCTTCATATTTTTCCACTGCGCTTCATGCTGATCCTATTTTTCAGACCGTTTCATGCTCCTCATATTTTTGACACCTTTTGAAGCTCTTCATATTTTTCACGTCTTTTCAGGCTCTGCATGTTTTTGAACACCGCTTCATGCTACTCCTATTTTTCAGACCGTTTCTTGCTCCTCATATATTTGACAACGTTTGAAGCTCTTCATATTTTGCACACCTTTTCAGGATCTTCACGTTTTTCACAACCACTTCATGCTCCTCCTATTTTTCAGACCGTTTCATGCTCCTCATATTTTTGACATCTTTTGAAGCTCTTCATATTTCTCACACCTTTGCAGGCTCTTCATGTTTTTCAACACCGCTTCATGGTCCTCCTATTTTTCTGACCGTTTCATGCTCCTCATTTTTTTCACACCTTTTGAAGCTTTTCATATTTTTCACACCTTTTGAGGCTCTTCATGTTTTTGAACACCGTTTCATGCTCCTCCTATTTTTCAGACCGTTTCATGCTCCTCATATTTTTGACACCTTTTGAAGCTCTTCATATTTTTCACACCTTTTGAAGCTTTCATATATTTCACACCTCTCCAGGCTATTCATGTTTTCAATACCACTTCATGCTACTCCTTTTTTTCAAACCGTATCATGCTCCTCCTATTTTTGACACCTTGTGAAGCTTTTCATATTTTTCACACCTTTCAGGTTCTTCATGTTTTTCAAGACCACATCATGCTGCTCATATTTTTCAGACCGTTTCATGCTCGTCATATTTTTGACACCTTTTGAAACTCTTCATATATATCACTCCTTTTCACGCTCTTCATTTTTTGAACACCACTTCATGCTCCTCCTATTTTTCAGACCGTTTCATGCTCATCACATTTTTGACATTTTTTGAAGCTTTTCATATTTTTCACACCTTTTCAGTCTCTTCATGTTTTTCAAAAACGCTTCTTGCTCCTCCTATTTTTCAAACCGTTTCATGCTCATCTCATTTTTGACACGTTTTGAAGCTCTTCATATTTTTCACCGCTTTTGAAGCTCTTCATATTTTTCACACGTTTTCAGGCTCTTCATGTTTTTGAACACCGCTTCTTGCGACTCCTATTTTTCAGACCGTTTCATGCTCCTCATATTTTTCACAACTTTTGAAGCTCTTCATATTTTTCACACCTTTTCAGGCTTTTCATGTTTTTCAACACCGCTTCATGCTCCTCCTATTTTTCAGACCGTTTCATGCTCCTCATATTTTTCACACCTTTTGAAGCTCTTAATATTTTTCACACCTTTTCAGGCTCTTGATGTTTTTCAACACCGCTTCATGCTCCTCCTACTTTTCAGACCGTTTCATGCTCCTCATTTATTTCACACCTTTTGAAGCTCTTCATATTTTTCACACCTTTTCAAGCTCTTCATATTTTTCCACTCCGCTTCATGCTGATCCTATTTTTCAGACCGTTTCATGCTCCTCATATTTTTGACACCTTTTGAAGCTCTTCATATTTTTCACTTCTTTTCAGGCTCTGCATGTTTTTGAACACCGCTTCATGCTACTCCTATTTTTCAGACCGTTTCTTGCTCCTCATATATTTGACAACGTTTGAAGCTCTTCATATTTTTCACACCTTTTGAAGCTTTCATATATTTCACACCTCTCCAGGCTATTCATGTTTTCAATACCACTTCATGCTACTCCTTTTTTTCAAACCGTATCATGCTCCTCCTATTTTTGACACCTTGTGAAGCTTTTCATATTTTTCACACCTTTCAGGTTCTTCATGTTTTTCAAGACCACATCATGCTGCTCATATTTTTCAGACCGTTTCATGCTCGTCATATTTTTGACACCTTTTGAAACTCTTCATATATATCACTCCTTTTCACGCTCTTCATTTTTTGAACACCACTTCATGCTCCTCCTATTTTTCAGACCGTTTCATGCTCATCACATTTTTGACATTTTTTGAAGCTTTTCATATTTTTCACACCTTTTCAGTCTCTTCATGTTTTTCAAAAACGCTTCTTGCTCCTCCTATTTTTCAAACCGTTTCATGCTCATCTCATTTTTGACACGTTTTGAAGCTCTTCATATTTTTCACCGCTTTTGAAGCTCTTCATATTTTTCACACGTTTTCAGGCTCTTCATGTTTTTGAACACCGCTTCTTGCGACTCCTATTTTTCAGACCGTTTCATGCTCCTCATATTTTTCACACCTTTTGAAGCTCTTCATATTTTTCACACCTTTTCAGGCTTTTCATGTTTTTCAACACCGCTTCATGCTCCTCCTATTTTTCAGACCGTTTCATGCTCCTCATATTTTTCACACCTTTTGAAGCTCTTTATATTTTTCACACCTTTTCAGGCTCTTGATGTTTTTCAACACCGCTTCATGCTCCTCCTATTTTTCAGACCGTTTCATGCTCCTCATTTATTTCACACCTTTTGAAGCTCTTCATATTTTTCACACCTTTTCAAGCTCTTCATATTTTTCCACTCCGCTTCATGCTGATCCTATTTTTCAGACCGTTTCATGCTCCTCATATTTTTGACACCTTTTGAAGCTCTTCATATTTTTCACATCTTTTCAGGCTCTGCATGTTTTTGAACACCGCTTCATGCTACTCCTATTTTTCAGACCGTTTCATGCTCCTCATATATTTGACATCGTTTGAAGCTCTTCATATTTTGCACACCTTTTCAGGATCTTCACGTTTTTCACAACCACTTCATGCTCCTCCTATTTTTCAGACCGTTTCATGCTCCTCATATTTTTCACACCTTTTGAAGCTCTTTATATTTTTCACACCTTTTCAGGCTCTTGATGTTTTTCAACACCGCTTCATGCTCCTCCTATTTTTCAGACCGTTTCATGCTCCTCATTTATTTCACACCTTTTGAAGCTCTTAATATTTTTCACACCCTTTCAAGCTCTTCATATTTTTCCACTCCGCTTCATGCTGATCCTATTTTTCAGACCGTTTCATGCTCCTCATATTTTTGACACCTTTTGAAGCTCTTCATATTTTTCACATCTTTTCAGGCTCTGCATGTTTTTGAACACCGCTTCATGCTACTCCTATTTTTCAGACCGTTTCATGCTGCTCATATATTTGACAACGTTTGAAGCTCTTCATATTTTGCACACCTTTTCAGGATCTTCACGTTTTTCACAACCACTTCATGCTCCTCCTATTTTTCAGACCGTTTCATGCTCCTCATATTTTTGACATCTTTTGAAGCTCTTCATATTTCTCACACCTTTGCAGGCTCTTCATGTTTTTCAACACCGCTTCATGGTCCTCCTATTTTTCTGACCGTTTCATGCTCCTTATTTTTTTCACACCTTTTGAAGCTTTTCATATTTTTCACACCTTTTGAGGCTCTTCATGTTTTTGAACACCGTTTCATGCTCCTCCTATTTTTCAGACCGTTTCATGCTCCTCATATTTTTGACACCTTTTGAAGCTCTTCATATTTTTCACACCTTTTGAAGCTTTCATATATTTCACACCTCTCCAGGCTATTCATGTTTTCAATACCACTTCATGCTACTCCTTTTTTTCAAACCGTATCATGCTCCTCTTATTTTTGACACCTTGTGAAGCTTTTCATATTTTTCACACCTTTCAGGTTCTTCATGTTTTTCAAGACCACATCATGCTGCTCATATTTTTCAGACCGTTTCATGCTCGTCATATTTTTGACACCTTTTGAAACTCTTCATATATATCACTCCTTTTCATGCTCTTCATTTTTTGAACACCACTTCATGCTCCTCCTATTTTTCAGACCGTTTCATGCTCATCACATTTTTGACATTTTTTGAAGCTTTTCATATTTTTCACATCTTTTCAGTCTCTTCATGTTTTTCAAAAACGCTTCTTGCTCCTCCTATTTTTCAAACCGTTTCATGCTCATCTCATTTTTGACACGTTTTGAAGCTCTTCATATTTTTCACCGCTTTTGAAGCTCTTCATATTTTTCACACGTTTTCAGGCTCTTCATGTTTTTGAACACCGCTTCTTGCGACTCCTATTTTTCAGACCGTTTCATGCTCCTCATATTTTTCACACCTTTTGAAGCTCTTTATATTTTTCACACCTTTTCAGGCTCTTGATGTTTTTCAACACCGCTTCATGCTCCTCCTATTTTTCAGACCGTTTCATGCTCCTCATTTATTTCACACCTTTTGAAGCTCTTCATATTTTTCACACCTTTTCAAGCTCTTCATATTTTTCCACTCCGCTTCATGCTGATCCTATTTTTCAGACCGTTTCATGCTCCTCATATTTTTGACACCTTTTGAAGCTCTTCATATTTTTCAAATCTTTTCAGGCTCTGCATGTTTTTGAACACCGCTTCATGCTACTCCTATTTTTCAGACCGTTTCATGCTCCTCATATATTTGACATCGTTTGAAGCTCTTCATATTTTGCACACCTTTTCAGGATCTTCACGTTTTTCACAACCACTTCATGCTCCTCCTATTTTTCAGACCGTTTCATGCTCCTCATATTTTTCACACCTTTTGAAGCTCTTTATATTTTTCACACCTTTTCAGGCTCTTGATGTTTTTCAACACCGCTTCATGCTCCTCCTATTTTTCAGACCGTTTCATGCTCCTCATTTATTTCACACCTTTTGAAGCTCTTAATATTTTTCACACCCTTTCAAGCTCTTCATATTTTTCCACTCCGCTTCATGCTGATCCTATTTTTCAGACCGTTTCATGCTCCTCATATTTTTGACACCTTTTGAAGCTCTTCATATTTTTCACATCTTTTCAGGCTCTGCATGTTTTTGAACACCGCTTCATGCTACTCCTATTTTTCAGACCGTTTCATGCTGCTCATATATTTGACAACGTTTGAAGCTCTTCATATTTTGCACACCTTTTCAGGATCTTCACGTTTTTCACAACCACTTCATGCTCCTCCTATTTTTCAGACCGTTTCATGCTCCTCATATTTTTGACATCTTTTGAAGCTCTTCATATTTCTCACACCTTTGCAGGCTCTTCATGTTTTTCAACACCGCTTCATGGTCCTCCTATTTTTCTGACCGTTTCATGCTCCTTATTTTTTTCACACCTTTTGAAGCTTTTCATATTTTTCACACCTTTTGAGGCTCTTCATGTTTTTGAACACCGTTTCATGCTCCTCCTATTTTTCAGACCGTTTCATGCTCCTCATATTTTTGACACCTTTTGAAGCTCTTCATATTTTTCACACCTTTTGAAGCTTTCATATATTTCACACCTCTCCAGGCTATTCATGTTTTCAATACCACTTCATGCTACTCCTTTTTTTCAAACCGTATCATGCTCCTCTTATTTTTGACACCTTGTGAAGCTTTTCATATTTTTCACACCTTTCAGGTTCTTCATGTTTTTCAAGACCACATCATGCTGCTCATATTTTTCAGACCGTTTCATGCTCGTCATATTTTTGACACCTTTTGAAACTCTTCATATATATCACTCCTTTTCATGCTCTTCATTTTTTGAACACCACTTCATGCTCCTCCTATTTTTCAGACCGTTTCATGCTCATCACATTTTTGACATTTTTTGAAGCTTTTCATATTTTTCACATCTTTTCAGTCTCTTCATGTTTTTCAAAAACGCTTCTTGCTCCTCCTATTTTTCAAACCGTTTCATGCTCATCTCATTTTTGACACGTTTTGAAGCTCTTCATATTTTTCACCGCTTTTGAAGCTCTTCATATTTTTCACACGTTTTCAGGCTCTTCATGTTTTTGAACACCGCTTCTTGCGACTCCTATTTTTCAGACCGTTTCATGCTCCTCATATTTTTCACACCTTTTGAAGCTCTTTATATTTTTCACACCTTTTCAGGCTCTTGATGTTTTTCAACACCGCTTCATGCTCCTCCTATTTTTCAGACCGTTTCATGCTCCTCATTTATTTCACACCTTTTGAAGCTCTTCATATTTTTCACACCTTTTCAAGCTCTTCATATTTTTCCACTCCGCTTCATGCTGATCCTATTTTTCAGACCGTTTCATGCTCCTCATATTTTTGACACCTTTTGAAGCTCTTCATATTTTTCAAATCTTTTCAGGCTCTGCATGTTTTTGAACACCGCTTCATGCTACTCCTATTTTTCAGACCGTTTCATGCTCCTCATATATTTGACATCGTTTGAAGCTCTTCATATTTTGCACACCTTTTCAGGATCTTCACGTTTTTCACAACCACTTCATGCTCCTCCTATTTTTCAGACCGTTTCATGCTCCTCATATTTTTCACACCTTTTGAAGCTCTTTATATTTTTCACACCTTTTCAGGCTCTTGATATTTTTCAACACCGCTTCATGCTCCTCCTATTTTTCAGACCGTTTCATGCTCCTCATTTATTTCACACCTTTTGAAGCTCTTAATATTTTTCACACCCTTTCAAGCTCTTCATATTTTTCCACTCCGCTTCATGCTGATCCTATTTTTCAGACCGTTTCATGCTCCTCATATTTTTGACACCTTTTGAAGCTCTTCATATTTTTCACATCTTTTCAGGCTCTGCATGTTTTTGAACACCGCTTCATGCTACTCCTATTTTTCAGACCGTTTCATACTCCTCATATATTTGACAACGTTTGAAGCTCTTCATATTTTGCACACCTTTTCAGGATCTTCACGTTTTTCACAACCACTTCATGCTCCTCCTATTTTTCAGACCGTTTCATGCTCCTCATATTTTTGACATCTTTTGAAGCTCTTCATATTTCTCACACCTTTGCAGGCTCTTCATGTTTTTCAACACCGCTTCATGGTCCTCCTATTTTTCTGACCGTTTCATGCTCCTTATTTTTTTCACACCTTTTGAAGCTTTTCATATTTTTCACACCTTTTGAGGCTCTTCATGTTTTTGAACACCGTTTCATGCTCCTCCTATTTTTCAGACCGTTTCATGCTCCTCATATTTTTGACACCTTTTGAAGCTCTTCATATTTTTCACACCTTTTGAAGCTTTCATATATTTCACACCTCTCCAGGCTATTCATGTTTTCAATACCACTTCATGCTACTCCTTTTTTTCAAACCGTATCATGCTCCTCTTATTTTTGACACCTTGTGAAGCTTTTCATATTTTTCACACCTTTCAGGTTCTTCATGTTTTTCAAGACCACATCATGCTGCTCATATTTTTCAGACCGTTTCATGCTCGTCATATTTTTGACACCTTTTGAAACTCTTCATATATATCACTCCTTTTCATGCTCTTCATTTTTTGAACACCACTTCATGCTCCTCCTATTTTTCAGACCGTTTCATGCTCATCACATTTTTGACATTTTTTGAAGCTTTTCATATTTTTCACATCTTTTCAGTCTCTTCATGTTTTTCAAAAACGCTTCTTGCTCCTCCTATTTTTCAAACCGTTTCATGCTCATCTCATTTTTGACACGTTTTGAAGCTCTTCATATTTTTCACCGCTTTTGAAGCTCTTCATATTTTTCACACGTTTTCAGGCTCTTCATGTTTTTGAACACCGCTTCTTGCGACTCCTATTTTTCAGACCGTTTCATGCTCCTCATATTTTTCACACCTTTTGAAGCTCTTCATATTATCACACCTTTTCAGGCTTTTCATGTTTTTCAACACCGCTTCATGCTTCTCCTATTTTTCAGACCGTTTCATGCTCCTCATATTTTTCACACCTTTTGAAGCTCTTTATATTTTTCACACCTTTTCAGGCTCTTGATGTTTTTCAACACCGCTTCATGCTCCTCCTATTTTTCAGACCGTTTCATGCTCCTCATTTATTTCACACCTTTTGAAGCTCTTCATATTTTTCACACCTTTTCAAGCTCTTCATATTTTTCCACTCCGCTTCATGCTGATCCTATTTTTCAGACCGTTTCATGCTCCTCATATTTTTGACACCTTTTGAAGCTCTTCATATTTTTCACATCTTTTCAGGCTCTGCATGTTTTTGAACACCGCTTCATGCTACTCCTATTTTTCAGACCGTTTCATGCTCCTCATATATTTGACAACGTTTCAAGCTCTTCATATTTTGCACACCTTTTCAGGATCTTCACGTTTTTCACAACCACTTCATGCTCCTCCTATTTTTCAGACCGTTTCATGCTCCTCATATTTTTGACATCTTTTGAAGCTCTTCATATTTCTCACACCTTTGCAGGCTCTTCATGTTTTTGAACACCGCTTCATGGTCCTCCTATTTTTCTGACCGTTTCATGCTCCTCATTTTTTTCACACCTTTTGAAGCTTTTCATATTTTTCACACCTTTTGAGGCTCTTCATGTTTTTGAACACCGTTTCATGCTCCTCCTATTTTTCAGACCGTTTCATGCTCCTCATATTTTTGACACCTTTTGAAGCTCTTCATATTTTTCACACCTTTTGAAGCTTTCATATATTTCACACCTCTCCAGGCTATTCATGTTTTCAATACCACTTCATGCTACTCCTTTTTTTCAAACCGTATCATGCTCCTCCTATTTTGACACCTTGTGAAGCTTTTCATATTTTTCACACCTTTCAGGTTCTTCATGTTTTTCAAGACCACATCATGCTGCTCATATTTTTCAGACCGTTTCATGCTCGTCATATTTTTGACACCTTTTGAAACTCTTCATATATATCACTCCTTTTCACGCTCTTCATTTTTTGAACACCACTTCATGCTCCTTCTATTTTTCAGACCGTTGAATGCTCCTCATATTTTTGACACCTTTTGAAGCTCTTCATATTTTCCACACCTTTGCAGGCTCTTCATGTGTTTGATAACCGTTTCATGCTCCTTCTATTTTTCAGATCGTTTCATGCTCCTCATATTTTTGACACTTTTTGAGCTCTTCATATTTTTCACACCTTTTCACGCTCTTCATGTTTTTGAACACCGCTTCATGCTACTCCTATTTTTCAGACCGTTTCATGCTCCTCATATTTTTGACACCTTTAGAAGCTCTTCATATTTTTCACACCTTTTCAGGCTCTTCATGTTTTTCGACACAGCTTCATGGTCCTCCTATTTTTCAGACCGTTTCATTCTCCTGATATTTTTGACACCTTTTGACGCTCTTCATATATTTCACACCTTTTCAGGCTCTTCTTTTTTTTCAACACGACTTCATGCTTCTCCTATTTTTCAGACCGTTTCATGCTCATCTCATTTTTGTCACCTTTGAAGCTCTTTATATATTTCACACCTTTTGAAGCTCTTCATATTATTCACACGTTTTCAGGCTCTTCATGTTTTTCAATACAGTTTCATGCTGCTTCTATTTTTCAGACCGTTTCATGCTCCTCATATTTTTCACACCTTTGAAGCTCTTCATATTTTTCACACCTTTTGAAGTTCTTCATATTTTTCACACGTTTTCAGGCTCTTTATGTTTTTCAAAAACGTTTCATGCTGCTTCTATTTTTCAGACCGTTTCATGCTCCTCATATATTTCACACTTTTTGAAGCTCTTCATATTTTTCACACCCTTTTAAGATCTTCATGTTTTTGAACCCAGCTTCATGCTCCTCCTATTTTTCAGACCGTTTCATGCTCCTCATATTTTTGACACCTTTTGAAGCTCTTCATATTTTTCACACCTTTTCAGGCTCTTCATGTTTTTCCACACCACTTCATGCTTCTCCTATTTTTCAGCCCGTTTCATGCTCCTCATGAATTTCACACCTTTTGAAGCTCTTCATATTTTTCACAGCTTTTCAGGCTCTTCATGTTTTTCCACAGCACTTCATGCTTCTCTTATTTTTCAGCCCGTTTCATGCTCCTCTTGAATTTCACACCTTTTGAAGCTCTTCATATTTTTCACACCTTTTCAGGCTCTTCATGTTTTTCACCACCACTTCATGCTCCTCCTATTTTTCAGACCGTTTCATGCTCATCTCATTTTTGTCATCTTTGAAGCTCTTTATATTTTTCACACCTTTTGAAGCTCTTCATATTTTTCACACGTTTTCAGGCTCTTCATGTTTTTCAATACCGTTTCATGCTGCTTCTATTTTTCAGACCGTTTCATGCTCCTCATATTTTTCACACCTTTTGAAGCTCTTCATATTTTTCACACGTTTTCAGGCTCTTCATGTTTTTCAAAACCGTTTCATGCTGCTTCTATTTTTCAGACCGTTTCATGCTCCTCATATTTTTGACACGTTTTGAAGCTCTTCATATTTTTCACACCTTTTCAGGCTCTTCATGTTTTTGAACACAGCTTCATGCTCCTCCTATTTTTCAGACCGTTTCATGCTCCTCATATTTTTGACACTTTTTGAAGCTTTTCATATTTTTCACATCTTTTCAGGCTCTTCATGTTTTTCAACACCGTTTCATGATCCTCCTATTTTTCAGACCGCTTCATGCTCAAGATGTATTTCACACCTTTTGAAGCTCTTCATATTTTTCACACCTTTTCAGGCTCTTCATGTTTTTCAGCACAGTTTGATGCTCCTCCTATTTTTCAGACCGTTTCATGCTCCTCATATTTTTGACATCTTTTGAAACTCTTCATATATTTCACACCTTTTCAGGCTCTTCATGTTTTTCAACACCACTTCATGCTCCTCCTTTTTTCAGACTGCTTCATGCTCATCTCATTTTTGACACATTTTGAAGCTGTTCATATTTTTCATATCTTTTGAAGCTCTTCATATATTTTACACGCTTTCAGGCTCTTCATGTTTTTCAACACCGCTTCTTTCTGCTCCTAATTTTCAGATCATTTCATGCTCATCGATTTTTACACCTTTTGCAGATCTTCATATTTTCACACCTTTTGAAGCTCTTCATATTTTTCACACCTTTTTAGGCTCTTCATGTATTTGAACACCGTTTCATGCTCCTCCTATTTTTCAGTCCGTTTCATGCTCCTCATATTTTTGACACCTTTTGAAGCTCTTCTTTTTTTTTCACACCTTTTGAAGCTTTTCATATATTTCACACCTTTTCAGGCTCTTCATGCTTTTAAACAACACTTCATGCTCCTGCTATTTTTCAGACCGCTTCATGCTCATCTCATTTTTCACACCTTTTGAAGCCGTTCATATTTTTCACACGTGTTCAGGTTCTTCATGTTTTTCAACTGCGCTTCATGCTCCTCCTATTTTTCAGACCGTTTCATGCTCCACATATTTTTGACATGTTTTGAAGCTCTTCATATTTTTTACACCTTTTTAGGCTCTTCCTGTTTTTGAACACCGTTTCATGCTCCTCCTATTTTTCAGACCGTTTCATGCTCCTCATATTTTTGACACCTTTTGAAGCTCTTCATATTTTTCAAACCTTTTCAGGCTCTTCTTCTGTTTGAACACCGCTTCATGCACCTCCTATTTTTCACACCTTTTGAAGCTCTTCATATTTTTCGCACCGTTTCAGGCTCTTCTTGTGCTTGAACACCGCTTCATGCATCTCCTATTTTTCACACCTTTTGAAGCTCTTCATATTTTTCACACGTTTTCAGGCTCTTCATGTTTTTCAACGCCACTTCATGCTCCTACTATTTTCAGACTGTTTCAACCTCCTCATGTATTTCACACCTTTTGAAGCTCTTCATATGTGTCACCTTTTAGGCTCTTCATCTTTTTAAAACCGTTTCATGCTCATCCTATTTTTCACACTGTTTCATGCTCCTCATATATTTGACACCTTTTGAAGCTCTTCATGTTTTTCACACCTTTTAAGGCTCTTCATGTTTTTGATCACCGCATCATGCTCCTCCTATTTTTCAGTCGTTTCATGCCTCTCATATTTTTCACACCTTTTGAAGCTCTTCATATATTTCACACTTTTCCAGGCTTTTCATGTTTTTCAACACCACTTCATGCTCCTCCTATTTTTCAGACCGCTTCATGCTCATCTCATTTTTGACACCTTTTGCAGCTGTTCATATTTTTCACACCTTTTCAAGCTCTTCATATATTTCACACCTTTTCAATCTCTTCATTTTTTTGAACCCCACTTCATGCTCCTCCTATTTTTCAGACCGTTTCATGCTCACATCATTTTTGACACCTTTTGAAGCTCTTCTTATTTTCACATCTTTTGAAACTCTTCATATTTTTCACACGTTTTCAAGCTCTTCATGTTTTTCAACACCGTTTCATGCTCCTCCTATTTTTCAGACCGTTTCTTGCTCCTTATATGTTTGTCTCCTTTTGAAACTCTTCATATTTTCACACCTTTTGAAGCTCTTCATATTTTTCACACCTTTTCAGGCTCTTCATGGTTTTCAACAGCGCTTCATGCTCCTCCAGTTTTTCAGACCGCTTCATTATCATCTCATTTTTGACACCTTTTGAAGCTCTTCATATATTTCACACCTTTTCAGACTCTTCTTGTTTTTCAACACAGCTTCTTGCTCCTCCTATTTTTCAGACCGTTTCATGCTCCTCATATTTTTGACACCTTTTTAAGCTCTTCATATTGTTCACACCATTTGAAGCTCTTCATATTTTTCACACTTTTTCATGCTCTTCATGTTTTTCAACACTTCTTCATGCTCCTCCTGTTTTTCAGAGCGTTTCAAACTCCTCATATATTTCACACCTTCTGAAGCTCTTCCTATTTTTCACACCTTTTAGGCTCTTCATGCTTTTGAACACCGCTCCATGCTCCTCCTATTTTTCAGACCGTTTCATGCTCCTCGTACTTTTCAGACCGTTTCAGGGTGTCCATGTTTTTGAACACCACTTCATGTTCCTCCTATATTTCAGACAGTTTCATGCTCCTCATATTTTTGACATGTTTTAAAGCTCTTCATATTTTTCACAACTTTTCAGGCTCTTCATGTTTTTGAACACAGTTTCATGCTCCTCCTATTTTTCAGACCGTTTCATGCTCCTCATGTTTTTGATACCGTTGAAGCTCTTCATATTTTTCACACCTTTTCAGGCTTCTCATGTTTTTGAACACCGCTTCATGATCCTCATATTTTTCAGATCGTTTCATGCTCCTCATATTTTTGACACCTTTTGACGCTCTTCATATTTTTCACACCTTTTCAGGCTCTTCATGTTTTTGAACACCACTTCATACTTCTACTATTTTCAGACCGTCTAATGCTCCTCATGTATTTCACACCTTTTGACACTCTTCATATTTTTCACACCTTTTCAGGCTCTTCATGTTTTTCAACACCGTTTGATGCTCCTCCTATATTTCTGACCGTTTCATGCTCCTCATATTTTTGACACCTTCTGAAGATCTTCATATTTTTCACATCTTTTCAGACTCTTCATGTTTTTGATCACCGTTTCATGCTCCTCCTAATTTTCAGACCGTTTCCTGCTGCTCATATTTTTGACACCTTTTGAAGCTCTTCACATTTTTCACACCTTTTCAGGCTCTTCATGTTTTTCAACACCGCTTCCTGATCCTCCTATATTTCAGACCGTTTCATGCTCCTCATATTTTTGACACGTTTTGAAGCTCTTCGTATTTCCCACACCTTTTCAGACTCTTCATGTTTTTCAACACCGCTTCATGCTCCTCCTATTTTTCAGAACGTTTCATGCTCCTCATATTTTTGACACGTTTTGACGCTCTTCATATTTTTCACACCTTTTCAGGCTCTTCATGTTTTTGAACACTGCTTCATGCTCCTCATATTTTTCAGATCGTTTCATGCTCCTCATATTTTTGACACCTTTGAAGCTCTTCATATTTTTCACACCTTTTCTGGCTCCTCATGTTTTTGAAAACCGCTTCATGCTCATCATATTTTTCAGATCGTTTCATGCTCCTCATATTTTTGACACCTTGTGACCCTCTTCATATTTTTCATACCTTTTTAAGCTCTTCTTATTTTTCACACGTTTTCAGTCTCTTCATGTTTTTCAACACCGTTTCATGCTCCTCCTATTTGTCAGACAGTTTCATGCTCTTCATATATTTTACACCTTTTGAAGCTCTTCGTTTTTTTCACACCTTTTCAGGCTCTTCATGTTTTTCAACATCACTTCATGCTCCTTTTTTTCAGACCGTTTCATACACCTCATGAATTTCACACCTTTTGAACCTCTTCATATTTTTCACATTTTTGAAGCTCTTCATATATTTCACACCTTTTCAGTCTCTTCTTTTTTTTCAACACCACTTCATGCTCCGCCTATTTTTCAGACCGTTTCATGTTCATCTCATTTTTGCCACGTTTTGAAGCTCTTCATATTTTTCACAACTTTTCAGGCTCTTCATGTTTTTGAACACGGTTTCATGCTACTCCAATTTTTCAGACCGTTTCTTGCTCCTCATATTTTTGACACGTTTTGAGGCTCTTCATATTTTTCACACCTTTTCAGGCTCTTCATGTTTTTGAACACCGCTTCATGCTCCTCCTATTTTTCAGACCGTATCATGCACCTCATATTTTTCACATCTTTTGAAGCTCTTCATATTTTTCACACCTTTTCATGCTCTTCTTTTTTTTCAACACTACTTGTTGCTCCTCCTATTTTTTAGACCTTTTCATGCTCTTCTAATTTTTGACAGCTTTTGAAGCTCTTCCTATTTTTTACACCTTTTGAAGCTCTTCATATTTTTAACATTTTTGAAGCTCTTCATAATTTTCAAACGATTTCAGACACTTCATGTTTTTGAACACCGCTTCATGCTCCTCCTATTTTTTCGACCGTATCATGCTCCTCATATTTTTCACACCTTTTGAAGCTCTTCATATTTTTCACAATTTTTCATGCTCTTCATGTTTTTCAACACCACTTCATGCTCCTCCTATTTTTCAGACCGTTTCATGCTCCTCATATTTTTGACACCTTTTGAAGCTTTTCATATTTCTCACTCATTTTCAGGCTCTTCATGTTTTTGAACATCACTTCATGCTCCTCCTATTTTTCAGACCGTTTCATGCTCCTCATGTATTTCACACCTTTTGAAGCTCTTCATATTTTTCACACCTTTTCAGGCTCTTCATGTTTTTGACCCCGGTTCAGGCTCCTCCTATTTTTCTGAAAGTTTCATGCTCCTCATATTTTTGACACCTTTTGAAGCTCTTCATATTTTTCACACCTTTTCAGGCTCTTCATGTGTTTGAACACCGCTTCATGCTCCTCCTATTTTTCAGACCATTTCATGCACCTCATATTTTTGACACCTTTTGAAGCTCTTCATATTTTTCACACCTTTTCAGGCTCTTCATGTTTTCAACACAGCTTCATGCTCCTCCTATTTTTCAGAACGTTTCATTCTCCTCATATTTTTGATGCCTTTTGAAGCTCTTCATATTTTTCACACCTTTTCAGGCTCGTCATGTTTTTGAACACCGCTTCATGCGCCTCCTATTTTTCAGACCGTTTCATGCTCCTCATATTTTTGACAGATTTTGAAGCTGTTCATATTTTTCACACCTTTTCAGGCTCTTCATGTTTTTCAACACCGTTTCATGCTCCTCATATTTTTGACACCTTTTGAATCTCTTCATATTTTTCACACCTTTTCAGGCTCTTCATGTTTCTGATCACCGTTTCATGCTCCTCCTATTTTTCAGACCGTTTCATGCTCATCTCATTTTTGACACCTTTTGAAGCTCTTCATATATTTCACAGCTTTTGAAGCTCTTCATATTTTTCACACGTTTGCAGGCTCTTCATGTTTTTCAACACCGTTTCATGCTGCTTCTGTTTTTCAGACGGTTTCATGCTCCTCATATTTTTCACAGCTTTTAGAGCTCTTCATATTTTTCACACCTTTTCAGGCTCTTCATGTTTTTAACACAGCTTCATGCTCCTCCTATTTTTCAGAGAGTGTCATGCTCCTCATGTATTTCACACCTTTTGAAGCTCTTCATATTTTTCACACCTTTTCAGTCTCTTCATGTTTTTCCACACCACTTCATGCTCCTCCTTTTTTTCAGACCGTTTCATGCCCCTCATATTTTTGACACTTTTTGAAGCTCTTAATATTTTCACACCTTTTCAGGCTTTTCATTTTTTTGAACACCGCTTCATGATCCTCCTATTTTTCAGACCGTTTCATGCTCCTCATATTTTTGACACCTTTAGAAGCTCTTCATATTTTTCACACCTTTTCACGCTCTTCATGTTTTTCACCACCACTTCATGCTCCTCTTATTTTTCAGAGCGTTTCATGCTCTTCTCATTTTTGAAACCTTTAGAATCTCTCCATATTTTTCACACCTTTTCAGGCTCTTCATGTTTTTCAACACCGCTTCATGCTCCTCCTATTATTCAGACCGTTTCATTCTCCTCATATTTTTAACACCTTTTGAAGGTCTTCATATATTTCACACCTTTTCAGGCTCTTCTTTTTTTTTCAACTCCACTTCATGCTCCTCTTATTTTTCAGACCTTTTCATGCTCATCTCATTTTTGACACTTTTGAAGCTCTTCATATTTTTCACACATTTTGAAGCTCTTCATATTTTTCACACGTTATCAGGCTCTTCATGTTTTTCAACACCGCTTCATGCTCCTCCTATTATTCAGACCGTTTCATGCTCCTCATATTTTTCACACTTTTTGAAGCTCTTCGTATTTGTCACACCTTTTGAAGCTCTTCAGATTTTTCATATTTTTGAAGCTTTTCATATTTTTCACACCTTTTCAGGCTCTTCATATTTTTGAACACCATTTCATGCTCCTCCTATTTTTCAGACCGTTTCATGCTCATCTCATTTTTGACATCTTTTGAAGCTCTTCGTATTTTTCACACCTTTTGAAGCTCTTCATATTTTTCATATTTTTGAACCTCTTCATGTTTTTCAACCTTTTCAGGCTCTTCATGTTTTTCAACACCGCTTCATGCTCCTCCTATTTTTCAGACCGTTTCATGCTCCTCATATTTTTGACACGTTTTGAGGCTTTTCTATTTTTCACACCTTTTCAGCTCTTCATGTTTTTGAACACCGCTTCATCCTTCTTCTATTTTTCAGACCGTTTCATGCTCCTCATATTTTTGACACCTTTTGAAGCTCTTCATATTTTTCACACTATTTCAGACTCTTCCTGTTTTTCAACACCGCTTCATGCTCCTGCTAATTATCATACCGTTTCATACTTCTCATATATTTGACACGATTTGAGGCTCTTCATATTTTCCACACCTTTTCAGGCTCTTCATGTTTTTGAACACCGTTTCATAATCCTCCTATTTTTCATACCCTTTCATGCTCCTCATGTATTTCACACCTTTTGAAGCTCTTCATATTTTTCAACCCTTTTCAGGCTCTTCATGTTTTCCACACCACTTCATGCTTCTCCTATTTTTCAGACAGTTTCATGCTCATCTAATTTTTAACACATTTTGAAGCTCTTCATATTTTTCACACCTTTTAAATCTCTTCATATTTTTCACACATTTTCAGGCTCTTCATGTTTTTGAACACGGCTTCATGCTCCTCCTATATTTTAGACCGTTTCATGCTCCTCATGTATTTCACATCTTTTGAAGCTCTTCATATTTTTCACAACTTTCAAGGCTCTTCAGGTTTTTGAACAACGTTTCATGCTCCTCCTATATTTCAGACCGTTTCATGCTCCTCATATTTTGACACCTTTTGAAGCTCTTCATATTTTTCAAATCTTTTCAGGCTCTTCATATTTTTCAACACCGCTTCATGCTTCTCCTCTTTTTCAGGCCGTTTCATGCTCCTCATATTTTTGTCACCTTTTGAAGCTTTTCATATTTTTCACAACTTTTCAGGCTCTTCATGTTTTTGAACACCACTTCATGCTCCTCCTATTTTTCAGACCGTATCATGCTCCTCATGTATTTCACACCTTTTGAAGCTCTTCATATTTTTCACACCTTTTCAGGCTCTTCATGTTTTTGAACACTGCTTCATGCTCCTCGTATTTTTCAGATCGTTTCATGCTCCTCATATTTTTGACACTTTTTGAGCTCTTCATATTTTTCACACCTTTTCAGGCTCTTCATGTTTTTGAACTCCGCTTCATGATCCTCCTGATTTTCAGACCGTTTCATGCTCTTCATATTTTTGAAACATTTTGAGGCTCTTCATATTTTTCACACCTTTTCAGGCTCTTCATGTTCTTCACCACCACTTCATGCTCCTCCTATTTTTCAGACCGTTTCATGCTCATCTCATTTTTGTCACCTTTGAAGCTCTTTATATTTTTCACACCTTTTGAAGCTCTTCATAATTTTCACAGTTTTTCAGGTTCTTCATGTTTTTCAATACCGTTTCATGCTGCTTCTATTTTTCAGACCATTTCATGCTCCTCATATTTTTCACACCTTTTGAAGCTCTTCATATTTTTCACACCTTTTGAAGCTCTTCATATTTTTCACACGATTTCAGGCTCTTTATGTTTTTCAAAACCGTTTCATGCTGCTTCTATTTTTCAGACCGTTTCATGCTCCTCATATTTTTCATACCTTTTGAAGCTCTTCATATTTTTCACACCCTTTTAAGATCTTCATGTTTTTCAACACAGCTTCATGCTCCTCCTATTTTTCAGACCGTTTCATGCTCCTCATATTTTTGACACCTTTTGATGCTCTTCATATTTTTCACACCTTTTCAGGTTCTTCATGTTTTTGAACACAGCTTCATGCTCTTCCTATTTTTCAGACGGTTTCATGCTCCTCATATTTTTGACACCTTTTGAAGCTCTTCATATTTTTCACACCTTTTCAGGCTCTTCATGTTTTTCCACACCACTTCATGCTTCTCCTATTTTTCAGCCCGTTTCATGCTCCTCATGTATTTCACACCTTTTGAAGCTCTTCATATTTTTCACAGCTTTTCAGGCTCTTCATGTTTTTCCACAGCACTTCATGCTTCTCTTATTTTTCAGCCCGTTTCTTGCTCCTCATGCATTTCACACCTTTGGAAGCTCTTCATATTTTTCACACCTTTTCAGGCTCTTCATGTTTTTGATGACCGTTTCATGCTCCTCCTATTTTTCAGACCGTTTCATGCTCCTCATATTTTTGACAACTTTTGAAGCTCTTCATATTTTTCACACCTTTTCAGGCTCTTCATGTTTTTGAACACCGTTTCAAGATCCTCCTGATTTTCAGACTGTTTCATGCTCTTCATATTTTTGACACCTTTTGACGCTCTTCATATATTTCACACCATTCAGGCTCTTCATGTTTTTCACCACCACTTCATGCTCCTCCTATTTTTCAGACCGTTTCATGCTCATCTCATTTTTGTCACCTTTGAAGCTCTTTATATTTTTCACACCTTTTGAAGCTCTTCATATTTTTCACACGTTTTCAGGCTCTTCATGTTTTTCAATACCGTTTCATGCTGCTTCTATTTTTCAGACCGTTTCATGCTCCTCATATTTTTCACACCTTTGAAGCTCTTCATATTTTTCACACCTTTTGAAGCTCTTCATATTTTTTACACGTTTTCAGGCTCTTTATGTTTTTCAAAAACGTTTCATGCTGCTTCTATTTTT
Source organism: Dama dama (assembly GCF_033118175.1). Lineage (NCBI taxonomy): Eukaryota > Metazoa > Chordata > Mammalia > Artiodactyla > Cervidae > Dama > Dama dama. The sequence goes on along the minus strand of NW_026870893.1, from coordinate 3,947,648 downwards.
CAGACCGTTTCATGCTCCTCATATATTTCACACTTTTTGAAGCTCTTCATATTTTTCACACCCTTTTAAGATCTTCATGTTTTTCAACACAGCTTCATGCTCCTCCTATTTTACAGACCGTTTCATGCTCCTCATATTTTTGACACCTTTTGAAGCTCTTCATATTTTTCACACCTTTTCAGGCTCTTCATGTTTTTGAACACAGCTTCATGCTCCTCCTATTTTTCAGACCGTTTCATGCTCCTCATATTTTTGACACCTTTTGAAGCTCTTCATATTTTTCACACCTTTTCAGGCTCTTCATGTTTTTCCACACCACTTCAAGCTTCTCCTATTTTTCAGCCCGTTTCATGCTCCTCATGTATTTCACACCTTTTGAAGCTCTTCATATTTTTCACAGCTTTTCAGGCTCTTCATGTTTTTCCACAGCACTTCATGCTTCTCTTATTTTTCAGCCCGTTTCATGCTCCTCATGCATTTCACACCTTTGGAAGCTCTTCATATTTTTCACACCTTTTCAGGCTCTTCATGTTTTTGATGACCGTTTCATGCTCCTCCTATTTTTCAGACCGTTTCATGCTCCTCATATTTTTGACAACTTTTGAAGCTCTTCATATTTTTCACACCTTTTCAGGCTCTTCATGTTTTTGAACACCGTTTCATGATCCTCCTGATTTTCAGACTGTTTCATGCTCTTCATATTTTTGACACCTTTTGACGCTCTTCATATATTTCACACCATTCAGGCTCTTCATGTTTTTCACCACCACTTCATGCTCCTCCTATTTTTCAGACCGTTTCATGCTCATCTCATTTTTGTCACCTTTGAAGCTCTTTATATTTTTCACACCTTTTGAAGCTCTTCATATTTTTCACACTTTTTCAGGCTCTTCATGTTTTTCAATACCGTTTCATGCTGCTTCTATTTTTCAGACCGTTTCATGCTCCTCATATTTTTCACACCTTTGAAGCTCTTCATATTTTTCACACCTTTTGAAGCTCTTCATATTTTTTACACGTTTTCAGGCTCTTTATGTTTTTCAAAAACGTTTCATGCTGCTTCTATTTTTCAGACCGTTTCATGCTCCTCATATATTTCACACTTTTTGAAGCTCTTCATATTTTTCACACCCTTTTAAGATCTTCATGTTTTTCAACACAGCTTCATGCTCCTCCTATTTTAGAGACCGTTTCATGCTCCTCATATTTTTGACACCTTTTGAAGCTCTTCATATTTTTCACACCTTTTCAGGCTCTTCATGTTTTTGAACACAGCTTCATGCTCCTCCTATTTTTCAGACCGTTTCATGCTCCTCATATTTTTGACACCTTTTGAAGCTCTTCACATTTTTCACACCTTTTCAGGCTCTTCATGTTTTTCCACACCACTTAATGCTTCTCCTATTTTTCAGCCCGTTTCATGCTCCTCATGTATTTCACACCTTTTGAAGCTCTTCATATTTTTCACAGCTTTTCAGCCTCTTCATGTTTTTCCACAGCACTTCATGCTTCTCTTATTTTTCAGCCCGTTTCATGCTCCTCTTGAATTTCACACCTTTTGAAGCTCTTCATATTTTTCACACCTTTTCAGGCTCTTCATGTTTTTGATCACCGTTTCATGCTCCTCCTATTTTTCAGACCGTTTCATGCTCCTCATATTTTTGACACCTTTTGAAGCTCTTCATATTTTTCACACATTTTCATGCTCTTCATGTTTCTGAAAACCGCTTCATGATCCTCCTATTTTTCAGACCGTTTCATTCTCCTCATATATTTCACACCTTTTGAAGCTCTTCATATTTTTCACACATTTTCATGCTCTTCATGTTTCTGAAAACCGCTTCATGATCCTCCTATTTTTCAGACCGTTTCATTCTCCTCATATATTTTACACCTTTTGAAGCTCTTCATATTTTTCACACCTTTTCAGGCTCTTCATGTTTTTGAACACTGCTTCATGCTCCTCGTATTTTTCAGATTGTTTCATGCTCCTCATATTTTTGACACTTTTTGAGCTCTTCATATTTTTCACACCTTTTCAGGCTCTTCATGTTTTCGAACTCCGCTTCATGATCCTCCTGATTTTCAGACCGTTTCATGCTCTTCATATTTTTGAAACATTTTGAAACTCTTCATATTTTTCACACCTTTTCAGGCTCTTCCTGTTTTTCACCACCACTTCATGCTCCTCCTATTTTTCAGACCGTTTCATGCTCATCTCATTTTTGTCACCTTTGAAGCTCTTTATATTTTTCACACCTTTTGAAGCTCTTCATATTTTTCACACGTTTTCAGGCTCTTCATGTTTTTCAATACCGTTTCATGCTGCTTCTATTTTTCAGACCGTTTCATGCTCCTCATATTTTTCACACCTTTTGAAGCTCTTCATATTTTTCACACGTTTTCAGGCTCTTCATGTTTTTCAAAACCGTTTCATGCTGCTTCTATTTTTCAGACCGTTTCATGCTCCTCATATTTTTGACACGTTTTGAAGCTCTTCATATTTTTCACACCTTTTCAGGCTCTTCATGTTTTTGAACACAGCTTCATGCTCCTACTATTTTTCAGACCGTTTCATGCTCCTCATATTTTTGACACTTTTTGAAGCTTTTCATATTTTTCACATCTTTTCAGGCTCTTCATGTTTTTCAACACCGTTTCATGATCCTCCTATTTTTCAGACCGCTTCATGCTCATGATGTATTTCACACCTTTTGAAGCTCTTCATATTTTTCACACCTTTTCAGGCTCTTCATGTTTTTCAGCACAGTTTGATGCTCCTCCTATTTTTCAGACCGTTTCATGCTCCTCATATTTTTGACATCTTTTGAAACTCTTCATATATTTCACACCTTTTCAGGCTCTTCATGTTTTTCAACACCACTTCATTCTCCTCCTTTTTTCAGACTGCTTCATGCTCATCTCATTTTTGACACATTTTGAAGCTGTTCATATTTTTCCTATCTTTTGAAGCTCTTCATATATTTTACACGTTTTCAGGCTCTTCATGTTTTTCAACACCGCTTCGTGCTGCTCCTAATTTTCAGATCATTTCATGCTCATCGATTTTTACACCTTTTGCAGATCTTCATATTTTCACACCTTTTGAAGCTCTTCATATTTTTCACACCTTTTTAGGCTCTTCATGTATTTGAACACCGTTTCATGCTCCTCCTATTTTTCAGTCCGTTTCATGCTCCTCATATTTTTGACACCTTTTGAAGCTCTTCTTTTTTTTTCACACCTTTTGAAGCTTTTCATATATTTCACACCTTTTCAGGCTCTTCATGCTTTTAAACAACACTTCATGCTCCTCCTATTTTTCAGACCGCTTCATGCTCATCTCATTTTTCACACCTTTTGAAGCCGTTCATATTTTTCACACGTTTTCAGGTTCTTCATGTTTTTCAACTGCGCTTCATGCTCCTCCTATTTTTCAGACCGTTTCATGCTCCACATATTTTTGACATGTTTTGAAGCTCTTCATATTTTTTACACCTTTTTAGGCTCTTCCTGTTTTTGAACACCGTTTCATGCTCCTCCTATTTTTCAGACCGTTTCATGCTCCTCATATTTTTGACACCTTTTGAAGCTCTTCATATTTTTCAAACCTTTTCAGGCTCTTCTTCTGTTTGAACACCGCTTCATGCACCTCCTATTTTTCACACCTTTTGAAGCTCTTCATATTTTTCGCACCGTTTCAGGCTCTTCTTGTGCTTGAACACCGCTTCATGCACCTCCTATTTTTCACACCTTTTGAAGCTCTTCATATTTTTCACACGTTTTCAGGCTCTTCATGTTTTTCAACGCCACTTCATGCTCCTACTATTTTCAGACCGTTTCAACCTCCTCATGTATTTCACACCTTTTGAAGCTCTTCATATGTGTCACCTTTTAGGCTCTTCATCTTTTTAAAACCGTTTCATGCTCATCCTATTTTTCACACTGTTTCATGCTCCTCATATATTTGACACCTTTTGAAGCTCTTCATGTTTTTCACACCTTTTAAGGCTCTTCATGTTTTTGATCACTGCATCATGCTCCTCCTATTTTTCAGTCGTTTCATGCCTCTCATATTTTTCACACCTTTTGAAGCTCTTCATATATTTCACACTTTTCCAGGCTTTTCATGTTTTTCAACACCACTTCATGCTCCTCCTATTTTTCAGACCGCTTCATGCTCATCTCATTTTTGACACCTTTTGAAGCTGTTCATATTTTTCACACCTTTTCAAGCTCTTCATATATTTCACACCTTTTCAATCTCTTCATTTTTTTTAACCCCACTTCATGCTCCTCCTATTTTTCAGACCGTTTCATGCTCACATCATTTTTGACACCTTTTGAAGCTCTTCTTATTTTCACATCTTTTGAAACTCTTCATATTTTTCACACGTTTTCAAGCTCTTCATGTTTTTCAACACCGTTTCATGCTCCTCCTATTTTTCAGACCGTTTCTTGCTCCTTATATGTTTGTCTCCTTTTGAAGCTCTTCATATTTTCACACCTTTTGAAGCTCTTCATATTTTTCACACCTTTTCAGGCTCTTCATGGTTTTCAACAGCGCTTCATGCTCCTCCAGTTTTTCAGACCGCTTCATTATCATCTCATTTTTGACACCTTTTGAAGCTCTTCATATATTTCACACCTTTTCAGACTCTTCTTGTTTTTCAACACAGCTTCTTGCTCCTCCTATTTTTCAGACCGTTTCATGCTCCTCATATTTTTGACACCTTTTTAAGCTCTTCATATTGTTCACACCATTTGAAGCTCTTCATATTTTTCACACTTTTTCATGCGCTTCATGTTTTTCAACACTTCTTCATGCTCCTCCTGTTTTTCAGAGCGTTTCAAACTCCTCATATATTTCACACCTTCTGAAGCTCTTCCTATTTTTCACACCTTTTAGGCTCTTCATGCTTTTGAACACCGCTCCATGCTCCTCCTATTTTTCAGACCGTTTCATGCTCCTCGTACTTTTCAGACCGTTTCAGGGTGTCCATGTTTTTGAACACCACTTCATGCTCCTCCTATATTTCAGACAGTTTCATGCTCCTCATATTTTTGACATGTTTTAAAGCTCTTCATATTTTTCACAACTTTTCAGGCTCTTCATGTTTTTGAACACAGTTTCATGCTCCTCCTATTTTTCAGACCGTTTCATGCTCCTCATGTTTTTGATACCGTTGAAGCTCTTCATATTTTTCACACCTTTTCAGGCTTCTCATGTTTTTGAACACCGCTTCATGATCCTCATATTTTTCAGATCGTTTCATGCTCCTCATATTTTTGACACCTTTTGACGCTCTTCATATTTTTCACACCTTTTCAGGCTCTTCATGTTTTTGAACACCACTTCATACTTCTACTATTTTCAGACCGTCTAATGCTCCTCATGTATTTCACACCTTTTGACGCTCTTCATATTTTTCACACCTTTTCAGGCTCTTCATGTTTTTCAACACCGTTTCATGCTCCTCCTATATTTCTGACCGTTTCATGCTCCTCATATTTTTGACACCTTCTGAAGATCTTCATATTTTTCACATCTTTTCAGACTCTTCATGTTTTTGATCACCGTTTCATGCTCCTCCTAATTTTCAGACCGTTTCCTGCTGCTCATATTTTTGACACCTTTTGAAGCTCTTCACATTTTTCACACCTTTTCAGGCTCTTCATGTTTTTCAACACCGCTTCCTGATCCTCCTATATCTCAGACCGTTTCATGCTCCTCATATTTTTGACACGTTTTGAAGCTCTTCGCATTTCCCACACCTTTTCAGACTCTTCATGTTTTTCAACACCGCTTCATGCTCCTCCTATTTTTCAGAACGTTTCATGCTCCTCATATTTTTGACACGTTTTGACGCTCTTCATATTTTTCACACCTTTTCAGGCTCTTCATGTTTTTGAACACTGCTTCATGCTCCTCATATTTTTCAGATCGTTTCATGCTCCTCATATTTTTGACACCTTTGAAGCTCTTCATATTTTTCACACCTTTTCTGGCTCCTCATGTTTTTTGAAAACCGCTTCATGCTCATCATATTTTTCAGATCGTTTCATGCTCCTCATATTTTTGACACCTTGTGACCCTCTTCATATTTTTCATACCTTTTTAAGCTCTTCATATTTTTCACACGTTTTCAGTCTCTTCATGTTTTTCAACACCGTTTCATGCTCCTCCTATTTGTCAGACAGTTTCATGCTCTTCATATTTTTTACACCTTTTGAAGCTCTTCGTTTTTTTCACACCTTTTCAGGCTCTTCATGTTTTTCAACATCACTTCATGCTCCTATTTTTCAGAACGTTTCATACACCTCATGAATTTCACACCTTTTGAACCTCTTCCTATTTTTCACATTTTTGAAGCTCTTCATATATTTCACACCTTTTCAGTCTCTTCTTTTTTTTCAACACCACTTCATGCTCCGCCTATTTTTCAGACCGTTTCATGTTCATCTCATTTTTGCCACGTTTTGAAGCTCTTCATATTTTTCACACCTTTTCAGGCTCTTCATGTTTTTGAACACGGTTTCATGCTACTCCAATTTTTCAGACCGTTTCTTGCTCCTCATATTTTTGACACGTTTTGAGGCTCTTCATATTTTTCACACCTTTTCAATCTCTTCATGTTTTTCCACACCACTTCATGCTTCTCCTATTTTTCAGCCCGTTTCATGCTCCTCATGTATTTCACACCTTTTGAAGCTCTTCATATTTTTCACAGCTTTTCAGGCTCTTCATGTTTTTCCACACCACTTCATGCTTCTCCTATTTTTCAGCCCGTTTCATGCTCCTCATGTATTTCACACCTTTTGAAGCTCTTCATATTTTTCACACCTTTTCAGGCTCTTCATGTTTTTGATCACCGTTTCATGCTCCTCCTATTTTTCGGACCGTTTCATGCTCCTCATATTTTTGACACCTTTTGAAGCTCTTCATATTTTTCACACATTTTCATGCTCTTCATGTTTCTGAAAACTGCTTCATGATCCTCCTATTTTTCAGACCGTTTCATTCTCCTCATATATTTCACACCTTTTGAAGCTCTTCATATTTTTCACACATTTTCATGCTCTTCATGTTTCTGAAAACCGCTTCATGATCCTCCTATTTTTCAGACCGTTTCATTCTCCTCATATATTTTACACCTTTTGAAGCTCTTCATATTTTTCACACCTTTTCAGGCTCTTCATGTTTTTGAACACTGCTTCATGCTCCTCGTATTTTTCAGATCGTTTCATGCTCCTCATATTTTTGACACTTTTTGAGCTCTTCATATTTTTCACACCTTTTCAGGCTCTTCATGTTTTCGAACTCCGCTTCATGATCCTCCTGATTTTCAGACCGTTTCATGCTCTTCATATTTTTGAAACATTTTGAAACTCTTCATATTTTTCACACCTTTTCAGGCTCTTCATGTTTTTCACCACCACTTCATGCTCCTCCTATTTTTCAGACCGTTTCATGCTCATCTCATTTTTGTCACCTTTGAAGCTCTTTATATTTTTCACACCTTTTGAAGCTCTTCATATTTTTCACACGTTTTCAGGCTCTTCATGTTTTTCAATACCGTTTCATGCTGCTTCTATTTTTCAGACCGTTTCATGCTCCTCATATTTTTCACACCTTTTGAAGCTCTTCATATTTTTCACACGTTTTCAGGCTCTTCATGTTTTTCAAAACCGTTTCATGCTGCTTCTATTTTTCAGACCGTTTCATGCTCCTCATATTTTTGACACGTTTTGAAGCTCTTCATATTTTTCACACCTTTTCAGGCTCTTCATGTTTTTGAACACAGCTTCATGCTCCTACTATTTTTCAGACCGTTTCATGCTCCTCATGTTTTTGACACTTTTTGAAGCTTTTCATATTTTTCACATCTTTTCAGGCTCTTCATGTTTTTCAACACCGTTTCATGATCCTCCTATTTTTCAGACCGCTTCATGCTCATGATGTATTTCACACCTTTTGAAGCTCTTCATATTTTTCACACCTTTTCAGGCTCTTCATGTTTTTCAGCACAGTTTGATGCTCCTCCTATTTTTCAGACCGTTTCATGCTCCTCATATTTTTGACATCTTTTGAAACTCTTCATATATTTCACACCTTTTCAGGCTCTTCATGTTTTTCAACACCACTTCATGCTCCTCCTTTTTTCAGACTGCTTCATGCTCATCTCATTTTTGACACATTTTGAAGCTGTTCATATTTTTCCTATCTTTTGAAGCTCTTCATATATTTTACACGTTTTCAGGCTCTTCATGTTTTTCAACACCGCTTCGTGCTGCTCCTAATTTTCAGATCATTTCATGCTCATCGATTTTTACACCTTTTGCAGATCTTCATATTTTCACACTTTTGAAGCTCTTCATATTTTTCACACCTTTTTAGGCTCTTCATGTATTTGAACACCGTTTCATGCTCCTCCTATTTTTCAGTCCGTTTCATGCTCCTCATATTTTTGACACCTTTTGAAGCTCTTCTTTTTTTTTCACACCTTTTGAAGCTTTTCATATATTTCACACCTTTTCAGGCTCTTCATGCTTTTAAACAACACTTCATGCTCCTCCTATTTTTCAGACCGCTTCATGCTCATCTCATTTTTCACACCTTTTGAAGCCGTTCATATTTTTCACACGTGTTCAGGTTCTTCATGTTTTTCAACTGCGCTTCATGCTCCTCCTATTTTTCAGACCGTTTCATGCTCCACATATTTTTGACATGTTTTGAAGCTCTTCATATTTTTTACACCTTTTTAGGCTCTTCCTGTTTTTGAACACCGTTTCATGCTCCTCCTATTTTTCAGACCGTTTCATGCTCCTCATATTTTTGACACCTTTTGAAGCTCTTCATATTTTTCAAACCTTTTCAGGCTCTTCTTCTGTTTGAACACCGCTTCATGCACCTCCTATTTTTCACACCTTTTGAAGCTCTTCATATTTTTCACACCGTTTCAGGCTCTTCTTGTGCTTGAACACCGCTTCATGCACCTCCTATTTTTCACACCTTTTGAATCTCTTCATATTTTTCACACGTTTTCAGGCTCTTCATGTTTTTCAACGCCACTTCATGCTCCTACTATTTTCAGACCGTTTCAACCTCCTCATGTATTTCACACCTTTTGAAGCTCTTCATATGTGTCACCTTTTAGGCTCTTCATCTTTTTAAAACCGTTTCATGCTCATCCTATTTTTCACACTGTTTCATGTTCCTCATATATTTGACACCTTTTGAAGCTCTTCATGTTTTTCACACCTTTTAAGGCTCTTCATGTTTTTGATCACCGCATCATGCTCCTCCTATTTTTCAGTCGTTTCATGCCTCTCATATTTTTCACACCTTTTGAAGCTCTTCATATATTTCACACTTTTCCAGGCTTTTCATGTTTTTCAACACCACTTCATGCTCCTCCTATTTTTCAGACCGTTTCATGCTCACATCATTTTTGACACCTTTTGAAGCTCTTCTTATTTTCACATCTTTTGAAACTCTTCATATTTTTCACACGTTTTCAAGCTCTTCATGTTTTTCAACACCGTTTCATGCTCCTCCTATTTTTCAGACCGTTTCATGCTCCTTATATGTTTGTCTCCTTTTGAAGCTCTTCATATTTTCACACCTTTTGAAGCTCTTCATATTTTTCACACATTTTCAGGCTCTTCATGGTTTTCAACAGCGCTTCATGCTCCTCCAGTTTTTCAGACCGCTTCATTATCATCTCATTTTTGACACCTTTTGAAGCTCTTCATATATTTCACACCTTTTCAGACTCTTCTTGTTTTTCAACACAGCTTCTTGCTCCTCCTATTTTTCAGACCGTTTCATGCTCCTCATATTTTTGACACCTTTTTAAGCTCTTCATATTGTTCACACCATTTGAAGCTCTTCATAATTTTCACACTTTTTCATGCTCTTCATGTTTTTTAACACTTCTTCATGCTCCTCCTGTTTTTCAGAGCGTTTCAAACTCCTCATATATTTCACACCTTCTGAAGCTCTTCCTATTTTTCACACCTTTTAGGCTCTTCATGCTTTTGAACACCGCTCCATGCTCCTCCTATTTTTCAGACCGTTTCATGCTCCTCGTACTTTTCAGACCGTTTCAGGGTGTCCATGTTTTTGAACACCACTTCATGCTCCTCCTATATTTCAGACAGTTTCATGCTCCTCATATTTTTGACATGTTTTAAAGCTCTTCATATTTTTCACAACTTTTCAGGCTCTTCATGTTTTTGAACACAGTTTCATGCTCCTCCTATTTTTCAGACCGTTTCATGCTCCTCATGTTTTTGATACCATTGAAGCTCTTCATATTTTTCACACCTTTTCAGGCTTCTCATGTTTTTGAACACTGCTTCATGATCCTCATATTTTTCAGATCGTTTCATGCTCCTCATATTTTTGACACCTTTTGACGCTCTTCATATTTTTCACACCTTTTCAGGCTCTTCATGTTTTTGAACACCACTTCATACTTCTACTATTTTCAGACCGTCTAATGCTCCTCATGTATTTCACACCTTTTGACGCTCTTCATATTTTTCACACCTTTTCAGGCTCTTCATGTTTTTCAACACCGTTTCATGCTCCTCCTATATTTCTGACCGTTTCATGCTCCTCATATTTTTGACACCTTCTGAAGATCTTCATATTTTTCACATCTTTTCAGACTCTTCATGTTTTTGATCACCGTTTCATGCTCCTCCTAATTTTCAGACCGTTTCCTGCTGCTCATATTTTTGACACCTTTTGAAGCTCTTCACATTTTTCACACCTTTTCAGGCTCTTCATATTTTTCAACACCGCTTCCTGATCCTCCTATATTTCAGACCGTTTCATGCTCCTCATATTTTTGACACGTTTTGAAGCTCTTCGTATTTCCCACACCTTTTCAGACTCTTCATGTTTTTCAACACCGCTTCATGCTCCTCCTATTTTTCAGAACGTTTCATGCTCCTCATATTTTTGACACGTTTTGACGCTCTTCATATTTTTCACACCTTTTCAGGCTCTTCATGTTTTTGAACACTGCTTCATGCTCCTCATATTTTTCAGATCGTTTCATGCTCCTCATATTTTTGACACCTTTGAAGCTCTTCATATTTTTCACACCTTTTCTGGCTCCTCATGTTTTTTGAAAACCGCTTCATGCTCATCATATTTTTCAGATCGTTTCATGCTCCTCATATTTTTGACACCTTGTGACCCTCTTCATATTTTTCATACCTTTTTAAGCTCTTCATATTTTTCACACGTTTTCAGTCTCTTCATGTTTTTCAACACCGTTTCATGCTCCTCCTATTTGTCAGACAGTTTCATGCTCTTCATATTTTTTACACCTTTTGAAGCTCTTCGTTTTTTTCACACCTTTTCAGGCTCTTCATGTTTTTCAACATCACTTCATGCTCCTATTTTTCAGACCGTTTCATACACCTCATGAATTTCACACCTTTTGAACCTCTTCATATTTTTCACATTTTTGAAGCTCTTCATATATTTCACACCTTTTCAGTCTCTTCTTTTTTTTCAACACCACTTCATGCTCCGCCTATTTTTCAGACCGTTTCATGTTCATCTCATTTTTGCCACGTTTTGAAGCTCTTCATATTTTTCACACCTTTTCAGGCTCTTCATGTTTTTGAACACGGTTTCATGCTACTCCAATTTTTCAGACCGTTTCTTGCTCCTCATATTTTTGACACGTTTTGAGGCTCTTCATATTTTTCACACCTTTTCAGGCTCTTCATGTTTTTCCACACCACTTCATGCTTCTCCTATTTTTCAGCCCGTTTCATGCTCCTCATATATTTCACACCTTTTGAAGCTCTTCATATTTTTCACAGCTTTTCAGGCTCTTCATGTTTTTCCACACCACTTCATGCTTCTCCTATTTTTCAGCCCGTTTCATGCTCCTCATGTATTTCACACCTTTTGAAGCTCTTCATATTTTTCACACCTTTTCAGGCTCTTCATGTTTTTGATCACCGTTTCATGCTCCTCCTATTTTTCGGACCGTTTCATGCTCCTCATATTTTTGACACCTTTTGAAGCTCTTCATATTTTTCACACATTTTCATGCTCTTCATGTTTCTGAAAACTGCTTCATGATCCTCCTATTTTTCAGACCGTTTCATTCTCCTCATATATTTCACACCTTTTGAAGCTCTTCATATTTTTCACACATTTTCATGCTCTTCATGTTTCTGAAAACCGCTTCATGATCCTCCTATTTTTCAGACCGTTTCATTCTCCTCATATATTTTACACCTTTTGAAGCTCTTCATATTTTTCACACCTTTTCAGGCTCTTCATGTTTTTGAACACTGCTTCATGCTCCTCGTATTTTTCAGATCGTTTCATGCTCCTCATATTTTTGACACTTTTTGAGCTCTTCATATTTTTCACACCTTTTCAGGCTCTTCATGTTTTCGAACTCCGCTTCATGATCTTCCTGATTTTCAGACCGTTTCATGCTCTTCATATTTTTGAAACATTTTGAAACTCTTCATATTTTTCACACCTTTTCAGATCTTCATGTTTTTCACCACCACTTCATGCTCCTCCTATTTTTCAGACCGTTTCATGCTCATCTCATTTTTGTCACCTTTGAAGCTCTTTATATTTTTTACACCTTTTGAAGCTCTTCATATTTTTCACACGTTTTCAGGCTCTTCATGTTTTTCAATACCGTTTCATGCTGCTTCTATTTTTCAGACCGTTTCATGCTCCTCATATTTTTCACACCTTTTGAAGCTCTTCATATTTTTCACACGTTTTCAGCCTCTTCATGTTTTTCAAAACCGTTTCATGCTGCTTCTATTTTTCAGACCGTTTCATGCTCCTCATATTTTTGACACCTTTTGAAGCTCTTCATATTTTTTACACCTTTTCAGGCTCTTCATGTTTTTGAACACAGCTTCATGCTCCTCCTATTTTTCAGACCGTTTCATGCTCCTCATATTTTTGACACTTTTTGAAGCTTTTCATATTTTTCACATCTTTTCAGGCTCTTCATGTTTTTCAACACCGTTTCATGATCCTCCTATTTTTCAGACCGCTTCATGCTCATGATGTATTTCACACCTTTTGAAGCTCTTCATATTTTTCACACCTTTTCAGGCTCTTCATGTTTTTCAGCACAGTTTGATGCTCCTCCTATTTTTCAGACCGTTTCATGCTCCTCATATTTTTGACATCTTTTGAAACTCTTCATATATTTCACACCTTTTCAGGCTCTTCATGTTTTTCAACACCACTTCATGCTCCTCCTTTTTTCAGACTGCTTCATGCTCATCTCATTTTTGACACATTTTGAAGCTGTTCATATTTTTCATTTCTTTTGAAGCTCTTCATATATTTTACACGTTTTCAGGCTCTTCATGTTTTTCAACACCGCTTCGTGCTGCTCCTAATTTTCAGATCATTTCATGCTCATCGATTTTTACACCTTTTGCAGATCTTCATATTTTCACACCTTTTGAAGCTCTTCATATTTTTCACACCTTTTCAGTCTCTTCTTTTTTTTCAACACCACTTCATGCTCCGCCTATTTTTCAGACCGTTTCATGTTCATCTAATTTTTGCCACGTTTTGAAGCTCTTCATATTTTTCACAACTTTTCAGGCTCTTCATGTTTTTGAACACGGTTTCATGCTACTCCAATTTTTCAGACCGTTTCTTGCTCCTCATATTTTTGAAACGTTTTGAGGCTCTTCATATTTTTCACACCTTTTCAGGCTCTTCATGTTTTTGAACACAGCTTCATGCTCCTCCTATTTTTTCTACCGTATCATGCTCCTCATATTTTTCACACCTTTTGATGCTCTTCATATTTTTCTCACCTTTTCAGGCTCTTCATGTTTTTGAACAGCACTTCATGCTCCTCCTATTTTTCAGACCGTTTCATACTCCTCATATTTTTGATACCTTTTGAAGCTCTTCATATTTTTCACACCTTTTCAGTCTCTTCGTGTTTTCAACACCGCTTCATGCTCCTCCTATTTTTCAGATCGTTTCCTGCTCCTCATATTTTGACACCTTTTGAAGCTCTTCATATTTTTCACACCTTTTCAGGCTCTTCATATTTTTGAACACGACTTCATGCTCCTCGTATTTTTCCGACCGTTTCATGCTCCTCTCATTTTTGACACCTTTTGAAGCTTTGCATATTTTTCACAACTTTTCAGGCTCTTCATGTTTTTGAACACCGCTTCAGGCTCCTCCTATTTTTCAGACCGTATCATGCACCTCATATTTTTCACATCTTTTGAAGCTCTTCATATTTTTCACACCTTTTCATGCTCTTCTTTTTTTTCAACACTACTTGTTGCTCCTCCTATTTTTTCGACCTTTTCATGCTCTTCTAATTTTTGAAAGCTTTTGAAGCTCTTCCTATTTTTTACACCTTTTGAAGCTCTTCATATTTTTAACATTTTTGAAGCTCTTCATAATTTTCAAACGATTTCAGTCTCTTCATGTTTTTCAACTCCGCTTCATGCTCCTGCTATTTATCATACCGTTTCATATTCCTCATATTTTTGACACCTTTTGAGGCTCTTCATATTTTTCACACCTTTTCAGGCTCTTCATGTTTTTGAACACCGCTTCATGCTCCTCCTATTTTTTTCGACCGTATAATGCTCCTCATATTTTTCACACCTTTTGAAGCTCTTTATATTTTTCTCACATTTTCAGGCTCTTCATGTTTTTGAACAGCACTTCATGCTCCTCCTATTTTTTAGAAAGTTTCATGCTCCTCATGTATTTCACACCTTTTGAAGCTCTTCATATTTTTCACACCTTTTCAGGCTCTTCATGTTATTCAACACCACTTCATGCTCCTCGTATTTTTCAGACCGTTTCATGCTCCTCATATTTTTGACTCCTTTTGAAGCTCTTCATATTTTTCACACCTTTTCAGGCTCTTCATGGTTTTCAACACCACTTCATGCTCCTCGTATTTTTCAGACCGTTTCATGCTCCTCATATTTTTGACACCTTTTGAAACTCTGCATATTTTTCACACCTTTTCAGGCTCTTCATGATTTTCAACACCACTTCATGCTCCTCCTATTTTCAGACCGTTTCATGCTCATCTCATTTTTGACATCTTTTGAAGCTCTTCATATTTTTTACACCTTTTGAAGCTCTTCATAATTTTCATATTTTTGAAGCTCCTCCTATTTTTCACACCTTTTCAGGCTCTTCATGTTTTTCAACACCGTTTCATGCTCCTCCTATTTTTCTGCCAGTTTCATGCTCCTTCTATTTTTCAGGCCGTTTCATGCTCCTCATATTTTTGACAATTTTGGAAGGTCTTCATATTTTTCACACTTTTTCATGCTCTTCAGGTTTTTGAACACCGCTTCATTCTCTTCCTATTTTTCAGACCTTTTCATGCTCCTCATATTTTTGACACCTTTTGAAGCTCTTCATATTTTTCACACCTTTTCAGGCTCTTCATATATTTGAACTAACCTTCATGCTCCTTCTATTTTTCAGACCGTTTCATGCTCCTCATGTATTTCACACCTTTTGAAGCTCTTCATATTTTTCCCACCATTTCAGGCTCTTCTTGTTTTTGAATACAGCTTCATGCTCCTCCTATTTTTCAGACAGTTTCATGCTCATCTCATTTTTGACACCTTTTGAAACTCTTCATATTTTTCACACGTTTTCAGGCTCTTCATGTTTTTGATCACCGCTTCATGCTCCTCCTACTTATCAGACCGTTTCATGCTCCTCATATTTTTGATACGTTTTGAAGCTACTCCTATTTTACACACCTTTTCAGTTTCTTCATGTATTTCAACACCGCTTAATACTCATCCTATTATTCAGACCGTTTCTTGCTCCTAATATATTTCACACCTTTTATAGCTCTTCATATTTTTCACACCTTTTCAGGTTCTTCACGTTTTTCAACACCATTTCATGATCCTCCTATTTTTCAGATCGTTTCATGCTCCTCATATTTTTGACACACTTTGAAGCCCTTCATAAATTCACATCTTTTCAGGCTCTTCATGTTTTTCAACACCACTTCATTCTCCTCCTATTTTTCAGACGTTTCATGCTCATCTCATTTTTGACACCTTTTGAAGCTCTTCATATTTTTCACACCATTTGAAGCTCTTCACATTTTTCTAACTTTTTCAGGCTCTTCATGTTTTTCAACACCGCTTCATTCTCCTCCTATTTTTCAGATCGTTTCATGTTCCCCATATTTTTGACACCTTTTGAAACTCCTCCTATTTTTCACACCTTTTGAAGCTCTTCATATTTTTCACACCTTTTCAGGCTCTTCATGTTTTTGAGGACCGCTTCATGCTCCTCCTATTTTTCAGACCGTTTCACGCTTTTCATATTTTTGACAACTTTTGAAGTCCTAATATTTTTCACACCTTTTTGAGGCTTCTCATATTTTTGAGGACCGCTTCATGCTCCTCCTATTTTTCAGAACGTTTCACGGTTTTCATATTTTTGACACCTTTTGAAACCCTCAAATTTTTCACACCTTTTCAGGCCCTTCATGTTTTTGGATGACTGCTTCATTCTCCTCCTATTTTCAGAAGGTTTCATGCACCTCATATTTTTGAAACTTTTTGAAGCTCCTCATATTTTTCACACCGTTTCAGGCTCTTCATGTTTTTAAACACCGCTTCATGCTCCTCCTATTTTTCAGACCTTTTCATGCTTCTAATATTTTTGACACCTTTTGAAACTCTTGTTATTTTTCACACCTTTTAATACTCTTCATCTTTTTCAAAACCGTTTCATTCTCATCCTAATTTTCCGACTGTTTCATGCTCCTCATATTTTTGACAACTTTTGAAGCTCTTCATATTTTTCACACCTTTCAGGCTCTTCATGTTGTTCAACACAGCTTCATGCTCCTCCTATTTTTTCGTCATTTCATGCTTCTCATATTTTTGACACTTTTTGAAGCTCTTCATATTTTTCACACCTTTTCAGGCTCTTCATATTTTTGAACACCATTTCATGCTTCTTCTATTTTTCAGACTGTTTCATGCTCCTCATATTTTTTACACCTTTTGAAGCTCCTCATATTTCTCACACCTTTTCAGGCTCTTCATGTTTGTCAACACCGCTTCATGCTCCTCATATTTTTCAGACCATTTCATGCTCCACATTTTTTTGACAACTTTTGAAGCTCTTCATACTTTTCAAACCTTTTCAGGATCTTCATGTTTTTGACAACCTCTTTATGCTTCTCCTATTTCTCAGACCGTTTCATGCTCCTCATATTTTTGACACGTTTTGAAGCTCTTCATATTTTTCACACCATTTGAAGCTCCTCTTATTTTTCACACGTTTTCAGGCTCTTCAAGTTTTTCAACACCGTTTCATGCTCCTCCTATTTTTCAGAACGTTTCATGCTCCTCATATTTTTCACACCTTTTGAAGCTCTTCATATTTTTCACACCTTTTCAGGCTCTTCATGTTTCTGAACACCGCTTCATGCTCCTCCTATTTTTCAGACCGTTTCATGCTCCTCATATTTTTCACACTATTTGAAGCTCCACCTATTTTTCAAACCTTTTCAGGCTCTTCATGTTTTTCAACAGCGTTTCATGCTCCTCCTATTTTTCAAACCGTTTCATGCACTTCCTATTTTTCAGACCCTTTCATTCTCGTCATATTTTGAAAATTTTGGAAGCTCTTCATATTTTTCACACCTTTACAGGCTCTTCATGTTTTTGAACACCGTTTCATGCTCCTCCTATTTGTCAGACCGTTTCATGCTCCTCCTATTTTTCAGACCGTTTCATTCTCCTCATATTTTCACAATTTTGGAAGCTCTTCATATTTTTCACGCCTTTTCAGGCTCTTCATGTTTTTCATCACCACTTCTTGCTCCTCCTATTTTTCAGACCGTTTCATGCTCCTCATATTTTTGACACCTTTTGAAGATCTTCCTATTTTTCACACCTTTTCAGGCTCTTCATATTCTTCAACACCGCTTCATGCTCCTCCTATTTTTCAGACGGTTTCATGCTCCTCATATTTTGACACCTTTTGAAGCTTCATATTTTTCAAACCTTTTCATACTCTTCATCTTTTCCCTGACAGTTTCATTTTCATCCTATTTTTCAGACTGTTTCATGCTCCTCATGTTTTTGACACCTTTTGAATCTCTTCATATTTTTCACACTTTTTCAGGCTCTTCATGTTTTTCAACTCCGCTTCATGCTCCTCCTATTTTTCAGACCGTTTCATGCTCCTCACATATTTGACACCTTTTGAAGCTCTTCATATTTTTGACACCTTTTCAGGCCCTTCATGTTTTTCAACACCGCTTCATGCTCCTCCTATTTTTCAGACCGTTTCATGCTCCTCATATTTTGACACCATTTGAAGCTCCTCATATTTTTCACACCTTTTCAAGCTCTTCATGTTTCTGAACACCGCTTCATGCTCCTTCTTATTTTCAGACCGTTTCATGCTCCTCATATGTTTCACACCTTCTGAAGCTCTTCATGTTTTTTAACACCTTTTCATGCTCCTCCTATATTGCAGACAGTTTCATGCTCCTCATATTTTGTCACCTTTTGAAGCTCTTTATATTTTTCACACCTTTTCAGGGTCTTCATGTTTTTCTACACCACTTCGTGCTTCTCCTATATTTCAGACCGATTCTTGCTGCTCATATATTTGACACCTTTTGAAACTCTTCATATTTTTCACACCTTTTCAGGCTCTTCATGTTTTTGAACACCGCTTCATGCTCCTTCTATTTTTCAGACCGTTTCATGCTCCTCATATATTTGACACCTTTTGAAGCTCTTCATAATTTTCACACCTTTTCAGGCTCTTCATGTTTTTCAACACTGCTTCATGCTCCTCCTATTTTTCAGACCGTTCATGCTCCTCATATTTTTGACAACTTTTGAAGCTCTTCATATTTTTCACACCTTTTCTGAATCTTCATGTTTTTCAACTCTGTTTCTTGCTCCTCCAATATTTCAGACCGTTTCATTCTCCTCATATTTTTGACACCTTTTGAAGCTCTTCATATTTTTCACACATTTTCAGGCTCCCCATGTTTTTCAACATGGCTTCATGATCCTCCTGTTTTTCAGGCCGTTTCATGCTCCTCATATTTTTGATACCTTTTGAAGCTCTTCATATTTTTCACACCTTTTTAGGCTCTTCATGTTTTTCAACACCACTTCATGCTCCTCCTATTTTTCAGACCGTTTCATGATCCTCATGTTTTGACGCGATTTGAGGCTCTTCATATTTTTAACACCTTTTCAGGCTCTTCATGATTGTCAACACCGCTTCATGCTCCTCGTATTTTTCAGACCGTTTCATGCTCATGTCATTTTTGACACATTTTGAATCTCTTCACATTTTTCACACCTATTGAAGCTCTTCATATTTTTCATAATTTTGAAGCTCTTCATATTTTTCACACGTTTTCAGGCTCTTCATGTTTTTGAACACCGCTTCATGCTCCTCCTATTTTTCAACTGTTTCATGCTCCTCATGTATTTCACACCTTTTGAAGCGCTTCATATATTTCGCATGTTTTCAGGCTCTTCATGTTTTTCAACAACGTTTCATGATCCTCCTATTTTTCAGAACGTTTCATGCTCCTCATATTTTTGACACCTTTTAAAGCTCTTCATATTTTTCACACCTTTCAAGCTCTTCGTGTTTTTGAACACCGCTTCATGCTCCTCCTTTTCTTCAGACCGTTTCATGCTCATCTCATTTTTGACATCTTTTGAAGCTCTTCATATTTTTCACACCTTTTGAATCTCTTCATATTTTTCATATTTTTGAAGTTCTTCATATTTTTCACACGTTTTCAGGCTCCTCATGTTTTTCAACACCGCTTCATGCTTCTCCTGTTTTTCAGACCGTTTCATGCTCTTCATATTTTTGACACATTTTGAAGCTGTTCATATTTTTCACATCTTTTCAGGCTCTTCATGTTTTTCAACACCACTTCATGCTCCTCATATTTTTGACACCTTTTGAAGCTCTTCATATTTTTCACACCTTTTCAGGCTCTTCATGTTTTTCAACACCACTTCATGCTGCTCCTATTTTTCAGACCGTTTCATGCTCCTCATATTTTTGAAAGCTTTTGAAGCTCTTCATATTTTTCACACCTTTTCAGGCTCTTCATATTTTTCAACACCGCTTCATGATCCTCCTATTTTTCAGACCGTTTCATGTTCCTCATGTATTTCACACCTTTTGACGCTCTTCATATTTTTCACACCTTTTCAGGCTCTTCATATTTTTCAACACCGCTTCATGATCCTCCTATTTTTCAGACCGTTTCATGCTCCTCATATTTTTCAAACCTTTTGAAGCTCTTCATATTTTTCAGAACTTTTCAGGCTCTTCATGTTTTTGAACACCGTTTCATGCTCCTCGTATTTTTCAGACCGTTTCATGGTCCCCATATATTTGACACCTTTTGCCGCTCTTCATATTTTTCACACCTTTTCAGTCTCTTCATGTTTTTGAACACCGCTTCATGCTCCTCCTATTTTACAGACCGTTTCATCCTCCTCATATTTTTGACACCTTTTGAAGCTCTTCATATTTTTCACACCTCTTCAGGCTCTTCATTTTTTTGAACACCGCTACATGCTCCTCCTATTTTTCAGACCGTTTCATGCTCCTCAAATTTCTGACACCTTTTGAAGCTCTTCATATTTTTCACACCTTTTCAGGCTCTTCATGTTTTTCAACATGACTTCATGCTCCTCCTATTTTTCAGAAGGTTTCATGCTCCTCAAATTTCTGACACCTTTTGAAGCTCTTCATATTTTTCACATCTTTTCATGCTCTTCATGTTTTTCAACATCACTTCATGCTCCTCCTATTTTTCAGCCCGTTTCATGCTCCTCATATTTTTGAAACATTTTTAAGCTCTTCACATTTTTCACACCTTTTCAGGCTCTTCATGTTTTTCAACACCACTTCATCCTCCTCCTGTTTTTAAGACCTGTTCATGCTCCTCATATTTTTGACACCTTTTTAAGCTCTTCCTAGTTTTCACACCTTTTCAGACTCTTCATGTTTTTGAACAACGTTTCATGCTCCTCCTATTTTTCAGACCGTTTCATGCTCCTCATGCATTTCACACCTTTTGAAGCGCTTCATATTTTTCAGAACTTTTCAGGATCTTCATGTTTTTAAACACCGCTTCATGCTCCTCCTACTTTTCAGACCGTTTAATGCTCCTCATGTATTTCACATCTTTTGAAGCTCTTCATATTTTTCACACCTTTTCAGGCTCTTCATGTTTTTGAACACCGTTTCATGCTCCTCATATTTTCAGACCGTTTAATGCTCCTCATGTATTTTCCATCTTTTGAAGCTCTTCTTATGTTTCACACATTGTGAAGCTCTTCATGTTTTTTAACACCGCTTCATGCTCCTCGTATTTTTCAGACCATTTCATGCTCCTCATATTTTTCACACCTTTTGAAGCTTGTCTTAATTTCACAGATTTTCAGGCACTTCATGTTTTTCAACACCGTCTAATGCTCCTCCTATTTTTCAGACCGTTTCATGCTCCTCATATTTTTGACATCTTTGAAGCTCTTCATATTTTTCACACCTTTTAAGGCTCTTTATGTTTTTCAACACCGCTTCATGCTCCTCCTATTTTTCAGACCGTTCATGCTCCTCATAATTTTGACAACTTTTGTAGCTCTTCATATTTTTCACACTTTTCTGGCTCTTCATGTTTTTGAACTCCGTTTATTGCTCCTCCTGTTTTTCAAACCATTCATGCTCCTCATATTTTTGACACCTTTTGAAGCTCTTCAAATTTTTCACACCTTTTCATGTTCTTCATGTTTTTCAACACCGCTTCATGCTCCTCCTATTTTTCAGACGGTTCATGCTCCTCATATTTTTGACACATTTTGAAGCTCTTCATATTTTTCACACCTTTCCAGGCTCTTCATGTTTTTCAACACCACTTCATTCTTCTCCTAATTTTCAGACCGTTTCATGCTCCTCATATTTTTGACTCCTTTTGAAGCTGTTCATATGTTTCACACCTTTTGAAGCTCTTCATGTTTTTTAACACCGTTTAATGCTCCTCCTATTTTTCATACCGTTTCCTGCTCCTCATATGTTTCACACCTTTTCAGGCTCTTCATGTTTTTGAATACCGCTTCATGCTCCTCCTATTTTTCAGACCGTTTCATGCTCCTCATATTTTTGACACCTTTTGAAGCTCTTCATATTTTTCACACCTTTTCTGGCTCTTTATGTTTTTGAACACCATTTCTTACTGCTACTATTCTTCAGACCGTTTCATGCTCCTCATATTTTTGACACGTTTTGAAGCTCTTCATATTTTTCACACCTTTTCAAGCTCTTCATGTTTTTCAACACCGCTTCATGCTCCTCCTATTTTTCTGAACGTTTCATGCTCCTCATATGTTTCACACCTGTTGAAGCCCTTCATGTTTTTTAACACCGCTTCATGCTCCTCCTATTTTTCAGACCGTTTCATGATCCTCATATTTTTGACAACTTTTGAAGATCTTCATATTTTTCACATCTTTTCAGGCTCTTCATTTTTTTTAACACCTTTTCATGTTCCTGCTATATTTCAGACAGTTTCATGCTCCTCATATTTTGACACCTTTTGAAGCTCTTCATATGTTTCACACCTTTTGAACCTCTTCATGTTTTTTAACACCGTTTCATGCTCCTCCTATTTTTCTGAACGTTTCATGCTCCTCATATGTTTCACACCTGTTGAAGCTCTTCATGTTTTTTAACACCGCTTCATGCTCCTCCTATTTTTCAGACCGTTTCATGATCCTCATATTTTTGACAACTTTTGAAGATCTTCATATTTTTCACATCTTTTCAGGCTCTTCATTTTTTTTAACACCTTTTCATGTTCCTGCTATATTTCAGACAGTTTCATGCTCCTCATATTTTGACACCTTTTGAAGCTCTTCATATATTTCACACCTTTTCAGGGTCTTCATGTTTTTCTACACCAGTTCATGCTCCCCCTATTTTTCACACTGTTTCCTGCTCTTCCATTTTTCAGACAGTTTCATGCTCCTCATATTTTTCAAACCTTTTGAAGCTTGACATAATTTCACAGCTTTTCAGGCTCTTCATATTTTTGAATACCGCTTCATGCTCCTCGTATTTTTCAGACCGTTTCATGCTCCTTATAATTTTGACGCCTTTTGAAGCTCTTCATATATTTCACACCTTTTCAGGCTCTTCATGTTCTTTAACACCGCTTCATGCTCCTCCTATTTTTCAGACAGTTTCATGCTCCTCATATTTTTCACACCTTTTGAAGCTTGACATAATTGCACAGCTTTTCAGGCTCTTCATGTTTTTGAATACAGCTTCATGCTCCTCCTATTTTTCAGACCGTTTCATGCTCCTTATATTTTTGACACCTTTTGAAGCTCTTCATATGTTTCACACCTTTTGAAGCTCTTCATGTTTTTTAACACCGTTTCATGCTCCTCCTATTTTTCTGACCGTTTCATGCTCCTCATATGTTTCACACCTTCTGAAGCTCTTCATGTTTTTTAACACCTTTTCATGCTCCTCCTATATTGCAGAGAGTTTCATGCTCCTCATATTTTGACACCTTTTGAAGCTCTTTATATTTTTCACACATTTTCAGGGTCTTCATGTTTTTCTACTCCACTTCATGCTTCTCCTATTTTTCAGACCGTTTCCTGCTCCTCATATATTTGACTCCTTTTGAAGCTCTTCATATTTTTCACACCTTTTCAGGCTCTTCATGTTTTTGAACACCGCTTCATGCTCCACCTATTTTTCAGACCGTTTCATGCTCCTCATATATTTGACACCTTTTGAAGCTCTTCATATTTTTCACACCTTTTCAGGCTCTTCATGTTTTTCAACACCGCTTCATGCTCCTCCTATTTTTCAGACCGTTCATGCTCCTCATATTTTTGACAACTTTTGAAGCTCTTCATATTTTTCACACCTTTTCTGAATCTTCATGTTTTTGAACTCTGTTTCTTGCTCCTCCAATATTTCAGACCGTTTCATTCTCCTCATATTTTTGACACCTCTTGAAGCTCTTCATATTTTTTACACATTTTCAGGCTCCCCATGTTTTTCAACATGGCTTCATCATCCTCCTGTTTTCAGATCATTTCATACTCCTCATATATTTCAGACCGTTTCATGCTCCTCATATTTTTGACAACTTTTGAAGCTCCTCATATTTCTCACAGCTTTTAAGCTCTTCATATTTTTCACACGTTTTCAGGCTCTTCATGTTTTTCCACACCGCTTCATGCTTGTCCTATTTTCCAGACCGTTTCATGCTCCTCATGTACTTCCAACCTTTTGAAGCTCTTCATATTTTTCACACCTTTTCAGGCTCTTCATGTTTTTGAACACTGCTTCATGCTCCTCATATTTTTCATACCGTTTCATGCTCCTCATGTATTTCACACCTTTAGAAGCTCTTCATATTTTTCACAGCTTTTCAGGCTCCCCATGTTTTTTAACACGGCTTCATGATCCTCCTGTTTTTCAGACCGTTTCATGCTCCTCATATTTTTGAGACCTTTTGAAGCTCTTCATATTTTTCACATCTTTTCAGGCTATTCATGTTTTTCAACACCACTTCATGCTCCTCCTATTTTTCAGACCTTTTCATGCTCCTCATATTTTTGACACCTTTTGAAGCTCTTCATATTTGTCACACCTTTTGAAGCTCTTCGTATTTTTCACACCTTTTCAGGCTCTTCATATTTTTCAACAACGCTTCATGATCCTCCTATTTTTCAGACCGTTTCATGCTCCTCATGTATTTCACACCTTTTGAAGCTCTTCATATTTTTCACAAATTTTCAGGCTCTTCACGTTTTTCAACACCGTCTCATGCTTCTCCTATTTTTCAGACAGTTTCATGCTCCTATGTATTTCACATCTTTTGAAGCTCTTCGTATTTTTCACACCTTTTCAGGCTCTTCATATTTTTGAACACCGCTTCATGCTCCTCCTATTTTATACACCGTTTCATTCTCCTCATGTATTTCACACCTTTTGTAGCTCTTCATATTTTTTACAACTTTTCAGGCTCTTCACGTTTTTAAACAACACTTCATGCTCCTCCTATTTTTCAGACCGTTTCCTGCTCCTCACGTATTTCACACCTTTTGAAGCTCTTCATATTTTTCACACCTTTTCAGGCTCTTCACGTTTTTGAACAACACTTCATGCTCCTCCAATTTTCAGACCGTTTCATGATCATCTCATTTTTGACACCTTTTCAGGCTCTTCATATTTTTCAAACTTTTTGAAACTCTTCATATTTTTCACACTTTTTCAGGCTCTTCATGTTTTGAACACCGCTTCATGCTCCTCCTATTTTTCAGACCGTTTCACGTTCCTCATATTTTTGAAACCTGTTGAAGCTCTTCATATATTTCACACCTTTGAAGCTCTTCATATTGTTCACTCCTTTTCAGGCTCTTCATGTTTTTCAACACCGCTTCATGCTACTCCTATTTTTCAGACCGATTAATGCTCCTCATGTATTTCACACCTTTTGAAGCTCTTCATATTTTTGACACGATTTCAGGCTCTTCATGTTTTTCAACAACACTTCATGCTCCACCATTTTTGAGAACGCTTCATGCTCATCTCATTTTTGACACTTTTTGAAGCTGTTCATATTTTTCACACCTTTTGAATCTCTTCATGTTTTTCACACGTTTTCAGGCTCTTCATGTTTTTCAACACCGCTTCATGCTTCTCCTATTTTTCACACCTTTTGAAGCTCTTCATATTTTTCACACGTTTTCAGGCTCTTCATGTTTTTGAACACCTCTTCATGGTGCTCCTATTTTTCAGACGGTTTCATGCTTCTCCTATTTTTGACACGATTTGAAGCTCTTCATATTTTTCACAAATTTACAGTGTCTTCATGTTTTTCAACACCACTTCATGCTCCTCCTATTTTTCAGACCGTTACATGCTCCTCTTATTTTTGACACCTTTTGAAGCTCTTCATATTTTTAACACCTTTTCAGGTTCTTCATGTTTTTCAACACCGCTTCATCCTCCTCCTATTTTTCTGACCGTTTCATGCTCCTCATGTATTTCACACCTTTTGAAGCTCTTCATATTTTTCACACCTTTTGAAGCTCTTCATATTTTTCACACCTTTTGTAGCTCTTCATATTTTTCACACATTTTCAGGCTATTTATGTTTTTGAACACCGTTTCATGCTCCTCCTATAATTCAGACGGTTTCATGCTCCTCATGTATTTCACTCCTTTTGAAGCTCTTCATATTTTACACACCTTTTCAGGCTCTTCATGATTTTCAACCCCACTTCATGCTCCTCCTATTTTTCAGACGGTTTTATGTTCCTCATATTTTTGACACCTTTTGAAGCTCTTCATATTTTCTACACCTTTTCAGGCTCTTCATGTTTTTTAACACCACTTCATGCTCCTGCTATATTTCAGACAGTTTCATGCTCCTCATATTTTGACACCTTTTGAAGCTCTTCATATATTTCACACCTTTTCAGGGTCTTCATGTTTTTCTACACCAGTTCATGCTCCCCCTATTTTTCACACCGTTTCCTGCTCCTCCATTTTTCAGACAGTTTCATGCTCCTCATATTTTTCACACCTTTTGAAGCTTGACATAATTTCACAGCTTTTCAGGCTCTTCATATTTTTGAACACCGCTTCATGCTCCTCCTATTTTTCAGACCGTTTCATGCTCCTTATAATTTTGACGCCTTTTGAAGCTCTTCATATATTTCACACCTTTTCAGGCTCTTCATGTTCTTCAACACAGCTTCATGCTCCTCCTATTTTTCAGACCGTTTCATGCTCCTCATATTTTTGACACCGTTTGAAGCTCTTCATATTTTTCACACCTTTTCAGGCTCTTCATGTTTTTGAACACCGCTTCATGCTCCTTCTATTTTTCAGAGAGTTTCCTGCTCCTCATATATTTCACACCTTTTGAAGCTCTTCATATTTTCCACACATTTTCAGGCTCTTCATATTTTTCCACACCACTTCATGCTTCTCCTATTTTTCTGCCCGTTTCAAACTCCTCATGTATTTCACACCTTTTGAAGCTCTTCATATTTTTCACTCCTTTTCCGGCTCTTCATGTTTTTGATCACCGTTTCATGCTCCTCCTATTTTTCAGACCGATTCATGCTACTCATATTTTTGACACTTTTTGAAGCTCTTCATATTTTTCACACCATTTCAGTCTCTTCATATTTTTGAACACCGCTTCATGCTCCTCCAATTTTTCAGGCCGTTTCATGCTCCTCATAATTTTGACACCTTTTGAAGCTATTCATATGTTTCACACCTTTTCAGGCTCTTCATATTTTTCAACAACGCTTCATGCTCCTCCTATTTTTCAGACCGTTTCATGCTCATCTCATTTTTTACACCTTTTGAAGCTCTTCATATTTTTCACACCTTTTGATGCT
Organism: Dama dama; assembly: GCF_033118175.1. Lineage (NCBI taxonomy): Eukaryota > Metazoa > Chordata > Mammalia > Artiodactyla > Cervidae > Dama > Dama dama. The sequence continues at coordinate 3,920,138 of NW_026870893.1, read as the reverse complement.
CTTCAAATTTTTTACACGTTTTCAGGCTCTTCAAGTTTTTCAACACCGCTTCATGCTCCTCCTATTTTTCAGACCGTTTCATGCTCCTCATATTTTTGACACCTTTTGAAGCTCTTCATATTTTTCACACCTTTTCAGGCTCTTCATGTTTTTCACACCTTTACAGGCTCTTCATGTTTTTGAACACCATTTCATGCTTCTCCTATTTTGCAGACCGTTTCATTCTCCTCATATTTTTGACACCTTTTGAAGCTCTTCATATATTTCACACCTTTTCAGGCTTTTCATTTTTTTCAACACCACTTCATGCTCCTCCTATTTTTCAGACCGTTTCATGCTCCTCATATTTTTGACACCTTTTGAAGCTCTTCATAATTTTCACACCTTTTCAGGCTCTTCATGTATTTGAACACCGCTTCATGCTCCTCTTATTTTTCAGACCGTTTCATGCTCATCTCATATTTGACACCTCTAGAAGCTCTTCATATTTTTCACACATTTTCAGGCTCTTCATGTTTTTCAGCACCGTTTTATGATCCTCCTATTTTTAAGAACTTCTCATGCTCATCTAATTTTTGACAGCTTTTGAAGCTTTTCATATTTTTCACAAATTTTCAGGCTCCTCATGTTTTTGAACCCCGCTTCATGATCCTCTTATTTTTCAGAGAGTTTCATGCTGCTCATGTATTTCACACCTTTTGAAGCTCTTCGTATTTTTCACACCTTTTCAGGCTCTTCATGTTTTTCCACACCACTTCATGCTTCTCCTATTTTTCAGCCCGTTTCATGCTCCTCATGTATTTCACACCTTTTGAAGCTCTTCATAATTTCCACACCTTTTCAGGCTCTTCATGTTTTTCTACACCGCTTCATGCTCCCCCTACATTTCAGACCGTTCATGCCTCTCATATTTTTGAAACCTTTTGAAGCTCTTCATATTTTTCACACCTTTTTAGGCCCCTCATGTTTTTCAACACCATTTCATGCTCCTCCTTTTTTTTCAAACCGTTTTATGCTCCTCATATATTTGACACCTTTTGAAGCTCTTCATAATTTCCACACCTTTTCAGGCTCTTCATGTTTTTGAACACCATTTCATGCTCCTCTTATTTTATTTTATTGTTATTTTTTTATTTTTTTTAATTATTTTTATTTTTTTTTCCAGTCGGTTTTGTCATACATTGATATGAATCAGCCATGGATTTACATGTATTCCCAGTCCCGATTCCCCCTCCCACCTCCCTCTCCACCCGATTCCTCTGGGTCTTCCCAGTGCACCAAGCCGGAGCACTTGTCTCGTGCATCCTACCTGGGCTGGTGATCTGTTTCACCATAGATAGCATACATGCTGTTCTTTTGAAATATCCCACCCTCACATTCTCCCACAAAGTTTAAAAGTCTGTTCTGTATTTCTGTGTCTCTTTTTCTGTTCTGCATATAGGGTTATCGTTGTCACCTTTCTAAATTCCATATACATGTGTCAGTATGCTGTAATGTTCTTTATCTTTCTGGCTTACTTCACTCTGTATAATGGGCTCCAGCTTCATCCATCTCATTAGGACTGATTCAAATGAATTCTTTTTAATGGCTGAGTAATATTCCATGGTGTATATGTACCACAGCTTTCTTATCCATTCATCTGCTGACGGGCATCTAGGTTGCTTCCATGTCCTGGCTATTATAAACAGTGCTGCGATGAACATTGGGGTGCACGTGTCTCTTTCAGACGAACCTATGGACACCTTATCTTTGACAAAGGAGGCAAGGATATACAATGGAAAAAAGACAACCTCTTTAACAAGTGGTGCTGGGAAAACTGGTCAACCACTTGTAAAAGAATGAAAATAGAACACTTTCTAACACCATACACAAAAATAAACTCAAAATGGATTAAAGATCTAAATGTAAGACCAGAAACTATAAAACTCCTAGAGGAGAAGATAGGCAAAACACTCTCCGACATAAATCAAAGCAAGATCCTCTATGACCCACCTCCCAGAATATTGGAAATAAAAGCAAAACTAAACAAATGGGACCTAATGAAACTTAAAAGCTTTTGCACTACAAAGGAAACTATAAGTAAGGTGAAAAGACAGCCCTCAGATTGGGAGAAAATAATAGCAAATGAAGAAACAGACAAAGGATTAATCTCAAAAATATACAAGCAAATCCTGCAGCTCAATTCCAGAAAAATAAATGACCCAATAAAAAATGAGCCAAAGAACTAAACAGACATTTCTCCAAAGAAGACATACAGATGGATAACAAACACATGAAAAGATGCTCAACATCACTCATTATTAGAGAAATGCAAATCAAAACCACAATGAGGTACCATTACATGCCAGTCAGGATGGCTGCTATCCAAAAGTCTACAAGCAATAAATGCTGGAGAGGGAGTGGAGAAAAGGGAACCCTCTTATACTGTTGGTGGGAATGCACACTAGTACAGCCGATATGGAAAACGGTGTAGAGATTTCTTAAAAAACTGGAAATAGAACTGCCATATGACCCAGCAATTCCACTTCTGGGCATACACACTGAGGAAACCAGATCCTCTTATTTTTCAGACCGTTTCAAACTCCTCATATTTTTTACACCTTTTGAAGCTCTTCATATATTTCACACCTTTTCAGGCTCTTCATGTTTTTCAACACCGCTTCATGCTCCTCTTATTTTTCAGACCGTTTCATGGTCCTCATATTTTTGACACCTTTTGAAGCTCTTCATATTTTTCACACCTTTCCGTGCTCTTCATGTTTTTCAACACGCTTTCATGCTCCTCCTATTTTTCAGACCGTTTCATGGTCCTCATATTTTTGACACCTTTTGAAGCTCTTCATATTTTTCACACCTTTCCGTGCTCTTCATGTTTTTCAACACCGCTTCATGCTCCTCCGATTATTCAGATCGTTTCATGCTCCTCATATTTTTGACACATTTTGAAGCTCTTCATATTTTCGACACCTTTCAGGTTCTTCATGTTTTTCAACACCGTTTCATGCTCCTCCTATTTGTCAAACCGTTTCATGTTCCTCCTATTTTTCAGACCGTTTCTTGCTCCTCATATTTTTGACACCTTTTGAAGCTCTTCATGTTTTTTAACACCTTTTCACGCTCCTCCTATATTTCAGACCGTTTCAAGCTCCTCATATTTTTGACACCTTTTGAAGCTCTTCATATTTTTCACATTTTTTCAGGGTCTTCATGTTTTTCTACACCACTTCATGCTCCTCCTATTTTTCAGACCGTTTCATTCTCCTCATATGTTTCACAACTTTTTCAGGCTCTTCATGTTTCTCAACACCACTTCATGCTCCTCCTATTTTTCAGACCGTATCATGCTCCTCATATTTTTGACACTTTTTGAAGTTCTTCATATTTTTCACACCTTTTCAGGCTTTTCATGTTTTTCTACACCGCTTCATTCTCTTCCTATTTTTCAGACCTTTTCATGCTCCTCATATTTTTGACATCCTTTGAAGCTCTTCATATTTTTCACACCTTTTCAGGCTTTTCAGGTATTTCAACACCGTCTCATGCGCCTCCTATTTTTCAGACCGTTTCTTGCTCCTCATATGTTTCACACCTTTTTCAGGCTCTTCATGTTTTTCAACACCACTTCATGCTCCTCCTATTTTTCAGACCGTATCATGCTCATCATATTTTTGACACAGTTTGAAGCTCTTCCTACTTTTCACACCTTTTGAGGCTCTTCATGTTTTTGAAAACAGTTTCTTGCTCCTCATATTTTTCGGACCGTTTCATGGTCCTCATATTTTTGACACCTTTTGAAGCTCTTCATATTTTTCACACTTTTTCAGGGTCTTCATGTTTTTCTACACCACTTCATGCTCCTCCTATTTTTCAGACCGTTTCATGCTCCTCATATTTTTGACACCTTTTGAAGTTCTTCATATTTTTCACACCTTTTCAGGCTTTTCATGTTTTTCTACACCACTTCATTCTCTTCCTATGTTTCAGACATTTTCATGCTCCTCATATTTTTGACATCCTTTGAAGCTCTTCATATTTTTCACACCTTTTCAGGCTTTTCATCTATTTCAACACCGTCTCATGCGCCTCCTATTTTTCAGACCGTTTCATGCTCCTCATATGTTTCACACCTTTTTCAGGCTCTTCATGTTTTTCAACACCACTTCATGCTCCTCCTATTTTTCAGACCGTATCATGCTCATCATATTTTTGACACAGTTTGAAGCTCTTCCTACTTTTCACACCTTTTGAGGCTCTTCATGTTGTTGAAAACAGTTTCTTGCTCCTCATATTTTTCAGACCGTTTCATGGTCCTCATATTTTTGACACCTTTTGAAGCTCTTCATATTTTTCACACTTTTTCAGGGTCTTCATGTTTTTCTACACCACTTCATGCTCCTCCTATTTTTCAGCCCGTTTCATGCTCCTCATGTATTTCACACCTTTTGAAGCTCTTCATAATTTCCACACCTTTTCAGGCTCTTCATGTTTTCCTACACCGCTTCATGCTCCCCCTACATTTCAGACCGTTCATGCCTCTCATATTTTTGAATCCTTTTGAAGCTCTTCATATTTTTCACACCTTTTTAGGCTCTTCATGTTTTTCAACACCATTTCATGCTCCTCCTTTTTTTCAAACCGTTTTATGCTCCTCATATATTTGACACCTTTTGAAGCTCTTCATAATTTCCACACCTTTTCAGGCTCTTCATGTTTTTGAACACCGTTTCATGCTCCTCTTATTTTATTTTATTGTTATTTTTTTTATTTTTTTTTATTATTTTTATTTTTTTTTCCAGTCGGTTTTGTCATACATTGATATGAATCAGCCATGGATTTACATGTATTCCCAGTCCCGATTCCCCCTCCCACCTCCCTCTCCACCCGATTCCTCTGGGTCTTCCCAGTGCACCAAGCCGGAGCACTTGTCTCGTGCATCCTACCTGGGCTGGTGATCTGTTTCACCATAGATAGCATACATGCTGTTCTTTTGAAATATCCCACCCTCACATTCTCCCACAAAGTTTAAAAGTCTGTTCTGTATTTCTGTGTCTCTTTTTCTGTTCTGCATATAGGGTTATCGTTGTCACTTTTCTAAATTCCATATACATGTGTCAGTATGCTGTAATGTTCTTTATCTTTCTGGCTTACTTCACTCTGTATAATGGGCTCCAGCTTCATCCATCTCATTAGGACTGATTCAAATGAATTCTTTTTAATGGCTGAGTAATATTCCATGGTGTATATGTACCACAGCTTTCTTATCCATTCATCTGCTGACGGGCATCTAGGTTGCTTCCATGTCCTGGCTATTATAAACAGTGCTGCGATGAACATTGGGGTGCACGTGTCTCTTTCAGACGAACCTATGGACACCTTATCTTTGACAAAGGAGGCAAGGATATACAATGGAAAAAAGACAACCTCTTTAACAAGTGGTGCTGGGAAAACTGGTCAACCACTTGTAAAAGAATGAAAATAGAACACTTTCTAACACCATACACAAAAATAAACTCAAAATGGATTAAAGATCTAAATGTAAGACCAGAAACTATAAAACTCCTAGAGGAGAAGATAGGCAAAACACTCTCCGACATAAATCAAAGCAAGATCTTCTATGACCCACCTCCCAGAATATTGGAAATAAAAGCAAAACTAAACAAATGGGACCTAATGAAACTTAAAAGCTTTTGCACTACAAAGGAAACTATAAGTAAGGTGAAAAGACAGCCCTCAGATTGGGAGAAAATAATAGCAAATGAAGAAACAGACAAAGGATTAATCTCAAAAATATACAAGCAAATCCTGCAGCTCAATTCCAGAAAAATAAATGACCCAATAAAAAATGAGCCAAAGAACTAAACAGACATTTCTCCAAAGAAGACATACAGATGGATAACAAACACATGAAAAGATGCTCAACATCACTCATTATTAGAGAAATGCAAATCAAAACCACAATGAGGTACCATTACATGCCAGTCAGGATGGCTGCTATCCAAAAGTCTACAAGCAATAAATGCTGGAGAGGGAGTGGAGAAAAGGGAACCCTCTTATACTGTTGGTGGGAATGCACACTAGTACAGCCGATATGGAAAACGGTGTAGAGATTTCTTAAAAAACTGGAAATAGAACTGCCATATGACCCAGCAATTCCACTTCTGGGCATACACACTGAGGAAACCAGATCCTCTTATTTTTCAGACCGTTTCAAACTCCTCATATTTTTTACACCTTTTGAAGCTCTTCATATATTTCACACCTTTTCAGGCTCTTCATGTTTTTCAACACCGCTTCATGCTCCTCCTATTTTTCAGACCGTTTCATGGTCCTCATATTTTTGACACCTTTTGAAGCTCTTCATATTTTTCACACCTTTCCGTGCTCTTCATGTTTTTCAACACGCTTTCATGCTCCTCCGATTATTCAGATCGTTTCATGCTCCTCATATTTTTGACACATTTTGAAGCTCTTCATATTTTCGACACCTTTCAGGTTCTTCATGTTTTTCAACACAGTTTCATGCTCCTCCTATTTGTCAAACCGTTTCATGCTCCTCCTATTTTTCAGACCGTTTCTTGCTCCTCATATTTTTGACACCTTTTGAAGCTCTTCATGTTTTTTAACACCTTTTCACGCTCCTCCTATATTTCAGACCGTTTCAAGCTCCTCATATTTTTGACACCTTTTGAAGCTCTTCATATTTTTCACATTTTTTCAGGGTCTTCATGTTTTTCTACACCACTTCATGCTCCTCCTATTTTTCAGACCGTTTCATTCTCCTCATATGTTTCACAACTTTTTCAGGCTCTTCATGTTTCTCAACACCACTTCATGCTCCTCCTGTTTTTCAGACCGTTTCATGCTCCTCATATTTTTGACACCTTTTGAAGTTCTTCATATTTTTCACACCTTTTCAGGCTTTTCATGTTTTTCTACACCGCTTCATTCTCTTCCTATTTTTCAGACATTTTCATGCTCCTCATATTTTTGACATCCTTTGAAGCTCTTCATATTTTTCACACCTTTTCAGGCTTTTCAGGTATTTCAACACCGTCTCATGCGCCTCCTATTTTTCAGACCGTTTCTTGCTCCTCATATGTTTCACACCTTTTTCAGGCTCTTCATGTTTTTCAACACCACTTCATGCTCCTCCTATTTTTCAGACCGTATCATGCTCATCATATTTTTGACACAGTTTGAAGCTCTTCCTACTTTTCACACCTTTTGAGGCTCTTCATGTTTTTGAAAACAGTTTCTTGCTCCTCATATTTTTCGGACCGTTTCATGGTCCTCATATTTTTGACACCTTTTGAAGCTCTTCATATTTTTCACACTTTTTCAGGGTCTTCATGTTTTTCTACACCACTTCATGCTCCTCCTATTTTTCAGACCGTTTCATGCTCCTCATATTTTTGACACCTTTTGAAGTTCTTCATATTTTTCACACCTTTTCAGGCTTTTCATGTTTTTCTACACCGCTTCATTCTCTTCCTATTTTTCAGACATTTTCATGCTCCTCATATTTTTGACATCCTTTGAAGCTCTTCATATTTTTCACACCTTTTCAGGCTTTTCATGTATTTCAACACCGTCTCATGCGCCTCCTATTTTTCAGACCGTTTCATGCTCCTCATATGTTTCACACCTTTTTCAGGCTCTTCATGTTTTTCAACACCACTTCATGCTCCTCCTATTTTTCAGACCGTATCATGCTCATCATATTTTTGACACAGTTTGAAGCTCTTCCTACTTTTCACACCTTTTGAGGCTCTTCATGTTGTTGAAAACAGTTTCTTGCTCCTCATATTTTTCAGACCGTTTCATGGTCCTCATATTTTTGACACCTTTTGAAGCTCTTCATATTTTTCACACTTTTTCAGGGTCTTCATATTTTTCTACACCACTTCATGCTCCTCCTATTTTTCAGACCGTTTCATTCTCCTCATATGTTTCACAACTTTTTCAGGCTCTTCATGTTTCTCAACACCACTTCATGCTCCTCCTATTTTTCAGACCGTTTCATGCTCCTCATATTTTTGACACTTTTTGAAGCTCTTCATATTTTTCACACCTTTCAAGGCTCTTCATGTTTTTGAACACCGTTTCATTATCCTCCTATTTTTCAGACCGTTTCATGCTCCTCATATGTTTCACACCTTTTGAAGCTCTTCATGTTTTTTAACACCTTTTCATTCTCCTCCTATATTTCAGACCGTTTAATGCTCCTTATATTTTTGACACCATTTGAAGCTCTTCATATTTTTCGCACCTTTTCAGGCTCTTCATATTTTTCAACACCACTTCATGCTTCTCCAATTTTTCAGACCGTTTCATGCTCCTCATATATATGACACCTTTTGAAGCTCTTCATATTTTTCACATCTTTTCAGGCTCTTCATATTTTTCAACCCGCTTAAGCTCCTCCTATTTTTCAGAGCGTTTCTTGCTCCTCATATTTTTGACACCTTTGAGGCTCTTCATATATTTCACACCTTTTCTGGCTCTTCATGTTTTTGAACACCGATTCATGCTCGTCCTATTTTTCAGACCGTTTAATGCTCCTCATATTTTTGACACCTTTTGAACCTCTTCATATTTTTCACACCTTTTCAGGTTCTTCATGTTTTCAACACCGCTTCATGCTCCTACTATTTTTCAGACGGTTTCATGCTCCTCATATTTTTGACACCTTTTGAAGCTCTTCATATTATTCACACCTTTTCAGGCTCTTCATGTTTTTCAACACCGCTTCATGCTCCTCCTTTTTTTCAGACCGTTTCATGCTCCTCATATTTTTGACGCCTTTTGAAGCTCTTCATATTTTTCACACTTCTCCAGGCTCTTCATGTTTTTGAACACCGTTTCATGCTCCTCCTGTTTTTCAGACCGTTTCATGCTGCTCATATTTTTGACACCTTTTGAAGTTCTTCATATTTTTCACACCTTTTCAGGCTCTTCACGTTTTTCAACACCACTTCATGCTCCTCCTATTTTTCAGGCCGTTTCATGCTCCTTATATTTTTGACACCTTTTGAAGTTCTTCATATTTTTCACACCTTACAGGCTCTTCATGATTTTCAACACCACTTCATGCTCCTCCTAATTTTCAGACCGTTTCATGCTCCTCATATATTTGACACCTTTTGAAGCTCTTCAGATTTTTCACACCTTTTCAGGCTCTTCATATTTTTCAACACCGCTTCATGCTCCTCCTATTTTTCAGACCGTTTCATGCTCCTCATCTTTTTGACACGTTTTGAAACGCTTCATATTTATCACACCTTTTCAGGCTCTTCATGTTTTTCAACACCATTTCATGCTCCTCCTTTTTTTCAGACCGTTTTATGCTCCTCATATATTTGACACCTTTTGAAGCTCTTCATAATTTCCACACCTTTTCAGGCTCTTCATGTTTTTCTACACCGCTTCATGCTCCCCCTACATTTCAGACCGTTCATGCCTCTCATATTTTTGAAACCTTTTGAAGCTCTTCATATTTTTCACACCTTTTTAGGCTCTTCATGTTTTTCAACACCATTTCATGCTCCTCCTTTTTTTCAAACCGTTTTATGCTCCTCATATATTTGACACCTTTTGAAGCTCTTCATAATTTCCACACCTTTTCAGGCTCTTCATGTTTTTAAACACCGTTTCATGCTCCTCTTATTTTTTTTTATTGTTATTTTTTTTATTTTTTTTTCTTATTTTCATTTTTTTTCCCAGTCGGTTTTGTCATACATTGATATGAATCAGCCATGGATTTACATGTATTCCCAGTCCCGATTCCCCCTCCCACCTCCCTCTCCACCCGATTCCTCTGGGTCTTCCCAGTGCACCAAGCCGGAGCACTTGTCTCGTGCATCCTACCTGGGCTGGTGATCTGTTTCACCATAGATAGCATACATGCTGTTCTTTTGAAATATCCCACCCTCACATTCTCCCACAAAGTTTAAAAGTCTGTTCTGTATTTCTGTGTCTCTTTTTCTGTTCTGCATATAGGGTTATCGTTGTCACCTTTCTAAATTCCATATACATGTGTCAGTATGCTGTAATGTTCTTTATCTTTCTGGCTTACTTCACTCTGTATAATGGGCTCCAGCTTCATCCATCTCATTAGGACTGATTCAAATGAATTCTTTTTAATGGCTGAGTAATATTCCATGGTGTATATGTACCACAGCTTTCTTATCTATTCATCTGCTGACAGGCATCTAGGTTGCTTCCATGTCCTGGCTATTATAAATAGTGCTGCGATGAACATTGGTGTGCACGTGTCTCTTTCAGACGAACCTATGGACACCTTATCTTTGACAAAGGAGGCAAGGATATACAATGGAAAAAAGACAACCTCTTTAACAAGTGGTGCTGGGAAAACTGGTCAACCACTTGTAAAAGAATGAAAATAGAACACTTTCTAACACCATACACAAAAATAAACTCAAAATGGATTAAAGATCTAAATGTAAGACCAGAAACTATAAAACTCCTAGAGGAGAAGATAGGCAAAACACTCTCCGACATAAATCAAAGCAAGATCCTCTATGACCCACCTCCCAGAATATTGGAAATAAAAGCAAAACTAAACAAATGGGACCTAATGAAACTTAAAAGCTTTTGCACTACAAAGGAAACTATAAGTAAGGTGAAAAGACAGCCCTCAGATTGGGAGAAAATAATAGCAAATGAAGAAACAGACAAAGGATTAATCTCAAAAATACACAAGCAAATCCTGCAGCTCAATTCCAGAAAAATAAATGACCCAATAAAAAATGAGCCAAAGAACTAAACAGACATTTCTCCAAAGAAGACATACAGATGGATAACAAACACATGAAAAGATGCTCAACATCACTCATTATTAGAGAAATGCAAATCAAAACCACAATGAGGTACCATTACATGCCAGTCAGGATGGCTGCTATCCAAAAGTCTACAAGCAATAAATGCTGGAGAGGGAGTGGAGAAAAGGGAACCCTCTTATACTGTTGGTGGGAATGCACACTAGTACAGCCGCTATGGAAAACGGTGTAGAGATTTCTTAAAAAACTGGAAATAGAACTGCCATATGACCCAGCAATTCCACTTCTGGGCATACACACTGAGGAAACCAGATCCTCTTATTTTTCAGACCGTTTCAAACTCCTCATATTTTTTACACCTTTTGAAGCTCTTCATATATTTCACACCTTTTCAGGCTCTTCATGTTTTTCAACACCGCTTCATGCTCCTCCTATTTTTCAGACCGTTTCATGGTCCTCATATTTTTGACACCTTTTGAAGCTCTTCATATTTTTCACACCTTTTCAGGCTCTTCATGTTTTTGAACACCGTTTCATGCTCCTCCTATTTTTCAGACCGTTTCATGCTCCTCATGTTTTTGAGACGTTTTGAAGCTCTGCATATTTTTCATAACTTTCAGGCTCTTCATGTTTTTGAAACACCGTTACATGCTCCTCCTATTTTTCATACCATATCATGCTCGTCATTTTTTTGACACATTTTGAAGCTCTTCATATTTTTCACACCTTTTCAGGCTCTTTATGTTTTTCAACGCCGTATCATGCTCCTCCTATTTTTCAGACCGTTTCATGCTCCTCATATCTTTGACACCTTTTGAAGCTCTTCATATTTTTCACATCATTTCAGGCTCTTCAAGTTTTTGAAAACGGCTTCATGCTCCTCCTAATTTTCAGACCGTTTTTTGCTCATCATATTTTTGACACATTTTGAAGCTCTTCATATTTTTCACAGCTTTTCAGGCTCTTCATGTTTTTGAACACAGTTTCATGCTCCGCATATTTTTCACACCTTTTCATGCTCTTCATATTTTTCACAACTTTTCAGGCTCTTCATGTTTCTCAACACCGTTTCATGCTTCTCCTATTTTTGAGACCATTTCATGCTCCTCATATTTTTGACAGCTTTTTAAGCTCTTCATATATTTCACACCTTTTCAGGCTTTTCATGTTTTTGAACACCGCTTCATGCTCCTCCTATTTTTCAGACCATTTCATGCTCCTCGTATTTTTCACACCTTTTGAAGCTCTTCATATTTTTCACACCTTTTCAGGCTCTTCATGTTTTTCAAAACCGCTTAATGCTCCTCATATTTTTCAGACCGTTTCATGCTCCTCATATTTTTGACACCTTTTGAAGCTCTTCATTTTTTTCACACCTTTTCAGGTTCTTCATGTTTTTGAACATCGCTTCATGTTCCTCCTATTTTTCACACCGTTTAATGCTCCTCATATATTTGACACCTTTTGAAGCTCTTCATATTTTTCACACATTTTCAGACTCTTCATGATTTTGAACACCGCTTCAAGCCTATCCTATTTTTCAGACCGTTCATGCTCCTCATATTTTTGACACTTTTTGAAGCTCTTCATATTTTTCACACCTTTCCAGGCTCTTCATGTTTTTGAACACCGTTTCATGATCCTCCTATTTTTCAGACCGTTTCATGCTTCTCATATGTTTCACACCTTTTGAAGCTCTTCATGTTTTTTAACACCTTTTCATGCTCCTCCTATATTTCAGACCGTTTAATGCTCCTTATATTTTTGACACCATTTGAAGCTCTTCATATTTTTCGCACCTTTAGAAGCTCTTCATATTTTTCACACCTTTTCAGGCTCTTCAGGGTTTTGAACACCGCTTCATGCTCCTCATATTTTTCACACCTTTTGAAGCTCTTCATATTTTTCACACCTTTTCAGGCTCTTCATGTTTTTCAACACCGCTTCTTGCTCCTCCATTTTTCACACCCTTTCATGCTTCTCATGTATTTCACACCTTTTGAAACTCTTCATATTTTTCAGATCTTTTCAGGCTCTTCATGTTTTTGAACAAGGTTTCATGCTCCTCCCATTTTTCAGACCGTTTCATGCTACTCATATTTTTGACACGTTTTGAAGCTCTTCATATTTTTCCCATTTTTCAGGCTCTTCATGTTTTTGAACACCGTTTCATGCTCCTCCTATTTTTCATATCGTTTCATGCTTCTCATATTTTTCACACCTTTTGAAGCTCTTCATATTTTTCACACCTTTTCAGGCTCTTCATATTTTTCAACACCGCTTCATGCTCCTCCTATTTTTCAGACCGTTTCATGCTCATCTCATTTTTGACACCTTTTGAAGCTCTTCATATTCTTCACTCCTTTTGAAGCTCTTCATATTTTTCGCACCTTTTGAAGCTCTTCATATTTCTCACACCTTTTCAGACTCTTCATGTTTTTCAACACCGCTTTTTGCTCCTCCTATTTTTCAGACCGTTTCATGCTCCTCATATTTTTGACACGTTTTGAAGTTCTTCATATTTTTCACACCTTTTCAGGCTCTTCATGTTTTTAAACACCGCTTCATGCTGCTCCTGTTTTTCAGACCTTTTCATGCTCCTCATATTTTTCACATCTTTTGAAGTTCTTCTTATTTTTCACACCTTTTCAAGCTCTTCATCATTTTCAAAACCGCTTCATGCTCCTCCTATTTTACAGACCGTTTCATTCTCCTCATGTATTTCACACGTAATGAAGCTCTTCCAATTTTGCACAACTTTTCAGTCTCTTCATGTTTTACAACAACGCATCATGCTGCTCCTATTTTTCAGACTGTTTCATGCTCCTCATATTTTTGACACCTTTTGAAGCTCTTCATATTTTTCACACCTTTTGAAGCTCTTCATGTTTTTCACACCTTTTCAGGCTCTTCATGATTTTCAACACCGCTTCATGCTCCTGCTATTTTTCAGACCGTTTCATGCTCATCTCTTTTTTGACACCTTTAGAAGCTGTTCATATTTTTCACACCTTTTAAAGCTCTTCATATTTTTCACATTTTTGAAACTCTTCATATTTTTCTCACCTTTTGAAGCTCTTCATGTTTTTCACACCTTTTCAGGCTTCTCATGTTTTTGAACACCGCTTCATGCTCCTCCTATTTTTCACTCCTTTTGAAGCTCTTCATATTTTTCACACCTTTTCAGGCTGTACCTGTTTTTGAACACCACTTCTTGCTCCTCCTATTTTTCAGACCTTTTCTTGCTCCTCATGTATTTAACACATTTTGAAGCTCTTCATATTTTTCACACCTTTTCAATGTCTTCATGTTTTTGATCACTGTTTCATTCTGCTCCTGTTTTTCAGACCATTTCATGATACTCATATTTTTGACACCTTTTGAAGCTTTTCATATTTTTCACACTTTTTCAGGCTCTTCATGTTTTTCAACACCGCTTCATGGTCCTCATATTTTTCAGACCGTTTCATGCTCCTCATATTTTTGACATCTTTTGAAGCTCTTCATATTTTTGACACCTTTTGAAGGTCTTCATATTTTAAACACCTTTTGAAGCTCTTCATATTTTTCACTTCTTTTCAGGCTCTTCATGTTTTTTAACACCGCTTCATGTTCCTCATATTTTTCAGACCGTTTCATGCTCCTCATATTTTTGACATCTTTTGAAGCTCTTCACGTTTATCACACATTTTCAGGCTCTTCATGTTTTTCAACACCGCTTGATGATCCTCCTATATTTCAGACCGTTTCATGCTCCTCATATTTTTGACACGTTTTGAAGCTCTTCATATTTTTCACACCTTTTCCGTCTCTTCTTGTTTTTCAACACCGCTTCTTGCTCCTCCTATTTTTCAGACCGTTTCATGCTCCTCATATTGTTGACACCTTTTGAAGCACTTCATATTTTTCACACCTTTTCAGGCTCTTCATATTTTTGAACACCGCTTCATGTTCCTCCTGTTTTTCACACCTATTGAAGCTCTTCCTATTTTTCACACCTTTTCAGGCTCTTCAGGTTTTTGAACACCTCTTCATGCTCCTCCTATTTTTCAGACCGTTTCATGCTCCTCATGTATTTCACACCTTTTGAAGCTGTTCATATTTTTCACACCTTTTCAGGCTCTCCATGTTTCTGAACACAACTTCCTGCTCCTCCTATTTTTGAGGCCGTTTCATGCTCATCTCATTTTTGACACCTTCTGAAGCTCTTCATTTTTTTCACACCTTTTGAGCTCTTCATATTCTTCACACGTTTTCAGGCTCTTCATGTATTTCAATAACGCTTCTTACTCCTCCTATTTTTCAGACCGTTTCATGCTCCTCGTATTTTTGACACCTTTTGAAGCTCTTCACATATTTCACACATTTTCAGGCTTTTCATGTTTCTGAACACCGCTTCATCCTCCTCCTATTTTTCACACCTTTTGAAGCTCTTCATATTTTTCACAGCTTTTCAGGCTGCACATGTTTTTGAACACGACTTCATGCTCCTCATCTTTTTCAGTCTGTTTCATGCTCCTCATATTTTTCACACCGTTTCATTCTCCTCATGTTTTTCACACCTTTTGAAGCTCTTCATAATTTTCACACCTTTTCATGCTCTTCATGTTTTTGAACACCGTTTCATGCTCGTCCTATTTTTCAGACCATTTCAAGCTCCTCATATTTTTGAAACCTTTTGAAGCTCTTCATATTTTTCACACCTTTTCCGTCTCTTCTTGTTTTTCAACACCGCTTCTTGCTCCTCCTATTTTTCAGACCGTTTCATGCTCCTCATATTGTTGACACCTTTTGAAGCACTTCATATTTTTCACACCTTTTCAGGCTCTTCATATTTTTGAACACCGCTTCATGTTGCTCCTGTTTTTGACACCTTTTGAAGCTCTTCCTATTTTTCACACCTTTTCAGGCTGTACATGTTTTTGAAGACCACTTCATGCTCCTCATCTTTTTCAGACCGTTTCATGCTCCTGATATTTTTCACACCGTTTGAAGCTCTTCATATTTTTCACACGTTTTCAAATTCTTCATGTTTTGGATCACCGTTTCATGCTCCTACTATGTTTCAGACCGTTTCATGCTCCTCATATTTTTGACACCTTTTGAAGCTCTTCACATTTATCACACCTTTTCAGGCTCTTCATTTTTTTCAACACCGCTTCATGATCCTCCTATATTTCAGAGCGTTTCACGCTCCTCATAATTTTGACACCTTTTGAAGCTCTTCACATTTTTCACACCTTTTCCGGCTCTTCATGTTTTTCAACACCGCTTCATGCTCCTCCTATTTTTCAGATCGTTTCAGGCTCCGCATATTTTTGACTCCTTTTTAAGCTCTTCATATTTTTCACCCGTTTTCAGGCCCTTCATGTTTTTGAACACCGCTTCATGCTCCTCCTATTTTTCAGACGGTTTCAGGCTGCTCGTATTTTTCAGACCGTTTCATGCTCCTCATATTTTTGACAATTTTATAAGCTCTTCATATTTTTCACCCGTTTTCAGGCTCTTCATGTTTTTCAACACCGCTTCATGCTCCTCCTATTTTTCAGATCGTTTCATTCTCCTCATGTTTTTCACACCTTTTGAAGCTCTTCATAATTTTCACACCTTTTCATGCTCTTCATGTTTTTGAACACCGTTTCATGCTCGTCCTATTTTTCAGACCATTTCAAGCTCCTCATATTTTTGAAACCTTTTGAAGCTCTTCATATTTTTCACACCTTTTCAGGCTCTTCATGTTTTTGAACACCGCTTCATGCTCCTCACATTTCTCACACCTTTTGAAGCTCTTCATATTTTTCTCACCTTTTCAGGCTCCTCATGTTTTTGAACACCGCTTCATGCTCCTCATATTTTTCAGACCGTTTCAAGATCCTCATGTATTTCACACCTTTTGAACCTCTTCATATTTTTCACACCTTTTCAATGTCTTCATGTTTTTGAACACTGTTTCATGCTGCGCCTGTTTTTCAGACCATTTCATGATACTCATATTTTTGACACCTTTTGAAGCTCTTCATATTTTTCACACTTTTTCAGGCTGTTTATAATTTTCAACACCGCTGCCTGATTCTCCTATATTTGAGACCATTTCATGCTCCTAATATTTTTGACATTTTTTGAAGCTCTTCATATTTTTCACACCTTTTGAAGCTCTTCCTATTTTTCACAGGTTTTCAGGCTCTTCATGTTTTTCAACACCGCTTCATGCTCCTCCTATTTTTCCGACCGTTTCATGCTCATCTCATTTTTGACACCTTTTGAAGCTCTTCATATTTTTCACTTCTTTTCAGGCTCTTCATGTTTTTTAACACCGCTTCATGCTCCTCATATTTTTCAGACCGTTTCATGCTCCTCATATTTTTGACATCTTTTGAAGCTCTTCACGTTTTTCACACATTTTCAGGCTCTTCATGTTTTTCAACACCGCTTGATGATCCTCCTATATTTCAGACCGTTTCATGCTCCTCATGTATTTCACACATTTTGAATCTCTTCATAATTTTCACACCTTTTCAGGCTCTTCATGTTTTTGAACACGGCTTCATGCTCCTGCTTTTTTTCAGATCGTTTCATGCCTCTCATATTTTTGACCCCTTTTGAAGCTCTTCATATTTTTCACACCTTTTCAGGCTCTTCATGATTTTCAATACCGCTTCATGTTCCTCCTATTTTTCAGACAGTTTCATGCTCATCTCATTTTTGACACCTTTTGAAACTCTTCATTTTTTTCACACCTTTTCATGTTTTTGAATACCCCTTCATGCTCCTCCTATTTTTCACACCTTTTGAAGCTCTTCATATTTTTCACACCTTTTCAGGCTATTCATGTTTTTGAACACCGTTTCATGCTGCTCCTATTTTTCAGACTCTTTGATGCTCGTCATATTTTTGACACCTTTTGAAGCTCTTCGTATTTTTCACACCTTTTTAGGCTTTTCATGTATTTGAAAACCGATTCATGCTCCTCCTATTTTTCAAACCTTTTGAAGCTCTTCATATTTTTCACACCTTTTCAGTCTCTTCATGTTTTTCAACTCCGCTCATGCTCCTCCTCTTTTTCTGACCTTTTCATGCTCCTCATATTTTTGACACCTTTGGAAGCTCTTCATATTTTTCACACCTTTTGAAGCTCTTCATATTTTTCACAGCTTTTCAGGCTCTTCAAGTTTTTCAACACCGTTTCATTCTTCTCCTATTTTTCAGACCGTTTCATGCTCATCTCATTTTTGACACCTTTTGAAGCTCTTCATATTTTTCACATCTTTTGAAGCTCTTCATATTTTTCACACCTTTTCAGGCTGTACATGTTTTTGAAGACCACTTCATGCTCCTCATCTTTTTCAGACCGTTTCATGCTCCTGATATTTTTCACACCGTTTGAAGCTCTTCATATTTTTCACACGTTTTCAGACTTTTCATGTTTTTGATCACCGTCTCATGCTCCTCCTATTTTTCAGACCGTTTCATGCTCCTCATATTTTTGAAACCTTTTGAAGTTCTTCATATTTATCACACCTTTTCAGGCTCTTCATGTTTTTCAACACCGCTTCATGATCCTCTTATATTTCAGACCGTTTCATGCTCCTCATATTTTTGACACCTTTTGAAGCTCTTCACATTTTTCACACCTTTTCCGGCTCTTCATGTTTTTCAACACCGCTTCATGCTCCTCCTATTTTTCAGATCGTTTCAGGCTCCGCATATTTTTGACTCCTTTTGAAGCTCTTCATATTTTTCACACGTTTTCAGACCCTTCATGTTTTTGAACACCGCTTCATGCTCCTCCTATTTTTCAGACGTTTTCAGGCTGCTCATATTTTTCAGACCGTTTCATGCTCCTCCTATTTTTGACAATTTTATAAGCTCTTCATATTTTTCACCCAATTTCAGGCTCTTCATGTTTTTGAACACCGCTTCATGCTCCTCCTATTTTTCAAACCTTTTGAAGCTCTTAATGTTTTTCACACCTTATCAGCCTCTTCATGTTTTTGAACATCTCTCCATGCTCCTCATATTTTTGACAATTTTATAAGCTCTTCATATTTATCACACTTTTTCAGGCTCTTCATGTTTTTGAACACCGCTTCATCCTCCTCCTATTTTTCAAACCTTTTGAAGCTCTTCATATTTTTCACACTTTTTCAGGCTCTTCATGTTTTGAACACCGCTTCATGCTCCTCCTATTTTTCAGACCGTTTCATGCTCCTCAGGTATTTCACACCTTTTCAAGCTCTTCATATTTTTCACACCTTTTCAGGCTCTTCACGTTTTTGAACAACACTTCATGCTCCTCCTACTTTTCAGACTGTTTCATGCTCATCTCATTTTTGACACCTTTTCAGGGTCTTCATATTTTTTAAACTTTTGAAGCTCTTCATATTTTTCACACCTTTTCAGGCTCTTCATGTTTTTGAACACTGCTTCATGCTCCTCCTATTTTTCAGACCGTTTCATGCTCCTCATATTTTTGACACCTTTTGAAGCTCTTCATATTTTTCACACCTTTTTAGGCTCTCCATGTTTCTGAACACCACTTCATGCTCCTCCTATTTTTCAGACCGTATCATGCTTCTCATATTTTTCACACCTTTTGGAGCTCTTCATATTTTTCACATCTTTAAAGGCTCTTCATGTTTTTCAACACCACATCATGCTCCTCCTATTTTTCAGAGAGATACATGCTCCACATATATTTCACACCTTTTGAAGCTCTTCATATTTTTCACACTCTTTCAGGCTCTTCATTTTTTTCCACACCACTTCATGCTTCTCCTATTTTTCAGACCGTTTCATGCTCCTCATGTATTTCAAACCTTTGAAGCTTTTCAAATTTTTCACACATTTTCAGGCTCTTCATGTTTTTGAACACCATTTCATGCTCCTCCTATTTTTCAGACCGTTTCATGCTTTTCATATTTTTGACATCTTTTGAAGCTCTTCATATTTTTCACACCTTTTGAAGCTCCTCATATATTTCACAACTTTTGAAGCTCTTCATATTTTTCACACATTTTCAGGCTCTTCATATTTTTGAACACCACTTCATGCTCCTCCTATTTTTCAGAGAGTTTCATGCTCCTCATGTATTTCACACCTTTTGAAGCTCTTCATATTTTTCACACCTTTTCAGGCTGTTCATGTTTTTCCACATCACTTCATGCTTCTCCTATTTTTCAGACTGTTTCATGCTCCTCATGTATATCACACCTTTGAAGCTTTTCATATTTTTCACACCTATTCAGGCTCTTCATATATTTCACACCTTTTCAGGCTCTTCATGTTTTTGAACACCATTTCATGCTCCCCCTATTTTTCAGACCGTTTCAGGCTCTTCATATTTTTGACACGTTTTGAAGCTCTCCATATTTTTCACACCTTTTGAAGCTCTTCATATATTTCACACCTTTTCAGGCTCTTCATGTTTTTAAACACCGCTTCATGCTCCTCCTATTTTTCAGACCGTTTCAGGCTCTTCATATTATTTTTACACCTTTTGACGCTCTTCATATTTTTCACATCTTTTCAGGCTCTTCAGGTTTTTCAACACCACTTAATACTACTGCTATTTTTCAGACCGTTTAATGCTCCTCATGTAGTTCAAACCTTTTGAAGCTCTTCATATTTTTCACACCTTTTCAGGCTCTTCATGTTTTTGAACACCGCTTCATGCTCCTCCTATTTTTCAGACGGTTTCATGCTCTTCATATTTTACACAACTTTTGAAGCTCGTCATATTTTTCACACCATTTCAGGCTCTTCATGTTTTTTAACACCGCTTCATGCTCCTCATATTTTTCAGACCGTTTCATGCTCCTCATATTTTTGACATCTTTTGAAGCTCTTCACGTTTTTCACACATTTTCAGGCTATTCATGTTTTTCAACACCGCTTGATGATCCTCCTCTATTTGAGACCGTTTCATGCTCCTCATATTTTTGACACCTTTTGAAGCTCTTCATATTTTTCACACCTTTTCAGACTCTTCATGTTTTTCAACACCGCTTCATGCTGCTCCTATTTTTCAGACCGTTTCATGCTCCTCATGTATTTCACACATTTTGAATCTCTTCATAATTTTCACACCTTTTCAGGCTCTTCATGTTTTTGAACACGGCTTCATGCTCCTGCTTTTTTTCAGATCGTTTCATGCCTCTCATATTTTTGACCCCTTTTGAAGCTCTTCATATTTTTCACACCTTTTCAGGCTCTTCATGATTTTCAATACCGCTTCATGATCCTCCTATTTTTCAGACCGTTTCATGCTCATCTCATTTTTGACACCTTTTGAAACTCTTCATTTTTTTCACACCTTTTCATGTTTTTGAATACCCCTTCATGCTCCTCCTATTTTTCACACCTTTTGAAGCTCTTCATATTTTTCACACCTTTTCAGGCTATTCATGTTTTTGAACACCGTTTCATGCTGCTCCTATTTTTCAGACTCTTTGATGCTCGTCATATTTTTGACACCTTTTGAAGCTCTTCGTATTTTTCACACCTTTTTAGGCTTTTCATGTATTTGAAAACCGATTCATGCTCCTCCTATTTTTCAAACCTTTTGAAGCTCTTCATATTTTTCACACCTTTTCAGTCTCTTCATGTTTTTCAACTCCGCTCATGCTCCTCCTCTTTTTCTGACCTTTTCATGCTCCTCATATTTTTGACACCTTTGGAAGCTCTTCATATTTTTCACACCTTTTGAAGCTCTTCATATTTTTCACAGCTTTTCAGGCTCTTCAAGTTTTTCAACACCGTTTCATTCTTCTCCTATTTTTCAGACCGTTTCATGCTCATCTCATTTTTGACATCTTTTGAAGCTCTTCATATTTTTCACACCTTTTCAGGCTGTACATGTTTTTGAAGACCACTTCATGCTCCTCATCTTTTTCAGACCGTTTCATGCTCCTGATATTTTTCACACCGTTTGAAGCTCTTCATATTTTTCACACGTTTTCAGACTCTTCATGTTTTTGATCACCGTTTCATGCTCCTCCTATTTTTCAGACCGTTTCATGCTCCTCATATTTTTGACACCTTTTGAAGCTCTTCATATTGTTCACACCTTTTCAGGCTCTTCTTGTTTTTCAACACCGCTTCATGCTCCTCCTCTTTTTCAGACAGTTTCAAGCTCCTCATAATTTTCACACCTTTTGAAGCTTTTCATATTTTTCACACCTTTTCAGGCTGTTCATGTTTTTCAACAGCGCCTCATGCTCTTCCTATTTTTCAGAACGTTACATGCTCCTCATGTATTTCACACCTTTTGAAGCTCTTCATAATTTTCACACCTTTTCAGGGTCTTCATGTTTTTAAACACCGCTTCCTGCTCCTCCTATTTTTCAGACCGTTTCATGCTCCTCATGTATTTCACACCTTTTGAAGCTCTTCATAATTTTCACACCTTTTCAGGCTCTTCATGTTTTTAAACACCGCTTCATGCTCCTCCTATTTTTCAGACCGTTTCATGCTCCTCATGTATTTCACACCTTTTGAAGCTCTTCATAATTTTCACACCCTTTCAGGCTCTTCATGTTTTTGAACACGGCTTCATGCTCCTGCTTTTTTTCAGATCGTTTCATGCCTCTCATATTTTTGACCCCTTTTGAAGCTCTTCATATTTTTCACACCTTTTCAGGCTCTTCATGATTTTCAATACCGCTTCATGATCCTCATATTTTTCAGACCGTTTCATGCTCATCTCATTTTTGACACCTTTTGAAACTCTTCATTTTTTTCACACCTTTTCATGCTTTTCATGTTTTTGAATACCCCTTCATGCTCCTCCTATTTTTCACACCTTTTGAAGCTCTTCATATTTTTCACACCTTTTCAGGCTATTCATGTTTTTGAACACCGTTTCATGCTGCTCCTATTTTTCAGACTCTTTGATGCTCGTCATATTTTTGAACCTTTTGAAGCTCTTCGTATTTTTCACACCTTTTTAGGCTTTTCATGTATTTGAAAACCGCTTCATGCTCCTCCTATTTTTCAGACCGTTTCATGCTCCTCATATTTATGACACCTTTTGAAACTCTTCCTATTTTTCACACCTTTTCATGCTCTTCATGTTTCTGAAAACCGCTTCATGATCTTCCTATTTTTCAGACCGTTTCATTCTCCTCATATATTTCACCCCTTTTGAAGCTCTTCATATTTTTCACACCTTTTCATGCTCTTCATGTTTCTGAAAACCGCTTCATGATCCTCCTATTTTTCAGACTGTTTCATTCTCCTCATATATTTCACACCTTTTGAAGCTCTTCATATTTTTCCCACCTTTTCAGGCTCTTCATGTTTTTGAACACTGCTTCATGCTCCTCGTATTTTTCAGATCGTTTCATGCTCCTCATATTTTTGACACTTTTTGAGCTCTTCATATTTTTCACACCTTTTCAGGCTCTTCATGTTTTTCACCACCACTTCATGCTCCTCCTATTTTTCAGACCGTTTCATGCTCATCTCATTTTTGTCACATTTGAAGCTCTTCATATTTTTCACACCTTTTGAAGCTCTTCATATTTTTCACACGTTTTCAGGCTCTTCATGTTTTTCAAAACCGTTTCATGCTGCTTCTATTTTTCAGACCGTTTCATGCTCCTCATATTTTTCACACCTTTTGAAGCTCTTCATATTTTTCACACCCTTTTAAGATCTTCATGTTTTGAACACAGCTTCATGCTCCTCCTATTTTTCAGACCGTTTCATGCTCCTCATATTTTTGACACTTTTTGAAGCTTTTCATATTTTTCACATCTTTTCAGGCTCTTCATGTTTTTCAACACCATTTCATGATCCTCCTATTTTTCAGACCGTTTCATGCTCATCTCATTTTTGACATCTTTTGAAGCTTTTCATATTTTTCACAGCTTTTCAGGCTCTTCATGTTTTTCCACAGCACTTCATGCTTCTCTTATTTTTCAGCCCGTTTCATGCTCCTCATGTATTTCACAACTTTTGAAGCTCTTCATATTTTTCACACCTTTTCAGGCTCTTCATGTTTTTGATCACCGTTTCATGCTCCTCCTATTTTTCAGACCTTTTCATGCTCCTCATATTTTTGACACCTTTTGAAGCTCTTCATATTTTTCACACCTTTTCAGCCTCTTCATGTTTTTGAACACAGCTTCATGCTCCTCCTGATTTTCAGACCGTTTCATGCTCTTCATATTTTTGAAACATTTTGAAGCTCTTCATATTTTTCACACCTTTTCATGCTCTTCATGTTTTTCACCACCACTTCATTCTCCTCCTATTTTTCAGACCGTTTCATGCTCATCTCATTTTTGTCACCTTTGAAGCTCTTTATATTTTTCACACCTTTTGAAGCTCTTCATATTTTTCACACGTTTTCAGGCTCTTCATATTTTTCACACCTTTTCAGGCTCTTCATGTTTTTGAACACAGCTTCATGCTCCACCTATTTATCAGACCGTTTCATGCTCCTCATATTTTTGACACCTTTTGCAGCTCTTTATAATTTTCACATTATTTCAGGCTCTTCATGATATTCAACACCGTTTCATGTTATTCCTATTTTTCAGACCGTTTAATGCTCATCTCATTTTTGACACCTTTTGAAGCTTTTCATATTGTTCACACCTTTTCAGTCTGTTCATGATTTTCAACACCGCTTCATGCTCCTTCTATTTTTCAGACCGTTTCAAGCTCATCTCATTTTTGACACCTTTTTAATCTCTTCATATTTTTCACAACTGTTGAAGCTCTTCATATTTTTAATATTTTTGAAGCTCTTCATATTTTCACACGTTTTCACACTCTTCATGTTTTTCAACACCGCTTCATGCTCCTCCTTTTTTCAAACCGTATCATGCTCCTCATATTTTTGACACCTTTAGAAACTCTTCATATTTTTCACACCTTTTCAGGCTCTTCATGTTTTTTATCACTGCTTCTTGCTCGTCCTATTTTTTAGAAAGTTTCATGCTCCTCATATTTTTGACACCTTTTGAAGGTCTTCATATTTTTCACACCTTTTCAGGCTCTTCATTTTTTTCAACACTACTTGTTGCTCCTCCTATTTTTTAGAACTTTTCATACTCATCTAATTTTTGACACATTTTGAGGCACTTCATATTTTTTACACCTTTTGAAGCTCTTCATATTTTTCACATTTTTTCAGCTCTTCATATTTTTCACACGATTTCAGACCCTTCATGTTTTTCAAAACCGCTTCATGCTCCTGCTATTTATCATACCGTTTCATACTTCTCATATTTTTGACACGTTTTGAGGCTCTTCATATTTTTCACACCTTTTCAGGCTCTTCATGTTTTTGAACAAAGCTTCATGCTCCTCCTATTTTTTCTACCGTATCATGCTCCTCATATTTTTCACACCTTTTGTAGCTCTTCATATTTTTCACACCTTTTCAGGCTCTTCATGTTTTTGAACAGCACTTCATGCTCCTCCTATTTTTCAGACCGTTTCATGCTCCTCATATTTTTGACACCTTTTGAAGCTCTTCATATTTTCCACACCTTTTCAGGCTCTTCATGTTTTTCAACACCGCTTCATGCTCCTCCGATTTTTCAGACCATTTCATGCTCCTCATATTTTTGACACCTTTTGAAGGTCTTCATATTTTTCACACCTTTTCAGGCTCTTCATGTTTTTCAAGACCACTTCATGCTCCTCCTTTTTTTCAGGCCGTTTCAGGCGCCTCATATTTTTCACACCTTTTGAAGCCGTTCATATTTCTCACACCTTTTCATGCTCTTCATTTTTTTCAACACTATTTGTTACTCCTCCTATTTTTTAGACCGTTTCATACTCATCTAATTTTTGACAACTTTTGAAGCTCTTCATATTTTTCACCTTTTTGAAGCTCTTCATATTTTTCACACAATTTCAGACTCTTCATGTTTTTCAACACCGCTTCATGCTCCTTCTATTTATCATACTGTTTCATACTCCTAATATTTTGACACGTTTTGAGGCTCTTCATATTTTTCACACGTTTTCAGGCTCTTCATGTTTTTGAACTCTGCTTCATGCTCCTCCTATTTTTTCGACCGTATCATGCTCCTCATATTTTTCACACCTTTTGAAGCTCTTCATATTTTTCTCACCTTTTCAGGCTCTTCATGTTTTTGAACAGCACTTCATGCTCCTCCTATTTTTCAGAGAGTTTCATGCTCCTCATGTATTTCACACCTTTTGAAGCTCTTCATATTTTTCACACCTTTTCAGGCTCTTCATGTTTTTCCACACCACTTCATGCTTCTCCTATTTTTCATCCGTTTCATGCTCATCTCAATTTTGACACCATTTGAAGCTTTTCATATTTTTCACAACTTTTCAGGCTCTTCATGTTTTTGAACACCGCTTCATGCTCCTCCTATTTTTCAGACCGTTTCCTGCTCCTCATATTTTTGACACCTTTTGAAGCTCTTCATATTTTTCACACCTTTTCAGACTCTTCATGTTTTTCAACAGCGCTTCATGCTCCTCCTTTTTTTCAGACCGTTTCATGCTCCTCATATTTCTGACACCTTTAGAAACTCTTCATATTTTTCACACCTTTTCCGGCTCTTCATGTTTTTTAACACCTCTTCATACTCCTCCTATTTTTCAGACCGTTTCATTCTCCTCATATTTTTGACACCTTTTCATGCTCTTCATATATTTCACACCCTTTCAGGTTCTTCATTTTTTTCAACACCATTTCATGCTCCTCCTATTTTTCAGAGCGTTTCATGCTCCTCATCTTTTTGACAGCTTTTGAAGCTCTTCATATATTTCACACATTTTCAGGCTCTTCATGTTTTTCAACACTGCTTCATGCTCGTCCTATTTTTCAGAACGTTTCATGCTCCTCAAATTTTTGACACCTTTTGAAGCTCTTCATATTTCTCACACCTTTTCAGGCTTTTCATGTTTTTTTGAACACCGCTTCATGTTCCTCCTATTTTTCAGACCGTTTCATGCTCCTCATATTTTTGACACCTTTTGAAGCTCTTCATATATTTCACAACTTTTCAGGCTCTTCATATTTTTGAACACCGCTTCATGCTCCTCCTATTTTCAGACCGTTTCATGCTCCTCTCATTTTTGACACCTTTTGAAGCTTTGCATTTCTTTACACACCTATTCAGGCTCTTCATGTTTTTGAACACTGCTTCATGCTCCTCCTATTTTTCAGACCGTATCATGCTCCTCATATTTTTCACACATTTTGAAGCTCTTCATATTTTTCACACCTTTTCAGGCTCTTAATTTTTTTCAACACTACTTGTTGCTCCTCCTATTTTTTAGACCTTTTCATGCTCATCTAATTTTTGACACTTTTGAAGCTCTTCATATTTTTTACACCTTTTGAAGCTCCTCATATTTTTCACACATTTTGAAGCTCTTCATATTTTTCTCACCTTTTCAGGCTCTTCATGATTTTCATCACCGCTTCATGCTCCTCCTATTTTTCAGACCGTTTCATGCTCATCTCATTTTTGACACCTTTTGAAGCTCTTCATATTTTTCACACCTTTTCAGGCTCTTCATGTTTTTGAACACCGCTTCATGCTCCTCCTATTTTTCAGATCGTTTCATGCTCGTCATATTTTTGACACCTTTGAAGCTCTTCATATTTTTCACACCTATTCAGGCTCTTCATGTTTTTGAAAACCACTTCATGCTCCGCCTATTTTTCAGACCGTTTCATGCTTCTCATATATTTGAAACCTTTTGAAGCTCTTCATATTTTTCACACCTTTTCAGGCTCTTCATGTTTTCGAACACCGCTTCATGCTCCTCCTATTTTTCAGACCGTTTCATGCTCCTCATGTATTTCACACCGTTTGAAGCTCTTCATATTTTTCACACCTTTTCAGGCTCTTCATGTTTTTGATTACCGTTTCATCCTCCTCCTATTTTTCAGACCGTTTCATGCTCCTCATAATTTTCACACCTTTTGAAGCTCTTCATATTTTTCCCACCTTTTCAGGCTCTTCATGTTTTTCAACACCAGATCATGCTCCTCCTATTTTTCAGACCATTCATGCTCCTCATATTTTTGAAACCTTTTGAAGCTCTTCATATTTTTCACACCTTTTCAGGCTCTTCATGTTTTTGAACACCGCTTCATGCTCCTCACATTTCTCACACCTTTTGAAGCTCTTCATATTTTTCTCACCTTTTCAGGCTCCTCATGTTTTTGAACACCGCTTCATGCTCCTCATATTTTTCAGACCGTTTCAAGATCCTCATGTATTTCACACCTTTTGAACCTCTTCATATTTTTCACACCTTTTCAATGTCTTCATGTTTTTGAACACTGTTTCATGCTGCGCCTGTTTTTCAGACCATTTCATGATACTCATATTTTTGACACCTTTTGAAGCTCTTCATATTTTTCACACTTTTTCAGGCTGTTTATAATTTTCAACACCGCTGCCTGATTCTCCTATATTTGAGACCATTTCATGCTCCTAATATTTTTGACATTTTTTGAAGCTCTTCATATTTTTCACACCTTTTGAAGCTCTTCCTATTTTTCACAGGTTTTCAGGCTCTTCATGTTTTTCAACACCGCTTCATGCTCCTCCTATTTTTCCGACCGTTTCATGCTCATCTCATTTTTGACACCTTTTGAAGCTCTTCATATTTTTCACTTCTTTTCAGGCTCTTCATGTTTTTTAACACCGCTTCATGCTCCTCATATTTTTCAGACCGTTTCATGCTCCTCATATTTTTGACATCTTTTGAAGCTCTTCACGTTTTTCACACATTTTCAGGCTCTTCATGTTTTTCAACACCGCTTGATGATCCTCCTATATTTCAGACCGTTTCATGCTCCTCATGTATTTCACACATTTTGAATCTCTTCATAATTTTCACACCTTTTCAGGCTCTTCATGTTTTTGAACACGGCTTCATGCTCCTGCTTTTTTTCAGATCGTTTCATGCCTCTCATATTTTTGACCCCTTTTGAAGCTCTTCATATTTTTCACACCTTTTCAGGCTCTTCATGATTTTCAATACCGCTTCATGTTCCTCCTATTTTTCAGACCGTTTCATGCTCATCTCATTTTTGACACCTTTTGAAACTCTTCATTTTTTTCACACCTTTTCATGTTTTTGAATACCCCTTCATGCTCCTCCTATTTTTCACACCTTTTGAAGCTCTTCATATTTTTCACACCTTTTCAGGCTATTCATGTTTTTGAACACCGTTTCATGCTGCTCCTATTTTTCAGACTCTTTGATGCTCGTCATATTTTTGACACCTTTTGAAGCTCTTCGTATTTTTCACACCTTTTTAGGCTTTTCATGTATTTGAAAACCGATTCATGCTCCTCCTATTTTTCAAACCTTTTGAAGCTCTTCATATTTTTCACACCTTTTCAGTCTCTTCATGTTTTTCAACTCCGCTCATGCTCCTCCTCTTTTTCTGACCTTTTCATGCTCCTCATATTTTTGACACCTTTGGAAGCTCTTCATATTTTTCACACCTTTTGAAGCTCTTCATATTTTTCACAGCTTTTCAGGCTCTTCAAGTTTTTCAACACCGTTTCATTCTTCTCCTATTTTTCAGACCGTTTCATGCTCATCTCATTTTTGACACCTTTTGAAGCTCTTCATATTTTTCACATCTTTTGAAGCTCTTCATATTTTTCACACCTTTTCAGGCTGTACATGTTTTTGAAGACCACTTCATGCTCCTCATCTTTTTCAGACCGTTTCATGCTCCTGATATTTTTCACACCGTTTGAAGCTCTTCATATTTTTCACACGTTTTCAGACTTTTCATGTTTTTGATCACCGTTTCATGCTCCTCCTATTTTTCAGACCGTTTCATGCTCCTCATATTTTTGAAACCTTTTGAAGTTCTTCATATTTATCACACCTTTTCAGGCTCTTCATGTTTTTCAACACCGCTTCATGATCCTCTTATATTTCAGACCGTTTCATGCTCCTCATATTTTTGACACCTTTTGAAGCTCTTCACATTTTTCACACCTTTTCCGGCTCTTCATGTTTTTCAACACCGCTTCATGCTCCTCCTATTTTTCAGATCGTTTCAGGCTCCGCATATTTTTGACTCCTTTTGAAGCTCTTCATATTTTTCACACGTTTTCAGACCCTTCATGTTTTTGAACACCGCTTCATGCTCCTCCTATTTTTCAGACGTTTTCAGGCTGCTCATATTTTTCAGACCGTTTCATGCTCCTCCTATTTTTGACAATTTTATAAGCTCTTCATATTTTTCACCCAATTTCAGGCTCTTCATGTTTTTGAACACCGCTTCATGCTCCTCCTATTTTTCAAACCTTTTGAAGCTCTTAATGTTTTTCACACCTTATCAGCCTCTTCATGTTTTTGAACATCTCTCCATGCTCCTCATATTTTTGACAATTTTATAAGCTCTTCATATTTATCACACTTTTTCAGGCTCTTCATGTTTTTGAACACCGCTTCATCCTCCTCCTATTTTTCAAACCTTTTGAAGCTCTTCATATTTTTCACACTTTTTCAGGCTCTTCATGTTTTGAACACCGCTTCATGCTCCTCCTATTTTTCAGACCGTTTCATGCTCCTCAGGTATTTCACACCTTTTCAAGCTCTTCATATTTTTCACACCTTTTCAGGCTCTTCACGTTTTTGAACAACACTTCATGCTCCTCCTACTTTTCAGACTGTTTCATGCTCATCTCATTTTTGACACCTTTTCAGGGTCTTCATATTTTTTAAACTTTTGAAGCTCTTCATATTTTTCACACCTTTTCAGGCTCTTCATGTTTTTGAACACTGCTTCATGCTCCTCCTATTTTTCAGACCGTTTCATGCTCCTCATATTTTTGACACCTTTTGAAGCTCTTCATATTTTTCACACCTTTTTAGGCTCTCCATGTTTCTGAACACCACTTCATGCTCCTCCTATTTTTCAGACCGTATCATGCTTCTCATATTTTTCACACCTTTTGGAGCTCTTCATATTTTTCACATCTTTAAAGGCTCTTCATGTTTTTCAACACCACATCATGCTCCTCCTATTTTTCAGAGAGATACATGCTCCACATATATTTCACACCTTTTGAAGCTCTTCATATTTTTCACACTCTTTCAGGCTCTTCATTTTTTTCCACACCACTTCATGCTTCTCCTATTTTTCAGACCGTTTCATGCTCCTCATGTATTTCAAACCTTTGAAGCTTTTCAAATTTTTCACACATTTTCAGGCTCTTCATGTTTTTGAACACCATTTCATGCTCCTCCTATTTTTCAGACCGTTTCATGCTTTTCATATTTTTGACATCTTTTGAAGCTCTTCATATTTTTCACACCTTTTGAAGCTCCTCATATATTTCACAACTTTTGAAGCTCTTCATATTTTTCACACATTTTCAGGCTCTTCATGTTTTTGAACACCACTTCATGCTCCTCCTATTTTTGAGAGAGTTTCATGCTCCTCATGTATTTCACACCTTTTGAAGCTCTTCATATTTTTCACACCTTTTCAGGCTGTTCATGTTTTTCCACATCACTTCATGCTTCTCCTATTTTTCAGACTGTTTCATGCTCCTCATGTATATCACACCTTTGAAGCTTTTCATATTTTTCACACCTATTCAGGCTCTTCATATATTTCACACCTTTTCAGGCTCTTCATGTTTTTGAACACCATTTCATGCTCCCCCTATTTTTCAGACCGTTTCAGGCTCTTCATATTTTTGACACGTTTTGAAGCTCTCCATATTTTTCACACCTTTTGAAGCTCTTCATATATTTCACACCTTTTCAGGCTCTTCATGTTTTTAAACACCGCTTCATGCTCCTCCTATTTTTCAGACCGTTTCAGGCTCTTCATATTATTTTTACACCTTTTGACGCTCTTCATATTTTTCACATCTTTTCAGGCTCTTCAGGTTTTTCAACACCACTTAATACTACTGCTATTTTTCAGACCGTTTAATGCTCCTCATGTAGTTCAAACCTTTTGAAGCTCTTCATATTTTTCACACCTTTTCAGGCTCTTCATGTTTTTGAACACCGCTTCATGCTCCTCCTATTTTTCAGACGGTTTCATGCTCTTCATATTTTACACAACTTTTGAAGCTCGTCATATTTTTCACACCATTTCAGGCTCTTCATGTTTTTTAACACCGCTTCATGCTCCTCATATTTTTCAGACCGTTTCATGCTCCTCATATTTTTGACATCTTTTGAAGCTCTTCACGTTTTTCACACATTTTCAGGCTATTCATGTTTTTCAACACCGCTTGATGATCCTCCTCTATTTGAGACCGTTTCATGCTCCTCATATTTTTGACACCTTTTGAAGCTCTTCATATTTTTCACACCTTTTCAGACTCTTCATGTTTTTCAACACCGCTTCATGCTGCTCCTATTTTTCAGACCGTTTCATGCTCCTCATGTATTTCACACATTTTGAATCTCTTCATAATTTTCACACCTTTTCAGGCTCTTCATGTTTTTGAACACGGCTTCATGCTCCTGCTTTTTTTCAGATCGTTTCATGCCTCTCATATTTTTGACCCCTTTTGAAGCTCTTCATATTTTTCACACCTTTTCAGGCTCTTCATGATTTTCAATACCGCTTCATGATCTTCCTATTTTTCAGACCGTTTCATGCTCATCTCATTTTTGACACCTTTTGAAACTCTTCATTTTTTTCACACCTTTTCATGTTTTTGAATACCCCTTCATGCTCCTCCTATTTTTCACACCTTTTGAAGCTCTTCATATTTTTCACACCTTTTCAGGCTATTCATGTTTTTGAACACCGTTTCATGCTGCTCCTATTTTTCAGACTCTTTGATGCTCGTCATATTTTTGACACCTTTTGAAGCTCTTCGTATTTTTCACACCTTTTTAGGCTTTTCATGTATTTGAAAACCGATTCATGCTCCTCCTATTTTTCAAACCTTTTGAAGCTCTTCATATTTTTCACACCTTTTCAGTCTCTTCAGGTTTTTCAACTCCGCTCATGCTCCTCCTCTTTTTCTGACCTTTTCATGCTCCTCATATTTTTGACACCTTTGGAAGCTCTTCATATTTTTCACACCTTTTGAAGCTCTTCATATTTTTCACAGCTTTTCAGGCTCTTCAAGTTTTTCAACACCGTTTCATTCTTCTCCTATTTTTCAGACCGTTTCATGCTCATCTCATTTTTGACATCTTTTGAAGCTCTTCATATTTTTCACACCTTTTCAGGCTGTACATGTTTTTGAAGACCACTTCATGCTCCTCATCTTTTTCAGACCGTTTCATGCTCCTGATATTTTTCACACCGTTTGAAGCTCTTCATATTTTTCACACGTTTTCAGACTCTTCATGTTTTTGATCACCGTTTCATGCTCCTCCTATTTTTCAGACCGTTTCATGCTCCTCATATTTTTGACACCTTTTGAAGCTCTTCATATTGTTCACACCTTTTCAGGCTCTTCTTGTTTTTCAACACCGCTTCATGCTCCTCCTCTTTTTCAGACAGTTTCAAGCTCCTCATAATTTTCACACCTTTTGAAGCTTTTCATATTTTTCACACCTTTTCAGGCTGTTCATGTTTTTCAACAGCGCCTCATGCTCTTCCTATTTTTCAGAACGTTACATGCTCCTCATGTATTTCACACCTTTTGAAGCTCTTCATAATTTTCACACCTTTTCAGGGTCTTCATGTTTTTAAACACCGCTTCATGCTCCTCCTATTTTTCAGACCGTTTCATGCTCCTCATGTATTTCACACCTTTTGAAGCTCTTCATAATTTTCACACCTTTTCAGGCTCTTCATGTTTTTAAACACCGCTTCATGCTCCTCCTATTTTTCAGACCGTTTCATGCTCCTCATGTATTTTACACCTTTTGAAGCTCTTCATAATTTTCACACCCTTTCAGGCTCTTCATGTTTTTGAACACGGCTTCATGCTCCTGCTTTTTTTCAGATCGTTTCATGCCTCTCATATTTTTGACCCCTTTTGAAGCTCTTCATATTTTTCACACCTTTTCAGGCTCTTCATGATTTTCAATACCGCTTCATGATCCTCATATTTTTCAGACCGTTTCATGCTCATCTCATTTTTGACACCTTTTGAAACTCTTCATTTTTTTCACACCTTTTCATGCTTTTCATGTTTTTGAATACCCCTTCATGCTCCTCCTATTTTTCACACCTTTTGAAGCTCTTCATATTTTTCACACCTTTTCAGGCTATTCATGTTTTTGAACACCGTTTCATGCTCCTCCTATTTTTCAAACCGTTTCATGCTCCTCATATTTATGACACCTTTTGAAACTCTTCCTATTTTTCACACCTTTTCATGCTCTTCATGTTTCTGAAAACCGCTTCATGATCTTCCTATTTTTCAGACCGTTTCATTCTCCTCATATATTTCACACCTTTTGAAGCTCTTCATATTTTTCACACCTTTTCATGCTCTTCATGTTTCTGAAAACCGCTTCATGATCCTCCTATTTTTCAGACTGTTTCATTCTCCTCATATATTTCACACCTTTTGAAGCTCTTCATATTTTTCCCACCTTTTCAGGCTCTTCATGTTTTTGAACACTGCTTCATGCTCCTCGTATTTTTCAGATCGTTTCATGCTCCTCATATTTTTGACACTTTTTGAGCTCTTCATATTTTTCACACCTTTTCAGGCTCTTCATGTTTTTCACCACCACTTCATGCTCCTCCTATTTTTCAGACCGTTTCATGCTCATCTCATTTTTGTCACATTTGAAGCTCTTCATATTTTTCACACCTTTTGAAGCTCTTCATATTTTTCACACGTTTTCAGGCTCTTCATGTTTTTCAAAACCGTTTCATGCTGCTTCTATTTTTCAGACCGTTTCATGCTCCTCATATTTTTCACACCTTTTGAAGCTCTTCATATTTTTCACACCCTTTTAAGATCTTCATGTTTTGAACACAGCTTCATGCTCCTCCTATTTTTCAGACCGTTTCATGCTCCTCATATTTTTGACACTTTTTGAAGCTTTTCATATTTTTCACATCTTTTCAGGCTCTTCATGTTTTTCAACACCATTTCATGATCCTCCTATTTTTCAGACCGTTTCATGCTCATCTCATTTTTGACATCTTTTGAAGCTTTTCATATTTTTCACAGCTTTTCAGGCTCTTCATGTTTTTCCACAGCACTTCATGCTTCTCTTATTTTTCAGCCCGTTTCATGCTCCTCATGTATTTCACAACTTTTGAAGCTCTTCATATTTTTCACACCTTTTCAGGCTCTTCATGTTTTTGATCACCGTTTCATGCTCCTCCTATTTTTCAGACCTTTTCATGCTCCTCATATTTTTGACACCTTTTGAAGCTCTTCATATTTTTCACACCTTTTCAGCCTCTTCATGTTTTTGAACACAGCTTCATGCTCCTCCTGATTTTCAGACCGTTTCATGCTCTTCATATTTTTGAAACATTTTGAAGCTCTTCATATTTTTCACACCTTTTCATGCTCTTCATGTTTTTCACCACCACTTCATTCTCCTCCTATTTTTCAGACCGTTTCATGCTCATCTCATTTTTGTCACCTTTGAAGCTCTTTATATTTTTCACACCTTTTGAAGCTCTTCATATTTTTCACACCTTTTCAGGCTCTTCATATTTTTCACACCTTTTCAGGCTCTTCATGTTTTTGAACACAGCTTCATGCTCCACCTATTTATCAGACCGTTTCATGCTCCTCATATTTTTGACACCTTTTGCAGCTCTTTATAATTTTCACATTATTTCAGGCTCTTCATGATATTCAACACCGTTTCATGTTATTCCTATTTTTCAGACCGTTTAATGCTCATCTCATTTTTGACACCTTTTGAAGCTTTTCATATTGTTCACACCTTTTCAGTCTGTTCATGATTTTCAACACCGCTTCATGCTCCTTCTATTTTTCAGACCGTTTCAAGCTCATCTCATTTTTGACACCTTTTTAATCTCTTCATATTTTTCACAACTGTTGAAGCTCTTCATATTTTTAATATTTTTGAAGCTCTTCATATTTTCACACGTTTTCACACTCTTCATGTTTTTCAACACCGCTTCATGCTCCTCCTTTTTTCAAACCGTATCATGCTCCTCATATTTTTGACACCTTTAGAAACTCTTCATATTTTTCACACCTTTTCAGGCTCTTCATGTTTTTTATCACTGCTTCTTGCTCGTCCTATTTTTTAGAAAGTTTCATGCTCCTCATATTTTTGACACCTTTTGAAGGTCTTCATATTTTTCACACCTTTTCAGGCTCTTCATTTTTTTCAACACTACTTGTTGCTCCTCCTATTTTTTAGAACTTTTCATACTCATCTAATTTTTGACACATTTTGAGGCACTTCATATTTTTTACACCTTTTGAAGCTCT
Source organism: Dama dama (assembly GCF_033118175.1). Classification (NCBI taxonomy): domain Eukaryota; kingdom Metazoa; phylum Chordata; class Mammalia; order Artiodactyla; family Cervidae; genus Dama; species Dama dama. The sequence goes on along the minus strand of NW_026870893.1, from coordinate 3,883,984 downwards.
TCATATTTTTCACATTTTTTCAGCTCTTCATATTTTTCACACGATTTCAGACCCTTCATGTTTTTCAAAACCGCTTCATGCTCCTGCTATTTATCATACCGTTTCATACTTCTCATATTTTTGACACGTTTTGAGGCTCTTCATATTTTTCACACCTTTTCAGGCTCTTCATGTTTTTGAACAAAGCTTCATGCTCCTCCTATTTTTTCTACCGTATCATGCTCCTCATATTTTTCACACCTTTTGTAGCTCTTCATATTTTTCACACCTTTTCAGGCTCTTCATGTTTTTGAACAGCACTTCATGCTCCTCCTATTTTTCAGACCGTTTCATGCTCCTCATATTTTTGACACCTTTTGAAGCTCTTCATATTTTCCACACCTTTTCAGGCTCTTCATGTTTTTCAACACCGCTTCATGCTCCTCCGATTTTTCAGACCATTTCATGCTCCTCATATTTTTGACACCTTTTGAAGGTCTTCATATTTTTCACACCTTTTCAGGCTCTTCATGTTTTTCAACACCACTTCATGCTCCTCCTTTTTTTCAGACCGTTTCAGGCGCCTCATATTTTTCACACCTTTTGAAGCCGTTCATATTTCTCACACCTTTTCATGCTCTTCATTTTTTTCAACACTATTTGTTACTCCTCCTATTTTTTAGACCGTTTCATACTCATCTAATTTTTGACAACTTTTGAAGCTCTTCATATTTTTCACCTTTTTGAAGCTCTTCATATTTTTCACACAATTTCAGACTCTTCATGTTTTTCAACACCGCTTCATGCTCCTTCTATTTATCATACTGTTTCATACTCCTAATATTTTGACACGTTTTGAGGCTCTTCATATTTTTCTCACGTTTTCAGGCTCTTCATGTTTTTGAACTCTGCTTCATGCTCCTCCTATTTTTTCGACCGTATCATGCTCCTCATATTTTTCACACCTTTTGAAGCTCTTCATATTTTTCTCACCTTTTCAGGCTCTTCATGTTTTTGAACAGCACTTCATGCTCCTCCTATTTTTCAGAGAGTTTCATGCTCCTCATGTATTTCACACCTTTTGAAGCTCTTCATATTTTTCACACCTTTTCAGGCTCTTCATGTTTTTCCACACCACTTCATGCTTCTCCTATTTTTCATCCGTTTCATGCTCATCTCAATTTTGACACCATTTGAAGCTTTTCATATTTTTCACAACTTTTCAGGCTCTTCATGTTTTTGAACACCGCTTCATGCTCCTCCTATTTTTCAGACCGTTTCCTGCTCCTCATATTTTTGACACCTTTTGAAGCTCTTCATATTTTTCACACCTTTTCAGACTCTTCATGTTTTTCAACAGCGCTTCATGCTCCTCCTTTTTTTCAGACCGTTTCATGCTCCTCATATTTCTGACACCTTTAGAAACTCTTCATATTTTTCACACCTTTTCCGGCTCTTCATGTTTTTTAACACCTCTTCATACTCCTCCTATTTTTCAGACCGTTTCATTCTCCTCATATTTTTGACACCTTTTCAAGCTCTTCATATATTTCACACCCTTTCAGGTTCTTCATTTTTTTCAACACCATTTCATGCTCCTCCTATTTTTCAGAGCGTTTCATGCTCCTCATCTTTTTGACAGCTTTTGAAGCTCTTCATATATTTCACACATTTTCAGGCTCTTCATGTTTTTCAACACTGCTTCATGCTCGTCCTATTTTTCAGAACGTTTCATGCTCCTCAAATTTTTGACACCTTTTGAAGCTCTTCATATTTCTCACACCTTTTCAGGCTTTTCATGTTTTTTTGAACACCGCTTCATGTTCCTCCTATTTTTCAGACCGTTTCATGCTCCTCATATTTTTGACACCTTTTGAAGCTCTTCATATATTTCACAACTTTTCAGGCTCTTCATATTTTTGAACACCGCTTCATGCTCCTCCTATTTTCAGACCGTTTCATGCTCCTCTCATTTTTGACACCTTTTGAAGCTTTGCATTTCTTTACACACCTATTCAGGCTCTTCATGTTTTTGAACACTGCTTCATGCTCCTCCTATTTTTCAGACCGTATCATGCTCCTCATATTTTTCACACATTTTGAAGCTCTTCATATTTTTCACACCTTTTCAGGCTCTTCATTTTTTTCAACACTACTTGTTGCTCCTCCTATTTTTTAGACCTTTTCATGCTCATCTAATTTTTGACACTTTTGAAGCTCTTCATATTTTTTACACCTTTTGAAGCTCCTCATATTTTTCACACATTTTGAAGCTCTTCATATTTTTCTCACCTTTTCAGGCTCTTCATGATTTTCATCACCGCTTCATGCTCCTCCTATTTTTCAGACCGTTTCATGCTCATCTCATTTTTGACACCTTTTGAAGCTCTTCATATTTTTCACACCTTTTCAGGCTCTTCATGTTTTTGAACACCGCTTCATGCTCCTCCTATTTTTCAGATCGTTTCATGCTCCTCATATTTTTGACACCTTTGAAGCTCTTCATATTTTTCACACCTATTCAGGCTCTTCATGTTTTTGAAAACCACTTCATGCTCCGCCTATTTTTCAGACCGTTTCATGCTTCTCATATATTTGAAACCTTTTGAAGCTCTTCATATTTTTCACACCTTTTCAGGCTCTTCATGTTTTCGAACACCGCTTCATGCTCCTCCTATTTTTCAGACCGTTTCATGCTCCTCATGTATTTCACACCGTTTGAAGCTCTTCATATTTTTCACACCTTTTCAGGCTCTTCATGTTTTTGATTACCGTTTCATCCTCCTCCTATTTTTCAGACCGTTTCATGCTCCTCATAATTTTCACACCTTTTGAAGCTCTTCATATTTTTCCCACCTTTTCAGGCTCTTCATGTTTTTCAACACCAGATCATGCTCCTCCTATTTTTCAGACCATTCATGCTCCTCATATTTTTGAAACCTTTAGAAACTCTTCATATTTTTCACACCTTTTCCGGCTCTTCATGTTTTTCAACACCGCTTCATGCACCTCTATTTTTCAGACCGTTTCATGCTCCTCTCATTTTTGAAACCTTTTGAAGCTTTGCATATTTTTCACAACTTTTCAAGCTCTTCATGTTTTTGAACACCGCTTCATGCTCCTCCTATTTTTCAGACCGTATCATGCTCCTCATATTTTTCACACCTTTTGAAGCTCTTCATATTTTTCACACCTTTTCAGGCTCTTCTTTTTTTTCAACACTACTTCTTGCTCCTCCTATTTTTTAGACCTTTTCATGCTCATCTAATTTTTGACACCTTTTGAAGCTCTTCATATTTTTTACACCTTTTGAAGCTCTTCATATTTTTAACATTTTTGAAGCTCTTCATAATTTTCAAACGATTTCAGACTCTTCATGTTTTTCAACTCCACTTCATGCTCCTGCTATTTATCATACCGTTTCATACTCCTCATATTTTTGACACCTTTTGAGGCTCTTCATATTTTTCACACTTTTTCAGGCTCTTCATGGTTTGAACACAGCTTCATGCTCCTCCTATATTTTCTACCTTATCATGCTCCTCATATTTTTCACACCTTTTGAAGCTCTTCATATTTTTCACACCTTTTCAGGCTCTTCATGTTTTTGAACAGCACTTCATGCTCCTCCTATTTTTCAGACCGTTTCGTACTCCTCATATTTTTGACACATTTTGAAGTTCTTCATATTTTTCAGACCTTTTCAGTCTGTTCATGTTTTCAACACCGCTTCATGCTCCTCCTATTTTTCAGATCGTTTCATGCTCCTCATATTTTGACACCTTTGGAACCTCTTCATAATTTTCACACCTTTTCAGGCTCTTCATGTTTTTGAACACTTCTTCATACTCCTCCTCTTTTTCAGACAGTTTCATGCTCCTCATATTTTTGACACCTTTTGAAGGTCTTCATATTTTTCACACCTTTTCAGGCTCTTCATGTTTTTGATCACCGTTTCATGCTCCTCCTATTTTTCAGACCGTTTCATGCTCCTCATATTTTGACAACTTTTGAAGCTCTTCATATTTTTCACACATTTTCAGACACTTCATATTTTTCAACATCGCTACATGCTCCTCCTGTTTTTCAGACCGTTTCATACTCCTCATATTTTTGACACCTTTTGAAGCTCTTCATATTTTCCACACCTTTTCAGGCTCTTCATGTTTTTCAACACCGCTTCATGATCCTCCTATTTTTCAGATCGTTTCATGCTCTTCATATTTTGACACCTTTTGAAGCTCTTCATATTTTTCACACCTTTTCAGGCTCTTCATGTTTTTGAACACTTCTTCATGCTCCTCCGATTTTTCAGACCGTTTCATTCTCCTCATATTTTTGACACGTTTTGAAGTCTTCATATTTTTCACACCTTTTCAGGCTCTTCATGTTTTTCAACACCACTTCATGCTCCTCCTTTTTTTTAGACCGTTTCAGGCTCCCCATATTTTTCACACCTTTTCAGGCTCTTCATGTTTTTCAACACCACTTCATGCTCCTCCTATTTTTCAACCGTTTCATGCTCATGTAATTTTTGACACCTTTTGAAGCTCGTCAATTTTTCACACCTTTTGAAGCTCTTCATATTTTTCACACGTTTTCAGGCTCTTCATGTTTTTCAACACAGCTTCATGCTCCTCATATTTTTCAGACCGTTTAATCCTCCTCATGTATTTCACACCTTTTGAATCTCTTCATATTTTTCACACGTTTTCAGGCTCTTCATCGTTTTCAACACCGCTTCATGCTCCTCCTATTTTTCAGACCGTTTCATGCTCATCTCATTTTTGACACCTTTTGAAGCTCTTCATATTTGTCACACCTTTTGAAGCGCTTCATATTTTTCATATTCTTGAAGCTCTTCATATTTTCACACGTTTTCAGACTCTTCATGTGTTTCAACACCGCTTCATGCTCCTGCTATTGTTCAGACCGTTTCATGCTCCTCATATTTTTGACACGTTTTGAGGCTTTTCTATTTTTCACACCTTTTCAGCTCTTCATGTTTTTGAACACCGCTTCATCCTCCTTCTATTTTTCAGACCATTTCATGATCCTTATATTTTTGACACCTTTTGAAGCTCTTCTAATTTTTCACACCTTTTCAGGCACTTCATGTTTTTGAACACCGCTTTATGCTCCTCCTATTTTTCAGACCGTTTCATGCTCCTCATATTTTTGACACCTTTTGAAGCTCTTCATATTTTTCACACCTTTTCATTCTCTTCATGATTTTCAACAGCATTTCATGTTCCTCCTATTTTTCAGACCGTTTCATGCTCATCTCATTTTTGACACCTTTTCAAGCTCTTCATATTTTTCAAACCTTTTGAAGCTCTTCATATTTTTCACATTTTTGAAGCTCTTCATATATTTCACACCTTAACAGGCTCTTCTTTTTTTTCAACACCACTTCATGCTCCTCCTATTTTTCAGACCGTTTGATGCTCATCTCATTTTTGACACCTTTTGAAGCTCTTCATATTTTTCACAACTTTGAAGCTCTTCATATTTTTCTAACCTTTTCAGGCTCTTCACTTTTTTGAACAACGCTTCATGCTCCTCGTATTTTTCAGACCGTTTCATGCTCCTCGAATGTTTGACACCTTTAGAAGCTCCTCATATTTTTCACACCTTTTGAAGCTCTTCATATTTTTCAACACCGCTTCATGCTCCTCCTATTATTCAGACCGTTTCATGCTCATCTCATTTTTGACACCTTTTGAAGCTCTTCATATTTTTCACACCTTTTCAGGTTCTTCATGTTTTTGAACACCGCTTCATGGTCCTCCTATTTTTCAGAACTTTTCATGCTCCTCATATAATTCAGACCTTTTGAAGCTCTTCATATTTTTCACACCTTTTCAGGCTCTTCATGTTTTTCAACACCGTTTCATGCTCCTCCTATTTTTCAGACCGTTTCATGCTCCCCATATTTTTGACACATTTTGAAGCTCTTCATATTTTTCACACATTTTCAGGCTCTTCATGTTTTTCAACACCGCTTCATGCTCCTCCTATTTTTCAGAATGTTTCATGCTCCTCATATTTTTGACACCTTTTGAAGGTCTTCATATTTTTCACACATTTTCAGGCTCTTCATGTTTTTCAACACCGCTTTATGCTCCTCCTATTTTGCAGACCGTTTCATGCTCCTATATTTTTGACACCTTTTGAAGCTTTTCATATTTCTCACTCATTTTGAGGCTCTTCATGTTTTTGAACATCACTTCATGCTCCTCCTATTTTTCAGACCGTTTCATGCTCCCCATATTTTTGACACCTTTTGAAGCTCTTCATATTTTTCACCCCTTTTGAAGCTCTTCATATTTTTCACAACTTTTCAGGCTCTTCATGTTTTTGAACACCACTTCATGCTCCTCCTATTTTTCAGACCGTTTCATGCTCCTCATATTTTTCACACCTTTTGAAGCTCTTCATATTTTTCACAACTTTTCAGGCTCTTCATGTTTTTGAATACCACTTCATGCTCCTCCTATTTTTCAGAGAGTTTCATGCTCCTCATGTATTTCACACCTTTTGAAGCTCTTCATATTTTTCAACACCGTTTCATGCTGCTTCTATTTTTCAGGCCGTTTCATGCTCCTCATATTTTACATACCTTTTGAAGCTCTTCATATTTTTCACACATTTCAGACTCTTCATGTTTTTCAACACCATTTCATGCCGCATCTATTTTTCAGACCGTTTCATGCTCCTCATATTTTTCACACCTTTTGAAGCTCTTCATATTTTTCACAACTTTTCAGGCTCTTCATGTTTTTGAACACCAATTCATGCTCCTCCTATTTTTCAGAGAGTTTCATGCTCCTCATGTATTTCACACCTTTTGAAGCTCTTCATATTTTTCACACCTTTTCAGGCTCTTCATTTTTTTCTACACCACTTCATGCTTCTCCTATTTTTCAGACCATTTCATGCTCCTCATGAATTTCACACCTTTTGAAGCTCTTCATTTTTTTCACACCTTTTCAGTCTCTTCTTTTTTTTCAACACCACTTCATGCTCCTCCTATTTTTCAGACCGTTTCATGCTCATCTCATTTTTGACACCTTTTGAAGCTTTTCATATTTTTCACAACTTTTTAGGCTCTTCATGTTTTTGAACACGGCTTCATGCTCCTCCTCTTTTTCACAGTTTCATTCTCCTCAAGTATTTCACACCTTTTGAAGCTCTTCATATTTTTCACAACTTTTCAGGCTCTTCATGTTTTTGAACACCGCTTCATGATCCTCCTATTTTTCAGACCGTTTCCTGCTCTTCATATTTTTGACACCTTTTGAAGCTCTTCATATTTTTCACACCTTTTCATGCTCTTCATGTTTTTCAACACCGTTTCATGCTGATTCTATTTTTCAGACCATTTCATGCTCCTCATATTTTTCACACCTTTTGAAGCTCTTCATATTTTTCACACCTTTCAGGCTCTTCATGTTTTTCGACACTGTTTCATGCTGCTTCTATTTTTCAGACCGTTTCATGAGCCTCATATTTTTCACACCTTTTGAAGATGTTCATATTTTTCACACGGTTTCAGGCTCTACATGTTTTTGAACACAGCTTCATGCTACTCCTATTTTTCAGTCCGTTTCATGCTCATCTCATTTTTGACACCTTTGAAGCTCTTCATATTTTGCACACCTTTTGAAGCTCTTCATATTTTTCACACCTTTTCAAGCTCTTCATGTTTTTCAACACCCCTTCTTACTCCTCCTATTTTTCAGACCATTTCATGCTCCTCATATATTTGACACGTTTTGAAGCTCTTCATGTTTTTCACACCTTTTCAAGCTCTTCATGTTTTTGAACACCGCTTCTTGCTCCTCCTATTTTTCAGACCGTTTCATGCTACTCATATTTTTGACACCTTTTCAAGCTTTTCATATTTTTCACACCTTTTCAGCCTCTTCATTTTTTTCAAAACTACTTCTTGTTCCTCCTATTTTGCAGACCGTTTCATGCTCATCTAATTTTTGACACCTTTGGAAGCTCTTCGTATTTTTCACATTTTTTGAAGCTCTTCATATTTTTCACACTTTTTCAAACACTTCATGTATTTCAACACCGCTTCTTGCTGCTTCTATTTTTCAGACCGTTGCATGCTCCTCATATTTTTGACCCGTTTTGAAGCTCTTTATATTTTTCACACCTTTTCAGGTTCTTCATGTTTTTGAACACCGTTTCATCCTCCTCATATTTTTCAGACCATTTCATGCTCCTCTTATTTTGACACCTTTTGAAGCTCTTCATATTTTTCACACCTTTTCAGGCTCTTCATGTTTCTGAACACCACTTCATGCTCCACCTATTTTTCAGACCGTTTCAAGCTCCTCATATTTTTGACACCTTTTGAAGCTCTTCATATATTTCACACCTTTTCAGGGTCTTCATGTTTTTCAACACCGTTTAATGACACTCCTATTTTTCAGACCGTTTCATGCTCCTCATATTTTTGACACCTTTTGAAACTCTTCATATATTTCACACCTTTTCAAACTCTTCATGTTTTTGAACACCGCTTCATGCTCCTCCTATTTTTCAGACCGTTTCATGCTCCTCATATTTTTGACACCATTTGAAGCTCTTCATATTTCTCACAGCTTTTCAGGTTCTTCATGTTTTTCAACACCGCTTCATGCTCCTCCTATTTTTCAGACCGTTTCATGCTCATATCATTTTTGACACCTTTTGAAGCTCTTCATATTTTACCACATCTTTTGTAGCTCTTCGTATTTTTCACACGTTTTCAGGCTCTTCTTGTTTTTCAATACACCTTCTTGCTCCTCCTACTTTTCAGACCATTTGATGCTCCTCATATTTTTGACACGTTTTGAAGCTCTTCATATTTTTCACAACTTTTCAGGCTCTTCATGATGTTCAAAGCGTCTTCATGCTCCTCCTATTTTTCAGACCCTTTCATGCTCATCTAATTTTTGACATCTTTTGAAGCTCTTCATATTTCTCACAACTTTTGAAGCTCTTCATATTTTTCATATTTTTGAAGCTCTTCATATTTTCACACGTTTTCAGACCCTTCAATTTTTCAACACCGCTTCATGCTCCTCCTATTTTTCAGAGAGTTTCATGCTCCTCATGTATTTCACACCTTTTGAAGCTCTTCATATTTTTCACACCCTTTCATGCTCTTCATGTTTTTGATCACCGTTTCATGCTCGTCCTATTTTTCAGAACGTTTCATGCTCTTCATATTTTTGACACCTTTTGAAGCTCTTCATATTTTTCACACCTTTTCGTGCTCTTCATGTTTTTCAACACCGTTTCATGCTAATTCTATTTTTCAGATAATTCCATGCCCCTCATATTTTTCACACCTTTTGAAGCTCTTCATATTCTTCACACCTTTCAGGCTGTTCATGTTTTTCGACACCGTTTCATGCTGCTTCTATTTTTCAGACCGTTTCATGATCCTCATATTTTTCACACCTTTTGAAGATCTTCATATTTTTCACACGTTTTCAGGCTCTACATGGTTTTGAACACAGCTTCATGCTACTCCTATTTTTCAGACCGTTTCATGCTCATCTCATTTTTGACACCTTTGAAGCTCTTCATATTTTTCACACCTTTTGAAGCTCTTCATATTTTTCACACCTTTTCAAGCTCTTTATGTTTTTCAACACCCCTTCTTACTCCTCCTATTTTTCAGACCGTTTCATGCTCCTCATATATTTGACACGTTTTGAAGCTCTTCATATTTTTCACACGTTTTCAGGCTCTTCATGTTTTTGAACACCGCTTCATGCTCCTCCTAATTTTCAGACCGTTTCATGCTCCTCATATTTTTCACACCTTTTGAAGCTCTTCATATTTTTCACACCTTTTCAGGCTCTTCATGTTTTTCAACACCACTTCATGCTTCTCTTATTTTTCAGACCGTTTCATGCTCATCTCATTTTTGACACCTTTGAAGCTCATCATATTTTTCACACCTTTTGAAGATCTTCATATTTTTCACTCCTTTTCAGGCTTTTCATGTTTTTCAACACCGTTTCATGCTGCTTTTATTTTTCAGACCGTTTAATGCTCCTCATGTATTTCACACATTTTGAAGCTTTTCATATTTTTCACATTTTTTCAGGCTCTTCATGTTTTTCAACACCGTTTCATGCTGCTTTTATTTTTCAGACCATTTCATGCTCCTCATATTTTTCACACCTTTTGAGCTCTTAATATTTTACACAACTTTTCAGGCTCTTCATGTTTTTGAACACATCTTCATGCTCCTCCTATTTTTCAGACCGTTTCATTCTCCTCATATTTTTGAAGCCTTTTGAAGCTCTTCATATTTTTCACACCTTTTCAGGCTCTTCATGTTTTTCAACACCGTTTCATGATCCTCCTATTTTACAGACCGTTTCATGCTCATCTCATTTTTGACACCTTTTGAAGCTTTTCATATTTTTCACAACTTTTTAGGCTCTTCATATTTTTGAACACGGCTTCATGCTCCTCCTCTGTTTCAGAGTTTCATGCTCCTCATGTATTTCACACCTTTTGAAGCTCTTCATATTTTTCACACATTTTCAGCATCTTCATGCTTTTGATCACCGTTTCATGCTCCTCCTATTTTTCAGACCGTGTCATGCACCTCATATTTTTCACACCTTTTGAAGCTCTTCATATTTTTCACACCTTTTCAGGCTCCTCATGTTTTTCAACACCGCTTCATGCTCCTCCTCTTTTTCAGACCGCTTCATGCTCCTCATATTTTTCAGACCGTTTCATGAACCTCATATTTTTCACACCTTTTGAAGCTCTTCATATTTTTTACACCTTTCTCAGGCTCTTCATGTTTTTCAACACCTCTTCATGCTCCTCCTACTTTTCAGACCATTTAATGTTCCTCATGTATTTCACACCTTTTGAAGTTCTTCATATTTTTCACACCTTTTGAAGCTCTTCATATTTTTCACACGTTTTCAGGCTCTTCATGTATTTCAAAACCGCTTCATGCTGCTTCAATTTTTCAGACCGTTTCATGCTCCTCATATTTTTGACCCGTTTGGAAGCTGTTCATATTTTTCACACCTTTTCAGTTTCTTCAGGTTTTTGAACACCACTTCATGCTCCTCCTGTTTTTCAGATCGTTTCATGCTCATCTCATTTTTGACACCTTTGAAACTCTTCATATTTTTCACACCTTTTGAAGCTCTTCATATATTTCACACCTTCTCTGGCTCTTCATGTTTTTCAACATCACTTCATGCTCCTCCTATTTTTCAGACCCTTTCATGCTAATCTAATTTTTGACACCTTTTGAAGGTCTTCATATTTTTCACACCTTTTGAAGCTCTTCATATTTTTCAAACCTTTTCAGGCTCTTCATGTTTTTGAACACCGCTTCATGCTCCTCCCTTTTTTCAGACCGTTTAATGCTCCTCATATTTTTGACATTTTTTGAAGCTCTTCATATTTTTCACACCTTTTCAGGCTCTTCATGTTTTTGAACACCGCTTCATGCTCCTCCTATATTTCAGTCGGTTTCATGCTCCTCCTATTTTTCACACCTTTTGAAGCTCTTCATATTTTTCACACCTTTTCAGGCTCTTCATGTTTTTGAACACCGCTTGATGCTCCTCCTATTTTTCAGACCGTTTCATGCTCCTCATGTATTTCACACGTTTTGAAGCTCTTCATATTTTTCACACCTTTTCAGCCTATTCATGATTTTGAACACCGCTTCATCATCCTCCTATTTTTCAGAATGTTTCATGCTCCTCATATTTTTGACAACTTTTGAAGCTTTTCATATTTTTCACAACTTTTCAGGCTCTTCATGTTTTTGAACAGAGCTTCATGCTCCTCCTATTTTTCAGACCGTATCATGTTCCTCATGTATTTTACACCTTTTGAAGCTCTTCATATTTTTCACACCTTTTCAGGCTCTTCATGCATTTGAACAACTTTTCATGCTCCTCCTATTTTTCAGACCGTTTCATACTCCTCATAGTTTTGACACCTTTTGAAGCTCTTCATATTTTTCACACCTTTTCAGGTTCTTCATGTTTTTCAACATCGCTTCATGCTCCTCCTATTTTTCAGACCGTTTCATGCTCCTCATATTTTTGACACCTTTTGAAGCTCTTAATATATTTCACAGCTTTTCAGACTCTTCATGATTTCCATTACCGCTTCATGCTCCTCATATTTTTCAGACCGTTTCATGCTCATCTCATTTTTATCACCTTTTGAAACTCTTCATATTTTTCACACCTTTTGAAGCTCTTCATATTTTTCACACGTTTTCAGGCTCTTCATGTTTTTCAACACCACTTCTTGCTTCTCCTATTTTTCAGACCGTTTCATGATCCTCATATTTTTGACCCATTTTGAAACTCTTCATATTTTTCACACCTTTTCAGGCTCTTCATGTTTTTCAACACCGCTTCATGCTCCTCCTATTTTTCAGACCCTTTCATGCTCCTCATAATTTTGACACCTTTTGATGCTCTTCATATTTTTCACACCTTTTCAGGCTCTTCATGTTTTTCCACACCGCCTCATGCTCCTCCTATTTTTCAGACCATTTCATGCTCCTCATATATTTCACACATTTTGAAGCTCTTCATATTTTTCACACCTTTTCATGCTCTTCATGTTTGTGAACACCGCTTCATGCTCGTCCTATTTTTCAGACCGTTTCATGCTCCTCATGTATTTCACACCTTTTAAAGCTCTTCATATTTTGCACAGCTTTTCAGGCTCTTCATGTTTTTCACAAACACTTCATGCTCGTCCTATTTTTCAGACCGTTTCATGCTCCTCATATTTTTGACAACATTTGAAGCTCTTCATATTTTTGACACCTTTGAGGCTCTTCATGTTTTTGAACACCACTTCATGCTCCTCCTATATTTCAGTCCGTTTCATGCTCCTCCTATTTTTCACACCTTTTGAAGCTCTTCATATTTTTGACACCTTTGAGGCTCTTCATGTTTTTGAACACCACTTGATGCTCCTCCTATTTTTCAGACCGATTCATGGTCCTCATATATTTGACTCCTTTAGAAGCTCTTCATATTTTTCACACCTTTTCAGGCTCTTCATGGTTTTCAACACCGCTTCATGCTCCTCCTCTTTTTCAGACCGTTTCATGCTCCTCATATTTTTGACAACTTTTGAAGCTCTTCTTATTTTTCACACCTTTTCAGGCTCTTCATGATTTTCAAAACGGCTTCATGCTCCTCCTATTTTCACACCATTTCATGCTCATCTCATTTTTGACACCTTTTGAAGCTCCTCTACTTTTGACCCCTTTAGAGGCTCTTCATATTTTTGACAACTTTTCAGGCTCTTCATGTTTTTCAACACCGCTTCATGCTCCTCCTAATTTTCAGACCGTTTCATGACCCTCATATTTTTGACACCTTTTGAAGCTCCTCATATATTTCACACCTTTTCAGACTCTTCATGATTTCCAACACCACTTCATTCTCCTCATTTTTTTCACACCGTTTAATGCTCATCTCATTTTTGACACCTTTTGAAGCTCTTCATATTTTTGACACATTTAGAAGCTCTTCATATTTTTTTCACATTTTCAGGCTCTTCATATTTTTCAACACCGCTTCATGCTCCTCCTATTTTTCAGACCGTTTCATGCTCCTCATATTTTTGACACCTTTAAAGCTCTTCATATTTTTCACACCTTTTCAGACTCTTCATGTTTTCAACACCGCTTCATGCTCCTCCTATTTTTCAGACCTTTTCATGCTCCTCCTATTTTTCAGACCGTTTCATGCTTCTCATATTTTGAAACCTTTTGAAGCTCTTCATATTTTTCACAACTTTTCAGTCTCTTCATGTTTTTCAACACCGCTTCATGCTCCTCCTTTTTTCAGACCGTTTGATGCTCCTCATATTTTTGGCACCTTTTGAAGCTCTTCATATTTTTCACACATTTTCAGGTCTTCATGTTTTTGAACACCATTTCATGCTCCTCCTATTTTTCAGACCGTTTCATGGTCCTCATATTTTTGACACCTTTTGAACCTCTTCATATTTTTCACACCTTTTCAGGCTCTTCATGTTTTCAACACCGCTTCATGCTCCTCCTATTTTTCAGACGGTTTCATGCTCCTCATATTTTTGACACCTTTTGAAGCTCTTCATATTATTCACACCTTTTCAGGCTCTTCATGTTTTTCAACACCGCTTCATGCTCCTCCTTTTTTTCAGGCCGTTTCATGCTCCTCATATTTTTGACGCCTTTTGAAGCTCTTCATATTTTTCACACTTCTCCAGGCTCTTCATGTTTTTGAACATCGTTTCATGCTCCTCCTGTTTTTCAGACCGTTTCATGCTCCTCATCTTTTTGACACGTTTTGAAACTCTTCATATTTATCACACCTTTTCAGGCTCTTCATGTTTTTCAACACAATTTCATGCTTCTCCTTTTTTTCAGACCGTTTTATGCTCCTCATATATTTGACACCTTTTGAAGCTCTTCATAATTTCCACACCTTTTCAGGCTCTTCATGATTTTCTACACCGCTTCATGCTCCCCCTACATTTCAGACCGTTCATGCCTCTCATATTTTTGAAACCTTTTGAAGCTCTTCATATTTTTCACACCTTTTTAGGCTCTTCATGTTTTTCAACACCATTTCATGCTCCTCCTTTTTTTCAAACCGTTTTATGCTCCTCATATATTTGACACCTTTTGAAGCTCTTCATAATTTCCACACCTCTTCAGGCTCTTCATGTTTTTGAACACCATTTCATGCTCCTCTTTTTTTTTTTTTTTATTGTTTTTTTTTTTAAATTTTTTAATTATTTTTATTTTTTCTTTCCCAGTCGGTTTTGTCATACATTGATATGAATCAGCCATGGATTTACATGTATTCCCAATTCCAATCCCCCCTCCCACCTCCCTCTCCACCCGATTCCTCTCCGTCTTCCCAGTGCACCAAGCCGGAGCACTTGTCTCGTGCATCCTACCTGGGCTGGTGATCTGTTTCACCATAGATAGCATACATGCTGTTCATTTGAAATATCCCACCCTCACATTCTCCCACAAAGTTCAAAAGTCTGTTCTGTATTTCTGTGTCTATTTTTCTGTTCTGCATATAGGGTTATCGTTATCACCTTTCTAAATTCCATATACATGTGTCAGCATGCTCTTATGTTCTTTATCTTTCTGGCTTACTTCACTCTGTATAATGGGCTCCAGCTTCATCCATCTCATTAGGACTGATTCAAGTGAATTTTTTAATGACTGAGTAATATTCCATGGTGTATATGTACCACAGCTTTCTTATCCATTCATCTGCTGACGGGCATCTAGGTTGCTTCCATGTCCTGGCTATTATAAATAGTGCTGCGATGAACATTGGGGTGCACGTGTCTCTTTCAGACGAACCTATGGACACCTTATCTTTGACAAAGGAGGCAAGGATATGCAATGGAAAAAAGACAACCTCTTTAACAAGTGGTGCTGGGAAAACTGGTCAACCACTTGTAAAAGAATGAAAATAGAACACTTTCTAACACCATACACAAAAATAAACTCAAAGTGGATTAAAGATCTAAATGTAAGACCAGAAACTATAAAACTCCTAGAGGAGAAGATAGGCAAAACACTCTCTGACATAAATCAAAGCAAGATCCTCTATGACCCACCTCCCAGAATATTGGAAATAAAAGCAAAACTAAACAAATGGGACCTAATGAAACTTAAAAGCTTTTGCACTACAAAGGAAACTATAAGTAAGGTGAAAAGACAGCCCTCAGATTGGGAGAACATAATAGCAAATGAAGAAACAGACAAAGGATTAATCTCAAAAATATACAAGCAAATCCTGCAGCTCAATTCCAGAAAAATAAATGACCCAATACAAAATGAGCCAAAGAACTAAACAGACATTTCTCCAAAGAAGACATACAGATGGATAACAAACACATGAAAAGATGCTCAACATCACTCATTATTAGAGAAATGCAAATCAAAACCACAATGAGGTACCATTATATGCCAGTCAGGATGGCTGCTATCCAGAATTCTACAAGCAATAAATGCTGGAGATGGTGTGGAGAAAAGGGAACCCTCTTATACTGTTGGTGGGAATGCACACTAGTACAGCCGCTATGGAAAACAGTGTGGAGATTTCTTAAAAAACTGGAAATAGAACTGCCATATGACCCAGCAATCCCACTTCTGGGCATACACACTGAGGAAACCAGATCCTCTTATTTTTCAGACCGTTTCAAGCTCCTCATATTTTTTACACCTTTTGAAGCTCTTCATATATTTCACACCTTTTCAGGCTCTTCATGTTTTTCAAC
The DNA here is from genome assembly GCF_033118175.1 of Dama dama. Taxonomy (NCBI): domain Eukaryota; kingdom Metazoa; phylum Chordata; class Mammalia; order Artiodactyla; family Cervidae; genus Dama; species Dama dama. The sequence continues at coordinate 3,867,679 of NW_026870893.1, read as the reverse complement.
ACCGCTTCATGCTCCTCCTATTTTTCAGACCGTTTCATGGTCCTCATGTTTTTGTCACCTTTTGAAGCTCTTCATATTTTTCACACCTTTTCATGCTCTTCATGTTTTTGAACACCATTTCGTGCTCCTCCTATTTTTTAAACCGTTTCATGCTCCTCATATTTTTCACACATTTTGAAGCTCTTCATATTTTTCACACCTTTTCAGGCTCTTCATATTTTACAACAAGTTTTCATGCTCCTCCTATTTTTCAGACCGTTTAATGCTCCCCATAATTTTGACACCTTTTGAAGCGCTTCATAATTATCACACCTTTTCAGGCTCTTCATGTTTTTCAAATTTGCTTCTGCTCCTCCTATATTTCAGACCGTTTCAAGCTCCTCATATTTTTGACACCTTTTGAAGCTCTTCATATTTTTCACAGCTTTTCAGGCTCTTCATGTTTTTCAACACCGCTTTATTCTCCTCATATTTTTCAGACCGTTTCATGCGCCTCATATTTTGGATATCTTTTGAAGCTCGTCATATTTCTAACAACTTTTCAGGCTCTTCATGTTTTCAACACAGTTTCATGCTCCTCCTATTTTTCAGACCGTTTCATGCGCCTCATATTTTGACTCCTTTTGAAGCTCTTCATATTTTTCACACATTTTCAGGCTCTTCATGTTTTTCAACACCGTTTCTTGCTCATCCTCTTTTTCAGACCGTTTCATGCCCCTCATATTTTTGACACCTTTTCAAGCTCTTCACATTTTTCAAACCTTTTCAGGCTCTTCATGTTTTTGAACAACGTTTCATGCTCCTCCTATTTTTCAGACAGTTTCATGCCCCTCATATTTTTGACACCTTTTCAAGCTCTTCACATTTTTCAAAACATTTCAGGCTCTTCATGTTTTGAACACCGTTTCATCCTCCTCCTAATTTTCAGACCGTTTCATGCTCCTCATATTTTGACACCTTTTGAAGCTCTTCATATTTTTCACACCTTTTCAGGCTCTTCATATTTTTCAACAAGGTTTCATGCTCCTCCTATTTTTCAGACGGTTTCATGCTCCTCATATGTTTGACACCTTTTGAAGCTCTTCATATTTTTCACACCTTTCCAGGCTCTTCATATTTTTGAACACCGATTAATGCTCCTCCTATTTTTCAGACCGTTTCTTGCTCCTCATATTTTTGACACCTTTTGAAGCTCTTCATATTTTTCACAGCTTTCCAGGCTCTTCATATTTTTGTACACCGATTAATGCTCCTCCTATTTTTCAGACCGTTTCTTGCTCCTCATATTTTTGACACCTTTTGAAGCTCTTCATATTTTTCACACCTTTTCAGGCTCTACATATTTTTCAACACAACTTCATGCTCCTCCTTTCTTTGAGACCGTTTCATGCTCCTCATATTTTTGACACCTTTTGAAGCTCTCCACAGATTTCACACCTTTTCAGGCTCTTCATGTTTTTCTACACCGCTTCTTGCTCCTCCTATTTTTCAGAGCTATTCATGCTCCTCATATTTTTGTCACCTTTTGAAGCTCTTCATATATTTCACACCTTTTCAGGCTTTTCATGTTTTTCAACACCGCTTCATGCTCCTACTATTTTTCAGACCTTTTCATGCTCCTCATATGTTTCACACCTTTTTAAGCTCTTCATGTTTTTTAACACCTTTCACGCTCCTCCTATATTTCAGACCGTTTCAAGCTCCTCATATTTTTGACACCTTTTGAAGCTCTTCATATTTTTCACATTTATCAGGGTCTTCATGTTTTTCTACACCATTTCATGCTCCTCCTATTTTTCAGACCTTTTCATTCTCCTCATATGTTTCACAACATTTTCAGACTCTTCATGTTTCTCAACACCACTTCATGCTCCTCCTATTTTTCAGACCGTTTCATGCTCCTCATATTTTTGACGCCTTTTGAAGCTCTTCATATTTTTCACACTTCTCCAGGCTCTTCATGTTTTTGAACACCCTTTCATGCTCCTCCTGTTTTTCAGACCGTTTCATGCTGCTCATATTTTTGACACCTTTTGAAGTTCTTCATATTTTTCACACCTTTTCAGGCTCTTCACGTTTTTCAACACCACTTCATGCTCCTCCTATTTTTCAGTCCGTTTCATGCTCCTTATATTTTTGACACCTTTTGAAGTTCTTCATATTTTTCACACCTTACAGGCTCTTCATGATTTTCAACACCACTTCATGCTCCTCCTAATTTTCACACCGTTTCATGCTCCTCATATATTTGACACCTTTTGAAGCTCTTCAGATTTTTAACACCTTTTCAGGCTCTTCATATTTTTCAACACCGCTTCATGCTCCTCCTATTTTTCAGACCGTTTCATGCTCCTCATCTTTTTGACACGTTTTGAAACTCTTCATATTTATCACACCTTTTCAGGCTCTTCATGTTTTTCAACACCATTTCATGCTCCTCCTTTTTTTCAGACCGTTTTATGCTCCTCATATATTTGACACCTTTTGAAGCTCTTCATAATTTCCACACCTTTTCAGGCTCTTCATGTTTTTCTACACCGCTTCATGCTCCCCCTACATTTCAGACCGTTCATGCCTCTCATATTTTTGAAACCTTTTGAAGCTCTTCATATTTTTCACACCTTTTTAGGCTCTTCATGTTTTTCAACACCATTTCATGCTCCTCCTTTTTTTCAAACCGTTTTATGCTCCTCATATATTTGACACCTGTTGAAGCTCTTCATAATTTACACACCTTTTCAGGCTCTTCATGTTTTTGAACACCGTTTCATGCTCCTCTTATTTTTTTTTATTGTTATTTTTTTTATTTTTTTTATTATTTTTATTTTTTTTACCAGTCGGTTTTGGCATACATTGATATGAATCAGCCATGTATTTACATGTATTCCCAGTCCCGATTCCCCCTCCCACCTCCCTCTCCACCCGATTCCTCTGGGTCTTCCCAGTGCACCAAGCCGGAGCACTTGTCTCGTGCATCCTACCTGGGCTGGTGATCTGTTTCACCATAGATAGCATACATGCTGTTCTTTTGAAATATCCCACCCTCACATTCTCCCACAAAGTTCAAAAGTCTGTTCTGTATTTCTGTGTCTATTTTTCTGTTCTGCATATAGGGTTATCGTTGTCACCTTTCTAAATTCCATATACATGTGTCAGTATGCTGTAATGTTCTTTATCTTTCTGGCTTACTTCACTCTGTATAATGGGCTCCAGCTTCATCCATCTCATTAGGACTGATTCAAATGAATTCTTTTTAATGGCTGAGTAATATTCCATGGTGTATATGTACCACAGCTTTCTTATCCATTCATCTGCTGACGGGCATCTAGGTTGCTTCCATGTCCTGGCTATTATAAACAGTGCTGCGATGAACATTGGGGTGCACGTGTCTCTTTCAGACGAACCTATGGACACCTTATCTTTGACAAAGGAGGCAAGGATATACAATGGAAAAAAGACAACCTCTTTAACAAGTGGTGCTGGGAAAACTGGTCAACCACTTGTAAAAGAATGAAAATAGAACACTTTCTAACACCATACACAAAAATAAACTCAAAATGGATTAAAGATCTAAATGTAAGACCAGAAACTATAAAACTCCTAGAGGAGAAGATAGGCAAAACACTCTCCGACATAAATCAAAGCAAGATCCTCTATGACCCACCTCCCAGAATATTGGAAATAAAAGCAAAACTAAACAAATGGGACCTAATGAAACTTAAAAGCTTTTGCACTACAAAGGAAACTATAAGTAAGGTGAAAAGACAGCCCTCAGATTGGGAGAAATTAATAGCAAATGAAGAAACAGACAAAGGATTAATCTCAAAAATATACAAGCAAATCCTGCAGCTCAATTCCAGAAAAATAAATGACCCAATAAAAAATGAGCCAAAGAACTAAACAGACATTTCTCCAAAGAAGACATACAGATGGATAACAAACACATGAAAAGATGCTCAACATCACTCATTATTAGAGAAATGCAAATCAAAACCACAATGAGGTACCATTACATGCCAGTCAGGATGGCTGCTATCCAAAAGTCTACAAGCAATAAATGCTGGAGAGGGAGTGGAGAAAAGGGAACCCTCTTATACTGTTGGTGGGAATGCACACTAGTACAGCCGCTATGGAAAACGGTGTAGAGATTTCTTAAAAAACTGGAAATAGAACTGCCATATGACCCAGCAATTCCACTTCTGGGCATACACACTGAGGAAACCAGATCCTCTTATTTTTCAGACCGTTTCAAACTCCTCATATTTTTTACACCTTTTGAAGCTCTTCATATATTTCACACCTTTTCAGGCTCTTCATGTTTTTCAACACCGCTTCATGCTCCTCCTATTTTTCAGACCGTTTCATGGTCCTCATATTTTTGACACCTTTTGAAGCTCTTCATATTTTTCACACCTTTCCGTGCTCTTCATGTTTTTCAACACGCTTTCATGCTCCTCCGATTATTCAGATCGTTTCATGCTCCTCATATTTTTGACACATTTTGAAGCTCTTCATATTTTCGACACCTTTCAGGTTCTTCATGTTTTTCAACACCGTTTCATGCTCCTCCTATTTTTCAAACCGTTTCATGCTCCTCATATTTTTGACACATTTTGAAGCTCTTCATATTTTCGACACCTTTCAGGTTCTTCATGTTTTTCAACACCGTTTCATGCTCCTCCTATTTGTCAAACCGTTTCATGTTCCTCCTATTTTTCAGACCGTTTCATGCTCCTCATATTTTTGACACCTTTTGAAGCTCTTCATGTTTTTCACACCCTTTCATGATCTTCATATTTTTCAACACGGTTTCATGCTCCTCCTAATTTTCAGATCGTTTCATGCTCCTCATATTTTTGACACCTTTTGAAGCTCTTCTTATTCTTCACACTTTTTCAGGCTCTTCATGATTTTCAACACCGATTCATGCTCCTCCTCTCTTTCAGACCGTTTCAGGCTCCTCATATGTTTCACACCTTTTTCAGGCTCTTCATGTATTTCAACACCACTTCATGCTCCTCCTATTTTTCAGATCGTTTCATGCTCCTCATATTTTTGACACCTTTTGAAGCTCTTCATATTTTTCACAGCTTTCCAGGCTCTTCATATTTTTGCACACCGATTAATGCTCCTCCTATTTTTCAGACCGTTTCATGCTCCTCATATTTTTGACACCTTTTGAAGCTCTTCATATTTTTCACACCTTTTCAGGCTCTTCAAATTTTTCAACACAACTTCATGCTCCTCCTTTATTTGAGACCGTTTCATGCTCCTCATATTTTTGACTCCTTTTGAAGCTCTCCATAGATTTCACACCTTTTCAGGCTCTTCATGTGTTTCTACACCACTTCATGCTCCTCCTATTTTTAAGAGCTTTTCATGATCCTCATATTTTTGTCACCTTTTGAAGCTCTTCATATTTTTCACACCTTTTCAGGCTTTTCATGTTTTTCAACACCGCTTCATGCTCCTACTATTTTCAGACCTTTTCATGCTCCTCATATGTTTCACACCTTTTTAAGCTCTTCATGTTTTAACACCTTTTCACTCTCCTCCTATATTTCAGACCGTTTCAAGCTCCTCATATTTTTGACACCTTTTGAAGCTCTTCATATTTTTCACATTTTTTCAGGGTCTTCATGTTTTTCTACACCACTTCATGCTACTCCTATTTTTAAGAGCTTTTCATGCTCCTCATATTTTTGTCACCTTTTGAAGCTCTTCATGTTTTTCACACCTTTTCAGGCTTTTCATGTTTTTCAACACCACTTCATTCTCCTCCTTTATTTCAGACCATTTCATGCTCCTCATTTTTTCACACCTTTTGAAGCTCTTTATATTTTTCACACCTTTTCAGGCTTTTCATGTTTTTCTACACCGCTTCATTCTCTTCCTATTTTTCAGACATTTTCATGCTCCTCATATTTTTGACATCCTTTGAAGCTCTTCATATTTTTCACACCTTTTCAGGCTTTTCATGTATTTCAACACCGTCTCATGCGCCTCCTATTTTTCAGACCGTTTCATGCTCCTCATATGTTTCACACCTTTTTCAGGCTCTTCATGTTTTTCAACACCACTTCATGCTCCTCCTATTTATCAGACCGTTTCATGCTCATCATATTTTTGACACAGTTTGAAGCTCTTCATACTTTTCACACCTTTTGAGGCTCTTCATGTTTTTGAAAACAGTTTCTTGCTCCTCATATTTTTCAGACCGTTTCATGGTCCTCATATTTTTGACACCTTTTGAAGCTCTTCATATTTTTCGCACCTTTTCAGGCTCTTCATTTTTTTGAACACCACTTCATGCTTCTCCAATTTTTCAGACCGTTTCATGCTCCTCATATATTTGACACCTTTTGAAGCTCTTCATATTTTTCACATCTTTTCAGGCTCTTCATATTTTTCAACCCGCTTAAGCTCCTCCTATTTTTCAGAACGTTTCTTGCTCCTCATATTTTTGACACCTTTGAGGCTCTTAATATATTTCACACCTTTTCAGGCTCTTCATGTTTTTGAACACCGCTTCATGCTCCTCCTATTTTTCAGACCGTTTCATGCTCCTCCTATTTTTCAGACCGTTTCATGCTCCTCATATTTTTGACACCTTTTGAACCTCTTCATATTTTTCACACCATTTCAGGCTCTTCATGTTTTCAACACCACTTCATGCTCCTACTATTTTTCAGACGGTTTCATGCTCCTCATATTTTTGACACCTTTTGAAGCTCTTCATATTATTCACACCTTTTCAGGCTCTTCATGTTTTTCAACACCGCTTCATGCTCCTCCTTTTTTTCAGACCGTTTCATGCTCCTCATATTTTTGACAACTTTTGAAGCTCTTATATTTTTCACACTTCTCCAGGCTCTTCATGTTTTTGAACACCGTTTCATGTTCCTCCTTTTTTTCAGACTGTTTCATGCTGCTCATACTTTTGACACCTTTTGAAGTTCTTCATATTTTTCACACCTTTTCAGGCTCTTCACGTTTTTCAACACCACTTCATGCTCCTCCTATTTTTCAGACCATTTCAGGCTCCTCTTATTTTTTTTTTTTATTGTTATTTTTTTTATTTTTTTTTATTTTTTTTATTTTTTTTTTTCCAGTGGGTTTTGTCATACCTTGATATGAATCAGCCATGGATTTACATGTATTCACAGTTCCGATTCCCCCTCCCACCTCCCTCTCCACCCGATTCCTCTGGGTCTTCCCAGTGCACCAAGCCGGAGCACTTGTCTCGTGCATCCTACCTGGGCTGGTGCTCTGTTTCACCATAGATAGCATACATGCTGTTCTTTTGAAATATCCCACCCTCACATTCTCCCACAAAGTTTAAAAGTCTGTTCTGTATTTCTGTGTCTCTTTTTCTGTTCTGCATATAGGGTTATCGTTGTCACCTTTCTAAATTCCATATACATGTGTCAGTATGCTGTAATGTTCTTTATCTTTCTGGCTTACTTCACTCTGTATAATGGGCTCCAGCTTCATCCATCTCATTAGGACTGATTCAAATGAATTCTTTTTAATGGCTGAGTAATATTCCATGGTGTATATGTACCACAGCTTTCTTATCCATTCATCTGCTGACGGGCATCTAGGTTGCTTCCATGTCCTGGCTATTATAAACAGTGCTGCGATGAACATTGGGGTGCACGTGTCTCTTTCAGACGAACCTATGGACACCTTATCTTTGACAAAGGAGGCAAGGATATGCAATGGAAAAAAGACAACCTCTTTAACAAGTGGTGCTGGGAAAACTGGTCAACCACTTGTAAAAGAATGAAAATAGAACACTTTCTAACACCATACACAAAAATAAACTCAAAATGGATTAAAGATCTAAATGTAAGACCAGAAACTATAAAACTCCTAGAGGAGAAGATAGGCAAAACACTCTCCGACATAAATCAAAGCAAGATCCTCTATGACCCACCTCCCAGAATATTGGAAATAAAAGCAAAACTAAACAAATGGGACCTAATGAAACTTAAAAGCTTTTGCACTACAAAGGAAACTATAAGTAAGGTGAAAAGACAGCCCTCAGATTGGGAGAAATTAATAGCAAATGAAGAAACAGACAAAGGATTAATCTCAAAAATACACAAGCAAATCTTGCAGCTCAATTCCAGAAAAATAAATGACCCAATAAAAAATGAGCCAAAGAACTAAACAGACATTTCTCCAAAGAAGACATACAGATGGATAACAAACACATAAAAGATGCTCAACATCACTCATTATTAGAGAAATGCAAATCAAAACCACAATGAGATACCATTACATGCCAGTCAGGATGGCTGCTATCCAAAAGTCTACAAGCAATAAATGCTGGAGAGGGAGTGGAGAAAAGGGAACCCTCTTATACTGTTGGTGGGAATGCACACTAGTACAGCCGATATGGAAAACGGTGTAGAGATTTCTTAAAAAACTGGAAATAGAACTGCCATATGACCCAGCAATTCCACTTCTGGGCATACACACTGAGGAAACCAGATCCTCTTATTTTTCAGACCGTTTCAAACTCCTCATATTTTTTACACCTTTTGAAGCTCTTCATATATTTCACACCTTTTCAGGCTCTTCATGTTTTTCAACACCGCTTCATGCTCCTCCTATTTTTCAGACCGTTTCATGGTCCTCATATTTTTGACACCTTTTGAAGCTCTTCATATTTTTCACACCTTTTCAGGCTCTTCATGTTTTTGAACACCGTTTCATGCTCCTCCTATTTTTCAGACCGTTTCATGCTCCTCATGTTTTTGAGACGTTTTGAAGCTCTGCATATTTTTCATAACTTTCAGGCTCTTCATGCTTTTGAAACACCGTTACATGCTCCTCCTATTTTTCATACCATATCATGCTCGTCATTTTTTTGACACATTTTGAAGCTCTTCATATTTTTCACACCTTTTCAGGCTCTTTATGTTTTTCAACGCCGTATCATGCTCCTCCTATTTTTCAGACCGTTTCATGCTCCTCATATCTTTGACACCTTTTGAAGCTCTTCATATTTTTCACATCATTTCAGGCTCTTCAAGTTTTTGAAAACGGCTTCATGCTCCTCCTAATTTTCAGACCGTTTTTTGCTCATCATATTTTTGACACATTTTGAAGCTTTTCATATTTTTCACAGCTTTTCAGGCTCTTCATGTTTTTGAACACAGTTTCATGCTCCGCATATTTTTCACACCTTTTCATGCTCTTCATATTTTTCACACCTTTTCAGGCTCTTCATGTTTCTCAACACCGTTTCATGCTTCTCCTATTTTTCAGACCATTTCATGCTCCTCATATTTTTGACAGCTTTTTAAGCTCTTCATATATTTCACACCTTTTCAGGCTTTTCATGTTTTTGAACACCGCTTCATGCTCCCTCTATTTTTCAGACCATTTCATGCTCCTCGTATTTTTCACACCTTTTGAAGCTCTTCCTATATTTCACACCTTTTCAGGCTCTTCATGTTTTTGAACACCGCTTAATGCTCCTCCTATTTTTCAGATTGTTTCATCCTCCTCATAGTTTTGACACCTTTGAAGCTCTTCATATTTGTCACACCCTTCCAGGCTCTTCATGTTCTTCATCACTGTTTCATGCTCCTCCTATTTTTCAAACTGTTTCAGGCTCCTCATATTTTTCACACCTTTTGAAGCTCTTCATATTTTTCACACCTTTTCAGGCTCTTCATGTTTTTCAAAACCGCTTCATGCTCCTCCTGTTTTTCAGACCGTTTCAAGCTCCTCATGTTTTTCATATCTTTTGAAGCTCTTCATATTTTTCACACGTTTTCAGGCTCTTCATGATTTTCAACTCCGCTTCATGATCCTCCTATTTATCAGACCGTTTCATGCTCATCTCATTTTTGACACCTTTTGAAGCTGCTCATATTTTTCACACCTTTTGAAGCTCTTCATTTTTTTCACAACTTTTCAGGCTCTTCAAGTTTTTCAACACCGCTTCATGCTCCTCCTATTTTTCAGACCGTTTCATGCTCCTCATGTAATTCACACCTTTTGAAACTCTTCATATTTTTCACACCTTTTCAGGCTCTTCATGTTTTGGAACACCGTTTCATGCTCCTCCTATTTTTCAGACCTTTCATGCTCCTCATATTTTTGACACCTTTTGAAGCTCTTCATATTTTTCACAACTTTTCAGGCTCTTCATGTTTTTCAACACGGCTTCATGCTTCTCCTATTTTCCAGACCGTTTCATTGTCCTCATATTTTTGACACCTTTAGAAGCTCTTCATATTTTTCACACGTTTTCAGGCTCTTCATGTTTTTCAACACGGCTTCATGCTCCTCCTATTTTTCAGATCGGTTCATTCTCCTCATATTTTTCACACCTTTTGATGCTCTTCATATTTTTCACACCTTTTCAGGCTCTTCATGTTTTGGAACACCGTTTCATGCTCCTCCTATTTTTCAGACCTTTTCATGCTCCTCATATTTTTGACACCTTTTGAAGCTCTTCATATTTTTCACAACTTTTCAGGCTGTTCATGTTTTGGAACACCGTTTCATGCTCCTCCTTTTTTTCAGACCGTTTCATGCTCCTCATATCTTTGACACCTTTTGAAGCTCTATATTTTTCACACCTTTTCAGGATCTTCATGTTTTTGAACACCGCTTCATGTTACTCCTATTTTTCAGACCGTTTCATGCTCCTCCTATTTTTCACACTTTTTGAAGCTCTTCATATTTTTCACACCTTTTCAGGCTCTTCATGTTTTTGAACACCGTTTCATGCTGCTCCTATTTTTCAGACTCTTTCATGCTCGTCATATTTTTCACACTTTTTGAAGCTCTTCCTATTTTTCACACCTTTTCAGGCTCTTCAGGGTTTTGAACACCGCTTCATGCTCCTCATATTTTTCACACCTTTTGAAGCTCTTTCTATTTTTCACACCTTTTCAGGCTCTTCAGGGTTTTGAACACCGCTTCATGCTCCTCATATTTTTCACACCTTTTGAAGCTCTTCATATTTTTCACACCTTTTCAGGCTCTTCATGTTTTTCAACTCCGCTCATGCTCCTCCTCTTTTTCAGACCGTTTCATGCTCCTCATATTTTTGACACTTTTTGAGGCTCTTCATATTTTTCACACCATTTCAGGCTCTTCTTCGTTTTGAACAACGTTTCATGCTCCTCCTATTTTTCAGACCGTTTCATGCTCCTCATGTATTTCACACCTTTTGAAGCTCTTCATAATTTTCACACCTTTTCAGGCTCTACATGTTTTTCAACATCACTTCATGCTTCTCTTATTTTTCAGACCGATTCATGTTCCTCATATTTTTGACACCTTTTGAAGCTCTTCATATTTTTCACACCTGTTCAGGCTCTTCATGTTTTTCAACGCCGCTTCATGCTCCTCATCTTTTTCAGACCGTTTCATGCTCCTCATATTTTTCACACCTTTTGAAGCTCTTCATATTTTCCACAACTTTTCAGGCTCTTCATATTTTTGATCACCGTTTCATGCTCCTCCTATTTTTCAGACCGTTTCATGCTCCTCATATTTTGACACCTTTTTAAGCTCTTCACATTTTTCACACCTTTTCAGGCTCTTCATGTTTTTCAAAACCGCTTCATGATCCCCCTATATTTCAGACCGTTTCATGCTCCTCATATTTTTCACACCTTTTGAAGCTCTTCGTATTTTTCACACCTTTTCAGACTCTTCATGTTTTTCAACACCACTTCATGCTCCTCCTATTTTTCCGACGGTTTCATGCTCATCGCATTTTTGACACCTTCTGAAGCTCTTCATTTTTTTCAAAACTTTTGAGCTCTTCACATTCTTTACACGTTTTCAGGCTCTTCATGTATTTCAATAACGGTTCTTACTCCTCCTATTTTTCAGAACGTTGCATGCTTCTCATATTTTTGACACGTTTTGAAGCTCTTCATATTTTTCACACCTTTTCAGGCTCTTCATGTTTTTCAACACCACTTCATGCTCCTCCTATTTTTCAGACCGTTTCATGCTCCTCCTATTTTTCACACCTTTTGAAGCTCTTCATATTTTTCACACCTTTTCAGGCTGTACATGTTTTTGAACACCACTTCATGCTCCTCCTATTTTTCAGATCGTTTCTTGCTCCTCATGTATTTCACACATTTTGAAGCTCTTCATATTTTTCACACCTTTTCAGGCTCTTCATGTTTTTCAACACCGCATCATGCTCCTCCTATTTTTCAGACCGTTTCATGCTCATCTCTTTTTTGACACCTTTTGAAGCTCTTCATATTTTTCATACGTTTTGAAGCTCTTCATACTTTTCACACTTTTTCAGGCTCTTCGTGTTTTTGAACACCGCTTCACGCTCCTCCTATTTTTCAGACCGTTTCATGCTGCTCGTATTTTTCAGACCGTTTCATGCTCCTCATAATTTTGACAATTTTATAAGCTCTTCATATTTTTCACACTTTTTCAGGCTCTTCATGTTTTTGAACACCGCTTCATGCTCCTCCTATTTTTCAAACTTTTGAAGCTCTTCATGTTTTTCACACCTTTTCAGGCTCTTCATGTTTTTGAACACAGCTTCATGCTCCTCCTAATTTTCAGACCGTTTCATGCTCCTCATACATTTCACACCTTTTTAAGCTCTTCCTATTTTTCACACCTTTTCACGCTCTTCATGTTTTTGAACACCGTTTTATGCTGCCTCTATTTTTCAGACCGTTTCATGCTCCTCATATATTTTAAACCTTTTGAATCTCTTCATATATTTCACACCTTTTCAGGCTGTTCATGTTTTTCAACAACGCTTCATGATCTTCCTATTATTCAGACCGTTTCATGCTCCTCAAGTATTTCACACCTTTTGAAGCTCTTCATATTTTTCACACCTTTTCAGGCTCTTCATGTTTTTCAACACCACTTAATGCCCCTCCTATTTTTCAGACCGTATCATGCTCATCTCATTTTTACACCTTTTGAAGCTCTTCATATTTTTCACACCTTTTGAAGCTCTTCCTATTTTTCACACCTTTTCAGGCTCTTCAGGGTTTTGAACACCGCTTCATGCTCCTCATATTTTTCACACCTTTTGAAGCTCTTCATATTTTTCACACCTTTTCAGGCTCTTCATGTTTTTCAACACCGCTTCTTGCTCCTCCATTTTTCACACCCTTTCATGCTTCTCATGTATTTCACACCTTTTGAAACTCTTCATATTTTTCACATCTTTTCAGGCTCTTCATGTTTTTGAACAAGGTTTCATGCTCCTCCCATTTTTCAGACCGTTTCATGCTACTCATATTTTTGACACGTTTTGAAGCTCTTCATATTTTTCCCATTTTTCAGGCTCTTCATGTTTTTGAACACCGTTTCATGCTCCTCCTATTTTTCAGACCGTTCATGCTCCTCATATTTTGACACCTTTTGAAGCTCTTCATATTTTTCACACCTTTTCAGGCTCTTCATGTTTCTGAACACCGCGTCATGCTCCTCCTATTTTTCATATCGTTTCATGCTTCTCATATTTTTCACACCTTTTCAGGCTCTTCATGTTTTTCAACACCGCTTCATGCTCCTCCTATTTTTCAGACCGTTTCATGCTCATCTCATTTTTGACACCTTTTGAAGCTCTTCATATTCTTCACTCCTTTTGAAGCTCTTCATATTTTTCACACCTTTTGAAGCTCTTCATATTTCTCACACCTTTTCAGACTCTTCATGTTTTTCAACACCGCTTCATGCTGCTCCTGTTTTTCAGACCTTTTCATGATCCTCATATTTTTCACATCTTTTGAAGTTCTTCTTATTTTTCACACCTTTTCAAGCTCTTCATCATTTTCAAAACCGCTTCATGCTCCTCCTATTTTACAGACCGTTTCATTCTCCTCATGTATTTCACACGTAATGAAGCTCTTCCAATTTTGCACAACTTTTCAGTCTCTTCTTGTTTTACAACACCGCATCATGCTCCTCCTATTTTTCAGACTGTTTCATGCACCTCATAATTTTGACACCTTTTGAAGCTCTTCATATTTTTCACACCTTTTGAAGCTCTTCATGTTTTTCACACCTTTTCAGGCTCTTCATGATTTTCAACACCGCTTCATGCTCCTGCTATTTTTCAGACCGTTTCATGCTCATCTCTTTTTTGACACCTTTAGAAGCTGTTCATATTTTTCACACCTTTTAAAGCTCTTCATATTTTTCACATTTTTGAAACTCTTCATATTTTTCTCACCTTTTGAAGCTCTTCATGTTTTTCACACCTTTTCAGTCTTCTCATGTTTTTGAACACCGCTTCATGCTCCTCCTATTTTTCACTCCTTTTGAAGCTCTTCATATTTTTCACACCTTTTCAGGCTGTACATGTTTTTGAACATGACTTCATGCTCCTCCTATTTTTCAGACCGTTTCTTGCTCCTCATGTATTTCACACATTTTGAAGCTCTTCATATTTTTCACACCTTTTCAATGTCTTCATGTTTTTGATCACTGTTTCATGCTGCTCCTGTTTTTCAGACCATTTCATGATACTCATATTTTTGACACCTTTTGAAGCTCTTCATATTTTTCACACTTTTTCAGGCTGTTTATAGTTTTCAACACCGCTGCATGATTCTCCTATATTTGAGACCATTTCATGCTCCTCATATTTTTGACATTTTTTGAAGCTCTTCATATTTTTCACACCTTGTGAAGCTCTTCCTATTTTTCACAGGTTTTCAGGCTCTTCATGTTTTTCAACACCGCTTCATGCTCCTCCTATTTTTCCGACCGTTTCATGCTCATCTCATTTTTGACACCTTTTGAAGGTCTTCATATTTTTCACACCTTTTGAAGCTCTTCATATTTTTCACTTCTTTTCAGGCTCTTCATGTTTTTTAACGCCGCTTCATGCTCCTCATATTTTTCAGACCGTTTCATGCTCCTCATATTTTTGACACCTTTTGAAGCTCTTCATATTTTTCACACCTTTTCAGACTCTTCATGTTTTTCAACACCGCTTCATGCTGCTCCTATTTTTCAGACCGTTTCATGCTCATCTCTTTTTTGACAACTTTTGAAGCTCTTCATATTTTCATACCTTTTGAAGCTCTTCATATTTTTCACATATTTTCAGGCTCTTCATGTTTTTCAACACCGCTTCATGCTCCTCCTGTTTTTCAGACAGTTTCATGCTCCTCATATTTTTGACACGTTTTGAAGCTCTTCATATTTTCACACCTTTTCCGTCTCTTCTTGTTTTTCAACACCGCTTCTTGCTCCTCCTATTTTTCAGACCGTTTCATGCTCCTCATATTGTTGACACCTTTTGAAGCACTTCATATTTTTCACACCTTTTCAGGCTCTTCATATTTTTGAACACCGCTTCATGTTCCTCCTGTTTTTCACACCTTTTGAAGCTCTTCATATTTTTCACACCTTTTCGGGCTCTTCAGGTTTTTGAACACCTCTTCATGCTCCTCCTATTTTTCAGACCGTTTCATGCTCCTCATGTATTTCACACCTTTTGAAGCTGTTCATATTTTTCACACCTTTTCAAGCTATCCATGTTTCTGAACACCACTTCCTGCTCCTCCTATTTTTGAGGCCGTTTCATGCTCATCTCATTTTTGACACCTTCTGAAGCTCTTCATTTATTTCACACCTTTTGAGCTCTTCATTTTCTTCACACGTTTTCAGGCTCTTCATGTATTTCAATAACGCTTCTTACTCCTCCTATTTTTCAGACAGTTTCATGCTCCTCATATTTTTGACATCTTTTGAAGCTCTTCACATTTTTCACACATTTTCAGGCTTTTCATGTTTCTGAACACCGGTTCATCCTCCTCCTATTTTTCACACCTTTTGAAGCTCTTCATATTTTTCACAGCTTTTCAGGCTGCACATGTTTTTGAACACGACTTCATGCTCCTCATCTTTTTCAGTCTGTTTCATGCTCCTCATATTTTTCACACCGTTGGAAGCTCTTCATATTTTTCACACGTTTTCAGGCTCTTCATGTTTTTGATCACCGTTTCATGCTCCTCCTATTTTTCAGACCGTTTCATGCTCCTCATATTTTTGACCATTTTATAAGCTCTTCATAATTTTCACACTTTTTTAGGCTCTTCATGTTTTTTAACACCGCTTCATGCTCCTCCTATTTTTCAAACTTTTTGAAGCTCTTCATGTTTTTCACACCTTATCAGACTCTTCATGTTTTTGAACACCTCTTCATGCTACTCCTATTTTTCAGACCTTTTCATGCTCCTCATGTATTTCACACGTTTTGAAGCTCTTCATATTTTTCACACCTTTTCAGACTCTTCATGTTTTTGAACACTGCTTCATGCTCCTCCTATTTTTCAGACCGTTTCAAGCTCCTCATATTTTTGACACCTTTTGAAGCTCTTCATATTTTTCACACCTTTTCAGTCTCTTCATGTTTTTCAACTCCACTCATGCTCCTCCTCTTTTTGTGACCTTTTCATGCTCCTCATAATTTTGACACCTTTGTAAGCTCTTCATATTTTTCACACCTTTTGATGCTCTTCATATTTTTCACAGCTTTTCAGGGTCTTCAAGTTTTTCAACACCGTTTCATTCTCCTCCTATTTTTCAGACCGTTTCATGCTCATCTCATTTTTGACACCTTTTGAAGCTCTTCATATTTTTCACACCTTTTGAAGCTCTTCATATTTTACACGTTTTCAGGCTCTTCAAGTTTTTCAACATCGCTTCATGCTCCTCCTATTTTTGACACGTTTTGAGGCTCTTCATAATTTTCACACCATTTTAGGCTCTTCATGTTTTTGAACACCGTTTCATACTCCTCGTATTTTTCACACCCTTTTAAAGCTCTTCATGTTTTCACACCTTTTCAGGCTCTCATGTTTTTGAACACAGCTTCATGCTCCTCCTATTTTTTATACCGTTTCATGATACTCATGTATTTCACACCTTTTGAAGCTCTTCATATTTTCCACACCTTTTCAGGCTGTACATGTTTTTGAAGACCACTTCATGCTCCTCATCTTTTTCAGACCGTTTCATGCTCCTGATATTTTTCACACCGTTTGAAGCTCTTCATATTATTCACACGTTTTCAGATTCTTCATGTTTTTGATATCCGTTTCATGCTCCTCCTATTTTTCAGACCGTTTCATGCTCCTCATATTTTTGACACCTTTTGAAGCTCTTCACATTTATCACACCTTTTCAGGCTCTTCATGTTTTTCAACACCGCTTCATGATCCTCCTATATTTCAGAGCGTTTCATGCTCCTCATATTTTTGACACCTTTTGAAGCTCTTCACATTTTTCACACCTTTTCTGGCTCTTCATGTTTTTCAACACCGCTTCATGCTCCTCCTATTTTTCAGATCGTTTCAGGCTCCGCATATTTTTGACTCCTTTTGAAGCTCTTCATATTTTTCACACGTTTTCAGGCCCTTCATGTTTTTGAACACCGCTTCATGCTCCTCCTATTTTTCAGACGGTTTCAGGCTGCTCGTATTTTTCAGACCGTTTCATGCTCCCCATATTTTTGACAATTTTATAAGCTCTTCATATTTTTCACACATTTTCAGGCTCTTCATGTTTTTGAGCACCGCTTCATGCTCCTCCTATTTTTCAAACCTTTTGAAGCTCTTCATGTTTTTCACACCTTATCAGCCTCTTCATGTTTTTGAACATCTCTTCATGCTCCTCATATTTTTGACAATTTTATAAGCTCTTCATATTTTTCACACTTTTTCAGGCTCTTCATGTTTTTCAACACCGCTTCATGCTCCTCTTATTTTTCAAACCTTTTGAAGCTCTTCATATTTTTCACACGTTTTCAGGCCCTTCATGTTTTTGAACAACACTTCATGCTCCTCCTACTTTTCAGACTTTTTCATGCTCATCTCTTTTTTGACACCTTTTCAGGGTCTTCATATTTTTCAAACTTTTGAAGATCTTCATATTTTTCACACTTTTTCAGGCTCTTCATGTTTTGAACACTGCTTCATGCTCCTCCTATTTTTCAGACCGTTTCATTCTCCTCATGTGTTTCACACCTTTTGAAGCTCTTCATAATTTTCACACCTTTTCATGCTCTTCATGTTTTTGAACACCGTTTCATGCTCGTCCTATTTTTCAGACCATTTCAAGCTCCTCATATTTTTGAAACCTTTTGAAGCTCTTCATATTTTTCACACCTTTTCAGGCTTTTCATGTATTTGAACATCGCTTCATGCTCCTCACATTTCTCACACCTTTTGAAGCTCTTCATATTTTTCTCACCTTTTCAGGCTCCTCATGTTTTTGAACACCGCTTCATGCTCCTCATATTTTTCAGACCGTTTCATGATCCTCATGTATTTCACACCTTTTGAACCTCTTCATAGTTTTCACACCTTTTCAATGTCTTCATGTTTTTGAACACTGTTTCATGCTGCTCCTGTTTTTCAGACCATTTCATGATACTCATATTTTTGACACCTTTTGAAGCTCTTCATATTTTTCACACTTTTTCAGGCTGTTTATAGTTTTCAACACCGCTGCATGATTCTCCTATATTTGAGACCATTTCATGCTCCTCATATTTTTGACATTTTTTGAAGCTCTTCATATTTTTCACACCTTTTGAAGCTCTTCCTATTTTTCACAGCTTTTCAGGCTCTTCATGTTTTTCAACACCGCTTTATGCTCCTCATATTTTTCAGACCGTTTCATGCTCCTCATATTTTTGACATCTTTTGAAGCTCTTCATATTTTTGACACCTTTTGAAGGTCTTCATATTTTTCACACCTTTTGAAGCTCTTCTTTTTTTTTCACTTCTTTTCATGCTCTTCATGTTTTTTAACACCGCTTCATGTTCCTCATATTTTTCAGACCATTTCATGCTCCTCATATTTTTGACATCTTTTGAAGCTCTTCACGTTTATCACACATTTTCAGGCTCTTCATGTTTTTCAACACCGCTTGATGATCCTCCTATATTTCAGACCGTTTCATGCTCCTCATATTTTTGACACGTTTTGAAGCTCTTCATATTTTTCACACCTTTTCCGTCTCTTCTTGTTTTTCAACACCGCTTCTTGCTCCTCCTATTTTTCAGACCGTTTCATGCTCCTCATATTGTTGACACCTTTTGAAGCACTTCATATTTTTCACACCTTTTCTGGCTCTTCATATTTTTGCACACCGCTTCATGTTCCTCCTGTTTTTCATACCTTTTGAAGCTCTTCATATTTTTCACACCTTTTCAGGCTCTTCAGGTTTTTGAACACCTCTTCATGCTCCTCCTATTTTTCAGACCGTTTCATGCTCCTCATGTATTTCACACCTTTTGAAGCTGTTCATATTTTTCACACCTTTTCAGGCTCTCCATGTTTCTGAACACCACTTCCTGCTCCTCCTATTTTTGAGGCCGTTTCATGCTCATCTCATTTTTGACACCTTCTGAAGCTCTTCATTTATTTCACACCTTTTGAGCTCTTCATATTCTTCACACGTTTTCAGGCTCTTCATGTATTTCAATAACGTTTCTTACTCCTCCTATTTTTCAGACTGTTTCATGCTCCTCATATTTTTGACATCTTTTGAAGCTCTTCACATATTTCACACATTTTCAGGCTTTTCATGTTTCTGAACACCGCTTCATCCTCCTCCTATTTTTCACACCTTTTGAAGCTCTTCATATTTTTCACAGCTTTTCAGTCTGCACATGTTTTTGAACATGACTTCATGCTCCTCATCTTTTTCAGTCTGTTTCATGCTCCTCATATTTTTCACACCGTTTGAAGCTCTTCATATTTTTCAAACGTTTTCAGGTTCTTCATGTTTTTGATCACCGTTTCATGCTCCTCCTATTTTTCAGACCGTTTCATGCTCCTCATATTTTTGACCATTTTATAAGCTCTTCATATTTTTCACACTTTTTTAGGCTCTTCATGTATTTTAACACCGCTTCATGCTCCTCCTATTTTTCAAACTTTTTGAAGCTCTTCATGTTTTTCCCACCTTATCAGCCTCTTCATGTTTTTGAACACCTCTTCATGCTACTCCTATTTTTCAGACGTTTTCATGCTCCTCATATTTTTCACACCTTTTGAAGCTCTTCCTATTTTTCACAGCTTTTCAGGCTCTTCATGTTTTTCAACACCGCTTCATGCTCCTCATATTTTTCAGACCGTTTCATGCTCCTCATATTTTTGACATCTTTTGAAGCTCTTCATATTTTTGACACCTTTTGAAGGACTTCATATTTTTCACACCTTTTGAAGCTCTTCACATTTTTCACTTCTTTTCAGGCTCTTCATGTTTTTTAACACCGCTTCATGCTCCTCATATTTTTCAGACCGTTTCATGCTCCTCATATTTTTGACATCTTTTGAAGCTCTTCACGTTTTTCACACATTTTCAGGCTCGTCATGTTTTTCAACACCGCTTCATGCTGCTCCTATTTTTCAGACCGTTTCATGCTCATCTCTTTTTTGACAACTTTTAGGCTCTTCATATTTTCATACCTTTTGAAGCTCTTCATATTTTTCACACGTTTTCAGGCTCTTCATGTATTTCAATAACGCTTCTTACTCCTCCTATTTTTCAGACCGTTTCATGCTCCTCATATTTTTGACATCTTTTGAAGCTCTTCACATTTTTCACACATTTTCAGGCTTTTCATGTTTCTGAACACCGGTTCATCCTCCTCCTATTTTTCACACTTTTTGAAGCTCTTCATATTTTTCACAGCTTTTCAGGCTGCACATGTTTTTGAACACGACTTCATGCTCCTCATCTTTTTCAGTCTGTTTCATGCTCCTCATATTTTTCACACCGTTGGAAGCTCTTCATATTTTTCACACGTTTTCAGGCTCTTCATGTTTTTGATCACCGTTTCATGCTCCTCCTATTTTTCAGACCGTTTCATGCTCCTCATATTTTTGACCATTTTATAAGCTCTTCATAATTTTCACACTTTTTTAAGCTCTTCATGTTTTTTAACACCGCTTCATGCTCCTCCTATTTTTCAAACTTTTTGAAGCTCTTCATGTTTTTCACACCTTATCAGACTCTTCATGTTTTTGAACACCTCTTCATGCTACTCCTATTTTTCAGACCTTTTCATGCTCCTCATGTATTTCACACGTTTTGAAGCTCTTCATATTTTTCACACCTTTTCAGACTCTTCATGTTTTTGAACACTGCTTCATGCTCCTCCTATTTTTCAGACCGTTTCAAGCTCCTCATATTTTTGACACCTTTTGAAGCTCTTCATATTTTTCACACCTTTTCAGTCTCTTCATGTTTTTCAACTCCACTCATGCTCCTCCTCTTTTTGTGACCTTTTCATGCTCCTCATAATTTTGACACCTTTGTAAGCTCTTCATATTTTTCACACCTTTTGATGCTCTTCATATTTTTCACAGCTTTTCAGGGTCTTCAAGTTTTTCAACACCGTTTCATTCTCCTCCTATTTTTCAGACCGTTTCATGCTCATCTCATTTTTGACACCTTTTGAAGCTCTTCATATTTTTCACACCTTTTGAAGCTCTTCATATTTTACACGTTTTCAGGCTCTTCAAGTTTTTCAACATCGCTTCATGCTCCTCCTATTTTTGACACGTTTTGAGGCTCTTCATAATTTTCACACCATTTTAGGCTCTTCATGTTTTTGAACACCGTTTCATACTCCTCGTATTTTTCACACCCTTTTAAAGCTCTTCATGTTTTCACACCTTTTCAGGCTCTCATGTTTTTGAACACAGCTTCATGCTCCTCCTATTTTTTATACCGTTTCATGATACTCATGTATTTCACACCTTTGAAGCTCTTCATATTTTCCACACCTTTTCAGGCTGTACATGTTTTTGAAGACCACTTCATGCTCCTCATCTTTTTCAGACCGTTTCATGCTCCTGATATTTTTTACACCGTTTGAAGCTCTTCATATTATTCACACGTTTTCAGACTCTTCATGTTTTTGATATCCGTTTCATGCTCCTCCTATTTTTCAGACCGTTTCATGCTCCTCATATTTTTGACACCTTTTGAAGCTCTTCACATTTATCACACCTTTTCAGGCTCTTCATGTTTTTCAACACCGCTTCATGATCCTCCTATATTTCAGAGCGTTTCATGCTCCTCATATTTTTGACACCTTTTGAAGCTCTTCACATTTTTCACACCTTTTCTGGCTCTTCATGTTTTTCAACACCGCTTCATGCTCCTCCTATTTTTCAGATCGTTTCAGGCTCCGCATATTTTTGACTCCTTTTGAAGCTCTTCATATTTTTCACACGTTTTCAGGCCCTTCATGTTTTTGAACACCGCTTCATGCTCCTCCTATTTTTCAGACGGTTTCAGGCTGCTCGTATTTTTCAGACCGTTTCATGCTCCCCATATTTTTGACAATTTTATAAGCTCTTCATATTTTTCACACATTTTCAGGCTCTTCATGTTTTTGAGCACCGCTTCATGCTCCTCCTATTTTTCAAACCTTTTGAAGCTCTTCATGTTTTTCACACCTTATCAGCCTCTTCATGTTTTTGAACATCTCTTCATGCTCCTCATATTTTTGACAATTTTATAAGCTCTTCATATTTTTCACACTTTTTCAGGCTCTTCATGTTTTTCAACACCGCTTCATGCTCCTCCTATTTTTCAAACCTTTTGAAGCTCTTCATATTTTTCACACGTTTTCAGGCCCTTCATGTTTTTGAACAACACTTCATGCTCCTCCTACTTTTCAGACTTTTTCATGCTCATCTCTTTTTTGACACCTTTTCAGGGTCTTCATATTTTTCAAACTTTTGAAGATCTTCATATTTTTCACACTTTTTCAGGCTCTTCATGTTTTGAACACTGCTTCATGCTCCTCCTATTTTTCAGACCGTTTCATTCTCCTCATGTGTTTCACACCTTTTGAAGCTCTTCATAATTTTCACACCTTTTCATGCTCTTCATGTTTTTGAACACCGTTTCATGCTCGTCCTATTTTTCAGACCATTTCAAGCTCCTCATATTTTTGAAACCTTTTGAAGCTCTTCATATTTTTCACACCTTTTCAGGCTTTTCATGTATTTGAACATCGCTTCATGCTCCTCACATTTCTCACACCTTTTGAAGCTCTTCATATTTTTCTCACCTTTTCAGGCTCCTCATGTTTTTCAACACCGCTTCATGATCCTCCTATATTTCAGAGCGTTTCATGCTCCTCATATTTTTGACACCTTTTGAAGCTCTTCACATTTTTCACACCTTTTCTGGCTCTTCATGTTTTTCAACACCGCTTCATGCTCCTCCTATTTTTCAGATCGTTTCAGGCTCCGCATATTTTTGACTCCTTTTGAAGCTCTTCATATTTTTCACACGTTTTCAGGCCCTTCATGTTTTTGAACACCGCTTCATGCTCCTCCTATTTTTCAGACGGTTTCAGGCTGCTCGTATTTTTCAGACCGTTTCATGCTCCCCATATTTTTGACAATTTTATAAGCTCTTCATATTTTTCACACATTTTCAGGCTCTTCATGTTTTTGAGCACCGCTTCATGCTCCTCCTATTTTTCAAACCTTTTGAAGCTCTTCATGTTTTTCACACCTTATCAGCCTCTTCATGTTTTTGAACATCTCTTCATGCTCCTCATATTTTTGACAATTTTATAAGCTCTTCATATTTTTCACACTTTTTCAGGCTCTTCATGTTTTTCAACACCGCTTCATGCTCCTCCTATTTTTCAAACCTTTTGAAGCTCTTCATATTTTTCACACGTTTTCAGGCCCTTCATGTTTTTGAACAACACTTCATGCTCCTCCTACTTTTCAGACTTTTTCATGCTCATCTCTTTTTTGACACCTTTTCAGGGTCTTCATATTTTTCAAACTTTTGAAGATCTTCATATTTTTCACACTTTTTCAGGCTCTTCATGTTTTGAACACTGCTTCATGCTCCTCCTATTTTTCAGACCGTTTCATTCTCCTCATGTGTTTCACACCTTTTGAAGCTCTTCATAATTTTCACACCTTTTCATGCTCTTCATGTTTTTGAACACCGTTTCATGCTCGTCCTTTTTTTCAGACCATTTCAAGCTCCTCATATTTTTGAAACCTTTTGAAGCTCTTCATATTTTTCACACCTTTTCAGGCTTTTCATGTATTTGAACATCGCTTCATGCTCCTCACATTTCTCACACCTTTTGAAGCTCTTCATATTTTTCTCACCTTTTCAGGCTCCTCATGTTTTTGAACACCGCTTCATGCTCCTCATATTTTTCAGACCGTTTCATGATCCTCATGTATTTCACACCTTTTGAACCTCTTCATAGTTTTCACACCTTTTCAATGTCTTCATGTTTTTGAACACTGTTTCATGCTGCTCCTGTTTTTCAGACCATTTCATGATACTCATATTTTTGACACCTTTTGAAGCTCTTCATATTTTTCACACTTTTTCAGGCTGTTTATAGTTTTCAACACCGCTGCATGATTCTCCTATATTTGAGACCATTTCATGCTCCTCATATTTTTGACATTTTTTGAAGCTCTTCATATTTTTCACACCTTTTGAAGCTCTTCCTATTTTTCACAGCTTTTCAGGCTCTTCATGTTTTTCAACACCGCTTTACGCTCCTCATATTTTTCAGACCGTTTCATGCTCCTCATATTTTTGACATCTTTTGAAGCTCTTCATATTTTTGACACCTTTTGAAGGTCTTCATATTTTTCACACCTTTTGAAGCTCTTCTTTTTTTTCACTTCTTTTCATGCTCTTCATGTTTTTTAACACCGCTTCATGTTCCTCATATTTTTCAGACCGTTTCATGCTCCTCATATTTTTGACATCTTTTGAAGCTCTTCACGTTTATCACACATTTTCAGGCTCTTCATGTTTTTCAACACCGCTTGATGATCCTCCTATATTTCAGACCGTTTCATGCTCCTCATATTTTTGACACGTTTTGAAGCTCTTCATATTTTTCACACCTTTTCCGTCTCTTCTTGTTTTTCAACACCGCTTCTTGCTCCTCCTATTTTTCAGACCGTTTCATGCTCCTCATATTGTTGACACCTTTTGAAGCACTTCATATTTTTCACACCTTTTCTGGCTCTTCATATTTTTGCACACCGCTTCATGTTCCTCCTGTTTTTCATACCTTTTGAAGCTCTTCATATTTTTCACACCTTTTCAGGCTCTTCAGGTTTTTGAACACCTCTTCATGCTCCTCCTATTTTTCAGACCGTTTCATGCTCCTCATGTATTTCACACCTTTTGAAGCTGTTCATATTTTTCACACCTTTTCAGGCTCTCCATGTTTCTGAACACCACTTCCTGCTCCTCCTATTTTTGAGGCCGTTTCATGCTCATCTCATTTTTGACACCTTCTGAAGCTCTTCATTTATTTCACACCTTTTGAGCTCTTCATATTCTTCACACGTTTTCAGGCTCTTCATGTATTTCAATAACGTTTCTTACTCCTCCTATTTTTCAGACTGTTTCATGCTCCTCATATTTTTGACATCTTTTGAAGCTCTTCACATATTTCACACATTTTCAGGCTTTTCACGTTTCTGAACACCGCTTCATCCTCCTCCTATTTTTCACACCTTTTGAAGCTCTTCATACTTTTCACAGCTTTTCAGTCTGCACATGTTTTTGAACATGACTTCATGCTCCTCATCTTTTTCAGTCTGTTTCATGCTCCTCATATTTTTCACACCGTTTGAAGCTCTTCATATTTTTCAAACGTTTTCAGGCTCTTCATGTTTTTGATCACCGTTTCATGCTCCTCCTATTTTTCAGACCGATTCATGCTCCTCATATTTTTGACCATTTTATAAGCTCTTCATATTTTTCACACTTTTTTAGGCTCTTCATGTATTTTAACACCGCTTCATGCTCCTCCTATTTTTCAAACTTTTTGAAGCTCTTCATGTTTTTCCCACCTTATCAGCCTCTTCATGTTTTTGAACACCTCTTCATGCTACTCCTATTTTTCAGACCTTTTCATGCTCCTCATATTTTTCACACCTTTTGAAGCTCTTCCTATTTTTCACAGCTTTTCAGGCTCTTCATGTTTTTCAACACCGCTTCATGCTCCTCATATTTTTCAGACCGTTTCATGCTCCTCATATTTTTGACATCTTTTGAAGCTCTTCATATTTTTCACACCTTTTGAAGCTCTTCACATTTTTCACTTCTTTTCAGGCTCTTCATGTTTTTTAACACCGCTTCATGCTCCTCATATTTTTCAGACCGTTTCATGCTCCTCATATTTTTGACATCTTTTGAAGCTCTTCACGTTTTTCACACATTTTCAGGCTCGTCATGTTTTTCAACACCGCTTCATGCTGCTCCTATTTTTCAGACCGTTTCATGCTCATCTCTTTTTTGACAACTTTTAGGCTCTTCATATTTTCATACCTTTTGAAGCTCTTCATATATTTCACACGTTTTCAGGCTCTTCATGTTTTTCAACACCGCTTCATGCTCCTCCTATTTTTCAGACCGTTTCATGCTCCTCATATTTTTGACACCTTTTGAAGCTCTTCATATTTTTCACACCTTTTCTGGCTCTTCATATTTTTGAACACCGCTTCATGTTCCTCCTGTTTTTCATAACTTTTGAAGCTCTTCATATTTTTCACACCTTTTCAGGCTCTTCAGGTTTTTGAACACCTCTTCATGCTCCTCCTATTTTTCAGACCGTTTCATGCTCCTCATGTATTTCACACCTTTTGAAGCTGTTCATATTTTTCACACCTTTTCAGGCTCTCCATGTTTCTGAACACCACTTCCTGCTCCTCCTATTTTTGAGGCTGTTTCATGCTCATCTCATTTTTGACACCTTCTGAAGCTCTTCATTTTTTTCACACCTTTTGAGCTCTTCATATTCTTCACACGTTTTCAGGCTCTTCATGTATTTCAATAACGCTTCTTACTCCTCCTATTTTTCAGACCGTTTCATGCTCCTCATATTTTTGACATCTTTTGAAGCTCTTCACATATTTCACACATTTTCAGGCTTTTCATGTTTCTGAACACCGCTTCATCCTCCTCCTATTTTTCACACCTTTTGAAGCTCTTCATATTTTTCACAGCTTTTCAGGCTGCACATGTTTTTGAACACGACTTCATGCTCCTCATCTTTTTCAGTCTGTTTCATGCTCCTCATATTTTTCACACCGTTTGAAGCTCTTCATATTTTTCACACGTTTTCAGGCTCTTCATGTTTTTGATCACCGTTTCATGCTCCTCCTATTTTTCAGACCGTTTCATGCTCCTCATATTTTTGACCATTTTATAAGCTCTTCCTATTTTTCACACTTTTTTAGGCTCTTCATGTATTATAACACCGCTTCATGCTCCTCCTATTTTTCAAACTTTTTGAAGCTCTTCATGTTTTTCACACCTTATCAGCCTCTTCATGTTTTTGAACACCTCTTCATGCTACTCCTATTTTTCAGACCTTTTCATGCTCCTCATATTTTTCACACCTTTTGAAGCTCTTCCTATTTTTCACAGCTTTTCAGGCTCTTCATGTTTTTCAACACCGCTTCATGCTCCTCATATTTTTCAGACCGTTTCATGCTCCTCATATTTTTGACATCTTTTGAAGCTCTTCATATTTTTGACACCTTTTGAAGGACTTCATATTTTTCACACCTTTTGAAGCTCTTCACATTTTTCACTTCTTTTCAGGCTCTTCATGTTTTTTAACACCGCTTCATGCTCCTCATATTTTTCAGACCGTTTCATGCTCCTCATATTTTTGACATCTTTTGAAGCTCTTCACGTTTTTCACACATTTTCAGGCTCGTCATGTTTTTCAACACCGCTTCATGCTGCTCCTATTTTTCAGACCGTTTCATGCTCATCTCTTTTTTGACAACTTTTGAAGCTCTTCATATTTTCATACCTTTTGAAGCTCTTCAGATTTTTCACACGTTTTCAGGCTCTTCATGTTTTTCAACACCGCTTCATGCTCCTCCTATTTTTCAGACAGTTTCATGCTCCTCATATTTTTGACACGTTTTGAAGCTCTTCATATTTTTCACACCTTTTCCGTCTCTTCTTGTTTTTCAACACCGCTTCTTGCTCCTCCTATTTTTCAGACCGTTTCATGCTCCTCATATTGTTGACACCTTTTGAAGCACTTCATATTTTTCACACCTTTTCTGGCTCTTCATATTTTTGAACACCGCTTCATGTTCCTCCTGTTTTTCACACCTTTTGAAGCTCTTCATATTTTTCACACCTTTTCAGGCTCTTCAGGTTTTTGAACACCTCTTCATGCTCCTCCTATTTTTCAGACCGTTTCATGCTCCTCATGTATTTCACACCTTTTGAAGCTGTTCATATTTTTCACACCTTTTCAGGCTCTCCATGTTTCTGAACACCACTTCCTGCTCCTCCTATTTTTGAGGCCGTTTCATGCTCATCTCATTTTTGACACCTTCTGAAGCTCTTCATTTTTTTCACACCTTTTGAGCTCTTCATATTCTTCACACGTTTTCAGGCTCTTCATGTATTTCAATAACGCTTCTTACTCCTCCTATTTTTCAGACCGTTTCATGCTCCTCATATTTTTGACATCTTTTAAAGCTCTTCACATTTTTCACACATTTTCAGGCTTTTCATGTTTCTGAACACCGGTTCATCCTCCTCCTATTTTTCACACCTTTTGAAGCTTTTCATATTTTTCACAGCTTTTCAGGCTGCACATGTTTTTGAACACGACTTCATGCTCCTCATCTTTTTCAGTCTGTTTCATGCTCCTCATATTTTTCACACCTTTGGAAGCTCTTCATACTTTTCACACGTTTTCAGGCTCTTCATGTTTTTGATCACCGTTTCATGCTCCTCCTATTTTTCAGACCGTTTCATGCTCCTCATATTTTTGACCATTTTATAAGCTCTTCATATTTTTCACACTTTTTTAGGCTCTTCATGTTTTTTAACACCGCTTCATGCTCCTCCTATTTTTCAAACTTTTTGAAGCTCTTCATGTTTTTCACACCTTATCAGCCTCTTCATGTTTTTGAACACCTCTTCATGCTACTCCTATTTTTCAGACCTTTTCATGCTCCTCATGTATTTCACACGTTTTGAAGCTCTTCATATTTTTCACACCTTTTCAGACTCTTCATGTTTTTGAACACTGCTTCATGCTCCTCCTATTTTTCAGACCGTTTCAAGCTCCTCATATTTTTGACACCTTTTGAAGCTCTTCATATTTTTCACACCTTTTCAGTCTCTTCATGTTTTTCAACTCCACTCATGCTCCTCCTCTTTTTCTGACCTTTTAATGCTCCTCATATTTTTGACACCTTTGGAAGCTCTTCATATTTTTCACACCTTTTGAAGCTTTTCATATTTTTCACAGCTTTTCAGGGTCTTCAAGTTTTTCAACATCGTTTCATTCTCCTCCTATTTTTCAGATCGTTTCATGCTCATCTCATTTTTGACACCTTTTGAAGCTCTTCATATTTTTCACACCTTTTGAAGCTCTTCATATTTTACACGTTTTCAGGCTCTTCAAGTTTTTCAACATCGCTTCATGCTCCTCCGATTTTTCAGACCGTTTCATACTCCTCATATTTTTGACACGTTTTGAGGCTCTTCATAATTTTCACACCATTTTAGGCTCTTCATGTTTTTGAACACCGTTTCATGCTCCTCGTATTTTTCACACCTTTTAAAGCTCTTCATATTTTCACACCTTTTCAGGCTCTCATGTTTTTGAACACAGCTTCATGCTCCTCCTATTTTTTATACCGTTTCATGATACTCATTTATTTCACACCTTTTGAAGGTCTTCATATTTTTCACACCTTTTCAGGCTGTACATGTTTTTGAAGACCACTTCATGCTCCTCATCTTTTTCAGACCGTTTCATGCTCCTGATATTTTTCACACCGTTTGAAGCTCTTCATATTTTTGATACGTTTTCAGATTCTTCATGTTTTTGATCACCGTTTCATGCTCCTCATATTTTTGACACCTTTTGAAGCTCTTCACATTTATCACACCTTTTCAGGCTCTTCATGTTTTTCAACACCGCTTCATGATCCTCCTATATTTCAGAGCGTTTCATGCTCCTCATAATTTTGACAATTTTATCAGCTCTTCATATTTTTCACACTTTTTCAGGCTCTTCATGTTTTTGAACACCGCTTCATGCTCCTCCTATTTTTCAAACTTTTGAAGCTCTTCATGTTTTTCACACCTTTTCAGGCTCTTCATGTTTTTGAACACAGCTTCATGCTCCTCCTAATTTTCAGACCGTTTCATGCTCCTCATACATTTCACACCTTTTTAAGCTCTTCCTATTTTTCACACCTTTTCACGCTCTTCATGTTTTTGAACACCGTTTTATGCTGCCTCTATTTTTCAGACCGTTTCATGCTCCTCATATATTTTAAACCTTTTGAATCTCTTCATATATTTCACACCTTTTCAGGCTGTTCATGTTTTTCAACAACGCTTCATGATCTTCCTATTATTCAGACCGTTTCATGCTCCTCAAGTATTTCACACCTTTTGAAGCTCTTCATATTTTTCACACCTTTTCAGGCTCTTCATGTTTTTCAACACCACTTAATGCCCCTCCTATTTTTCAGACCGTATCATGCTCATCTTATTTTTACACCTTTTGAAGCTTTTCATATTTTTCACACCTTTTGAAGCTCTTCCTATTTTTCACAACTTTTCAGGCTCTTCAGGGTTTTGAACACCGCTTCATGCTCCTCATATTTTTCACACCTTTTGAAGCTCTTCATATTTTTCACACCTTTTCAGGCTCTTCATGTTTTTCAACACCGCTTCTTGCTCCTCCATTTTTCACACCCTTTCATGCTTCTCATGTATTTCACACCTTTTGAAACTCTTCATATTTTTCACATCTTTTCAGGCTCTTCATGTTTTTGAACAAGGTTTCATGCTCCTCCCATTTTTCAGACCGTTTCATGCTCCTCATATTTTTGACACGTTTTGAAGCTCTTCATATTTTTCCCATTTTTCAGGCTCTTCATGTTTTTGAACACCGTTTCATGCTCCTCCTATTTTTCAGACCGTTCATGCTCCTCATATTTTGACACATTTTGAAGCTCTTCATATTTTTCACATCTTTTCAGGCTCTTCATGTTTTTGAACAATTTTTCATTCTCCTCCCATTTTTCAGACCGTTTCATGCTCCTCATATTTTTCACACCTTTTGAAGCTCTTCATATTTTTCACACCTTTTCAGGCTCTTCATGTTTTTGAACACCGTTTCATGCTCCTCCTATTTTTCAGACCGTTCATGCTCCTCATATTTTGACACCTTTTGAAGCTCTTCATATTTTTCACACCTTTTCAGGCTCTTCATGTTTCTGAACACCGCGTCATGCTCCTCCTATTTTTCATATCGTTTCATGCTTCTCATATTTTTCACACCTTTTGAAGCTCTTCATATTTTTCACACCTTTTCAGGCTCTTCATGTTTTTCAACACCGCTTCATGCTCCTCCTATTTTTCAGACCGTTTCATGCTCATCTCATTTTTGACACCTTTTGAAGCTCTTCATATTCTTCACTCCTTTTGAAGCTCTTCATATTTTTCACACCTTTAGAAGCTCTTCATATTTCTCACAACTTTTCAGACTCTTCATGTTTTTCAACACCGCTTTTTGCTCCTCCTATTTTTCAGACCGTTTCATGCTCCTCATATTTTTGACACGTTTTGAAGTTCTTCATATTTTTCACACCTTTTCAGGCTCTTCATGTTTTTAAACACCGCTTCATGCTGCTCCTGTTTTTCAGACCTTTTCATGCTCCTCATATTTTTCACATCTTTTGAAGTTCTTCTTATTTTTCACACCTTTTCAAGCTCTTCATCATTTTCAAAACCGCTTCATGCTCCTCCTATTTTACAGACCGTTTCATTCACCTCATGTATTTCACACGTAATGAAGCTCTTCCAATTTTGCACAACTTTTCAGTCTCTTCTTGTTTTACAACACCGCATCATGCTCCTCCTATTTTTCAGACTGTTTCATGCTCCTCATATTTTTGACACCTTTTGAAGCTCTTCATATTTTTCACACCTTTTGAAGCTCTTCATGTTTTTCACACCTTTTCAGGCTCTTCATGATTTTCAACACCGCTTCATGCTCCTGCTATTTTTCAGACCGTTTCATGCTCATCTCTTTTTTGACACCTTTAGAAGCTGTTCATATTTTTCACACCTTTTAAAGCTCTTCATATTTTTCACATTTTTGAAACTCTTCATATTTTTCTCACCTTTTGAAGCTCTTCATGTTTTTCACACCTTTTCAGGCTTCTCATGTTTTTGAACACCGCTTCATGCTCCTCCTATTTTTCACTCCTTTTGAAGCTCTTCATATTTTTCACACCTTTTCAGGCTGTACATGTTTTTGAACACCACTTCATGCTCCTCCTATTTTTCAGACCGTTTCTTGCTCCTCATGTATTTCACACATTTTGAAGCTCTTCATATTTTTCACACCTTTTCAATGTCTTCATGTTTTTGATCACTGTTTCATGCTGCTCCTGTTTTTCAGACCATTTCATGATACTCATATTTTTGACACCTTTTGAAGCTCTTCATATTTTTCACACTTTTTCAGGCTGTTTATAGTTTTCAACACCGCTGCATGATTCTCCTATATTTGAGACCATTTCATGCTCCTCATATTTTTGACATTTTTTGAAGCTCTTCATATTTTTCACACCTTGTGAAGCTCTTCCTATTTTTCACAGGTTTTCAGGCTCTTCATGTTTTTCAACACCGCTTCATGCTCCTCCTATTTTTCCGACCGTTTCATGCTCATCTCATTTTTGACACCTTTTGAAGGTCTTCATATTTTTCACACCTTTTGAAGCTCTTCATATTTTTCACTTCTTTTCAGGCTCTTCATGTTTTTTAACACCGCTTCATGCTCCTCATATTTTTCAGACCGTTTCATGCTCCTCATATTTTTGACATCTTTTGAAGCTCTTCACATTTTTCACACATTTTCAGGCTCTTCATGTTTTTCAACACCGCTTGATGATCCTCCTATATTTCAGACCGTTTCATGCTCCTCATATTTTTGACACCTTTTGAAGCTCTTCATATTTTTCACACCTTTTCAGACTCTTCATGTTTTTCAACACCGCTTCATGCTGCTCCTATTTTTCAGACCGTTTCATGCTCATCTCTTTTTTGACAACTTTTGAAGCTCTTCATATTTTCATACCTTTTGAAGCTCTTCATATTTTTCACACATTTTCAGGCTCTTCATGTTTTTCAACACCGCTTGATGATCCTCCTATATTTCAGACCGTTTCATGCTCCTCATATTTTTGACACGTTTTGAAGCTCTTCATATTTTTCACACCTTTTCCGTCTCTTCTTGTTTTTCAACACCGCTTCTTGCTCCTCCTATTTTTCAGACCGTTTCATGCTCCTCATATTGTTGACACCTTTTGAAGCACTTCATATTTTTCACACCTTTTCTGGCTCTTCATATTTTTGCACACCGCTTCATGTTCCTCCTGTTTTTCATACCTTTTGAAGCTCTTCATATTTTTCACACCTTTTCAGGCTCTTCAGGTTTTTGAACACCTCTTCATGCTCCTCCTATTTTTCAGACCGTTTCATGCTCCTCATGTATTTCACACCTTTTGAAGCTGTTCATATTTTTCACACCTTTTCAGGCTCTCCATGTTTCTGAACACCACTTCCTGCTCCTCCTATTTCTGAGGCCGTTTCATGCTCATCTCATTTTTGACACCTTCTGAAGCTCTTCATTTATTTCACACCTTTTGAGCTCTTCATATTCTTCACACGTTTTCAGGCTCTTCATGTATTTCAATAACGCTTCTTACTCCTCCTATTTTTCAGACCGTTTCATGCTCCTCATATTTTTGACATCTTTTGAAGCTCTTCACATATTTCACACATTTTCAGGCTTTTCATGTTTCTGAACACCGCTTCATCCTCCTCCTATTTTTCACACCTTTTGAAGCTCTTCATATTTTTCACAGCTTTTCAGGCTGCACATGTTTTTGAACATGACTTCATGCTCCTCATCTTTTTCAGTCTGTTTCATGCTCCTCATATTTTTCACACCGTTGGAAGCTCTTCATATTTTTCACACGTTTTCAGGCTCTTCATGTTTTTGATCACCGTTTCATGCTCCTCCTATTTATCAGACCGTTTCATGCTCCTCATATTTTTGACCATTTTATAAGCTCTTCATAATTTTCACACTTTTTTAGGCTCTTCATGTTTTTTAACACCGCTTCATGCTCCTCCTATTTTTCAAACTTTTTGAAGCTCTTCATGTTTTTCACACCTTATCAGACTCTTCATGTTTTTGAACACCTCTTCATGCTACTCCTATTTTTCAGACCTTTTCATGCTCCTCATGTATTTCACACGTTTTGAAGCTCTTCATATTTTTCACACCTTTTCAGACTCTTCATGTTTTTGAACACTGCTTCATGCTCCTCCTATTTTTCAGACCGTTTCAAGCTCCTCATATTTTTGACACCTTTTGAAGCTCTTCATATTTTTCACACCTTTTCAGTCTCTTCATGTTTTTAAACTCCACTCATGCTCCTCCTCTTTTTGTGACCTTTTCATGCTGCTCATAATTTTGACACCTTTGGAAGCTCTTCATATTTTTCACACCTTTTGATGCTCTTCATATTTTTCACAGCTTTTCAGGGTCTTCAAGTTTTTCAACACCGTTTCATTCTCCTCCTATTTTTCATACCGTTTCATGCTCATCTCATTTTTGACACCTTTTGAAGCTCTTCATATTTTTCACACCTTTTGAAGCTCTTCATATTTCTCACAACTTTTCAGACTCTTCATGTTTTTCAACACCGCTTTTTGCTCCTCCTATTTCTCAGACCGTTTCATGCTCCTCATATTTTTGACACGTTTTGAAGTTCTTCATATTTTTCACACCTTTTCAGGCTCTTCATGTTTTTAAACACCGCTTCATGCTGCTCCTGTTTTTCAGACCTTTTCATGCTCCTCATATTTTTCACATCTTTTGAAGTTCTTCTTATTTTTCACACCTTTTCAAGCTCTTCATCATTTTCAAAACCGCTTCATGCTCCTCCTATTTTACAGACCGTTTCATTCACCTCATGTATTTCACACGTAATGAAGCTCTTCCAATTTTGCACAACTTTTCAGTCTCTTCTTGTTTTACAACACCGCATCATGCTCCTCCTATTTTTCAGACTGTTTCATGCTCCTCATATTTTTGACACCTTTTGAAGCTCTTCATATTTTTCACACCTTTTGAAGCTCTTCATGTTTCTGAACACCGCGTCATGCTCCTCCTATTTTTCATATCGTTTCATGCTTCTCATATTTTTCACACCTTTTGAAGCTCTTCATATTTTTCACACCTTTTCAGGC
This sequence comes from Dama dama, assembly GCF_033118175.1. Classification (NCBI taxonomy): domain Eukaryota; kingdom Metazoa; phylum Chordata; class Mammalia; order Artiodactyla; family Cervidae; genus Dama; species Dama dama. The sequence goes on along the minus strand of NW_026870893.1, from coordinate 3,832,317 downwards.
TCTTCATGTTTTTCAACACCGCTTCATGCTCCTCCTATTTTTCAGACCGTTTCATGCTCATCTCATTTTTGACACCTTTTGAAGCTCTTCATATTCTTCACTCCTTTTGAAGCTCTTCATATTTTTCACACCTTTTGAAGCTCTTCATATTTCTCACAACTTTTCAGACTCTTCATGTTTTTCAACACCGCTTTTTGCTCCTCCTATTTTTCAGACCGTTTCATGCTCATCTCATTTTTGACACCTTTTGAAGCTCTTCATATTTTTCACACCTTTTGAAGCTCTTCATATTTTACACGTTTTCAGGCTCTTCAAGTTTTTCAACATCGCTTCATGCTCCTCCTATTTTTCAGACCGTTTCATGCTCCTCATATTTTTGACACGTTTTGAGGCTCTTCATAATTTTCACACCATTTTAGGCTCTTCATGTTTTTGAACACCGTTTCATGCTCCTCGTATTTTTCACACCTTTTAAAGCTCTTCATATTTTCACACCTTTTCAGGCTCTCATGTTTTTGAACACAGCTTCATGCTCCTCCTATTTTTTATACCGTTTCATGATACTCATGTATTTCACACCTTTTTAAGCTCTTCATATTTTTCACACCTTTTCAGGCTGTACATGTTTTTGAAGACCACTTCATGCTCCTCATCTTTTTCAGACCGTTTCATGCTCCTGATATTTTTCACACCGTTTGAAGCTCTTCATATTATTCACACGTTTTCAGATTCTTCATGTTTTTGATCACCGTTTCATGCTCCTCATATTTTTGACACCTTTTGAAGCTCTTCACATTTATCACACCTTTTCAGGCTCTTCATGTTTTTCAACACCGCTTCTTGCTCCTCCATTTTTCACACCCTTTCATGCTTCTCATGTATTTCACACCTTTTGAAACACTTCATATTTTTCACACCTTTTCAATGTCTTCATGTTTTTGAACACTGTTTCATGTTGCTCCTGTTTTTCAGACCATTTCTTGATACTCATATTTTTGACACCTTTTGAAGCTCTTCATATTTTTCACACATTTTTAGGCTGTTTATAGTTTTCAACACCGCTGCATGATTCTCCTATATTTGAGACCATTTCATGCTCCTCATATTTTTGAAATTTTTTGAAGCTCTTCATATTTTTCACACCTTTTGAAGCTCTTCCTATTTTTCACAGCTTTTCAGGCTCTTCATGTTTTTCAACACCACTTCATGCTCCTCATATTTTTCAGACCGTTTCATGCTCCTCATATTTTTGACATCTTTTGAAGCTCTTCATATTTTTGACACCTTTTGAAGGACTTCATATTTTTCACACCTTTTGAAGCTCTTCACATTTTTCACTTCTTTTCAGGCTTTTCATGTTTTTTAACACCGCTTCATGCTCCTCATATTTTTCAGACCGTCTCATGCTCCTCATATTTTTGACATCTTTTGAAGCTCTTCACGTTTTTCACACATTTTCAGGCTCTTCATGTTTTTCAACACCGCTTCATGCTGCTCCTATTTTTCAGACCGTTTCATGCTCATCTCTTTTTTGACAACTTTTGAAGCTCTTCATATTTTCATACCTTTTGAAGCTCTTCATATTTTTCACACGTTTTCAGGCTCTTCATGTTTTTCAACACCGCTTCATGCTCCTCCTATTTTTCAGACCGTTTCATGCTCCTCATATTTTTGACACCTTTTGAAGCTCTTCATATTTTTCACACCTTTTCAGACTCTTCATGTTTTTCAACACCGCTTCATGCTGCTCCTATTTTTCAGACCGTTTCATGCTCATCTCTTTTTTGACAACTTTTGAAGTTCTTCGTATTTTCATACCTTTTGAAGCTCTTCATATTTTTCACACGTTTTCAGGCTCTTCATGTTTCTCAACACCGCTTCATGCTCCTCCTATTTTTCAGACCGTTTCATGCTCCTCATATTTTTGACACCTTTTGAAGCTCTTCATATTTTTCACACCTTTTCAGACTCTTCATGTTTTTCAACACCGCTTCTTGCTCCTCCTATTTTTCAGACCGTTTCATCCTCATCTCTTTTTTGACAACTTTTGAAGCTCTTCATATTTTCATACCTTTTGAAGCTCTTCATATTTTCCACACGTTTTCAGGCTCTTCATGTTTTTCAACACCGCTTCATGCTCCTCCTATTTTTCAGACCGTTTCATGCTCCTCATATTTTTGACACGTTTTGAAGCTCTTCATATTTTTTACACCTTTTCCGTCTCTTCTTGTTTTTCAACACCGCTTCTTGCTCCTCCTATTTTTCAGACCGTTTCATGCTCCTCATATTGTTGACACCTTTTCAAGCACTTCATATTTTTCACACCTTTTCAGGCTCTTCATATTTTTGAACACCGCTTCATGTCCCTCCTGTTTTTCACACCTTTTGAAGCTCTTCATATTTTTCACACCTTTTCAGGCTGTACATGTTTTTGAAGACCACTTCATGCTCCTCATCTTTTTCAGACCGTTTCATGCTCCTGATATTTTTCACACCGTTTGAAGCTCTTCATATTTTTCACACGTTTTCAGATTCTTCATGTTTTTGATCACCGTTTCATGCTCCTCCTATTTTTCAGACCGTTTCATGCTCCGCATATTTTTGACACCTTTTGAAGCTCTTCACATTTTTCACACCTTTTCCGGCTCTTCATGTTTTTCAACACCGCTTCATGATCCTTGTATGTTTCAGAGCGTTTCATGCTCCTCATATTTTTGACACCTTTTGAAGCTCTTCACATTTTTCACACCTTTTCCGGCTCTTCATGTTTTTCAACTCCGCTTCATGCTCCTCCTATTTTTCAGATCGTTTCAGGCTCCGCATATTTTTGACTCCTTTTGAAGCTCTTCATATTTTTCACACGTTTTCAGGCCGTTCATGTTTTTGAACACCGCTTCATGCTCCTCCTATTTTTCAGACGGTTCAGGCTGCTCGTATTTTTCAGACCGTTTCATGCTCCTCATATTTTTGACAATTTTATAAGCTCTTCATATTTTTCACACTTTTTCAGGCTCTTCATGTTTTTGAGCACCGCTTCATGCTCCTCCTATTTTTCAAACCTTTTGAAGCTCTTCATGTTTTTCCCACCTTTTCAGGCTGTTTATAGTTTTCAACACCGCTGCATGATTCTCCTATATTTGAAACCATTTCATGCTCCTCATATTTTTGACATTTTTTGAAGCTCTTCATATTTTTCACACCTTTTGAAGCTCTTCCTGTTTTTCACAGGTTTTCAGGCTCTTCATGTTTTACAACACCGCGTCATGCTCCTCCTATTTTTCCGACCGTTTCATGCTCATCTCTTTTTTGACACCTTTTGAAGGTCTTCATATTTTTCACACCTTTTGAAGCTCTTCATATTTTGCACTTCTTTTCAGGCTCTTCATGTTTTTTAACACCGCTTCATGCTCCTCATATTTTTCAAACCGTTTCATGCTCCTCATATTTTTGACATCTTTTGAAGCTCTTCACGTTTTTCACACATTTTCAGGCTCTTCATGTTTTTCAACACCGCTTGATGATCTTCCTATATTTCAGACCGTTTCATGCTCCTCATATTTTTGACACCTTTTGAAGCTCTTCATATTTTTCACACCTTTTCAGACTCTTCATGTTTTTCAACACCGCTTCATGCTGCTCCTATTTTTCAGACCGTTTCATGCTCATCTCTTTTTTGACAACTTTTGAAGCTCTTCATATTTTCATTCCTTTTGAAGCTCTTCATATTTTTCACACGTTTTCAGGCTCTTCATGTTTTTCAACACCGCTTCATGCTCCTCCTATTTTTCAGACCGTTTCACGCTCCTCATATTTTTGACACGTTTTGAAGCTCTTCATATTTTCACACCTTTTCCATCTCTTCTTGTTTTTCAACACCGCTTCTTGCTCCTCCTATTTTTCAGACCGTTTCATGCTCCTCATATTGTTGACACCTTTTGAAGCACTTCATAGTTTTCACACCTTTTCAGGCTCTTCATATTTTTGAACACCACTTCATGTTCCTCCTGTTTTTCACACCTTTTGAAGCTCTCCATATTTTTCACACCTTTTCAGGCTGTACATGTTTTTGAAGACCACTTCATGCTCCTCATCTTTTTCAGACCATTTCATGCACCTCATATTTTTCACACCGTTTGAAGCTCTTCATATTTTTCACACGTTTTCAGATTCTTCATGTTTTTGATCACCGTTTCATGCTCCTCCTATTTTTCAGACCGTTTCATGCTCCTCATATTTTTGACACCTTTTGAAGCTCTTCACATTTATCACACCTTTTCAGGCTCTTCATGTTTTTCAACACCACTTCATGATCCACCTATATTTCAGAGCGATTCATGCTCCTCATATTTTTGACACCTTTTGAAGCTCTTCACATTTTTCACACCTTTTCCGGCTCTTCATGTTTTTCAACACCGCTTCATGCTCCTCCTATTTTTCAGATCGTTTCAGGCTCCGCATATATTTGACTCCTTTTTAAGCTCTTCATATTTTTCACACGTTTTCAGGCCCTTCATGTTTTTGAACACCGCTTCATGCTCCTCCTATTTTTCAGACGGTTTCAGGCTGCTCGTATTTTTCAGACCGTTTCATGCTCCTCATATTTTTGACAATTTTATAAGCTCTTCATATTTTTCACACTTTTTCAGGCTCTTCATGTTTTTGAGCACCGCTTCATGCTCCTCCTATTTTTCAAACCTTTTGAAGCTCTTCATATTTTTCACACTTTTTCAGGCTCTTCATGTTTTGAACACCGCTTCATGCTCCTCCTATTTTTCAGACCGTTTCATGCTCCTCAGGTATTTCACACCTTTTCAAGCTCTTCATATTTTTCACACCTTTTCAGGCTCTTCACGTATTTGAACAACACTTCATGCTCCTCCTAATTTTTAGACTGTTTCATGCTCATCTCATTTTTGACACCTTTTCAGGGTCTTCATATTTTTCAAAGTTTTGAAGATTTTCATATTTTTCACACTTTTTCAGGCTCTTCATGTTTGAACACTGCTTCATGCTCCTCCTATTTTTCAGACCGTTTCATTCTCCTCATGTTTTTCACACCTTTTGAAGCTCTTCATAATTTTCACACCTTTTCATGCTCTTCATGTTTTTGAACACCGTTTCATGCTCGTCCTATTTTTCAGATCATTTCAAGCTCCTCATATTTTTGAAACCTTTTGAAGCTCTTCATATTTTTCACACCTTTTCCGTCTCTTCTTGTTTTTCAACACCGCTTCTTGCTCCTCCTATTTTTAAGACTGTTTCATGCTCCTCATATTGTTGACACCTTTTGAAGCACTTCATATTTTTGACACCTTTTCAGGCTCTTCATATTTTTGAACGCTGCTTCATGTTCCTCCTGTTTTTCACACCTTTTGAAGCTCTTCATATTTTTCACACCTTTTCAGGCTGTACATGTTTCTGAAGACCACTTCATGCTCCTCATCTTTTTCAGACCGTTTCATGCTCCTGATATTTTTCACACCGTTTGAAGCTCTTCATATTTTTCACACGTTTTCAGATTCTTCATGTTTTTGATCACCGTTTCATGCTCCTCCTATTTTTCAGACCGTTTCATACTCCTCATATTTTTGACACCTTTTGAAGGTCTTCACATTTATCACACCTTTTCAGGCTCTTCATGTTTTTCAACCCCGCTTCATGATCCTCCTATATTTCAGAGCGTTTCATGCTCCTCATATTTTTGACATCTTTTGAAGCTCTTCACATTTTTCACACCTTTTCCGGCTCTTCATGTTTTTCAACTCCGCTTCATGCTCCTCCTATTTTTCAGATCGTTTCAGGCTCCGCATATTTTTGACTCCTTTTGAAGCTCTTCATATTTTTCACACGTTTTCAGGCCTTTCATGTTTTTGAACACCGCTTCATGCTCCTCCTATTTTTCAGACGGTTTCAGGCTGCTCGTATTTTTCAGACCGTTTCATGCTCCTGATATTTTTGACAATTTTATAAACTCTTCATATTTTTCACACTTTTTCAGGCTCTTCATGTATTTGAACACCGCTTCATGCTCCTCGATTTCTCACACCTTTTGAAGCTCTTCATATTTTTCTCACCTTTTCAGGCTCCTCATGTTTTTGAACACTGCTTCATGCTCCTCCTATTTTTCAAACTTTTTGAAGCTCTTCATGTTTTTCACACCTTATCAGCCTCTTCATGTTTTTGAACACCTCTTCATGCTACTCCTATTTTTCAGACCTTTTCATGCTCCTCATGTATTTCACACGTTTTGAAGGTCTTCATATTTTTCACACCTTTTGAAGCTCTTCATATTTTTCACAGCTTTTCAGGCTCTTCAATTTTTCAACACTGTTTCATTCTTCTCCTATTTTTCAGACCGTTTCATGCTCATCTCATTTTTGACACCTTTTGAAGCTCTTCATATTTTTCACATCTTTTGAAGCTCTTCATATTTTTCACACCTTTTCAGGCTGTACATGTTTTTGAAGACCACTTCATGCTCCTCATCTTTTTCAGACCGTTTCATGCTCCTGATATTTTTCACACCGTTTGAAGCTCTTCATATTTTTCACACGTTTTCAGACTCTTCATGTTTTTCAACACCGCTTCATGATCCTCTTATATTTCAGACCGTTTCATGCTCCTCATATTTTTGACACCTTTTGAAGCTCTTCACATTTTTCACACCTTTTCCGGCTCTTCATGTTTTTCAACACCGCTTCATGATCCTCCTATATTTCAGACCGTTTCATGCTCCTCATATTTTTGACACCTTTTGAAGCTCTTCACATTTTTCACACCTTTTCCGGCTCTTCATGTTTTTCAACACCGCTTCATGCTCCTCCTATTTTTCAGATCGTTTCAGGCTTCGCGTATTTTTGACTCCTTTTGAAGCTCTTCATATTTTTCACACGTTTTCAGGCCCTTCATGTTTTTGAACACCGCTTCATGCTCCTCCTATTTTTCAGACGTTTTCAGGCTGCTCGTATTTTTCAGACCGTTTCATGCTCCTCATATTTTTGACAATTTTATAAGCTATTCATATTTTTCACACATTTTCAGGCTCTTCATGTTTTTGAACACCGCTTCATGCTCCTCCTATTTTTCAAACCTTTTGAAGCTCTTAATGTTTTTCACGCCTTAACATCCTCTTCATGTTTTTGAACATCTCTCCATGCTCCTCATATTTTTGACAATTTTATAAGCTCTTCATATTTATCACACTTTTTCAGGCTCTTCATGTTTTTGAACACCGCTTCATCCTCCTCCTATTTTTCAAACCTTTTGAAGCTCTTCATATTTTTCACACTTTTTCAGGCTCTTCATGTTTTGAACACCGCTTCATGCTCCTCCTATTTTTCAGACCGTTTCATGCTCCTCAGGTATTTCATACCTTTTCAAGCTCTTCATATTTTTCACAACTTTTCAGGCTCTTCACGTTTCTGAACAACACTTCATGCTCCTCCTACTTTTCAGACTGTTTCATGCTCATCTCATTTTTGACACCTTTTCAGGGTCTTCATATTTTTCAAACTTTTGAAGATCTTCATATTTTTCACAATTTTTCAGGCTCTTCATGTTTTGAACACTGCTTCATGCTCCTCCTATTTTTCAGACCGTTTCATTCTCCTCATGTTTTTCACACCTTTTGAAGCTCTTCATAATTTTCACACCTTTTCATGCTCTTCATGTTTTTGAACACCATTTCATGCTCCTCCTATTTTTCAGACCTTTTCATGCTCCTCATGTAATTCACACGTTTGAAGCTCTTCATATTTTTCACACCTTTTCAGGCTCTTCATGTTTTTGAACACTGCTTCATGCTCCTCCTATTTTTCAGACAGTTTCAAGCTCCTCATATTTTTGACACCTTTTGAAGCTCTTCATATTTTTCACACCTTTTCAGGCTCTTCATGTTTTTGAACACTGCTTCATGCTTCTCCTATTTTTCAGACTGTTTCATGCTCCTCATGTATTTCAAACCTTTGAAGCTTTTCATATTTTTCACACATTTTCAGGCTCTTCATGTTTTTGAACACCATTTCATGCTCCTCCTATTTTTCAGACCGTTTCATGCTTTTCATATTTTTGACATCTTTTGAAGCTCTTCATATTTTTCACACCTTTTGAAGCTCCTCATATATTTCACACCTTTTGAAGCTCTTCATATTTTTCACACATTTTCAGGCTCTTCATGTTTTTGAACACCACTTCATGCTCCTCCTATTTTTCAGAGAGTTTCATGCTCCTCATGTATTTCACACCTTTTGAAGCTCTTCATATTTTTCACACCTTTTCAGGCTGTTCATGTTTTTCCACATCACTTCATGCTTCTCCTATTTTTCAGACCGTTTCATGCTCCTCATGTATATCACACCTTTGAAGCTTTTCATATTTTTCACACCTTTTCAGGCTCTTCATGTTTTTGAACACCATTTAATGCTCCTCCTATTTTTCAGACAGTTTCATGCTCTTCATATTTTTGACACCTTTTGAAGCTCTTCATATTTTTCACACCTTTTCAGGCTCTTCATATATTTCACACCTTTTCAGGCTCTTCATGTTTTTGAACACCATTTCATGCTCCCCCTATTTTTCAGACCGTTTCATGCTCTTCATATTTTTGACACCTTTTGAAGCTCTCCATATTTTTCACACCTTTTGAAGCTCTTCATATATTTCACACCTTTTCAGGCTCTACATGTTTTTAAACACCGCTTCATGCTCCTCCTATTTTTCAGACCGTTTCAGGCTCTTCATATTTTTTTTACACCTTTTGACGCTCTTCATATTTTTCACATCTTTTCAGGCTCTTCAGGTTTTTCAACACCACTTAATGCTCCTGCTATTTTTCAGACCGTTTAATGCTCCTCATGTAGTTCAAACCTTTTGAAGCTCTTCATATTTTTCACACCTTTTCAGGCTCTTCATGTTTTTGAACACCGCTTCATGCTCCTCCTATTTTTCAGACGGTTTCATGCTCTTCATATTTTAGAGAACTTTTGAAGCTCGTCATATTTTTCACACCTTTTCAGGCTCTTCATGTTTTTGAACATCGCTTCATGCTCCTTTATTTTTCAGACAATTTCTTGCTCCTCATATTTTTAAAACCTTTTGAAGCTCTTCAGATTTTTCACACCTTTTCAGGCACTTCATGTTTTTGAACACCGCTTCATGCTCCTCCTATATTTCAGATCGTTTCATGCTCCTCATATATTTGACACCTTTTGAAGCTCTTCATATTTTTCACAACTTTTCAGGCTCTTCATGTTTTTGAACACCGCTTCATGCTCCTCCTATTTTTCAGACCGTTTCATGCTCATCTCATTTTTGACACATTTTGAACTTCTTCATATTTTTCACACCTTTAAAGCTCTTCATATTTTTCACAACTTTTCAGTCTCTGCATTTTTTTGAACACTGCTTCATGCTCCTCCTATTTTTCAGACCGTTTCATGCTCCTCATGTATTTCACACCTTTTGAAGCTCTTCAAATTTTTCACACCTTTTCATGCTCTTCATGTTTTTGATTACCGTTTCATCCTCCTCCTATTTTTCAGATTGTTTCATGCTCCTCATATTTTTCACACCTTTTGAAGCTCTTCATATTTTTCCCACCTTTTCAGGCTCTTCTTGTTTTTCAACACCAGTTCATGCTCCTCCTATTTTTCAGACCGATTCAAGCTCCTCATAATTTTCACACCTTTTAAAGCTCTTCTTATTTTTCACACCTTTTCATGTTCTTCATGTTTTTGAACACCGCTTCATCTTTCTCCTATTTTTAAGACCGTTTCATGCTCCTCATATTTTTGACACCTTTTGAAGCTCTTCATATTTTTCACACCTTTTCAGGCTTTTCATGTTTTTGAACACCGCTACATGATCCTCCTATTTTTCAGACCGTTTCCTGCTCCTCATATTTTTGACACCTTTTGAAGCTCTTCATATATTTCACACCGTTTCAGGCTCTTCATGTTTTTCAACACCGTTTCATGCTCCTCCTATTTTTCAGACCGTTTCTTGATGCTCATATTTTTGACACCTTTTGAGGCTCTTCATATTTTTCACACCTTTTCAGGCTCTTCATGTTTTTGAACACTGTTTCAAGCTCCTCCTCTTTTTCACACCGTTTCATGCCCCTCATAATTTTGATCCCTTTTGAAGCTTTTCATATTTTTCACACCTTTTCAGGCTCTTCATGTTTTTGAACACAGTTTCATACTCCTCCTATTTTTCAGCCCAATTAATGCTCCTCATATTTTTCACACCTTTGGAAGCACTTCATATTTTTTCACACCTTTTCAGGCTCTTCACTTTTATCAACACCGCTTCATGCTCCTCCTATTTTTCAGACCGTTTCATGCTCCTCATATTTTTCACACCTTTGGAAGCACTTCATATTTTTTCACACCTTTTCAGGCTCTTCATGTTTTTCAACACCGCTTAATGCTCCTCATATTTTTCAGACCGTTTCATGTTCCTCATATTTTTGACACCTTTTGAAGCTCTTCCTATATTTCACACCTTTTCAGGCTCTTCATGTTTTTGAACACCTTTTCATGCTCCTTCTACTTTTCAGACCGTTTCATGGTACTCATATTTTTCACACCTTTTGAAGCTCTTCATTTTTTTCACACCTTTTCAAGCTCTTCATATTTTTCAACACCGTTTCATATTCCTCCTATTTTTCAGACCGTTTCATGCTCCTCATATTTTTGACAGCTTCTGAAGCTCTTCATATATTTCACATCTTTTCAGGCTCTTCATGTTTTTCAACACCTCTTCATGCACCTCCTATATTTCAGACCGTTTCATGCTCCTCATAATTTTGACACCTTTGAAGCTCTTCATATTTTTCAAACCTTTTCAGGCTCTTCATGTTTTTCAACACCACTTCATGCACCTCCTATATTTCAGACCGTTTCATGCTCCTCATATTTTGTCACGTTTTGAAGCTCTTCATATTTTTCGCACATTTCAGTCTCTTCATGTTTTTGAATACTGCTTCATGCTCCTCCTATTTTTCAGAGCGATTCATGCTCCTCATATTTTTGACACGTTTTGAAGCTCTTCATATTTTTCACACCTTTTCAGGCTCTTCATGTTTTTGAACACCGCTTAATGCTCCTCCTATTTTTCAGATTGTTTCATGCTCCTCATATTTTTGACACGTTTTGAAGCTCTTCATATTTTTCACACCTTTTCAGGCTCTTCATGTTTTTGAACACCGTTTCATGCTCCTCTTATTTTTTTTTTATTGTTATTTTTTTTTATTTGTTTTTATTATTTTTATTTTTTTTTCCAGTGGGTTTTGTCATACTTTGATATGAATCAGCCATGGATTTAAATGTATTCCCAGTCCCGATTCCCCCTCCCACCTCCCTCTCCACCCGATTCCTCTGGGTCTTCCCAGTGCACCAAGCCAGAGCACTTGTCTCGTGCATCCTACCTGGGCTGGTGATTTGTTTCACCATATATAGCATACATGCTGTTCTTTTGAAATATCCCACCCTCACATTCTCCCACAAAGTTTAAAAGTCTGTTCTGTATTTCTGTGTCTCTTTTTCTGTTCTGCATATAGGGTTATCGTTGTCACTTTTCTAAATTCCATATACATGTGTCAGTATGCTGTAATGTTCTTTATCTTTCTGGCTTACTTCACTCTGTAAAATGGGCTCCAGCTTCATCCATCTCATTAGGCCTGATTCAAATGAATTCTTTTTAATGGCTGAGTAATATTCCATGGTGTATATGTACCACAGCTTTCTTATCCATTCATCTGCTGACGGGCATCTAGGTTGCTTCCATGTCCTGGCTATTATAAACAGTGCTGCGATGAACATTGGGGTGCACGTGTCTCTTTCAGACGAACCTATGGACACCTTATCTTTGACAAAGGAGGCAAGGATATGCAATGGAAAAAAGACAACCTCTTTAACAAGTGGTGCTGGGAAAACTGGTCAACCACTTGTAAAAGAATGAAAATAGAACACTTTCTAACACCATACACAAAAATAAACTCAAAATGGATTAAAGATCTAAATGTAAGACCAGAAACTATAAAACTCCTAGAGGAGAAGATAGGCAAAACACTCTCCGACATAAATCAAAGCAAGATCCTCTATGACCCACCTCCCAGAATATTGGAAATAAAAGCAAAACTAAACAAATGGGACCTAATGAAACTTAAAAGCTTTTGCACTACAAAGGAAACTATAAGTAAGGTGAAAAGACAGCCCTCAGATTGGGAGAAAATAATAGCAAATGAAGAAACAGACAAAGGATTAATCTCAAAAATATACAAGCAAATCCTGCAGCTCAATTCCAGAAAAATAAATGACCCAATAAAAAATGAGCCAAAGAACTAAACAGACATTTCTCCAAAGAAGACATACAGATGGATAACAAACACATGAAAAGATGCTCAACATCACTCATTATTAGAGAAATGCAAATGAAAACCACAATGAGGTACCATTACATGCCAGTCAGGATGGCTGCTATCCAAAAGTCTACAAGCAATAAATGCTGGAGAGGGAGTGGAGAAAAGGGAACCCTCTTATACTGTTGGTGGGAATGCACACTAGTACAGCCACTATGGAAAGCGGTGAATAGATTTCTTAAAAAACTGGAAATAGAACTGCCATATGACCCAGCAATTCCACTTCTGGGCATACACAATGAGGAAACCAGATCCTCATATTTTTCAGACCGTTTCAAACTCCTCATATTTTTTACACCTTTTGAAGCTCTTCATATATTTCACACCTTTTCAGACTCTTCATGTTTTTCAACACCGCTTCATGCTCCTCCTATTTTTCAGACCGTTTCATGGTCCTCATATTTTTTACACCTTTTGAAGCTCTTCATATTTTTCACACTTTTCAGGCTCTTCATGTTTTTGAACACCGTTTCATGCTTCTCATATTTTTGACACCTTTTGAAGCTCTTCATATTTTTCACACCTTTTGAAGCTCTTCATTTTTTTCTCACGTTTTCAGGCTCTTCATGTTTTTCAACACCACTTCATGCTCCGCCTATTTTTCAGACCGTTTCATGCTCCTCATATTTTTGACACCTTTTGAAGCTCTTCATATTTTTCCCACCTTTCCAGGCTCTTCATGTTTTTGAACACCGCTTCATGCTCCTCCTATTTTTCAGACCGTTTCATGGTCCTCATATTTTTGACACCTTTTGAAGCTTTTCATATTTTTCACACCTTTTGAAGCTCTTCATATTTATCAAACCTTTTGAAGCTCTTCATATTTTTCACCCCTTTTCAGACTCTGCATGTTTTGAACACCGCTTCATGCTCCTCCTATTTTTGAGACCGTTTCATGCTCCTCATGTATTTCCCACCTTTTGAAGCTCTTCATATTTGTCACAGCTTTTCAGGCTCCTCATGTTTTTCAACACCGCTTCATGCTCCTCCTATTTTTCAGACCGTTTCATGCTCCTCATATTTTTCACACCTTTTGAAGCTGTTCATATTTTTCACACCTTTTCAGGCTCTTCATGTTTTTGAACACTGGTTCATGCTCCTCCTATTTTTCAGACCGTATCATGCTCCTCATATTTTTCACACCTTTTGGAACTCTTCATATTTTTCACACCTTTTCAGGCTCTTCAGGTTTTTCGACACCGGTTCATGCTCCTCATATTTTTCAGACCGTTTCATGCTTCTCATATTTTTCACACCTTTTGAAGCTCTTCATATATTTCACACCTGTTCAGGCTCTTCATTTTTTTCAACACTACATCATGCTCCTCCTATTTTTCAGACCATTTCATGCTCATCTCATTTTTGAGATCTTCTGAACTCTTCATATTTTTCACACCTTTTGAAGCTCTTCATATTTTTCACAAGATTTCAGTCTCAGCATGTTTTTGAACACCGCTTCATGCTCCTCCTATTTTCAGACCGTTTCATGCTCCTCATGTATTTCACACCTTTTGAAGCTCTTCATATTTGTCACAACTTTTCAGGCTCCTCATGTTTTTCAACACCGCTTCATGCTCCTCCTATTTTTCAGACCGTTTCATGCTCCTCATATTTTTCACACCTTTTGTAGCTCTTCATATTTTTAACACCTTTTCAGGCTCTTCATGTTTTTGAACACCGCTTCATGCTCCTCCTAATTTTTAAACCGTTTAATGCTCCTCATGTATTTCACACCTTTTGAAGCTCTTCATATTTTTCACACCTTTTCAGGCTCTTCATGTGTTTGAACACCATTTCATGCTCCTCCTATTTTTCAGACCGTTTCATGCTCCTCATATTTTTGACATCCTTTGTAGCTCTTCATATTTCTCACACCTTTTCAGGCTCTTCATGTTTTTGAACACCGCTTCATGCTCCTCCTATTTTTCAGACCGTTTCATGCTCATCTCATTTTTGACACCTTTTGAAGCTCTTCATATTTTTCAAACCTTTTGAAGCTCTTCATATTTTTCACACCTTTTCAGACTCTGCATGTTTTTGAACACCGCTTCATGCTCCTCCTGTTTTTCAGATCGTTTCATGCTCCTCATGTATTTCACACCTTTTGAAGCTCTTCATATTTGTCACACCTTTTCAGGCTCTTCATGTTTTTCAACACCGCTTCATCCTCCTCCTATTTTTCAGACCGTTTCATGATCCTCATATTTTTCACACTTTTTGAAGCTCTTCATATTTTTCACACATTTTAAGGCTCTTCATGTTTTTCAACATCGCTTCATGCTCCTCCTATTTTTCAGACCGTTTCAAGCTTCTCATGTATTTCACACCTTTTGAAGCTCGTCATATTTTGCACACGTTTTCAGGCTCTTCATGTTTTTTCACAACCACTTCATGCTCCTCCTATTTTTCAGACCGTATCATGCTCCTCATATTTTTCACACCTTTTCAGGCTCTTCATTATTTTCAACACAACTTCATGCTCCTCCCATTTTTCAGACCGTTTTTTACTCATCTCATTTTTGACACCTTTTGAAGCTGTTCATATTTTTCACGCCTTTTGAAGCTCTTCATGTTTTTGAACACCGTTTCATGCTCCTCCTATTTTTCAGACCGTTTCATGCTCCTCATATATTTCACAACTTTTGAAGCTCTTCATATATTTCACACCTTTTCAGGAACTTCATGTTTTTCAACACCTCTTCATGATCCTCCTATTTTTAAGACCGTTTCATATTCCTCATATTTTTGACACCTTTTTAGGGGCTCTTCATGTTTTTTACACCTTTTCAGGCTCTTCATGTTTTTCAACACCGCTTCATGCTCCTCCTATTTTTCAGACCGTGTCATGCTCCTCCTATTTTTGACACATTTTGAAGCTCTTCATATTTTTCACACCTTTTGAAGCTCTTCATATTTTTCAAACCTTTACAGTCTCTTCATGTATTTCAACACCGCTTCATGCTCCTCCTATTTTTCAGACCGTGTCTTTCTCCTCTTATTTTTGACAAATTTTGAAGCTCTTCATATTTTTCACACCTTTTGAAGCTCTTCATATTTTTCAAACCTTTACAGACTCTTCATGTATTTCAACACCGCTTCATGCTCCTCCAATTTTTCAGACAATTTCATGCTCGTCATATTTTTCAAACCTTTTAAAGCTCTTCATAATTTTCACACCTATTCATGCTCTTCATTTTTTACACACTGTTTCATGCTCCTCCTATTTTTCAGACCGTTTCATGCTCCTCATATTTTTCACACCTTTTGAAACTCTTCATATTTTTCACACTTTTTGAAGCTCTTCATATTTTTCACAGTTTTCAGGCTCTTCATGCTTCTGAACACCGCTTCATGCTCCACCTATTTTTCAGACCGTTTCATGCTCTTCATATTTTTCACACCTTTTCAGGCTCTTCATATTTTTGAACACCTCTTCATGCTACTCCTATTTTTGATACCTTTTGAAGCTCTTCATATTTTTCACACCTTTTCAGGCTCTTCATGTTTTTCAACACCGCTTCATGCTACTCCTATTTTTGATACCTTTTGAAGCTCCTCATATTCTTCAAACCATTTCATGCTCTTCTTTTTTTTCATCACCGCTTCATGCTCCTCTTATTTTTCAGACCGTTTCATGCTCCTCATATTTTGACACCTTTTAACCTGTTCATATTTTACACATTTTCAGGCTCTTCAAGTTTTTCAACACGGTTTCATGCTACTACTATTTTTGATATCTTTTGAAGCTCCTTATATTCTTCAAACCATTTCATGCTCTTCTATTTTTTCATCACCGCTTCATGCTCCTCCTATTTTTCAGACCGTTTCATGCTCCTCCTATTTTGAGACCGTTTCATGCTCCTCATATTTTTCACACCTTTAGAAGCTCTTCGTATTTTTCTCACCTTTTCAGGCTCTTCATGTTTTTCAACACCGCTTCATGATCCTCCTATTTTTCTGACAGTTTCATGCTCCTCATATTTTTCATCCTTTTTGAAGCTCTTCATATTTTTCACACCTTTAGAAGCTCTTCGTATTTTTCTCACCTTTTCAGGCTCTTCATGTTTTTGAACACCACTTCATGCTCCTCCGATTTTCAGACCGTTTCATGCTCCTCATACTTTTGACACCTTTAGAAGCTCTTCATATTTTTCACACCTTTTCAGGCTCTTCATGTTTTTCAACACCGCTTCATGCTCCTCTTCTTTTTCAGACCGTTTCAGGCTCCTCATATTTTTGACACCTTTTTAAGCTCTTCATGTTTTTCACACATTTTCAGGCTCTTCATGTATTTCAACACCGCTTCATGCTCCTCCTATTTTTCAGAACGTTTCATGCTCCTCATATTTTTGACACCTTTTGAAGCTCTTCATATTTTTCTCACCCTTTGAAGCTCTTCATATTTTTCATATTTTTGAAGCTCTTCATATTTTCACAACTTTTCAGGCTCTTCATGTTTTTGAACAGCACTTCATGCTCCTTCTATTTTTCAGAGAGTTTCATGCTCCTCATGTATTTCACACCTTTTGAAGCTTTTCATATTTTTCACACTTTTTCAGGCTCTTCATGTTTTTCAACACCACTTCATTCTTCTCCTATTTTTCAGCCCGTTTCATGCTCCTCATGTCTTTCACACCTTTTGAAGCTCTTCACATTTTTCACACCTTTTCAGGCTCTTCATGTTTTTGATCACCATTTCATGCTCCTCCCATTTTTCAGACCGTTTCATGCTCCTCATATTTTTGACACCTTTTGAAGCTCTTCATATTTTTCACACCTTTTCAGACTCTTCATGTTTTTGAACACCGCTTCATGCTCCTCCTATTATTCAGACAGTTTCATGCTTCTCATATTTTTGACACCTTTTGAAGCTCTTCATATTTTTCACACCCTTTCAGGCTCTTAATGTTTTTCAACACCACTTCATGCTCCTCCTATTTTTCATACGTTTTCATGCTCCTCATATTTTTGACACCTTTTGAAGCTCTTCATATTGTTCACACCTTTTCAGGCTCTTCATGTTTTTGAACACCGTTTCATGTTCCTCGTATTTTTCAGGCCATTTCATGCTCGTCATGTATTTCACACTTTTGAAGCTCTTCATATTTTTCACACCTTTTCAGGATCTTTATGTTTTTCAACACCACTTCATGCTTCTCCTATTTTTCAGCCCGTTTCATGCTCCTCATATTTTTGACACCTTTTGAAGCTTTTTATATTTTTCACACCTTTTCAGGCTCTTCATGTTTTTGAACACCACTTCATGCTCCTTCTATTTTTCAGAGAGTTTCATGCTCCTCATGTATTTCACACGTTTTGAAGCTCTTCATATGTTTCACACCTTTTGAAGTTCTTCATATTTTTCACACCTTTTCAAGCTCTTCATATTTTTCACACCTTTTCAGGCTCTTCATGTTTTTCAACACCGCTTTATGCTTCTCCTATTTTTCAGACCGTTACTTGCTCCTCATATTTTTGACACCTTTAGAAGTTCTTCATATTTTTCACACCTTTTCAGGCTCTTCATATTTTTCAACACCGCTTCATGCTCCTCCTATTTTTCAGACCGTTTCAAGGTCCTCATATTTTTGACACCTTTTGAAGCTTTTCATATTTTTCACACCTTTTCAGGGTCTTCATTTTTTTAAACAGTACTTCTTGCTCCTCCAATTTTTCAGACCGTTTCATGCTCATCTAATTTTTGACACCTTTTGAAGCTATGCATATTTTTCACAACTTTTCAGGCTCTTCATGTTTTTCAACAGCACTGCATGCTCCTCGTATTTTTAAGACCGTTTCATGCTCCTCATACTTTTGACACCTTTAGAAGCTCTTCATATTTTTCACACCTTTTCAGGCTCTTCATGGTTTTCAACACCGCTTCATGCTCCTCTTCTTTTTCAGACCGTTTCAGGCTCCTCATATTTTTGACATTTTTTTAAGCTCTTCATGTTTTTCACACATTTTCAGGCTCTTCATGTATTTCAACACCGCTTCATGCTCCTCCTATTTTTCAGAACGTTTCATGCTCCTCATATTTTTGACACCTTTTGAAGCTCTTCATATTTTTCTCACCCTTTGAAGCTCTTCATATTTTTCATATTTTTGAAGCTCTTCATATTTTCACAACTTTTCAGGCTCTTCATGTTTTTGAACACCACTTCATGCTCCTTCTATTTTTCAGAGAGTTTCATGCTCCTCATGTATTTCACACCTTTTGAAGCTTTTCATATTTTTCACTCTTTTTCAGGCTCTTCATGTTTTTCAACACCACTTCATTCTTCTCCTATTTTTCAGCCCGTTTCATGCTCCTCATGTCTTTCACACCTTTTGAAGCTCTTCACATTTTTCACACCTTTTCAGGCTCTTCATGTTTTTGATCACCATTTCATGCTCCTCCCATTTTTCAGACCGTTTCATGCTCCTCATATTTTTGACACCTTTTGAAGCTGTTCATATTGTTCACACCTTTTCAGGCTCTTCATGTTTTTGAACACCGTTTCATGCTCCTCCTATTATTCAGACAGTTTCATGCTTCTCATATTTTTGACACCTTTTGAAGCTCTTCATATTTTTCACACCTTTTCAGGATCTTCATGTTTTTCAACACCACTTCATGCTTCTCCTATTTTTCAGCCCGTTTCACGCTCCTCATATTCTTGACACCTTTTGAAGCTTTTCATATTTTTCACACCTTTTCAGGCTCTTCATGTTTTTGAACACCACTTCATGCTCCTTCTATTTTTCAGAGAGTTTCATGCTCCTCATGTATTTCACACGTTTTGAAGCTCTTCATATGTTTCACACCTTTTGAAGTTCTTCATATTTTTCACACCTTTTCAAGCTCTTCATATTTTTCACACCTTTTCAGGCTCTTCATGTTTTTCAACACCGCTTCATGCTCCTCCTATTTTTCAGACCGTTTCATGCTCCACACATTTTGAAACATTTTGAAGCTCTTCATATTTTTCACATCTTTTCAGGCTCTCCATGTTTTTCATCACCGATTCATGCTCCTCCTATTTTTGAGGCCGTTTCATGCTCCTCATATTTTTGACACCTTTTGAAGCTCTTCATATTTTTCACACCTTTTAGGCTCTTCATGTTTTTGAACAGCGCTTCATGCTCCTCATATTTTTCAGACCGTTTCATGCTCCTCATATTTTTCACACCTTTTGAAGCTCTTCATATTTTTCATATTTTTGAAGCTCTTCATATTTTTCACACTTTTTCAGGCTCTTCATGTTTTTGAGTACACCTTCTTGCTCCTCCTATTTTTCAGACCGTTTCATGCTCCTCATGTATTTCACACCATTTGAAGCTCTTCATGTTTTTCACACCTTTTCAGTCTCTTCATGTATTTGAACACCATTTCATGCTCCTCCGATTTTTTAGACCATTTCATGCTCCTCATAATTTTGACACTTTTTGAAGCTCTTCATATTTTTCACACCTTTTCAGGCTCTTCATGTTTTTGAACACCGCTTCATGCTCCTCCAATTTTTCAGACCGTTTCATGTTTCTCATATTTTTGACACCTTTTGAAGCTCTTCATATTTTTCACACCTTTTGAAACTCTTCATATTTTTCATATATTTGAAGCTCTTCATATTTTTCACACCATTTCAGGCTTTTCATGTATTTGAACACCGGTTCATGCTCCTCCTATTTTTCAGACCGTTTCGTGCTCCTCCTATTTTTCACTCCTTTTGAAGCTCTTCACATTTTTCACACCTTTTCAGTCTCTACATGTTTTTGAACACCGCTTCATGCTCCTCCTATTTCTCAGACCATTTCATGCTCCTCATGTATTTCACACCTTTTGAAGCTCTTAGTATTTTGCACACATTTTCAGGCTTTTCATGTTTTGCACAACCACTTCATGCTCCTCATATTTTTCAGACCGTTTCATGCACATTTCATTTTTGACTCCTTTTGAAGCTCTTCATATTTTTCACACCATTTTCAGGCTCTTCATGTTTTTCAACACCGCTTTATGATCCTCCTATTTTTCAGACCGTTTCATATTCCTCATATTTTTGACATTTTTTGAGGCTCTTCATATTTTTCACACCTTTTCAGGCTCTTCATGTTTTTGAACACCGTTTCATGCTCCTCCTATTTTTCTGACCGTTTCATGCACATCTCATTTTTGACACTTTTTGAAGCCTTTGATATTTTTCACACCTTTTTCAGGCTCTTCATGTTTTTCAACACCGCTTCATGATCCTCCTATTTTTCTGACAGTTTCATGCTCCTCATATTTTTCATCCTTTTTGAAGCTCTTCATATTTTTCACACCTTTAGAAGCTCTTCGTATTTTTCTCACCTTTTCAGGCTCTTCATGTTTTTGAACACCACTTCATGCTCCTCCGATTTTCAGACCGTTTCATGCTCCTCATACTTTTGACACCTTTAGAAGCTCTTCATATTTTTCACACCTTTTCAGGCTCTTCATGTTTTTCAACACCGCTTCATGCTCCTCTTCTTTTTCAGACCGTTTCAGGCTCCTCATATTTTTGACACCTTTTTAAGCTCTTCATGTTTTTCACACATTTTCAGGCTCTTCATGTATTTCAACACCGCTTCATGCTCCTCCTATTTTTCAGAACGTTTCATGCTCCTCATATTTTTGACACCTTTTGAAGCTCTTCATATTTTTCTCACCCTTTGAAGCTCTTCATATTTTTCATATTTTTGAAGCTCTTCATATTTTCACAACTTTTCAGGCTCTTCATGTTTTTGAACACCACTTCATGCTCCTTCTATTTTTCAGAGAGTTTCATGCTCCTCATGTATTTCACACCTTTTGAAGCTTTTCATATTTTTCACACTTTTTCAGGCTCTTCATGTTTTTCAACACCACTTCATTCTTCTCCTATTTTTCAGCCCGTTTCATGCTCCTCATGTCTTTCACACCTTTTGAAGCTCTTCACATTTTTCACACCTTTTCAGGCTCTTCATGTTTTTGATCACCATTTCATGCTCCTCCCATTTTTCAGACCGTTTCATGCTCCTCATATTTTTGACACCTTTTGAAGCTCTTCATATTTTTCACACCTTTTCAGACTCTTCATGTTTTTGAACACCGCTTCATGCTCCTCCTATTATTCAGACAGTTTCATGCTTCTTATATTTTTGACACCTTTTGAAGCTCTTCATATTTTTCACACCCTTTCAGGCTCTTAATGTTTTTCAACACCACTTCATGCTCCTCCTATTTTTCATACGTTTTCATGCTCCTCATATTTTTGACACCTTTTGAAGCTCTTCATATTGTTCACACCTTTTCAGGCTCTTCATGTTTTTGAACACCGTTTCATGTTCCTCGTATTTTTCAGGCCATTTCATGCTCGTCATGTATTTCACACTTGTGAAGCTCTTCATATTTTTCACACCTTTTCAGGATCTTCATGTTTTTCAACACCACTTCATGCTTCTCCTATTTTTCAGCCCTTTTCATGCTCCTCATATTTTTGACATCTTTTGAAGCTTTTCATATTTTTCACACCTTTTCAGGCTCTTCATGTTTTTGAACACCACTTCATGCTCCTTCTATTTTTCAGAGAGTTTCATGCTCCTCATGTATTTCACACGTTTTGAAGCTCTTCATATGTTTCACACCTTTTGAAGTTCTTCATATTTTTCACACCTTTTCAAGCTCTTCATATTTTTCACACCTTTTCAGGCTCTTCATGTTTTTCAACACCGCTTCATGCTCCTCCTATTTTTCAGACCGTTTCATGCTCCACACATTTTGAAACCTTTTGAAGCTCTTCATATTTTTCACACCTTTTCAGGCTCTCCATGTTTTTCATCACCGATTCATGCTCCTCCTATTTTTGAGGCCGTTTCATGCTCCTCATATTTTTGACACCTTTTGAAGCTCTTCATATTTTTCACACCTTTTAGGCTCTTCATGTTTTTGAACAGCGCTTCATGCTCCTCATATTTTTCAGACCGTTTCATGCTCCTCATATTTTTCACACCTTTTGAAGCTCTTCATATTTTTCATATTTTTGAAGCTCTTCATATTTTTCACACTTTTTCAGGCTCTTCATGTTTTTGAGCACACCTTCTTGCTCCTCCTATTTTTCAGACCGTTTCATGCTCCTCATGTATTTCACACCATTTGAAGCTCTTCATGTTTTTCACACCTTTTCAGTCTCTTCATGTATTTGAACACCATTTCATGCTCCTCCGATTTTTTAGACCATTTCATGCTCCTCATATTTTTGACACCTTTTGAAGCTCTTCATATTTTTCACACCTTTTCAGGCTCTTCATGTTTTTGAACACCGCTTGATGCTCCTCCAATTTTTCAGACCGTTTCATGTTTCTCATATTTTTGACACCTTTTGAAGCTCTTCATATTTTTCACACCTTTTGAAGCTCTTCATATTTTTCATATATTTGAAGCTCTTCATATTTTTCACACCATTTCAGGCTTTTCATGTATTTGAACTCCGGTTCATGCTCCTCCTATTTTTCAGACCGTTTCGTGCTCCTCCTATTTTTCACTCCTTTTGAAGCTCTTCACATTTTTCACACCTTTTCAGTCTCTATATGTTTTTGAACACCGCTTCATGCTCCTCCTATTTCTCAGACCATTTCATGCTCCTCATGTATTTCACACCTTTTGAAGCTCTTAGTATTTTGCACACATTTTCAGGCTTTTCATGTTTTTCACAACCACTTCATGCTCCTCATATTTTTCAGACCGTTTCATGCACATTTCATTTTTGACTCCTTTTGAAGCTCTTCATATTTTTCACACCATTTTCAGGCTCTTCATGTTTTTCAACACCGCTTTATGATCCTCCTATTTTTCAGACCGTTTCATATTTCTCATATTTTTGACATTTTTTGAGGCTCTTCATATTTTTCACACCTTTTCAGGCTCTTCATGTTTTTGAACACCGTTTCATGCTCCTCCTATTTTTCTGACCGTTTCATGCACATCTCATTTTTGACACTTTTTGAAGCCTTTGATATTTTTCACACCTTTTTCAGGCTCTTCATGTTTTTCAACACCGCTTTATGATCCTCCTATTTTTCAGACCGTTTCATGCTCCTCATATATTTGACACCTTTTGAAGTACTTCATATTTTTCACACCTTTTCAGGCTCTTCATGTTTTTGAACACCGTTTCATGCTCCTCCTATTTTTCTGACCGTTTCATGCACATCTCATTTTTGACACTTTTTGAAGCCTTTGATATTTTTCACACCATTTTCAGGCTATTCATGTTTTTGAACACCATTTCATGCTCCTCCTATTTTTCAGACCGTTTCATGCTCCTCTTATGTTTGACACCTTTTGAAGCTCTTCATATTTTTCACACCTTTTCACGCTCTTCATGTTTTTGAACACCGCTTCATGCTCCGCCTATTTTTCAGACCGTTTCATGCTCCTCATATTTTTGACACCTTTTGAAGCTCTTCATATTTTTCACACCCTTTCAGGCTCTTAATGTTTTTCAACACAACTTCATGCTCCTCCAATTTTTCAGACGTTTTCATGCTCCTCATATTTTTGACACCTTTAGAAACTCTTCATATCTTTCACACCTTTTCAGGCTCTTCATGTTTTGCCACACCGCTTCATGCTCCTCCTATTTTTCAGCCCGTTTCATGCTCCTCATGTATTTCACACCTTTTGAAGCTCTTCATATATTTCACACATTTTCAGGCTCTTCATTTTTTTCAACACCGCTTCATGCTCCTCCTATTTTTCAGACCGTTTCATGCTCCTCATATTTTTGACACCTTTTGAAGTTCTTCATATTTTTCACACCTTTTCAGGCTCTTCATGTTTTTGAACACCGCTTCATGCTCCTCCAATTTTTCAGACCGTTTCATGTTTCTCATATTTTTGACACCTTTTGAAGCTCTTCATATTTTTCACAACTTTTGAAGCTCTTCATATTTTTCATATTTTTGAAGCTCTTCATATTTTTCACACCTTTTCAGGCTTTTCATGTATTTGAACACCGGTTCATATTCCTCCTATTTTTCAGACCGTTTCATGCTCCTCCTATTTTTCACTCCTTTTGAAGCTCTTCATATTTTTCACACCTTTTCAGTCTCTACATGTTTTTGAACACCGCTTCATGCTCCTCCTATTTCTCAGACCATTTCATGCTCCTCATGTATTTCACACCTTTTGAAGCTCTTCGTATTTTGCACACATTTTCAGGCTTTTCATGTTTTTCACAACCACTTCATGCTCCTCATATTTTTCAGACCGTTTCATGCACATTTCATTTTTGACTCCTTTTGAAGCTCTTCATATTTTTCACACCATTTTCAGGCTCTTCATATTTTTCAACACCGCTTTATGATCCTCCTATTTTTCAGACCGTTTCATATTCCTCATATTTTTGACATTTTTTGAGGCTCTTCATATTTTTCACACCTTTTCAGGCTCTTCATGTTTTTGAACACCGTTTCATGCTCCTCCTATTTTTCAGACCGTTTCATGCACATCTCATTTTTGACACCTTTTGAAGCTCTTGATATTTTTCACAACATTTTCAGGCTCTTCATGTTTTTCAACACCGCTTTATGATCCTCCTATTTTTCAGACCGTTTCATGCTCCTCATATATTTGACACCTTCTGAAGCTCTTCGTATTTTTCATAACTTTTCAGGCTCTTCATTTTTTTCACACATTTTCAAGCTGTTCATGTTTTTGAACACGGCTTCATGCTCCTCCAATTTTTCAAACCATTTCATGTTCCTCATATTTTTGACACCTTTTGAAGCTCTTCATTCTTTTCACACCTTTTGAAGCTCTTCATATTTTTCACACCTTTTGAATCTCTTCATATTTTTCACACGTTTTCAGGCTCTTTATCTATTTCAACACCGCTTCATGCTGCTTCTATTTTTCAGACTGTTTCATGCTCCTCATATTTTTGACACCTTTTGAAGCTCTTCATATTTTTCACACCTTTTCAGGCTCTTCATGTTTTTGAACACCGTTTCATGCTCCTCCTATTTTTCTGACCGTTTCATGCACATCTCATTTTTGACACTTTTTGAAGCCTTTGATATTTTTCACACCATTTTCAGGCTCTTCATGTTTTTGAACACCGTTTCATGCTCCTCCTATTTTTCAGACCGTTTCATGCTCCTCTTATGTTTGACACCTTTTGAAGCTCTTCATATTTTTCACACCTTTTCACGCTCTTCATGTTTTTGAACACCGCTTCATGCTCCGCCTATTTTTCAGACCGTTTCATGCTCCTCATATTTTTGACACCTTTTGAAGCTCTTCATATTTTTCACACCCTTTCAGGCTCTTAATGTTTTTCAACACAACTTCATGCTCCTCCTATTTTTCAGACGTTTTCATGCTCCTCATATTTTGACACCTTTTAACCTGTTCATATTTTACACTTTTTCAGGCTCTTCAAGTTTTTCAACACCGTTTCATGCTACTACTATTTTTGATACCTTTTGAAGCTCCTTATATTCTTCAAACCATTTCATGCTCTTCTATTTTTTCATCACCGCTTCATGCTCCTCCTATTTTTCAGACCGTTTCATGCTCCTCCTATTTTGAGACCGTTTCATGCTCCTCATATTTTTCACACCTTTAGAAGCTCTTCGTATTTTTCTCACCTTTTCAGGCTCTTCATGTTTTTCAACACCGCTTCATGATCCTCCTATTTTTCTGACAGTTTCATGCTCCTCATATTTTTCATCCTTTTTGAAGCTCTTCATATTTTTCACACCTTTAGAAGCTCTTCGTATTTTTCTCACCTTTTCAGGCTCTTCATGTTTTTGAACACCACTTCATGCTCCTCCGATTTTCAGACCGTTTCATGCTCCTCATACTTTTGACACCTTTAGAAGCTCTTCATATTTTTCACACCTTTTCAGGCTCTTCATGTTTTTCAACACCGCTTCATGCTCCTCTTCTTTTTCAGACCGTTTCAGGCTCCTCATATTTTTGACACCTTTTTAAGCTCTTCATGTTTTTCACACATTTTCAGGCTCTTCATGTATTTCAACACCGCTTCATGCTCCTCCTATTTTTCAGAACGTTTCATGCTCCTCATATTTTTGACACCTTTTGAAGCTCTTCATATTTTTCTCACCCTTTGAAGCTCTTCATATTTTTCATATTTTTGAAGCTCTTCATATTTTCACAACTTTTCAGGCTCTTCATGTTTTTGAACACCACTTCATGCTCCTTCTATTTTTCAGAGAGTTTCATGCTCCTCATGTATTTCACACCTTTTGAAGCTTTTCATATTTTTCACACTTTTTCAGGCTCTTCATGTTTTTCAACACCACTTCATTCTTCTCCTATTTTTCAGCCCGTTTCATGCTCCTCATGTCTTTCACACCTTTTGAAGCTCTTCACATTTTTCACACCTTTTCAGGCTCTTCATGTTTTTGATCACCATTTCATGCTCCTCCCATTTTTCAGACCGTTTCATGCTCCTCATATTTTTGACACCTTTTGAAGCTCTTCATATTTTTCACACCTTTTCAGACTCTTCATGTTTTTGAACACCGCTTCATGCTCCTCCTATTATTCAGACAGTTTCATGCTTCTTATATTTTTGACACCTTTTGAAGCTCTTCATATTTTTCACACCCTTTCAGGCTCTTAATGTTTTTCAACACCACTTCATGCTCCTCCTATTTTTCATACGTTTTCATGCTCCTCATATTTTTGACACCTTTTGAAGCTCTTCATATTGTTCACACCTTTTCAGGCTCTTCATGTTTTTGAACACCGTTTCATGTTCCTCGTATTTTTCAGGCCATTTCATGCTCGTCATGTATTTCACACTTGTGAAGCTCTTCATATTTTTCACACCTTTTCAGGATCTTCATGTTTTTCAACACCACTTCATGCTTCTCCTATTTTTCAGCCCTTTTCATGCTCCTCATATTTTTGACATCTTTTGAAGCTTTTCATATTTTTCACACCTTTTCAGGCTCTTCATGTTTTTGAACACCACTTCATGCTCCTTCTATTTTTCAGAGAGTTTCATGCTCCTCATGTATTTCACACGTTTTGAAGCTCTTCATATGTTTCACACCTTTTGAAGTTCTTCATATTTTTCACACCTTTTCAAGCTCTTCATATTTTTCACACCTTTTCAGGCTCTTCATGTTTTTCAACACCGCTTCATGCTCCTCCTATTTTTCAGACCGTTTCATGCTCCACACATTTTGAAACCTTTTGAAGCTCTTCATATTTTTCACACCTTTTCAGGCTCTCCATGTTTTTCATCACCGATTCATGCTCCTCCTATTTTTGAGGCCGTTTCATGCTCCTCATATTTTTGACACCTTTTGAAGCTCTTCATATTTTTCACACCTTTTAGGCTCTTCATGTTTTTGAACAGCGCTTCATGCTCCTCATATTTTTCAGACCGTTTCATGCTCCTCATATTTTTCACACCTTTTGAAGCTCTTCATATTTTTCATATTTTTGAAGCTCTTCATATTTTTCACACTTTTTCAGGCTCTTCATGTTTTTGAGCACACCTTCTTGCTCCTCCTATTTTTCAGACCGTTTCATGCTCCTCATGTATTTCACACCATTTGAAGCTCTTCATGTTTTTCACACCTTTTCAGTCTCTTCATGTATTTGAACACCATTTCATGCTCCTCCGATTTTTTAGACCATTTCATGCTCCTCATATTTTTGACACCTTTTGAAGCTCTTCATATTTTTCACACCTTTTCAGGCTCTTCATGTTTTTGAACACCGCTTGATGCTCCTCCAATTTTTCAGACCGTTTCATGTTTCTCATATTTTTGACACCTTTTGAAGCTCTTCATATTTTTCACACCTTTTGAAGCTCTTCATATTTTTCATATATTTGAAGCTCTTCATATTTTTCACACCATTTCAGGCTTTTCATGTATTTGAACTCCGGTTCATGCTCCTCCTATTTTTCAGACCGTTTCGTGCTCCTCCTATTTTTCACTCCTTTTGAAGCTCTTCACATTTTTCACACCTTTTCAGTCTCTATATGTTTTTGAACACCGCTTCATGCTCCTCCTATTTCTCAGACCATTTCATGCTCCTCATGTATTTCACACCTTTTGAAGCTCTTAGTATTTTGCACACATTTTCAGGCTTTTCATGTTTTTCACAACCACTTCATGCTCCTCATATTTTTCAGACCGTTTCATGCACATTTCATTTTTGACTCCTTTTGAAGCTCTTCATATTTTTCACACCATTTTCAGGCTCTTCATGTTTTTCAACACCGCTTTATGATCCTCCTATTTTTCAGACCGTTTCATATTTCTCATATTTTTGACATTTTTTGAGGCTCTTCATATTTTTCACACCTTTTCAGGCTCTTCATGTTTTTGAACACCGTTTCATGCTCCTCCTATTTTTCTGACCGTTTCATGCACATCTCATTTTTGACACTTTTTGAAGCCTTTGATATTTTTCACACCTTTTTCAGGCTCTTCATGTTTTTCAACACCGCTTTATGATCCTCCTATTTTTCAGACCGTTTCATGCTCCTCATATATTTGACACCTTTTGAAGTACTTCATATTTTTCACACCTTTTCAGGCTCTTCATGTTTTTGAACACCGTTTCATGCTCCTCCTATTTTTCTGACCGTTTCATGCACATCTCATTTTTGACACTTTTTGAAGCCTTTGATATTTTTCACACCATTTTCAGGCTCTTCATGTTTTTGAACACCATTTCATGCTCCTCCTATTTTTCAGACCGTTTCATGCTCCTCTTATGTTTGACACCTTTTGAAGCTCTTCATATTTTTCACACCTTTTCACGCTCTTCATGTTTTTGAACACCGCTTCATGCTCCGCCTATTTTTCAGACCGTTTCATGCTCCTCATATTTTTGACACCTTTTGAAGCTCTTCATATTTTTCACACCCTTTCAGGCTCTTAATGTTTTTCAACACAACTTCATGCTCCTCCAATTTTTCAGACGTTTTCATGCTCCTCATATTTTTGACACCTTTAGAAACTCTTCATATCTTTCACACCTTTTCAGGCTCTTCATGTTTTGCCACACCGCTTCATGCTCCTCCTATTTTTCAGCCCGTTTCATGCTCCTCATGTATTTCACACCTTTTGAAGCTCTTCATATATTTCACACATTTTCAGGCTCTTCATTTTTTTCAACACCGCTTCATGCTCCTCCTATTTTTCAGACCGTTTCATGCTCCTCATATTTTTGACACCTTTTGAAGTTCTTCATATTTTTCACACCTTTTCAGGCTCTTCATGTTTTTGAACACCGCTTCATGCTCCTCCAATTTTTCAGACCGTTTCATGTTTCTCATATTTTTGACACCTTTTGAAGCTCTTCATATTTTTGACACCTTTTGAAGCTCTTCATATTTTTCACAACTTTTGAAGCTCTTCATATTTTTCATATTTTTGAAGCTCTTCATATTTTTCACACATTTTCAGGCTCTTCATGTTTTTGAATACCGCTTCATACTCCTCCTACTTTTCAGACAGTTTCATGCTCTTCATATTTTTGATTTCTTTTGAAAGTCTGCATATTTTTCACACCTTTTTAGGCTCTTCATTTTTTTGAACACCACTTCATGCTCCTCCCATTTTTCAGACAGTTTCATGCTCATCTCATTTTTGACACCTTTTGAAGCTCTTCATATTTTTCACACCTTTTGAAGATCTTCATATTTTCACACGTTTTCAGGCTCTTCATGTTTTTCAACATCTTTTCATGCTCCTCCTATTTTTCAGACCGTTTCATGCTCCTCATGTATTTCACACCTTTTGAAGCTCTTCGTATTTTGCACACATTTTCAGGCTTTTCATGTTTTTCACAACCACTTCATGCTCCTCATATTTTTCAGACCTTTTCATTCACATTTCATTTTTGACTCCTTTTGAAGCTCTTCATATTTTTCACACCATTTTCAGGCTCTTCATGTTTTTCAACACCGCTTTATGATCCTCCTATTTTTCAGACTGTTTCATATTCCTCATATTTTTGACATTTTTTGAGGCTCTTCATATTTTTCACACCTTTTCAGGCTCTTCATGTTTTTGAACACCGTTTCATGCTCCTCCTATTTTTCAGACCGTTTCATGCTCATCTCATTTTTGACACCTTTTGAAGCTCTTCATATTTTTCAAACCTTTTGAAGCTCTTCATATTTTTCACACCTTTTCAGACTCTGCATGTTTTTGAACACCGCTTCATGCTCCTCCTATTTTTCAGATCGTTTCATGCTCCTCATGTATTTCACACCTTTTGAAGCTCTTCATATTTGTCACACCTTTTCAGGCTCTTCATGTTTTTCAACACCGCTTCATGCTCCTCCTATTTTTCAGACCGTTTCATGATCCTCATATTTTTCACACTTTTTGAAGCTCTTCATATTTTTCACACATTTTAAGGCTCTTCATGTTTTTCAACATCGCTTCATGCTCCTCCTATTTTTCAGACCGTTTCAAGCTTCTCATGTATTTCACACCTTTTGAAGCTCGTCATATTTTGCACACGTTTTCAGGCTCTTCATGTTTTTTCACAACCACTTCATGCTCCTCCTATTTTTCAGACCGTATCATGCTCCTCATATTTTTCACACCTTTTCAGGCTCTTCATTATTTTCAACACAACTTCATGCTCCTCCCATTTTTCAGACCGTTTTTTACTCATCTCATTTTTGACACCTTTTGAAGCTGTTCATATTTTTCACACCTTTTGAAGCTCTTCATGTTTTTGAACACCGTTTCATGCTCCTCCTATTTTTCAGACCGTTTCATGCTCCTCATATATTTCACAACTTTTGAAGCTCTTCATATATTTCACACCTTTTCAGGAACTTCATGTTTTTCAACACCTCTTCATGATCCTCCTATTTTTAAGACCGTTTCATATTCCTCATATTTTTGACACCTTTTTAGGCTCTTCATGTTTTTTACACCTTTTCAGGCTCTTCATGTTTTTCAACACCGCTTCATGCTCCTCCTATTTTTCAGACCGTGTCATGCTCCTCCTATTTTTGACACATTTTGAAGCTCTTCATATTTTTCACACCTTTTGAAGCTCTTCATATTTTTCAAACCTTTACAGGCTCTTCATGTATTTCAACACCGCTTCATGCTCCTCCTATTTTTCAGACCGTGTCTTTCTCCTCTTATTTTTGACAAATTTTGAAGCTCTTCATATTTTTCACACCTTTTGAAGCTCTTCATATTTTTCAAACCTTTACAGGCTCTTCATGTATTTCAACACCGCTTCATGCTCCTCCAATTTTTCAGAAAATTTCATGCTCGTCATATTTTTCAAACCTTTTAAAGCTCTTCATAATTTTCACACCTATTCATGCTCTTCATTTTTTACACACTGTTTCATGCTCCTCCTATTTTTCAGACCGTTTCATGCTCCTCATATTTTTCACACCTTTTGAAACTCTTCATATTTTTCACACTTTTTGAAGCTCTTCATATTTTTCACAGTTTTCAGGCTCTCCATGTTTTTCATCACCGATTCATGCTCCTCCTATTTTTGAGGCCGTTTCATGCTCCTCATATTTTTGACACCTTTTGAAGCTCTTCATATTTTTCACACCTTTTAGGCTCTTCATGTTTTTGAACAGCGCTTCATGCTCCTCATATTTTTCAGACCGTTTCATGCTCCTCATATTTTTCACACCTTTTGAAGCTCTTCATATTTTTCATATTTTTGAAGCTCTTCATATTTTTCACACTTTTTCAGGCTCTTCATGTTTTTGAGCACACCTTCTTGCTCCTCCTATTTTTCAGACCGTTTCATGCTCCTCATGTATTTCACACCATTTGAAGCTCTTCATGTTTTTCACACCTTTTCAGTCTCTTCATGTATTTGAACACCATTTCATGCTCCTCCGATTTTTTAGACCATTTCATGCTCCTCATATTTTTGACACCTTTTGAAGCTCTTCATATTTTTCACACCTTTTCAGGCTCTTCATGTTTTTGAACACCGCTTGATGCTCCTCCAATTTTTCAGACCGTTTCATGTTTCTCATATTTTTGACACCTTTTGAAGCTCTTCATATTTTTCACACCTTTTGAAGCTCTTCATATTTTTCATATATTTGAAGCTCTTCATATTTTTCACACCATTTCAGGCTTTTCATGTATTTGAACTCCGGTTCATGCTCCTCCTATTTTTCAGACCGTTTCGTGCTCCTCCTATTTTTCACTCCTTTTGAAGCTCTTCACATTTTTCACACCTTTTCAGTCTCTATATGTTTTTGAACACCGCTTCATGCTCCTCCTATTTCTCAGACCATTTCATGCTCCTCATGTATTTCACACCTTTTGAAGCTCTTAGTATTTTGCACACATTTTCAGGCTTTTCATGTTTTTCACAACCACTTCATGCTCCTCATATTTTTCAGACCGTTTCATGCACATTTCATTTTTGACTCCTTTTGAAGCTCTTCATATTTTTCACACCATTTTCAGGCTCTTCATGTTTTTCAACACCGCTTTATGATCCTCCTATTTTTCAGACCGTTTCATATTTCTCATATTTTTGACATTTTTTGAGGCTCTTCATATTTTTCACACCTTTTCAGGCTCTTCATGTTTTTGAACACCGTTTCATGCTCCTCCTATTTTTCTGACCGTTTCATGCACATCTCATTTTTGACACTTTTTGAAGCCTTTGATATTTTTCACACCTTTTTCAGGCTCTTCATGTTTTTCAACACCGCTTTATGATCCTCCTATTTTTCAGACCGTTTCATGCTCCTCATATATTTGACACCTTTTGAAGTACTTCATATTTTTCACACCTTTTCAGGCTCTTCATGTTTTTGAACACCGTTTCATGCTCCTCCTATTTTTCTGACCGTTTCATGCACATCTCATTTTTGACACTTTTTGAAGCCTTTGATATTTTTCACACCATTTTCAGGCTCTTCATGTTTTTGAACACCATTTCATGCTCCTCCTATTTTTCAGACCGTTTCATGCTCCTCTTATGTTTGACACCTTTTGAAGCTCTTCATATTTTTCACACCTTTTCACGCTCTTCATGTTTTTGAACACCGCTTCATGCTCCGCCTATTTTTCAGACCGTTTCATGCTCCTCATATTTTTGACACCTTTTGAAGCTCTTCATATTTTTCACACCCTTTCAGGCTCTTAATGTTTTTCAACACAACTTCATGCTCCTCCAATTTTTCAGACGTTTTCATGCTCCTCATATTTTTGACACCTTTAGAAACTCTTCATATCTTTCACACCTTTTCAGGCTCTTCATGTTTTGCCACACCGCTTCATGCTCCTCCTATTTTTCAGCCCGTTTCATGCTCCTCATGTATTTCACACCTTTTGAAGCTCTTCATATATTTCACACATTTTCAGGCTCTTCATTTTTTTCAACACCGCTTCATGCTCCTCCTATTTTTCAGACCGTTTCATGCTCCTCATATTTTTGACACCTTTTGAAGTTCTTCATATTTTTCACACCTTTTCAGGCTCTTCATGTTTTTGAACACCGCTTCATGCTCCTCCAATTTTTCAGACCGTTTCATGTTTCTCATATTTTTGACACCTTTTGAAGCTCTTCATATTTTTCACAACTTTTGAAGCTCTTCATATTTTTCATATTTTTGAAGCTCTTCATATTTTTCACACCTTTTCAGGCTTTTCATGTATTTGAACACCGGTTCATATTCCTCCTATTTTTCAGACCGTTTCATGCTCCTCCTATTTTTCACTCCTTTTGAAGCTCTTCATATTTTTCACACCTTTTCAGTCTCTACATGTTTTTGAACACCGCTTCATGCTCCTCCTATTTCTCAGACCATTTCATGCTCCTCATGTATTTCACACCTTTTGAAGCTCTTCGTATTTTGCACACATTTTCAGGCTTTTCATGTTTTTCACAACCACTTCATGCTCCTCATATTTTTCAGACCGTTTCATGCACATTTCATTTTTGACTCCTTTTGAAGCTCTTCATATTTTTCACACCATTTTCAGGCTCTTCATATTTTTCAACACCGCTTTATGATCCTCCTATTTTTCAGACCGTTTCATATTCCTCATATTTTTGACATTTTTTGAGGCTCTTCATATTTTTCACACCTTTTCAGGCTCTTCATGTTTTTGAACACCGTTTCATGCTCCTCCTATTTTTCAGACCGTTTCATGCACATCTCATTTTTGACACCTTTTGAAGCTCTTGATATTTTTCACAACATTTTCAGGCTCTTCATGTTTTTCAACACCGCTTTATGATCCTCCTATTTTTCAGACCGTTTCATGCTCCTCATATATTTGACACCTTCTGAAGCTCTTCGTATTTTTCATAACTTTTCAGGCTCTTCATTTTTTTCACACATTTTCAAGCTGTTCATGTTTTTGAACACGGCTTCATGCTCCTCCAATTTTTCAAACCATTTCATGTTCCTCATATTTTTGACACCTTTTGAAGCTCTTCATTCTTTTCACACCTTTTGAAGCTCTTCATATTTTTCACACCTTTTGAATCTCTTCATATTTTTCACACGTTTTCAGGCTCTTTATCTATTTCAACACCGCTTCATGCTGCTTCTATTTTTCAGACTGTTTCATGCTCCTCATATTTTTGACACCTTTTGAAGCTCTTCATATTTTTCACACCTTTTCAGGCTCTTCATGTTTTTGAACACCGTTTCATGCTCCTCCTATTTTTCTGACCGTTTCATGCACATCTCATTTTTGACACTTTTTGAAGCCTTTGATATTTTTCACACCATTTTCAGGCTCTTCATGTTTTTGAACACCGTTTCATGCTCCTCCTATTTTTCAGACCGTTTCATGCTCCTCTTATGTTTGACACCTTTTGAAGCTCTTCATATTTTTCACACCTTTTCACGCTCTTCATGTTTTTGAACACCGCTTCATGCTCCGCCTATTTTTCAGACCGTTTCATGCTCCTCATATTTTTGACACCTTTTGAAGCTCTTCATATTTTTCACACCCTTTCAGGCTCTTAATGTTTTTCAACACAACTTCATGCTCCTCCTATTTTTCAGACGTTTTCATGCTCCTCATATTTTGACACCTTTTAACCTGTTCATATTTTACACTTTTTCAGGCTCTTCAAGTTTTTCAACACCGTTTCATGCTACTACTATTTTTGATACCTTTTGAAGCTCCTTATATTCTTCAAACCATTTCATGCTCTTCTATTTTTTCATCACCGCTTCATGCTCCTCCTATTTTTCAGACCGTTTCATGCTCCTCCTATTTTGAGACCGTTTCATGCTCCTCATATTTTTCACACCTTTAGAAGCTCTTCGTATTTTTCTCACCTTTTCAGGCTCTTCATGTTTTTCAACACCGCTTCATGATCCTCCTATTTTTCTGACAGTTTCATGCTCCTCATATTTTTCATCCTTTTTGAAGCTCTTCATATTTTTCACACCTTTAGAAGCTCTTCGTATTTTTCTCACCTTTTCAGGCTCTTCATGTTTTTGAACACCACTTCATGCTCCTCCGATTTTCAGACCGTTTCATGCTCCTCATACTTTTGACACCTTTAGAAGCTCTTCATATTTTTCACACCTTTTCAGGCTCTTCATGTTTTTCAACACCGCTTCATGCTCCTCTTCTTTTTCAGACCGTTTCAGGCTCCTCATATTTTTGACACCTTTTTAAGCTCTTCATGTTTTTCACACATTTTCAGGCTCTTCATGTATTTCAACACCGCTTCATGCTCCTCCTATTTTTCAGAACGTTTCATGCTCCTCATATTTTTGACACCTTTTGAAGCTCTTCATATTTTTCTCACCCTTTGAAGCTCTTCATATTTTTCATATTTTTGAAGCTCTTCATATTTTCACAACTTTTCAGGCTCTTCATGTTTTTGAACACCACTTCATGCTCCTTCTATTTTTCAGAGAGTTTCATGCTCCTCATGTATTTCACACCTTTTGAAGCTTTTCATATTTTTCACACTTTTTCAGGCTCTTCATGTTTTTCAACACCACTTCATTCTTCTCCTATTTTTCAGCCCGTTTCATGCTCCTCATGTCTTTCACACCTTTTGAAGCTCTTCACATTTTTCACACCTTTTCAGGCTCTTCATGTTTTTGATCACCATTTCATGCTCCTCCCATTTTTCAGACCGTTTCATGCTCCTCATATTTTTGACACCTTTTGAAGCTCTTCATATTTTTCACACCTTTTCAGACTCTTCATGTTTTTGAACACCGCTTCATGCTCCTCCTATTATTCAGACAGTTTCATGCTTCTTATATTTTTGACACCTTTTGAAGCTCTTCATATTTTTCACACCCTTTCAGGCTCTTAATGTTTTTCAACACCACTTCATGCTCCTCCTATTTTTCATACGTTTTCATGCTCCTCATATTTTTGACACCTTTTGAAGCTCTTCATATTGTTCACACCTTTTCAGGCTCTTCATGTTTTTGAACACCGTTTCATGTTCCTCGTATTTTTCAGGCCATTTCATGCTCGTCATGTATTTCACACTTGTGAAGCTCTTCATATTTTTCACACCTTTTCAGGATCTTCATGTTTTTCAACACCACTTCATGCTTCTCCTATTTTTCAGCCCTTTTCATGCTCCTCATATTTTTGACATCTTTTGAAGCTTTTCATATTTTTCACACCTTTTCAGGCTCTTCATGTTTTTGAACACCACTTCATGCTCCTTCTATTTTTCAGAGAGTTTCATGCTCCTCATGTATTTCACACGTTTTGAAGCTCTTCATATGTTTCACACCTTTTGAAGTTCTTCATATTTTTCACACCTTTTCAAGCTCTTCATATTTTTCACACCTTTTCAGGCTCTTCATGTTTTTCAACACCGCTTCATGCTCCTCCTATTTTTCAGACCGTTTCATGCTCCACACATTTTGAAACCTTTTGAAGCTCTTCATATTTTTCACACCTTTTCAGGCTCTCCATGTTTTTCATCACCGATTCATGCTCCTCCTATTTTTGAGGCCGTTTCATGCTCCTCATATTTTTGACACCTTTTGAAGCTCTTCATATTTTTCACACCTTTTAGGCTCTTCATGTTTTTGAACAGCGCTTCATGCTCCTCATATTTTTCAGACCGTTTCATGCTCCTCATATTTTTCACACCTTTTGAAGCTCTTCATATTTTTCATATTTTTGAAGCTCTTCATATTTTTCACACTTTTTCAGGCTCTTCATGTTTTTGAGCACACCTTCTTGCTCCTCCTATTTTTCAGACCGTTTCATGCTCCTCATGTATTTCACACCATTTGAAGCTCTTCATGTTTTTCACACCTTTTCAGTCTCTTCATGTATTTGAACACCATTTCATGCTCCTCCGATTTTTTAGACCATTTCATGCTCCTCATATTTTTGACACCTTTTGAAGCTCTTCATATTTTTCACACCTTTTCAGGCTCTTCATGTTTTTGAACACCGCTTGATGCTCCTCCAATTTTTCAGACCGTTTCATGTTTCTCATATTTTTGACACCTTTTGAAGCTCTTCATATTTTTCACACCTTTTGAAGCTCTTCATATTTTTCATATATTTGAAGCTCTTCATATTTTTCACACCATTTCAGGCTTTTCATGTATTTGAACTCCGGTTCATGCTCCTCCTATTTTTCAGACCGTTTCGTGCTCCTCCTATTTTTCACTCCTTTTGAAGCTCTTCACATTTTTCACACCTTTTCAGTCTCTATATGTTTTTGAACACCGCTTCATGCTCCTCCTATTTCTCAGACCATTTCATGCTCCTCATGTATTTCACACCTTTTGAAGCTCTTAGTATTTTGCACACATTTTCAGGCTTTTCATGTTTTTCACAACCACTTCATGCTCCTCATATTTTTCAGACCGTTTCATGCACATTTCATTTTTGACTCCTTTTGAAGCTCTTCATATTTTTCACACCATTTTCAGGCTCTTCATGTTTTTCAACACCGCTTTATGATCCTCCTATTTTTCAGACCGTTTCATATTTCTCATATTTTTGACATTTTTTGAGGCTCTTCATATTTTTCACACCTTTTCAGGCTCTTCATGTTTTTGAACACCGTTTCATGCTCCTCCTATTTTTCTGACCGTTTCATGCACATCTCATTTTTGACACTTTTTGAAGCCTTTGATATTTTTCACACCTTTTTCAGGCTCTTCATGTTTTTCAACACCGCTTTATGATCCTCCTATTTTTCAGACCGTTTCATGCTCCTCATATATTTGACACCTTTTGAAGTACTTCATATTTTTCACACCTTTTCAGGCTCTTCATGTTTTTGAACACCGTTTCATGCTCCTCCTATTTTTCTGACCGTTTCATGCACATCTCATTTTTGACACTTTTTGAAGCCTTTGATATTTTTCACACCATTTTCAGGCTCTTCATGTTTTTGAACACCATTTCATGCTCCTCCTATTTTTCAGACCGTTTCATGCTCCTCTTATGTTTGACACCTTTTGAAGCTCTTCATATTTTTCACACCTTTTCACGCTCTTCATGTTTTTGAACACCGCTTCATGCTCCGCCTATTTTTCAGACCGTTTCATGCTCCTCATATTTTTGACACCTTTTGAAGCTCTTCATATTTTTCACACCCTTTCAGGCTCTTAATGTTTTTCAACACAACTTCATGCTCCTCCAATTTTTCAGACGTTTTCATGCTCCTCATATTTTTGACACCTTTAGAAACTCTTCATATCTTTCACACCTTTTCAGGCTCTTCATGTTTTGCCACACCGCTTCATGCTCCTCCTATTTTTCAGCCCGTTTCATGCTCCTCATGTATTTCACACCTTTTGAAGCTCTTCATATATTTCACACATTTTCAGGCTCTTCATTTTTTTCAACACCGCTTCATGCTCCTCCTATTTTTCAGACCGTTTCATGCTCCTCATATTTTTGACACCTTTTGAAGTTCTTCATATTTTTCACACCTTTTCAGGCTCTTCATGTTTTTGAACACCGCTTCATGCTCCTCCAATTTTTCAGACCGTTTCATGTTTCTCATATTTTTGACACCTTTTGAAGCTCTTCATATTTTTGACACCTTTTGAAGCTCTTCATATTTTTCACAACTTTTGAAGCTCTTCATATTTTTCATATTTTTGAAGCTCTTCATATTTTTCACACATTTTCAGGCTCTTCATGTTTTTGAATACCGCTTCATACTCCTCCTACTTTTCAGACAGTTTCATGCTCTTCATATTTTTGATTTCTTTTGAAAGTCTGCATATTTTTCACACCTTTTTAGGCTCTTCATTTTTTTGAACACCACTTCATGCTCCTCCCATTTTTCAGACAGTTTCATGCTCATCTCATTTTTGACACCTTTTGAAGCTCTTCATATTTTTCACACCTTTTGAAGATCTTCATATTTTCACACGTTTTCAGGCTCTTCATGTTTTTCAACATCTTTTCATGCTCCTCCTATTTTTCAGACCGTTTCATGCTCCTCATGTATTTCACACCTTTTGAAGCTCTTCGTATTTTGCACACATTTTCAGGCTTTTCATGTTTTTCACAACCACTTCATGCTCCTCATATTTTTCAGACCTTTTCATTCACATTTCATTTTTGACTCCTTTTGAAGCTCTTCATATTTTTCACACCATTTTCAGGCTCTTCATGTTTTTCAACACCGCTTCATGATCCTCCTATTTTTCTGACAGTTTCATGCTCCTCATATTTTTCATCCTTTTTGAAGCTCTTCATATTTTTCACACCTTTAGAAGCTCTTCGTATTTTTC
Source organism: Dama dama (assembly GCF_033118175.1). Classification (NCBI taxonomy): domain Eukaryota; kingdom Metazoa; phylum Chordata; class Mammalia; order Artiodactyla; family Cervidae; genus Dama; species Dama dama. The sequence goes on along the minus strand of NW_026870893.1, from coordinate 3,792,171 downwards.
TCACCTTTTCAGGCTCTTCATGTTTTTGAACACCACTTCATGCTCCTCCGATTTTCAGACCGTTTCATGCTCCTCATACTTTTGACACCTTTAGAAGCTCTTCATATTTTTCACACCTTTTCAGGCTCTTCATGTTTTTCAACACCGCTTCATGCTCCTCTTCTTTTTCAGACCGTTTCAGGCTCCTCATATTTTTGACACCTTTTTAAGCTCTTCATGTTTTTCACACATTTTCAGGCTCTTCATGTATTTCAACACCGCTTCATGCTCCTCCTATTTTTCAGAACGTTTCATGCTCCTCATATTTTTGACACCTTTTGAAGCTCTTCATATTTTTCTCACCCTTTGAAGCTCTTCATATTTTTCATATTTTTGAAGCTCTTCATATTTTCACAACTTTTCAGGCTCTTCATGTTTTTGAACACCACTTCATGCTCCTTCTATTTTTCAGAGAGTTTCATGCTCCTCATGTATTTCACACCTTTTGAAGCTTTTCATATTTTTCACACTTTTTCAGGCTCTTCATGTTTTTCAACACCACTTCATTCTTCTCCTATTTTTCAGCCCGTTTCATGCTCCTCATGTCTTTCACACCTTTTGAAGCTCTTCACATTTTTCACACCTTTTCAGGCTCTTCATGTTTTTGATCACCATTTCATGCTCCTCCCATTTTTCAGACCGTTTCATGCTCCTCATATTTTTGACACCTTTTGAAGCTCTTCATATTTTTCACACCTTTTCAGACTCTTCATGTTTTTGAACACCGCTTCATGCTCCTCCTATTATTCAGACAGTTTCATGCTTCTTATATTTTTGACACCTTTTGAAGCTCTTCATATTTTTCACACCCTTTCAGGCTCTTAATGTTTTTCAACACCACTTCATGCTCCTCCTATTTTTCATACGTTTTCATGCTCCTCATATTTTTGACACCTTTTGAAGCTCTTCATATTGTTCACACCTTTTCAGGCTCTTCATGTTTTTGAACACCGTTTCATGTTCCTCGTATTTTTCAGGCCATTTCATGCTCGTCATGTATTTCACACTTGTGAAGCTCTTCATATTTTTCACACCTTTTCAGGATCTTCATGTTTTTCAACACCACTTCATGCTTCTCCTATTTTTCAGCCCTTTTCATGCTCCTCATATTTTTGACATCTTTTGAAGCTTTTCATATTTTTCACACCTTTTCAGGCTCTTCATGTTTTTGAACACCACTTCATGCTCCTATTTTTCAGAGAGTTTCATGCTCCTCATGTATTTCACACGTTTTGAAGCTCTTCATATGTTTCACACCTTTTGAAGTTCTTCATATTTTTCACACCTTTTCAAGCTCTTCATATTTTTCACACCTTTTCAGGCTCTTCATGTTTTTCAACACCGCTTCATGCTCCTCCTATTTTTCAGACCGTTTCATGCTCCACACATTTTGAAACCTTTTGAAGCTCTTCATATTTTTCACACCTTTTCAGGCTCTCCATGTTTTTCATCACCGATTCATGCTCCTCCTATTTTTGAGGCCGTTTCATGCTCCTCATATTTTTGACACCTTTTGAAGCTCTTCATATTTTTCACACCTTTTAGGCTCTTCATGTTTTTGAACAGCGCTTCATGCTCCTCATATTTTTCAGACCGTTTCATGCTCCTCATATTTTTCACACCTTTTGAAGCTCTTCATATTTTTCATATTTTTGAAGCTCTTCATATTTTTCACACTTTTTCAGGCTCTTCATGTTTTTGAGCACACCTTCTTGCTCCTCCTATTTTTCAGACCGTTTCATGCTCCTCATGTATTTCACACCATTTGAAGCTCTTCATGTTTTTCACACCTTTTCAGTCTCTTCATGTATTTGAACACCATTTCATGCTCCTCCGATTTTTTAGACCATTTCATGCTCCTCATATTTTTGACACCTTTTGAAGCTCTTCATATTTTTCACACCTTTTCAGGCTCTTCATGTTTTTGAACACCGCTTGATGCTCCTCCAATTTTTCAGACCGTTTCATGTTTCTCATATTTTTGACACCTTTTGAAGCTCTTCATATTTTTCACACCTTTTGAAGCTCTTCATATTTTTCATATATTTGAAGCTCTTCATATTTTTCACACCATTTCAGGCTTTTCATGTATTTGAACTCCGGTTCATGCTCCTCCTATTTTTCAGACCGTTTCGTGCTCCTCCTATTTTTCACTCCTTTTGAAGCTCTTCACATTTTTCACACCTTTTCAGTCTCTATATGTTTTTGAACACCGCTTCATGCTCCTCCTATTTCTCAGACCATTTCATGCTCCTCATGTATTTCACACCTTTTGAAGCTCTTAGTATTTTGCACACATTTTCAGGCTTTTCATGTTTTTCACAACCACTTCATGCTCCTCATATTTTTCAGACCGTTTCATGCACATTTCATTTTTGACTCCTTTTGAAGCTCTTCATATTTTTCACACCATTTTCAGGCTCTTCATGTTTTTCAACACCGCTTTATGATCCTCCTATTTTTCAGACCGTTTCATATTTCTCATATTTTTGACATTTTTTGAGGCTCTTCATATTTTTCACACCTTTTCAGGCTCTTCATGTTTTTGAACACCGTTTCATGCTCCTCCTATTTTTCTGACCGTTTCATGCACATCTCATTTTTGACACTTTTTGAAGCCTTTGATATTTTTCACACCTTTTTCAGGCTCTTCATGTTTTTCAACACCGCTTTATGATCCTCCTATTTTTCAGACCGTTTCATGCTCCTCATATATTTGACACCTTTTGAAGTACTTCATATTTTTCACACCTTTTCAGGCTCTTCATGTTTTTGAACACCGTTTCATGCTCCTCCTATTTTTCTGACCGTTTCATGCACATCTCATTTTTGACACTTTTTGAAGCCTTTGATATTTTTCACACCATTTTCAGGCTCTTCATGTTTTTGAACACCATTTCATGCTCCTCCTATTTTTCAGACCGTTTCATGCTCCTCTTATGTTTGACACCTTTTGAAGCTCTTCATATTTTTCACACCTTTTCACGCTCTTCATGTTTTTGAACACCGCTTCATGCTCCGCCTATTTTTCAGACCGTTTCATGCTCCTCATATTTTTGACACCTTTTGAAGCTCTTCATATTTTTCACACCCTTTCAGGCTCTTAATGTTTTTCAACACAACTTCATGCTCCTCCAATTTTTCAGACGTTTTCATGCTCCTCATATTTTTGACACCTTTAGAAACTCTTCATATCTTTCACACCTTTTCAGGCTCTTCATGTTTTGCCACACCGCTTCATGCTCCTCCTATTTTTCAGCCCGTTTCATGCTCCTCATGTATTTCACACCTTTTGAAGCTCTTCATATATTTCACACATTTTCAGGCTCTTCATTTTTTTCAACACCGCTTCATGCTCCTCCTATTTTTCAGACCGTTTCATGCTCCTCATATTTTTGACACCTTTTGAAGTTCTTCATATTTTTCACACATTTTCAGGCTCTTCATGTTTTTGAATACCGCTTCATACTCCTCCTACTTTTCAGACAGTTTCATGCTCTTCATATTTTTGATTTCTTTTGAAAGTCTGCATATTTTTCACACCTTTTTAGGCTCTTCATTTTTTTGAACACCACTTCATGCTCCTCCCATTTTTCAGACAGTTTCATGCTCATCTCATTTTTGACACCTTTTGAAGCTCTTCATATTTTTCACACCTTTTGAAGATCTTCATATTTTCACACGTTTTCAGGCTCTTCATGTTTTTCAACATCTTTTCATGCTCCTCCTATTTTTCAGACCGTTTCATGCTCCTCATGTATTTCACACCTTTTGAAGCTCTTCGTATTTTGCACACATTTTCAGGCTTTTCATGTTTTTCACAACCACTTCATGCTCCTCATATTTTTCAGACCTTTTCATTCACATTTCATTTTTGACTCCTTTTGAAGCTCTTCATATTTTTCACACCATTTTCAGGCTCTTCATGTTTTTCAACACCGCTTTATGATCCTCCTATTTTTCAGACCGTTTCATATTCCTCATATTTTTGACATTTTTTGAGGCTCTTCATATTTTTCACACCTTTTCAGGCTCTTCATGTTTTTGAACACCGTTTCATGCTCCTCCTATTTTTCAGACCGTTTCATGCTCATCTCATTTTTGACACCTTTTGAAGCTCTTCATATTTTTCAAACCTTTTGAAGCTCTTCATATTTTTCACACCTTTTCAGACTCTGCATGTTTTTGAACACCGCTTCATGCTCCTCCTATTTTTCAGATCGTTTCATGCTCCTCATGTATTTCACACCTTTTGAAGCTCTTCATATTTGTCACACCTTTTCAGGCTCTTCATGTTTTTCAACACCGCTTCATGCTCCTCCTATTTTTCAGACCGTTTCATGATCCTCATATTTTTCACACTTTTTGAAGCTCTTCATATTTTTCACACATTTTAAGGCTCTTCATGTTTTTCAACATCGCTTCATGCTCCTCCTATTTTTCAGACCGTTTCAAGCTTCTCATGTATTTCACACCTTTTGAAGCTCGTCATATTTTGCACACGTTTTCAGGCTCTTCATGTTTTTTCACAACCACTTCATGCTCCTCCTATTTTTCAGACCGTATCATGCTCCTCATATTTTTCACACCTTTTCAGGCTCTTCATTATTTTCAACACAACTTCATGCTCCTCCCATTTTTCAGACCGTTTTTTACTCATCTCATTTTTGACACCTTTTGAAGCTGTTCATATTTTTCACACCTTTTGAAGCTCTTCATGTTTTTGAACACCGTTTCATGCTCCTCCTATTTTTCAGACCGTTTCATGCTCCTCATATATTTCACAACTTTTGAAGCTCTTCATATATTTCACACCTTTTCAGGAACTTCATGTTTTTCAACACCTCTTCATGATCCTCCTATTTTTAAGACCGTTTCATATTCCTCATATTTTTGACACCTTTTTAGGCTCTTCATGTTTTTTACACCTTTTCAGGCTCTTCATGTTTTTCAACACCGCTTCATGCTCCTCCTATTTTTCAGACCGTGTCATGCTCCTCCTATTTTTGACACATTTTGAAGCTCTTCATATTTTTCACACCTTTTGAAGCTCTTCATATTTTTCAAACCTTTACAGGCTCTTCATGTATTTCAACACCGCTTCATGCTCCTCCTATTTTTCAGACCGTGTCTTTCTCCTCTTATTTTTGACAAATTTTGAAGCTCTTCATATTTTTCACACCTTTTGAAGCTCTTCATATTTTTCAAACCTTTACAGGCTCTTCATGTATTTCAACACCGCTTCATGCTCCTCCAATTTTTCAGAAAATTTCATGCTCGTCATATTTTTCAAACCTTTTAAAGCTCTTCATAATTTTCACACCTATTCATGCTCTTCATTTTTTACACACTGTTTCATGCTCCTCCTATTTTTCAGACCGTTTCATGCTCCTCATATTTTTCACACCTTTTGAAACTCTTCATATTTTTCACACTTTTTGAAGCTCTTCATATTTTTCACAGTTTTCAGGCTCTTCATGCTTCTGAACACCGCTTCATGCTCCACCTATTTTTCAGACCGTTTCATGCTCTTCATATTTTTCACACCTTTTCAGGCTCTTCATATTTTTGAACACCTCTTCATGCTACTCCTATTTTTGATACCTTTTCAAGCTCTTCATATTTTTCACACCTTTTCACGCTCTTCATGTTTTTCAACACGGCTTCATGCTACTCCTATTTTTGATGCCTTTTGAAGCTCCTCATATTCTTCAAACCATTTCATGCTCTTCTTTTTTTTCATCACCGCTTCATGCTCCTCCTATTTTTCAGACCGTTTCATGCTCCTCATATTTTGACACCTTTTAACCTGTTCATATTTTACACATTTTCAGGCTCTTCAAGTTTTTCAACACCGTTTCATGCTACTACTATTTTTGATATCTTTTGAAGCTCCTTATATTCATCAAACCATTTCATGCTCTTCTATTTTTTCATCACGGCTTCATGCTCCTCCTATTTTTCAGACCGTTTCATGCTCTTCCTATTTTGAGACCGTTTCATGCTCCTCATATTTTTCACACCTTTAGAAGCTCTTCGTATTTTTCTCACCTTTTCAGGCTCTTCATGTTTTTCAACACCGCTTCATGATCCTCCTATTTTTCTGACAGTTTCATGCTCCTCATATTTTTCATCCTTTTTGAAGCTCTTCATATTTTTCACACCTTTAGAAGCTCTTCGTATTTTTCTCACCTTTTCAGGCTCTTCATGTTTTTGAACACCACTTCATGCTCCTCCAATTTTCAGACCATTTCATGCTCCTCATATTTTTGACACGTTTTGAAGCTCCTCATATGTTTCACACATTTTGAAGGTCTTCATATATTTCACACCATTTCAGGATCTTCATGTGTTTCAACACCACTTCATGCTCCTCCTATTTTTCAGACCGTTTCATGCTCCTCATAATTTTGACACCTTTTGAAGCTCTTTATAATTTTCACACCTTTTCAAGCTCTTCATGTTTTTCAACACCACTTCATGCTCCTCCAATTTTTCAGGCCGTTTCATTGTCCTCATATATTTGACACCTTTAGAAGATCTTCATATTTTTCACACATTTTCAGGCTCTGCATGTTTTTCAACATCGCTTCATGCCCCTCCTATTTTTTAGACCGTTTCAGGCTCCTCATATTTTTGACACCTTTAGAAGCTCTTCATATTTTTCACACCTTTTCAGGCTCTTCATTTTTTTCAACACCTCTTCATGCTCCTCGTATTTTTCAACACCGCTTCATGCTCCTACTATTTTTCAGACCGTTTCATGCTGCTCATAATTTTGACACTTTTTGAAGCTCCTCATATTTTTCACACGTTTTGAAGGTGTTCATATATTTCACACCATTTCAGGCTCTTCATGTTTTTCAACACCACTTCATGCACCTCCTATTTTTCAGACCGTTTCATGCTCATCTAATTTTTGACAACTTTTGAAGCTCTTCATATTTTTCACACCTTTTCAGGCTCTTCATTTTTTTCAACACCTCTTCATGCTCCTCGTATTTTTCAACACTGCTTCATGCTCCTCCTATTTTTCAGACCGTTTCATGCTCCTCATAATTTTGACACTTTTTGAAGCTCCTTATATTTTTCACACGTTTTGAAGGTGTTCATATATTTCACACCATTTCAGGCTCTTCATGTTTTTCAACACCACTTCATGCACCTCCTATTTTTCAGACCGTTTCATGCTCATCTAATTTTTGACAACTTTTGAAGCTCTTCATATTTTTCACACCTTTTCAGGCTCTTCATTTTTTTCAACACCTCTTCATGCTCCTCGTATTTTTCAACACTGCTTCATGCTCCTCCTATTTTTCAGACCGTTTCATGCTCCTCATAATTTTGACACTTTTTGAAGCTCCTCATATTTTTCACACGTTTTGAAGGTCTTCATATATTTCACACCATTTCAGGCTCTTCATGTTTTTCAACACCACTTCATGCTCCTCCTATTTTTCAGACCGTTTCATGCTCATCTAATTTTTGACAACTTTTGAAGCTCTTCATATTTTTCACATTTTTGAAGCTCTTCATATTTCTCACACCTTTTCAGGCTCTTCATGTTTTTCAACACTGATTCATGCTCCTTCTATTTTTCAGACCGTTTCATGCTCATCTCTTTTTTGACACATTTTGAAGCTGTTCATACTTTTCACACCTTTTCAGGATCTTCATGTTTTTGATCACCGCTTCATGATCCTCCTATTTTTCAAACCATTTCATGCTCTTCATATTTTTGACAACTTTTGAAGCTCTTCATTTTTTTCACACCTTTTCAGGCTCTTCATGTTTTTCCACACCACTTCATGCTTCCCCTAATTTTCAGACCGTTTCATGCTCCTCATGTATTTCACACGTTTTGAAGCTCTTCATATTTTTCACACCTTTCAGGCTCTTCATGTTTTTCAACACCGTTTCATGCTGCTTCTATTTTTCAGACCGTTTCATGGTCCTCATATTTTTCACACCTTTTGAAGCTCTTCATATTTTTCACACCTTTTCAGGCTCTTCATGTTTTTGAACACATCTTCATGCTCCTCCTATTTTTCACACCGTTTCATGCTCCTCATATTTTGACACATTTTGAAGCTCTTTATATTTTTCACAACTTTTCAGGCTCTTCATGTTTTTCAACACCGTTTCATGATCCTCCTATTGTTCAGACCGTTTCATGCTCATCTCATTTTTGACACCTCTTGAAGCTTTTCATATTTTTCACAACTTTTTAAGCTCTTCATGTTTTTGAAAACCGCTTCATGCTCCTCCTATTTTTCAGAGAGTTTCATGCTCCTCTTGTATTTCACACGATTTGAAGCTCTTCATATTTTTCACACCTTTTCAGGCTCTTCAAATTTTTCACACCTTTTCAGGCTCTTCAAATTTTTCACACCTTTTCAGTCTCTTCAAATGTTTCACACCTTTTCAGGCTCTTCAAATTTTTCACACCTTTTCAGGCTCTTCATATTTTTCACACCTTTTCAGGCTCTTCAAATTTTTCACACCTTTTCAGGCTCTTCAAATTTTTCCACACCACTTCATGCTTCTCCTATATTTCAGCCCGTTTCAAACTCCTCATGTATTTCACACCTTTTGAAGCTCTTCATATTTTTCACACCTTTTCAGGCTCTTCATGTTTTTGATCACTGTTTCATGCTCCTCCTATTTTTCAGACAATTTCATGCTCATCTCAATTTTGACACCTTTTGAAGCTCTTCATATATTTCACACCTTTTCAAGCTCTTCATATTTTTCACACCTTTTCAGGCTCTTCATGTTTTTCAACACCGCTTTATGCTTCTCCTATTTTTCAGACCGTTACATGCTCCTCATATTTTTGACACCTTTAGAAGTTCTTCATATTTTTCACACCTTTTCAGGCTCTTCATATTTTTCAACACCGCTTCATGCGCCTCCTATTTTTCAGACCGTTTCAAGGTCCTCATATTTTTGACACCTTTTGAAGCTTTTCATATTTTTCACACCTTTTCAGGGTCTTCATTTTTTTAAACAGTACTTCTTGCTCCTCCAATTTTTCAGACCGTTTCATGCTCATCTAATTTTTGACACCTTTTGAAGCTATGCATATTTTTCACAACTTTTCAGGCTCTTCATGTTTTTCAACACTACTGCATGCTCCTCGTATTTTTAAGACCGTTTCATGCTCCTCATATTTTTGACACCTTTAGAAGCTCTTCATATTTTTCACACCTTTTCAGGCTCTTCATGTTTTTCAACACCGCTTCATGCTCCTCTTCTTTTTCAGACCGTTTCAGGCTCCTCATATTTTTGACACCTTTTTAAGCTCTTCATGTTTTTCACACATTTTCAGGCTCTTCATGTATTTCAACACCGCTTCATGCTCCTCCTATTTTTCAGAACGTTTCATGCTCCTCATATTTTGGACACCTTTTGAAGCTCTTCATATTTTTCTCACCCTTTGAAGCTCTTCATATTTTTCATATTTTTGAAGCTCTTCATATTTTCACAACTTTTCAGGCTCTTCATGTTTTTGAACACCACTTCATGCTCCTTCTATTTTTCAGAGAGTTTCATGCTCCTCATGTATTTCACACCTTTTGAAGCTTTTCATATTTTTCACACTTTTTCAGGCTCTTCATGTTTTTCAACACCACTTCATTCTTCTCCTATTTTTCAGCCCGTTTCATGCTCCTCATGTCTTTCACACCTTTTGAAGCTCTTCACATTTTTCACACCTTTTCAGGCTCTTCATGTTTTTGATCACCATTTCATGATCCTCCCATTTTTCAGACCGTTTCATGCTCCTCATATTTTTGACACCTTTTGAAGCTCTTCATATTTTTCACACCTTTTCAGACTCTTCATGTTTTTGAACACCGCTTCATGCTCCTCCTATTATTCAGACAGTTTCATGCTTCTCATATTTTTGACACCTTTTGAAGCTCTTCATATTTTTCACACCCTTTCAGGCTCTTAATGTTTTTCAACACCACTTCATGCTCCTCCTATTTTTCATAAATTTTCCTGCTCCTCATATTTTTGACACCTTTTGAAGCTCTTCATATTGTTCACACCTTTTCAGGCTCTTCATGTTTTTGAACACCGTTTCATGTTCCTCGTATTTTTCAGGCCATTTCATGCTCGTCATGTATTTCACACTTTTGAAGCTATTCATATTTTTCACACCTTTTCAGGATCTTCATGTTTTTCAACACCACTTCATGCTTCTCCTATTTTTCAGCCCGTTTCATGCTCCTCATATTTTTGACACATTTTGAAGCTCTTCATCTTTTTCACACCTTTTCAGGCTCTTCATGTTTTTGAACACCGTTTCATGCTCCTCCGATTTTTCAGACCCTTTCATGCTCCTCATATTTTTGACCACTTTTGAAGCTCTTCATATTTTTCATACGTTTTCAGGATCTTCATATTTTTCAACACCGCTTCATGCTCCTCCTATTTTTCAGACCGTATCATGCTCCTCATATGTTTCACACCTTTTTAAGGCTCTTCATATTTTTCAACAACACTTCATGCTCCTCCCATGTTTCAGACCGTTTCATGCTCCTCATATTTTTGACACAGTTTGAAGCTCTTCACATTGTTCACACCTTTTGAGGCTCTTCATGTTTTTGAAAACAGTTTCTTGCTCCTGATATTTTTCAGACCGTTTCACCCTCTATATATTTGACACCTTTTTGAAGCTCTTCATATTTTTCACACCTTTTGAGGCTCTTCATGTTTTTGAAAACAGTTTCTTGCTCCTCATATTTTTCAGACCGTTTCACCCTCTATATATTTGACACCTTTTTGAAGCTCTTCATATTTTTCACACCTTTTGAGGCTCTTCATGTTTTTGAAAACAGTTTCTTGCTCCTCATATTTTTCAGACCGTTTCACCCTCTATATATTTGACACCTTTTTGAAGCTCTTCATATTTTTCACACCTTTTCAGGCTCTTCATGTTTTTCAACAATGCTTCATGCTCCTCCTATTTTTCAGACCGTTTCATGCTCCTCATATGTTTCACACCTTTTGAAGCTCTTCATATTTTTTTAACACCTTTTCACGCTCCTCCTATATTTCAGACCGTTTCAAGCTCCTCATATTTTTGACACTTTTTGTAGCTCTTCATATTTTTCACACCTTTTCAGGGTCTTCATGTTTTTCTACACCACTTCATGCTCCTCCTATTTTTCAGACCGTTTTATTCTACTCATATGTTTCACAACTTTTTCAAGATCTTCATGTTTTTCAACACCACTTCATGCTCCTCCTAATTATCAGACCGTTTCATTCTCCTCATATTTTTGACACCATTTGAAGCTTTTCATATTTTTCACACCTTTTCAGGCTCTTCATGTTTTTTAACAACTTTTCATGCTCCTGCTATATTTCAGACCGTTTCATGCTCCTTATATTTTTGACACCTTTTGAAGCTCTTCATATTTTTCACACGTTTTCATGCTCTTCATATTTTTTAACACCGCTTCATGCTCCTCCTATTTATCAGACCGTATCATGCTCCTCATATGTTTCACACCTTTTTCAGGCTCTTCATGTTTTTCAACAACACTTCATGCTCCTCCTATGTTTCAGACCATTTCATGCTCCTCATATTTTTGACATAGTTTGAAGCTCTTCACATTGTTCACACCTTTTGATGCTCTTCATGTTTTTGAAAACAGTTTCTTGCTCCTCATATTTTTCAGACCGTTTCACCCTCTATATATTTGACACCTTTTTGAAGCTCTTCATATTTTTCACACCTTTTCAGGCTCTTCATGTTTTTCAACACCCCTTCATGCTCCTCCTATTTTTCAGACCGTTTCATGCTCCTCATATTTTTACACCTTTTGAAGGTCTTCATTTTTTTCACACCTTTTCTGGCTCTTCATGTTTTTGAACACAGCTTCATGCTCCTCCTATTCTTCAGACCGTTTCATGCTCCTCATATTTTTGACAACTTTGGAAGCTCTTCATATTTTTCACACCTTTTCAGGCTCTTCATGTTTTCAACACCGTTGCATGATCCTCCTATTTTTCAGACCGTTTCATGCTCCTCATATACGTGACACATTTTTAAGCTCTTCATATATTTCACACATTTTCAGGCTATTCATGTTTTTCAACACCGCTTCATGTTCCTTGTATTTTTAAGACCGTTTCATGCTCCTCATATTTTTGACACCTTTTTAACCTCTTCATATTTCTCACACATTTTCAGGCTCTTCATGTTTTTCAACAACGCTTCATGCACCTCCTATTTTTCAGACCGTTTCATGCTCATCTCATTTTTGACACCTTTTGAAGCTTTTAATATTTTTCACACCTTTTCAGGCTCTTCATGATTTTGAACACCGCTTCATGCTAATCCTATTTTTCAAACCATATCATGCTCCTCATATTTTTCACACCATTTTAAGCTCTTCATATTTTTCACACCTTTTCAGGCTCTTCATGTTTTTGAACACCGCTTCATGCTCCTCCTATTTTTCAGACCATTTCATGCTCCTCATATTTCACACCTTTTGAAGCTCTTCATATTTTTCACACCTTTTCAGGCTCTTCATGTTTTTAACACCGCTTCATGCTAATCCCATTTTTCAAACCATATCATGCTCCTCATATTTTTCACAACTTTTTAAGCTCTTCATATTTTTCACACCTTTTCAGGCTCTTCATGTTTTTGAACACTACTTCATGCTCCTTCTATTTTTCAGAGAGTTTCATGCTCCTCATGTATTACACACCTTTTGAAGCTCTTCATATTTTTCACACCTTTACAGGCTCTTCATGTTTTTCCACACCACTTCATGCTGCTCCTATGTTTCAGCTCGTTTCATGCTCCTCATGAATTTCACACCTTTTGAAGCTCTTCATATTTTTCACACCTTTTCAGGCTCTTCATGTTTTTGATCACCGTTTCATGCTCCTCCTATTTTTCAGACCGTTTCATGCTCCTCATATTTTTGACACCTTTTGAAGCTCTTCATATTTTTCACACCTTTTCAGGCTCTTCATGTTTTTCAACACCGCTTCTTGCTCCTCCTATTTTTCAGACCGTTTCATGATCCTCATATTTTTCACACTTTTTGAAGCTCTTCATATTTTTCACACATTTTAAGGCTCTTCATGTTTTTCAACATCGCTTCATGCTCCTCCTATTTTTCAGACCGTTTCAAGCTTCTCATGTATTTCACACCTTTTGAAGCTCGTCATATTTTGCACACGTTTTCAGGCTCTTCATGTTTTTTCACAACCACTTCATGCTCCTCCTATTTTTCAGACCGTATCATGCTCCTCATATTTTTCACACCTTTTCAGGCTCTTCATTATTTTCAACACAACTTCATGCTCCTCCCATTTTTCAGACCGTTTTTTACTCATCTCATTTTTGACACCTTTTGAAGCTGTTCATATTTTTCACACCTTTTGAAGCTCTTCATGTTTTTGAACACCGTTTCATGCTCCTCCTATTTTTCAGACCGTTTCATGCTCCTCATATATTTCACAACTTTTGAAGCTCTTCATATATTTCACACCTTTTCAGGAACTTCATGTTTTTCAACACCTCTTCATGATCCTCCTATTTTTAAGACCGTTTCATATTCCTCATATTTTTGACACCTTTTTAGGCTCTTCATGTTTTTTACACCTTTTCAGGCTCTTCATGTTTTTCAACACCGCTTCATGCTCCTCCTATTTTTCAGACCGTGTCATGCTCCTCCTATTTTTGACACATTTTGAAGCTCTTCATATTTTTCACACCTTTTGAAGCTCTTCATATTTTTCAATCCTTTACAGGCTCTTCATGTATTTCAACACCGCTTCATGCTCCTCCTATTTTTCAGACCGTGTCTTTCTCCTCTTATTTTTGACAAATTTTGAAGCTCTTCATATTTTTCACACCTTTTGAAGCTCTTCATATTTTTCAAACCTTTACAGGCTCTTCATGTATTTCAACACCGCTTCATGCTCCTCCAATTTTTCAGAAAATTTCATGCTCGTCATATTTTTCAAACCTTTTAAAGCTCTTCATAATTTTCACACCTATTCATGCTCTTCATTTTTTACACACTGTTTCATGCTCCTCCTATTTTTCAGACCGTTTCATGCTCCTCATATTTTTCACACCTTTTGAAACTCTTCATATTTTTCACACTTTTTGAAGCTCTTCATATTTTTCACAGTTTTCAGGCTCTTCATGCTTCTGAACACCGCTTCATGCTCCACCTATTTTTCAGACCGTTTCATGCTCTTCATATTTTTCACACCTTTTCAGGCTCTTCATATTTTTGAACACCTCTTCATGCTACTCCTATTTTTGATACCTTTTGAAGCTCTTCATATTTTTCACACCTTTTCACGCTCTTCATGTTTTTCAACACGGCTTCATGCTACTCCTATTTTTGATACCTTTTGAAGCTCCTCATATTCTTCAAACCATTTCATGCTCTTCTTTTTTTTCATCACCGCTTCATGCTCCTCCTATTTTTCAGACCGTTTCATGCTCCTCATATTTTGACACCTTTTAACCTGTTCATATTTTACACATTTTCAGGCTCTTCAAGTTTTTCAACACCGTTTCATGCTACTACTATTTTTGATACCTTTTGAAGCTCCTTATATTCTTCAAACCATTTCATGCTCTTCTATTTTTTCATCACCGCTTCATGCTCCTCCTATTTTTCAGACCGTTTCATGCTCTTCCTATTTTGAGACCGTTTCATGCTCCTCATATTTTTCACACCTTTAGAAGCTCTTCGTATTTTTCTCACCTTTTCAGGCTCTTCATGTTTTTCAACACCGCTTCATGATCCTCCTATTTTTCTGACAGTTTCATGCTCCTCATATTTTTCATCCTTTTTGAAGCTCTTCATATTTTTCACACCTTTAGAAGCTCTTCGTATTTTTCTCACCTTTTCAGGCTCTTCATGTTTTTGAACACCACTTCATGCTCCTCCAATTTTCAGACCATTTCATGCTCCTCATATTTTTGACACGTTTTGAAGCTCCTCATATGTTTCACACATTTTGAAGGTCTTCATATATTTCACACCATTTCAGGATCTTCATGTGTTTCAACACCACTTCATGCTCCTCCTATTTTTCAGACCGTTTCATGCTCCTCATAATTTTGACACCTTTTGAAGCTCTTTATAATTTTCACACCTTTTCAAGCTCTTCATGTTTTTCAACACCACTTCATGCTCCTCCAATTTTTCAGGCCGTTTCATTGTCCTCATATATTTGACACCTTTAGAAGATCTTCATATTTTTCACACATTTTCAGGCTCTGCATGTTTTTCAACATCGCTTCATGCCCCTCCTATTTTTTAGACCGTTTCAGGCTCCTCATATTTTTGACACCTTTAGAAGCTCTTCATATTTTTCACACCTTTTCAGGCTCTTCATTTTTTTCAACACCGCTTCATGCTCCTCCTATTTTTCAGACCGTTTCATGCTCCTCATAATTTTGACACTTTTTGAAGCTCCTCATATTTTTCACACGTTTTGAAGGTGTTCATATATTTCACACCATTTCAGGCTCTTCATGTTTTTCAACACCACTTCATGCTCCTCCAATTTTTCAGTCCGTTTCATGCTCATCTAATTTTTGACAACTTTTGAAGCTCTTCATATGTTTCACACCTTTTCAGGCTCTTCATTTTTTTCAACACCTCTTCATGCTCCTCGTATTTTTCAACACCGCTTCATGCTCCTACTATTTTTCAGACCGTTTCATGCTGCTCATAATTTTGACAGTTTTTGAAGCTCCTCATATTTTTCACACGTTTTGAAGGTGTTCATATATTTCACACCATTTCAGGCTCTTCATGTTTTTCAACACCACTTCATGCACCTCCTATTTTTTAGACCGTTTCATGCTCATCTAATTTTTGACAACTTTTGAAGCTCTTCATATTTTTCACACCTTTTCAGGCTCTTCATTTTTTTCAACACCTCTTCATGCTCCTCGTATTTTTCAACACTGCTTCATGCTCCTCCTATTTTTCAGACCGTTTCATGCTCCTCATAACTTTGACACTTTTTGAAGCTCCTCATATTTTTCACACGTTTTGAAGGTCTTCATATATTTCACACCATTTCAGGCTCTTCATGTTTTTCAACACCACTTCATGCTCCTCCTATTTTTCAGACCGTTTCATGCTCATCTAATTTTTGACAACTTTTGAAGCTCTTCATATTTTTCACATTTTTGAAGCTCTTCATATTTCTCACACCTTTTCAGGCTCTTCATGTTTTTCAAAACTGATTCATGCTCCTCCTATTTTTCAGACCGTTTCATGCTCCTCATAATTTTGACACTTTTTGAAGCTCCTCATATTTTTCACACGTTTTGAAGGTGTTCATATATTTCACACCATTTCAGGCTCTTCATGTTTTTCAACACCACTTCATGCACCTCCTATTTTTCAGACCGTTTCATGCTCATCTAATTTTTGACAACTTTTGAAGCTCTTCATATTTTTCACACCTTTTCAGGCTCTTCATTTTTTTCAACACCTCTTCATGCTCCTCGTATTTTTCAACACTGCTTCATGCTCCTCCTATTTTTCAGACCGTTTCATGCTCCTCATAATTTTGACACTTTTTGAAGCTCCTCATATTTTTCACACGTTTTGAAGGTCTTCATATATTTCACACCATTTCAGGCTCTTCATGTTTTTCAACACCACTTCATGCTCCTCCTATTTTTCAGACCGTTTCATGCTCATCTAATTTTTGACAACTTTTGAAGCTCTTCATATTTTTCACATTTTTGAAGCTCTTGATATTTCTCACACCTTTTCAGGCTCTTCATGTTTTTCAACACTGATTCATGCTCCTCCTATTTTTCAGACCGTTTCATGCTCATCTCTTTTTTGACACCTTTTGAAGCTGTTCATACTTTTCACACCTTTTCAGGATCTTCATGTTTTTGATCACCGCTTCATGATCCTCCTATTTTTCAAACCATTTCATGCTCTTCATATTTTTGACAACTTTTGAAGCTCTTCATTTTTTTCACACCTTTTCAGGCTCTTCATGTTTTTCCACACCACTTCATGCTTCCCCTAATTTTCAGACCGTTTCATGCTCCTCATGTATTTCACACGTTTTGAAGCTCTTCATATTTTTCACACCTTTCAGGCTCTTCATGTTTTTCAACACCGTTTCATGCTGCTTCTATTTTTCAGACCGTTTCATGGTCCTCATATTTTTCACACCTTTTGAAGCTCTTCATATTTTTCACACCTTTTCAGGCTCTTCATGTTTTTGAACACATCTTCATGCTCCTCCTATTTTTCACACCGTTTCATGCTCCTCATATTTTGACACATTTTGAAGCTCTTTATATTTTTCACAACTTTTCAGGCTCTTCATGTTTTTCAACACCGTTTCATGATCCTCCTATTGTTCAGACCGTTTCATGCTCATCTCATTTTTGACACCTCTTGAAGCTTTTCATATTTTTCACAACTTTTTAAGCTCTTCATGTTTTTGAAAACCGCTTCATGCTCCTCCTATTTTTCAGAGAGTTTCATGCTCCTCTTGTATTTCACACGATTTGAAGCTCTTCATATTTTTCACACCTTTTCAGGCTCTTCAAATTTTTCACACCTTTTCAGGCTCTTCAAATTTTTCACACCTTTTCAGGCTCTTCAAATGTTTCACACCTTTTCAGGCTCTTCAAATTTTTCACACCTTTTCAGGCTCTTCATATTTTTCACACCTTTTCAGGCTCTTCAAATTTTTCACACCTTTTCAGGCTCTTCAAATTTTTCCACACCACTTCATGCTTCTCCTATATTTCAGCCCGTTTCAAACTCCTCATGTATTTCACACCTTTTGAAGCTCTTCATATTTTTCACACCTTTTCAGGCTCTTCATGTTTTTGATCACCGTTTCATGCTCCTCCTATTTTTCAGACAATTTCATGCTCATCTCAATTTTGACACCTTTTGAAGCTCTTCATATATTTCACACCTTTTCAAGCTCTTCATATTTTTCACACCTTTTCAGGCTCTTCATGTTTTTCAACACCGCTTTATGCTTCTCCTATTTTTCAGACCGTTACATGCTCCTCATATTTTTGACACCTTTAGAAGTTCTTCATATTTTTCACACCTTTTCAGGCTCTTCATATTTTTCAACACCGCTTCATGCGCCTCCTATTTTTCAGACCGTTTCAAGGTCCTCATATTTTTGACACCTTTTGAAGCTTTTCATATTTTTCACACCTTTTCAGGGTCTTCATTTTTTTAAACAGTACTTCTTGCTCCTCCAATTTTTCAGACCGTTTCATGCTCATCTAATTTTTGACACCTTTTGAAGCTATGCATATTTTTCACAACTTTTCAGGCTCTTCATGTTTTTCAACACCACTGCATGCTCCTCGTATTTTTAAGACCGTTTCATGCTCCTCATATTTTTGACACCTTTAGAAGCTCTTCATATTTTTCACACCTTTTCAGGCTCTTCATGTTTTTCAACACCGCTTCATGCTCCTCTTCTTTTTCAGACCGTTTCAGGCTCCTCATATTTTTGACACCTTTTTAAGCTCTTCATGTTTTTCACACATTTTCAGGCTCTTCATGTATTTCAACACCGCTTCATGCTCCTCCTATTTTTCAGAACGTTTCATGCTCCTCATATTTTGGACACCTTTTGAAGCTCTTCATATTTTTCTCACCCTTTGAAGCTCTTCATATTTTTCATATTTTTGAAGCTCTTCATATTTTCACAACTTTTCAGGCTCTTCATGTTTTTGAACACCACTTCATGCTCCTTCTATTTTTCAGAGAGTTTCATGCTCCTCATGTATTTCACACCTTTTGAAGCTTTTCATATTTTTCACACTTTTTCAGGCTCTTCATGTTTTTCAACACCACTTCATTCTTCTCCTATTTTTCAGCCCGTTTCATGCTCCTCATGTCTTTCACACCTTTTGAAGCTCTTCACATTTTTCACACCTTTTCAGGCTCTTCATGTTTTTGATCACCATTTCATGATCCTCCCATTTTTCAGACCGTTTCATGCTCCTCATATTTTTGACACCTTTTGAAGCTCTTCATATTTTTCACACCTTTTCAGACTCTTCATGTTTTTGAACACCGCTTCATGCTCCTCCTATTATTCAGACAGTTTCATGCTTCTCATATTTTTGACACCTTTTGAAGCTCTTCATATTTTTCACACCCTTTCAGGCTCTTAATGTTTTTCAACACCACTTCATGCTCCTCCTATTTTTCATACATTTTCCTGCTCCTCATATTTTTGACACCTTTTGAAGCTCTTCATATTGTTCACACCTTTTCAGGCTCTTCATGTTTTTGAACACCGTTTCATGTTCCTCGTATTTTTCAGGCCATTTCATGCTCGTCATGTATTTCACACTTTTGAAGCTATTCATATTTTTCACACCTTTTCAGGATCTTCATGTTTTTCAACACCACTTCATGCTTCTCCTATTTTTCAGCCCGTTTCATGCTCCTCATATTTTTGACACCTTTTGAAGCTCTTCATCTTTTTCACACCTTTTCAGGCTCTTCATGTTTTTGAACACCGTTTCATGCTCCTCCGATTTTTCAGACCCTTTCATGCTCCTCATATTTTTGACCACTTTTGAAGCTCTTCATATTTTTCATACGTTTTCAGGCTCTTCATATTTTTCAACACCGCTTCATGCTCCTCCTATTTTTCAGACCGTATCATGCTCCTCATATGTTTCACACCTTTTTAAGGCTCTTCATATTTTTCAACAACACTTCATGCTCCTCCCATGTTTCAGACCGTTTCATGCTCCTCATATTTTTGACACAGTTTGAAGCTCTTCACATTGTTCACACCTTTTGAGGCTCTTCATGTTTTTGAAAACAGTTTCTTGCTCCTCATATTTTTCAGACCGTTTCACCCTCTATATATTTGACACCTTTTTGAAGCTCTTCATATTTTTCACACCTTTTGAGGCTCTTCATGTTTTTGAAAACAGTTTCTTGCTCCTCATATTTTTCAGACCGTTTCACCCTCTATATATTTGACACCTTTTTAAAGCTCTTCATATTTTTCACACCTTTTGAGGCTCTTCATGTTTTTGAAAACAGTTTCTTGCTCCTCATATTTTTCAGACCGTTTCACCCTCTATATATTTGACACCTTTTTGAAGCTCTTCATATTTTTCACACCTTTTCAGGCTCTTCATGTTTTTCAACAATGCTTCATGCTCCTCCTATTTTTCAGACCGTTTCATGCTCCTCATATGTTTCACACCTTTTGAAGCTCTTCATATTTTTTTAACACCTTTTCACGCTCCTCCTATATTTCAGACCGTTTCAAGCTCCTCATATTTTTGACACTTTTTGTAGCTCTTCATATTTTTCACACCTTTTCAGGGTCTTCATGTTTTTCTACACCACTTCATGCTCCTCCTATTTTTCAGACCGTTTTATTCTACTCATATGTTTCACAACTTTTTCAAGATCTTCATGTTTTTCAACACCACTTCATGCTCCTCCTAATTATCAGACCGTTTCATTCTCCTCATATTTTTGACACCATTTGAAGCTTTTCATATTTTTCACACCTTTTCAGGCTCTTCATGTTTTTTAACAACTTTTCATGCTCCTGCTATATTTCAGACCGTTTCATGCTCCTTATATTTTTGACACCTTTTGAAGCTCTTCATATTTTTCACACGTTTTCATGCTCTTCATATTTTTTAACACCGCTTCATGCTCCTCCTATTTATCAGACCGTATCATGCTCCTCATATGTTTCACACCTTTTTCAGGCTCTTCATGTTTTTCAACAACACTTCATGCTCCTCCTATGTTTCAGACCATTTCATGCTCCTCATATTTTTGACATAGTTTGAAGCTCTTCACATTGTTCACACCTTTTGATGCTCTTCATGTTTTTGAAAACAGTTTCTTGCTCCTCATATTTTTCAGACCGTTTCACCCTCTATATATTTGACACCTTTTTGAAGCTCTTCATATTTTTCACACCTTTTCAGGCTCTTCATGTTTTTCAACACCCCTTCATGCTCCTCCTATTTTTCAGACCGTTTCATGCTCCTCATATTTTTACACCTTTTGAAGGTCTTCATTTTTTTCACACCTTTTCTGGCTCTTCATGTTTTTGAACACAGCTTCATGCTCCTCCTATTCTTCAGACCGTTTCATGCTCCTCATATTTTTGACAACTTTGGAAGCTCTTCATATTTTTCACACCTTTTCAGGCTCTTCATGTTTTCAACACCGTTGCATGATCCTCCTATTTTTCAGACCGTTTCATGCTCCTCATATACGTGACACATTTTTAAGCTCTTCATATATTTCACACATTTTCAGGCTATTCATGTTTTTCAACACCGCTTCATGCTCCTTGTATTTTTAAGACCGTTTCATGCTCCTCATATTTTTGACACCTTTTTAACCTCTTCATATTTCTCACACATTTTCAGGCTCTTCATGTTTTTCAACAACGCTTCATGCACCTCCTATTTTTCAGACCGTTTCATGCTCATCTCATTTTTGACACCTTTTGAAGCTTTTAATATTTTTCACACCTTTTCAGGCTCTTCATGATTTTGAACACCGCTTCATGCTAATCCTATTTTTCAAACCATATCATGCTCCTCATATTTTTCACACCATTTTAAGCTCTTCATATTTTTCACACCTTTTCAGGCTCTTCATGTTTTTGAACACCGCTTCATGCTCCTCCTATTTTTCAGACCGTTTCATGCTCCTCATATTTCACACCTTTTGAAGCTCTTCATATTTTTCACACCTTTTCAGGCTCTTCATGTTTTTGAACACCGCTTCATGCTAATCCCATTTTTCAAACCATATCATGCTCCTCATATTTTTCACAACTTTTTAAGCTCTTCATATTTTTCACACCTTTTCAGGCTCTTCATGTTTTTGAACACTACTTCATGCTCCTTCTATTTTTCAGAGAGTTTCATGCTCCTCATGTATTACACACCTTTTGAAGCTCTTCATATTTTTCACACCTTTACAGGCTCTTCATGTTTTTCCACACCACTTCATGCTGCTCCTATGTTTCAGCTCGTTTCATGCTCCTCATGAATTTCACACCTTTTGAAGCTCTTCATATTTTTCACACCTTTTCAGGCTCTTCATGTTTTTGATCACCGTTTCATGCTCCTCCTATTTTTCAGACCGTTTCATGCTCCTCATATTTTTGACACCTTTTGAAGCTCTTCATATTTTTCACACCTTTTCAGGCTCTTCATATTTTTGAACACCGCCTCATGCTCCTCCTATTTTTCAGACCTTTTAATGCTCCTCATATTTTTGACACATTTTGAAGCTCTTCATATTTTTCACACCTTTTCAGGCTCTTCATGTTATTGAACACCGCCTCATGCTCCTCCTATTTTTCAGACCGTTTCATGCTCCTCATATTTTTGACACATTTTGAAGCTCTTCATATTTTTCACACCTTTTGAAGCTCTTCAGGTTTTTCAACACCACTTCATGCTCCTCCTATTTTTCAGACCGTTTCATGCTCCTCATATTTTTGACACATTTTGAAGCTCTTCATATTTTTCACACATTTTCAGGCTCTTCATGTTATTGAACACCACTTCATGCTCCGCCTATTTTTCAGACCGTTTCATGCTCCTCATATTTTTGACACCTTTTGAAGGTCTTCATTTTTTTCACACTTTTTCAGGCTCTTCATGTTTTGAACACAACTTCATGCTCCTCCTATTTTTCAGACCGTTTCATACTCCTCATATTTTTCACACCTTTTGAAGCTCTTCATATTTTTCACACATTTTCAGGCTCTTCATGTTTTTGAACACAGCTTCATGCTCCTCCTATTTTTCAGAACGTTTCATGCTCCTCATATTTTTGACAACTTTGGAAGCTCTTCATATTTTTTACAACTTTTCAGGCTCTTCAAGTTGTTCAACACCGTTGCATGATCCTCCTATTTTTCAGACCGTTTCATGCTCCTCATATACTTGACACATTTTTAAGCTCTTCATATATTTCACACATTTTCAGGCTATTCATGTTTTTCAACACCGCTTCATGCTCCTTGTATTTGTAAGACCGTTTCATGCTCCTCATACTTTTGACACCTTTTTAAGCTCTTCATATTTCTCACACATTTTCAGGCTCTTCATGTTTTTCAACAACGCTTCATGCACCTCCTATTTTTCAGACCGTTTCATGCTCATCTCATTTTTGACACCTTTTGAAGCTTTTCATATTTTTCACACCTTTTCAGGCTCTTCATGTTTTTGAACACTACTTCATGCTCCTAATATTTTTTAAGAGAGTTTCATGCTCCTCATGTATTACACACCTTTTGAAGCTCTTCATATTTTTCACACTTTAACAGGCTCTTCACGTTTTTCCACACCACTTCATGCTACTCCTATTTTTCAGTTCGTTTCATGCTCCTCATGAATTTCACACCTTTTGAAGCTCTTCATATTTTTCACACGTTTTCAGGCTCTTCATGTTTTTCAACACCACTTCATGCTCCTCCTATTTTTCAGACCGTTTCATGCTCCTCATATTTTTACACCTTTTGAATTTCTTCATTTTTTTCACACCTTTTCAGGCTCTTCATGTTTTTGAACACAACTTCATGCTCCTCCTATTTTTCAGCCCGTTTCATACTCCTCATATTTTTCACACCTTTTGAAGCTCTTCATATTTTTCCCACCTTTTCAGGCTCTTCATGTTTTTGAACACAGCTTCATGCTCCTCCTATTTTTCAGACCGTTTCATGCTCCTCATATTTTTGACAGCTTTGGAAGCTCTTCATATTTTTCACACCTTTTCAGACTCTTCATGTTTTTCAACATCGTTGCATGATCCTATTTTTCAGACCGTTTCATGCTCCTCATATACTTGACACATTTTTAAGCTCTTCATATATTTCACACATTTTCAGGCTATTCATGTTTTTCAACACCGCTTCATGCTCCTCATATTTTTGACACCTTTTGAAGCTCTTCATATTTTTCACACATTTTCTGGCTCTTCATGTTTTTCAACAACTCTTCATGCACCTCCAATTTTTCAGACCGTTTCATGCTCATCTCATTTTTGACACTTTTTGAAGCTCTTCATATTTTTCACACCTTTTCAGGCTCTTCATGTTTTTGAACACCGCTTCATGCTCCTCCTATTTTTAAGACCGTTTCATGCTCCTCATATTTTTGACACATTTTGAAGCTCTTCATATTTTTCACACCTTGTCAGGCTCTTCATGTTTTTGAACACCACTTCATGCTCCTCCTATTTTTCAGACCGTTTCATGCTCTTCATATTTTTCACACCTTTTTAAGCTCTTCATATTTTTCACACCTTGTCAGGCTCTTCATGTTTTTGAACACTACTTCATGCTCCTTCTATTTTTCAGAGAGTTTCATGCTCCTCATGTATTACACACCTTTTGAAGCTCTTCATATTTTTCACACCTTTACAGGCTCTTCATGTTTTTCCACACCACTTCATGCTTCTCCTATTTTTCAGCTCATTTCATGCTCCTCATGAATTTCACACCTTTTGAAGCTCTTCATATTTTTCACACTTTTTCAGGCTCTTCATGTATTTGATCACCGTTTCATGCTCCTCCTATTTTTCAGACCGTTTCATGCTCCTCATATTTTTGACACCTTTTGAAGCTCTTCATATTTTTCACACCTTTTCAGGCTCTTCATGTTTTTGAACACCGCCTCATGCTCCTCCTATTTTTCAGACCATTTCATGCTCCTCATATTTTTGACACATTTTGAAGCTCTTCATATTTTTCACACCTTTTCAGGCTCTTCATGTTTTTGGACACCACTTCATTCTCCTCCTGTTTTTCAGACCGTTTCCTGCTCTTCAAATTTTTACACCTTTTGAAGCTCTTCATATTTTTCACACATTTATAGGCTCTTCATGATTTTGAAAACAGCTTCATTCTCCTCCTATTTTTCAGACCTTTTCATGCTCCTCAAATTGTGACACCTTTTGAAGCTCTTCATATTTTTCACACCTTTTCAGGCTCTTATTGTTTTTCAACACCGTTTCATCATCCTCCTATTTTTCAGACCGTTTCATGCTCCTCATATTTTTGACACCTTTTGAAGCTCTTCATATTTTTCCCACCTTTTCAGGCTCTTCATGTTTTTGAACACCGGTTCATGCTCCTCCTATTTTTCAGACCGTTTCATGCTCCTCATATTTTTGACACCTTTTGAAGCTTTTCATATTTTTCACACCTTTTGAAGGTCTTCATATTTATCAAACCTTTTGAAGCTCTTCATATTTTTCACCCCTTTTCAGACTCTGCATGTTTTTGAACACCGCTTCATGCTCCTCCTATTTTTGAGACCGTTTCATGCTCCTCATGTATTTCACACCTTTTGAAGCTCTTCATATTTGTCACACCTTTTCAGGCTCCTCATGTTTTTCAACACCGCTTCATGCTCCTCCTATTTTTCAGACCGTTTCATGCTCCTCATATTTTTCACACCTTTTGAAGCTGTTCATATATTTCAAACCTTTTCAGGCTCTTCATGTTTTTGAACACTGGTTCATGCTCCTCCTATTTTTCAGACCGTATCATGCTCCTCATATTTTTCACACCTTTTCGAGCTCTTCATATTTTTCACACCTTTTCAGGCTCTTCATGTTTTTCGACACCGGTTCATGCTCCTCATATTTTTCAGACCGTTTCATGCTTCTCATATTTTTCACACCTTTTGAAGCTCTTCATATATTTCACACCTGTTCAGGCTCTTCATTTTTTTCAACACTACATCATGCTTCTCCTATTTTTCAGACCGTTTCATGTTCATCTCATTTTTGACACCTTCTGAAGCTCTTCATATTTTTCACACCTTTTGAAGCTCTTCATATTTTTCACAAGATTTCAGTCTTAGCATGTTTTTGAACACCGCTTCATGCTCCTCCTATTTTTCAGCTCGTTTCATGCTCCTCATATTTTTGACACCTTTTGAAGCTCTTCATATTTTTCACACCTTTTCAGGCTCTTCATGTTTTTGAACACCGCCTCATGCTCTGCCTATTTTTCAGACCGTTTCATGCTCCTCATATTTTTGACACATTTTGAAGCTCTTCATGTTTTTCACACCTTTTCATGCTCTTCATGTTTTTCAACACCACTTCATGCTCCTCCTATTTTTCAGACCGTTTCATGCTCCTCATATTTTTACACCTTTTGAATTTCTTCATTTTTTTCACACCTTTTCAGGCTCTTCATGTTTTTGATCACAACTTCATGCTCCTCCTATTTTTCAGCCCGTTTCATACTCCTCATATTTTTCACACCTTTTGAAGCTGTTCATATTTTTCACACATTTTCAGGCTCTTCATGTTTTTGAACACAGCTTCATGCTCCTCCTATTTTTCAGACCGTTTCATGCTCCTCATATTTTTGACAGCTTTGGAAGCTCTTCATATTTTTCACACCTTTTCAGACTCTTCATGTTTTTCAACACCGTTGCATGATCCTCCTATTTTTCAGACCGTTTCATGCTCCTCATATACTTGACACATTTTTAAGCTCTTCATATATTTCACACATTTTCAGGCTATTCATGTTTTTCAACACCGCTTCATGCTCCTTGTATTTTTAAGACCGTTTCATGCTCCTCATATTTTTGACACCTTTTGAAGCTCTTCATATTTTTCACACATTTTCTGGCTCTTCATGTTTTTCAACAACTCTTCATGCACCTCCAATTTTTCAGACCGTTTCATGCTCATCTCATTTTTGACACTTTTTGAAGCTCTTCATATTTTTCACACCTTTTCAGGCTCTTCATGTTTTTGAACACCGCTTCATGCTCCTCCTATTTTTAAGACCGTTTCATGCTCCTCATATTTTTGACACATTTTGAAGCTCTTCATATTTCTCACACCTTTTCAGGCTCTTCATGGTTTTCAACAACGCTTCATGCACCTCCTATTTTTCAGAACGTTTCATGCTCATCTCATTTTTGACACCTTTTGAAGCTTTTCATATTTTTCACACCTTTTCAGGCTCTTCATGTTTTTGAACACCGCTTCATGCTAATCCTATTTTTCAAACCATATCATGCTCCTCATATTTTTCACACCTTTTTAAGCTCTTCATATTTTTCACACCTTTTCAGGCTCTTCATGTTTTTGAACACTAATTCATGCTCCTTCTATTTTTCAGAGAGTTTCATGCTCCTCATGTATTACACACCTTTTGAAGCTCTTCATATTTTTCACACCTTTACAGGCTCTTCATGTTTTTCCACACCACTTCATGCTTCTCCTATTTTTCAGCTCATTTCATGCTCCTCATGAATTTCACACCTTTTGAAGCTCTTCATATTTTTCACACTTTTTCAGGCTCTTCATGTATTTGATCACCGTTTCATGCTCCTCCTATTTTTCAGACCGTTTCATGCTCCTCATATTTTTGACACCTTTTGAAGCTCTTCATATTTTTCACACCTTTTCAGGCTCTTCATGATTTTGAACACAGCTTCATTCTCCTCCTATTTTTCAGACCTTTTCATGCTCCTCAAATTGTGACACCTTTTGAAGCTCTTCATATTTTTCACACCTTTTCAGGCTCTTATTGTTTTTCAACACCGTTTCATCATCCTCCTATTTTTCAGACCGTTTCATGCTCCTCATATATTTGACACATTTTTAAGCTCTTCATATATTTCACACATTTTCAGGCTATTCATGTTTTTCAACACCGCTTCATGCTCCTCCTATTTTTCAGACCGTTTCATGCTAATCATATTTTTGACACCTGTTGAAGCTCTTCATATTTCTCACACATTTTCAGGCTATTCATGTTTTTCAACACCGCTTCATGCTCCTCCTATTTTTCAGACAGTTTCATGCTCCTCATATTTTTGACACCTTTTGAAGCTCTTCATATTTTTCACATCTTTTGAAGCTCTTTATATTTTTCACACATTTTCAGGCTCTTCATGTATATCAACACCCCTTGTTGCTCCTCCGATTTTTCAGACCGTTTCATGCTCCTCATATCTTTGACACCTTTTGAAGTTCTTCATATTTCTGACACCTCGTCAGTCTCTTCATGTTTTTCAACACCGTTTCTTGCTCCTCCTATTTTTCAGTCCGTTTCATGCTCCTCATGTATTTCACACCTTTTGAAGCTCTTCATATTTTGCACGCGTTTTCAGGCTCTTCATGTTTTTTCACAACCAATTCATGCTCCTCCTATTTTTCAGACCGTATCATGCTCCTCTTTATTTTCACACCTTTTGAAGCTCTTCATATATTTCACACCTTTTCAGGCTCTTCATTATTTTCAACACCACTTCATGCTCCTCCCACATTTCAGACCGTTTTACACTCATCTCATTTTTGACACATTTTGAAGCTCTTCAAATTTTTCACACCTTTTGAAGCTCTTCATTTTTTTCACACGTTTTCAGGCTCTTCATGTTTTTCACCACCAGTTCATGCTCCTCCTATTTTGCAGACCGTTTCATGCTCCTCATATTTTTGACACCTTTTGAAGCTCTTCATATTTTTCCCACCTTTTCAGGCTCTTCATGTTTTTGAACACCGCTTCATGCTCCTCCTATTTTTCAGACCGTTTCATGCTCCTCATATTTTTGACAGCTTTGGAAGCTCTTCATATTTTTCACACCTTTTCAGACTCTTCATGTTTTTCAACACCGTTGCATGATCCTCCTATTTTTCAGACCGTTTCATGCTCCTCATATACTTGACACATTTTTAAGCTCTTCATATATTTCACACATTTTCAGGCTATTCATGTTTTTCAACACCGCTTCATGCTCCTTGTATTTTTAAGACCGTTTCATGCTCCTCATATTTTTGACACCTTTTGAAGCTCTTCATATTTTTCACACATTTTCTGGCTCTTCATGTTTTTCAACAACTCTTCATGCACCTCCAATTTTTCAGACCGTTTCATGCTCATCTCATTTTTGACACTTTTTGAAGCTCTTCATATTTTTCACACCTTTTCAGGCTCTTCATGTTTTTGAACACCGATTCATGCTCCTCCTATTTTTAAGACCGTTTCATGCTCCTCATATTTTTGACACATTTTGAAGCTCTTCATATTTCTCACACCTTTTCAGGCTCTTCATGGTTTTCAACAACGCTTCATGCACCTCCTATTTTTCAGAACGTTTCATGCTCATCTCATTTTTGACACCTTTTGAAGCTTTTCATATTTTTCACACCTTTTCAGGCTCTTCATGTTTTTGAACACCGCTTCATGCTAATCCTATTTTTCAAACCATATCATGCTCCTCATATTTTTCACACCTTTTTAAGCTCTTCATATTTTTCACACCTTGTCAGGCTCTTCATGTTTTTGAACACTACTTCATGCTCCTTCTATTTTTCAGAGAGTTTCATGCTCCTCATGTATTACACACCTTTTGAAGCTCTTCATATTTTTCACACCTTTACAGGCTCTTCATGTTTTTCCACACCACTTCATGCTTCTCCTATTTTTCAGCTCATTTCATGCTCCTCATGAATTTCACACCTTTTGAAGCTCTTCATATTTTTCACACTTTTTCAGGCTCTTCATGTATTTGATCACCGTTTCATGCTCCTCCTATTTTTCAGACCGTTTCATGCTCCTCATATTTTTGACACCTTTTGAAGCTCTTCATATTTTTCACACCTTTTCAGGCTCTTCATGTTTTTGAACACCGCCTCATGCTCCTCCTATTTTTCAGACCATTTCATGCTCCTCATATTTTTGACACATTTTGAAGCTCTTCATATTTTTCACACCTTTTCAGGCTCTTCATGTTTTTGGACACCACTTCATTCTCCTCCTGTTTTTCAGACCGTTTCCTGCTCTTCAAATTTTTACACCTTTTGAAGCTCTTCATATTTTTCACACAATTATAGGCTCTTCATGATTTTGAAAACAGCTTCATTCTCCTCCTATTTTTCAGACCTTTTCATGCTCCTCAAATTGTGACACCTTTTGAAGCTCTTCATATTTTTCACACATTTTCAGGCTCTTTTTGTTTTTCAACACCATTTCATCATCCTCCTATTTTTCAGACCGTTTCATGCTCCTCATATATTTGACACATTTTTAAGCTCTTCATATATTTCACACATTTTCAGGCTATTCATGTTTTTCAACACCGCTTCA
Organism: Dama dama; assembly: GCF_033118175.1. NCBI lineage: Eukaryota > Metazoa > Chordata > Mammalia > Artiodactyla > Cervidae > Dama > Dama dama. Next base: position 3,761,961 of record NW_026870893.1, on the reverse strand, counting down.
AGCTCCTCCTATTTTTCAGACCGTTTCATGCTAATCATATTTTTGACACCTGTTGAAGCTCTTCATATTTCTCACACATTTTCAGGCTATTCATGTTTTTCAACACCGCTTCATGCTCCTCCTATTTTTCAGACAGTTTCATGCTCCTCATATTTTTGACACCTTTTGAAGCTCTTCATATTTTTCACATCTTTTGAAGCTCTTTATATTTTTCACACATTTTCAGGCTCTTCATGTATTTCAACACCCCTTGTTGCTCCTCCGATTTTTCAGACCGTTTCATGCTCCTCATATCTTTGACACCTTTTGAAGTTCTTCATATTTCTGACACCTCGTCAGTCTCTTCATGTTTTTCAACACCGTTTCTTGCTCCTCCTATTTTTCAGACCGTTTCATGCTCCTCATGTATTTCACACCTTTTGAAGCTCTTCATATTTTGCACACGTTTTCAGGCTCTTCATGTTGTTTCACAACCAATTCATGCTCCTCCTATTTTTCAGACCGTATCATGCTCCTCTTTATTTTCACACCTTTTGAAGCTCTTCATATATTTCACACCTTTTCAGGCTCTTCATTATTTTCAACACCACTTCATGCTCCTCCCACATTTCAGACCGTTTTACACTCATCTCATTTTTGACACCTTTTGAAGCTCTTCATATTTTTCACACCTTTTGAAGCTCTTCATATTTATCAAACCTTTTGAAGCTCTTCATATTTTTCACCCCTTTTCAGACTCTGCATGTTTTTGAACACCGCTTCATGCTCCTCCTATTTTTCAGACCGTTTCATGCTCCTCATATTTTTCACACCTTTTGAAGCTCTTCATATATTTCACACCTTTTCAGGATCTTCATGTTTTTGATCACTGCTTCATGATCCTCCTATTTTTCAAACCATTTCATGCTCTTCATATTTTTGACAACTTTTGAAGCTCTTCATTTTTTTCACACCTTTTCAGGCTCTTCATGTTTTTCCACACCACTTCATGCTTCCCCTCATTTTCAGACCGTTTCATGCTCCTCATGTATTTCACACGTTTTGAAGCTCTTCATATTTTTCACACCTTTCAGGCTCTTCATGTTTTTCAACACCGTTTCATGCTGCTTCTATTTTTCAGACCGTTTCATGGTCCTCATATTTTTCACACCTTTTGAAGCTCTTCATATTTTTCACACCTTTTCAGGCTCTTCATGTTTTTGAACACATCTTCATGCTCCTCCTATTTTTCACACCGTTTCATGCTCCTCATATTTTGACACATTTTGAAGCTCTTTATATTTTTCACAACTTTTCAGGCTCTTCATGTTTTTCAACACCGTTTCATGATCCTCCTATTGTTCAGACCGTTTCATGCTCATCTCATTTTTGACACCTCTTGAAGCTTTTCATATTTTTCACAACTTTTTAAGCTCTTCATGTTTTTGAAAACCGCTTCATGCTCCTCCTATTTTTCAGAGAGTTTCATGCTCCTCTTGTATTTCACACGATTTGAAGCTCTTCATATTTTTCACACCTTTTCAGGCTCTTCAAATTTTTCACACCTTTTCAGGCTCTTCAAATTTTTCACACCTTTTCAGGCTCTTCAAATTTTTCACACCTTTTCAGGCTCTTCAAATTTTTCACACCTTTTCAGGCTCTTCATGTTTTTGATCACCATTTCATGCTCCTCCCATTTTTCAGACCGTTTCATGCTCCTCATATTTTTGACACCTTTTGAAGCTGTTCATTTTTTTCACACCTTTTCAGACTCTTCATGTTTTTTAACACCGCTTCATGCTCCTCCTATTATTCAGACAGTTTCATGCTTCTCATATTTTTGACACCTTTTGAAGCTCTTCATATTTTTCACACCCTTTCAGGCTCTTAATGTTTTTCAACACCACTTCATGCTCCTCCAATTTTTCATACGTTTTCATGCTCCTCATATTTTTGACACCTTTTGAAGCTCTTCATATTGTTCACACCTTTTCAGGCTCTTCATGTTTTTGAACACCGTTTCATGTTCCTCGTATTTTTCAGGCCATTTCATGCTCGTCATGTATTTCACACTTTTGAAGCTCTTCATATTTTTCACACCTTTTCAGGATCTTCATGTTTTTCAACACCACTTCATGCTTCTCCTATTTTTCAGCCCGTTTCATGCTCCTCATATTTTTGACACCTTTTGAAGCTTTTCATATTTTTCACACCTTTTCAGGCTCTTCATGTTTTTGAAAACCACTTCATGCTCCTTCTATTTTTCAGAGAGTTTCATGCTCCTCATGTATTTCACACGTTTTGAAGCTCTTCATATGTTTCACACCTTTTGAATTCTTCATATTTTTCACACCTTTTCAAGCTCTTCATATTTTTCACACCTTTTCAGGCTCTTCATGTTTTTCAACACCGCTTCATGCTCCTCCTATTTTTCAGATCGTTTCATGCTCCACACATTTTGAAACCTTTTGAAGCTCTTCATATTTTTCACACCTTTTCAGGCTCTCCATGTTTTTCATCACCGATTCATGCTCCTCCTATTTTTGAGGCCGTTTCATGCTCCTCATATTTTTGACACCTTTTGAATCTCTTCATATTTTTCACACCTTATAGGCTCTTCATGTTTTTGAACAGCGCTTCATGCTCCTCATATTTTTCAGACCGTTTCATGCTCCTCATATTTTTCACACCTTTTGAAGCTCTTCATATTTTTCATATTTTTGAAGCTCTTCATATTTTTCACACGTTTTCAGGCTCTTCATGTTTTTGAGCACACCTTCTTGCTCCTCCTATTTTTCAGACCGATTCATGCTCCTCATGTATTTCACACCATTTGAAGCTCTTCATGTTTTTCACACCTTTTCAGGCTCTTCAAATATTTCACACCTTTTCAGGCTCTTCAAATTTTTCACACCTTTTCAGGCTCTTCAAATTTTTCACACCTTTTCAGGCTCTTCAAATTTTTCACACCTTTTCAGTCTCTTCATATTTTTCACACCTTTTCAGGCTCTTCAAATTTTTCACACCTTTTCAGGCTCTTCAAATTTTTCCACACCACTTCATGCTTCTCCTATATTACGGCCCGTTTCAAACTCCTCATGTATTTCACACCTTTTGAAGCTCTTCATATTTTTCACACCTTTTCAGGCTCTTCATGTTTTTGATCACCGTTTCATGCTCCTCCTATTTTTCAGACAGTTTCATGCTCATCTCAATTTTGACACCTTTTGAAGCTCTTCATATATTTCACACCTTTTCAAGCTCTTCATATTTTTCACACCTTTTCAGGCTCTTCATGTTTTTCAACACCGCTTCATGCTTCTCCTATTTTTCAGACCGTTACTTGCTCCTCATATTTTTGACACCTTTAGAAGTTCTTCATATTTTTCACACCTTTTCAGGCTCTTCATATTTTTCAACACCGCTTCATGCTCCTCCTATTTTTCAGACCGTTTCAAGGTCCTCATATTTTTGACACCTTTTGAAGCTTTTCATATTTTTCACACCCTTTCAGGCTCTTCATTTTTTTAAACAGTACTTCTTGCTCCTCCAATTTTTCAGACCGTTTCATGCTCATCTAATTTTTGACACCTTTTGAAGCTATGCATATTTTTCACAACTTTTCAGGCTCTTCATGTTTTTCAACACCACTGCATGCTCCTCGTATTTTTAAGACCGTTTCATGCTCCTCATATTTTTGACACCTTTAGAAGCTCTTCATATTTTTCACACCTTTTCAGGCTCTTCATGTTTTTCAACACCGCTTCATGCTCCTCTTCTTTTTCAGACCGTTTCATGCTCCTCATATTTTTGACACCTTTTTAAGCTCTTCATGTTTTTCACACATTTTCAGGCTCTTCATGTATTTCAACACCGCTTCATGCTCCTCCTATTTTTCAGAACGTTTCATGCTCCTCATATTTTTGACACATTTTGAAGCTCTTCATATTTTTCTCACCCTTTGAAGCTCTTCATATTTTTCATATTTTTGAAGCTCTTCATATTTTCACACGTTTTCAGGCTCTTCATGTTTTTCAACACCGCTTCATGCTCCTCCTATTTTTAAAACTGTATCATGCTCCTCATATTTTTCATACCTTTTGAAGCTCTTCATATTTTTCACACCTTTTCAGGCTCTTCATGTTTTTCAACATCGCTTCATGCTCCGCCTATTTTTCAGACCGTTTCATGCTCCTCATATTTTTGACACCTTTTGAAGCTCTTCATATTTTTCTCACCCTTTGAAGCTCTTCATATTTTTCATATTTTTGAAGCTCTTCATATTTTCACAACTTTTCAGGCTCTTCATGTTTTTGAACACCACTTCATGCTCCTTCTATTTTTCAGAGAGTTTCATGCTCCTCATGTATTTCACACCTTTTGAAGCTTTTCATATTTTTCACACTTTTTCAGGCTCTTCATGTTTTTCAACACCACTTCATTCTTCTCCTATTTTTCAGCCCGTTTCATGCTCCTCATGTCTTTCACACCTTTTGAAGCTCTTCACATTTTTCACACCTTTTCAGGCTCTTCATGTTTTTGATCACCATTTCATGCTCCTCCCATTTTTCAGACCGTTTCATGCTCCTCATATATTTGACACCTTTTGAAGCTCTTCGTATTTTTCATAACTTTTCAGGCTCTTCATATTTTTCACACATTTTCAAGCTGTTCATGTTTTTGAACACGGCTTCATGCTCCTCCAATTTTTCAGACCGTTTCATGTTCCTCATATTTTTGACACCTTTTGAAGCTCTTCATTCTTTTCACACCTTTTGAAGCTCTTCATATTTTTCACACCTTTTGAATCTCTTCATATTTTTCACACGTTTTCAGGCTCTTCATCTATTTCAACACCGCTTCAAGCTGCTTCTATTTTTCAGACCGTTTCATGCTCCTCATATTTTTGACACTTTTAGAAACTCTTCTTATCTTTCACACCTTTTCAGGCTCTTCATGTTTTGCCACACTGCTTCATGCTCCTCCTAATTTTCAGCCCGTTTCATGCTCCTCATGTATTTCACACCTTTTGAAGCTCTTCATATGTTTCACACATTTTAAGGCTCTTCATGTTTTTCAACTCCGCTTCATGCTCCTCCTATTTTTCAGACCGTTTCATGCTCCTCAAAATTTTGACCCCTTTTAAAGCTTTCATATTTTTCACACCTTTTCAGACTCTTCATTTTTTCAACACTACTTCTTGCTCCTCCTATATTTCAGACAGTTTCATGCTCATCTAATTTTTGACACCTTTTGAAGCTCTTCATAAATTTCACACCTTTTGAATCTCTTCATATTTTTCACACGTTTTCAGGCTCTTCATCTATTTCAACAACGCTTCTTGCTGCTTCTATTTTTCAGACCGTTTCATGCTCCTCATATTTTTGACACCTTTTGAAGCTCTACATATTTTTCACAACTTTTCAGGCTCTTCATATTTTTCACACCTTTTCCGGCTCTTCATGTTTTTCACCACCGCTTCATGCTCCTACTATGTTTCAGACTGTTTCATGCTCCTCATATTTTTGACACCTTTTGAAACTCTTCATATTTTTCACACCTTCTCAGGCTCTTCATGTTTTTGAACTCCGTTTCATGCTCCTCCTATTTTTCAGACCGTTTCATGCTCCTCATATTTTTGACATCTTTTGAAGCTCTTCATATTTTTCATACCTTTTCAGGTTCTCCATATTTTTGAACACCGCTTCATGCTCCTCCTGTTTTTGAGACCGTTTCATGCTGCTCATATTTTTGACACCTTTTGAAGCTCTTCATATTTTTCACACCTTTTCAGGCTCTTCATGTTTTTGAACACCGCTTTATGCTCTTCCTATTTTTCAGATCGTTTCATGCTCTTAAGATTTTTCACACCTTTTGAAGCTCTTCATATTTTTCACACCTTTTCAGGCTCTTCATGTTATTAAACACCACTTCATGCTCCTTCTATTTTTCAGACCGTTTCTTGTTCCTCATATTTTTGACACCTTTTGAAGCTCTTTCTTTTTTTCACACCTTTTCATGCTCTTCGTGTTTTTCACACCGTTTCATGCTCCCCTATTTTTAACACCGTTCATGCTCCTCATATTTTTCACACCTTTTGAAGCTCTTTATATTTGTCACACCTTTTCAGGCTTTCATGTTTTTCTACACCGCTTCATGCTCCTCCAATTTTTCAGACCGTTTCATGCTCATCATATTTTTCAGACTGTTTCATGCACCTCTTATATTGACACCTTTTGAAGCTCTTTATATTTGTCACATCTTTTCAGGCTCCTCATGATTTTCTACACCGTTTCTTGCTCCTCCTATTTTTCAGACCGTTTCATGCTCCTCATGTATTTCACACCTTTTGAAGCTCTTCGTATTTTTCACACCTTTTCAGGATCTTCATGTTTTTGAACACCGCTTCATGCTCCTCCTATTTTTCAAACCGTTACTTGCTCAACATATTTTTGACACCTTTTGAAGCTCTTAATATTGTTCACACCTTTTCAGGCTCTTCATGTTTTTCAATACAGCTTCATGCTCCTCCTATTTTTCAGACCGTTTCATGCTCCTCATATTTTTGACACCTTTTGAAGCTCTTTACAAATTTCACAACTTTTCAGGCTCTTCAGGTTTTTCAACACCGCTTCATGCTCCTCCTATTTTTCAGACCGTTTCATGCTCCTCATATACTTCTCACCTTTTGAAGCTCTTCCTATTTTTCACACCTTTTCAGGCTCTTCTTGTTTTTGAACACCGTTTTATGCTCCTCATATTTTACATACCGTTTCATGCTCTTCATATTTTTGACATCTTTTGAAGCTCTTCATATATTTCACACCTTTTCATACTGTTCATGTTTTTCAACACCACTTCATGCTCCTCCTATTTTTCAGACCGTTTCATGCTCCTCATATTTTTGACTCGTTTTGAAGCTCTTCATATTTTCACAATTTTTTAAGCTCTTCATATTTTTCACACGTTTTCAGGTTCTTCATGTTTTTCAACACCGCTTCTTGCTCCTCCTATTTTTCAGACCGTATCATGCTCCTCATATTTTTGACACGTTTTGAAGCTCGTCATATTTTTCACACCTTTTCAGGCTCTTCAGGTTTTTGAACACCGTTTCATGCTCCTCCGATTTTTCAGACCGTTACATGCTACTCATTTTTTTGACACCTTTTGAAGCTCTTAACTTTTTCCACACCTTTTCAGGCTCTTCATGTTTTTGAATACCGCTTCATGCTCCTCCTACTTTTCAGACCGTTTCATGCTCCTCATATTTTTGATTTCTTTTGAACGTCTGCATATTTTTCACACCTTTATAGGCTCTTCATTTTTTTGAACACCACTTCATGCTCCTCCCATTTTTCAGACAGTTTTATGCTCATCTCATTTTTGACACCTTTTGAAGCTCTTCATATTTTTCACACCTTTTGAAGATCTTCATATTTTCACACGTTTTCAGGCTCTTCAGGTTTTTCAACATCTTTTCATGCTCCTCCTATTTTTCAGACCGTTTCATGCTCCTCATATTTTTGACAAGTTTTGAGTCTCTTCATATTTTTCAACACCTTTTCAGGCTCTTCATGTTTTTAAACACCGCTTCATTCTTCTCCTATTTTTCAGACCATTTCATGCTCCTCAAATTTTTGACAGCTTTTGAAGCTCTTCATCTTTTTCACACCTTTTCAGGCTCTTCATGTTTTTGAACACCGCTTCTTGCTCCTCCTATTTTTCAGACCATTTCATGCTCATCATATTTTTCACACCTTTTGAAACTCTTGATATTTTTCACACCTTTTGAAACTCTTGATATTTTTCACACCATTTCAGGCTCTTCATGTTTTTGAACATCGCTTCATGCTCTTCCTATTTTTCAGACGGTTTCTAGCTCCTCATGTATTTCACACCTTTTGAAGCTCTTCGTATTTTTCACACCTTTTCAGGATCTTCATGTTTTTGAACACCGCTTCATGCTCCTCCTATTTTTCAAACCGTTACTTGCTCCACATATTTTTGACACCTTTTGAAGCTCTTAATATTGTTCACACCTTTTGAGGCTCTTCATGTTTTTCAACACAGCTTCATGCTCCTCCTATTTTTCAGACCGTTTCATGCTCCTCATATTTTTGACACCTTTTGAAGCTCTTTACATATTTCACACCTTTTCAGGCTCTTCATATTTTTCAACACCACTTCATGATCCTCCTATTTTTCAGACCGTTTCTTGCTCCTCATATTTTTGACAACTTTTGAAGCTCTTCATATTTTTCACACCTTTTCAGGCTCTTCATGTTCTTCAACACCGCTTCATGCTCCTCCAATATTTCAGATCATGTCATGTTTCTCATATTTTTCACACCTTTTGAGGCTCTTCATATTTTTCACACCTTTTCACGCTCTTCATATATTTCCACACCACTTCATGCTTCTCCTATTTTTCAGCCCGTTTCATGCTCCTCATGTATTTCACACCTTTTGAAGCTCTTCATATTTTTCACACCTTTTCACGCTCTTCATATTTTTCCACACCACTTCATGCTTCTCCTATTTTTCAACCCGTTTCATGCTCCTCATGTATTTCACACCTTTTGAAGCTCTTCATATTTTTCACAACTTTTGAAGCTCTTCATATTTTTCACACGTTTTCAGGCTCTCCATGTATTTCAACACCGCTTCATGCTCCTCCTATCTTTCAGACCATTTCATGCTTATCTCATTTTTGACACCTTTTGAAGCTCTTCATATATTTCACACCTTTTGCAGCTCTTCATAATTTTCACACGTTTTCAGGCTCTTCATGTTTTTCAACACGACTTCATGATCCTCCTATTTTTCATACCGTTCCTGCTCCTCATATTTTTGACACCTTATGAAGCTCTTCATATTTTTCACTCCTTTTCAGATCTTCATGTTTTTCAACACCACTTCATGCTCCTTCTATATTTCAAACCGATTCATGCTCCTCATATTTTTGACACGTTTTGAAGCTCTTCATATTCTTCACAGCTTTTCATGCTCTTCATGTTTTTCAACACCGCTTCATGCTCCTCCTATTTTTCAGACCGTTTCATGCTCCTCATATTTTTGACACCTTTTGAAGTTCTTCCTATTTTTCACAACTCTTCATGCTCTTCATGTTTTTCGACACCGCTTCATGCTCCTCCTATTTTACAGCCTGTTTCATGCTCCTCATATTTTTGACACCTTTTGAAGCTCTTCATATTTTTCACACCTTTTCCCGCTCTTCATGTTTGTTAAAACCGTTTCTTGCTCCTCCTATTTTTCAGACCGTTTCATGCTCCTCATATTTTTGACACCTTATGAAGCTCTTCATATTTTTCACTGCTTTTCAGATCTTCATGTTTTTCAACACCACTTCATGCTCCTTCTATATTTCAAACCGATTCATGCTCCTCATTTTTTTGACACGTTTTGAAGCTCTTCATATTCTTCACAGCTTTTCATGCTCTTCATGTTTTTCAACACCGCTTCATGCTCCTCCTATTTTTCAGACCGTTTCATGCTCCTCATATTTTTGACACCTTTTGAAGCTCTTCATATATTTCACACCTTTTCAGGTCTTCATGTTTTTCAATACCACTTCATGCTCCTTCTATTTTTCAGAAAGTTTCATGCTCCTCATATTTTTGACACCTTTTGAAGATCTCCATATTTCTCACACCTTTTCAGGCTCTTCATGTTTTTCAACACCGCTTCATGCTCCTCCTATTTTTCAGACCGTCTCATGCTCCTCATATTTTTCACACCTTTTGAAGCTCTTCATATTTTTCACACCTTTAGAAGCTCTTCATATTTTTCACACGTTCTCAGGCTCTTCATGTTTTTCGACACCGCTTCATGCACCTCCTATTTTTCAGACCGTTTCATGCTCCTCATATTTTTCACACCTTTTGAAGCTCGTCATATTTTTCACACCTTTTTAGGCTCTTCACGTTTTTCAACACCACTTCATGCTCCTCCTATTTTTCAGACCTTTTTCTGCTCCTCATATTTTTGACATCTTTTGAAGCTCTTCATATTTTTCACACCTTTTCAGACTCTTCATGTTTTTCAACACCACTTCATGCTCATCCTATTTTTCAGACCGATTCAACCTCCTCATATTTTTGACACCTTTTGAAGCTCTTCAAATTTTTCACACATTTTCAGCCTCTTCATGTTTTTCAACACCGCTTCATGCTCCTCCTATTTTTCAGACCTTTTTCTGCTCCTCATATTTTTGACATCTTTTGAAGCTCTTCATATTTTTCACACCTTTTCAGGCTCTTCATGTTCTTCAACACCGCTTCATGCTCCTCCAATATTTCAGATCATGTCATGTTTCTCATATTTTTCACACCTTTTGAGGCTCTTCATATTTTTCACACCTTTTCACGCTCTTCATATATTTCCACACCACTTCATGCTTCTCCTATTTTTCAGCCCGTTTCATGCTCCTCATGTATTTCACACCTTTTGAAGCTCTTCATATTTTTCACACCTTTTCACGCTCTTCATATTTTTCCACACCACTTCATGCTTCTCCTATTTTTCAACCCGTTTCATGCTCCTCATGTATTTCACACCTTTTGAAGCTCTTCATATTTTTCACAACTTTTGAAGCTCTTCATATTTTTCACACGTTTTCAGGCTCTCCATGTATTTCAACACCGCTTCATGCTCCTCCTATCTTTCAGACCATTTCATGCTTATCTCATTTTTGACACCTTTTGAAGCTCTTCATATATTTCACACCTTTTGCAGCTCTTCATAATTTTCACACGTTTTCAGGCTCTTCATGTTTTTCAACACGACTTCATGATCCTCCTATTTTTCATACCGTTCCTGCTCCTCATATTTTTGACACCTTATGAAGCTCTTCATATTTTTCACTCCTTTTCAGATCTTCATGTTTTTCAACACCACTTCATGCTCCTTCTATATTTCAAACCGATTCATGCTCCTCATATTTTTGACACGTTTTGAAGCTCTTCATATTCTTCACAGCTTTTCATGCTCTTCATGTTTTTCAACACCGCTTCATGCTCCTCCTATTTTTCAGACCGTTTCATGCTCCTCATATTTTTGACACCTTTTGAAGTTCTTCCTATTTTTCACAACTCTTCATGCTCTTCATGTTTTTCGACACCGCTTCATGCTCCTCCTATTTTTCAGACCTTTTTCTGCTCCTCATATTTTTGACATCTTTTGAAGCTCTTCATATTTTTCACACCTTTTCCCGCTCTTCATGTTTGTTAAAACCGTTTCTTGCTCCTCCTATTTTTCAGACCGTTTCATGCTCCTCATATTTTTGACACCTTATGAAGCTCTTCATATTTTTCACTGCTTTTCAGATCTTCATGTTTTTCAACACCACTTCATGCTCCTTCTATATTTCAAACCGATTCATGCTCCTCATTTTTTTGACACGTTTTGAAGCTCTTCATATTCTTCACAGCTTTTCATGCTCTTCATGTTTTTCAACACCGCTTCATGCTCCTCCTATTTTTCAGACCGTTTCATGCTCCTCATATTTTTGACACCTTTTGAAGCTCTTCATATATTTCACACCTTTTCAGGTCTTCATGTTTTTCAATACCACTTCATGCTCCTTCTATTTTTCAGAAAGTTTCATGCTCCTCATATTTTTGACACCTTTTGAAGATCTCCATATTTCTCACACCTTTTCAGGCTCTTCATGTTTTTCAACACCGCTTCATGCTCCTCCTATTTTTCAGACCGTCTCATGCTCCTCATATTTTTCACACCTTTTGAAGCTCTTCATATTTTTCACACCTTTAGAAGCTCTTCATATTTTTCACACGTTCTCAGGCTCTTCATGTTTTTCGACACCGCTTCATGCACCTCCTATTTTTCAGACCGTTTCATGCTCCTCATATTTTTCACACCTTTTGAAGCTCGTCATATTTTTCACACCTTTTTAGGCTCTTCACGTTTTTCAACACCACTTCATGCTCCTCCTATTTTTCAGACCTTTTTCTGCTCCTCATATTTTTGACATCTTTTGAAGCTCTTCATATTTTTCACACCTTTTCAGACTCTTCATGTTTTTCAACACCACTTCATGCTCATCCTATTTTTCAGACCGATTCAACCTCCTCATATTTTTGACACCTTTTGAAGCTCTTCAAATTTTTCACACATTTTCAGCCTCTTCATGTTTTTCAACACCGCTTCATGCTCCTCCTATTTTTCAGACCTTTTTCTGCTCCTCATATTTTTGACATCTTTTGAAGCTCTTCATATTTTTCACACCTTTTCAGGCTCTTCATGTTCTTCAACACCGCTTCATGCTCCTCCAATATTTCAGATCATGTCATGTTTCTCATATTTTTCACACCTTTTGAGGCTCTTCATATTTTTCACACCTTTTCACGCTCTTCATATATTTCCACACCACTTCATGCTTCTCCTATTTTTCAGCCCGTTTCATGCTCCTCATGTATTTCACACCTTTTGAAGCTCTTCATATTTTTCACACCTTTTCACGCTCTTCATATTTTTCCACACCACTTCATGCTTCTCCTATTTTTCAACCCGTTTCATGCTCCTCATGTATTTCACACCTTTTGAAGCTCTTCATATTTTTCACAACTTTTGAAGCTCTTCATATTTTTCACACGTTTTCAGGCTCTCCATGTATTTCAACACCGCTTCATGCTCCTCCTATCTTTCAGACCATTTCATGCTTATCTCATTTTTGACACCTTTTGAAGCTCTTCATATATTTCACACCTTTTGCAGCTCTTCATAATTTTCACACGTTTTCAGGCTCTTCATGTTTTTCAACACGACTTCATGATCCTCCTATTTTTCATACCGTTCCTGCTCCTCATATTTTTGACACCTTATGAAGCTCTTCATATTTTTCACTCCTTTTCAGATCTTCATGTTTTTCAACACCACTTCATGCTCCTTCTATATTTCAAACCGATTCATGCTCCTCATATTTTTGACACGTTTTGAAGCTCTTCATATTCTTCACAGCTTTTCATGCTCTTCATGTTTTTCAACACCGCTTCATGCTCCTCCTATTTTTCAGACCGTTTCATGCTCCTCATATTTTTGACACCTTTTGAAGTTCTTCCTATTTTTCACAACTCTTCATGCTCTTCATGTTTTTCGACACCGCTTCATGCTCCTCCTATTTTACAGCCTGTTTCATGCTCCTCATATTTTTGACACCTTTTGAAGCTCTTCATATTTTTCACACCTTTTCCCGCTCTTCATGTTTGTTAAAACCGTTTCTTGCTCCTCCTATTTTTCAGACCGTTTCATGCTCCTCATATTTTTGACACCTTATGAAGCTCTTCATATTTTTCACTGCTTTTCAGATCTTCATGTTTTTCAACACCACTTCATGCTCCTTCTATATTTCAAACCGATTCATGCTCCTCATTTTTTTGACACGTTTTGAAGCTCTTCATATTCTTCACAGCTTTTCATGCTCTTCATGTTTTTCAACACCGCTTCATGCTCCTCCTATTTTTCAGACCGTTTCATGCTCCTCATATTTTTGACACCTTTTGAAGCTCTTCATATATTTCACACCTTTTCAGGTCTTCATGTTTTTCAATACCACTTCATGCTCCTTCTATTTTTCAGAAAGTTTCATGCTCCTCATATTTTTGACACCTTTTGAAGATCTCCATATTTCTCACACCTTTTCAGGCTCTTCATGTTTTTCAACACCGCTTCATGCTCCTCCTATTTTTCAGACCGTCTCATGCTCCTCATATTTTTCACACCTTTTGAAGCTCTTCATATTTTTCACACCTTTAGAAGCTCTTCATATTTTTCACACGTTCTCAGGCTCTTCATGTTTTTCGACACCGCTTCATGCACCTCCTATTTTTCAGACCGTTTCATGCTCCTCATATTTTTCACACCTTTTGAAGCTCGTCATATTTTTCACACCTTTTTAGGCTCTTCACGTTTTTCAACACCACTTCATGCTCCTCCTATTTTTCAGACCTTTTTCTGCTCCTCATATTTTTGACATCTTTTGAAGCTCTTCATATTTTTCACACCTTTTCAGACTCTTCATGTTTTTCAACACCACTTCATGCTCATCCTATTTTTCAGACCGATTCAACCTCCTCATATTTTTGACACCTTTTGAAGCTCTTCAAATTTTTCACACATTTTCAGCCTCTTCATGTTTTTCAACACCGCTTCATGCTCCTCCTATTTTTCAGACCTTTTTCTGCTCCTCATATTTTTGACATCTTTTGAAGCTCTTCATATTTTGCACACCTTTTCAGGCTCTTCATGTTTTTCAACAACGCTTAATTCTCCTTCTATTTTTCAGACCGTTTCATGCTCCTCATATTTTTGACACCTTTTGAATCTCTTCATATACTTCACACTTTTTCAGGCTCTTCATGTTTTTCACCAACCCTTCATGCTCCTCCTATTTTTTAGGCCATTTCTTGCTCATCTCTTTTTTGACACCGTTTGAAGCTCTTCATATTTTTCACACCTTTTGAAGCTCTTCATATTTTTCACACCTTTTTAGGCTCTTCACGTTTTTCAACACCACTTCATGCTCCTCCTATTTTTCAGACAGTTTCATGCTCCTAATATTTTTGACACCTTATGAAGCTCTTCATATTTTTCACACCTTTTCAGACTCTTCATGCTTTTCAAAACCGCTTCATGCTCCTCCTATTTTTCAGACCGGTTCATACTCCTCATATATTTCACATCTTTTGATGCTCTTCATATTTTTCACAGCTTTTCTGGCTCTTCATGTTTTTAAACATCACTTCTTGCTCCTCCTATTTTTCAGACCGTTTCATGCTCCTCATGTTTTTGACACATTTTGAAGATCTTCATATTTCTCACACCTTTTCAGGCTCTTCATGTTTTTCAACACCGCTTCATACCCCTCCTATCTTTCAGAACATTTCATGCTCATCTCATTTTTGACACCTCTTGAAGCTCTTCATATACTTAACACCTTTTGAAGCTCTTCATAATTTTCACACGTTTTCAGGCTCTTCATGTTTTTCAACAAGATTTCATGCTCCTCCTGTTTTTCAGACCGTTTCATGGTCCTCATGTATTTCACACCATTTGAAGCTCTTCATATTTTTCACACCTTTTCAGGCTCTTCATGTTTTTCAACACCGCCTCATGCCCCTCCTATCTTTCAGACCATTTCATGCTCATCTCATTTTTGACACCTTTTGAAGCTCTTCATATATTTCACACCTTTTGAAGCTCTTCATAATTTTCACACGTTTTCAGGCTCTTCATGTTTTTCAACACGGCTTCATGATCCTCCTATTTTTCATACCGTTCATGCTCCTCATATTTTTGATACCTTTTGAAGTTCTTCCTATTTTTCACAACTCTTCATGCTCTTCATGTTTTTTGACACCGCTTCATGCTCCTCCTATTTTACAGCCTGTTTCATGCTCCTCATATTTTTGACACCTTTTGAAGCTCTTCATATTTTTCACACCTTTTCCCGCTCTTCATGTTTGTAAAAACCGTTTCTTGTTCCTCCTATTTTTCAGACCGTTTCATGCTCCTCATATTTTTGACACCTTATGAAGCTCTTCAAATTTTTCACTCCTTTTCAGATCTTCATGTTTTTCAACACCACTTCATGCTCCTTCTATTTTTCAGACCGATTCATGCTCCTCATATTTTTGACACGTTTTGAAGCTCTTCATATTCTTCACAGGTTTTGATGCTCTTCATGTTTTTCAACACCGCTTCATGCTCCTCCTATTTTTCAGACCGTTTCATGCTCCTCATATTTTTGACACCTTTTGAAGCTCTTCATATATTTCACACCTTTTGAAGCTCTTCATAATTTTCACACGTTTTCAGGCTCTTCATGTTTTTCAACACGGCTTCATGATCCTCCTATTTTTCATACCGTTCATGCTCCTCATATTTTTGATACCTTTTGAAGTTCTTCCTATTTTTCACAACTCTTCATGCTCTTCATGTTTTTTGACACCGCTTCATGCTCCTCCTATTTTACAGCCTGTTTCATGCTCCTCATATTTTTGACACCTTTTGAAGCTCTTCATATTTTTCACACCTTTTCCCGCTCTTCATGTTTGTAAAAACCGTTTCTTGTTCCTCCTATTTTTCAGACCGTTTCATGCTCCTCATATTTTTGACACCTTATGAAGCTCTTCAAATTTTTCACTCCTTTTCAGATCTTCATGTTTTTCAACACCACTTCATGCTCCTTCTATTTTTCAGACCGATTCATGCTCCTCATATTTTTGACACGTTTTGAAGCTCTTCATATTCTTCACAGGTTTTGATGCTCTTCATGTTTTTCAACACCGCTTCATGCTCCTCCTATTTTTCAGACCGTTTCATGCTCCTCATATTTTTGACACCTTTTGAAGCTCTTCATATATTTCACACCTTTTCAGGCTCTTCATGTTTTTCAACACCACTTCATGCTCCTCCTATTTTTCAGAGCGTTTCATGCTCCTCATATTTTTGACACCTTTTGAAGTTCCTCATATTTTTCACACCATTTCAGGCTCTTCGTGTTTTTGAACACCGTTTCATGCTCCTCCTATTTTTCAGACCGTTTCATGCTCCTCATATTTTTGACACCTTTTGAAGCTCTTCATATATTTCACACCTTTTCACGCTCTTCATGTTTGTTAAAACCGTTTCTTGCTTCTCCTATTTTTCAGACCGTTTCATGCTCCTCATATTTTTGACACCTTTTGAAGCTCTTCAAATTTTTCACACATTTTCAGGCTCTTCATGTTTTTCAACACCGCTTCATTCTCCTCCTATTTTTCAGAACTTTTCATGCTCCTCATATTTTTGACACCTTTTGAAGCTCTTCATATTTTTCACACCCTTTCATGGTCTTCATATTTTTCAACACCGTTTTATGCTTCTTCTAATTTTCAGACAGTTTCATGCTCCTCATAATTTTGACGCCTTTTGCAGCTCTTCTTATTCTTCACACCTTTTCAGGCTCTTCATGATTTTCAACACCTTTGCAGGCTCCTCCTATTTTTCAGACCGTTTCGTGCTCCTCATATTTTTTACACCTTTTGACGCTCTTTATATTATTCACACCTTTCCATGATCTTCATGTTTTTCAACACTGCTACATGCTCCTCCTATTTTTCAAACCGTTTACTGCTCCTCATATTTTGACACCTTTTGAAGCTCTTCATATTTTTCACACGTTTTCAGGCTCTTCATGTTTTTGAACACCGTTTCATGCTCCTCCTAATTTTCAGACCTTTTCATGCTCCTCATATTTTTGACACCTTTTGAAGCTCTTCATAATTTTCACACCTTTCCAGGAGTGTATGTTTTTCAACACCATTTCATGCTCCTCCTATTTTTCAGACCGTTTCATGCACTTCATTTTTTTGACACCTTTTGAAGCTTCATATATTTCACACCTTTTCTGGCTCTTCATGTTTTTCTACAACGCTTCATTCTCCTCCTAAATTTAAGACTGTTTCATGCTCTTCATAATTTTGGCACCTTTTGAAGCTCTTCATATTTTTCACACCTTTTCAGGCTCTTCATGTTTTTCAACACCGCTTCATGCTCCTCCTATTTTTCAGACCGTTTCATGCTCCTCATATTTTTGACACCTTTTAAACCTCTTCATAATTTTCACACCTTTTCAGGCACTTCACATTTTTCAACACCGCTTCATGTTCCTTCTATTTTTCAGACCGTTTCATGCATCTCATATTTTTGACTCCTTTTAAGTTCTTCATATATTTCACACCTTTTCAGGCTCTTCATGTTTTTCAACACCGCTCATGCTCCTCCTATTTATCAGACCATTTCATGCTCCTCCTATTTTTCAGTTTCATGCTCTTCATATTTTTGACACTTTTTGAAGCTCTTCATATATTTCACACCTTTTCAGGCTCTTCATGTTTTTGAACACCGTTTCATGCTCCTCATATTTTTCAGACCATATCATGCTCTTCATATTTTTGACACCTTTTGAAGCTCTTCATATTTTTCACACCTTTTCAGGCTCTTCATGTTTTTCAACGCCGCTTCATGCTCCTCCTATTTTTCAGACCGTTTCATGCTCTTCATATTTTTGACACCTTTTGAAACTCTTCATATATTTGACACCTTTTCAGACTCTTCATGTTTTTGAAAACAGTTTCATGCTCCTCCTATTTTTCTGACCGTTTCATGCTCCTCATATTTTTGACACGTTTTGAAGCTCTTCATTTATTTCACACCTTTTCAGGCTCTTCATGTTTTTGAAAACAGTTTCATGCTCCTCCTATTTTTCAGACCGTTTAATGCTCCTCATATTTTTGACACGTTTTGAAGCTCTTCATTTATTTCACAGCTTTTCAGGCTCTTCATGTTTTTGAACACCACTTCATGCTCCTCCTATTTCTCAGACCGTTTCATGCTCCTCATATTTTTGACACCTTTAGAAACTCTTCATATTTTTCACACCTTTTCAGGCTCTTCATGTTTTTGAACACCGCTTCATGCTCCTCCTATTTTTCAAACCGTTTAATCCTCCTCATGTATTTCACACCTTTTGAAACTCTTCATATTTTTCACACCTTTTCATGCTCTTTATGTTTTTGAACACCATTTCATGCTCTTCCTATTATGCAGACCGTTTAATTCTGGTCATATTTTTACATCTTTTGAAGCTCTTCATATATTTCACACCATTTCAGCCTTTTCATTTTTTTCAACATCACTTCATGCTCCTCCTATTTTTCAGAACGGTTCATGCTCATCTCATTTTGACACCTTTTGCGGCTCTTCATATTTTTCACACCTTTTCAGGCTCTTCATGTTTTTGAACACCGCTTCATGCTCCTCCTATTTTTCAGATCCTTTCTTACTCCTCATATTTTTGACACCTTTAGAAACTCTTCATATCTTTCACACCTTTTCAGGCGCTTCATGTTTTTCAACACCGCTTCATGCTCCTCCAATTTTTCAGACCGTTTCATTCTCCTCATGTTCTTGACAACGTTTGAAGCTCTTCATATATTTCACACCTTTTCAGGCTCTTCTTTTTTTTCAACACCACTTCATGCTCCTCCTATTTTTCAGACAGTTTCATGCTCATCTCATTTGACACCTTTTGAAGCTCTTCATATTTTTCACACCTTTTGAAGCTCTTCCTATTTCTCACACTTTCTCAGGCTCTTCATGTTTTTCAACACCGCTTGATGCTCCTCCTATTTTTCAGACCGTTTCATGCTCCTCATATTTTTGACACCTTTTGAAGTTCTTCATATTTTTCACACCTTTTAAGGCTCTTCATGTTTTTGAACACCGCTTCATGCTCCTCCTATTTTTCAGACCGTTTCATGCTCAACATATTTTTGACACCTTTTGAAGCTCTTCATATTTTTCACACCTTTTCAGGCTCTTAATATTTTTCACACGTTTTCATGCCCTTCATGTTTTTCATCACCGCTTCATGCTCCTCCTATTTTTCAGACCGTTTCATGCTCCTCATATTTTTGACACCTTTTGAAGCTCTTCATATTTTTCACACCTTTTGAAGCTCTTCATATTTTTCATACGTTTTCATGCCCTTCATGTTTTTCATCACCGCTTCATACTCCTCCTATTTTTCAGACCGTTTCATGCTCCTCATATTTTTCAGACCGTTTCAGGCTCCTCATATTTTTCAGATCGTTTTATGGTCCTCATATTTTTGACACCTTTTGAAGCTCTTCATATTTTTCACACCTTTTCAGGCTCTTCATGTGTTTCAACACCGTTTCTTGCTCCTCATATTTTTGACACCTTTTTAAGCTCTTCATATTTTTAACACCTTTTCATGCTCTTCAAGTTTATCATCAACGTCTCGTGCTCCTCCTATTTTTTGACCGTTTCATGCTCCTCATATTTTTGACACCTTTTTAAGCTCTTCATGTTTTTCACACCCTTTCATGGTCTTCATATTTTTCAACACCGTTTCATGCTTCTTCTAATTTTCAGACCGTTTCATGCTCCTCATAATTTTGACGCCTTTTGCAGCTCTTCTTATTCTTCACACCTTTTCAGGCTCTTCATGATTTTCAACACCTTTGCAGGCTCCTCCTATTTTTCAGACCGTTTCTTGCTCCTCATATTTTTTACACCCTTTGACGCTCTTTATATTATACACACCTTTCCATGATCTTCATGTTTTTCAACACTGTTTCATGCTCCTCCTATTTTTCAAACCGTTTACTGCTCCTCATATTTTGACACCTTTTGAAGCTCTTCATATTTTTCACACGTTTTCAGGCTCTTCATGTTTTTCAACGCCGCTTCTTGCTCCTCGTATTTTTAAGACCGTTTCATGCACTTCATATTTGACACCTTTTGAAGCTTCATATATTTCACACCGTTTCTGGCTCTTCATGTTTTTCTATACCGCTTCATTCTCCTCCTAATTTTAAGACTGTTTCATGCTCTTCATAATTTTGGCACCTTTTAAAGCTCTTCCTATTTTCCACACCTTTTCAGGCTCTTCATGTTTTTCAACACCGCTTCATGCTCCACCTATTTTTCAGACCGTTTCATGCTCCTCATATTTTTCACACCTTTTAAAGCTTTTCATATTTTTCACACCTTTTCAGGCTCTTCACGTTTTTCAACACCGCTTCATGTTCCTTCTATTTTTCAGACCGTTTCATGCATCTCATATTTTTGACTCCTTTTAAGTTCTTCATATATTTCACACTTTTTCAGGCTCTTCATGTTTTTCAACACCGTTTCATGCTCCTCCTATTTATCAGACCATTTCATGCTCCTCCTATTTTTCAGACAGTTTCATGCTCTTCATATTTTTGACACCTTTTGAAGCTCTTCATATATTTCACACCTTTTCAGGCTGTTCATGTTTTTGAACACCGTTTCATGCTTCTCATATTTTTCAGACCATATCATGCTCTTCATATTTTTGACACCTTTTGAAGCTCTTCATATTTTTCACACCTTTTCAGGCTCTTCATGTTTTTCAACGCCGCTTCATGCTCCTCCTATTTTTCAGACCGTTTCATGCTCTTCATATTTTTGACACCTTTTGAAACTCTTCATATATTTCACACCTTTTCAGACTCTTCATGTTTTTGAACACAGTGTCATGCTCCTCCTATTTTTTTGACCGTTTCTTACTCTTCATAATTTTGCCTACTTTTGAAGCTCTTCATATTTTTCACACTTTTTCAGGCTCTTCATGGTTTTCTACACCGCTTCATGCTCCTCTTATTTTTCAGCCCGTTTCATGCTCCTCATATTTTTCACACCTTTTGAAGCTCTTCATATTTTTCAAACCTTTTCAGGCTTTCATGTTTTTCAGCACCAGTTCATGCTCCTCCTATTTTTCAGACCGTTTCATGCTCCACATATTCTTGACACCTTTTGAAGCTCTTCATATTTTGCACACCTTTTCAGGCTCTTCATGTTTTTGAACACCGCTTCATGCTCCTCCTATATTTCAGACCGTTTCATGCTCCTCCTATTTTTCAGACTGTCTCATGCACGTCTTATTATTGACACCTTTTGAAGCTCTTCATATTTTTCACACCTTTTCAGGCTCTTCATGTTTTTGAACACCGCTTCATGCTCTTCCTATTTTTCAGACCGTTTCATCCTCCTCATATTTTTCCCACCTTTTGATGCCGTTCTATTTCTCACACCTTTTCAGGCTCTTCATGTTTTTCAACACCACTTCATGCTCCTCCTATTTTTCAGACCGTTTCAGGCTCCTCATATTTTTCACACCTTTTGAAGCCGTTCTATTTCTCACACCTTTTCAGGCTCTTCATGTTTTTCACACCGTTTCATGATCCTCCTATTTTTCATACCGTTTCATGCTCCTCATATTTTTGACACCTTTTGAAGCTCTTCATATTTGTCACCCCTTCTCAGGCTCTTCATTTTTTTGAACACCTCTTTATCCTCCTGCTATTTTTCAGACCGTTCCATGCTCTTCATATTTTTCAAACCTTTTGAAGCTCTTCATATTTTTCACACCTTTTCAGGCTCTTCATGTTTTTAAACACCGCTTCATGCTCTTCCTATTTTTCAGACCGTTTCATGCTCCTCATATTTTTCACACCTTTTGAAGCCGTTCTATTTCTTACACCTTTTCAGGCTCTTCATGTTTTTCAACACCACTTCATGCTCCTCCTATTTTTCAGACCGTTTCAGGCTCCTCATATTTTTCACACCTTTTGAAGCCGTTCTATTTCTCACACCTTTTCAGGCTCTTCATGTTTTTCACACCGTTTCATGCTCCTCATACTTTTGACACGTTTTGGGGCTCTCATATTTTTCACACCATTCCAGGCTCTTCATATTTTTGAACACCGCTTCATGCCCCTCCTATCTTTCAGACCATTTCATGCTCATCTCATTTTTGACACCTTTTGAAGCTCTTCATATATTTCACACCTTTTGAAGCTCTTCATAATTTTCACACGTTTTCAGGCTCTTCATGTTTTTCAACAAGATTTCATGCTCCTCCGGTTTCTCAGACCATTTCAAGGTCCTCATGTATTTCACACCATTTGAAGCTCTTCATATTTTTCACACCTTTTCAGACTCTTCATGTTTTTCAACACCGCTTCATGCCCCTCCTATCTTTCAGACCATTTCATGCTCATCTCATTTTTGACACCTTTTGAAGCTCTTCATATATTTCACAGCTTTTGAAGCTCTTCATAATTTTCACACGTTTTCAGGCTCTTCATGTTTTTCAACACGGCTTCATGATCCTCCTATTTTTCATACCGTTCATGCTCCTCATATTTTTGACACCTTTTGAAGTTCTTCCTATTTTTCACAACTCTTCATGCTCTTCATGTTTTTCGACACCGCTTCATGCTCTTCCTATTTTGCAGCCTGTTTCAGGCTCCTCATATTTTTGACACCTTTTGAAGCTCTTCATATATTTCACACCTTTTGAAGCTCTTCATATTTTTCATACCTTTTCAGGCTCTCCATATTTTTGAACACCGCTTCATGCTCCTCCTATTTTTGAGACCGTTTCATGCTCCTCATATTTTTGACACCTTTTGAAGCTCTTCATATTTGTCACACCTTTTCAGGCTCTTCATGTTTTTGAACACCGCTTCATGCTCCTCCTATTTTTGAGACTGTTTCATGCTCCTCATATTTTTGACACCTTTTGAAGCTCTTCATATTTGTCACACCTTTTCAGGCTCTTCATGTTTTTGAACACCGCTTTATCCTCCTCCTATTTTTCAGACCGTTCCATGTTCTTCATATTTTTCAAACCTTTTGAAGCTCTTCATATTTTTCACACCTTTTCCCGCTCTTCATGTTTGTTAAAACCGTTTCTTGCTCCTCCTATTTTTCAGACCGATTCATGCTCCTCATATTTTTGACAGGTTTTGAAGCTCTTCATATTCTTCACAGCTTTTCATGCTCTTCATGTTTTTCAACACCGCTTCATGCTCCTCCTATTTTTCAGACCGTTTCATGCTCCTCATATTTTTGACACCTTTTGAAGCTCTTCATATATTTCACACCTTTTCAGGCTCTTCATGTTTTTCAGCACCAGTTCATGCTCCTCCTATTTTTCAGACCGTTTCATGCTCATCTCATTTTTTACACCTTTTGAAGCTCTTCATATTTTGCACACCTTTTCAGGCTCTTCATGTTTTTCAGCTCCACTTCATGTTCCTCCTATTTTTCAGACCGTTTCTTGCTCCTCATATTTTTGACCCTTTTTGAAGCTCTTCTTATTTTTCACACCTTTTCTGGCTCTTCATGTTTTTGAACACAGCTTCATGCTCCTCCTATTTTTCAGAGCGTTTCATTCTCCTCATGTTTTTGACACCTGTTGAAGCTTTTCACATTTTTCACACCTTTTCAGGCTCTTCACGATTTTCAACATCGCTTCATGATCCTCCTATTTTTCAGACCGTTTCATACTCTTCCTATTTTTGAGACTGTTTCAGGCTCCTCATATTTTTGACAGGTTTTGAATCTCTTCATATTTTGCACACCTTTTGAAGCTCTTCATATTTTTCACACCTTTTCAGGCTCGTTATGATTTTCAACACAGCTTAATGCTCCTCCTATTTTTCAGACTGTTTCATGCTCATCTCATTTTTGACACCTTTTGAAGCTCTTCATATTTTTCACATTTTTCAAGCTCTTCATATTTTTCACACCTTTTCAGGCTCGTTATGATTTTCAACACAGCTTAATGCTCCTCCTATTTTTCAGACCGTTTCATGCTCATCTCAATTTGACACCTTTTGAAGCTCTTCATATTTTTCACACCTTTTGAAGCTCTTCATATTTTTCACACATTTTCAGGCTCTTCATGTTTTTCAACACCGCTTCTTGCTCCTCCTATTTTTCCGACCGTTTCATGCTCCTCATATTTTTGACACGTTTTGAAGCTCTTCATATTTTTCACACCTTTTCAGGCTCTTCATGTTTTTCAACACCGGTTCATGCTCCTTCTATTTTTCAGAAAGTTTCATGCTCCTCATATTTTTGAAACCTTTTGAAGCTCTTCATATTTTTCTCACATTTTCAGGTTCTTCCTGTTTTTCAACACCATTTCATGCTCCTCTTATTTTTCAGACCGTTTCATGCTCCTCCTATTTTTCAGACCGTTTCTTGCTCCTCATATTTTTGACACCTTTTTAAGCTCTTCATATTTTTAACACCTTTTCATGCTCTTCAAGTTTATCATCAACGTCTCGTGCTCCTCCTATTTTTTGACCGTTTCATGCTCCTCATATTTTTGACACCTTTTTAAGCTCTTCATGTTTTTCACACCCTTTCATGGTCTTCATATTTTTCAACACCGTTTCATGCTTCTTCTAATTTTCAGACCGTTTCATGCTCCTCATAATTTTGACGCCTTTTGCAGCTCTTCTTATTCTTCACACCTTTTCAGGCTCTTCATGATTTTCAACACCTTTGCAGGCTCCTCCTATTTTTCAGACCGTTTCTTGCTCCTCATATTTTTTACACCCTTTGACGCTCTTTATATTATACACACCTTTCCATGATCTTCATGTTTTTCAACACTGTTTCATGCTCCTCCTATTTTTCAAACCGTTTACTTCTCCTCATATTTTGACACCTTTTGAAGCTCTTCATATTTTTCACACGTTTTCAGGCTCTTCATGTTTTTCAACGCCGCTTCTTGCTCCTCGTATTTTTAAGACCGTTTCATGCACTTCATATTTGACACCTTTTGAAGCTTCATATATTTCACACCGTTTCTGGCTCTTCATGTTTTTCTATACCGCTTCATTCTCCTCCTAATTTTAAGACTGTTTCATGCTCTTCATAATTTTGGCACCTTTTAAAGCTCTTCATATTTTCCACACCTTTTCAGGCTCTTCATGTTTTTCAACACCGCTTCATGCTCCTCCTATTTTTCAGACCGTTTCATGCTCCTCATATTTTTCACACCTTTTAAAGCTCTTCATATTTTTCACACCTTTTCAGGCTCTTCACGTTTTTCAACACCGCTTCATGTTCCTTCTATTTTTCAGACCGTTTCATGCATCTCATATTTTTGACTCCTTTTAAGTTCTTCATATATTTCACACATTTTCAGGCTCTTCATGTTTTTCAACACCGTTTCATGCTCCTCCTATTTATCAGACCATTTCATGCTCCTCCTATTTTTCAGACAGTTTCATGCTCTTCATATTTTTGACACCTTTTGAAGCTCTTCATATATTTCACACCTTTTCAGGCTGTTCATGTTTTTGAACACCGTTTCATGCTCCTCATATTTTTCAGACCATATCATGCTCTTCATATTTTTGACACCTTTTGAAGCTCTTCATATTTTTCACACCTTTTCAGGCTCTTCATGTTTTTCAACGCCGCTTCATGCTCCTCCTATTTTTCAGACCGTTTCATGCTCTTCATATTTTTGACACCTTTTGAAACTCTTCATATATTTCACACCTTTTCAGACTCTTCATGTTTTTGAACACAGTGTCATGCTCCTCCTATTTTTTTGACCGTTTCTTACTCTTCATAATTTTGCCTACTTTTGAAGCTCTTCATATTTTTCACACTTTTTCAGGCTCTTCATGGTTTTCTACACCGCTTCATGCTCCTCTTATTTTTCAGCCCGTTTCATGCTCCTCATATTTTTCACACCTTTTGAAGCTCTTCATATTTTTCAAACCTTTTCAGGCTTTCATGTTTTTCAACACCAGTTCATGCTCCTCCTATTTTTCAGACCGTTTCATGCTCCACATATTCTTGACACCTTTTGAAGCTCTTCATATTTTGCACACCTTTTCAGGCTCTTCATGTTTTTGAACACCGCTTCATGCTCCTCCTATATTTCAGACCGTTTCATGCTCCTCCTATTTTTCAGACTGTCTCATGCACGTCTTATTATTGACACCTTTTGAAGCTCTTCATATTTTTCACACCTTTTCAGGCTCTTCATGTTTTTGAACACCGCTTCATGCTCTTCCTATTTTTCAGACCGTTTCATCCTCCTCATATTTTTCCCACCTTTTGATGCCGTTCTATTTCTCACACCTTTTCAGGCTCTTCATGTTTTTCAACACCACTTCATGCTCCTCCTATTTTTCAGACCGTTTCAGGCTCCTCATATTTTTCACACCTTTTGAAGCCGTTCTATTTCTCACACCTTTTCAGGCTCTTCATGTTTTTCACACCGTTTCATGATCCTCCTATTTTTCATACCGTTTCATGCTCCTCATATTTTTGACACCTTTTGAAGCTCTTCATATTTGTCACCCCTTCTCAGGCTCTTCATTTTTTTGAACACCTCTTTATCCTCCTGCTATTTTTCAGACCGTTCCATGCTCTTCATATTTTTCAAACCTTTTGAAGCTCTTCATATTTTTCACACCTTTTCAGGCTCTTCATGTTTTTAAACACCGCTTCATGCTCTTCCTATTTTTCAGACCGTTTCATGCTCCTCATATTTTTCACACCTTTTGAAGCCGTTCTATTTCTTACACCTTTTCAGGCTCTTCATGTTTTTCAACACCACTTCATGCTCCTCCTATTTTTCAGACCGTTTCAGGCTCCTCATATTTTTCACACCTTTTGAAGCCGTTCTATTTCTCACACCTTTTCAGGCTCTTCATGTTTTTCACACCGTTTCATGCTCCTCATACTTTTGACACGTTTTGGGGCTCTCATATTTTTCACACCATTCCAGGCTCTTCATATTTTTGAACACCGCTTCATGCCCCTCCTATCTTTCAGACCATTTCATGCTCATCTCATTTTTGACACCTTTTGAAGCTCTTCATATATTTCACACCTTTTGAAGCTCTTCATAATTTTCACACGTTTTCAGGCTCTTCATGTTTTTCAACAAGATTTCATGCTCCTCCGGTTTCTCAGACCATTTCAAGGTCCTCATGTATTTCACACCATTTGAAGCTCTTCATATTTTTCACACCTTTTCAGACTCTTCATGTTTTTCAACACCGCTTCATGCCCCTCCTATCTTTCAGACCATTTCATGCTCATCTCATTTTTGACACCTTTTGAAGCTCTTCATATATTTCACAGCTTTTGAAGCTCTTCATAATTTTCACACGTTTTCAGGCTCTTCATGTTTTTCAACACGGCTTCATGATCCTCCTATTTTTCATACCGTTCATGCTCCTCATATTTTTGACACCTTTTGAAGTTCTTCCTATTTTTCACAACTCTTCATGCTCTTCATGTTTTTCGACACCGCTTCATGCTCTTCCTATTTTGCAGCCTGTTTCAGGCTCCTCATATTTTTGACACCTTTTGAAGCTCTTCATATATTTCACACCTTTTGAAGCTCTTCATATTTTTCATACCTTTTCAGGCTCTCCATATTTTTGAACACCGCTTCATGCTCCTCCTATTTTTGAGACCGTTTCATGCTCCTCATATTTTTGACACCTTTTGAAGCTCTTCATATTTGTCACACCTTTTCAGGCTCTTCATGTTTTTGAACACCGCTTCATGCTCCTCCTATTTTTGAGACTGTTTCATGCTCCTCATATTTTTGACACCTTTTGAAGCTCTTCATATTTGTCACACCTTTTCAGGCTCTTCATGTTTTTGAACACCGCTTTATCCTCCTCCTATTTTTCAGACCGTTCCATGTTCTTCATATTTTTCAAACCTTTTGAAGCTCTTCATATTTTTCACACCTTTTCCCGCTCTTCATGTTTGTTAAAACCGTTTCTTGCTCCTCCTATTTTTCAGACCGATTCATGCTCCTCATATTTTTGACAGGTTTTGAAGCTCTTCATATTCCTCACAGCTTTTCATGCTCTTCATGTTTTTCAACACCGCTTCATGCTCCTCCTATTTTTCAGACCGTTTCATGCTCCTCATATTTTTGACACCTTTTGAAGCTCTTCATATATTTCACACCTTTTCAGGCTCTTCATGTTTTTCAGCACCAGTTCATGCTCCTCCTATTTTTCAGACCGTTTCATGCTCATCTCATTTTTTACACCTTTTGAAGCTCTTCATATTTTGCACACCTTTTCAGGCTCTTCATGTTTTTCAGCTCCACTTCATGTTCCTCCTATTTTTCAGACCGTTTCTTGCTCCTCATATTTTTGACCCTTTTTGAAGCTCTTCTTATTTTTCACACCTTTTCTGGCTCTTCATGTTTTTGAACACAGCTTCATGCTCCTCCTATTTTTCAGAGCGTTTCATTCTCCTCATGTTTTTGACACCTGTTGAAGCTCTTCACATTTTTCACACCTTTTCAGGCTCTTCACGATTTTCAACATCGCTTCATGATCCTCCTATTTTTCAGACCGTTTCATACTCTTCCTATTTTTGAGACTGTTTCAGGCTCCTCATATTTTTGACAGGTTTTGAATCTCTTCATATTTTGCACACCTTTTGAAGCTCTTCATATTTTTCACACCTTTTCAGGCTCGTTATGATTTTCAACACAGCTTAATGCTCCTCCTATTTTTCAGACTGTTTCATGCTCATCTCATTTTTGACACCTTTTGAAGCTCTTCATATTTTTCACATTTTTGAAGCTCTTCATATTTTTCACACCTTTTCAGGCTCGTTATGATTTTCAACACAGCTTAATGCTCCTCCTATTTTTCAGACCGTTTCATGCTCATCTCAATTTGACACCTTTTGAAGCTCTTCATATTTTTCACACCTTTTGAAGCTCTTCATATTTTTCACACATTTTCAGGCTCTTCATGTTTTTCAACACCGCTTCTTGCTCCTCCTATTTTTCCGACCGTTTCATGCTCCTCATATTTTTGACACGTTTTGAAGCTCTTCATATTTTTCACACCTTTTCAGGCTCTTCATGTTTTTCAACACCGGTTCATGCTCCTTCTATTTTTCAGAAAGTTTCATGCTCCTCATATTTTTGAAACCTTTTGAAGCTCTTCATATTTTTCTCACATTTTCAGGTTCTTCCTGTTTTTCAACACCATTTCATGCTCCTCTTATTTTTCAGACCGTTTCATGCTCCTCCTATTTTTCAGACCGTTTCATGATCCTCATATATTTGAAACCTTTTGAAGCTCTTCATATTTTTCACACCTTTTCAAGCTCTTCAAGATTTTCAACAACGCTTCATGCTCCTGCTTTTTTTCAGACCGTTTCGTGCTCCTCATATATTTGACAGCTTTTGAAGCTCTTCATATTTTTCACACCTTTTCAGGCTCTTCATGTTTTTGAACACCACTTCATGCTCTTCCTTTTTTTCAGACCATTTCTTTCTCCTCATATATTTGACACATTTTGAAGCTGTTCATACTTTTCACAACTTTTCAGGCTCTTCATGTTTTTGAACACCGCTTCATGCTCCTCCTATTTTTCAGACCGTTTCATGCTCGTCATATTTTTCACACCTTTTAAAGCTCTTCATATTTTTCACACCTTTTCAGGCTCTTCATGTTTTTCAACACCACTTCATGCTCCTCCTATCTTTCAGACCATTTCATGCTCATCTCATTTTTGACACCTTTTGAAGCTCTTCATATATTTCACACCTTTTGAAGCTCTTCATAATTTTCACACGTTTTCAGGCTCTTCATGTTTTTCAACAAGATTTCATGCTCCTCCTGTTTTTCAGACCGTTTCAAGCTCCTCATGTATTTCACACCATTTGAAGCTCTTCATATTTTTCACACCTTTTCAGGCTCTTCATGTTTTTCAACACCGCTTCATGCTCCTCCTATCTTTCAGACCATTTCATGCTCATCTCATTTTTGACACCTTTTGAAGCTCTTCATATATTTCACACCTTTTGAAGCTCTTCATAATTTTCACACGTTTTCAGGCTCTTCATGTTTTTCAACACGGCTTCATGATCCTCCTATTTTTCATACCGTTCATGCTCCTCATATTTTTGACACCTTTTGAAGTTCTTCCTATTTTTCACAACTCTTCATGCTCTTCATGTTTTTCGACACCGCTTCATGCTCCTCCTATTTTACAGCCTGTTTCATGCTCCTCATATTTTTGAAACCTTTTGAAGCTCTTCATATTTTTCACACCTTTTCCCGCTCTTCATGTTTGTTAAACCCGTTTCTTGCTCCTCCTATTTTTCAGACCGTTTCATGCTCCTCATATTTTTGACACCTTATGAAGCTCTTCATATTTTTCACTCCTTTTCAGATCTTCATGTTTTTCAACACCACTTCATGCTCCTTCTATTTTTCAGACCGATTCATGCTCCTCATATTTTTGACACGTTTTGAAGCTCTTCATATTCTTCACAGCTTTTGATGCTCTTCATGTTTTTCAACACCTTTTCATGCTCCTGATATATTTCAGACAGTTTCATGCTTCTCATATTTTGACACATTTAGAAGCTCTTCATATTTTTCACACCTTTTCAGGGTCTTCATGTCTTTCAACACCGCTTCATGCTCCTCGTATTTTTCATACCGTTTCATGCTCCTCATATTTTTGACACCTTTTGAAGCTTGTCTTATTTTCACAGCTTTTCAGGAACTTCATGTTTTTCAACACCGCTTCATGCTCCTCCCATTTTTCAGACCGTTTCATGCTCCTCCTATTTTTCAGACCGTTTCATGCTCCTCATATTTTTGACACCTTTTGAAGCTTGTCTTATTTTCACAGCTTTTCAGGAACTTCATGTTTTTCAACACCGCTTCATGCTCCTCCCATTTTTCAGACCGATTCATGCTCCTCCTATTTTTCAGACCGTTTCATGCTCCTCATGTATTTCCAACCTTTTGAAGCTCTTCATATTTTTCACACCTTTTCAGGCTCTTCATGTTTTTGAACACCGCTTCATGCTCCTCCTATTTTTCAGACCGTTTCATGCTCCTCATAATTTTCACACCTTTTGAAGCTCTTCATATTTTTCACACCTTTTCCGGTTCTTCATGTTTTTGAACACTGCTTCATGCTCCTCCTATTTTTCAACTGTTTCATGCTCCTCATAATTTTGACATCTTTTGAAGTGCCTCATATTTTTCACACCTTTTCAGGCTCTTCATGTTTTTCAACACTGCATCATGCTCTTCCTATTCTTCAGAACTTTTCATGCTCCTCAAATTTTTGACACCTTCTGAAGCTCTTCATATTTTTCACACCTTTTCAGACTCTTCATGTTTTTCAACACCGCTTCATGCTCCTCCTATTTTTCAGACCGTTTCATGCTCCTCCTATTTTTCAGACCGTTTTATTCTTTTCATATTTTTCACATCTTTTGAAGCTCTTCATATTTTTCACACCTTTTAAACTCTTCATGTTTTTGAACACCGCTTCACACTCCTCCTATTTTTCATACCGTTTCATGCTCCTCAAATTTTTGACAGCTTTTGAAGCTCTTCATATACTTTCCACCTTTTCAGGCTCTTCATTTTTGTGGACTCCGCTTCATGCTCTTCCTTTTCTTCAGACCGTTTCATGCTCGGCTCATTTTTGACATCTTTTGAAGCTGTTCATATTTTTCACACCTTTTGAATCTCTTCATATTTTTCATATTTTTGAAGCTCTTCATATTTTTCACACGTTTTTAGGCTCTTCATGTTTTTCAATACCACTTCATGCTCCTCCTATTTTTCAGACCGTTTCATGCTCATCTCATTTTTGACACCTATGATGCACTTCATATATTTCACACCTTTTGAAGCTCTTCGTACATTTCACACCTTTTCAGGCTTTCATGTTTTCAACACCACTTCATGCTCCTCCTACTTTTCAGACCCTTTCATGCTAAACTAAATTTGACACCTTATGAAGCTCTTCATGTTTTTCACACCTTTTCATGCTCTTTATGTTTTTGAACACCGGTTCATGCTCCTCCTATTTTTCAACCCGTTTCATGCTCCTCCTGTTTTTTACACCTTTTGAAGCTCTTCATATTTTTCACAATTTTTCAGTCTCTGCATTTTTTTGAACACTGCTTCATGCTCCTCCTATTTTTTAGACCGTTTCATGCTCATCTCATTTTTGACACCTTTTGAAGCTCTTCATATTTTTTACACCTTTTGAAGCTCTTCATAATTTTCACACCTTTTCAGGCTCTTCATGTTTTTGAACACCGCTTCGTCCTCCTCCTATTTTTAAGAGGGTTTCATGCTCGTCATATTTTTGACACATTTTGAAGCTCTTCATATTTTTCACACCATTTCAGGCTCTTCATCTTTTTGAACACCGCTTCATGCTCGTCCTATTTTCAGACCGTTTCATGCTCCTCATATTTTTGACACGTTTTGAACCTCTTCATATTTTTCACACCTTTTCAGGCTCTTCATGTTTTTCAAAAGCGCTTCATGCTCCTCCTATTTTTCCGACCGTTTCATGCTCCTCATATTTGTGACACCTTTTGAAGCTCTTACTAGTTTTCACACCTTTTGAAGCTCTTCATGTTTTTCAACACCACTTCATCCTCCTCCTGTTTTTAAGACCTTTAATGTCCCTCATATTTTTGACACCTTTTGAAGCTCTTCCTATTTTTCACACATTTTCAGGCTCTTCATGTTTTTGAACAACGTTTCATGCTCCTCCTACTTTTCAGACCGTATAATGCTCCTCATATATTTCATACGATTTGAAGCTCTTCATATATTTCACACCTTTTCAGGCTCTTCATGTTTTTCAACACCGCTTCATGCTCCTCCTATTTTTCAGACCATTTCATGCTCATCTCTTTTTTGACACCTTTTGAAGCTCTTCATATTTTCACACTTTTTCAGGCTCTTCATGTTTTTCAACACCTTATCAGGCTCATCGTATTTTTCAGAACGTTTCATGCTCCTCATATTTTTGACACGTTTTCAGTCTCTTCATATTTTTCACACATTTTCAGGCTCTTCATGTTTTTGAACACCACTTCATGCTCCTCATACTTTTCACACCTTTTGAAGCTCTTCATATTTTTCACACCTTTTCAGGCTCTTCATGTTTTTCAACACCACTTCATGCTCCTCCTATTTTTCACACCTTTTGAAGCTCTTCATATTTTTCACACCTTTTCAGGCTGTACATATTTTTGAACACCACTTCATGCTCCTCCTATTTTTCAGATCGTTTCTTGCTCCTCATGTATTTCACACATTTTGAAGCTCTTCATATTTTTCACACCTTTTCAGGCTCTTCATGTTTTTCAACACCGCATCATGCTCCTCCTATTTTTCAGACCGTTTCATGCTCATCTCTTTTTTGACACCTTTTGAAGCTCTTCATATTTTTCATACGTTTTGAAGCTCTTCATACTTTTCACACTTTTTCAGGCTCTTCGTGTTTTTGAACACCGCTTCACGCTCCTCCTATTTTTCAGACCGTTTCATGCTGCTAGTATTTTTCAGACCGTTTCATGCTCCTCATAATTTTGACAATTTTATAAGCTCTTCATATTTTTCACACTTTTTCAGGCTTTTCATGTTTTTGAACACCGCTTCATGTTCCCCATATTTTTCAAACTTTTGAAGCTCTTCATGTTTTTCACACCTTTTCAGGCTCTTCATGTTTTTGAACACAGCTTCATGCTCCTCCTAATTTTCAGACCGTTTCATGCTCCTCATACATTTCACACCTTTTTAAGCTCTTCCGATTTTTCACACCTTTTCACGCTCTTCATGTTTTTGAACACCGTTTTATGCTGCCTCTATTTTTCAGACCGTTTCATGCTCCTCATATATTTTAAACCTTTTGAATCTCTTCATATATTTCACACCTTTTCAGGCTGTTCATGTTTTTCAACAACGCTTCATGATCTTCCTATTATTCAGACCGTTTCATGCTCCTCAAGTATTTCACACCTTTTGAAGCTCTTCATATTTTTCACACCTTTTCAGGCTCTTCATGTTTTTCAACACCACTTAATGCCCCTCCTATTTTTCAGACCGTATCATGCTCATCTCATTTTTACACCTTTTGAAGCTCTTCATATTTTTCACACCTTTTGAAGCTCTTCCTATTTTTCACACCTTTTCAGGCTCTTCAGGGTTTTGAACACCGCTTCATGCTCCTCATATTTTTCACACCTTTTGAAGCTCTTCATATTTTTCACACCTTTTCAGGCTCTTCATGTTTTTCAACACCGCTTCTTGCTCCTCCATTTTTCACACCCTTTCATGCTTCTCATGTATTTCACACCTTTTGAAACTCTTCATATTTTTCACATCTTTTCAGGCTCTTCATGTTTTTGAACAAGGTTTCATTCTCCTCCCATTTTTCAGACCGTTTCATGCTCCTCATATTTTTGACACGTTTTGAAGCTCTTCATAGTTTTCACACCTTTTCAGGCTCTTCATGTTTTTGAACACCGTTTCATGCTCCTCCTATTTTTCAGACCGTTCATGCTCCTCATATTTTGACACCTTTTGAAGCTCTTCATATTTTTCACACCTTTTCAGGCTCTTCATGTTTCTGAACACCGCGTCATGCTCCTCCTATTTTTCATATCGTTTCATGCTTCTCATATTTTTCACACCTTTTGAAGCTCTTCATATTTTTCACACCTTTTCAGGCTCTTCATGTTTTTCAACACCGCTTCATGCTCCTCCTATTTTTCAGACCGTTTCATGCTCATCTCATTTTTGACACCCTTTGAAGCTCTTCATATTCTTCACTCCTTTTGAAGCTCTTCATATTTTTCACACCTTTTGAAGCTCTTCATATTTCTCACACCTTTTCAGACTCTTCATGTTTTTCAACACCGCTTCATGCTGCTCCTGTTTTTCAGACCTTTTCATGCTCCTCATATTTTTCACATCTTTTGAAGTTCTTCTTATTTTTCACACCTTTTCAAGCTCTTCATCATTTTCAAAACCGCTTCATGCTCCTCCTATTTTACAGACCGTTTCATTCTCCTCATGTATTTCACACGTAATGAAGCTCTTCCAATTTTGCACAACTTTTCAGTCTCTTCTTGTTTTACAACACCGCATCATGCTCCTCCTATTTTTCAGACTGTTTCATGCACCTCATAATTTTGACACCTTTTGAAGCTCTTCATATTTTTCACACCTTTTGAAGCTCTTCATGTTTTTCACACCTTTTCAGGCTCTTCATGATTTTCAACACCGCTTCATGCTCCTGCTATTTTTCAGACCGTTTCATGCTCATCTCTTTTTTGACACCTTTAGAAGCTGTTCATATTTTTCACACCTTTTAAAGCTCTTCATATTTTTCACATTTTTGAAACTCTTCATATTTTTCTCACCTTTTGAAGCTCTTCATGTTTTTCACACCTTTTCAGTCTTCTCATGTTTTTGAACACCGCTTCATGCTCCTCCTATTTTTCACTCCTTTTGAAGCTCTTCATATTTTTCACACCTTTTCAGGCTGTACATGTTTTTGAACACCACTTCATGCTCCTCCTATTTTTCAGACCGTTTCTTGCTCCTCATGTATTTCACACATTTTGAAGCTCTTCATATTTTTCACACCTTTTCAATGTCTTCATGTTTTTGATCACTGTTTCATGCTGCTCCTGTTTTTCAGACCATTTCATGATACTCATATTTTTGACACCTTTTGAAGCTCTTCATATTTTTCACACTTTTTCAGGCTGTTTATAGTTTTCAACACCGCTGCATGATTCTCCTATATTTGAGACCATTTCATGCTCCTCATATTTTTGACATTTTTTGAAGCTCTTCATATTTTTCACACCTTGTGAAGCTCTTCCTATTTTTCACAGTTTTTCAGGCTCTTCATGTTTTTCAACACCGCTTCATGCTCCTCCTATTTTTCCGACCGTTTCATGCTCATCTCTTTTTTGACACCTTTTGAAGGTCTTCATATTTTTCACACCTTTTGAAGCTCTTCATATTTTTCACTTCTTTTCAGGCTCTTCATGTTTTTTAACGCCGCTTCATGCGCCTCATATTTTTCAGACCATTTCATGCTCCTCATATTTTTGACATCTTTTGAAGCTCTTCACATTTTTCACACATGTTCAGGCTCTTCATGTTTTTCAACACCGCTTGATAATCCTCCTATATTTCAGACCGTTTCATGCTCCTCATATTTTTGACACCTTTTGAAGCTCTTCATATTTTTCACACCTTTTCAGACTCTTCATGTTTTTCAACACCGCTTCATGCTGCTCCTATTTTTCAGACCGTTTCATGCTCATCTCTTTTTTGACAACTTTTGAAGCTCTTCATATTTTCATACCTTTTGAAGCTCTTCATATTTTTCACACATTTTCAGGCTCTTCATGTTTTTCAACACCGCTTCATGCTCCTCCTGTTTTTCAGACAGTTTCATGCTCCTCATATTTTTGACACGTTTTGAAGCTCTTCATATTTTTCACACCTTTTCCGTCTCTTCTTGTTTTTCAACACCGCTTCTTGCTCCTCCTATTTTTCAGACCGTTTCATGCTCCTCATATTGTTGACACCTTTTGAAGCACTTCATATTTTTCACACCTTTTCAGGCTCTTCATATTTTTGAACACCGCTTCATGTTCCTCCTGTTTTTCACACCTTTTGAAGCTCTTCATATTTTTCACACCTTTTCAGGCTCTTCAGGTTTTTGAACACCTCTTCATGCTCCTCCTATTTTTCAGACCGTTTCATGCTCCTCATGTATTTCACACCTTTTGAAGCTGTTCATATTTTTCACACCTTTTCAGGCTCTCCATGTTTCTGAACACCACTTCCTGCTCCTCCTATTTTTCAGGCCGTTTCATGCTCATCTCATTTTTGACACCTTCTGAAGCTCTTCATTTATTTCACACCTTTTGAGCTCTTCATATTCTTCACACGTTTTCAGGCTCTTCATGTATTTCAATAACGCTTCTTACTCCTCCTATTTTTCAGACCGTTTCATGCTCCTCATATTTTTGACATCTTTTGAAGCTCTTCACATTTTTCACACATTTTCAGGCTTTTCATGTTTCTGAACACCGCTTCATCCTCCGCCTATTTTTCACACCTTTTGAAGCTCTTCATATTTTTCACAGCTTTTCAGGCTGCACATGTTTTTGAACACGACTTCATGCTCCTCATCTTTTTCAGTCTGTTTCATGCTCCTCATATTTTTCACACCGTTTGAAGCTCTTCATATTTTTCACACGTTTTCAGGCTCTTCATGTTTTTGATCACCGTTTCATGCTCCTCCTATTTTTCAGACCGTTTCATGCTCCTCATATTTTTGACCATTTTATAAGCTCTTCATAATTTTCACACTTTTTTAGGCTCTTCATGTTTTTTAACACCGCTTCATGCTCCTCCTATTTTTCAAACTTTTTGAAGCTCTTCATGTTTTTCACACCTTATCAGACTCTTCATGTTTTTGAACACCTCTTCATGCTACTCCTATTTTTCAGACCTTTTCATGCTCCTCATGAATTTCACACGTTTTGAAGCTCTTCATATTTTTCACACCTTTTCAGACTCTTCATGTTTTTGAACACTGCTTCATGCTCCTCCTATTTTTCAGACCGTTTCAAGCTCCTCATATTTTTGACACCTTTTGAAGCTCTTCATATTTTTCACACCTTTTCAGTCTCTTCATGTTTTTCAACTCCACTCATGCTCCTCCTCTTTTTGTGACCTTTTCATGCTCCTCATAATTTTGACACCTTTGTAAGCTCTTCATATTTTTCACACCTTTTGATGCTCTTCATATTTTTTACAGCTTTTCAGGGTCTTCAAGTTTTTCAACACCGTTTCATTCTCCTCCTATTTTTCAGACCGTTTCATGCTCATCTCATTTTTGACACCTTTTGAAGCTCTTCATATTTTTCACACGTTTTCAGGCTCTTCATGTTTTTGATCACCGTTTCATGCTCCTCCTATTTTTCAGACCGTTTCTTGCTCCTCATATTTTTGACCATTTTATAAGCTCTTCATATTTTTCACACTTTTTTAGGCTCTTCATGTTTTTTAACACCGCTTCATGCTCCTCCTATTTTTCAAACTTTTTGAAGCTCTTCATGTTTTTCACACCTTATCAGCCTCTTCATGTTTTTGAACACCTCTTCATGCTCCTCCTATTTTTCAGACCGTTTCATGCTCCTCATATTTTTGACATCTTTTGAAGCTCTTCATATTTTTGACACCTTTTGAAGGACTTCATATTTTTCACACCTTTTGAAGCTCTTCACGTTTTTCACTTCTTTTCAGGCTCTTCATGTTTTTTAACACCGCTTCATGCTCCTCATATTTTTCAGACCGTTTCATGCTCCTCATATTTTTGACATCTTTTGAAGCTCTTCACGTTTTTCACACATTTTCAGGCTCGTCATGTTTTTCAACACCGCTTCATGCTGCTCCTATTTTTCAGACCGTTTCATGCTCATCTCTTTTTTGACAACTTTTGAAGCTCTTCATATTTTCATAGCTTTTGAAGCTCTTCATATTTTTCACACGTTTTTAGGCTCTTCATGTTTTTCAACACCGCTTCATGCTCCTCCTATTTTTCAGACCGTTTCATGCTCCTCATATTTTTGACACCTTTTGAAGCTCTTCATATTTTTCACACCTTTTCAGACTCTTCATGTTTTTCAACACCGCTTCATGCTGCTCCTATTTTTCAGACCGTTTCATGCTCATCTCTTTTTTGACAACTTTTGAAGCTCTTCATATTTTCATACCTTTTGAAGCTCATCAGATTTTTCACACGTTTTCAGGCTCTTCATGTTTTTCAACACCGCTTCATGCTCCTCCTATTTTTCAGACCGTTTCATGCTCCTCATATTTTTGACACGTTTTGAAGCTCTTCATATTTTTCACACCTTTTCCGTCTCTTCTTGTTTTTCAACACCGCTTCTTGCTCCTCCTATTTTTCAGACCGTTTCATGCTCCTCATATTGTTGACACCTTTTGAAGCACTTCATATTTTTCACACCTTTTCAGGCTCTTCATATTTTTGAACACCGCTTCATGTTCCTCCTGTTTTTCACACCTTTTGAAGCTCTTCATATTTTTCACACCTTTTCAGGCTCTTCAGGTTTTTGAACACCTCTTCATGCTCCTCCTATTTTTCAGACCGTTTCATGCTCCTCATGTATTTCACACCTTTTGAAGCTGTTCATATTTTTCACACCTTTTCAGGCTCTCCATGTTTCTGAACACCACTTCCTGCTCCTCCTATTTTTCAGGCCGTTTCATGCTCATCTCATTTTTGACACCTTCTGAAGCTCTTCATTTTTTTCACACCTTTTGAGCTCTTCATATTCTTCACACGTTTTCAGGCTCTTCATGTATTTCAATAACGCTTCTTACTCCTCCTATTTTTCAGACCGTTTCATGCTCCTCATATTTTTGACATCTTTTGAAGCTCTTCACATATTTCACACATTTTCAGGCTTTTCATGTTTCTGAACACCGCTTCATCCTCCTCCTATTTTTCACACCTTTTGAAGCTCTTCATATTTTTCACAGCTTTTCAGGCTGCACATGTTTTTGAACACGACTTCATGCTCCTCATCTTTTTCAGTCTGTTTCATGCTCCTCATATTTTTCACACCGTTGGAAGCTCTTCATACTTTTCACACGTTTTCAGGCTCTTCATGTTTTTGATCACCGTTTCATGCTTCTCCTATTTTTCAGACCATTTCATGCTCCTCATATTTTTGACCATTTTATAAGCTCTTCATATTTTTCACACTTTTTTAGGCTCTTCATGTTTTTTAACACCGCTTCATGCTCCTCCTAATTTTCAGACCGTTTCATGCTCCTCATACATTTCACACCTTTTTTAGCTCTTCCTATTTTTCACACCTTTTCACGCTCTTCATGTTTTTGAACACCGTTTTATGCTCCCTCTATTTTTCAGACCGTTTTATGCTCCTCATATATTTTAAACCTTTTGAATCTCTTCATATATTTCACACCTTTTCAGGCTGTTCATGTTTTTCAACAACGCTTCATGATCTTCCTATTATTCAGACCGTTTCATGCTCCTCAAGTATTTCACACCTTTTGAAGCTCTTCATATTTTTCACACCTTTTCAGGCTCTTCATGTTTTTCAACACCACTTAATGCCCCTCCTATTTTTCAGACCGTATCATGCTCATCTCATTTTTACACCTTTTGAAGCTCTTCATATTTTTCACACCTTTTGAAGCTCTTCCTATTTTTCACACCTTTTCAGGCTCTTCAGGGTTTTGAACACCGCTTCATGCTCCTCATATTTTTCACACCTTTTGAAGCTCTTCATATTTTTCACACCTTTTCAGGCTCTTCATGTTTTTCAACACCGCTTCTTGCTCCTCCATTTTTCACACCCTTTCATGCTTCTCATGTATTTCACACCTTTTGAAACTCTTCATATTTTTCACACCTTTTGAAGCTCTTCATGTTTTTCACACCTTTTCAGGCTCTTCATGATTTTCAACACCGCTTCATGCTCCTGCTATTTTTCAGACCGTTTCATGCTCATCTCTTTTTTGACACCTTTAGAAGCTGTTCATATTTTTCACACCTTTTAAAGCTCTTCATATTTTTCACATTTTTGAAACTCTTCATATTTTTCTCACCTTTTGAAGCTCTTCATGTTTTTCACACCTTTTCAGGCTTCTCATGTTTTTGAACACCGCTTCATGCTCCTCCTATTTTTCACTCCTTTTGAAGCTCTTCATATTTTTCACACCTTTTCAGGCTGTACATGTTTTTGAACACCACTTCATGCTCCTCCTATTTTTCAGACCGTTTCTTGCTCCTCATGTATTTCACACATTTTGAAGCTCTTCATATTTTTCACACCTTTTCAATGTCTTCATGTTTTTGATCACTGTTTCATGCTGCTCCTGTTTTTCAGACCATTTCATGATACTCATATTTTTGACACCTTTTGAAGCTCTTCATATTTTCATACCTTTTGAAGCTCTTCATATTATTCACACGTTTTCAGATTCTTCATGTTTTTGATCACCGTTTCATGCTCCTCATATTTTTGACACCTTTTGAAGCTCTTCACATTTATCACACCTTTTCAGGCTCTTCATGTTTTTCAACACCGCTTCTTGCTCCTCCATTTTTCACACCCTTTCATGCTTCTCATGTATTTCACACCTTTTGAAACTCTTCATATTTTTCACACCTTTTCAATGTCTTCATGTTTTTGAACACTGTTTCATGCTGCTCCTGTTTTTCAGACCATTTCATGATACTCATATTTTTGACACCTTTTGAAGCTCTTCATATTTTTCACACATTTTCAGGCTGTTTATAGTTTTCAACACCGCTGCATGATTCTCCTATATTTGAGACCATTTCATGCTCCTCATATTTTTGACATTTTTTGAAGCTCTTCATATTTTTCACACCTTTGAAGCTCTTCCTATTTTTCACAGCTTTTCAGGCTCTTCATGTTTTTCAACACCGCTTCATGCTCCTCATATTTTTCAGACCGTTTCATGCTCCTCATATTTTTGACATCTTTTGAAGCTCTTCATATTTTTGACACCTTTTGAAGGATTTCATATTTTTCACACCTTTTGAAGCTCTTCACATTTTTCACTTCTTTTCAGGCTTTTCATGTTTTTTAACACCGCTTCATGCTCCTCATATTTTTCAGACCGTTTCATGCTCCTCATATTTTTGACATCTTTTGAAGCTCTTCACGTTTTTCACACATTTTCAGGCTCTTCATGTTTTTCAACACCACTTCATGCTGCTCCTATTTTTCAGACCGTTTCATGCTCATCTCTTTTTTGACAACTTTTGAAGCTCTTCATATTTTCATACCTTTTGAAGCTCTTCATATTTTTCACACGTTTTCAGGCTCTTCATGTTTTTCAACACCGCTTCATGCTCCTCCTATTTTTCAGACCGTTTCATGCTCCTCATATTTTTGACACCTTTTGAAGCTCTTCATATTTTTCACACCTTTTCAGACTCTTCATGTTTTTCAACACCGCTTCATCCTGCTCCTATTTTTCAGACCGTTTCATGCTCATCTCTTTTTTGACAACTTTTGAAGTTCTTCGTATTTTCATACCTTTTGAAGCTCTTCATATTTTTCACACGTTTTCAGGCTCTTCATGTTTTTCAACACCGCTTCATGCTCCTCCTATTTTTCAGACCGTTTCATGCTCCTCATATTTTTGACACCTTTTGAAGCTCTTCATATTTTTCACACCTTTTCAGACTCTTCATGTTTTTCAACACCGCTTCATGCTGCTCCTATTTTTCAGACCGTTTCATGCTCATCTCTTTTTTGACAACTTTTGAAGCTCTTCATATTTTCATACCTTTTGAAGCTCTTCATATTTTCCACACGTTTTCAGGCTCTTCATGTTTTTCAACACCGCTTCATGCTCCTCCTATTTTTCAGACCGTTTCATGCTCCTCATATTTTTGACACGTTTTGAAGCTCTTCATATTTTTCACACCTTTTCCGTCTCTTCTTGTTTTTCAACACCGCTTCTTGCTCCTCCTATTTTTCAGACCGTTTCATGCTCCTCATATTGTTGACACCTTTTCAAGCACTTCATATTTTTCACACCTTTTCAGGCTCTTCATATTTTTGAACACCGCTTCATGTTCCTCCTGTTTTTCACACCTTTTGAAGCTCTTCATATTTTTCACACCTTTTCAGGCTGTACACGTTTTTGAAGACCACTTCATGCTCCTCATCTTTTTCAGACCGTTTCATGCTCCTGATATTTTTCACACCGTTTGAAGCTCATCATATTTTTCACACGTTTTCAGATTCTTCATGTTTTTGATCACCGTTTCATGCTCCTCCTATTTTTCAGACCGTTTCATGCTCCTCATATTTTTGACACCTTTTGGAGCTCTTCACATTTTTCACACCTTTTCCGGCTCTTCATGTTTTTCAACACCGCTTCATGATCCACCTATATTTCAGAGCGTTTCATGCTCCTCATATTTTTGACACCTTTTGAAGCTCTTCACATTTTTCACACCTTTTCCGGCTCTTCATGTTTTTCAACACCGCTTCATGCTCCTCCTATTTTTCAGATCGTTTCAGGCTCCGCATATTTTTGACTCCTTTTGAAGCTCTTCATATTTTTCACACGTTTTCAGGCCCTTCATGTTTTTGAACACCGCTTCATGCTCCTCCTATTTTTCAAACCTTTTGAAGCTCTTCATGTTTTTCACACCTTATCAGCCTCTTCATGTTTTTGAACATCTCTTCATGCTCCTCATATTTTTGACAATTTTATAAGCTCTTCATATTTTTCACACTTTTTCAGGCTCTTCATGTTTTTGAGCACCGCTTCATGCTCCTCCTATTTTTCAAACCTTTTGAAGCTCTTCATGTTTTTCACACCTTATCAGCCTCTTCATGTTTTTGAACATCTCTTCATGCTCCTCATATTTTTGACAGTTTTATAAGCTCTTTATATATTTCACACTTTTTCAGGCTCTTCATGTTTTTGAACACCACTTCATGCTCCTCCTATTTTTCAAACCTTTTGAAGCTCTTCATATTTTTCACACTTTTTCAGGCTCTTCATGTTTTGAACACCGCTTCATGCTCCTCCTATTTTTCAGACCGTTTCATGCTCCTCAGGTATTTCACACCTTTTCAAGCTCTTCATATTTTTCACACCTTTTCAAGCTCTTCACGTTTTTGAACAACACTTCATGCTCCTCCTACTTTTCAGACTGTTTCATGCTCATTTCATTTTTGACACCTTTTCAGGGTCTTCATATTTTTCAAACTTTTGAAGATCTTCATATTTTTCACACTTTTTCAGGCTCTTCATGTTTTGAACACTGCTTCATGCTCCTCCTATTTTTCAGACCGTTTCATTCTCCTCATGTTTTTCACACCTTTTGAAGCTCTTCATAATTTTCACACCTTTTCATGCTCTTCAAGTTTTTGAACACCGTTTCATGCTCGTCCTATTTTTCAGACCATTTCAAGCTCCTCATATATTTGAAACCTTTTGAAGCTCTTCATATTTGTCACACCTTTTCCGTCTCTTCTTGTTTTTCAACACCGCTTCTTGCTCCTCCTATTTTTCAGACCGTTTCATGCTCCTCATATTGTTGACACCTTTTGAAGCACTTCATATTTTTCACACCTTTTCAGGCTCTTCATATTTTTGAACGCCGCTTCATGTTCCTCCTCTATTTCACACCTTTTGAAGCTCTTCATATTTTTCACACCTTTTCAGGCTGTACATGTTTTTGAAGACCACTTCATGCTCCTCATCTTTTTCAGATCGTTTCATGCTCCTGATATATTTCACACCGTTTGAAGCTCTTCATTTTTTTCACACCTTTTGAGCTCTTCATATTCTTCACACGTTTTCAGGCTCTTCATGTATTTCAATAACGCTTCTTACTCCTCCTATTTTTCAGACCGTTTCATGCTCCTCATATTTTTGACACCTTTTGAAGCTCTTCACATTTATCACACCTTTTCAGGCTCTTCATGTTTTTCAACACCGCTTCATGAT
This sequence comes from Dama dama, assembly GCF_033118175.1. Lineage (NCBI taxonomy): Eukaryota > Metazoa > Chordata > Mammalia > Artiodactyla > Cervidae > Dama > Dama dama. The sequence goes on along the minus strand of NW_026870893.1, from coordinate 3,717,157 downwards.
CCTCTTATATTTCAGGACGTTTCATGCTCCTCATATTTTTGACACCTTTTGAAGCTCTTCACATTTTTCACACCTTTTCCGGCTCTTCATGTTTTTCAACACCACTTCATGCTCCTCCTATTTTTCAGATCGTTTCAGGCTCCGCATATTTTTGACTCCTTTTGAAGCTCTTCATATTTTTCACACGTTTTCAGGCCCTTCATGTTTTTGAACACCGCTTCATGCTCCTCCTATTTTTCAGACGTTTTCAGGCTGCTCGTATTTTTCAGACCGTTTCATGCTCCTCATATTTTTGACAATTTTATAAGCTCTTCATATTTTTCACACATTTTCAGGCTCTTCATGTTTTTGAACACCGCTTCATGCTCCTCCTATTTTTCAAACCTTTTGAAGCTCTTAATGTTTTTCACACCTTATCAGCCTCTTCATGTTTTTGAACATCTCTCCATGCTCCTCATATTTTTGACAATTTTATAAGCTCTTCATATTTATCACACTTTTTCAGGCTCTTCATGTTTTTGAACACCGCTTCATCCTCCTCCTATTTTTTAAACCTTTTGAAGCTCTTCATATTTTTCACACTTTTTCAGGCTCTTCATGTTTTGAACACCGCTTCATGCTCCTCCTATTTTTCAGACCGTTTCATGCTCCTCAGGTATTTCACACCTTTTCAAGCTCTTCATATTTTTCACAACTTTTCAGGCTCTTCACGTTTCTGAACAACACTTCATGCTCCTCCTACTTTTCAGACTGTTTCATGCTCATCTCATTTTTGACACCTTTTCAGGGTCTTCATATTTTTCAAAGTTTTGAAGATCTTCTTATTTTTCACACTTTTTCAGGCTCTTCATGTTTTGAACACTGCTTCATGCTCCTCCTATTTTTCAGACCGTTTCATTCTCCTCATGTTTTTCACACCTTTTGAAGCTCTTCATAATTTTCACACCTTTTCATGCTCTTCATGTTTTTGAACACCATTTCATGCTCCTCCTATTTTTCAGACCTTTTCATGCTCCTCATGTATTTCACACGTTTTGAAGCTCTTCATATTTTTCACACCTTTTCAGGCTCTTCATGTTTGTGAACACTGCTTCATGCTCCTCCTATTTTTCAGACCGTTTCAAGCTCCTCATATTTTTGACACTTTTTGAAGCTCTTCATATTTTTCACACCTTTTTAGGCTCTCCATGTTTCTGAACACCACTTCATGCTCCTCCTATTTTTCAGACCGTATCATGCTTCTCATATTTTTCACACCTTTTGAAGCTCTTCATATTTTTCACAGCTTTTCAGGCTGCACATTATTTTGAACACGACTTCATGCTCCTCATCTTTTTCAGTCTGTTTCATGCTCCTCATATTTTTCACACCGTTTGAAGCTCTTCATATTTTTCACACGTTTTCAGGCTCTTCATGTTTTTGAATACCGTTTCATGCTCCTCCTATTTTTCAGACCGTTTCATTCTCCTCATATTTTTGACCATTTTATAAGCTCTTCATAATTTTCACACTTTTTTAGGCTCTTCATGTTTTTTAACACCGCTTCATGCTCCTCCTATTTTTCAAACTTTTTGAAGCTCTTCATGTTTTTCACACCTTATCAGACTCTTCATGTTTTTGAACACCTCTTCATGCTACTCCTATTTTTCAGACCTTTTCATGCTCCTCATGTATTTCACACGTTTTGAAGCTCTTCATATTTTTCACACCTTTTCAGACTCTTCATGTTTTTGAACACTGCTTCATGCTCCTCCTATTCTTCAGACCGTTTCAAGCTCCTCATATTTTTGACACCTTTTGAAGCTCTTCATATTTTTCACACCTTTTCAGTCTCTTCATGTTTTTCAACTCCACTCATGCTCCTCCTCTTTTTGTGACCTTTTCATGCTCCTCATATTTTTGACACCTTTTGAAGCTCTTCATATTTTTCACACCTTTTGATGCTCTTCATATTTTTCACAGCTTTTCAGGGTCTTCAAGTTTTTCAACACCATTTCATTCTCCTCCTATTTTTCAGACCGTTTCATGCTCATCTCATTTTTGACACCTTTTCAAGCTCTTCATGTTTTTCAACACCACTTCATGCTCCTCCAATTTTTCAGGCCGTTTCATTGTCCTCATATTTTTGACACCTTTTGAAGCTCTTCATATTTTTCACACCTTTTCAGGCTGTACATGTTTTTGAAGACCACTTCATGCTCCTCATCTTTTTCAGACCGTTTCATGCTCCTGATATTTTTCACACCGTTTGAAGCTCTTCATATTATTCACACGTTTTCAGATTCTTCATGTTTTTGATCACCGTTTCATGCTCCTCATATTTTTGACACCTTTTGAAGCTCTTCACATTTATCACACCTTTTCAGGCTCTTCATGTTTTTCAACACCGCTTCATGCTGCTCCTATTTTTCAGACCTTTTCATGCTCATCTCTTTTTTGACAACTTTTGAAGCTCTTCATATTTTCATACCTTTTGAAGCTCTTCATATTTTCCACACGTTTTCAGGCTCTTCATGTTTTTCAACACCGCTTCATGCTCCTCCTATTTTTCAGACCGTTTCATGTTCCTCATATTTTTGACACGTTTTGAAGCTCTTCATATTTTTCACACCTTTTCAGGTTCTTCATATTTTTGAACACCGCTTCATGTTCCTCCTGTTTTTCACACCTTTTGAAGCTCTTCATATTTTTCACACCTTTTCAGGCTGTACATGTTTTTGAAGACCACTTCATGCTCCTCATCTTTTTCAGACCGTTTCATGCTCCTGATATTTTTCACACCGTTTGAAGCTCATCATATTTTTCACACCTTTTCAGGCTCTTCATGTTTTTGAACACCGCTTCATGATCCACCTATATTTCAGAGCATTTCATGCTCCTCATATTTTTGACACCTTTTGAAGCTCTTCACATTTTTCACACCTTTTCCGGCTCTTCATGTTTTTCAACACCGCTTCATGCTCCTCCTATTTTTCAGATCGTTTCAGGCTCCGCATATTTTTGACTCCTTTTGAAGCTCTTCATATTTTTCACACGTTTTCAGGCCCTTCATGTTTTTGAACACCGCTTCATGCTCCTCCTATTTTTCAAACCTTTTGAAGCTCTTCATGTTTTTCACACCTTATCAGCCTCTTCATGTTTTTGAACATCTCTTCATGCTCCTCATATTTTTGACAATTTTATAAGCTCTTCATATTTTTCACACTTTTTTAGGCTCTTCATGTTTTTGAGCACCGCTTCATGCTCCTCCTATTTTTCAAACCTTTTGAAGCTCTTCATGTTTTTCACACCTTATCAGCCTCTTCATGTTTTTGAACATCTCTTCATGCTCCTTATATTTTTGACAGTTTTATAAGCTCTTTATATATTTCACACTTTTTCAGGCTCTTCATGTTTTTGAACACCACTTCATGCTCCTCCTATTTTTCAAACCTTTTGAAGCTCTTCATATTTTTCACACTTTTTCAGGTTCTTCATGTTTTGAACACCGCTTCATGCTCCTCCTATTTTTCAGACCGTTTCATGCTCCTCAGGTATTTCACACCTTTTCAAGCTCTTCATATTTTTCACACCTTTTCAAGCTCTTCACGTTTTTGAACAACACTTCATGCTCCTCCTACTTTTCAGACTGTTTCATGCTCATCTCATTTTTGACACCTTTTCAGGGTCTTCATATTTTTCAAACTTTTGAAGATCTTCATATTTTTCACACTTTTTCAGGCTCTTCATGTTTTCAAAACTGCTTCATGCTCCTCCTATTTTTCAGACCGTTTCATTCTCCTCATGTTTTTCACACCTTTTGAAGCTCTTCATAATTTTCACACCTTTTCATGCTCTTCATGTTTTTGAACACCGTTTCATGCTCGTCCTATTTTTCAGACCATTTCAAGCTCCTCATATTTTTGAAACCTTTTGAAGCTCTTCATATTTTTCACACCTTTTCCGTCTCTTCTTGTTTTTCAACACCGCTTCTTGCTCCTCCTATTTTTCAGACCGTTTCATGCTCCTCATATTGTTGACACCTTTTGAAGCACTTCATATTTTTCACACCTTTTCAGGCTCTTCATATTTTTGAACGCCGCTTCATGTTCCTCCTCTTTTTCACACCTTTTGAAGCTCTTCATATTTTTCACACCTTTTCAGGCTGTACATGTTTTTTAAGACCACTTCATGCTCCTCATCTTTTTCAGATCGTTTCATGCTCCTGATATATTTCACACCGTTGGAAGCTCTTCATATTTTTCACACGTTTTCAGATTCTTCATGTTTTTGATCACGTTTCATGCTCCTCCTATTTTTCAGACCGTTTCATGCTCCTCATATTTTTGACACCTTTTGAAGCTCTTCACATTTATCACACCTTTTCAGGCTCTTCATGTTTTTCAACACCGCTTCATGATCCTTCTATGTTTCAGAGCGTTTCATGCTCCTCATATTTTTGACACCTTTTGAAGCTCTTCACATTTTTCACACCTTTTCCGGCTCTTCATGTTTTTCAACTCCGCTTCATGCTCCTCCTATTTTTCAGATCGTTTCAGGCTCCGCATATTTTTGACTCCTTTTGAAGCTCTTCATATTTTTCACACATTTTCAAGCCCTTCATGTTTTTGAACACCGCTTCATGCTCCTCCTATTTTTCAGACGGTTCAGGCTGCTCGTATTTTTCAGACCGTTTCATGCTCCTCATATTTTTGACAATTTTATAAGCTCTTCATATTTTTCACACTTTTTCAGGCTCTTCATGTTTTTGAGCACCGCTTCATGCTCCTCCTATTTTTCAAACCTTTTGAAGCTCTTCATGTTTTTCACACTTTTTCAGGCTGTTTATAGTTTTCAACACCGCTGCATGATTCTCCTATATTTGAGACCATTTCATGCTCCTCATATTTTTGACATTTTTTGAAGCTCTTCATATTTTTCACACCTTTTGAAGCTCTTCCTGTTTTTCACAGGTTTTCAGGCTCTTCATGTTTTACAACACCGCTTCATGCTCCTCCTATTTTTCCGACCGTTTCATGCTCATCTCTTTTTTGACACCTTTTGAAGGTCTTCATATTTTTCACACCTTTTGAAGCTCTTCATATTTTGCACTTCTTTTCAGGCTCTTCATGTTTTTTAACACCGCTTCATCCTCCTCATATTTTTCAGACCGTTTCATGCTCCTCATATTTTTGACATCTTTTGAAGCTCTTCACGTTTTTCACACATTTTCAGGCTCTTCATGTTTTTCAACACCGCTTGATGATCTTCCTATATTTCAGACCGTTTCATGCTCCTCATATTTTTGACACCTTTTGAAGCTCTTCATATTTTTCACACCTTTTCAGACTCTTCATGTTTTTCAACACCGCTTCATGCTGCTCCTATTTTTCAGACCGTTTCATGCTCATCTCTTTTTTGACAACTTTTGAAGCTCTTCATATTTTCATACCTTTTGAAGCTCTTCATATTTTTCACACGTTTTCAGGCTCTTCATGTTTTTCAACACCGCTTCATGCTCCTCCTATTTTTCAGACCATTTCACGCTCCTCATATTTTTGACACGTTTTGAAGCTCTTCATATTTTCACACCTTTTCCGTCTCTTCTTGTTTTTCAACACCGCTTCTTGCTCCTCCTATTTTTCAGACCGTTTCATGCTCCTCATATTGTTGACACCTTTTGAAGCACTTCATAGTTTTCACACCTTTTCAGGCTCTTCATATTTTTGAACACCACTTCATGTTCCTCCTGTTTTTCACACCTTTTGAAGCTCTCCATATTTTTCACACCTTTTCAGGCTGTACATGTTTTTGAAGACCACTTCATGCTCCTCATCTTTTTCAGACCATTTCATGCACCTCATATTTTTGACACCTTTTGAAGCTCTTCATATTTTTCACACGTTTTCAGATTCTTCATGTTTTTGATCACCGTTTCATGCTCCTCCTATATTTCAGACCGTTTCATTCTCCTCATGTTTTTCACACCTTTTGAAGCTCTTCATAATTTTCACACCTTTTCATGCTCTTCATGTTTTTGAACACCGTTTCATGCTCGTCCTATTTTTCAGATCATTTCAAGCTCCTCATATTTTTGAAACCTTTTGAAGCTCTTCATATTTTTCACACCTTTTCCGTCTCTTCTTGTTTTTCAACACCGCTTCTTGCTCCTCCTATTTTTCAGACTGTTTCATGCTCCTCATATTGTTGACACCTTTTGAAGCACTTCATATTTTTGACACCTTTTCAGGCTCTTCATATTTTTGAACGCTGCTTCATGTTCCTCCTGTTTTTCACACCTTTTGAAGCTCCTCATATATTTCACACCTTTTGAAGCTCTTCATATTTTTCTCACCTTTTCAGGCTCCTCATGTTTTTGAACACCGCTTCATGCTCCTCCTATTTTTCAAACTTTTTGAAGCTCTTCATGTTTTTCACACCTTATCAGCCTCTTCATGTTTTTGAACACCTCTTCATGCTACTCCTATTTTTCAGACCTTTTCATGCTCCTCATGTATTTCACACGTTTTGAAGCTCTTCATATTTTTCACACCTTTTGAAGCTCTTCATATTTTTCACAGCTTTTCAGGCTCTTCAATTTTTCAACACCGTTTCATTCTTCTCCTATTTTTCAGACCGTTTCATGCTCATCTCATTTTTGACACCTTTTGAAGCTCTTCATATTTTTCACATCTTTTGAAGCTCTTCATATTTTTCAAACCTTTTCAGGCTGTACATGTTTTTGAAGACCACTTCATGCTCCTCATCTTTTTCAGACCGTTTCATGCTCCTGATATTTTTCACACCGTTTGAAGCTCTTCATATTTTTCACACGTTTTCAGACTCTTCATGTTTTTCAACACCGCTTCATGATCCTCTTATATTTCAGACCGTTTCATGCTCCTCATATTTTTGACACCTTTTGAAGCTCTTCACATTTTTCACACCTTTTCCGGCTCTTCATGTTTTTCAACACCGCTTCATGATCCTCTTATATTTCAGACCGTTTCATGCTCCTCATATTTTTGACACCTTTTGAAGCTCTTCACATTTTTCACACCTTTTCCGGCTCTTCATGTTTTTCAACACCGCTTCATGCTCCTCCTATTTTTCAGATCGTTTCAGGCTTCGCATATTTTTGACTCCTTTTGAAGCTCTTCATATTTTTCACACGTTTTCAGGCCCTTCATGTTTTTGAACACCGCTTCATGCTCCTCCTATTTTTCAGACGTTTTCAGGCTGCTCGTATTTTTCAGACCGTTTCATGCTCCTCATATTTTTGACAATTTTATAAGCTATTCATATTTTTCACACATTTTCAGGCTCTTCATGTTTTTGAACACCGCTTCATGCTCCTCCTATTTTTCAAACCTTTTGAAGCTCTTAATGTTTTTCACGCCTTAACATCCTCTTCATGTTTTTGAACATCTCTCCATGCTCCTCATATTTTTGACAATTTTATAAGCTCTTCATATTTATCACACTTTTTCAGGCTCTTCATGTTTTTGAACACCGCTTCATCCTCCTCCTATTTTTCAAACCTTTTGAAGCTCTTCATATTTTTCACACTTTTTCAGGCTCTTCATGTTTTGAACACCGCTTCATGCTCCTCCTATTTTTCAGACCGTTTCATGCTCCTCAGGTATTTCATACCTTTTCAAGCTCTTCATATTTTTCACACCTTTTCAGGCTCTTCACGTTTCTGAACAACACTTCATGCTCCTCCTACTTTTCAGACTGTTTCATGCTCATCTCATTTTTGACACCTTTTCAGGGTCTTCATATTTTTCAAAGTTTTGAAGATCTTCATATTTTTCACACTTTTTCAGGCTCTTCATGTTTTGAACACTGCTTCATGCTCCTCCTATTTTTCAGACCGTTTCATTCTCCTCATGTTTTTCACACCTTTTGAAGCTCTTCATAATTTTCACACCTTTTCATGCTCTTCATGTTTTTGAACACCATTTCATGCTCCTCCTATTTTTCAGACCTTTCCATGCTCCTCATGTATTTCACACGTTTTGAAGCTCTTCATATTTTTCACACCTTTTCAGGCTCTTCATGTTTTTGAACAATGCTTCATGCTCCTCCTATTTTTCAGACAGTTTCAAGCTCCTCATATTTTTGACACCTTTTGAAGCTCTTCATATTTTTCACACCTTTTTAGGCTCTCCATGTTTCTGAACACCACTTCATGCTCCTCCTATTTTTCAGATCGTATCATGCTTCTCATATTTTTCACACCTTTGGAGCTCTTCATATTTTTCACATCTTTTCAGGCTCTTCATGTTTTTCAACACCACTTCATGCTCCTCCTATTTTTCAGAGAGATTCATGCTCCACATATATTTCACACCTTTTGAAGCTCTTCATATTTTTCACACCTTTTCAGGCTCTTCATTTTTTTCCACACCACTTCATGCTTCTCCTATTTTTCAGACTGTTTCATGCTCCTCATGTATTTCAAACCTTTGAAGCTTTTCATATTTTTCACACATTTTCAGGCTCTTCATGTTTTTGAACACCATTTCATGCTCCTCCTATTTTTCAGACCGTTTCATGCTTTTCATATTTTTGACATCTTTTGAAGCTCTTCATATTTTTCACACCTTTTGAAGCTCCTCATATATTTCACACCTTTTGAAGCTCTTCATATTTTTCACACATTTTCAGGCTCTTCATGTTTTTGAACACCACTTCATGCTCCTCCTATGTTTCAGAGAGTTTCATGCTCCTCATGTATTTCACACCTTTTGAAGCTCTTCACATTTATCACACCTTTTCAGGCTCTTCATGTTTTTCAACACCACTTCATGATCCACCTATATTTCAGAGCGTTTCATGCTCCTCATATTTTTGACACCTTTTGAAGCTCTTCACATTTTTCACACCTTTTCCGGCTCTTCATGTTTTTCAACACCGGTTCATGCTCCTCCTATTTTTCAGATCGTTTCAGGCTCCGCATATATTTGACTCCTTTTTAAGCTCTTCATATTTTTCACCCGTTTTCAGGCCCTTCATGTTTTTGAACACCGCTTCATGCTCCTCCTATTTTTCAGACGGTTTCAGGCTGCTCGTATTTTTCAGACCGTTTCATGCTCCTCATATTTTTGACAATTTTATAAGCTCTTCATATTTTTCACACTTTTTCAGGCTCTTCATGTTTTTGAGCACCGCTTCATGCTCCTCCTATTTTTCAAACCTTTTAAAGCTCTTAATGTTTTTCACACCTTATCAGCCTCTTCATGTTTTTGAACATCTCTCCATGCTCCTCATATTTTTGACAATTTTATAAGCTCTTCATATTTTTCACACTTTTTCAGGCTCTTCATGTTTTTGAGCACCGCTTCATGCTCCTCCTATTTTTCAAACCTTTTGAAGCTCTTCATGTTTTTCACACTTTTTCAGGCTGTTTATAGTTTTCAACACCGCTGCATGATTCTCATATATTTGAGACCATTTCATGCTCCTCATATTTTTGACATTTTTTGAAGCTCTTCATATTTTTCACACCTTTTGAAGCTCTTCCTGTTTTTCACAGGTTTTCAGGCTCTTCATGTTTTACAACACCGCTTCATGCTCCTCCTATTTTTCCGACCGTTTCATGCTCATCTCTTTTTTGACACCTTTTGAAGGTCTTCATATTTTTCACACCTTTTGAAGCTCTTCATATTTTGCACTTCTTTTCAGGCTCTTCATGTTTTTTAACACCGCTTCATCCTCCTCATATTTTTCAGACCGTTTCATGCTCCTCATATTTTTGACATCTTTTGAAGCTCTTCACGTTTTTCACACATTTTCAGGCTCTTCATGTTTTTCAACACCGCTTGATGATCTTCCTATATTTCAGACCGTTTCATGCTCCTCATATTTTTGACACCTTTTGAAGCTCTTCATATTTTTCACACCTTTTCAGACTCTTCATGTTTTTCAACACCGCTTCATGCTGCTCCTATTTTTCAGACCGTTTCATGCTCATCTCTTTTTTGACAACTTTTGAAGCTCTTCATATTTTCATACCTTTTGAAGCTCTTCATATTTTTCACACGTTTTCAGGCTCTTCATGTTTTTCAACACCGCTTCATGCTCCTCCTATTTTTCAGACCATTTCACGCTCCTCATATTTTTGACACGTTTTGAAGCTCTTCATATTTTCACACCTTTTCCGTCTCTTCTTGTTTTTCAACACCGCTTCTTGCTCCTCCTATTTTTCAGACCGTTTCATGCTCCTCATATTGTTGACACCTTTTGAAGCACTTCATAGTTTTCACACCTTTTCAGGCTCTTCATATTTTTGAACACCACTTCATGTTCCTCCTGTTTTTCACACCTTTTGAAGCTCTCCATATTTTTCACACCTTTTCAGGCTGTACATGTTTTTGAAGACCACTTCATGCTCCTCATCTTTTTCAGACCATTTCATGCACCTCATATTTTTGACACCTTTTGAAGCTCTTCATATTTTTCACACGTTTTCAGATTCTTCATGTTTTTGATCACCGTTTCATGCTCCTCCTATATTTCAGACCGTTTCATTCTCCTCATGTTTTTCACACCTTTTGAAGCTCTTCATAATTTTCACACCTTTTCATGCTCTTCATGTTTTTGAACACCGTTTCATGCTCGTCCTATTTTTCAGATCATTTCAAGCTCCTCATATTTTTGAAACCTTTTGAAGCTCTTCATATTTTTCACACCTTTTCCGTCTCTTCTTGTTTTTCAACACCGCTTCTTGCTCCTCCTATTTTTCAGACTGTTTCATGCTCCTCATATTGTTGACACCTTTTGAAGCACTTCATATTTTTGACACCTTTTCAGGCTCTTCATATTTTTGAACGCTGCTTCATGTTCCTCCTGTTTTTCACACCTTTTGAAGCTCCTCATATATTTCACACCTTTTGAAGCTCTTCATATTTTTCTCACCTTTTCAGGCTCCTCATGTTTTTGAACACCGCTTCATGCTCCTCCTATTTTTCAAACTTTTTGAAGCTCTTCATGTTTTTCACACCTTATCAGCCTCTTCATGTTTTTGAACACCTCTTCATGCTACTCCTATTTTTCAGACCTTTTCATGCTCCTCATGTATTTCACACGTTTTGAAGCTCTTCATATTTTTCACACCTTTTGAAGCTCTTCATATTTTTCACAGCTTTTCAGGCTCTTCAATTTTTCAACACCGTTTCATTCTTCTCCTATTTTTCAGACCGTTTCATGCTCATCTCATTTTTGACACCTTTTGAAGCTCTTCATATTTTTCACATCTTTTGAAGCTCTTCATATTTTTCAAACCTTTTCAGGCTGTACATGTTTTTGAAGACCACTTCATGCTCCTCATCTTTTTCAGACCGTTTCATGCTCCTGATATTTTTCACACCGTTTGAAGCTCTTCATATTTTTCACACGTTTTCAGACTCTTCATGTTTTTCAACACCGCTTCATGATCCTCTTATATTTCAGACCGTTTCATGCTCCTCATATTTTTGACACCTTTTGAAGCTCTTCACATTTTTCACACCTTTTCCGGCTCTTCATGTTTTTCAACACCGCTTCATGATCCTCTTATATTTCAGACCGTTTCATGCTCCTCATATTTTTGACACCTTTTGAAGCTCTTCACATTTTTCACACCTTTTCCGGCTCTTCATGTTTTTCAACACCGCTTCATGATCCTCTTATATTTCAGAGCGTTTCATGCTCCTCATATTTTTGACACCTTTTGAAGCTCTTCATATTTTTCACAACTTTTCAGGCTCTTCATGTTTTTAATCACCGTTTCATGCTCCTCCTATTTTTCAGACCGTTTCATGTTCCTCATATTTTTGACACGTTTTGAAGCTCTTCATATTTTTCACACCTTTTCAGGTTCTTCATATTTTTGAACACCGCTTCATGTTCCTCCTGTTTTTCACACCTTTTGAAGCTCTTCATATTTTTCACACCTTTTCAGGCTGTACATGTTTTTGAAGACCACTTCATGCTCCTCATCTTTTTCAGACCGTTTCATGCTCCTGATATTTTTCACACCGTTTGAAGCTCATCATATTTTTCACACCTTTTCAGGCTCTTCATGTTTTTGAACACCGCTTCATGATCCACCTATATTTCAGAGCATTTCATGCTCCTCATATTTTTGACACCTTTTGAAGCTCTTCACATTTTTCACACCTTTTCCGGCTCTTCATGTTTTTCAACACCGCTTCATGCTCCTCCTATTTTTCAGATCGTTTCAGGCTCCGCATATTTTTGACTCCTTTTGAAGCTCTTCATATTTTTCACACGTTTTCAGGCCCTTCATGTTTTTGAACACCGCTTCATGCTCCTCCTATTTTTCAAACCTTTTGAAGCTCTTCATGTTTTTCACACCTTATCAGCCTCTTCATGTTTTTGAACATCTCTTCATGCTCCTCATATTTTTGACAATTTTATAAGCTCTTCATATTTTTCACACTTTTTTAGGCTCTTCATGTTTTTGAGCACCGCTTCATGCTCCTCCTATTTTTCAAACCTTTTGAAGCTCTTCATGTTTTTCACACCTTATCAGCCTCTTCATGTTTTTGAACATCTCTTCATGCTCCTTATATTTTTGACAGTTTTATAAGCTCTTTATATATTTCACACTTTTTCAGGCTCTTCATGTTTTTGAACACCACTTCATGCTCCTCCTATTTTTCAAACCTTTTGAAGCTCTTCATATTTTTCACACTTTTTCAGGTTCTTCATGTTTTGAACACCGCTTCATGCTCCTCCTATTTTTCAGACCGTTTCATGCTCCTCAGGTATTTCACACCTTTTCAAGCTCTTCATATTTTTCACACCTTTTCAAGCTCTTCACGTTTTTGAACAACACTTCATGCTCCTCCTACTTTTCAGACTGTTTCATGCTCATCTCATTTTTGACACCTTTTCAGGGTCTTCATATTTTTCAAACTTTTGAAGATCTTCATATTTTTCACACTTTTTCAGGCTCTTCATGTTTTCAAAACTGCTTCATGCTCCTCCTATTTTTCAGACCGTTTCATTCTCCTCATGTTTTTCACACCTTTTGAAGCTCTTCATAATTTTCACACCTTTTCATGCTCTTCATGTTTTTGAACACCGTTTCATGCTCGTCCTATTTTTCAGACCATTTCAAGCTCCTCATATTTTTGAAACCTTTTGAAGCTCTTCATATTTTTCACACCTTTTCCGTCTCTTCTTGTTTTTCAACACCGCTTCTTGCTCCTCCTATTTTTCAGACCGTTTCATGCTCCTCATATTGTTGACACCTTTTGAAGCACTTCATATTTTTCACACCTTTTCAGGCTCTTCATATTTTTGAACGCCGCTTCATGTTCCTCCTCTTTTTCACACCTTTTGAAGCTCTTCATATTTTTCACACCTTTTCAGGCTGTACATGTTTTTTAAGACCACTTCATGCTCCTCATCTTTTTCAGATCGTTTCATGCTCCTGATATATTTCACACCGTTGGAAGCTCTTCATATTTTTCACACGTTTTCAGATTCTTCATGTTTTTGATCACGTTTCATGCTCCTCCTATTTTTCAGACCGTTTCATGCTCCTCATATTTTTGACACCTTTTGAAGCTCTTCACATTTATCACACCTTTTCAGGCTCTTCATGTTTTTCAACACCGCTTCATGATCCTTCTATGTTTCAGAGCGTTTCATGCTCCTCATATTTTTGACACCTTTTGAAGCTCTTCACATTTTTCACACCTTTTCCGGCTCTTCATGTTTTTCAACTCCGCTTCATGCTCCTCCTATTTTTCAGATCGTTTCAGGCTCCGCATATTTTTGACTCCTTTTGAAGCTCTTCATATTTTTCACACATTTTCAAGCCCTTCATGTTTTTGAACACCGCTTCATGCTCCTCCTATTTTTCAGACGGTTCAGGCTGCTCGTATTTTTCAGACCGTTTCATGCTCCTCATATTTTTGACAATTTTATAAGCTCTTCATATTTTTCACACTTTTTCAGGCTCTTCATGTTTTTGAGCACCGCTTCATGCTCCTCCTATTTTTCAAACCTTTTGAAGCTCTTCATGTTTTTCACACTTTTTCAGGCTGTTTATAGTTTTCAACACCGCTGCATGATTCTCCTATATTTGAGACCATTTCATGCTCCTCATATTTTTGACATTTTTTGAAGCTCTTCATATTTTTCACACCTTTTGAAGCTCTTCCTGTTTTTCACAGGTTTTCAGGCTCTTCATGTTTTACAACACCGCTTCATGCTCCTCCTATTTTTCCGACCGTTTCATGCTCATCTCTTTTTTGACACCTTTTGAAGGTCTTCATATTTTTCACACCTTTTGAAGCTCTTCATATTTTGCACTTCTTTTCAGGCTCTTCATGTTTTTTAACACCGCTTCATCCTCCTCATATTTTTCAGACCGTTTCATGCTCCTCATATTTTTGACATCTTTTGAAGCTCTTCACGTTTTTCACACATTTTCAGGCTCTTCATGTTTTTCAACACCGCTTGATGATCTTCCTATATTTCAGACCGTTTCATGCTCCTCATATTTTTGACACCTTTTGAAGCTCTTCATATTTTTCACACCTTTTCAGACTCTTCATGTTTTTCAACACCGCTTCATGCTGCTCCTATTTTTCAGACCGTTTCATGCTCATCTCTTTTTTGACAACTTTTGAAGCTCTTCATATTTTCATACCTTTTGAAGCTCTTCATATTTTTCACACGTTTTCAGGCTCTTCATGTTTTTCAACACCGCTTCATGCTCCTCCTATTTTTCAGACCATTTCACGCTCCTCATATTTTTGACACGTTTTGAAGCTCTTCATATTTTCACACCTTTTCCGTCTCTTCTTGTTTTTCAACACCGCTTCTTGCTCCTCCTATTTTTCAGACCGTTTCATGCTCCTCATATTGTTGACACCTTTTGAAGCACTTCATAGTTTTCACACCTTTTCAGGCTCTTCATATTTTTGAACACCACTTCATGTTCCTCCTGTTTTTCACACCTTTTGAAGCTCTCCATATTTTTCACACCTTTTCAGGCTGTACATGTTTTTGAAGACCACTTCATGCTCCTCATCTTTTTCAGACCATT
Organism: Dama dama; assembly: GCF_033118175.1. Classification (NCBI taxonomy): domain Eukaryota; kingdom Metazoa; phylum Chordata; class Mammalia; order Artiodactyla; family Cervidae; genus Dama; species Dama dama. The sequence goes on along the minus strand of NW_026870893.1, from coordinate 3,702,105 downwards.
TCATGCACCTCATATTTTTGACACCTTTTGAAGCTCTTCATATTTTTCACACGTTTTCAGATTCTTCATGTTTTTGATCACCGTTTCATGCTCCTCCTATATTTCAGACCGTTTCATTCTCCTCATGTTTTTCACACCTTTTGAAGCTCTTCATAATTTTCACACCTTTTCATGCTCTTCATGTTTTTGAACACCGTTTCATGCTCGTCCTATTTTTCAGATCATTTCAAGCTCCTCATATTTTTGAAACCTTTTGAAGCTCTTCATATTTTTCACACCTTTTCCGTCTCTTCTTGTTTTTCAACACCGCTTCTTGCTCCTCCTATTTTTCAGACTGTTTCATGCTCCTCATATTGTTGACACCTTTTGAAGCACTTCATATTTTTGACACCTTTTCAGGCTCTTCATATTTTTGAACGCTGCTTCATGTTCCTCCTGTTTTTCACACCTTTTGAAGCTCCTCATATATTTCACACCTTTTGAAGCTCTTCATATTTTTCTCACCTTTTCAGGCTCCTCATGTTTTTGAACACCGCTTCATGCTCCTCCTATTTTTCAAACTTTTTGAAGCTCTTCATGTTTTTCACACCTTATCAGCCTCTTCATGTTTTTGAACACCTCTTCATGCTACTCCTATTTTTCAGACCTTTTCATGCTCCTCATGTATTTCACACGTTTTGAAGCTCTTCATATTTTTCACACCTTTTGAAGCTCTTCATATTTTTCACAGCTTTTCAGGCTCTTCAATTTTTCAACACCGTTTCATTCTTCTCCTATTTTTCAGACCGTTTCATGCTCATCTCATTTTTGACACCTTTTGAAGCTCTTCATATTTTTCACATCTTTTGAAGCTCTTCATATTTTTCAAACCTTTTCAGGCTGTACATGTTTTTGAAGACCACTTCATGCTCCTCATCTTTTTCAGACCGTTTCATGCTCCTGATATTTTTCACACCGTTTGAAGCTCTTCATATTTTTCACACGTTTTCAGACTCTTCATGTTTTTCAACACCGCTTCATGATCCTCTTATATTTCAGACCGTTTCATGCTCCTCATATTTTTGACACCTTTTGAAGCTCTTCACATTTTTCACACCTTTTCCGGCTCTTCATGTTTTTCAACACCGCTTCATGATCCTCTTATATTTCAGACCGTTTCATGCTCCTCATATTTTTGACACCTTTTGAAGCTCTTCACATTTTTCACACCTTTTCCGGCTCTTCATGTTTTTCAACACCGCTTCATGCTCCTCCTATTTTTCAGATCGTTTCAGGCTTCGCATATTTTTGACTCCTTTTGAAGCTCTTCATATTTTTCACACGTTTTCAGGCCCTTCATGTTTTTGAACACCGCTTCATGCTCCTCCTATTTTTCAGACGTTTTCAGGCTGCTCGTATTTTTCAGACCGTTTCATGCTCCTCATATTTTTGACAATTTTATAAGCTATTCATATTTTTCACACATTTTCAGGCTCTTCATGTTTTTGAACACCGCTTCATGCTCCTCCTATTTTTCAAACCTTTTGAAGCTCTTAATGTTTTTCACGCCTTAACATCCTCTTCATGTTTTTGAACATCTCTCCATGCTCCTCATATTTTTGACAATTTTATAAGCTCTTCATATTTATCACACTTTTTCAGGCTCTTCATGTTTTTGAACACCGCTTCATCCTCCTCCTATTTTTCAAACCTTTTGAAGCTCTTCATATTTTTCACACTTTTTCAGGCTCTTCATGTTTTGAACACCGCTTCATGCTCCTCCTATTTTTCAGACCGTTTCATGCTCCTCAGGTATTTCATACCTTTTCAAGCTCTTCATATTTTTCACACCTTTTCAGGCTCTTCACGTTTCTGAACAACACTTCATGCTCCTCCTACTTTTCAGACTGTTTCATGCTCATCTCATTTTTGACACCTTTTCAGGGTCTTCATATTTTTCAAAGTTTTGAAGATCTTCATATTTTTCACACTTTTTCAGGCTCTTCATGTTTTGAACACTGCTTCATGCTCCTCCTATTTTTCAGACCGTTTCATTCTCCTCATGTTTTTCACACCTTTTGAAGCTCTTCATAATTTTCACACCTTTTCATGCTCTTCATGTTTTTGAACACCATTTCATGCTCCTCCTATTTTTCAGACCTTTCCATGCTCCTCATGTATTTCACACGTTTTGAAGCTCTTCATATTTTTCACACCTTTTCAGGCTCTTCATGTTTTTGAACAATGCTTCATGCTCCTCCTATTTTTCAGACAGTTTCAAGCTCCTCATATTTTTGACACCTTTTGAAGCTCTTCATATTTTTCACACCTTTTTAGGCTCTCCATGTTTCTGAACACCACTTCATGCTCCTCCTATTTTTCAGATCGTATCATGCTTCTCATATTTTTCACACCTTTGGAGCTCTTCATATTTTTCACATCTTTTCAGGCTCTTCATGTTTTTCAACACCACTTCATGCTCCTCCTATTTTTCAGAGAGATTCATGCTCCACATATATTTCACACCTTTTGAAGCTCTTCATATTTTTCACACCTTTTCAGGCTCTTCATTTTTTTCCACACCACTTCATGCTTCTCCTATTTTTCAGACTGTTTCATGCTCCTCATGTATTTCAAACCTTTGAAGCTTTTCATATTTTTCACACATTTTCAGGCTCTTCATGTTTTTGAACACCATTTCATGCTCCTCCTATTTTTCAGACCGTTTCATGCTTTTCATATTTTTGACATCTTTTGAAGCTCTTCATATTTTTCACACCTTTTGAAGCTCCTCATATATTTCACACCTTTTGAAGCTCTTCATATTTTTCACACATTTTCAGGCTCTTCATGTTTTTGAACACCACTTCATGCTCCTCCTATGTTTCAGAGAGTTTCATGCTCCTCATGTATTTCACACCTTTTGAAGCTCTTCACATTTATCACACCTTTTCAGGCTCTTCATGTTTTTCAACACCACTTCATGATCCACCTATATTTCAGAGCGTTTCATGCTCCTCATATTTTTGACACCTTTTGAAGCTCTTCACATTTTTCACACCTTTTCCGGCTCTTCATGTTTTTCAACACCGGTTCATGCTCCTCCTATTTTTCAGATCGTTTCAGGCTCCGCATATATTTGACTCCTTTTTAAGCTCTTCATATTTTTCACCCGTTTTCAGGCCCTTCATGTTTTTGAACACCGCTTCATGCTCCTCCTATTTTTCAGACGGTTTCAGGCTGCTCGTATTTTTCAGACCGTTTCATGCTCCTCATATTTTTGACAATTTTATAAGCTCTTCATATTTTTCACACTTTTTCAGGCTCTTCATGTTTTTGAGCACCGCTTCATGCTCCTCCTATTTTTCAAACCTTTTGAAGCTCTTAATGTTTTTCACACCTTATCAGCCTCTTCATGTTTTTGAACATCTCTCCATGCTCCTCATATTTTTGACAATTTTATAAGCTCTTCATATTTTTCACACTTTTTCAGGCTCTTCATGTTTTTGAGCACCGCTTCATGCTCCTCCTATTTTTCAAACCTTTTGAAGCTCTTCATGTTTTTCACACTTTTTCAGGCTGTTTATAGTTTTCAACACCGCTGCATGATTCTCCTATATTTGAGACCATTTCATGCTCCTCATATTTTTGACATTTTTTGAAGCTCTTCATATTTTTCACACCTTTTGAAGCTCTTCCTGTTTTTCACAGGTTTTCAGGCTCTTCATGTTTTACAACACCGCTTCATGCTCCTCCTATTTTTCCGACCGTTTCATGCTCATCTCTTTTTTGACACCTTTTGAAGGTCTTCATATTTTTCACACCTTTTGAAGCTCTTCATATTTTGCACTTCTTTTCAGGCTCTTCATGTTTTTTAACACCGCTTCATCCTCCTCATATTTTTCAGACCGTTTCATGCTCCTCATATTTTTGACATCTTTTGAAGCTCTTCACGTTTTTCACACATTTTCAGGCTCTTCATGTTTTTCAACACCGCTTGATGATCTTCCTATATTTCAGACCGTTTCATGCTCCTCATATTTTTGACACCTTTTGAAGCTCTTCATATTTTTCACACCTTTTCAGACTCTTCATGTTTTTCAACACCGCTTCATGCTGCTCCTATTTTTCAGACCGTTTCATGCTCATCTCTTTTTTGACAACTTTTGAAGCTCTTCATATTTTCATACCTTTTGAAGCTCTTCATATTTTTCACACGTTTTCAGGCTCTTCATGTTTTTCAACACCGCTTCATGCTCCTCCTATTTTTCAGACCATTTCACGCTCCTCATATTTTTGACACGTTTTGAAGCTCTTCATATTTTCACACCTTTTCCGTCTCTTCTTGTTTTTCAACACCGCTTCTTGCTCCTCCTATTTTTCAGACCGTTTCATGCTCCTCATATTGTTGACACCTTTTGAAGCACTTCATAGTTTTCACACCTTTTCAGGCTCTTCATATTTTTGAACACCACTTCATGTTCCTCCTGTTTTTCACACCTTTTGAAGCTCTCCATATTTTTCACACCTTTTCAGGCTGTACATGTTTTTGAAGACCACTTCATGCTCCTCATCTTTTTCAGACCATTTCATGCACCTCATATTTTTGACACCTTTTGAAGCTCTTCATATTTTTCACACGTTTTCAGATTCTTCATGTTTTTGATCACCGTTTCATGCTCCTCCTATATTTCAGACCGTTTCATTCTCCTCATGTTTTTCACACCTTTTGAAGCTCTTCATAATTTTCACACCTTTTCATGCTCTTCATGTTTTTGAACACCGTTTCATGCTCGTCCTATTTTTCAGATCATTTCAAGCTCCTCATATTTTTGAAACCTTTTGAAGCTCTTCATATTTTTCACACCTTTTCCGTCTCTTCTTGTTTTTCAACACCGCTTCTTGCTCCTCCTATTTTTCAGACTGTTTCATGCTCCTCATATTGTTGACACCTTTTGAAGCACTTCATATTTTTGACACCTTTTCAGGCTCTTCATATTTTTGAACGCTGCTTCATGTTCCTCCTGTTTTTCACACCTTTTGAAGCTCCTCATATATTTCACACCTTTTGAAGCTCTTCATATTTTTCTCACCTTTTCAGGCTCCTCATGTTTTTGAACACCGCTTCATGCTCCTCCTATTTTTCAAACTTTTTGAAGCTCTTCATGTTTTTCACACCTTATCAGCCTCTTCATGTTTTTGAACACCTCTTCATGCTACTCCTATTTTTCAGACCTTTTCATGCTCCTCATGTATTTCACACGTTTTGAAGCTCTTCATATTTTTCACACCTTTTGAAGCTCTTCATATTTTTCACAGCTTTTCAGGCTCTTCAATTTTTCAACACCGTTTCATTCTTCTCCTATTTTTCAGACCGTTTCATGCTCATCTCATTTTTGACACCTTTTGAAGCTCTTCATATTTTTCACATCTTTTGAAGCTCTTCATATTTTTCAAACCTTTTCAGGCTGTACATGTTTTTGAAGACCACTTCATGCTCCTCATCTTTTTCAGACCGTTTCATGCTCCTGATATTTTTCACACCGTTTGAAGCTCTTCATATTTTTCACACGTTTTCAGACTCTTCATGTTTTTCAACACCGCTTCATGATCCTCTTATATTTCAGACCGTTTCATGCTCCTCATATTTTTGACACCTTTTGAAGCTCTTCACATTTTTCACACCTTTTCCGGCTCTTCATGTTTTTCAACACCGCTTCATGATCCTCTTATATTTCAGACCGTTTCATGCTCCTCATATTTTTGACACCTTTTGAAGCTCTTCACATTTTTCACACCTTTTCCGGCTCTTCATGTTTTTCAACACCGCTTCATGCTCCTCCTATTTTTCAGATCGTTTCAGGCTTCGCATATTTTTGACTCCTTTTGAAGCTCTTCATATTTTTCACACGTTTTCAGGCCCTTCATGTTTTTGAACACCGCTTCATGCTCCTCCTATTTTTCAGACGTTTTCAGGCTGCTCGTATTTTTCAGACCGTTTCATGCTCCTCATATTTTTGACAATTTTATAAGCTATTCATATTTTTCACACATTTTCAGGCTCTTCATGTTTTTGAACACCGCTTCATGCTCCTCCTATTTTTCAAACCTTTTGAAGCTCTTAATGTTTTTCACGCCTTAACATCCTCTTCATGTTTTTGAACATCTCTCCATGCTCCTCATATTTTTGACAATTTTATAAGCTCTTCATATTTATCACACTTTTTCAGGCTCTTCATGTTTTTGAACACCGCTTCATCCTCCTCCTATTTTTCAAACCTTTTGAAGCTCTTCATATTTTTCACACTTTTTCAGGCTCTTCATGTTTTGAACACCGCTTCATGCTCCTCCTATTTTTCAGACCGTTTCATGCTCCTCAGGTATTTCATACCTTTTCAAGCTCTTCATATTTTTCACACCTTTTCAGGCTCTTCACGTTTCTGAACAACACTTCATGCTCCTCCTACTTTTCAGACTGTTTCATGCTCATCTCATTTTTGACACCTTTTCAGGGTCTTCATATTTTTCAAAGTTTTGAAGATCTTCATATTTTTCACACTTTTTCAGGCTCTTCATGTTTTGAACACTGCTTCATGCTCCTCCTATTTTTCAGACCGTTTCATTCTCCTCATGTTTTTCACACCTTTTGAAGCTCTTCATAATTTTCACACCTTTTCATGCTCTTCATGTTTTTGAACACCATTTCATGCTCCTCCTATTTTTCAGACCTTTCCATGCTCCTCATGTATTTCACACGTTTTGAAGCTCTTCATATTTTTCACACCTTTTCAGGCTCTTCATGTTTTTGAACAATGCTTCATGCTCCTCCTATTTTTCAGACAGTTTCAAGCTCCTCATATTTTTGACACCTTTTGAAGCTCTTCATATTTTTCACACCTTTTTAGGCTCTCCATGTTTCTGAACACCACTTCATGCTCCTCCTATTTTTCAGATCGTATCATGCTTCTCATATTTTTCACACCTTTGGAGCTCTTCATATTTTTCACATCTTTTCAGGCTCTTCATGTTTTTCAACACCACTTCATGCTCCTCCTATTTTTCAGAGAGATTCATGCTCCACATATATTTCACACCTTTTGAAGCTCTTCATATTTTTCACACCTTTTCAGGCTCTTCATTTTTTTCCACACCACTTCATGCTTCTCCTATTTTTCAGACTGTTTCATGCTCCTCATGTATTTCAAACCTTTGAAGCTTTTCATATTTTTCACACATTTTCAGGCTCTTCATGTTTTTGAACACCATTTCATGCTCCTCCTATTTTTCAGACCGTTTCATGCTTTTCATATTTTTGACATCTTTTGAAGCTCTTCATATTTTTCACACCTTTTGAAGCTCCTCATATATTTCACACCTTTTGAAGCTCTTCATATTTTTCACACATTTTCAGGCTCTTCATGTTTTTGAACACCACTTCATGCTCCTCCTATGTTTCAGAGAGTTTCATGCTCCTCATGTATTTCACACCTTTTGAAGCTCTTCACATTTATCACACCTTTTCAGGCTCTTCATGTTTTTCAACACCACTTCATGATCCACCTATATTTCAGAGCGTTTCATGCTCCTCATATTTTTGACACCTTTTGAAGCTCTTCACATTTTTCACACCTTTTCCGGCTCTTCATGTTTTTCAACACCGGTTCATGCTCCTCCTATTTTTCAGATCGTTTCAGGCTCCGCATATATTTGACTCCTTTTTAAGCTCTTCATATTTTTCACCCGTTTTCAGGCCCTTCATGTTTTTGAACACCGCTTCATGCTCCTCCTATTTTTCAGACGGTTTCAGGCTGCTCGTATTTTTCAGACCGTTTCATGCTCCTCATATTTTTGACAATTTTATAAGCTCTTCATATTTTTCACACTTTTTCAGGCTCTTCATGTTTTTGAGCACCGCTTCATGCTCCTCCTATTTTTCAAACCTTTTGAAGCTCTTCATGTTTTTCACACCTTATCAGCCTCTTCATGTTTTTGAACATCTCTTCATGCTCCTCTTATTTTTGACAATTTTATAAGCTCTTCATATTTTTCACACTTTTTCAGGCTCTTCATGTTTTTGAACACCGCTTCATGCTCCTCCTATTTTTCAGACCGTTTCATGCTCCTCAGGTATTTCACACCTTTTCAAGCTCTTCATATTTTTCACAACTTTTCAGGCTCTTCACGTTTTTGAACAACACTTCATGCTCCTCCTAATTTTCAGACTTTTTCATGCTCATCTCATTTTTGACACCTTTTCAGGGTCTTCATATTTTTCAAAGTTTTGAAGATCTTCATATTTTTCACACTTTTTCAGGCTCTTCATGTTTTGAACACTGCTTCATGCTCCTCCTATTTTTCAGACCGTTTCATTCTCCTCATGTTTTTCACACCTTTTGAAGCTCTTCATAATTTTCACACCTTTTCATGCTCTTCATGTTTTTGAACACCGTTTCATGCTCGTCCTATTTTTCAGATCATTTCAAGCTCCTCATATTTTTGAAACCTTTTGAAGCTCTTCATATTTTTCACACCTTTTCCGTCTCTTCTTGTTTTTCAACACCGCTTCTTGCTCCTCCTATTTTTCAGACTGTTTCATGCTCCTCATATTGTTGACACCTTTTGAAGCACTTCATATTTTTGACACCTTTTCAGGCTCTTCATATTTTTGAACGCTGCTTCATGTTCCTCCTGTTTTTCACACCTTTTGAAGCTCCTCATATATTTCACACCTTTTGAAGCTCTTCATATTTTTCTCACCTTTTCAGGCTCCTCATGTTTTTGAACACCGCTTCATGCTCCTCCTATTTTTCAAACTTTTTGAAGCTCTTCATGTTTTTCACACCTTATCAGCCTCTTCATGTTTTTGAACACCTCTTCATGCTACTCCTATTTTTCAGACCTTTTAATGCTCCTCATGTATTTCACACGTTTTGAAGCTCTTCATATTTTTCACACCTTTTGAAGCTCTTCATATTTTTCACAGCTTTTCAGGCTCTTCAATTTTTCAACACCGTTTCATTCTTCTCCTATTTTTCAGACCGTTTCATGCTCATCTCATTTTTGACACCTTTTGAAGCTCTTCATATTTTTCACATCTTTTGAAGCTCTTCATATTTTTCAAACCTTTTCAGGCTGTACATGTTTTTGAAGACCACTTCATGCTCCTCATCTTTTTCAGACCGTTTCATGCTCCTGATATTTTTCACACCGTTTGAAGCTCTTCATATTTTTCACACGTTTTCAGACTCTTCATGTTTTTCAACACCGCTTCATGATCCTCTTATATTTCAGACCGTTTCATGCTCCTCATATTTTTGACACCTTTTGAAGCTCTTCACATTTTTCACACCTTTTCCGGCTCTTCATGTTTTTCAACACCGCTTCATGATCCTCTTATATTTCAGACCGTTTCATGCTCCTCATATTTTTGACACCTTTTGAAGCTCTTCACATTTTTCACACCTTTTCCGGCTCTTCATGTTTTTCAACACCGCTTCATGCTCCTCCTATTTTTCAGATCGTTTCAGGCTTCGCATATTTTTGACTCCTTTTGAAGCTCTTCATATTTTTCACACGTTTTCAGGCCCTTCATGTTTTTGAACACCGCTTCATGCTCCTCCTATTTTTCAGACGTTTTCAGGCTGCTCGTATTTTTCAGACCGTTTCATGCTCCTCATATTTTTGACAATTTTATAAGCTATTCATATTTTTCACACATTTTCAGGCTCTTCATGTTTTTGAACACCGCTTCATGCTCCTCCTATTTTTCAAACCTTTTGAAGCTCTTAATGTTTTTCACGCCTTAACATCCTCTTCATGTTTTTGAACATCTCTCCATGCTCCTCATATTTTTGACAATTTTATAAGCTCTTCATATTTATCACACTTTTTCAGGCTCTTCATGTTTTTGAACACCGCTTCATCCTCCTCCTATTTTTCAAACCTTTTGAAGCTCTTCATATTTTTCACACTTTTTCAGGCTCTTCATGTTTTGAACACTGCTTCATGCTCCTCCTATTTTTCAGACCGTTTCATGCTCCTCAGTTATTTCATACCTTTTCAAGCTCTTCATATTTTTCACACCTTTTCAGGCTCTTCACGTTTCTGAACAACACTTCATGCTCCTCCTACTTTTCAGACTGTTTCATGCTCATCTCATTTTTGACACCTTTTCAGGGTCTTCATATTTTTCAAAGTTTTGAAGATCTTCATATTTTTCACACTTTTTCAGGCTCTTCATGTTTTGAACACTGCTTCATGCTCCTCCTATTTTTCAGACCGTTTCATTCTCCTCATGTTTTTCACACCTTTTGAAGCTCTTCATAATTTTCACACCTTTTCATGCTCTTCATGTTTTTGAACACCATTTCATGCTCCTCCTATTTTTCAGACCTTTCCATGCTCCTCATGTATTTCACACGTTTTGAAGCTCTTCATATTTTTCACACCTTTTCAGGCTCTTCATGTTTTTGAACAATGCTTCATGCTCCTCCTATTTTTCAGACAGTTTCAAGCTCCTCATATTTTTGACACCTTTTGAAGCTCTTCATATTTTTCACACCTTTTTAGGCTCTCCATGTTTCTGAACACCACTTCATGCTCCTCCTATTTTTCAGATCGTATCATGCTTCTCATATTTTTCACACCTTTGGAGCTCTTCATATTTTTCACATCTTTTCAGGCTCTTCATGTTTTTCAACACCACTTCATGCTCCTCCTATTTTTCAGAGAGATTCATGCTCCACATATATTTCACACCTTTTGAAGCTCTTCATATTTTTCACACCTTTTCAGGCTCTTCATTTTTTTCCACACCACTTCATGCTTCTCCTATTTTTCAGACTGTTTCATGCTCCTCATGTATTTCAAACCTTTGAAGCTTTTCATATTTTTCACACATTTTCAGGCTCTTCATGTTTTTGAACACCATTTCATGCTCCTCCTATTTTTCAGACCGTTTCATGCTTTTCATATTTTTGACATCTTTTGAAGCTCTTCATATTTTTCACACCTTTTGAAGCTCCTCATATATTTCACACCTTTTGAAGCTCTTCATATTTTTCACACATTTTCAGGCTCTTCATGTTTTTGAACACCACTTCATGCTCCTCCTATGTTTCAGAGAGTTTCATGCTCCTCATGTATTTCACACCTTTTGAAGCTCTTCATATTTTTCACACATTTTCAGGCTCTTCATGTTTTTCAACACCGCTTCATGCTCCTCCTATTTTTCAGATCGTTTCAGGCTTCGCATATTTTTGACTCCTTTTGAAGCTCTTTATATTTTTCACACGTTTTCAGGCCCTTCATGTTTTTGAACACCGCTTCATGCTCCTCCTATTTTTCAGACGTTTTCAGGCTGCTCGTATTTTTCAGACCGTTTCATGCTCCTCATATTTTTGACAATTTTATAAGCTATTCATATTTTTCACACATTTTCAGGCTCTTCATGTTTTTGAACACCGCTTCATGCTCCTCCTATTTTTCAAACCTTTTGAAGCTCTTAATGTTTTTCACGCCTTATCATCCTCTTCATGTTTTTGAACATCTCTCCATGCTCCTCATATTTTTGACAATTTTATAAGCTCTTCATATTTATCACACTTTTTCAGGCTCTTCATATTTTTGAACACCGCTTCATCCTCCTCCTATTTTTCAAACCTTTTGAAGCTCTTCATATTTTTCACACTTTTTCAGGCTCTTCATGTTTTGAACACCGCTTCATGCTCCTCCTATTTTTCAGACCGTTTCATGCTCCTCAGGTATTTCATACCTTTTCAAGCTCTTCATATTTTTCACACCTTTTCAGGCTCTTCACGTTTCTGAACAACACTTCATGCTCCTCCTACTTTTCAGACTGTTTCATGCTCATCTCATTTTTGACACCTTTTCAGGGTCTTCATATTTTTCAAAGTTTTGAAGATCTTCATATTTTTCACACTTTTTCAGGCTCTTCATGTTTTGAACACTGCTTCATGCTCCTCCTATTTTTCAGACCGTTTCATTCTCCTCATGTTTTTCACACCTTTTGAAGCTCTTCATAATTTTCACACCTTTTCATGCTCTTCATGTTTTTGAACACCATTTCATGCTCCTCCTATTTTTCAGACCTTTCCATGCTCCTCATGTATTTCACACGTTTTGAAGCTCTTCATATTTTTCACACCTTTTCAGGCTCTTCATGTTTTTGAACAATGCTTCATGCTCCTCCTATTTTTCAGACAGTTTCAAGCTCCTCATATTTTTGACACCTTTTGAAGCTCTTCATATTTTTCACACCTTTTTAGGCTCTCCATGTTTCTGAACACCACTTCATGCTCCTCCTATTTTTCAGATCGTATCATGCTTCTCATATTTTTCACACCTTTGGAGCTCTTCATATTTTTCACATCTTTTCAGGCTCTTCATGTTTTTCAACACCACTTCATGCTCCTCCTATTTTTCAGAGAGATTCATGCTCCACATATATTTCACACCTTTTGAAGCTCTTCATATTTTTCACACCTTTTCAGGCTCTTCATTTTTTTCCACACCACTTCATGCTTCTCCTATTTTTCAGACTGTTTCATGCTCCTCATGTATTTCAAACCTTTGAAGCTTTTCATATTTTTCACACATTTTCAGGCTCTTCATGTTTTTGAACACCATTTCATGCTCCTCCTATTTTTCAGACCGTTTCATGCTTTTCATATTTTTGACATCTTTTGAAGCTCTTCATATTTTTCACACCTTTTGAAGCTCCTCATATATTTCACACCTTTTGAAGCTCTTCATATTTTTCACACATTTTCAGGCTCTTCATGTTTTTGAACACCACTTCATGCTCCTCCTATGTTTCAGAGAGTTTCATGCTCCTCATGTATTTCACACCTTTTGAAGCTCTTCATATTTTTCACACATTTTCAGGCTCTTCATGTTTTTCAACACCGCTTCATGCTCCTCCTATTTTTCAGATCGTTTCAGGCTTCGCATATTTTTGACTCCTTTTGAAGCTCTTTATATTTTTCACACGTTTTCAGGTCCTTCATGTTTTTGAACACCGCTTCATGCTCCTCCTATTTTTCAGACGTTTTCAGGCTGCTCGTATTTTTCAGACCGTTTCATGCTCCTCATATTTTTGACAATTTTATAAGCTATTCATATTTTTCACACATTTTCAGGCTCTTCATGTTTTTGAACACCGCTTCATGCTCCTCCTATTTTTCAGAGAGTTTCATGCTCCTCATGTATTTCACACCTTTTGAAGCTCTTCATATTTTTCACACCTTTTCAGGCTGTTCATGTTTTTCCACATCACTTCATGCTTCTCCTATTTTTCAGACCGTTTCATGCTCCTCATGTATATCACACCTTTGAAACTTTTCATATTTTTCACACCTTTTCAGGCTCTTCATGTTTTTGAACACCATTTCATGCTCCTCCTATTTTTCAGACAGTTTCATGCTCTTCATATTTTTGACACCTTTTGAAGCTCTTCATATTTTTCACACCTTTTCAGGCTCTTCATATATTTCACACCTTTTCAGGCTCTTCATGTTTTTGAACACCATTTCATGCTCCCCCTATTTTTCAGACCGTTTCATGCTCTTCATATTTTTGACACCTTTTGAAGCTCTCCATATTTTTCACACCTTTTGAAGCTCTTCATATATTTCACACCTTTTCAGGCTCTTCATGTTTTTAAACACCGCTTCATGCTCCTCCTACTTTTCAGACTGTTTCATGCTCATCTCATTTTTGACACCTTTTCAGGGTCTTCATATTTTTCAAACTTTTGACGATCTTCATATTTTTCACACTTTTTCAGGCTTTTCATGTTTTGAACACTGCTTCATGCTCCTCCTATTTTTCAGACCGTTTCATTCTCCTCATGTTTTTCACACCTTTTGAAGCTCTTCATAATTTTCACACCTTTTCATGCTCTTCATATTTTTGAACACCGTTTCATGCTCGTCCTATTTTTCAGACCATTTCAAGCTCCTCATATTTTTGAAACCTTTTGAAGGTCTTCATATTTTTCACCTTTTCCGTCTCTTCTTGTTTTTCAACACCGCTTCTTGCTCCTCCTATTTTTCAGACCGTTTCTTGCTCCTCATATTGTTGACACCTTTTGAAGCACTTCATATTTTTCACACCTTTTCAGGCTCTTCATATTTTTGAACGCCGCTTCATGTTCCTCCTGTTTTTCACACCTTTTGAAGCTCTTCATATTTTTCACACCTTTTCTGGCTGTACATGTTTCTGAAGACCACTTCATGCTCCTCATCTTTTTCAGACCGTTTCATGCTCCTGATATTTTTCACACCGTTTGGAGCTCTTCATAGTTTTTCACACGTTTTCAGATTCTTCATGTTTTTGATCACCGTTTCATACTCCTCCTATTTTTCAGACCTTTTCATAATCCTCATATTTTTGACACCTTTTGAAGCTCTTCACATTTATCACACCTTTTCAGGCTCTTCATGTTTTTCAACAGCGCTTCATGATCCTCCTATATTTCAGAGCGTTTCATGCTCCTCATATTTTTGACACCTTTTGAAGCTCTTCACATTTTTCACACCTTTTCCGGCTCTTCATGTTTTTCAACTCCGCTTCATGCTCCTCCTATTTTTCAGATCGTTTCAGGCTCCGCATATTTTTGACTCCTTTTGAAGCTCTTCATATTTTTCACCCGTTTTCAGGCCCTTCATGTTTTTGAACACCGCTTCATGCTCCTCCTATTTTTCAGACCGTTTCAGGCTGCTGTATTTTTCAGACCGTTTCATGCTCCTCATATTTTTGACAATTTTATAAGCTCTTCATATTTTTCACACTTTTTCAGGCTCTTCATGTTTTGAACACCGCTTCATGCTCCTCCTATTTTTCAGACGGTTTCAGGCTGCTCGTATTTTTCAGACCGTTTCATGCTCCTCATATTTTTGACAATTTTATAAGCTCTTCATATTTTTCACACATTTTCAGGCCCTTCATGTTTTTGAACACCGCTTCATGCTCCTCCTCTTTTTCAGACGGTTTCAGGCTGCTCGTATTTTTCAGACCGTTACATGCTCCTCATATTTTTGACAATTTTATAAGCTCTTCATATTTTTCAAACTTTTTCAGGCTCTTCATGTTTTGAACACCGCTTCATGATCCTCCTATATTTCAGAGCGTTTCATGTTCCTCATATTTTTGACACCTTTTGAAGCTCTTCACATTTTTCACACCTTTTCCGGCTCTTAATGTTTTTCAACTCCGCTTCATGCTCCTCCTATTTTTCAGATCGTTTCAGGCTCCGCATATTTTTGACTCCTTTTGAAGCTCTTCATATTTTTCACCCGTTTTCAGGCCCTTCATGTTTTTGAACACCGCTTCATGCTCCTCCTATTTTTCAGACGGTTTCAGGCTGCTCATATTTTTCAGACCGTTTCATGCTCCTCATATATTTGACAATTTTATAAGCTCTTCATATTTTTCACACTTTTTCAGGCTCTTCATGTTTTTGAACACCGCTTCATGCTCCTCTTATTTTTCAAACCTTTTGAAGCTTTTCATATTTTTCACACTTTTTCAGGCTCTTCATATTTTGAACACCGCTTCATGCTCCTCCTATTTTTCAGATCGTTTCATGCTCCTCAGGTATTTCACACCTTTTGAAACTCTTCATATTTTTCACACCTTTTCAGGCTCTTCACGTTTTTGAACACCGCTTCATGCTCCTCCTATTTTTCAGAAGGTTTCAGGCTGCTCGTATTTTTCAGACCGTTTCATGCTCCTCATATTTTTGACAATTTTATAAGCTCTTCATATTTTTCACACTTTTTCAGGCTCTTCATGTTTTTGAACACCGCTTCATGCTCCTCTTATTTTTCAAACCTTTTGAAGCTTTTCATATTTTTCACACTTTTTCAGGCTCTTCATATTTTGAACACCGCTTCATGCTCCTCCTATTTTTCAGATCGTTTCATGCTCCTCAGGTATTTCACACCTTTTGAAACTCTTCATATTTTTCACACTTTTTCAGGCTCTTCATGTTTTGAACACTGCTTCATGCTCCTCCTATTTTTCAGACCGTTTCATTCTCCTCATGTTTTTCACACCTTTTGAAGCTCTTCATAATTTTCACACCTTTTCATGCTCTTCATGTTTTTGAACACCGTTTCATGCTTGTCCTATTTTTCAGACCATTTCAAGCTCCTCATATTTTTGAAACCTTTTGAAGCTCTTCATATTTTTCACACCTTTTCAGGCTTTTCATGTATTTGAACACCGCTTCATGCTCCTCACATTTCTCACACCTTTTGAAGCTCTTCATATTTTTCTCACCTTTTCAGGCTCCTCATGTTTTTGAACACCGCTTCATGCTCCTCATATTTTTCAGACCGTTTCATGATCCTCATGTATTTCACACCTTTTGAACCTCTTCATATTTTTCACACCTTTTCAATGTCTTCATGTTTTTGAACACTGTTTCATGCTGCTCCTGTTTTTCAGACCATTTCATGATACTCATATTTTTGACACCTTTTGAAGCTCTTCATATTTTTCACACTTTTTCAGGCTGTTTATAGTTTTCAACACCGCTGCATGATTCTCCTATATTTGAGACCATTTCATGCTCCTAATATTTTTGACATTTTTTGAAGCTCTTCATATTTTTCACAACTTTTGAAGCTCTTCCTATTTTTCACAGGTTTTCAGGCTCTTCATGTTTTTCAACACCGCTTCATGCTCCTCCTATTTTTCCGACCGTTTCATGCTCATCTCGTTTTTGACACCTTTTGAAGGTCTTCATGTTTTTCACACCTTTTGAAGCTCTTCATATTTTTCACTTCTTTTCAGGCTCTTCATGTTTTTTAACACCGCTTCATGCTCCTCATATTTTTCAGACCGTTTCATGCTCCTCATATTTTTGACATCTTTTAAAGCTCTTCACGTTTTTCACACATTTTCAGGCTCTTCCTGTTTTTCAACACCGCTTGATGATCCTCCTATATTTCAGACTGTTTCAGGCTCCTCATATTTTTGACACCTTTTGAAGCTCTTCATATTTTTCACACTTTTTCAGACTCTTCATGTTTTTCAACACCGCTTCATGCTGCTCCTATTTTTCAGACCGTTTCATGCTCATCTCTTTTTTGACAACTTTTGAAGCTCTTCATATTTTCATACCTTTTGAAGCTCTTCATATTTTTCACACGTTTTCAGGCTCTTCATGTTTTTCAACACCGCTTCATGCTCCTCCTATTTTTCAGACCATTTCAAGCTCCTCATATTTTTGACACGTTTTGAAGCTCTTCATATTTTTCACACCTTTTCCGTCTCTTCTTGTTTTTCAACACCGCTTCTTGCTCCTCCTATTTTTCAGACCGTTTAATGCTCCTCATATTGTTGACACCTTTTGAAGCACTTCATATTTTTCACACCTTTTCAGGCTCTTCACGTTTTTGAACAACACTTCATGCTCCTCCTACTTTTCAGACTGTTTCATGCTCATCTCATTTTTGACACCTTTTCAGGGTCTTCATATTTTTCAAACTTTTGAAGATCTTCATATTTTTCACACTTTTTCAGGCTCTTCATGTTTTGAACACCATTTCATGCTCCTCCTATTTTTCAGACCTTTTCATGCTCCTCATGTATTTCACACGTTTTGAAGCTCTTCATATTTTTCACACCTTTTCAGGCTCTTCATGTTTGTGAACACTGCTTCATGCTCCTCCTATTTTTCAGACCGTTTCAAGCTCCTCATATTTTTGACACTTTTTGAAGCTCTTCATATTTTTCACACCTTTTTAGGCTCTCCATGTTTCTGAACACCACTTCATGCTCCTCCTATTTTTCAGACCGTATCATGCTTCTCATATTTTTCACACCTTTTGGAGCTCTTCATATTTTTCACATCTTTTCAGGCTCTTCATGTTTTTCAACACCACTTCATGCTCCTCCTATTTTTCAGAGAGATACATGCTCCACATATATTTCACACCTTTTGAAACTCTTCATATTTTTCACACTTTTTCAGGCTCTTCATTTTTTTCCACACCACTTCATGCTTCTCCTATTTTTCAGACCGTTTCATGCTCGTCATGTATTTCAAACCTTTGAAGCTTTTCAAATTTTTCACACATTTTCAGGCTCTTCATGTTTTTGAACACCATTTCATGCTCCTCCTATTTTTCAGACCGTTTCATGCTTTTCATATTTTTGACATCTTTTGAAGCTCTTCATATTTTTCACACCTTTTAAAGCTCCTCATATATTTCACACCTTTTGAAGCTCTTCATATTTTTCACACATTTTCAGGCTCTTCATGTTTTTGAACACCACTTCATGCTCCTCCTATTTTTCAGAGAGTTTCATGCTCCTCATGTATTTCACACCTTTTGAAGCTCTTCATATTTTTCACACCTTTTCAGGCTGTTCATGTTTTTCCACATCACTTCATGCTTCTCCTATTTTTCAGACCGTTTCATGCTCCTCATGTATATCACACCTTTGAAGCTTTTCATATTTTTCACACCTTTTCAGGCTCTTCATGTTTTTGAACACCATTTAATGCTCCTCCTATTTTTCAGACAGTTTCATGCTCTTCATATTTTTGACACCTTTTGAAGCTCTTCATATTTTTCACACCTTTTCAGGCTCTTCATATATTTCACACCTTTTCAGGCTCTTCATGTTTTTGAACACCATTTCATGCTCCCCCTATTTTTCAGACCGTTTCATGCTCTTCATATTTTTGACACCTTTTGAAGCTCTCCATATTTTTCACACCTTTTGAAGCTCTTCATATATTTCACACCTTTTCAGGCTCTTCATGTTTTTAAACACCGCTTCATGCTCCTCCTATTTTTCAGACCGTTTCAGGCTCTTCATATTTTTTTTTACACCTTTTGACGCTCTTCATATTTTTCACATCTTTTCAGGCTCTTCAGGTTTTTCAACACCACTTAATGCTCCTGCTATTTTTCAGACCGTTTAATGCTCCTCATGTAGTTCAAACCTTTTGAAGCTCTTCATAATTTTCACACCTTTTCAGGCTCTTCATGTTTTTGAACACCGCTTCATGCTCCTCCTATTTTTCAGATGGTTTCATGCTCTTCATATTTTAGACAACTTTTGAAGCTCGTCATATTTTTCACACCTTTTCAGGCTCTTCATGTTTTTGAACATCGCTTCATGCTCCTTTATTTTTCAGACAATTTCTTGCTCCTCATATTTTTAAAACCTTTTGAAGCTCTTCAGATTTTTCACACCTTTTCAGGCACTTCATGTTTTTGAACACCGCTTCATGCTCCTCCTATATTTCAGACCGTTTCATGCTCCTCATATTTTTGACACGTTTTGAAGCTCCTCATATGTTTCACACATTTTGAAGGTCTTCATATATTTCACACCATTTCAGGATCTTCATGTGTTTCAACACCACTTCATGCTCCTCCTATTTTTCAGACCGTTTCATGCTCCTCATAATTTTGACACCTTTTGAAGCTCTTTATAATTTTCACACCTTTTCAAGCTCTTCATGTTTTTCAACACCACTTCATGCTCCTCCAATTTTTCAGGCCGTTTCATTGTCCTCATATATTTGACACCTTTAGAAGATCTTCATATTTTTCACACATTTTCAGGCTCTGCATGTTTTTCAACATCGCTTCATGCCCCTCCTATTTTTTAGACCGTTTCAGGCTCCTCATATTTTTGACACCTTTAGAAGCTCTTCATATTTTTCACACCTTTTCAGGCTCTTCATTTTTTTCAACACCGCTTCATGCTCCTCCTATTTTTCAGACCGTTTCATGCTCCTCATAATTTTGACACTTTTTGAAGCTCCTCATATTTTTCACACGTTTTAAAGTGTTCATATATTTCACACCATTTCAGGCTCTTCATGTTTTTCAACACCACTTCATGCTCCTCCAATTTTTCAGTCCGTTTCATGCTCATCTAATTTTTGACAACTTTTGAAGCTCTTCATATTTTTCACACCTTTTCAGGCTCTTCATTTTTTTCAACACCGCTTCATGCTCTTCCTATTTTTCAGAGAGTTTCATGCTCCTCTTGTATTTCACACGATTTGAAGCTCTTCATATTTTTCACACCTTTTCAGGCTCTTCAAATTTTTCACACCTTTTCAGGCTCTTCAAATGTTTCACACCTTTTCAGGCTCTTCAAATTTTTCACACCTTTTCAGGCTCTTCATATTTTTCACACCTTTTCAGGCTCTTCAAATTATTCACACCTTTTCAGGCTCTTCAAAATTTTCCACACCACTTCATGCTTCTCCTATATTTCAGCCCGTTTCAAACTCCTCATGTATTTCACACCTTTTGAAGATCTTCAGATTTTTTCACACCTTTTCAGGCTCTTCATGTTTTTGATCACAGTTTCATGCTCCTCCTATTTTTCAGACAATTTCATGCTCATCTCAATTTTGACACCTTTTGAAGCTCTTCATATATTTCACACCTTTTCAAGCTCTTCATATTTTTCACACCTTTTCAGGCTCTTCATGTTTTTCAACACCGCTTTATGCTTCTCCTATTTTTCAGACCGTTTCATGCTCCTCTTATGTTTGACACCTTTTGAAGCTCTTCATATTTTTCATAACTTTTCAGGCTCTTCATATTTTTCACACATTTTCAAGCTGTTCATGTTTTTGAACACGGCTTCATGCTCCTCCAATTTTTCAGACCATTTCATGTTCCTCATATTTTTGACACCTTTTGAAGCTCTTCATTCTTTTCACACCTTTTGAAGCTCTTCATATTTTTCACACCTTTTGAATCTCTTCATATTTTTCACACGTTTTCAGGCTCTTTATCTATTTCAACACCGCTTCATGCTGCTTCTATTTTTCAGACCGTTTCATGCTCCTCATATTTTTGACACCTTTTGAAGCTCTTCATATTTTTCACATCTTTTCAGGCTCTTCATGTTTTTGAACACCGTTTCATGCTCCTCGTATTTTTCAGACCGTTTCATTCTCCTCATACATTTGACACCTTTTGAAGGTCTTCATATATTCCACACCTTTTCAGACTCTTCATGTTTTTGAACACCGCTTCATGCTCCTCTTATTTTTCAGACCGTTTCAGTCTCCTCATATTTTTGATACCTTTTGAAACTCTTCATATTTCTCACACCTTTTCAGGCTCTTCAGGTTTTTCAAAACCACTTCATGCTCCTCCTATTTTTCAGACCGTTTCATGCTCATCTCTTTTTGACACATTTTGAAGCTCTTCATATTTTTCACACATTTTGAAGTTCCTCATATTTTTCACACCTTTTCAGGCTCTCCATGTTTCTGAACACCACTTCCTGCTCCTCCTATTTTTGAGGCCGTTTCATGCTCATCTCATTTTTGACACCTTCTGAAGCTCTTCATTTATTTCACACCTTTTGAGCTCTTCATATTCTTCACACGTTTTCAGGCTCTTCATGTATTTCAATAACGCTTCTTACTCCTCCTATTTTTCAGACCGTTTCATGCTCCTCATGTATTTCCAACCTTTTGAAGCTCTTCATATTTTTCACACCTTTTCAGGCTCTTCAGGTTTTTGAACACCCCTTCATGCTCCTCCTATTTTTCAGACTGTTTCATGCTCCTCATAATTTTCACACCTTTTGAAGCTCTTCATATTTTTCACACCTTTTCCGGTTCTTCATGTTTTTGAACACGGCTTCATGCTCCTCCTATTTTTCAACTGTTTCATGCTCCTCATAATTTTGACATCTTTTGAAGTGCTTCATATTTTTCACACCTTTTCAGGCTCTTCATGTTTTTCAACACTGCATCATGCTCTTCCTATTCTTCAGAACTTTTCATGCTCCTCAAATTTTTGACACCTTTTGAAGCTCTTCATATTTTTCACACCTTTTCAGACTCTTCATGTTTTTCAACACCGCTTCATGCTCCTCCTATTTTTTAGACCGTTTCATGCTCCTCCTATTTTTCAGACCGTTTTATGCTTTTCATATTTTTCACAACTTTTGAAGCTCTTCATATTTTTCACACCTTTTAAACTCTTCATGTTTTTGAACACCGCTTCACCCTCCTCCTATTTTTCATACTGTTTCATGCTCCTCAAATTTTTGACACCTTTTGAAGCTCTTCCTATATTTCACACCTTTTCAGGCTCTTCATGTTTTAACACCACTTCATGCTCCTCCTATTTTTCAGACCATTTCCTGCTCTTCGATTTTTGATACCTTTTGAAGTTCTTCATATTTTTCACACCTTTTGAAGCTCTTAATATTTTTCACACATTTTCAGGCTCTTCACTTTTTTCAACAACGCTTCATCCTCCTCCTATTTTTCAGACCGATTCATGCTCCTAATATTTTTCACACCTTTTGAAGCTCTTAATATTTTTCACACGTTTTCAGGCTCTTCACGTTTTTCAACAACGCTTCATCCTCCTCCTATTTTTCAGACCGTTTCATGCTCCTCATATTTTTGACACCTTTTGAAGCTCTTAATATTTTTCACACGTTTTCAGGCTCTTCATGTTTTTGAACACACCTACATGCTACTCCTATTTTTCAGACCGATTCATGCTCCTCATATTTTTCACACATTTTGAAGCTCCTATTATTTTTCAGACCTTTTCAGGCTCTTCATGTTTTTCAACACCGTTACATGATCCTCCTATTTTTCGGACCGTTTCATGCTCATCTCATTTTTGACACCTTTTGAAGCTCTTCATATTTCTCACAACTTTTTAGGCTCTTCATGTTTTTGACATCGCTTCCATCTCCTCCTATTTTTCAGAGAGTTTCTTGCTCCTCATGTATTTCACATCTTTTGAAGCTCTTCATATTTCTCACAACATTTTAGGCTCTTCATGTTTTTCCACACCACTTCATGCTTCACCTATTTTTCGGCCTGTTTCATGCTCCTCATGTATTTCACACCTTTTGAAGCTCTTCATATTTTTCAGACCTTTTCAGGCTCTTCATGTTTTTAATCACCGTTTCATGCTCCTCCTATTTTTCAGGCCGTTTCATGCTCCTCATATATTTGACACATTTTGAAGCTCTGAATATTTTTCACACATTTCCAGGCTCTTCATGTTTTTGAACACTGCTTCATGATCCTCCTATTTTTCAGACCGTTTCATGTTCTTCATATGTTTGACACCTTTTGAAGCTCTTCATATTTTTCACTCCTTTTCAGGCTCTTCATGTTTTTCAACACCACTTCATACTTCTCCTATTTTTCAGACCGTTTCATGCTCCTCATGTATTTCACACCTTTTGAAGCTCTTCATATTTTTCACAACTTTTCAGGCTCTTCATGATTTTGAACACCATTTCATGCCGCTTCTATTTTTCAGACCGTTTCATGCTCCTCATATTTTTCACACCTTTTGAAGCTCTTCATATTTTTCACACCTTTTCAGGCTCTTCATGTTTTTGAACAACGCTTCATGATCCTCCTATTTTTCAGACCATTTCCTGCTCTTCATATTTTTGACACCTCTTGAAGCTCTTCATATATTTCACACCTTTTCAGCCTCTTCATTTTTTTCAAAACCGCTTCATGCTCCTCCTATTTTTCACACCGTTTCATGCTCATCTCATTTTTGACACCTTTTGAAGCTCTTCATATATTTCACACTTTTTCAAGCTCTTCATATTTTTCAGACATTTTCAGGCTCTTCATGTTTTTGAAAACAGCTTCTTGCTCCTCCTATTTTTCAGACCGTTTCATGCTCCTCATATTTTTGACACCGTTTGAAGCTCTTCATATTTTTCACACCTTTTCAGGCTCTTCATGTTTGAACACCGCTTCATGCTCCTTCTATTTTTCAGAGATTTTCATGGTCCTCATGTATTTCACACCTTTTGAAGCTCTTCATATTTTCCACACCTTTTCAGGCTCTTCATATTTTTCCACATAACTTCATGCTTCTCCTCTTTTTCAGCCCGGTTCAAACTCCTCATGTATTTCACACCTTTTGAAGCTCTTCATATTTTTAACACCTTTTCCGGCTCTTCATGTTTTTGATCACCGTTTCATGCTCCTCCTATTTTTCAGACCCTTTCATGCTCCTCATATTTTTGACACCTTTTGAAGCTCTTCATATTTTTCACACCTTTTCAGGCTCTTCATATTTTTGAACACCGCTTCATGCTCCTCCAATTTTTCAGGCCGTTTCATGCTCCTCATAATTTTGACACCTTTTGAAGCTCTTCATATTTTTCACACCTTTTCAGGCTCTTCATATTTTTGAACACCGCTTCATGCTCCTCCAATTTTTCAGGCCGTTTCATGCTCCTCATAATTTTGACACCTTTTGAAGCTCTTCATATTTTTCACACCTTTTCAGGCTCTTCATGTTTTTGATCACCATTTCATGCTCCTCCTATTTTTCAGACCGTTTCATGCTCATGTCATTTTCGACACCTTTTGAAGCTCTTCATATATTTCACACCTTTTGAAGCTCTTCATATTTTGCACACCTTTCCAGGCTCTTCATATTTTTCAACACCGCTTCATGCTCCACCTACTTTTCAGACCGTTTCATGCTCCTCATATTTTTGACACCTTTTGAAGCTTTTCATATTTTTCACACCTTTTCAGGCTCTTCATTTTTTTCAACACTACTTCTTGCTCCTCCAATTTTTCAGACCGTTTCATGCTCATCTAATTTTTGACACCTGTTGAAGCTCTTAATATTTTTCACACCTTCTGAAGCTCTTTATATTTTTCACACTTTTTCAGGCTCTTCATGTTTTTCAACACCACTTCATGCTTCTCCTATTTTTCAGCCCGTTTCATGCTCCTCATATTTTTCACACCTTTTGAAGCTCGTCATATTTTTCACACCTTTTAAGGCTCTCCATGTTTTTGATCACCGTTGCTTGCTCCTCCTATTTTTCAGACCGTTTCATGCTCCTCATATTTTTGACATCTTTAGAAACACTTCATATCTTTCACACCTTTTCAGACTCTTCATGTTTCTCAACACCGCTTCATGCTCCTCCTATTTTTCAGACCATTTCCTGCTCTTCATATTTTTGACACCTCTTGAAGCTCTTCATATATTTCACACCTTTTCAGCCTCTTCATTTTTTTCAAAACCGCTTCATGCTCCTCCTATTTTTCACACCGTTTCATGCTCATCTCATTTTTGACACCTTTTGAAGCTCTTCATATATTTCACACCTTTTCAAACTCTTCATATTTTTCAGACCTTTTCAGGCTCTTCATGTTTTTGAACACCACTTCATGCTCCTCCTATTTTTCAGACGGTTTCATGCTCATCTCATTTTTTACACCTTTTGAAGCTCTTCATATTTTTCACACCTTTTCAGGCTCTTCATGTTTTTCACACCTTTTCAGTCTCTTCATGTTTTTGAACACCATTTCAGGCTTCTCCTAATTTGCAGACCGTTTCATTCTCCTCATATATTTGACACCTTTTGAAGCTCTTTATATATTTCACACCTTTTCAGGCTCCTCATTTTTTTCAACACCACTTCATGCTCCTACTATTTTTCAGACCGTTTCATGCTCATCTCATTTTGACACCTTTTGAAGCTCTTCAAATTTTTCACGTCTTTTGAAGCTCTTCATATTTTTCACAAGTTCTCAGGCTCTGCATGTTTTTCAACACCGCTTCATGCTCCTCATATTTTTGAGACCGTTTCATGCTTCTCATATTTTTGACACCTTTTGAAGCTCTTCCTTTTTTTCACACCTTTTCACGCTCTTCATGTTTTTGAACACCGCTTAATGCTCCTCCTATTTTTCAGACAGTTTCATGCTTCTCATATTTTTACACCTTTTGAAGCTCTTCATATTTTCACACCTTTTCAGGCTCTTCATGTTTTTGAACACCGCTTCGTGCTCCTCCTATTTTTCAGACCGTTTCATGCTCCTAATATTTTTGACACCTTTTGAAGCTCTTCATATTTTTCACACCTTTTCAGGCTCTTCATGTTTGAACACCGCTTCATGCTCCTTCTATTTTTCAGAGAGTTTCATGCTCTTCATGTATTTCACACCTTTTGAAGCTCTTCATATTTTTCACACCTTTTCAGGCTCTTCATGTTTTTCCACACCACTTCATTCTTCTCCTATTTTTCAGGCCGTTTCATGCTCCTCATGTATTTCACACCTTTTGAAGCTCTTCATATTTTTCACACCTTTTCAGGCTCTTCACGTTTTGATCACCATTTCATGCTCCTCTTATTT
Organism: Dama dama; assembly: GCF_033118175.1. Classification (NCBI taxonomy): domain Eukaryota; kingdom Metazoa; phylum Chordata; class Mammalia; order Artiodactyla; family Cervidae; genus Dama; species Dama dama. The sequence continues at coordinate 3,675,938 of NW_026870893.1, read as the reverse complement.
TTCAGACCGTTTCATGCTCATCTCATTTTTGACACCTGTTGAAGCTCTTCATATATTTCACACATTTTCAACCTCTTCATATTTTTCACACCTTTTCAGGCTCTTCATTTTTTTCAACACCACTTCTTGCTCCTCCTATTTTTCAGACCGTTTCATGCTCCTCATATTTTTGACACCATTTGAAGCTCTTCATATTTTTCACACCTTTTCAGGCTCTTCATGTTTGAACACCGCTTCATGCTCCTTCTATTTATCAGAGAGTTTCATGCTCCTCATGTATTTCACACCATTTGAAGCTCTTCATATTTTCCACACCTTTTCACGCTCTTCATATTTTTCCACACCACTTCATACTTCTCCTATTTTTCAGCCCGTTTCAAACTACTCATGTATTTCACACCTTTTGAAGCTCTTCATATTTTTCACACCTTTTCAGGCTCTTCATATTTTTGAACACCGCTTCATGCTCCTCCTATTTTTCAGGCCGTTTCATGTTCCTCATAATTTTGACACCTTTTGAAGCTCTTCATATGTTTCACACCTTTTCAGGCTCTTCATTTTTTTCAACACCACTTCATGCTCCTCCTATTTTTCAGACGGTTTCATGCTCATCTCATTTTTTACACCTTTTGAAGCTCTTCATATTTTTCACACCTTTTCAGGCTCTTCATGTTTTTCACACCTTTTCAGTCTCTTCATGTTTTTGAACACCATTTCAGGCTTCTCCTAATTTGCAGACCGTTTCATTCTCCTCATATATTTGACACCTTTTGAAGCTCTTTATATATTTCACACCTTTTCAGGCTCTTCATTTTTTTCAACACCACTGCATGCCCCTCCTATTTTTCAGACCGTTTCATGCTCCTCTCATTTTGACACCTTTTGAAGCTCTTCAAATTTTTCACGTCTTTTGAAGCTCTTCATATTTTTCACAACTTTTCAGGCTCTTTATGATTTTCAACACCGCTTCATGCTCCTCCTATTTTTCAGACCGTTTCATGCTCATCTCATTTTGACAGCTTTTGAAGCTCTTCAAATTTTTCACACCTTTTGAAGCTCTTCATATTTTTCATATTTTTGCAGCTCTTCATATTTTCACACGTTTTCAGGCTCTTCATGTTTTTCAACACCGCTTCATGCTATTTCTATTTTTCAGAGAGTTTCATGCTCCTCATGTATTTCACACCTTTTGAAGCTCTTCATATTTTTCAAACCTTTTCAGACTCTTCATGTTTTTTATGACCGTTTCATGCTCCTCCTATTTTTCAGACCGTTTCATGCTTCTCATATTTTTGACACCTTTTGAAGCTTTTCATATTTTCACACCTTTTCAGGCTCTTCATATTTTTCAACACCGCTTCATGATTCTCCTATTTTTCATACAGTTTCATGCTCCTCCTAACTTTCAGACTGTTTCATGCACCTCTTATTATTGATACCTTTTGAAGCTCTCATATTTTTCACACCCTTTCAGGCTCTTCATGTTTTTCAACACCGCTTCATGCTTCTCCTATTTTTCAGACAGTTTCATGCTCCTCCTATTTTTCAGACTGTTTCATGCACCTCTTATTATTGACACCTTTTGAAGCTCTCATATTTTTCACACCATTACAGGCTCTTCATGTTTTTCAACACCGCTTCATGCTCCTCCTATTTTTGCGAGCGTTTCATGCTCCTCATATTTCTGACACCTTTGAAGCTCTTCATGTTTTATCACACGTTTTCAGGCTCTTCATGTTTTTCATCACCGCTTCCCGCTCCTCCTATTTTTGAGACCGTTTCACGCTCCACATATTTTTGACAACTTTTGGAGCTCTTCATATTTTTCACACCTTTTAAGACTCTTCATGTTTTTGAACACCACTTCATGCTCCTCCTATTTTTCAGAGAGTTTCATGCTCCTCATGTATTTCACACCTTTTGAAGCTCTTCATATTTTTCACAACTTTTAAGACTCTTTATGTTTTTGAACACAGCTTCAGGCTCCTCCTATTTTTCAAACCATTTCATGCTCCTCATATTTTTGACACCTTTTGAAACTCTTCATATTTTTCACTCCTTTTCAGGCTCTTCATGTCTTTCAACACCGTTTCATGATCCTCCTATTTTTCAGACCGTTTCATGCTCATCTCATTTTTGACACCTTTTGAAGCTTTTCATATTTTTCACAACTTTTTAGGCTCTTCATGGTTTTGAACACCACTTCATTCTCCTCCTATTTTTCAGAGAGTTTCATGCTCCTATTGTATTTCACATCTTTTGAAGCTCTTCATATTTGTCACACCTTTTGAAGCTCTTCAGATTTTTCATATTTTTGAAGCTCTTCATATTTTTCACACCTTTTCAGGCTCTTCATGTTTTTGAACACCATTTCATGCTCCTCCTATTTTTCAGACCGTTTCATGCTCATCTCATTTTTGACATCTTTTGAAGCTCTTCGTATTTTTCACACCTTTTGAAGCTCTTCATATTTTTCATATTTTTGAACCTCTTCATGTTTTTCAACCTTTTCAGGCTCTTCATGTTTTTCAACACCGCTTCATGCTCCTCCGATTTTTCAGACCGTTTCATGCTCATCTAATTTTTGACACCTTTTGAAGCTCTTCATATTTTCCACATATTTTGAAGCTCTTCATATATTTCACACCTTTTCAGGCTCTTCATGTTTTTCAACACCACTTCATGCGCCTCCGATTTTTCATACCGTTTCATGCTCATCTAATTTTTGACACCTTTTGAAGCTCTTCATATTTTCCACATATTTTGAAGCTCTTCATATATTTCACACCTTTTCAGGCTCTTCATGTTTTTCAACACCACTTCATGCGTCTCCGATTTTTCAGACCGTTTCATGCTCATCTAATTTTTGACACCTTTTGAAGCTCTTCATATTTTCCACATATTTTGAAGCTCTTCATATATTTCACACCTTTTCAGGCTCTTCATGTTTTTCAACACCACTTCATGCGCCTCCGATTTTTCAGACCGTTTCATGCTCATCTAATTTTTGACACCTTTTGAAGCTCTTCATATTTTCCACATATTTTGAAGCTCTTCATATATTTCACACCTTTTCAGGCTCTTCATGTTTTTCAACACCACTTCATGCGCCTCCGATTTTTCAGACCGTTTCATGCTCATCTAATTTTTGACACCTTTTGAAGCTCTTCATATTTTCCACATATTTTGAAGCTCTTCATATATTTCACACCTTTTCAGGCTCTTCATGTTTTTCAACACCACTTCATGCGCCTCCGATTTTTCAGACCGTTTCATGCTCATCTAATTTTTGACACCTTTTGAAGCTCTTCATATTTTCCACATATTTTGAAGCTCTTCATATATTTCACACCTTTTCAGGCTCTTCATGTTTTTCAACACCACTTCATGCGCCTCCGATTTTTCAGACCGTTTCATGCTCATCTAATTTTTGACACCTTTTGAAGCTCTTCATATTTTTCACACCTTTTCAGGCTCTTCATGTTTTTCCACACCACTTCATGCTTCTCCTATTTTTCAGAAAGCTTTCATGCTCCTCATGAATATCACACCTTTGGAAGCTATTCATATTTTTCACACCTTTTCAGGTTCGTCATGTTTTTGAACACCACTTCATGCTCCTCCTATTTTTCAGACCGTTTCATGCTCCTCATATTTTTCACACATTTTGAAGCTCTTCATATTTCTCACACCTTTTCATGCTCTTCGTGTTTTTGAACACCATTTCATGCTCCTCCTATTTTGCAGACCGTTTCTTTCTCCTCATATTTTTGACATCTTTTGAAGCTCTTCATATATTTCACACCTTTTCAGGCTCCTCATGTTTTTCAACACCACTTCATGCTCCTCCTGTTTTTCAGACCGTTTCATGCTCATGTCATTTGACACCTTTTGAAGCTCTTAATATTTTTCGCAACTTTTGAGGCTATTTATGATTTTCAACACCGCTTCATGCTCCTCCTATTTTTCAGACCATTTCATGCTCATCTCATTTTGACACCTTTAGAAGCTCTTCATATTTTTCACACCTTTTCAGGCTCTTCATGTTTTTCAACACCGCTTCATGCTTCTCCTCTTTTTCAGACCGTTTCATGCTCCTCATGTATTTCACACCTTTAGAAGCTCTTCATATTTTGCACAGCTTTACAGGCTCTTCATGTTTTTCACAACCACTTCATGCTCCTCCTATTTTTCAGACCGTTTCATGCTCCTCATATTTTTAACACCTTTTGAAGCTCTTAGTATTTTTCACACCTTATCAGGCTCTTCATGTTTTTGAACACCGTTTCATGCTCCTCCTGTTTTTCAGAGCGTTTCATGCTCCTCCTATTTTTGACACCTTTTGAAGCTCTTCATATTTTTCTCACGTTTTCAGGCTCTTCATGTTTTTGAACACCGCTTCATGGTCCTCCTATTTTTCAGACCGTTTCATTCTCCTCATGTATTTCACACCTTTTAAAGCTCTTCATAATTTTCACACGTTTTCAGGCTCTTCATGTTTTGAACTCCGTTTCATGCTCCTCCTATTTTTCAGACCGTTTCATGCTCCTCAAATTTTTGACTCATTTTGAAGCTCTTCATATTTTTCACACCTTTTCAGGGTCTCCATGTTTATGAACACCGCTCCATGCTCCTCCTAATTTTCATACCGTTACATGCTCCTCATAATTTGACACCCTTTGAAGCTCTTCATATTTTTCACACCTTCTCAAGCTGTTCATGTTTTTCCACAACCCTTCATGCTGCTCCAATATTTCAGACCGTTTCATGCTCCTCATATATTTAATACCTTTTGAAGCTCTTCATATATTTCCCACCTTTTCAGGCACTTCATGTTTTTCAACACCACTTCATGCTCCTCCTATTTTTCAGACCGTTTCATGCTCATCTCATTTTTGACTCCTTTGGAACCTCTTCATATTTTTCACACCTTTTGAATCTCTTCATATTATTCACACCTTTTCAGGCTCTTCATGTTTTTGGACACCGGTTCATGCTCCTCCTATTTTTCAGACCTTTTCTTGCTCCTCATATTTTTGACACCTTTTGAAGCTCTTCCTAATTTTGACGCCATTTCAGCCTCTTCATGTTTTTCAACACCGCTTCATGCTCCTCCTATTTTTCAGACCGTTTCATGCTCCCCATATTTTTCACACCTCTTGAAACTCTTCATATTTTTCACACATTTTAGGATCTTCATGTTTTTAACACTTTTTCAGGCTCTTCATGTTTTTCAACACCGCTTCATGTTCCTCCTATTTTCCAGACCGGTTCATGCTCCTCATATATTTGACACGTTTTGAGGCTCTTCATATTTTTCACACCTTTCCAGCGTCTTCATGTTTTTGAACACCGTTTCAAGCTCCTCCTATTTTTTGTCCGTATCATGCTCCTCATATTTTTGACAATTTTTGAAGCTCTTCATATTTTTCACACCTTTTCAGGCTCTTCAAGTTTTTGAACACCGCTTCATGCTCCTCCTATTTTTCAGACCTTTTCATGCTCCTCACATTTTTCACCCCTTTTGAAGCTCTTCACAATTTTCACACCTTTTCAGGCTATTCATGTTTTTGAGCACAGCTTCATGCTCCTCCTATTTTTCAGAACGTTTCATGCTCCTCATATTTTTACACCTTTTAAACTCTTCACATTTTTCACAACTTTTCAGGCTCTTCATGTTTTTGAACACCGCTTCATGCTCCTCCTATTTTTCCGACTGCTTCATGCTCCTTCTATTTTTCAGACCGTTTCATTCTCCTCATATTTTTGACAATTTTGGAAGCTCTTCATATTTTTCAAACCTATTCATGCTCTTCATGTTTTTGAACACCGTTTCATACCCCTCCTAATTTTCAGACCGTTTCATGCTCCTCATGTTTTTGACAGCTTTTGAAGCTTTTAATATTTTTCACACCTTTTCAGGCTATTCATGATTTTGAACACCGCTTCATGCTTCTCCTAATTTTCAGGCCTTTTCATGTTCCTCATATTTTTGACACGTTTTGAAGCTCTTCATATTTTTCACACCTTTTCAGGCTCTTCATATTTTTGAACACACCTGCATGCTCCTCCTATTTTTCAGACCGTTTCATGTTCCTCATGTATTTCACACGTTTTGAAGCTCTTCATATTTTTCACACCTTTTCAGTCTCTTCATGTATTTGAACACGATTTCATGCTCCTCCTATTTTTCAGACCGTTTCATGCTTCTCATATTTTTGAAACCTTTTGAAGCTCTTCATATTTTTCACAACTTTTCAGGCTCGTCATGTTTTTCAACACCACTTCATGCTCCTCCTATTTTTCAGACCGTTTCATGCTCATCTCATTTCTGACACCTTTTGAAGCTCTTCATATTTTTCACAAATGTGAAGCTCTTCATATTTTTCACACATTTTCAGGCTCTTCATGTTTTTCAACATCGCTTCTTGCTCCTCCTATTTTTCAGACCGTTTCATGCTCCTCCTATTTTTCAGACCGTTTCATGCGCATCTCATTTTTTACACCTTTTGAAGCTCTTCATATTTTTCACACCTTTTCAGGCTCTTCATGTTTTTAACACAGCTTCATGCTCCTCCTATTTTTCAGAGAGTGTCATGCTCCTCATGTATTTCACACCTTTTGAAGCTCTTCATATTTTTCACACCTTTTCAGTCTCTTCATGTTTTTCCACACCACTTCATGCTCCTCCTTTTTTCAGACCGTATCATGCCCTTCATATTTTTGACACTTTTTGAAGCTCTTAATATTTTCACACCTTTTCAGGCTTTTCATTATTTTGAACAACGCTTCATGATCCTCCTATTTTTCAGACCGTTTCATGCTCCTCATATTTTTGACACCTTTAGAAGCTCTTCATATTTTTCACACCTTTTCACGCTCTTCATGTTTTTCACCACCACTTCATGCTCCTCTTATTTTTCAGAGCGTTTCATGCTCTTCTCATTTTTGAAACCTTTAGAATCTCTCCATATTTTTCACAACTTTTCAGGCTCTTCATGTTTTCAACACCGCTTCATTCTCCTCCTATTATTCAGACCGTTTCATTCTCCTCATATTTTTAACACCTTTTGAAGGTCTTCATATATTTCACACCTTTTCAGGCTCTTCTTTTTTTTTTTCAACTCCACTTCATGCTCCTCTTATTTTTCAGACCGTTTCATGCTCATTTCATTTTTGACACATTTCAAGCTCTTCATATTTTTCACACGTTTTAAGGCTCTTCATGTTTTTCAACACCGCTTCATGCTCCTCCTATTTATCAGAACGTTTCTTTCTCCTCATGTTTTTGACACCTTTTGAAGGTCTTCATATATTTCACACCTTTTCAGGCTCTTCTTTTTTTTCAACAACACTTCATGCTCCTCTTATTTTTAGACCTTTTCATGCTCATCTCATTTTTGACACTTTTGAAGCTCTTCATATTTTTCACACATTTTGAAGCTCTTCATATTTTTCACACGTTATCAGGCTCTTCATGTTTTTCAACACCGCTTCATGCTCCTCCTATTATTCAGACCGTTTCATGCTCCTCATATTTTTCACACCATTTGAAGCTCTTCACATTTTTCTAACTTTTTCAGGCTCTTCATGTTTTTCAACACCGCTTCATTCTCCTCCTATTTTTCAGATCGTTTCATGTTCCCCATATTTTTGACACCTTTTGAAACTCCTCCTATTTTTCACACCTTTTGAAGCTCTTCATATTTTTCACACCTTTTCAGGCTCTTCATGTTTTTGAGGACTGCTTCATGCTCCTCCTATTTTTCAGACCGTTTCACGCTTTTCATATTTGTGACAACTTTTGAAGTCCTAATATTTTTCACACCTTTTTGAGGCTTCTCATATTTTTGAGGACCGCTTCATGCTCCTCCTATTTTTCAGAACGTTTCACGGTTTTCATATTTTTGACACCTTTTGAAACCCTCAAATTTTTCACACCTTGTCAGGCCCTTCATGTTTTTGGATGACTGCTTCATTCTCCTCCTATTTTCAGAAGGTTTCATGCACCTCATATTTTTGAAACTTTTTGAAGCTCCTCATATTTTTCACACCGTTTCAGGCTCTTCATGTTTTTAAACACCGCTTCATGCTCCTCCTATTTTTCAGACCTTTTCATGCTTCTAATATTTTTGACACCTTTTGAAACTCTTCATATTTTTCACACCTTTTAATACTCTTCATCTTTTTCAAAACCGTTTCATTCTCATCCTAATTTTCCGACTGTTTCATGCTCCTCATATTTTTGACAACTTTTGAAGCTCTTCATATTTTTCACACCTTTTCAGGCTCTTCATGTTTTTGAACACCATTTCATGCTTCTCCTATTTTTCAGACTGTTTCATGCTCCTCATATTTTTTACACCTTTTGAAGCTTCTCATATTTCTCACACCTTTTCAGGCTCTTCATGGTTGTCAACACCGCTTCATGCTCCTCATATTTTTCAGACCATTTCATGCTCCACATTTTTTTGACAACTTTTGAAGCTCTTCATACTTTTCAAACCTTTTCAGGATCTTCATGTTTTTGACAACCTCTTCATGCTTCTACTATTTCTCAGACCGTTTCATGCTCCTCATATTTTTGACACGTTTTGAAGCTCTTCATATTTTTCACACCATTTGAAGCTCCTCTTATTTTTCACACGTTTTCAGGCTCTTCAAGTTTTTCAACACCGTTTCATGCTCCTCCTATTTTTCAGAACGTTTCATGCTCCTCATATTTTTCACACTTTTTGAAGCTCTTCATATTTTTCACACCTTTTCAGGCTCTTCATGTTTCTGAACACCGCTTCATGCTCCTCCTATTTTTCAGACCGTTTCATGCTCCTCATATTTTTCACACCTTTTGAAGCTCCACCTATTTTTCAAACCTTTTCAGGCTCTTCATGTTTTTCAACAGCGTTTCATGCTCCTCCTATTTTTCAAACCGTTTCATGCACTTCCTATTTTTCAGACCGTTTCATTCTCGTCATATTTTGAAAATTTTGGAAGCTCTTCATATTTTTCACGCCTTTTCAAGCTCTTCATGTTTTTCATCACCACTTCATGCTCCTCCTATTTTTCAGACCGTTTCATGCTCCTCATATTTTTGACACCTTTTGAAGATCTTCCTATTTTTCACACCTTTTCAGGCTCTTCATATTCTTCAACACCGCTTCATGCTCCTCCTATTTTTCAGACGGTTTCATGCTCCTCATATTTTGACACCTTTTGAAGCTCTTCATATTTTTCAAACCTTTTCATGCTCTTCATCTTTTCCCTGACAGTTTCATTTTCATCCTATTTTTCAGACTGTTTCATGCTCCTCATGTTTTTGACACCTTTTGAATCTCTTCATATTTTTCACACTTTTTCAGGCTCTTCATGTTTTTCAACTCCGCTTCATGCTCCTCCTATTTTTCAGACCGTTTCATCCTCCTCACATATTTGACACCTTTTGAAGCTCTTCATATTTTTGACACCTTTTCAGGCCCTTCATGTTTTTCAACACCGCTTCATGCTCCTCCTATTTTTCAGACCGTTTCATGCTCCTCATATTTTGACACCTTTTGAAGCTCTTCATATTTTTCACACCTTTTCAGGCTCTTCTTCTTTTTGAACACCGTTTCATTCTCCTCCTATTTTTCAGACCGTTTCATGCTCCTCATATTTTGACACCTTTTGAAGCTCTTCATATTTTTCACAACTTTTCAGGCTCTTCAAGTTTTTGAACACCCCTTCATGCTCCTCCTATTTTTCAGACCGTTTCATGCTCCTCATATTTTTGACACCATTTGAAGCTCCTCATATTTTTCACACCTTTTCAAGCTCTTCATGTTTCTGAACACCGCTTCATGCTCCTTCTTATTTTCAGACCGTTTCATGCTCATCTTATATTTGACACCTTTTGAAGCTCTTCATATTATTCACATCTTTTGAAACTCTTCATATTTTTCACACCTTCTCAGGCTCTTCATTTTTTTCAACACCACTTCATGCTCCTCCTATTTTTCAGACCGTTTCATGCTCATCTCATTTTTGACACCTTTTGAAGCTCTTCACATTTCTCACACCTTTTGAAGTTCTTCATATTTTTCACACGTTTTCAGGCTCTTCATGTTTTTCAACACCGCTTTATGCTCCTCCTATTTTTCAGACAGTTTCATGCTCATCTCATTTTTGACACCTTTTGAAGCTCTTCATATTTTTCACACCTTTTGAAGTTCTTCATATTTTTCACACCTTTTCAGGCCCTTCATGTTTTTCAACACCGCTTCATGCTCCTCATATTTTTCAGACCATATCATGCTCTTCATATTTTTGACACCTTTTGAAGCTCTTCATATTTTTGACACCTTTTCAGGCCCTTCATGTTTTTCAACACCGCTTCATGCTCCTCCTATTTTTCAGACCGTTTCATGCACCTCATATTTTTGACACTTTTTGAAGATCTTTGTATTTTTTACACTTTTCAGGCTCTTCATGTTTTTCAATACCACTTCCTGCTCCTCTTATATTTCAGACCGTTTCATTCTCCTCATATTTTTGATACCTTTAGAAGCTCTTCATATTTTTCACACATTTTCAGGCTCTTCATGTTTTTCAACACCGCTTTATGCTCCTCCTATTTTTCAGACAGTTTCATGCTCATCTCATTTTTGACACCTTTTGAAGCTCTTCATATTTTTCACACCTTTTCAGGCTCTTCATGATTTTCAACAACGCTTTATGCTCCTCCTATTTTTCAGACAGTTTCATACTCATCTCATTTTTGACACCTTTTGAAGTTCTTCATATTTTTCACACCTTTTGAAGTTCTTCATATTTTTCACATTTTTGAAGCTCTTCATATTTTTCACTTATTTTCAGGCTCTTCATGTTTTTCAACACTGCTTCATGCTCCTCCTATTTTTCAGACCGTTTCATACTCCTCATATTTTTGATATTTTTTGAGAGTCTTCATATTTTTCACACCTTTTCAGTCTCTTCATGTTTTTGAACACCGCTTCATACTCCTCCTATTTTTCAGAACGTTTCATGCTCCTCATATTTTTCACACATTTTAATTCTCTTCATATTTTTCACATCTTTTCAGGCTCTTCTTGTTTTTGAACATCGCTTCATCCTCCTCCTATTTTTCAGACCGTTTCATGCTCCTCATATTATTGACACCTTTGGAAGCTCTTCATATTTCTCACACCTATTCAAGCTCTTCATGTTTTTGAACACCGCTTCATGCTCCTCCTATTTATAGACCGTTTCATGCTCCTCATATTTTTGACAGCTTTTGAAGCTCTTCATATTTTTCACACCTTTTCACGCTCTTCATTTGTTTGAACACCGTTTATTGCTCCACCTATTTTCAGACCGTTTCATGATCCTCATATTGTTAACACCTTTAGAAGCTTTTCATATTTTTCACTCCTTTTCAGGTTATTCATGTTTTTCAACACCGCTTCATGCTCCTCATTTTTTTTCAGACCGTTTCATGCTCATCTCATTTTTGACACCTTTTGAAACTCTTCATATATTTCACAACTTTTGAAGCTCTTCATATTTTTCACACCTTTTCAGAATCTTCATGTTTTTAAACACCGCTTCATGCTCCTCCTATTTTTCAGACCGTTTCATGCTTCTCATGTATTTCACACCTTTTGAAGCTCTTCATATTTTTCACACCTTTTGAAGCTATTCATATTTTTCACACATTTTCAGGCTCCTCATGTTTTTCAACACCACTTCATGCTTCTCCTATTTTTCAGTCCGTTTCATGCTACTCATATTTTTCACACGTTTTGAAGCTCTTCATATTTTTCACACCTTTTCAGGCTCTTCATGTTTTTGAACACAGTTTCATGCTCCTCCTATTTTTCAGACTGTTTCACGCTCCTCATATTTTTGACACCTTTTCAAACTCTTCATATTTTTCACAACGTTTGAAGCTCTTCATATTTTTCACACCTTTTCAGGCTCTTCATGATTTTCAACACCGCTTCATGCTCCTCCAATGTTTCAGACCGTTTCATGTTCATCTCATTTTTGACATCTTTTGAAGCTCTTTGTATTTTTCACACCTTTTGAAGCTCTTCATATTTTCACATTTTTGAAGTTCTTCATATTTTTCACACGTTTTCAGGCTCTTCATGTTTTTCAACACCGCTTCATGGTCCTCCTATTTTTCAGACCGTTTCATGCTCCTCATGTATTTCACACCTTTTGAAGCTCTTCATATTTTTCACACCTTTTCAGGCTCTTCATGATTTTCAACACCGCTTCATGCTCCTCCTATTTTTCAGATCGTTTTATGGTAATCTCATTTTTGACACCTTTTGAAGCTCTTCCTATTTTTCACACCTTTTGAAGCTCTTCATATTTTTCACATTTTTGAAGCTCTTCATATTTTTCACAAATTTTCAGGCTCTTCATGATTTTGAACACAGTTTCATGGTCCTCTTATATTTCAGACCATTCAGGCTCATCTCTTTTTGAAACCTTTTGAAGTTGTTCATGTTTTTCACACCTGTTGAAGCTCTTCATATTTTTCACACTTTTCAGGCTCTTCATGATTTTCAACACCGCTTCATGCTCCTCCTATTTTTCAGACCGTTTCAGGGTAATCTCATTTTTGACACCTTTTGAAGCTCTTCCTATTTTTCACACCTTTTGAAGCTCTTCATATTTTTCACATTTTTGAAGCTCTTCATATTTTTCACACATTTTCAGGCTCTTCATGTTTTTGAACACAGTTTCATGCTCCCCCTATTTGTCAGACCGTTTCATGCTCCTCATATTTTTGACACCTTTTCAATCTCTTCATATTTTTCACAACTTTTGAAGCTCTTCATATTTTTCCCACCTTTTCAGGCTCTTCATGATTTTCAACACCGGTTCATGCTCCTCCTATGTTTCAGACCGTTTCATGTTCATCTCATTTTTGACACCTATTGAAGCTCGTCGTATTTTTCACACCTTTTGAAGCTCTTCATATTTTTCACTTTTTTGAAGCTCTTCATATTTTTCACACGTTTTCAGGCTCTTCATGTTTTTCAACACCCCTTCATGCTCCTCCTCTTTTTCAGACCGTTTCATGCTCCTCATGTATTTCACAACTTTTGAAGCTCTTCATATTTTGCACACCTTTTCAGGCTCTTGAAGTTTTTCACAACCACTTCATGCTCCTCCTACTTTTCAGACCATTTCATGCTCCCCATATTTTTGACACCTTTTGAATCTCTTCATATTTTTCACACCTTTTCAGGCTCTTCATGTTTCTCAACACCGCTTCATGCTCCTCCTAGTTTTCAGACCGTTTCATGCTCCTCATATTTTTAACACCTTTTGAAGCTCTTCCTATATTTCACACATTTTCAGGCTCTTCATGTTTTTCAACATCACTTCATGCTCCTCCTATATTTCAGTCCGCTTCATGCACATCTCATTTTTGACAACTTTTGAAGCTCTTCATATTTTTCACACCTTTTGAAGCTCTTCTTATTTTTCACATTTTTGAAGCTCTTCATATTTTTCACTGGTTTCAGGCTCTTCATGTTTTTGAACACCGTTTCATGGTCCTCCTATTTTTCAGAACGTTTCATGCTCCTCATATTTTGACACCTTTTAAAGCTCTTCATATTTTTCACACCTTTTTTGGCTCTTCATGTTTTTGAACACCGCTTCATGCTCCTCCTATTTTTCAGACCGTTTCATTCTCCTCATATTTTTCACACCGTTTGAAGATCTTCATATTTTTCACACCTTTTCAAGCTCTTCATGTTTTCAACACAACTTCATGCTTCTCCTATTTTTCAGACCGTATCATGCTCCTCATGTATTTCACACCTTTTGAAGCTCTTCATATTTTTCACACCTTTTCAGGCTCTTCATGTTTTTGATCACCGTTTCATGCTACTCGGATTTTCCAGACCGTTCCATGCTCCTCATATTTTTGACACCATTTGAAGCTCTTCATATTTCTCACACCTTTTCAGGCGCTTCATGTTTTTCAACACCGCTTCATGCTCCTCCTATTTTTCAGATCGTTTCATGCTCATCTCATTTTTGACACATTTTAAAGCTCTTCATATTTTTCACACCTTTTGAAACTCTTCATATTTTTCACACTTTTTCAGGATCTCATGTTTTTCAACACCGCTTCATGATCCTCCTATTTTTCAGACTGTTTCATGCTCCTCATATTTTTGACACCTTTTGAAGCTCTTCATATTTTTCACAACTTTCAGGCTCTTCATGTTTTTCAAAACCGCTTCATGCTCCTCCTATTTTTCAGACCGTTTCATGCTCCTCATATTTTTGACACCTTTTGAAGCTTTTCATATTTTTCACACCTTTTCAGGCTCTTAATGTTTTTGAAGACCGCTTCATGCGCCTCCTATTTTTCAGGCCGTTTCATGATCCTCATATTTTTCATACCTTTTGAAGCTCTTCGTCTTATTCACACCTTTTCAGGCTCTTCATGTTTTTGACACCGTTTCATGCTCCTCCTATTTTTCAGACTGTTTAATGCGCCTAATGTATTTCACATCTTTTGAAGCTCTTCATATTTTTCACACTTTTTTAAGCTCGTCATATTTTTGACACGTTCTCAGGCTCTTCATGTTTCTGAACACCGTTTCATGCTCCTCCTATTTTTCAGAACTTTTCATGCTCCTCATATTTTTCACTTCTTTTGAAACTCTTCATATTTTTCACACCTTTTCAGGCTCTTCATGTTTTTGAACACCGCTTCATGCTCCTCCTATTTTTCAGAACTTTCAATGCTCCTCATGTATTTCACATCTTTTGAAGCTCCTCATATTTTTCACAACTTTTCAGGCTCTTCATGTTTTTGAACACCACTTCATGCTCCTCCTATTTTTCAGATTGTTTAATGCTCCTCATTTTTTCACACCTTTAGAAGCTCTTCATATTTTTCATACCTTTTTAGGCTCTTCATGTTTTTCAACACCGCTTCATGCTCCTTCTATATTTCAGTCCGTTTCATGCTCATCTCATTTTTGACACCTTTTGAAGCTCTTCATATTTTTCACACATTTTAAAGCTCTTCATATTTTTGACACGTTTTCAGGCTCTCCATGTTTTTGAACACCGTTTCATGCTCCTCCTATTTTTCAGACCGTTTAATGCTCTTCATGTATTTCACATCTTTTGAAGCGCTTCATATTTTTCACAGCTTTTCAGGCTCTTCATGTTTTTGAACACCGTTTCATTCTCCTCCTATTTTTCAGACCGTTTAATGCTCCTCATTTTTTCACACCTTTATAAACTCTTCATATTTTTCACACCTTTTTAGGCTCTTCATGTTTTTCAACACTGCTTCATGCTCCTCCTATTTTTCAGACCATTTCATGCTCCTCATATTTTTGAGACCTTTTGAAGCTCTTCATATTTTTCACACCTTTTCAGGCTCCCCATGTTTTTCAACACGGCTTCATGATCCTCCTGTTTTTCAGCCCGTTTCATGCTCCTCATATTTTGACGCGTTTTGAAGCTCTTCACATTTTTCACACCTTTTTAGGCTCTTCATGTTTTTCAACACCACTTCATGCTCCTCCAATTTTTCAGACCGTTTCATGCTCCTCATATTTTTGACACCTTTTGAAGCTCTTCATATTTTTCACACCTTTTCAGGCTCTTCATATTTTTGAACACCGCTACATGCTCCTCCTATTTTTCAGACCGTTTCATGCTCCTCATATTTTTGACACCTTTTGAAGCTCTTCATATTTTTCACACGTTTTCACACTCTTCATGTTTTTGAACACCGCTTCATGCTCCTCCTATTTTTCAGACCGTTTCATGCTCCTCAAATTTCTGACACCTTTTGAAGCTCTTCATATTTTTCACACCTTTTCAGGCTCTTCATGTTTTTCAACATCACTTCATGCTCCTCCTATTTTCCAGCCCGTTTCATGCTCCTCTATTTTTGAAACATTTTTAAGCTCTTCACATTTTTCACACCTTTTCAGGCTCTTCATGTTTTTCAACAACACTTCATCCTCCTCCTGTTTTTAAGACCGTTCATGTCAATCATATTTTTGACACCTTTTTAAGCTCTTCCTATTTTTCACACCTTTTCAGGTTCTTCATGTTTTTAAACACCGCTTCATGCTCCTCCTACTTTTCAGACCGTTTAATGCTCCTCATATATTTCCCATCTTTTGAAGCTCTTCTTATGTTTCACACATTGTGAAGCTCTTCATGTTTTTTAACACCGCTTCATGCTCCTCGTATTTTTCAGACCGTTTCATGCTCCTCATGTTTTTCACACCTTTTGTAGCTTGTCTTAATTTCACTGATTTTCAGGCACTTCATGTTTTTCAACACCGTCTAATGCTCCTCCTATTTTTCAGACCGTTTCCTGCTCCTCATATTTTTGACACCTTTTGAAGCTCTTCATATTTTTCACACCTTTTCAGGCTCTTCATGTTTTTTAACACCGCTTCATGCTCCTCCTATTTTTCAGACCGTTCATGCTCCTCATAATTTTGACAACTTTTGTAGCTCTTCATATTTTTCACACTTTTCTGGCTCTTCATGTTTTTGAACTCCGTTTCTTGCTCCTCCTATTTTTCAGACCGTTTCATGCTCCTCATATTTTTGACACCTTTTGAAGCTCTTCATATTTTTCACACCTTTTCAGGCTCTTCATATTTTTCAACAACACTTCATTCTTCTCCTATTTTTCAGACCGTTTCATGCTCCTCATATGTTTCACATCTTTTGAAGCTCTTCATGTTTTTTAACACCTTTTCATGCTCCTCCTATATTTCAGACAGTTTCATGCTCCTCATATTTTGACACATTTTGAAGCTCTTCATGTTTTTCAACACCACTTCATTCTTCTCCTATTTTTCAGACCGTTTCATGCTCCTCATATTTTTGACACCTTTTGAAGCTCTTCATATGTTTCACACCTTTTGAAGTTTTTCATGTTTTTTAACACCGTTTCATGCTCCTCCTATTTTTCATACTGTTTCATGCTCCTCATATGTTTCACACCTTTTGAAGCTCTTCATGTTTTTTAACACCTTTTCATGCTCCTCCTATATTTCAGACAGTTTCATGCTCCTCATATTT
This sequence comes from Dama dama, assembly GCF_033118175.1. Classification (NCBI taxonomy): domain Eukaryota; kingdom Metazoa; phylum Chordata; class Mammalia; order Artiodactyla; family Cervidae; genus Dama; species Dama dama. The sequence goes on along the minus strand of NW_026870893.1, from coordinate 3,658,859 downwards.
TGACACATTTTGAAGCTCTTCATATTTTTCACACCTTTTCAGGGTCTTCATGTTTTTCAACACCGCTTCGTGCTCCTCCTATTTTTCAGACCGTTTCTTGATCCTCATATTTTTGACACCTTTTGAAGATCTTCATATTTTTCACATCTTTTCAGGCTCTTCATGTATTTTAACACCTTTTCATGTTTCTGCTATATTTCAGACAGTTTCATGCTCCTGATATTTTGACACCTTTTGAAGCTCTTCATATATTTCGCATGTTTTCAGGCTCTTCATGTTTTTCTACACCAGTTCATGCTCCCCGTATTTTTCAACTGTTTCATGCTCCTCAAATTTTTGACACCTTTTGATGCTCTTCATATATTTTCCACCTTTTCAGGCTCTTCATTTTTGGAACTCCGCTTCATGCTCCTCCTTTTCTTCAGACCGTTTCATGCTCATCTCATTTTTGACATCTTTTGAAGCTCTTCATATTTTTCACACCTTTTGAATCTCTTCATATTTTTCATATTTTTGAAGTTCTTCATATTTTTCACACGTTTTCAGGCTCCTCATGTATTCAACACCGCTTCATGCTTCTCCTGTTTTTCAGACCGTTTCATGCTCTTCATATTTTTGACACATTTTGAAGCTGTTCATATTTTTCACATCTTTTCAGGCTCTTCATGTTTTTCAACACCACTTCATGCTCCTCATATTTTTGACACCTTTTGAAGCTCTTCATATTTTTCACACCTTTTGAAGCTCTTCTTATTTTTCACACCTTTTCAGGCTCTTCATGTTTTTCAACACCGCTTCATGCTCCTCCTCTTTTTCACAACTTTTGAAGCTCTTCATATTTTTCACACCTTTTCAGGCTCTTCATGTTTTTGAACACCACTTCATGCTGCTCCTATTTTTCAGACCGTTTCATGCTCCTCATATTTTTGAAAGCTTTTGAAGCTCTTCATATTTTTCACACCTTTTCAGGCTCTTCATATTTTTCAACACCGCTTCATGATCCTCCTATTTTTCAGACCGTTTCATGTTCCTCATGTATTTCACACCTTTTGACGCTCTTCATATTTTTCACACCTTTTCAGGCTCTTCATATTTTTCAACACCGCTTCATGATCCTCCTATTTTTCAGACCGTTTCATGCTCCTCATATTTTTCAAACCTTTTGAAGCTCTTCATATTTTTCAGAACTTTTCAGGCTCTTCATGTTTTTGAACACCGTTTCATGTTCCTCCTATTTTTCAGACCGTTTCATGCTCCCCATATATTTGACACCTTTTGACGCTCTTCATATTTTTCACACCTTTTAAGTCTCTTCATGTTTTTGAACACCGCTTCAGGCTCCTCCTATTTTTCAGACCGTTTCATGCTCCTCATATTTTTGACACCTTTTGAAGCTCTTCATATTTTTCACACCTCTTCAGGCTCTTCATTTTTTTGAACACCGCTACATGCTCCTCCTATTTTTCAGACCGTTTCATGCTCCTCAAATTTCTGACACCTTTTGAAGCTCTTCATATATTTCACACCTTTTCAGGCTCTTCATGTTTTTCAACATGACTTCATGCTCCTCCTATTTTTCAGAACGTTTCATGCTCCTCAAATTTCTGACACCTTTTGAAGCTCTTCATATTTTTCACACCTTTTCATGCTCTTCATGTTTTTCAACATCACTTCATGCTCCTCCTATTTTTCAGCCCGTTTCATGCTCCTCTTATTTTTGAAACATTTTTAAGCTCTTCACATTTTTCACACCTTTTCAGGCTCTTCATGTTTTTCAACACCACTTCATCCTCCTCCTGTTTTTAAGACCGTTCATGTCAATCATATTTTTGACACCTTTTTAAGCTCTTCCTATTTTTCACACCTTTTCAGACTCTTCATATTTTTGAACAACGTTTCATGCTCCTCCTATTTTTCAGACCGTTTCATGCTCCTCATGCATTTCACACCTTTTGAAGCGCTTCATATTTTTCAGAACTTTTCAGGATCTTCATGTTTTTAAACACCGCTTCATGCTCCTCCTACTTTTCAGACCGTTTAATGCTCCTCATATTTTTCACACGTTTTCAAGCTCTTCATATTTTTCACACCTTTTCAGACTCTTCATTTTTTTGAACAACGTTTCATGCTCCTCATATTTTTCAGACCGTTTAATGCTCCTCATGTATTTCACATCTTTTGAAGCTCTTCATATTTTTCACACCTTTTCAGGCTCTTCATGTTTTTGAACACCGTTTCATGCTCCTCATATTTTCAGACCGTTTAATGCTCCTCATTTATTTTCCATCTTTTGAAGCTCTTCTTATGTTTCAAACATTGTGAAGCTCTTCATGTTTTTTAACACCGCTTCATGCTCCACGTATTTTTCAGACCATTTCATGCTCCTCATATTTTTCACAACTTTTGAATCTTGTCTTAATTTCACAGATTTTCAGGCACTTCATGTTTTTCAACACCGTCTAATGCTCCTCCTATTTTTCAGACCGTTTCATGCTCCTCATATTTTTGACATCTTTGAAGCTCTTCATATTTTTCACACCTTTTCAGGCTCTTCATGTTTTTCAACACCGCTTCATGCTTCTCCTATTTTTCAGACCGTTCATGCTCCTCATAATTTTGACAACTTTTGTAGCTCTTCATATTTTTCACACTTTTCTGGCTCTTCATGTTTTTGAACTCCGTTTCTTGCTCCTCCTGTTTTTCAAACCATTCATGCTCCTCATATTTTTGACACCTTTTGAAGCTCTTCAAATTTTTCACACCTTTTCAGGTTCTTCATATTTTTCAACACCGCTTCATGCTCCTCCTATTTTTCAGACGGTTCATGCTCCTCATATTTTTGACACATTTTGAAGCTCTTCATATTTTTCACACCTTTTCAGGCTCTCCATGTTTTTCAACACCACTTCATTCTTCTCCTAATTTTCAGACCGTTTCATGCTCCTCATATTTTTGACACCTTTTGAAGCTGTTCATATGTTTCACACCTTTTGAAGCTCTTCATGTTTTTTAACACCGTTTAATGCTCCTCCTATTTTTCATACCGTTTCATGCTCCTCATATGTTTCACAGCTTTTGAAGCTCTTCATGTTTTTAACACCTTTTCATTCTCCTCCTATATTTCAGACATTTTCATGCTCCTCATATTTTGACACCTTTTGAAGCTCTTCATATTTTGCACACATTTTCTGGCTCTTTATGTTTTTGAACACCATTTCTTGCTCCTCCTATTTTTCAGACCGTTTCATGCTCCTCATATTTTTGACACCTTTTGAAGCTCTTCATATTTTTCACACATTTTCAGGCTCTTCATGTTTTGCAACACCGCTTCATGCTCCTATTTTTCAGACCGTTCATGCTCCTCATATTTTTGACAACTTTTGAAGCTCTTCATATTTTTCAAATCTTTTCAGGCTCTTCATGTTTTTGAATACCGCTTCATGCTCCTCCTATTTTTCAGACCGTTTCATGCTCCTCATATTTTTGACACCTTTTGAAGCTCTTCATATTTTTCACACCTTTTCTGGCTCTTTATGTTTTTGAACACCATTTCTTACTCCTACTATTCTTCAGACCGTTTCATGCTCCTCATATTTTTGACACGTTTTGAAGCTCTTCATATTTTTCACACCTTTTCAAGCTCTTCATGTTTTTCAACACCGCTTCATGCTCCTCCTATTTTTCAGACGGTTCATGCTCCTCATATTTTTGACAACTTTTGTAGCTCTTCATATTTTTCACATCTCTTCTGGCTCTTCATGTTTTTGAACTCCGTTTCTTGCTCTTCTAATTTTTCAGACCGTTTCATGCCCCTCATATTTTTGACACATTTTGAAGCTGTTCATATTTGTCACACATTTTCAGGCTCTTCATGTTTTTCAACACTGCCTCATGCTCCTCCAATTTTTCAGACCGTTCATGCTCCTCATATTTTTGACACCTTTTGAAGCTCTTCATATTTTTCACACCTTTTTAGGTTCTTCATGTTTTTCAACACCGCTTCATGCTCCTCCTATTTTTCAGACCGTTTCATGCTCCTCATATTTTTGACACCTTTTGAAGCTCTTCATATTTTTCACACCTTTTCAGGCTCTTCATGTTTTTCAACACCACTTCATTCTTCTCCTATTTTTCAGACCGTTTCATGCTCCTCATATTTTTGACACCTTTTGAAGCTCTTCATATGTTTCACACCTTTTGAAGCTCTTCATGTTTTTTAACACCGTTTCATGCTCCTCCTATTTTTCTGAACGTTTCATGCTCCTCATATGTTTCACACCTGTTGAAGCTCTTCATGTTTTTTAACACCGCTTCATGCTCCTCCTATTTTTCAGACCGTTTCATGATCCTCATATTTTTGACACCTTTTGAAAATCTTCATATTTTTCACATCTTTTCAGGCTCTTCATTTTTTTTAACACCTTTTCATGTTCCTGCTATATTTCAGACAGTTTCATGCTCCTCATATTTTGACACCTTTTGAAGCTCTTCATATATTTCACACCTTTTCAGGGTCTTCATGTTTTTCTACACCAGTTCATGCTCCCCCTATTTTTCACACTGTTTCCTGCTCCTCCATTTTTCAGACAGTTTCATGCTCCTCATATTTTTAACACCTTTTGAAGCTTGACATAATTTCACAGCTTTTCAGGCTCTTCATATTTTTGAATACCGCTTCATGCTCCTTGTATTTTTCAGACCGTTTCATGCTCCTTATAATTTTGACGCCTTTTGAAGCTCTTCATATATTTCACACCTTTTCAGGCTCTTCGTGTTCTTTAACACCGCTTCATGCTCCTCCTATTTTTCAGACAGTTTCATGCTCCTCATATTTTTCACACCTTTTGAAGCTTGACATAATTGCACAGCTTTTCAGGCTCTTCATGTTTTTGAATACCGCTTCATGCTCCTCCTATTTTTCAGACCGTTTCATGCTCCTTATATTTTTGACACCTTTTGAAGCTCTTCATATGTTTCACACCTTTTGAAGCTCTTCATGTTTATTAACACCGTTTCATGCTCCTCCTATTTTTCCGACCGTTTCATGCTCCTCATATGTTTCACACCTTCTGAAGCTCTTCATGTTTTTTAACACCTTTTCATGCTCTTCCTATATTGCATAGAGTTTCATGCTCCTCATATTTTGACACCTTTTGAAGCTCTTTATATTTTTCACACCTTTTCAGGGTCTTCATGTTTTTCTACACCACTTCATGCTTCTCCTATTTTTCAGACCGTTTCCTGCTCCTCATATATTTGACACCTTTTGAAGCTCTTCATATTTTTCACACCTTTTCAGGCTCTTCATGTTTTTCAACACCGCTTCATGCTCCTCCTATTTTTCAGACCGTTCATGCTCCTCATATTTTTGACAACTTTTGAAGCTCTTCATATTTTTCACACCTTTTCTGAATCTTCATGTTTTTGAACTCTGTTTCTTGCTCCTCCAATATTTCAGACCGTTTCATTCTCCTCATATTTTTGACACCTCTTGAAGCTCTTCATATTTTTTACACATTTTCAGGCTCCCCATGTTTTTCAACACGGCTTCATCATCCTCCTTTTTTCAGATCATTTCATACTCCTCATATTTTTCAGACCGTTTCATGCTCCTCATATTTTTGACAACTTTTGAAGCTCTTCATATTTCTCACAGCTTTTAAGCTCTTCATATTTTTCACACGTTTTCAGGCTCTTCATGTTTTTCCACAACGCTTCATGCTTGTCCTATTTTCCAGACCGTTTCATGCTCCTCATGTATTTCCAACCTTTTGAAGCTCTTCATATTTTTCACACCTTTTCAGGCTCTTCATGTTTTTGAACACTGCTTCATGCTCCTCATATTTTTCATACCGTTTCATGCTCCTCATGTATTTCACACCTTTAGAAGCTCTTCATATTTTTCACAGCTTTTCAGGCTCCCCATGTTTTTCAACACGGCTTCATGATCCTCCTGTTTTTCAGACCGTTTCATGCTCCTCATATTTTTGAGACCTTTTGAAGCTCTTCATATTTTTCACACCTTTTTAAGCTCTTCATGTTTTTCAACACCACTTCATGCTCCTCCTATTTTTCAGACCGTTTCATGATCCTCATGTTTTGACGCGTTTTGAGGCTCTTCATATTTTTAACACCTTTTCAGGCTCTTCATGATTTTCAACACCGCTTCATGCTCCTCGTATTTTTCAGACCGTTTCATGCTCATGTCATTTTTGACACATTTTGAATCACTTCACATTTTTCACACCTATTGAAGCTCTTCATATTTTTCATAATTTTGAAGCTCTTCATATTTTTCACACGTTTTCAGGCTCTTCATCTTTTTCAACACCGCTTCATGCTCCTGCTATTTTCCAGACCGTTTCATACTCCTCATATTTTTGACACGTTTTGAGGCTCTTCATATTTTCACACCTTTTCAAGCTCTTCGTGTTTTTGAACACCGCTTCATGCTCCTCCTATTTTTCAACTGTTTCATGCTCCTCATGTATTTCACACCTTTTGAAGTGCTTCATATATTTCGCATGTTTTCAGGCTCTTCATGTTTTTCAGAACCAATTCATGCTCCTCTTATTTTTCAGACTGTTTCATGCTCCTCAAATTTTTGACACCTTTTGAAGCTCTTCATATATTTTCCACCTTTTCAGGCTCTTCATTTTTGTGAACTCCGCTTCATGCTCCTCCTTTTCTTCAGACCGTTTCATGCTCATCTCATTTTTGACATCTTTTGAAGTTCTTCATATTTTTCACACCTTTTGAATCTCTTCATATTTTTCATATTTTTGAAGTTCTTCATATTTTTCACACGTTTTCAGGCTCCTCATGTTTTTCAACACCGCTTATGCTTCTCCTGTTTTTCAGACCGTTTCATGCTCCTCATATTTTTGACACATTTTGAAGCTCTTCATATTTTTCACATCTTTTCAGGCTATTCATGTTTTTCAACACCACTTCATGCTCCTCCTATTTTTCAGACCTTTTCATGCTCCTCATATTTTTGACACCTTTTGAAGCTCTTCATATTTTTCACACCTTTTGAAGCTCTTCGTATTTTTCACACCTTTTCAGGCTCTTCATGTTTTTCAACACCGCTTCATGCTCCTCCTATTTTTCACAACTTTTGAAGCTCTTCATATTTTTCACACCTTTTCAGGCTCTTCATGTTTTTCAATACCACTTCATGCTGCTCCTATTTTTCAGACCGTTTCATGCTCCTCATATTTTTGAAAGCTTTTGAAGCTCTTCATATTTTTCACACCTTTTCAGGCTCTTCATATTTTTCAACAACGCTTCATGATCCTCCTATTTTTCAGACCGTTTCATGCTCCTCATGTATTTCACACCTTTTGAAGCTCTTCATATTTTTCACACGTTTTCAGGCTCCCCATGTTTTTCATCAATGCTTCATGCTCCTTCTCTTTTTCAGACCGTTTCATGCTCCTCATATTTTTCACACCTTTTGAAGCTCTTCATATTTTTCACACCTTTTCAGGCTCTTCACGGTTTTCAACACCGTCTCATGCTTCTCCTATTTTTCAGATAGTTTCATGCTCCTATGTATTTCACATCTTTTGAAGCTCTTCGTATTTTTCACACCTTTTCAGGCTCTTCATGTTTTTGAACACCGCTTCATGCTCCTCCTATTTTATACACCGTTTCATTCTCCTCATGTATTTCACACCTTTTGTAACTCTTCATATTTTTTACACCTTTTCAGGCTCTTCACGTTTTTGAACAACACTTCATGCTCCTCCTATTTTTCAGACCGTTTCCTGCTCCTCACGTATTTCACACCTTTTGAAGCTCTTCATATTTTTCACACCTTTTCAGGCTCTTCACGTTTTTGAACAACACTTCATGCTCCTCCTATTTTTCAGACCGTTTCATGTTCCTCATATTTTTGAAACCTGTTGAAGCTCTTCATATATTTCACACCTTTGAAGCTCTTCATATTTTTCACTCCTTTTCAGGCTCTTCATGTTTTTCAACACCGCTTCATGCTACTCCTATTTTTCAGACCGTTTCATGCTCCTCATATTTTTGACACCTTTTGAACCTCTTCATATTTTTCACACCTTTTCAGGCTCTTCATGTTTTCAACACCGCTTCATGCTCCTACTATTTTTCAGACGGTTTCATGCTCCTCATATTTTTGACAGCTTTTGAAGCTCTTCATATTATTCACACCTTTTCAGGCTCTTCATGTTTTTCAACACCGCTTCATGCTCCTCCTTTTTTTTAGACCGTTTCATGCTCCTCATATTTTTGACACCTTTTGAAGCTCTTCATATTTTTCACACTTCTCCAGGCTCTTCATGTTTTTGAACACCGTTTCATGTTCCTCCTGTTTTTCAGACTGTTTCATGCTGCTCATATTTTTGACACCTTTTGAAGTTCTTCATATTTTTCACATCTTTTCAGGCTCTTCACGTTTTTCAACACCACTTCATGCTCCTCCTATTTTTCAGACCATTTCAGGCTCCTCTTATTTTTTTTTTTTATTGTTATTTTTTTTTATTTTTTTTATTATTTTTATTTTTTTTTCCAGTGGGTTTTGTCATACCTTGATATGAATCAGCCATGGATTTACATGTATTCCCAGTCCCGATTCCCCCTCCCACCTCCCTCTCCACCCGATTCCTCTGGGTCTTCCCAGTGCACCAAGCCAGAGCACTTGTCTCGTGCATCCTACCTGGGCTGGTGCTCTGTTTCTCCATAGATAGCATACATGCTGTTCTTTTGAAATATCCCACCCTCACATTCTCCCACAAAGTTTAAAAGTCTGTTCTGTGTTTCTGTGTCTCTTTTTCTGTTCTGCATATAGGGTTATCGTTGTCACCTTTCTAAATTCCATATACATGTGTCAGTATGCTGTAATGTTCTTTATCTTTCTGGCTTACTTCACTCTGTATAATGGGCTCCAGCTTCATCCATCTCATTAGGACTGATTCAAATGAATTCTTTTTAATGGCTGAGTAATATTCCATGGTGTATATGTACCACAGCTTTCTTATCCATTCATCTGCTGACGGGCATCTAGGTTGCTTCCATGTCCTGGCTATTATAAACAGTGCTGCGATGAACATTGGGGTGCACGTGTCTCTTTCAGACGAACCTATGGACACCTTATCTTTGACAAAGGAGGCAAGGATATGCAATGGAAAAAAGACAACCTCTTTAACAAGTGGTGCTGGGAAAACTGGTCAACCACTTGTAAAAGAATGAAAATAGAACACTTTCTAACACCATACACAAAAATAAACTCAAAATGGATTAAAGATCTAAATGTAAGACCAGAAAATATAAAACTCCTAGAGGAGAAGATAGGCAAAACACTCTCCGACATAAATCAAAGCAAGATCCTCTATGACCCACCTCCCAGAATATTGGAAATAAAAGCAAAACTAAACAAATGGGACCTAATGAAACTTAAAAGCTTTTGCACTACAAAGGAAACTATAAGTAAGGTGAAAAGACAGCCCTCAGATTGGGAGAAAATAATAGCAAATGAAGAAACAGACAAAGGATTAATCTCAAAAATACACAAGGAAATCCTGCAGCTCAATTCCAGAAAAATAAATGACCCAATAAAAAATGAGCCAAAGAACTAAACAGACATTTCTCCAAAGAAGACATACAGATGGATAACAAACACATGAAAAGATGCTCAACATCACTCAATATTAGAGAAATGCAAATCAAAACCACAATGAGGTACCATTACATGCCAGTCAGGATGGCTGCTATCCAAAAGTCTACAAGCAATAAATGCTGGAGAGGGAGTGGAGAAAAGGGAACCCTCTTATACTGTTGGTGGGAATGCACACTAGTACAGCCGATATGGAAAACGGTGTAGAGATTTCTTAAAAAACTGGAAATAGAACTGCCATATGACCCAGCAATTCCACTTCTGGGCATACACACTGAGGAAACCAGATCCTCTTATTTTTCAGACCGTTTCAAACTCCTCATATTTTTTACACCTTTTGAAGCTCTTCATATATTTCACACCTTTTCAGGCTCTTCATGTTTTTCAACACCGCTTCATGCTCCTCCTATTTTTCAGACCGTTTCATGGTCCTCATATTTTTGACAACTTTTGAAGCTCTTCATATTTTTCACACCTTTTCAGGCTCTTCATGTTTTTGAACACCGTTTCATGCTCCTCCTATTTTTCAGACCGTTTCATGCTCCTCATGTTTTTGAGACGTTTTGAAGCTCTGCATATTTTTCATAACTTTCAGGCTCTTCATGTTTTTGAAACACCGTTACATGCTCCTCCTATTTTTCATACCATATCATGCTCGTCATTTTTTTGACACATTTTGAAGCTCTTCATATTTTTCACACATTTTCAGGCTCTTTATGTTTTTCAACGCCGTATCATGCTCCTCCTATTTTTCAGACCGTTTCATGCTCCTCATATCTTTGACACCTTTTGAAGCTCTTCATATTTTTCACATCATTTCAGGCTCTTCAAGTTTTTGAAAACGGCTTCATGCTCCTCCTAATTTTCAGACCGTTTTTTGCTCATCATATTTTTGACACATTTTGAAGCTCTTCATATTTTTCACAGCTTTTCAGGCTCTTCATGTTTTTGAACACAGTTTCATGCTCCGCATAGTTTTCACACCTTTTCATGCTCTTCATATTTTTCACACCTTTTCAGGCTCTTCATGTTTCTCAACACCGTTTCATGCTTCTCCTATTTTTGAGACCATTTCATGCTCCTCATATTTTGACAGCTTTTTAAGCTCTTCATATATTTCACACCTTTTCAGGCTTTTCATGTTTTTGAACACCGCTTCATGCTCCTCCTATTTTTCAGACCATTTCATGCTCCTCGTATTTTTCACACCTTTTGAAGCTCTTCATATTTTTCACACCTTTTCAGGCTCTTCATGTTTTTCAAAACCGCTTAATGCTCCTCATATTTTTCAGACCGTTTCATGCTCCTCATATTTTTGACACCTTTTGAAGCTCTTCATTTTTTTCACACCTTTTCAGGCTCTTCATGTTTTTGAACACCGCTTCATGTTCCTCCTATTTTTCACACCGTTTAATGCTCCTCATATATTTGACACCTTTTGAAGTTCTTCATATTTTTCACACATTTTCAGACTCTTCATGATTTTGAACACCGCTTCAAGCCTATCCTATTTTTCAGACCGTTCATGCTCCTCATATTTTTGACACTTTTTGAAGCTCTTCATATTTTTCACACCTTTCCAGGCTCTTCATGTTTTTGAACACCATTTCATGATCCTCCTAATTTTCAGACCGTTTCATGCTCCTCATATGTTTCACACCTTTTGAAGCTCTTCATGTTTTTTAACACCTTTTCATGCTCCTTCTATATTTCAGACCGTTTAATGCTCCTTATATTTTTGACACCATTTGAAGCTCTTCATATTTTTCGCACCTTTAGAAGCTCTTCATATTTTTCACACCTTTTCAGGCTCTTCAGGGTTTTGAACACCGCTTCATGCTTCTCATATTTTTCACACCTTTTGAAGCTCTTCATATTTTTCACACCTTTTCAGGCTCTTCATGTTTTTCAACACCGCTTCTTGCTCCTCCATTTTTCACATCCTTTCATGCTTCTCATGTATTTCACACCTTTTGAAACTCTTCATATTTTTCAGATCTTTTCAGGCTCTTCATGTTTTTGAACAAGGTTTCATGCTCCTCCCATTTTTCAGACCGTTTCATGCTACTCATATTTTTGACACGTTTTGAAGCTCTTCATATTTTTCCCATTTTTCAGGCTCTTCATGTTTTTGAACACCGTTTCATGCTCCTCCTATTTTTCAGACCGTTCATGCTCCTCATATTTTGACACCTTTTGAAGCTCTTCATATTTTTCACACCTTTTCAGGCTCTTCATGTTTCTGAACACCGCGTCATGCTCCTCCTATTTTTCATATCGTTTCATGCTTCTCATATTTTTCACACCTTTTGAAGCTCTTCATATTTTTCACACCTTTTCAGGCTCTTCATATTTTTCAACACCGCTTCATGCTCCTCCTATTTTTCAGACCGTTTCATGCTCATCTCATTTTTGACACCTTTTGAAGCTCTTCATATTCTTCACTCCTTTTGAAGCTCTTCATATTTCTCACACCTTTTCAGACTCTTCATGTTTTTCAACACCGCTTTTTGCTCCTCCTATTTTTCAGACCGTTTCATGCTCCTCATATTTTTGACACGTTTTGAAGTTCTTCATATTTTTCACACCTTTTCAGGCTCTTCATGTTTTTAAACACCGCTTCATGCTGCTCCTGTTTTTCAGACCTTTTCATGCTCCTCATATTTTTCACATCTTTTGAAGTTCTTCTTATTTTTCACACCTTTTCAAGCTCTTCATCATTTTCAAAACCGCTTCATGCTCCTCCTATTTTACAGACCGTTTCATTCTCCTCATGTATTTCACACGTAATGAAGCTCTTCCAATTTTTCACAACTTTTCAGTCTCTTCATGTTTTACAACAACGCATCATGCTCCTCCTATTTTTCAGACTGTTGCATGCTCCTCATATTTTTGACACCTTTTGAAGCTCTTCATATTTTTCACACCTTTTGAAGCTCTTCATGTTTCTCACACCTTTTCAGGCTCTTCATGATTTTCAACACCGCTTCATGCTCCTGCTATTTTTCAGACCGTTTCATGCTCATCTCTTTTTTGACACCTTTAGAAGCTGTTCATATTTTTCACACCTTTTAAAGCTCTTCATATTTTTCACATTTTTGAAACTCTTCATATTTTTCTCACCTTTTGAAGCTCTTCATGTTTTTCACACCTTTTCTGGCTTCTCATGTTTTTGAACACCGCTTCATGCTCCTCCTATTTTTCACTCCTTTTGAAGCTCTTCATATTTTTCACACCTTTTCAGGCTGTACATGTTTTTGAACACCACTTCTTGCTCCTCCTATTTTTCAGACCTTTTCTTGCTCCTCATGTATTTAACACATTTTGAAGCTCTTCATATTTTTCACACCTTTTCAATGTCTTCATGTTTTTGATCACTGTTTCATTCTGCTCCTGTTTTTCAGACCATTTCATGATACTCATATTTTTGACACCTTTTGAAGCTTTTCATATTTTTCACACTTTTTCAGGCTGTTTATAGTTTTCAACACCGCTGCATGATTCTCCTATATTTGAGACCATTTCATGCTCCTCATATTTTTGACATTTTTTGAAGCTCTTCATATTTTTCACACCTTTTGAAGCTCTCCCTATTTTTCACAGGTTTTCAGGCTCTTCATGTTTTTCAACACCGCTTCATGCTCCTCCTATTTTTCCGACCGTTTCATGCTCATCTCATTTTTGACAACTTTTGAAGGTCTTCATATTTTTCACACCTTTTGAAGCTCTTCATATTTTTCACTTCTTTTCAGGCTCTTCATGTTTTTTAACACCGCTTCATGCTCCTCATATTTTTCAGACCGTTTCATGCTCCTCATATTTTTGACATCTTTTGAAGCTCTTCACATTTTTCACACATTTTCAGGCTCTTCATGTTTTTCAACACCGCTTGATGATCCTCCTATATTTCAGACCGTTTCATGGTCCTCATATTTTTGACACCTTTTGAAGCTCTTCATATTTTTCACACCTTTTCAGACTCTTCATGTTTTTCAACACCGCTTCATGCTGCTCCTATTTTTCAGACCGTTTCATGCTCATCTCTTTTTTGACAACTTTTGAAGCTCTTCATATTTTCATACCTTTTGAAGCTCTTCATATTTTTCACATGTTTTCAGGCTCTTCATGTTTTTCAACACCGCTTCATGCTCCTCCTATTTTTCAGACCGTTTCATGCTCCTCATATTTTTGACAGGTTTTGGAGCTCTTCATATTTTTCACACCTTTTCCGTCTCTTCTTGTTTTTCAACACCGCTTCTTGCTCCTCCTATTTTTCAGACCGTTTCATGCTCCTCATATTGTTGACACCTTTTGAAGCACTTCATATTTTTCACACCTTTTCAGGCTCTTCATATTTTTGAACACCGCTTCATGTTCCTCCTGTTTTTCACACCTTTTGAAGCTCTTCATATTTTTCACACCTTTTCAGGCTCTTCAGGTTTTTGAACACCTCTTCATGCTCCTCCTATTTTTCAGACCGTTTCATGCTCCTCATGTATTTCACACCTTTTGAAGCTGTTCATATTTTTCACACCTTTTCAGGCTCTCCATGTTTCTGAACACCACTTCCTGCTCCTCCTATGTTTGAGGCCGTTTCATGCTCATCTCATTTTTGACACCTTCTGAAGCTCTTCATTTTTTTCACAACTTTTGAGCTCTTCATATTCTTCACACGTTTTCAGGCTCTTCATGTATTTCAATAACGCTTCTTACTCCTCCTATTTTTCAGACCGTTTCATGCTCCTCATATTTTTGACATCTTTTGAAGCTCTTCACATTTTTCACACATTTTCAGGCTTTTCATGTTTCTGAACACCGCTTCATCCTCCTCCTATTTTTCACACCTTTTGAAGCTCTTCATATTTTTCACAGATTTTCAGGCTGCACATGTTTTTGAACACGACTTCATGCTCCTCATCTTTTTCAGTCTATTTCATGCTCCTCATATTTTTCACACCGTTTGAAGCTCTTCATATTTTTCACACGTTTTCAGGCTCTTCATGTTTTTGATCACCGTTTCATGCTCCTCCTATTTTTCAGACCGTTTCATGCTCCTCATATTTTTGACCATTTTATAAGCTCTTCATATTTTTCACACTTTTTTAGGCTCTTCATGTTTTTTAACACCGCTTCATGCTCCTCCTATTTTTCAAACTTTTTGAAGCTCTTCATGTTTTCACACCTTATCAGCCTCTTCATGTTTTTGAACACCTCTTCATGCTCCTCCTATTTTTCAGACCTTTTCATGCTCCTCTTGTATTTCACACGTTTTGAAGCTCTTCATATTTTTCACACCTTTTCAGACTCTTCATATTTTTGAACACTGCTTCATGCTCCTCCTATTTTTCAGACCATTTCAAGCTCCTCATATTTTTGACATCTTTTGAAGCTCTTTATATTTTTCACACCTTTTCAGTCTCTTCATGTTTTTCAACTCCACTCATGCTCCTCCACATTTTGTGACCTTTTCATGCTCCTCATATTTTTGACACCTTTGGAAGCTCTTCATATTTTTCACACCTTTTGATGCTCTTCATATTTTTCACAGCTTTTCAGGGTCTTCAAGTTTTTCAACACCGTTTCATTCTCCTCCTATTTTTCAGACCGTTTCATGCTCATCTCATTTTGACACCTTTTGAAGCTCTTCATATTTTTCACACCTTTTGAAGCTCTTCATATTTTACACGTTTTCAGGCTCTTCATGTTTTTCAACATCGCTTCATGCTCCTCCTATTTTTCAGACCGTTTCATGCTCCTCATATTTTTGACACGTTTTGAAGCTCTTCATAATTTTCACACCATTTTAGGCTCTTCATGTTTTTGAACACCGTTTCATGCTCCTCGTATTTTTCACACCTTTTAAAGCTCTTCATATTTTCACACCTTTTCAGGCTCTCATGTTTTTGAACACAGCTTCATGCTCCTCCTATTTTTTATACCGTTTCATGATACTCATGTATTTCACACCTTTTGAAACTCTTCATATTTTTCACACCTTTTCAGGCTGTACATGTTTTTGAAGACCACTTCATGCTCCTCATCTTTTTCAGACCGTTTCATGCTCCTGAAATTTTTCACACCGTTTGAAGCTCTTCATATTATTCACACGTTTTCAGATTCTTCATGTTTTTGATCACCGTTTCATGCTCCTCCGATTTTTCAGACCGTTTCATGCTCCTCATATTTTTGACACCTTTTGAAGCTCTTCACATTTATCACACCTTTTCAGGCTCTTCATATTTTTGAACACCGCTTCATGTTCCTCCTGTTTTTCACACCTTTTGAAGCTCTTCATATTTTTCACACCTTTTCAGGCTCTTCAGGTTTTTGAACACCTCTTCATGTTCCTCCTATTTTTCAGACCGTTTCATGCTCCTCATGTATTTCACACCTTTTGAAGCTGTTCATATTTTTCTCACCTTTTCAGGCTCCTCATGTTTTTGAACACCGCTTCATGCTCCTCATATTTTTCAGACCGTTTCATGATCCTCATGTATTTCACACCTTTTGAACCTCTTCATATTTTTCACACCTTTTCAATGTCTTCATGTTTTTGAACACTGTTTCATGCTGCTCCTGTTTTTCAGACCATTTCATGATACTCATATTTTTGACACCTTTTAAAGCTCTTCATATTTTTCACACTTTTTCAGGCTGTTTATAGTTTTCAACACCGCTGCATGATTCTCCTATATTTGAGACCATTACATGCTCCTCATATTTTTGACATTTTTTGAAGCTCTTCATATTTTTCACACCTTTTGAAGCTCTTCCTATTTTTCACAGCTTTTCAGGCTCTTCATGTTTTTCAACACCGCTTCATGCTCCTCATATTTTTCAGACCGTTTCATGCTCCTCATATTTTTGACATCTTTTGAAGCTCTTCATATTTTTGACACCTTTTGAAGGTCTTCATATTTTTCACACCTTTTGAAACTCTTCATATTTTTCACTTCTTTTCAGGCTCTTCATGTTTTTTAACACCGCTTCATGTTCCTCATATTTTTCAGACCGTTTCATGCTCCTCATATTTTTGACATCTTTTGAAGCTCTTCACGTTTATCACACGTTTTCAGGCTCTTCATGTTTTTTAACACCGCTTGATGATCCTCCTATATTTCAGACCGTTTCATGCTCCTCATATTTTTCACACCTTTTAAGCTCTTCATATTTTTCACACCTTTTCCGTCTCTTCTTGTTTTTCAACACCGCTTCTTGCTCCTCCTATTTTTCAGACCGTTTCATGCTCCTCATATTGTTGACACCTTTTGAAGCACTTCATATTTTTCACACATTTTCAGGCTCTTCATGTTTTTGAGCACCGCTTCATGCTCCTCCTATTTTTCAAACCTTTTGAAGCTCTTCATGTTTTTCACACCTTATCAGCCTCTTCATGTTTTTGAACATCTCTTCATGCTCCTCATAATTTTGACGATTTTATAAGCTCTTCATATTTTTCACACTTTTTCAGGCTCTTCATGTTTTTGAACACCGCTTCATGCTCATCCTATTTTTCAAACCTTTTGAAGCTCTTCATATTTTTCACACGTTTTCAGGCCCTTCATGTTTTTGAACAACACTTCATGCTCCTCCTACTTTTCAGACTGTTTCATGCTCATCTCATTTTTGACACCTTTTCAGGGTCTTTATATTTTTCAAACTTTTGAAGATCTTCATATTTTTCACACTTTTTCAGGCTCTTCATGTTTTGAACACTGCTTCATGCTTCTCCTATTTTTCAGACCGTTTCATTCTCCTCATGTTTTTCACACCTTTTGAAGCTCTTCATAATTTTCACACCTTTTCATGCTCTTCATGTTTTTGAACACCGTTTCATGCTCGTCCTATTTTTCAGACCATTTCAAGCTCCTCATATTTTTGAAACCTTTTGAAGCTCTTCATATTTTTCACACCTTTTCAGGCTTTTCATGTATTTGAACACCGCTTCATGCTCCTCACATTTCTCACAACTTTTGTAGCTCTTCATATTTTTCTCACCTTTTCAGGCTCCTCATGTTTTTGAACACCGCTTCATGCTCCTCATATTTTTCAGACCGTTTCATGATCCTCATGTATTTCACACCTTTTGAACCTCTTCATATTTTTCACACCTTTTCAATGTCTTCATGTTTTTGAACACTGTTTCTTGCTGCTCCTGTTTTTCAGACCATTTCATGATACTCATATTTTTGACACCTTTTGAAGCTCTTCATATTTTTCACACTTTTTCAGGCTGTTTATAGTTTTCAACACCGGTGCATGATTCTCCTATATTTGAGACCATTTCATGCTCCTCATATTTTTGACATTTTTTGAAGCTCTTCATATTTTTCACACCTTTTGAAGCTCTTCCTATTTTTCACAGCTTTTCAGGCTCTTCATGTTTTTCAACACCGCTTCATGCTCCTCATATTTTTCAGACCGTTTCATGCTCCTCATATTTTTGACATCTTTTGAAGCTCTTCATATTTTTGACACCTTTTGAAGAACTTCATATTTTTCACACCTTTTGAAGCTCTTCACATTTTTCACTTCTTTTCAGGCTCTTCATGTTTTTTAACATCGCTTCATGCTCCTCATATTTTTCAGACCGTTTCATGCTCCTCATATTTTTGACACCTTTTGAAGCTCTTCATATTTTTCACACCTTTTCAGACTCTTCATGTTTTTCAACACCGCTTCATGCTGCTCCTATTTTTCAGACCGTTTCATGCTCATCTCTTTTTTGACAACTTTTGAAGCTCTTCATATTTTCATACCTTTTGAAGCTCTTCATATTTTTCACACGTTTTCAGGCTCTTCATGTTTTTCAACACCGCTTCATGCTCCTCCTATTTTTCAGACCGTTTCATGCTCCTCATATTTTTGACACCTTTTGAAGCTCTTCATATTTTTCACACCTTTTCAGACTCTTCATGTTTTTCAACACCGCTTCATGCTGCTCCTATTTTTCAGACCGTTTCATGCTCATCTCTTTTTTGACAACTTTTGAAGCTCTTCATATTTTCATACCTTTTGAAGCTCTTCAGATTTTTCACACGTTTTCAGGCTCTTCATGTTTTTCAACACCGCTTCATGTTCCTCCTGTTTTTCACACCTTTTGAAGCTCTTCATATTTTTCACACCTTTTCCGTCTCTTCTTGTTTTTCAACACCGCTTCTTGCTCCTCCTATTTTTCAGACCGTTTCATGCTCCTCATATTGTTGACACCTTTTGAAGCACTTCATATTTTTCACACCTTTTCAGGCTCTTCATATTTTTGAACACCGCTTCATGTTCCTCCTGTTTTTCACACCTTTTGAAGCTCTTCATATTTTTCACACCTTTTCAGGCTCTTCAGGTTTTTGAACACCTCTTCATGCTCCTCCTATTTTTCAGACCGTTTCATGCTCCTCATGTATTTCACACCTTTTGAAGCTGTTCATATTTTTCACACCTTTTCAGGCTCTCCATGTTTCTGAACACCACTTCCTGCTCCTCCTATGTTTGAGGCCGTTTCATGCTCATCTCATTTTTGACACCTTCTGAAGCTCTTCATTTTTTTCACAACTTTTGAGCTCTTCATATTCTTCACACGTTTTCAGGCTCTTCATGTATTTCAATAACGCTTCTTACTCCTCCTATTTTTCAGACCGTTTCATGCTCCTCATATTTTTGACATCTTTTGAAGCTCTTCACATTTTTCACACATTTTCAGGCTTTTCATGTTTCTGAACACCGCTTCATCCTCCTCCTATTTTTCACACCTTTTGAAGCTCTTCATATTTTTCACAGATTTTCAGGCTGCACATGTTTTTGAACACGACTTCATGCTCCTCATCTTTTTCAGTCTATTTCATGCTCCTCATATTTTTCACACCGTTTGAAGCTCTTCATATTTTTCACACGTTTTCAGGCTCTTCATGTTTTTGATCACCGTTTCATGCTCCTCCTATTTTTCAGACCGTTTCATGCTCCTCATATTTTTGACCATTTTATAAGCTCTTCATATTTTTCACACTTTTTTAGGCTCTTCATGTTTTTTAACACCGCTTCATGCTCCTCCTATTTTTCAAACTTTTTGAAGCTCTTCATGTTTTCACACCTTATCAGCCTCTTCATGTTTTTGAACACCTCTTCATGCTCCTCCTATTTTTCAGACCTTTTCATGCTCCTCTTGTATTTCACACGTTTTGAAGCTCTTCATATTTTTCACACCTTTTCAGACTCTTCATATTTTTGAACACTGCTTCATGCTCCTCCTATTTTTCAGACCATTTCAAGCTCCTCATATTTTTGACATCTTTTGAAGCTCTTTATATTTTTCACACCTTTTCAGTCTCTTCATGTTTTTCAACTCCACTCATGCTCCTCCACATTTTGTGACCTTTTCATGCTCCTCATATTTTTGACACCTTTGGAAGCTCTTCATATTTTTCACACCTTTTGATGCTCTTCATATTTTTCACAGCTTTTCAGGGTCTTCAAGTTTTTCAACACCGTTTCATTCTCCTCCTATTTTTCAGACCGTTTCATGCTCATCTCATTTTGACACCTTTTGAAGCTCTTCATATTTTTCACACCTTTTGAAGCTCTTCATATTTTACACGTTTTCAGGCTCTTCATGTTTTTCAACATCGCTTCATGCTCCTCCTATTTTTCAGACCGTTTCATGCTCCTCATATTTTTGACACGTTTTGAAGCTCTTCATAATTTTCACACCATTTTAGGCTCTTCATGTTTTTGAACACCGTTTCATGCTCCTCGTATTTTTCACACCTTTTAAAGCTCTTCATATTTTCACACCTTTTCAGGCTCTCATGTTTTTGAACACAGCTTCATGCTCCTCCTATTTTTTATACCGTTTCATGATACTCATGTATTTCACACCTTTTGAAACTCTTCATATTTTTCACACCTTTTCAGGCTGTACATGTTTTTGAAGACCACTTCATGCTCCTCATCTTTTTCAGACCGTTTCATGCTCCTGAAATTTTTCACACCGTTTGAAGCTCTTCATATTATTCACACGTTTTCAGATTCTTCATGTTTTTGATCACCGTTTCATGCTCCTCCGATTTTTCAGACCGTTTCATGCTCCTCATATTTTTGACACCTTTTGAAGCTCTTCACATTTATCACACCTTTTCAGGCTCTTCATATTTTTGAACACCGCTTCATGTTCCTCCTGTTTTTCACACCTTTTGAAGCTCTTCATATTTTTCACACCTTTTCAGGCTCTTCAGGTTTTTGAACACCTCTTCATGTTCCTCCTATTTTTCAGACCGTTTCATGCTCCTCATGTATTTCACACCTTTTGAAGCTGTTCATATTTTTCTCACCTTTTCAGGCTCCTCATGTTTTTGAACACCGCTTCATGCTCCTCATATTTTTCAGACCGTTTCATGATCCTCATGTATTTCA
Organism: Dama dama; assembly: GCF_033118175.1. Classification (NCBI taxonomy): domain Eukaryota; kingdom Metazoa; phylum Chordata; class Mammalia; order Artiodactyla; family Cervidae; genus Dama; species Dama dama. The sequence continues at coordinate 3,637,807 of NW_026870893.1, read as the reverse complement.
CACCTTTTGAACCTCTTCATATTTTTCACACCTTTTCAATGTCTTCATGTTTTTGAACACTGTTTCATGCTGCTCCTGTTTTTCAGACCATTTCATGATACTCATATTTTTGACACCTTTTAAAGCTCTTCATATTTTTCACACTTTTTCAGGCTGTTTATAGTTTTCAACACCGCTGCATGATTCTCCTATATTTGAGACCATTACATGCTCCTCATATTTTTGACATTTTTTGAAGCTCTTCATATTTTTCACACCTTTTGAAGCTCTTCCTATTTTTCACAGCTTTTCAGGCTCTTCATGTTTTTCAACACCGCTTCATGCTCCTCATATTTTTCAGACCGTTTCATGCTCCTCATATTTTTGACATCTTTTGAAGCTCTTCATATTTTTGACACCTTTTGAAGGTCTTCATATTTTTCACACCTTTTGAAACTCTTCATATTTTTCACTTCTTTTCAGGCTCTTCATGTTTTTTAACACCGCTTCATGTTCCTCATATTTTTCAGACCGTTTCATGCTCCTCATATTTTTGACATCTTTTGAAGCTCTTCACGTTTATCACACGTTTTCAGGCTCTTCATGTTTTTTAACACCGCTTGATGATCCTCCTATATTTCAGACCGTTTCATGCTCCTCATATTTTTCACACCTTTTAAGCTCTTCATATTTTTCACACCTTTTCCGTCTCTTCTTGTTTTTCAACACCGCTTCTTGCTCCTCCTATTTTTCAGACCGTTTCATGCTCCTCATATTGTTGACACCTTTTGAAGCACTTCATATTTTTCACACATTTTCAGGCTCTTCATGTTTTTGAGCACCGCTTCATGCTCCTCCTATTTTTCAAACCTTTTGAAGCTCTTCATGTTTTTCACACCTTATCAGCCTCTTCATGTTTTTGAACATCTCTTCATGCTCCTCATAATTTTGACGATTTTATAAGCTCTTCATATTTTTCACACTTTTTCAGGCTCTTCATGTTTTTGAACACCGCTTCATGCTCATCCTATTTTTCAAACCTTTTGAAGCTCTTCATATTTTTCACACGTTTTCAGGCCCTTCATGTTTTTGAACAACACTTCATGCTCCTCCTACTTTTCAGACTGTTTCATGCTCATCTCATTTTTGACACCTTTTCAGGGTCTTTATATTTTTCAAACTTTTGAAGATCTTCATATTTTTCACACTTTTTCAGGCTCTTCATGTTTTGAACACTGCTTCATGCTTCTCCTATTTTTCAGACCGTTTCATTCTCCTCATGTTTTTCACACCTTTTGAAGCTCTTCATAATTTTCACACCTTTTCATGCTCTTCATGTTTTTGAACACCGTTTCATGCTCGTCCTATTTTTCAGACCATTTCAAGCTCCTCATATTTTTGAAACCTTTTGAAGCTCTTCATATTTTTCACACCTTTTCAGGCTTTTCATGTATTTGAACACCGCTTCATGCTCCTCACATTTCTCACAACTTTTGTAGCTCTTCATATTTTTCTCACCTTTTCAGGCTCCTCATGTTTTTGAACACCGCTTCATGCTCCTCATATTTTTCAGACCGTTTCATGATCCTCATGTATTTCACACCTTTTGAACCTCTTCATATTTTTCACACCTTTTCAATGTCTTCATGTTTTTGAACACTGTTTCTTGCTGCTCCTGTTTTTCAGACCATTTCATGATACTCATATTTTTGACACCTTTTGAAGCTCTTCATATTTTTCACACTTTTTCAGGCTGTTTATAGTTTTCAACACCGGTGCATGATTCTCCTATATTTGAGACCATTTCATGCTCCTCATATTTTTGACATTTTTTGAAGCTCTTCATATTTTTCACACCTTTTGAAGCTCTTCCTATTTTTCACAGCTTTTCAGGCTCTTCATGTTTTTCAACACCGCTTCATGCTCCTCATATTTTTCAGACCGTTTCATGCTCCTCATATTTTTGACATCTTTTGAAGCTCTTCATATTTTTGACACCTTTTGAAGAACTTCATATTTTTCACACCTTTTGAAGCTCTTCACATTTTTCACTTCTTTTCAGGCTCTTCATGTTTTTTAACATCGCTTCATGCTCCTCATATTTTTCAGACCGTTTCATGCTCCTCATATTTTTGACACCTTTTGAAGCTCTTCATATTTTTCACACCTTTTCAGACTCTTCATGTTTTTCAACACCGCTTCATGCTGCTCCTATTTTTCAGACCGTTTCATGCTCATCTCTTTTTTGACAACTTTTGAAGCTCTTCATATTTTCATACCTTTTGAAGCTCTTCATATTTTTCACACGTTTTCAGGCTCTTCATGTTTTTCAACACCGCTTCATGCTCCTCCTATTTTTCAGACCGTTTCATGCTCCTCATATTTTTGACACCTTTTGAAGCTCTTCATATTTTTCACACCTTTTCAGACTCTTCATGTTTTTCAACACCGCTTCATGCTGCTCCTATTTTTCAGACCGTTTCATGCTCATCTCTTTTTTGACAACTTTTGAAGCTCTTCATATTTTCATACCTTTTGAAGCTCTTCAGATTTTTCACACGTTTTCAGGCTCTTCATGTTTTTCAACACCGCTTCATGCTCCTCCTATTTTTCAGACCGTTTCATGCTCCTCATATTTTTGACACGTTTTGAAGCTCTTCATATTTTTCACACCTTTTCCGTCTCTTCTTGTTTTTCAACACCGCTTCTTGCTCCTCCTATTTTTCAGACCGTTTCATGCTCCTCATATTGTTGACACCTTTTCAAGCACTTCATATTTTGCACACCTTTTCAGGCTCTTCATATTTTTGAACACCGCTTCATGTTCCTCCTGTTTTTCACACCTTTTGAAGCTCTTCATATTTTTCACACCTTTTCAGGCTGTACATGTTTTTGAAGAACACTTCATGCTCCTCATCTTTTTCAGACCGTTTCATGCTCCTGATATTTTTCACACCGTTTGAAGCTCTTCATATTTTCCACACGTTTTCAGATTCTTCATGTTTTTGATCACCGTTTCATGCTCCTCCTATTTTTCAGACCGTTTCATGCTCCTCATATTTTTGACACCTTTTGAAGCTCTTCACATTTATCACACCTTTTCAGGCTCTTCATGTTTTTCAACACCGCTTCATGATCCTCCTATATTTCAGAGCGTTTCATGCTCCTCATATTTTTGACACCTTTTGAAGCTCTTCACATTTTTCACACCTTTTCTGGCTTTTCATGTTTTTCAACACCGCTTCATGCTCCTCCTATTTTTCAGATCGTTTCAGGCTCCGCATATTTTTGACTCCTTTTGAAGCTCTTCATATTTTTCATACGTTTTCAGGCCCTTCATGTTTTTGAACACCGCTTCATGCTCCTCCTATTTTTCAGACGGTTTCAGGCTGCTCGTATTTTTCAGACCGTTTCATGCTCCCCATATTTCTGTCAATTTTAAAAGCTCTTCATATTTTTCACACATTTTCAGGCTCTTCATGTTTTTGAGCACCGCTTCATGCTCCTCCTATTTTTCAAACCTTTTGAAGCTCTTCATGTTTTTCACACCTTATCAGCCTCTTCATGTTTTTGAACCTCTCTTCATGCTCCTCATATTTTTGACAATTTTATAAGCTCTTCATATTTTTCACACTTTTTCAGGCTCTTCATGTTTTTGAACACCGCTTCATGCTCCTCCTATTTTTCAAACCTTTTGAAGCTCTTCATATTTTTCACACGTTTTCAGGCCCTTCATGTTTTTGAACAACACTTCATGCTCCTCCTACTTTTCAGACTTTTTCATGCTCATCTCTTTTTTGACACCTTTTCAGGGTCTTCATATTTTTCAAACTTTTGAAGATCTTCATATTTTTCACACTTTTTCAGGCTCTTCATGTTTTGAACACTGCTTCATGCTCCTCCTATTTTTCAGACCGTTTCATTCTCCTCATGTTTTTCACACCTTTTGAATCTCTTCATAATTTTCACACCTTTTCATGCTCTTCATGTTTTTGAACACCGTTTCATGCTCGTCCTATTTTTCAGACCATTTCAAGCTCCTCATATTTTTGAAACCTTTTGAAGCTCTTCATATTTTTCACACCTTTTCAGGCTTTTCATGTATTTGAACATCGCTTCATGCTCCTCACATTTCTCACACCTTTTGAAGCTCTTCATATTTTTCTCACCTTTTCAGGCTCCTCATGTTTTTGAACACCTCTTCATGCTCCTCATATTTTTCAGACCGTTTCATGATCATCATGTATTTCACACCTTTTGAACCTCTTCATATTTTTCACACCTTTTCAATGTCTTCATGTTTTTGAACACTGTTTCATGCTGCTCCTGTTTTTCAGACCATTTCATGATACTCATATTTTTGACACCTTTAGAAACTCTTCATATTTTTCACACCTTTTCAGGCTCTTCATGTTTTTTATCACTGCTTCATGCTCGTCCTATTTTTCAGAAGGTTTCATGCTCCTCATATTTTTGACACCTTTTGAAGCTCTTCATATTTTTCACACCTTTTCAGGCTTTTCATGTTTTTGAACACCGCTTCATGTTCCTCCTATTTTTCAGACCGTTTCATGCTCCTCATATTTTTGACACCTTTTGAAGCTCTTCATATATTTCACACCTTTTCAGGCTCTTCATGTTTTTCAACACCGCTTCATGCTCCTCCTATTTTTCAGATTGTTTCATGCTCCTCATATTTTTGACACCTTTTGAAGCTCTTCATATATTTCACACCTTTTCAGGCTCTTCATGTTCTTCAACACCGTTTCATGCTCCTCCTATTTTTCAGACCGTTTCATGCTCCTCATAATTTTGACACCTTTTGAAGCTCTTCATATTTTTCACACCTTTTGAAGCTGTTCATATATTTCACACCTTTTCAGGCTCTTGATGTTTTTCAATACCACTTCATGCTCCTCCTATTTTTCACACCCTTTCATGCTAATCTAATTTTTGACACCTTTTGAAGCTCTTCATATTTTTCACACCTTTTGAAGGTCTTCATATTTTTCACACCTTTTCAGGCTGTTCATGTTTTTGAACACCGCTTATGCTCGTCCTATTTTTCAGACCGTTTCATGCTCCTCATATTTTTGACACCTTTTGAAGCTCTTCATATTTTTCACACCTTTTCAGGCTCTTCATGTTTTTCAACAACGCTTCATGATCCTCCTATTTTTCGGACCGTTTCATGCTCCTCATATTTTTGACACCTTTTGAAGCTCTTCATATTTTTCACACCTTTTCAGGCTCTTCATGTTTTTCAACAACACTTCATGCTACTCGTATTTTTCAGACGGTTTCATTCTCCGCATATATTTGACACCTTTTAAAGCTCTGCATATATTTCACACCTTTTCAGGCTCTTCATGATTTTCAACACCACTTCATGCTCCTCCTATTTTTCAGACCGTTTCATGCTCATCTCATTTTTGACATCTTTTGAAGCTCTTCATATTTTTCACACCTTTTGAAGCTCTTCATGATTTTCATATTTTTGAAACTCTTCATATTTTTCACACTTTTTCAGCGTCTTCATGTTTTTCAACACCTCTTCAGGCTCCTCCTATTTTTCAGACCCTTTCATGCTAATCAAATTTTTGACACTTTTTGAAGCTCTTCATACTTTTCGCACCTTTTAAGTCTCTGCATGTTTTTGAACACCTTTTCATGCTCCTCATGTATTTCACTCCTTTTGAAGCTCTTCATATTTTGCACACATTTTCAGGCTCTTCATGTTTTTGAACACCGCTTCATCCTCCTCCTATTTTTCACAGAGTTTAATGCTCCTCATATTTTTGACACCTTTTGAAGCTCTTCATATTTCTCAAACCTTTTCAGGCTCTTCATGTTTTTCAACACCGCTTAATGCACCTCCTATTTTTCAGACCGTTTCATGCTCATCTCATTTTTGACAACTTTTGAAGCTTTTCATATTTTTCACATATTTTCAGGCTCTTCATGTTTTTGAACACCGCTTCATGCTAATCCTATTTTTCAAACCATATCATGCTCCTCATATTTTTGACACCTTTTGAAGCTCTTCATATTTTGCACACCTTTTCAGGCTCTTCATATTTTTCAACACCGCTTCATGCTCCTCCTATTTTTCAGACCGTTTCATGCTCCTCATCTTTTTGACACGTTTTGAAACTCTTCATATTTATCACACCTTTTCAGGCTCTTCATGTTTTTCAACACAACTTCATGCTCCTCCTATTTTTCAGACCGTTTCATGCTCCTCATATTTTTGACACCTTTTTAAGCTTTTCATATTTATCACACCTTTTCAGGCTCTTCCGGTTTTTCAACACCGCTTCATGATCCTCCTATTTTTCAGACCGTTTCATGCTCCTCATATTTTTACACCTTTTGAAGCTCTTCATATATTTCACACCTTTTCTGGCTCTTCATGGTTTTCAACACAACTTCATGCTCCTCGTATTTTTCAGACCGTTACATGCTCCTCATATATTTGACACCTTTTGAAGCTCTACATATATTTCACACATTTTCAGGCTCTTCATGATTTTCAACACCACTTCATGCTCCTCCTATTTTTCAGACCGTTTCATGCTCATCTCATTTTTGACATATTTTGAAGCTCTTCATATTTTTCACACCTTTTGAAGCTCTTCATAATTTTCATATTTTTGAAGCTCTTCATATTTTTCACACTTTTTCAGGCTCTTCATGTTTTTCAACAACTCTTCAGGCTCCTCCTATTTTTCAGACCCTTTCATGCTAATCGAATTTTTGGCACTTTTTGAAGCTCTTCATACTTTTCACACCTTTTAAGTCTCTGCATGTTTTTGAACACCTTTTCATTCTCCTCATGTATTTCACTCCTTTTGAAGCTCTTCATATTTTGCACAAATTTTCAGGTTCTTCTTGTTTTTGAACACAGCTTCATCCTCCTCCTATTTTTAAGAGGGTTTCATGCTCGTCATATTTTTGACACATTTTGAAGCTCTTCATATTTTTCACACCTTTTCAGGCTCTTCATGTTTTTGAACACCGTTTCATGCTCCTCCTATTTTTGAGACAGTTTCATGCTCCTCATATTTTCGACACCTTTTGAAGCTTTCATATTTTTCACACCTTTTCAAGCTCTTCATGTTTTTCAACACCACTTCATGCTCCTCCTTTTTTGCAGACCGTTTCATTCTACTCATATTTTTGACACCTTTTGAAGCTCTTCATATTTCTCACACATTTCAGGCTCTTCATGTTTTTCAACACCGCTTCATGCACCTGCGATTTTTCAGACCGTTTCATGCTACTCATATTTTTGACACCTTTTGAAGCTCTTCATATTTCTCAAACCTTTTCAGGTTCTTCATGTTTTTCAACACCGCTTAATGCACCTCCTATTTTTCAGACCGTTTCATGCTCACCTCATTTTTGACACCTTTTGAAGCTCTTCATATTTCTCAAACCTTTTCAGGCTCTTCATGTTTTTCAACACAACTTCATGCATCTCCTATTTTTCGGACCGTTTCATGCTCCTCATGTTTTTCAAACCTTTTGAAGCTCTTCATATTTTTCACACCTTTTCAGGCTCTTGATTTGTTTGAACACCGTTTCATGCTCTTCCTATTTTTCAGACCGTTTCATGCTCCTCATATTTTTTACACCTTTTGAAGCTCTTCATATTTTTCACATCTTTTGATGCTCTTCATTTTTTTCACACCTTTTCAGGCTCTTCATATTTTGAACACCGTTTCATATTCCTCCTATTTTTCAGACCATTTCATGCTTCTCATATTTTTGACACCTTTTGAAGCTCTTCATTTTTTTTAAAATTTTCAGGCTCTTCCTGTTTTTGAACACCGCTTCATGCTACTCCTATTTTTCAGACCGTTTAATGCTCCTCATATTTTTGACACCTTTTGTAGCTCTTCAAATTTTTCACACATTTTCAGGCTCTTCATGTTTTTCAACACTGATTCATGCTCCCCCTAATTTTCAGAACTTTTCATGCTCCTCATATTTTTGACACCTTTTGAAGCTCTTTATATTTTTCACAACTTTTCAGGCTCTTCATGTTCTTGAACACCATGTCATGCTCCTCCTATTTTGCAAACCGTTTCATTCTCCTCATATTTTTGACACCTTTTGAAGCTCTTCATATATTTCACACCTTTTCAGATTTTTCATTTTTTTCAACACGACTTCATGCTCCTCCTGTTTTTCAGACCGTTTCATTCTCCTATATTTTTGACAGCTTTTGAAGGTCTTCATATTTTTCTCACCTTTTCAAGCTCTTCATTCTTTTCAACAACGCTTCATGCTCCTCCTATTTTTCAGCCCGTTTCATGCTCCTCATAGTTTTGAAACCTTTTGAAGCTCTTCATATTTTTCACACCTTTTCAGCTCTTCATGTTTTGAACACAGCTTTATGCTCCTCCTATTTTTCAGACCGTTTCATGCTCCTCATGAATTTTACACATTTTGAAGCTCTTCATATTTTTCACAACTTTTGAAGCTCTTCATATATTTCACACCTTTTCAGGCTCTTCAAGTTTTTCAACACAACTTCATGCTCCTCCTATTTTTCAGACCGTTTCATGCTCCTCATATTTTTGACATCTTTTGAAGCTTTTCATATTTTTCACACCTTTTCAGGCTCTTCATGTTTTTCAACACCACCTCATGCTCCTCAGGTTTGCAGACCGTTTCTGCTCCTCCTAATTTTGACACCTTTTGAAGCTCTTCATATTTTTCACACCTTTTCAGACTCTTCATGTTTTTGAATACCGCTTCATGCTCCTCCTATTTTTCAGACCATTTCATGCAGATCTCATTTTTGACACCTTTTGAAGCTCTTCTTATTTTTCAAAACTTTTGAAGCTCTTCATATTTTTCACACGTTTTCAGGCTCTTCATGTTTTTGAACACTGCTTCATGCTCCTCCTATTTTTCAGACCGTTTCATGCTCCTCATATTTTTGACATCTTTTGAAGCTCTATATATTTTTCACACCTTTTCTGGCTCTTCATGGTTTTCAACACAACTTCATGCTCCTCGTATTTTTCAGACCGTTACATGCTCCTCATATATTTGACACCTTTTGAAGCTCTACATATATTTCACACATTTTCAGGCTCTTCATGATTTTCAACACCACTTCATGCTCCTCCTATTTTTCAGAGCGTTTCATGCTCATCTCATTTTTGACATATTTTGAAGCTCTTCATATTTTTCACACCTTTTGAAGCTCTTCATAATTTTCATATTTTTGAAGCTCTTCATATTTTTCACACTTTTTCAGGCTCTTCATGTTTTTCAACAACTCTTCAGGCTCCTCCTATTTTTCAGACCCTTTCATGCTAATCGAATTTTTGGCACTTTTTGAAGCTCTTCATACTTTTCACACCTTTTAAGTCTCTGCATGTTTTTGAACACCTTTTCATTCTCCTCATGTATTTCACTCCTTTTGAAGCTCTTCATATTTTGCACAAATTTTCAGGTTCTTCTTGTTTTTGAACACAGCTTCATCCTCCTCCTATTTTTAAGAGGGTTTCATGCTCGTCATATTTTTGACACATTTTGAAGCTCTTCATATTTTTCACACCTTTTCAGGCTCTTCATGTTTTTGAACACCGTTTCATGCTCCTCCTATTTTTGAGACAGTTTCATGCTCCTCATATTTTCGACACCTTTTGAAGCTTTCATATTTTTCACACCTTTTCAAGCTCTTCATGTTTTTCAACACCACTTCATGCTCCTCCTTTTTTGCAGACCGTTTCATTCTACTCATATTTTTGACACCTTTTGAAGCTCTTCATATTTCTCACACATTTCAGGCTCTTCATGTTTTTCAACACCGCTTCATGCACCTGCGATTTTTCAGACCGTTTCATGCTACTCATATTTTTGACACCTTTTGAAGCTCTTCATATTTCTCAAACCTTTTCAGGTTCTTCATGTTTTTCAACACCGCTTAATGCACCTCCTATTTTTCAGACCGTTTCATGCTCACCTCATTTTTGACACCTTTTGAAGCTCTTCATATTTCTCAAACCTTTTCAGGCTCTTCATGTTTTTCAACACAACTTCATGCATCTCCTATTTTTCGGACCGTTTCATGCTCCTCATGTTTTTCAAACCTTTTGAAGCTCTTCATATTTTTCACACCTTTTCAGGCTCTTGATTTGTTTGAACACCGTTTCATGCTCTTCCTATTTTTCAGACCGTTTCATGCTCCTCATATTTTTTACACCTTTTGAAGCTCTTCATATTTTTCACATCTTTTGATGCTCTTCATTTTTTTCACACCTTTTCAGGCTCTTCATATTTTGAACACCGTTTCATAATCCTCCTATTTTTCAGACCATTTCATGCTTCTCATATTTTTGACACCTTTTGAAGCTCTTCATTTTTTTTAAAATTTTCAGGCTCTTCCTGTTTTTGAACACCGCTTCATGCTACTCCTATTTTTCAGACCGTTTAATGCTCCTCATATTTTTGACACCTTTTGTAGCTCTTCAAATTTTTCACACATTTTCAGGCTCTTCATGTTTTTCAACACTGATTCATGCTCCCCCTAATTTTCAGAACTTTTCATGCTCCTCATATTTTTGACACCTTTTGAAGCTCTTTATATTTTTCACAACTTTTCAGGCTCTTCATGTTCTTGAACACCATGTCATGCTCCTCCTATTTTGCAAACCGTTTCATTCTCCTCATATTTTTGACACCTTTTGAAGCTCTTCATATATTTCACACCTTTTCAGATTTTTCATTTTTTTCAACACGACTTCATGCTCCTCCTGTTTTTCAGACCGTTTCATTCTCCTATATTTTTGACAGCTTTTGAAGGTCTTCATATTTTTCTCACCTTTTCAAGCTCTTCATTCTTTTCAACAACGCTTCATGCTCCTCCTATTTTTCAGCCCGTTTCATGCTCCTCATAGTTTTGAAACCTTTTGAAGCTCTTCATATTTTTCACACCTTTTCAGCTCTTCATGTTTTGAACACAGCTTTATGCTCCTCCTATTTTTCAGACCGTTTCATGCTCCTCATGAATTTTACACATTTTGAAGCTCTTCATATTTTTCACAACTTTTGAAGCTCTTCATATATTTCACACCTTTTCAGGCTCTTCAAGTTTTTCAACACAACTTCATGCTCCTCCTATTTTTCAGACCGTTTCATGCTCCTCATATTTTTGACATCTTTTGAAGCTTTTCATATTTTTCACACCTTTTCAGGCTCTTCATGTTTTTCAACACCACCTCATGCTCCTCAGGTTTGCAGACCGTTTCTGCTCCTCCTAATTTTGACACCTTTTGAAGCTCTTCATATTTTTCACACCTTTTCAGACTCTTCATGTTTTTGAATACCGCTTCATGCTCCTCCTATTTTTCAGACCATTTCATGCAGATCTCATTTTTGACACCTTTTGAAGCTCTTCTTATTTTTCAAAACTTTTGAAGCTCTTCATATTTTTCACACGTTTTCAGGCTCTTCATGTTTTTGAACACTGCTTCATGCTCCTCCTATTTTTCAGACCGTTTCATGCTCCTCATATTTTTGACATCTTTTGAAGCTCTATATATTTTTCACACCTTTTCAGGCTCTTCATGTTTTTCAACACCGCTTCATGCTCCTCCTATTTTTCAGAATGTTTCATGCTCCTCATATTTTTGACATCTTTTGAAGCTCTTCATATTTTTCACACCTTTTCAGACTCTTCATGTTTTTGAACACCACTTCATGCTCCTTCTATTTTTCAGAGGGTTCCATTCTCCTCATGTATTTCACACCTTTGGAGCTCTTCATATTTTTCACACCTTTTCAGGCTCTTCATGTTTTTGAACACCGTTTCATATTCCTCCTATTTTTCAGACGGTTTCATGCTCCTCATATTTTGACACCTTTTGAAGCTCTTCATATTTTTACACTTTTTCAAGCTCTTCATGTTTTTCAACACCACTTCATGCTCCTCCTATTTTTCAGAAGTTTCATGTTCCTCATATTTTTGACACCTTTAGAAACTTTTCATATTTTTCACACTTTTTCAGGGTCTTCATGTTTTTCAACACCGCTTAAGCTCCTTCTATTTTTCAGAGAGTTTCATGCTCCTCATAAATTTGACACATTTTAAAGCTCTTCATATTTCTCACACCTTTTCAGGCTCTTCATGTTTTTCAACAACGCTTCATGCTCCTCCGATTTTTCAGACCGTTTCATGCTCCTCATATTTTTGACACGTTTTGAGGCTCTTCATGTTTTACACACCTTTTCAGGCTCTTCATGTTTTTCAACACTGTTTCATGCTGCTCCTATTTTTCAGACCGTTTCATGTTCCTCATATTTTTCACACCTTTTTAAGCTCTTCATATTTTACAAAACTTTTCAGGTTCTTCATGTTTTTGACGACTGCTCCATGCTCCTCCTATTTTTCAGACCGTTTCATGCTCCTTATATATTTGACACCTTGTGAAGCTCCTGCTATTTTTCACTCCTTTTCAGGCTCTTCATGTTTTTCAACACCGCTTCATGCTCCTCCTATTTTTCAGACCGTTTCATGCTCCTCATGTATTTCACACCTTTTGACCTCTTCGTATTTCGCACACCTTTTCAGGCTCTTCATGTTTTTCACAACCACTTCATGCTCCTCCTATTTTTCAGATCGTTTCATGCACATCTCATTTTTTACACCTTTTGAAGCTCTTCATATATTTCACACCTTTTCAGGCTCTTCATGTTTTTGAACACCGTTTCATGCTCCTCGTATTTTTCAGACCGTTTCATGCTCCTCATATTTTTGACACCTTTTGAAGCTCTACATATTGCTCAAACCTTTTCAGGCTCTTCATGTTTTTCAACACCGCTTAATGCACCTCCTATTTTTCAGACCGTTTCATGCTCATCTCATTTTTGACACCTTTTGAAGCTCTTCATATTTCTCAAACCTTTTCAGGCTCTTCATGTTTTTCAACACAACTTCATGCATCTCCTATTTTTCGGACCGTTTCATGCTCCTCATGTTTTTCAAACCTTTTGAAGCTCTTCATATTTTTCACACCTTTTCAGATTTTTCATTTTTTTCAACACGACTTCATGCTCCTCCTATTTTTCAGACCGTTTCATGCTCATCTCATTTTGACACCTTTTGAAGCTCTTCATGTTTTTCACATCTTTTGAAGCTCTTCATATTTTTCACAACTTTTCAGGCTCTTTATGATTTTCAACAGCCCTTCATGCTCCTCCTATTTTTCGGATCGTCTCATGTTCCTCATATTTTTGACACCTTTTGAAGCTTTCATATTTTTCACACCTTTTCAGGCTCTTCATGTTTTGAACACCACTTCATGCTCCTCCTATTTTTCATAGAGTTTCATGCTCCTCATATTTTTGACACCTTTTGAAGCTCTTCATATATTTCACACCTTTCCAGGCTATTCATGTTTTCAACACCACTTCATGCTATTCCTATTTTTCAGACCGTTTCAGGCTCCTCATATTTTTGACACCTTGTGAAGCTTTTCATATTTTTCACACCTTTTCAGGTTCTTCATGTTTTTCAAGACGACATCATGCTGCTCGTATTTTTCAGACCGTTTAATGCTCCTCATATTTTTGACACCTTTTGAAACTCTTCATATATATCACACCTTTTCAGGCTCTTCATTTTTTGAACACCACTTCATGCTCCTCCTATTTTTCAGACCGTGTCATGCTCCTCATATTTTTCACACCTTTTAAAGCTCTTCATATTTTTCACATTTTTGAAGGTCTTCATATTTTTCACACATTTTCAGGCTCTTCATGTTTTTCACCACCGCTTCATGCTCCTTCTATTTTTCAGACCTTTTCATACTCCTCATATTTTTCACACTTTTTGAAGCTCTTCATATTTTTCACATTTTTGAAGCTTTTCATATTTTTCACACCTTCTCAGGCTCTTCATGTTTTTCAAAAACGCTTCTTGCTCCTCCTATTTTTCAGAACCTTTCATGCTCATCTCATTTTTGACACTTTTTGAAGCTCTTGATATTTTTCACAGCTTTTGAAGCTCTTCATATTTTTCACAACTTTTCAGGCTCTTCATCTTTTTGATCACCGTTTCATGCTCCTCCTATTTTTCAGAACTTTTCTTGCTCATCTAATTTTTGACACCTTTTGAAGCTCTTCATATTTTTCACAAGTTTTCAGGCTCTTCATTTTTTTGAACACCGTTTCATGCTCCTCCTATTTTTCAGAGTGTTTCATGCTCCTCATATTTTTGACATATTTTGAAGCTCTTCATATTTTTCACACCTTTTAAGGCTCTTCATGTTTTTCAACACCGCTTCATGCTCCTGCTATTTTTCAGACCGTTTCATGTTCCTCATATTTTTCACACCTTTTGAAGCTCTTCAAATTTTTCACATTTTTGAAGCTCTTCATATTTTTCACACTTTTTCAGGCTCTTCATATTTTTCAACACTACTTCATGCTCCTCCTATTTTTCAGATCGTTTCATGCTCCTCATATTTTTGACACCTTTTGAAGCTCTTCATATATTTCACACCTTTTCAGGCACTTCTTGTTTTTAAACACCGCTTCATGGTCCTCCTTTTTTTTTGACACATTTTGAAGCTCTTCATATTTTTCACACCTATTCAGGCTCTTAATGTATTTGAACACTGTTTCATTATCCTCCTTTTTTTTGACACATTTTGAAGCTCTTCATAATTTTCACACCTTTTCAGGCTCTCCATATTTTTCAACACCACTTCATGCTCCTCCTATTTTTCAGATCGTTTCATGCTCCACATGTATTTGACACCTTTTGTAGCTCTTCATTTTTTTCACACCTTTTCAGGCTCTTCATGTTTCTCAACATCACTTCATGCCTCTTCTATTTTTCACACCGTTTCATGCTCCTCATATTTTTGACACCTTTTGAAGCTCTTCATATTTTTCACACCTTTTCAGGCTCTTCATGTTTTTCAACACCGCTTCATGATCCTCCTATTTTTCGGACCGTTTCATGCTCCTCATATTTTTGACACCTTTTGAAGCTCTTCATATTTTTCACACCTTTTCAGGCTCTTCATGTTTTTCAACAACACTTCATGCTCCTCGTATTTTTCAGACGGTTTCATTCTCCTCATATTTTTGACACCTTTTGAAGCTCTGCATATATTTCACACCTTTTCAGGCTCTTCATGATTTTCAACACCACTTCATGCTCCTCCTATTTTTCAGACCGTTTCATGCTCATCTCATTTTTGACATCTTTTGAAGCTCTTCATATTTTTCACACCTTTTCAGTCTCTGCATGTTTTTGAACACCGTTTCATGCTCCTCATATATTTCACACCTTTTGAAGCTCTTCATATTTTGCACACCTTTTCAGGCTCTTCATGTTTTTGAACACCGCTTCATCCTCCTCCTATTTTTAAGAGGGTTTCATGCTCGTCATATTTTTGACATATTTTGAAGCTCTTCGTAATTTTCACACCTTTTCAGGCTCTTCATGTTTTTGAACACCGCTTCATGCTCATCCTATTTTTCAAACCGTTTCATGCTCCTCATATTTTTGACACCATTTGAAGCTCTTCATATTTTTCACACCTTTTCAGGCTCTTCAATTTTTCAACACCACTTCATGCTCCTCCTATTTTTCAGATCGTTTCATGCAGATCTCCTTTTTGACACCTTTTGAAGCTCTTCATATTTTTCAAACATTTTGAAGCTCTTCATATTTTTCACACGTTTTCAGGCTCTTCATGTTTTTCAACACCGCTTCATGCTCCTCCTATTTTTCATACCGTTTCATGCTCCTCATATTTTTGACACCTTTTGAAGCTCTATATATTTTTCACAACTTTTCAGGCTCATCATGTTTTTCAACACCGCTTCATGCTCCTCCTATTTTTCAGAATGTTTCATGCTCCTCATATTTTTGACACCTTTTGAAGCTCTTCATATTTTTCACACATTTTCAGGCTCTTCATGTTTTTCAACACCGCTTCATGCTCCTCCTATTTTTCAGACCGTTTCATGCTCCTCATATTTTTGACACCTTTTGAAGCTTTTCATATTTCTCACTCATTTTCAGGCTCTTCATGTTTTTGAACATCACTTCATGCTCCTCCTATTTTTCAGACCGTTTCATGCTCCTCATGTATTTCACACCTTTTGAAGCTCTTCATATTTTTCACACCTTTTCAGGCTCTTCATGTTTTTGAACCCCGGTTCAGGCTCCTCCTATTTTTCAGACCGTTTCATGCTCCTCATATTTTTCACACATTTTGAAGCTCTTCATATATTTCACACCTTTTCAGGCTCTTCATGGTTTTGAACACCGCTTCATGCTCCTCCTATTTTTCAGACCGTTTCATGCTCCTCATGTTTTTGACACCTTTTGAAGCTCTTCATATTTTTCACACCTTTTCAGGCTCTTCATGTTTTTCAACACCGCTTCATGGTCCTCCTATGTTTCAGAACGTTTCATGCTCCTCATGTATTTCACACCTTTTGAAACTCTTCATATTTTTTACACCTTTTCAAGCTCTTCATGTTTTTCAACACCGTTTCATGCTCCTCCTATTTTTCAGACCTTTTCATGCTCCTCATATATTTGACAAATTTTGAAGCTCTTCATATTTTGCACACCTTTTCATTCTCTTAATATTTTTCAACACCACTTCATGCTCCTCCAATTTTTCAGTCCGTTTCATGCACATCTCATTTTTGACACCTTTTGAAACTATTCATATTTTTCACACCTTTTCAGGCTCTTCCGGTTTTTCAACACCGCTTCATGATCCTCCTATTTTTCAGACCGTTTCATGCTCCTCATATTTTTACACCTTTTGAAGCTCTTCATATATTTCACACCTTTTCAGGCTCTTCATGGTTTTCAACACAACTTCATGCTCCTCGTATTTTTCAGACCGTTACATGCTCCTCATATTTTTGACACCTTTTGAAGCTCTGCATATATTTCACACATTTTCAGGCTCTTCATGATTTTCAACACCACTTCATGCTCCTCCTATTTTTCAGACCGTTTCATGCTCATCTCATTTTTGACATATTTTGAAGCTCTTCATATTTTTCACACTTTTTGAAGCTCTTCATAATTTTCATATTTTTGAAGCTCTTCATATTTTTCACACTTTTTCAGGCTCTTCATGTTTTTCAACAACTCTTCAGGCTCCTCCTATTTTTCAGACCCTTTATGCTAATCTAATTTTTGGCACTTTTTGAAGCTCTTCATACTTTTCACACCTTTTAAGTCTCTGCATGTTTTTGAACACCTTTTCATGCTCCTCATGTATTTCACTCCTTTTGAAGCTCTGCATATTTTGCACACATTTTCAGGCTCTTCATGTTTTTGAACACCGCTTCATCCTCCTCCTATTTTTAAGAGGGTTTTATGCTCGTCATATTTTTGACACATTTTGAAGCTCTTCATATTTTTCACACCTTTTCAGGCTCTTCATGTTTTTTAACACCGCTTCATCCTCCTCCTATTTTTAAGAGGGTTTCATGCTCGTCATATTTTTGACACATTTTGAAGCTCTTCATATTTTTCACACCTTCTCAGGCTCTTCATGTTTTTGAACACCACTTCATGCTCCTCCTATTTTTCAGACCGTTTCATTCTCCTCACATTTTTGTCACCTTTTGAAGCTTTCATATTTTTCACACCTTTTCAAGCTCTTCATGTTTTTCAACACCACTTCATGCTCCTCCTTTTTTGCAGACCGTTTCATGCTACTCATATATTTGACACCTTTTGAAGCTCTTCATATTTCTCACACATTTTCAGGCTCTTCATGTTTTTCAACACCGCTTCATATACCTCCGATTTTTCAGACCGTTTCATGCTCCTCATATTTTTCACACCTTTTGAAGCTCTTCATATATTTCACACCTTTTCAGCCTCTTCATGTTTTTGAACACCGCTTCATGCTCCTCCTATTTTTCAGACCGTTTCATGCTCCTCATATTTTTGACACCTTTTGAAGCTCTTCATATTTTTCACACCTTTTCAGGCTCTTCATGTTTTTCAACACCGCTTCATGGTCCTCCTATGTTTCAGAACGTTTCATGCTCTTCATGTATTTCACACCTTTTGAAACTCTTCATATTTTTTACACCTTTTCAAGCTCTTCATGTTTTTGAACACCGTTTCATGCTCCTCCTATTTTTCAGACCTTTTCATGCTCCTCATATATTTGACAAATTTTGAAGCTCTTCATATTTTGCACACCTTTTCATTCTCTTAATATTTTTCAACACCACTTCATGCTCCTCCAATTTTTCAGTCCGATTCATGCACATCTCATTTTTGACACCTTTTGAAGCTATTCATATTTTTCACACCTTTTCAGGCTCTTCCGGTTTTTCAACACCGCTTCATGATCCTCCTATTTTTCAGACCGTTTCATGCTCCTCATATTTTTACACCTTTTGAAGCTCTTCATATGTTTCACACCTTTTCAGGCTCTTCATGGTTTTCAACACAACTTCATGCTCCTCGTATTTTTCAGACCGTTACATGCTCCTCATATTTTTAACACCTTTTGAAGCTCTGCATATATTTCACACATTTTCAGGCTCTTCATGATTTTCAACACCACTTCATGCTCCTCCTATTTTTCAGACCGTTTCATGCTCATCTCATTTTTGACATCTTTTGAAGCTCTTCATATTTTTCACACCTTTTGAAGCTCTTCATAATTTTCATATTTTTGAAGCTCTTCATATTTTTCACACTTTTTCAGGCTCTTCATGTTTTTCAACAACTCTTCAGGCTCCTCCTATTTTTCAGACCCTTTCATGCTAATCGAATTTTTGGCACTTTTTGAAGCTCTTCATACTTTTCACACCTTTTAAGTCTCTGCATGTTTTTGAACACCTTTTCATGCTCCTCATGTATTTCACTCCTTTTGAAGCTCTTCATATTTTGCACAAATTTTCAGGTTCTTCTTGTTTTTGAACACAGCTTCATCCTCCTCCTATTTTATGAGGGTTTCATGCTCGTCATATTTTTGACACATTTTGAAGCTCTTCATATTTTTCACACCTTTTCAGGATCTTCATGTTTTTGAACACCGTTTCATGCTCCTCCTATTTTTGAGACCGTTTCATGTTCCTCATATTTTCGACACCTTTTGAAGCTTTCATATTTTTCACACCTTTTCAAGCTCTTCATGTTTTTCAACACCACTTCATGCTCCTCCTTTTTTGCAGAGCGTTTCATGCTACTCATATTTTGAACACCTTTTGAAGCTCTTCATATTTCTCACACCTTTTCAGGCTCTTCATGTTTTTCAACACCGCTTCATGCAACTCCGATTTTTCAGACCGTTTCATGCTCCTCATATTTTTGACACCTTTTGAAGCTCTTCATATTTCTCAAACCTTTTCAGGCTCTTCATGTTTTTCAACAGCGCTTCATGCTCCTCCTATTTTTCAGACCGTTTCATGCTTATCTCATTTTTGACACCTTTTGAAGCTTTTCATATTTTTCACATATTTTCAGGCTCTTCATGTTTTTGATCACCGCTTCATGCTAATCCTATTTTTCAAACCATATCATGCTCCTCATGTTTTTCACGCCTTTTGAAGCTCTTCATATTTTTCACACCTTTTCAGGCTCTTCATGTTTTTGAACACCACTTCATGCTCCTTCTATTTTTCAGAGAGTTTCATGCTCCTCATGTATTTCACACCTTCTGAAGCTCTTCATATTTTTCACACCTTTTCAGGCTCTTCATGTTTTTCCACACCACTTCATGCTTCTCTTATTTTTCAGCCCGTTTCATCCTCCTCATGTATTTCACACCTTTAGAAGCTCTTCATATTTTTCACACCTTTTCAGGCTCTTCATGTTTTTGAACACCGTTTCATGCTCCTCCTATTTTTCAGGCCGTTTCATGCTCCTCATATTTTTGACACCTTTTGAAGCTCTTCATATTTTTCACACCTTTTCAGGCTCTTCATGTTTTTCAACACCGCTTCATGCTCCTCCTATTTTTCGGACCGTTTCATGCTCCTCATATTTTTGACACCTTTTGAAGCTCTTCGTATAATTCACACCTTTTCAGGCTCTTCATTTTTTTCAACACCACTTCATGCTCTTCCTATTTTTCAGCCCATTTCATGCAGATCTCATTTTTGACACCTTTTGAAGCTCTTCTTATTTTTCAAAACTATTGAAGCTCTTCATATTTTTCACACGTTTTCAGGCTCTTCATGTTTTTCAACACCGCTTCATGCTCCTCCTATTTTTCAGACCGTTTCATGCTCCTCATATTTTTGACATCTTTTGAAGCTCTATATATTTTTCACACCTTTTCAGGCTCTTCATGTTTTTGAACACCGCTTCATGCTCCTCCTAATTTTCAGAATGTTTCATGCTCCTCATATTTTTGACATCTTTTGAAGCTCTTCATATTTTTCACACATTTTCAGGCTCTTTATGTTTTTGAACAACGCTTCATGCTAATCCTATTTTTCAAACCATATCATGCTCCTCATATTTTTGACACCTTTTGAAGCTCTTCATATTTTTAACACATTTTCAGGCTCTTCATGTTTTTCAACACCTCTTCATGCTCCTCCTATTTTTTCAGACCGTTTCATGCTCCTCATATTTTTGACACCTTTTGAAGCTTTTCATATTTCTCACTCATTTTCAGGCTCTTCATGTTTTTGAACATCACTTCATGCTCCTCCTATTTTTCAGACCGTTTCATGCTCCTCATGTATTTCACACCTTTTGAAGCTCTTCATATTTTTCACACCTTTTCAGGCTCTTCATGTTTTTGAACCCCGGTTCAGGCTCCTCCTATTTTTCAGACCGTTTCATGCTCCTCATATTTTTGACACCTTTTGAAGCTCTTCATATTTTTCACACCTTTTCAGGCTCTTCATGTTTTTCAACACCGCTTCATGGTCCTCCTATGTTTCAGAACGTTTCATGCTCCTCATGTATTTCACACCTTTTGAAACTCTTCATATTTTTTACACCTTTTCAAGCTCTTCATGTTTTTGAACACCGTTTCATGCTCCTCCTATTTTTCAGACCTTTTCATGCTCCTCATATATTTGACAAATTTTGAAGCTCTTCATATTTTGCACACCTTTTCATTCTCTTAATATTTTTCAACACCACTTCATGCTCCTCCAATTTTTCAGTCCGATTCATGCACATCTCATTTTTGACACCTTTTGAAGCTATTCATATTTTTCACACCTTTTCAGGCTCTTCCGGTTTTTCAACACCGCTTCATGATCCTCCTATTTTTCAGACCGTTTCATGCTCCTCATATTTTTACACCTTTTGAAGCTCTTCATATGTTTCACACCTTTTCAGGCTCTTCATGGTTTTCAACACAACTTCATGCTCCTCGTATTTTTCAGACCGTTACATGCTCCTCATATTTTTAACACCTTTTGAAGCTCTGCATATATTTCACACATTTTCAGGCTCTTCATGATTTTCAACACCACTTCATGCTCCTCCTATTTTTCAGACCGTTTCATGCTCATCTCATTTTTGACATCTTTTGAAGCTCTTCATATTTTTCACACCTTTTGAAGCTCTTCATAATTTTCATATTTTTGAAGCTCTTCATATTTTTCACACTTTTTCAGGCTCTTCATGTTTTTCAACAACTCTTCAGGCTCCTCCTATTTTTCAGACCCTTTCATGCTAATCGAATTTTTGGCACTTTTTGAAGCTCTTCATACTTTTCACACCTTTTAAGTCTCTGCATGTTTTTGAACACCTTTTCATGCTCCTCATGTATTTCACTTCTTTTGAAGCTCTTCATATTTTGCACAAATTTTCAGGTTCTTCTTGTTTTTGAACACAGCTTCATCCTCCTCCTATTTTTAAGAGGGTTTCATGCTCGTCATATTTTTGACACATTTTGAAGCTCTTCAAATTTTTCACACCTTTTCAGGCTCTTCATGTTTTTGAACACCGTTTCATGCTCCTCCTATTTTTGAGACCGTTTCATGCTCCTCATATTTTCGACACCTTTTGAAGCTTTCATATTTTTCACACCTTTTCAAGCTCTTCATGTTTTTCAACACCACTTCATGCTCCTCCTTTTTTGCAGACCGTTTCATGCTACTCATATTTTGAACACCTTTTGAAGCTCTTCATATTTCTCACACCTTTTCAGGCTCTTCATGTTTTTCAACACCGCTTCGTGCACCTCCGATTTTTCAGACCGTTTCATGCTTCTCATATTTTTGACACCTTTTGAAGCTCTTCATATTTCTCAAATCTTTTCAGGCTCTTCATGTTTTTCAACACCACTTCATGCTCCTCCTATTTTTCAGACCGTTTCATGCTCATCTCATTTTTGACACCTTTTGAAGCTCTTCATACTTTTCGCACCTTTTAAGTCTCTGCATGTTTTTGAACACCTTTTCATGCTCCTCATGTATTTCACTCCTTTTGAAGCTCTTCATATTTTGCACACATTTTCAGGCTCTTCATGTTTTTGAACACCGCTTCATCCTCCTCCTATTTTTCAGGCCGTTTCATGCTCCTCATATTTTTGACACCTTTTGAAGCTCTTCATATTTTTCACACCTTTTCAGGCTCTTCATGTTTTTCAACACCGCTTCATGCTCCTCCTATTTTTCGGACCGTTTCATGCTCCTCATATTTTTGACACCTTTTGCAGCTCTTCGTATAATTCACACCTTTTCAGGCTCTTCATTTTTTTCAACAACACTTTATGCTCCTCCTATTTTTCAGACCATTTCATGCAGATCTCATTTTTGACACCTTTTGAAGCTTTTCTTATTTTTCAAAACTATTGAAGCTCTTCATATTTTTCACACGTTTTCAGGCTCTTCATGTTTTTCAACACTGCTTCATGCTCCTCCTATTTTTCAGACCGTTTCATGCTCCTCATATTTTTGACATCTTTTGAAGCTCTATATATTTTTCACACCTTTTCAGGCTCTTCATGTTTTTGAACAACACTTCATGCACCTTCTATTTTTCAGAGAGTTTCATTCTCCTCATGTATTTCACACCTTTTGAAGCTCTTCATATTTTTCACACGTTTTCAGGCTCTTCAAGATTTTCAACACCGCTTCATGCTCCTCCGATTTTTCAGACCGTTTCATACTCATCTAATTTTTGACACCTTTTGAAGCTCTTCATATTTTTCACACCTTTTCAGGCTCTTCATATTTTTCAACACAACTTCATGCATCTCCTATTTTTCGGACCATTTCATGCTCCTCATATTTTTCAAACCTTTTGAAACTCTTCATATTTTTCACACCTTTTCAGGCTCTTCATTTGTTTAAACACCGTTTCATGCTCCTTCTATTATTCAGACCGTTTCATGCTCCTCCTGTTTTTCAGACCCATTCATGCTCATCTCATTTTGACACCTTTTGAAGCTCTTCATATTTTCACACCTTTTGAAGCTCTTCATATTTTTCAAACCTTTTTCGGCTCTTCATGATTTTTAAAACCGCTTCATGCTCCTCCTATTTTTCACACTGTTTCATGCTCATCTCATTTTTGACACCCTTTGAAGCTCTTCATATTTTTCACACATTTTCAGCCTCTTCATGTTTTTCAACACCGCTTCTTGCTCCTGCTATTTTTCAGATCGTTTCATACTCCTCATATTTTTGACACTTTTTGAGGCTCTTCATATTTTTCACAAATTTTCAGGCTCTTCATGTTTTTGAACACCGCTTCATGCTCCTCCTATTTTTCAGACCGTTTCATGCTCCTCATGTATTTCACACCTTTTGACCTCTTCGTATTTCGCACACCTTTTCAGGCTCTTCATGTTTTTCACAACCACTTCATGCTCCTCCTATTTTTCAGATCGTTTCATGCACATCTCATTTTTTACACCTTTTGAAGCTCTTCATATATTTCACACCTTTTCAGGCTCTTCATGTTTTTGAACACCGTTTCATGCTCCTCGTATTTTTCAGACCGTTTCATGCTCCTCATATTTTTGACACCTTTTGAAGCTCTACATATTGCTCAAACCTTTTCAGGCTCTTCATGTTTTTCAACACCGCTTAATGCACCTCCTATTTTTCAGACCGTTTCATGCTCATCTCATTTTTGACACCTTTTGAAGCTCTTCATATTTCTCAAACCTTTTCAGGCTCTTCATGTTTTTCAACACAACTTCATGCATCTCCTATTTTTCAGACCGTTTCATGCTCCTCATGTTTTTCAAACCTTTTGAAGCTCTTCATATTTTTCACACCTTTTCAGATTTTTCATTTTTTTCAACACGACTTCATGCTCCTCCTATTTTTCAGACCGTTTCATGCTCATCTCATTTTGACACCTTTTGAAGCTCTTCATGTTTTTCACATCTTTTGAAGCTCTTCATATTTTTCACAACTTTTCAGGCTCTTTATGATTTTCAACAGCCCTTCATGCTCCTCCTATTTTTCGGATCGTTTCATGTTCCTCATATTTTTGACACCTTTTGAAGCTTTCATATTTTTCACACCTTTTCAGGCTCTTCATGTTTTGAACACCACTTCATGCTCCTCCTATTTTTCATAGAGTTTCATGCTCCTCATATTTTTGACACCTTTTGAAGCTCTTCATATATTTCACACCTTTCCAGGCTATTCATGTTTTCAACACCACTTCATGCTACTCCTATTTTTCAGACCGTTTCAGGCTCCTCATATTTTTGACACCTTGTGAAGCTTTTCATATTTTTCACACCTTTTCAGGTTCTTCATGTTTTTCAAGACGACATCATGCTGCTCGTATTTTTCAGACCGTTTAATGCTCCTCATATTTTTGACACCTTTTGAAACTCTTCATATATATCACACCTTTTCAGGCTCTTCATTTTTTGAACACCACTTCATGCTCCTCCTATTTTTCAGACCGTGTCATGCTCCTCATATTTTTCACACCTTTTAAAGCTCTTCATATTTTTCACATTTTTGAAGATCTTCATATTTTTCACACATTTTCAGGCTCTTCATGTTTTTCACCACCGCTTCATGCTCCTTCTATTTTTCAGACCTTTTCATACTCCTCATATTTTTCACACTTTTTGAAGCTCTTCATATTTTTCACATTTTTGAAGCTTTTCATATTTTTCACACCTTCTCAGGCTCTTCATGTTTTTCAAAAACGCTTCTTGCTCCTCCTATTTTTCAGAACCTTTCATGCTCATCTCATTTTTGACACTTTTTGAAGCTCTTGATATTTTTCACAGCTTTTGAACCTCTTCATATTTTTCACAACTTTTCAGGCTCTTCATCTTTTTGATCACCGTTTCATGCTCCTCCTATTTTTCAGAACTTTTCTTGCTCATCTAATTTTTGACACCTTTTGAAGCTCTTCATATTTTTCACAAGTTTTCAGGCTCTTCATTTTTTTGAACACCGTTTCATGCTCCTCCTATTTTTCAGAGTGTTTCATGCTCCTCATATTTTTGACATATTTTGAAGCTCTTCATATTTTTCACACCTTTTCAGGCTCTTCATGTTTTTCAACACCGCTTCATGCTCCTGCTGTTTTTCAGACCGTTTCATGTTCCTCATATTTTTCACACTTTTTGAAGCTCTTCAAATTTTTCACATTTTTGAAGCTCTTCATATTTTTCACACTTTTTCAGGCTCTTCATATTTTTCAACACTACTTCATGCTCCTCCTATTTTTCAGATCGTTTCATGCTCCTCATATTTTTGACACCTTTTGAAGCTCTTCATATATTTCACACCTTTTCAGGCACTTCTTGTTTTTAAACACCGCTTCATGGTCCTCCTTTTTTTTTGACACATTTTGAACCTCTTCATATTTTTCACACCTATTCAGGCTCTTAATGTATTTGAACACTGTTTCATTATCCTCCTTTTTTTTGACACATTTTGAAGCTCTTCATAATTTTCACACCTTTTCAGGCTCTCCATATTTTTCAACACCACTTCATGCTCCTCCTATTTTTCAGATCGTTTCATGCTCCACATGTATTTGACACCTTTTGTAGCTCTTCATTTTTTTCACACCTTTTCAGGCTCTTCATGTTTCTCAACATCACTTCATGCCTCTTCTATTTTTCACACCGTTTCATGCTCCTCATATTTTTGACACCTTTTGAAGCTCTTCATATTTTTCACACCTTTTCAGGCTCTTCATGTTTTTCAACACCGCTTCATGATCCTCCTATTTTTCGGACCGTTTCATGCTCCTCATATTTTTGACACCTTTTGAAGCTCTTCATATTTTTCACACCTTTTCAGGCTCTTCATGTTTTTCAACAACACTTCATGCTCCTCGTATTTTTCAGACGGTTTCATTCTCCTCATATTTTTGACACCTTTTGAAGCTCTGCATATATTTCACACCTTTTCAGGCTCTTCATGATTTTCAACACCACTTCATGCTCCTCCTATTTTTCAGACCGTTTCATGCTCATCTCATTTTTGACATCTTTTGAAGCTCTTCATATTTTTCACACCTTTTCAGTCTCTGCATGTTTTTGAACACCGTTTCATGCTCCTCATATATTTCACACCTTTTGAAGCTCTTCATATTTTGCACACCTTTTCAGGCTCTTCATGTTTTTGAACACCGCTTCATCCTCCTCCTATTTTTAAGAGGGTTTCATGCTCGTCATATTTTTGACATATTTTGAAGCTCTTCGTAATTTTCACACCTTTTCAGGCTCTTCATGTTTTTGAACACCGCTTCATGCTCATCCTATTTTTCAAACCGTTTCATGCTCCTCATATTTTTGACACCATTTGAAGCTCTTCATATTTTTCACACCTTTTCAGGCTCTTCAATTTTTCAACACCACTTCATGCTCCTCCTATTTTTCAGATCGTTTCATGCAGATCTCCTTTTTGACACCTTTTGAAGCTCTTCATATTTTTCAAACATTTTGAAGCTCTTCATATTTTTCACACGTTTTCAGGCTCTTCATGTTTTTGAACACCGCTTCATGCTCCTCCTATTTTTCATACCGTTTCATGCTCCTCATATTTTTGACACCTTTTGAAGCTCTATATATTTTTCACAACTTTTCAGGCTCGTCATGTTTTTCAACACCGCTTCATGCTCCTCCTATTTTTCAGAATGTTTCATGCTCCTCATATTTTTGACACCTTTTGAAGCTCTTCATATTTTTCACACATTTTCAGGCTCTTCATGTTTTTCAACACCGCTTCATGCTCCTCCTATTTTTCAGACCGTTTCATGCTCCTCATATTTTTGACACCTTTTGAAGCTTTTCATATTTCTCACTCATTTTCAGGCTCTTCATGTTTTTGAACATCACTTCATGCTCCTCCTATTTTTCAGACCGTTTCATGCTCCTCATGTATTTCACACCTTTTGAAGCTCTTCATATTTTTCACACCTTTTCAGGCTCTTCATGTTTTTGAACCCCGGTTCAGGCTCCTCCTATTTTTCAGACCGTTTCATGCTCCTCATATTTTTCACACATTTTGAAGCTCTTCATATATTTCACACCTTTTCAGGCTCTTCATGGTTTTGAACACCGCTTCATGCTCCTCCTATTTTTCAGACCGTTTCATGCTCCTCATATTTTTGACACCTTTTGAATCTCTTCATATTTTTCACACCTTTTCAGGCTCTTCATGTTTTTCAACACCGCTTCATGGTCCTCCTATGTTTCAGAACGTTTCATGCTCCTCATGTATTTCACACCTTTTGAAACTCTTCATATTTTTTACACCTTTTCAAGCTCTTCATGTTT
The DNA here is from genome assembly GCF_033118175.1 of Dama dama. NCBI lineage: Eukaryota > Metazoa > Chordata > Mammalia > Artiodactyla > Cervidae > Dama > Dama dama. Next base: position 3,610,109 of record NW_026870893.1, on the reverse strand, counting down.
TTGAACACCGTTTCATGCTCCTCCTATTTTTCAGACCTTTTCATGCTCCTCATATATTTGACAAATTTTGAAGCTCTTCATATTTTGCACACCTTTTCATTCTCTTAATATTTTTCAACACCACTTCATGCTCCTCCAATTTTTCAGTCCGTTTCATGCACATCTCATTTTTGACACCTTTTGAAACTATTCATATTTTTCACACCTTTTCAGGCTCTTCCGGTTTTTCAACACCGCTTCATGATCCTCCTATTTTTCAGACCGTTTCATGCTCCTCATATTTTTACACCTTTTGAAGCTCTTTATATATTTCACACCTTTTCAGGCTCTTCATGGTTTTCAACACAACTTCATGCTCCTCGTATTTTTCAGACCGTTACATGCTCCTCATATTTTTGACACCTTTTGAAGCTCTGCATATATTTCACACATTTTCAGGCTCTTCATGATTTTCAACACCACTTCATGCTCCTCCTATTTTTCAGACCGTTTCATGCTCATCTCATTTTTGACATATTTTGAAGCTCTTCATATTTTTCACACTTTTTGAAGCTCTTCATAATTTTCATATTTTTGAAGCTCTTCATATTTTTCACACTTTTTCAGGCTCTTCATGTTTTTCAACAACTCTTCAGGCTCCTCCTATTTTTCAGACCCTTTATGCTAATCTAATTTTTGGCACTTTTTGAAGCTCTTCATACTTTTCACACCTTTTAAGTCTCTGCATGTTTTTGAACACCTTTTCATGCTCCTCATGTATTTCACTCCTTTTGAAGCTCTGCATATTTTGCACACATTTTCAGGCTCTTCATGTTTTTGAACACCGCTTCATCCTCCTCCTATTTTTAAGAGGGTTTTATGCTCGTCATATTTTTGACACATTTTGAAGCTCTTCATATTTTTCACACCTTTTCAGGCTCTTCATGTTTTTTAACACCGCTTCATCCTCCTCCTATTTTTAAGAGGGTTTCATGCTCGTCATATTTTTGACACATTTTGAAGCTCTTCATATTTTTCACACCTTCTCAGGCTCTTCATATTTTTGAACACCACTTCATGCTCCTCCTATTTTTCAGACCGTTTCATTCTCCTCACATTTTTGTCACCTTTTGAAGCTTTCATATTTTTCACACCTTTTCAAGCTCTTCATGTTTTTCAACACCACTTCATGCTCCTCCATTTTTGCAGACCGTTTCATGCTACTCATATATTTGACACCTTTTGAAGCTCTTCATATTTCTCACACATTTTCAGGCTCTTCATGTTTTTCAACACCGCTTCATATACCTCCGATTTTTCAGACCGTTTCATGCTCCTCATATTTTTCACACCTTTTGAAGCTCTTCATATATTTCACACCTTTTCAGCCTCTTCATGTTTTTGAACACCGCTTCATGCTCCTCCTATTTTTCAGACCGTTTCATGCTCCTCATATTTTTGACACCTTTTGAAGCTCTTCATATTTTTCACACCTTTTCAGGCTCTTCATGTTTTTCAACACCGCTTCATGGTCCTCCTATGTTTCAGAACGTTTCATGCTCCTCATGTATTTCACACCTTTTGAAACTCTTCATATTTTTTACACCTTTTCAAGCTCTTCATGTTTTTGAACACCGTTTCATGCTCCTCCTATTTTTCAGACCTTTTCATGCTCCTCATATATTTGACAAATTTTGAAGCTCTTCATATTTTGCACACCTTTTCATTTTCTTAATATTTTTCAACACCACTTCATGCTCCTCCAATTTTTCAGTCCGATTCATGCACATCTCATTTTTGACACCTTTTGAAGCTATTCTTATTTTTCACACCTTTTCAGGCTCTTCCGGTTTTTCAACACCGCTTCATGATCCTCCTATTTTTCAGACCGTTTCATGCTCCTCATATTTTTACACCTTTTGAAGCTCTTCATATGTTTCACACCTTTTCAGGCTCTTCATGGTTTTCAACACAACTTCATGCTCCTCGTATTTTTCAGACCGTTACATGCTCCTCATATTTTTAACACCTTTTGAAGCTCTGCATATATTTCACACATTTTCAGGCTCTTCATGATTTTCAACACCACTTCATGCTCCTCCTATTTTTCAGACCGTTTCATGCTCATCTCATTTTTGACATCTTTTGAAGCTCTTCATATTTTTCACACCTTTTGAAGCTCTTCATAATTTTCATATTTTTGAAGCTCTTCATATTTTTCACACTTTTTCAGGCTCTTCATGTTTTTCAACAACTCTTCAGGCTCCTCCTATTTTTCAGACCCTTTCATGCTAATCGAATTTTTGGCACTTTTTGAAGCTCTTCATACTTTTCACACCTTTTAAGTCTCTGCATGTTTTTGAACACCTTTTCATGCTCCTCATGTATTTCACTCCTTTTGAAGCTCTTCATATTTTGCACAAATTTTCAGGTTCTTCTTGTTTTTGAACACAGCTTCATCCTCCTCCTATTTTATGAGGGTTTCATGCTCGTCATATTTTTGACACATTTTGAAGCTCTTCATATTTTTCACATCTTTTCAGGATCTTCATGTTTTTGAACACCGTTTCATGCTCCTCCTATTTTTGAGACTGTTTCATGTTCCTCATATTTTCGACACCTTTTGAAGCTTTCATATTTTTCACACCTTTTCAAGCTCTTCATGTTTTTCAACACCACTTCATGCTCCTCCTTTTTTGCAGAGCGTTTCATGCTACTCATATTTTGAACACCTTTTGAAGCTCTTCATATTTCTCACACCTTTTCAGGCTCTTCATGTTTTTCAACACCGCTTCATGCAACTCCGATTTTTCAGACCGTTTCATGCTCCTCATATTTTTGACACCTTTTGAAGCTCTTCATATTTCTCAAACCTTTTCAGGCTCTTCATGTTTTTCAACAGCGCTTCATGCTCCTCCTATTTTTCAGACCGTTTCATGCTTATCTCATTTTTGACACCTTTTGAAGCTTTTCATATTTTTCACATATTTTCAGGCTCTTCATGTTTTTGATCACCGCTTCATGCTAATCCTATTTTTCAAACCATATCATGCTCCTCATGTTTTTCACGCCTTTTGAAGCTCTTCATATTTTTCACACCTTTTCAGGCTCTTCATGTTTTTGAACACCACTTCATGCTCCTTCTATTTTTCAGAGAGTTTCATGCTCCTCATGTATTTCACACCTTCTGAAGCTCTTCATATTTTTCACACCTTTTCAGGCTCTTCATGTTTTTCCACACCACTTCATGCTTCTCTTATTTTTCAGCCCGTTTCATCCTCCTCATGTATTTCACACCTTTAGAAGCTCTTCATATTTTTCACACCTTTTCAGGCTCTTCATGTTTTTGAACACCGTTTCATGCTCCTCCTATTTTTCAGGCCGTTTCATGCTCCTCATATTTTTGACACCTTTTGAAGCTCTTCATATTTTTCACACCTTTTCAGGCTCTTCATGTTTTTCAACACCGCTTCATGCTCCTCCTATTTTTCGGACCGTTTCATGCTCCTCATATTTTTGACACCTTTTGAAGCTCTTCGTATAATTCACACCTTTTCAGGCTCTTCATTTTTTTCAACACCACTTCATGCTCTTCCTATTTTTCAGCCCATTTCATGCAGATCTCATTTTTGACACCTTTTGAAGCTCTTCTTATTTTTCAAAACTATTGAAGCTCTTCATATTTTTCACACGTTTTCAGGCTCTTCATGTTTTTCAACACCACTTCATGCTCCTCCTATTTTTCAGACCGTTTCATGCTCCTCATATTTTTGACATCTTTTGAAGCTCTATATATTTTTCACACCTTTTCAGGCTCTTCATGTTTTTGAACACCGCTTCATGCTCCTCCTAATTTTCAGAATGTTTCATGCTCCTCATATTTTTGACATCTTTTGAAGCTCTTCATATTTTTCACACATTTTCAGGCTCTTTATGTTTTTGAACAACGCTTCATGCTAATCCTATTTTTCAAACCATATCATGCTCCTCATATTTTTGACACCTTTTGAAGCTCTTCATATTTTTAACACATTTTCAGGCTCTTCATGTTTTTCAACACCTCTTCATGCTCCTCCTATTTTTCAGACCGTTTCATGCTCCTCATATTTTTGACACCTTTTGAAGCTTTTCATATTTCTCACTCATTTTCAGGCTCTTCATGTTTTTGAACATCACTTCATGCTCCTCCTATTTTTCAGACCGTTTCATGCTCCTCATGTATTTCACACCTTTTGAAGCTCTTCATATTTTTCACACCTTTTCAGGCTCTTCATGTTTTTGAACCCCGGTTCAGGCTCCTCCTATTTTTCAGACCGTTTCATGCTCCTCATATTTTTGACACCTTTTGAAGCTCTTCATATTTTGCACACCTTTTCAGGCTCTTCATGTTTTTCAACACCGCTTCATGGTCGTCCTATGTTTCAGAACGTTTCATGCTCCTCATGTATTTCACACCTTTTGAAACTCTTCATATTTTTTACACCTTTTCAAGCTCTTCATGTTTTTGAACACCGTTTCATGCTCCTCCTATTTTTCAGACCTTTTCATGCTCCTCATATATTTGACAAATTTTGAAGCTCTTCATATTTTGCACACCTTTTCATTCTCTTAATATTTTTCAACACCACTTCATGCTCCTCCAATTTTTCAGTCCGATTCATGCACATCTCATTTTTGACACCTTTTGAAGCTATTCATATTTTTCACACCTTTTCAGGCTCTTCCGGTTTTTCAACACCGCTTCATGATCCTCCTATTTTTCAGACCGTTTCATGCTCCTCATATTTTTACACCTTTTGAAGCTCTTCATATGTTTCACACCTTTTCAGGCTCTTCATGGTTTTCAACACAACTTCATGCTCCTCGTATTTTTCAGACCGTTACATGCTCCTCATATTTTTAACACCTTTTGAAGCTCTGCATATATTTCACACATTTTCAGGCTCTTCATGATTTTCAACACCACTTCATGCTCCTCCTATTTTTCAGACCGTTTCATGCTCATCTCATTTTTGACATCTTCCGAAGCTCTTCATATTTTTCACACCTTTTGAAGCTCTTCATAATTTTCATATTTTTGAAGCTCTTCATATTTTTCACACTTTTTCAGGCTCTTCATGTTTTTCAACAACTCTTCAGGCTCCTCCTATTTTTCAGACCCTTTCATGCTAATCGAATTTTTGGCACTTTTTGAAGCTCTTCATACTTTTCACACCTTTTAAGTCTCTGCATGTTTTTGAACACCTTTTCATGCTCCTCATGTATTTCACTTCTTTTGAAGCTCTTCATATTTTGCACAAATTTTCAGGTTCTTCTTGTTTTTGAACACAGCTTCATCCTCCTCCTATTTTTAAGAGGGTTTCATGCTCGTCATATTTTTGACACATTTTGAAGCTCTTCAAATTTTTCACACCTTTTCAGGCTCTTCATGTTTTTGAACACCGTTTCATGCTCCTCCTATTTTTGAGACCGTTTCATGCTCCTCATATTTTCGACACCTTTTGAAGCTTTCATATTTTTCACACCTTTTCAAGCTCTTCATGTTTTTCAACACCACTTCATGCTCCTCCTTTTTTGCAGACCGTTTCATGCTACTCATATTTTGAACACCTTTTGAAGCTCTTCATATTTCTCACACCTTTTCAGGCTCTTCATGTTTTTCAACACCGCTTCGTGCACCTCCGATTTTTCAGACCGTTTCATGCTTCTCATATTTTTGACACCTTTTGAAGCTCTTCATATTTCTCAAATCTTTTCAGGCTCTTCATGTTTTTCAACACCACTTCATGCTCCTCCTATTTTTCAGACCGTTTCATGCTCATCTCATTTTTGACACCTTTTGAAGCTCTTCATACTTTTCGCACCTTTTAAGTCTCTGCATGTTTTTGAACACCTTTTCATGCTCCTCATGTATTTCACTCCTTTTGAAGCTCTTCATATTTTGCACACATTTTCAGGCTCTTCATGTTTTTGAACACCGCTTCATCCTCCTCCTATTTTTCAGGCCGTTTCATGCTCCTCATATTTTTGACACCTTTTGAAGCTCTTCATATTTTTCACACCTTTTCAGGCTCTTCATGTTTTTCAACACCGCTTCATGCTCCTCCTATTTTTCGGACCGTTTCATGCTCCTCATATTTTTGACACCTTTTGCAGCTCTTCGTATAATTCACACCTTTTCAGGCTCTTCATTTTTTTCAACACCACTTTATGCTCCTCCTATTTTTCAGACCATTTCATGCAGATCTCATTTTTGACACCTTTTGAAGCTTTTCTTATTTTTCAAAACTATTGAAGCTCTTCATATTTTTCACACGTTTTCAGGCTCTTCATGTTTTTCAACACTGCTTCATGCTCCTCCTATTTTTCAGACCGTTTCATGCTCCTCATATTTTTGACATCTTTTGAAGCTCTATATATTTTTCACACCTTTTCAGGCTCTTCATGTTTTTGAACACCGCTTCATGCTCCTCCTATTTTTCAGAATGTTTCATGCTCCTCATATTTTTTAAATCTTTTGAAGCTCTTCATATTTTTCACACATTTTCAGGCTCTTTATGTTTTTGAACACCAATTCATGGTCCTCCTAATTTTCAGAAGTTTTCATGCTCCTCATATAATTCACACCTTTTGAAGCTCTTCATATTTTTCACACCTTTTCAGGCTCTTCATGTTTTTCAACACCGTTTCATGCTCCTCCTATATTTCAGACCGTTTCATGCTCCTCATAATTTTGACACTTTTTGAAGCTCTTCATATTTTTCACAACTTTTGAAGCTGTTCATATATTTCACACCTTTTCAGGCTCTTGATGTTTTTCAACACCACTTCATGCTCCTCCTATTTTTCACACCCTTTCATGCTAATCTAATTTTTGACACCTTTTGAAGCTCTTCATATTTTTCACACCTTTTGAAGGTCTTCATATTTTTCACACCTTTTCAGGCTGTTCATGTTTTTGAACACCGCTTATGCTCGTCCTATTTTTCAGACCGTTTCAGGCTCCTCATATTTTTGACACCTTTTGAAGCTCTTCATATTTTTCACACCTTTTCAGGCTCTTCATGTTTTTCAACACCGCTTCATGATCCTCCTATTTTTCGGACCGTTTCATGCTCCTCATATTTTTGACACCTTTTGAAGCTCTTCATATTTTTCACACCTTTTCAGGCTCTTCATGTTTTTCAACAACACTTCATGCTCCTCGTATTTTTCAGACGGTTTCATTCTCCTCATATATTTGACACCTTTTAAAGCTCTGCATATATTTCACACCTTTTCAGGCTCTTCATGATTTTCAACACCACTTCATGCTCCTCCTATTTTTCAGACCGTTTAATGCTCATCTCATTTTTGACATATTTTGAAGCTCTTCATATTTTTCACACCTTTTCAGGCTCTTCATGTTTTTCAACACCGCTTCATGGTCCTCCTATGTTTCAGAACGTTTCATGCTCCTCATGTATTTCACACCTTTTGAAACTCTTCATATTTTTTACACCTTTTCAAGCTCTTCATGTTTTTGAACACCGTTTCATGCTCCTCCTATTTTTCAGACCTTTTCATGCTCCTCATATATTTGACAAATTTTGAATCTCTTCATATTTTGCACACCTTTTCATTCTCTTAATATTTTTCAACACCACTTCATGCTCCTCCAATTTTTCAGTCCGTTTCATGCACATCTCATTTTTGACACCTTTTGAAACTATTCATATTTTTCACACCTTTTCAGGCTCTTCCGGTTTTTCAACACCGCTTCATGATCCTCCTATTTTTCAGACCGTTTCATGCTCCTCATATTTTTACACCTTTTGAGCTCTTCATATATTTCACACCTTTTCAGGCTCTTCATGGTTTTCAACACAACTTCATGCTCCTCGTATTTTTCAGACCGTTACATGCTCCTCATATTTTTGACACCTTTTGAAGCTCTGCATATATTTCACACATTTTCAGGCTCTTTATGATTTTCAACACCACTTCATGCTCCTCCTATTTTTCAGACCGTTTCATGCTCATCTCATTTTTGACATATTTTGAAGCTCTTCATATTTTTCACACTTTTTGAAGCTCTTCATAATTTTCATATTTTTGAAGCTCTTCATATTTTTCACACTTTTTCAGGCTCTTCATGTTTTTCAACAACTCTTCAGGCTCCTCCTATTTTTCAGACCCTTTATGCTAATCTAATTTTTGGCACTTTTTGAAGCTCTTCATACTTTTCACACCTTTTAAGTCTCTGCATGTTTTTGAACACCTTTTCATGCTCCTCATGTATTTCACTCCTTTTGAAGTTCTGCATATTTTGCACACATTTTCAGGCTCTTCATGTTTTTGAATACCGCTTCATCCTCCTCCTATTTTTAAGAGGGTTTTATGCTCGTCATATTTTTGACACATTTTGAAGCTCTTCATATTTTTCACACCTTTTCAGGCTCTTCATGTTTTTTAACACCGCTTCATCCTCCTCCTATTTTTAAGAGGGTTTCATGCTCGTCATATTTTTGACACATTTTGAAGCTCTTCATATTTTTCACACCTTTTCAGGCTCTTCATGTTTTTGAACACCACTTCATGCTCCTCCTATTTTTCAGACCATTTCATGCTCCTCACATTTTTGTCACCTTTTGAAGCTTTCATATTTTTCACACCTTTTCAAGCTCTTCATGTTTTTCAACACCACTTCATGCTCCTCCTTTTTTGCAGACCGTTTCATGCTACTCATATATTTGACACCTTTTGAAGCTCTTCATATTTCTCACACATTTTCAGGCTCTTCATGTTTTTCAACACCGCTTCATATACCTCCGATTTTTCAGACCGTTTCATGCTCCTCATATTTTTGACACCTTTTGAAGCTCTTCATATTTCTCAAACCTTTTCAGGCTCTTCTTGATTTTCAACACCGCTTAATGCACCTCCTATTTTTCAGACCGTTTCATGCTCATCTCATTTTTGACACCTTTTGAAGCTTTTCATATTTTTCACATATTTTCAGGCTCTTCATGTTTTTGAACACCGCTTCATGCTAATCCTATTTTTCAAACCATATCATGCTCCTCATATTTTTGACACCTTTTGAAGCTCTTCATATTTTTCACACCTTTTCAGGCTCTTCATGTTTTTCAACAACAATTCATGCTCCTCGTATTTTTCAGACGGTTTCATTCTCCTCATATTTTTGACACCTTTTGAAGCTTTTCATATTTCTCACTCATTTTCAGGCTCTTCATGTTTTTGAACATCACTTCATGCTCCTCCTATTTTTCAGACCGTTTCATGCTCCTCATGTATTTCACACCTCTTGAAGCTCTTCATATTTTTCACACCTTTTCAGGCTCTTCATGTTTTTGAACCCCGGTTCAGGCTCCTCCTATTTTTCAGACCGTTTCATGCTCCTCATATTTTTCACACCTTTTGAAGCTCTTCATATATTTCACACCTTTTCAGCCTCTTCATGTTTTTGAACACCGCTTCATGCTCCTCCTATTTTTCAGACCGTTTCATGCTCCTCATATTTTTGACACCTTTTGAAGCTCTTCATATTTTTCACACCTTTTCAGGCTCTTCATGTTTTTCAACACCGCTTCATGGTCCTCCTATGTTTCAGAACGTTTCATGCTCCTCATGTATTTCACACCTTTTGAAACTCTTCATATTTTTTACACCTTTTCAAGCTCTTCATGTTTTTGAACACCGTTTCATGCTCCTCCTATTTTTCAGACCTTTTCATGCTCCTCATATATTTGACAAATTTTGAAGCTCTTCATATTTTGCACACCTTTTCATTCTCTTAATATTTTTCAACACCACTTCATGCTCCTCCAATTTTTCAGTCCGATTCATGCACATCTCATTTTTGACACCTTTTGAAGCTATTCATATTTTTCACACCTTTTCAGGCTCTTCCGGTTTTTCAACACCGCTTCATGATCCTCCTATTTTTCAGACCGTTTCATGCTCCTCATATTTTTACACCTTTTGAAGCTCTTCATATGTTTCACACCTTTTCAGGCTCTTCATGGTTTTCAACACAACTTCATGCTCCTCGTATTTTTCAGACCGTTACATGCTCCTCATATTTTTAACACCTTTTGAAGCTCTGCATATATTTCACACATTTTCAGGCTCTTCATGATTTTCAACAACACTTCATGCTCCTCCTATTTTTCAGACCGTTTCATGCTCATCTCATTTTTGACATCTTTTGAAGCTCTTCATATTTTTCACACCTTTTGAAGCTCTTCATAATTTTCATATTTTTGAAGCTCTTCATATTTTTCACACTTTTTCAGGCTCTTCATGTTTTTCAACAACTCTTCAGGCTCCTCCTATTTTTCAGACCCTTTCATGCTAATCGAATTTTTGGCACTTTTTGAAGCTCTTCATACTTTTCACACCTTTTAAGTCTCTGCATGTTTTTGAACACCTTTTCATGCTCCTCATGTATTTCACTCCTTTTGAAGCTCTTCATATTTTGCACAAATTTTCAGGTTCTTCTTGTTTTTGAACACAGCTTCATCCTCCTCCTATTTTTAAGAGGGTTTCATGCTCGTCATATTTTTGACACATTTTGAAGCTCTTCATATTTTTCACACCTTTTCAGGATCTTCATGTTTTTGAACACCGTTTCATGCTCCTCCTATTTTTGAGACCGTTTCATGTTCCTCATATTTTCGACACCTTTTGAAGCTTTCATATTTTTCACACCTTTTCAAGCTCTTCATGTTTTTCAACACCACTTCATGCTCCTCCTTTTTTGCAGAGCGTTTCATGCTACTCATATTTTGAAAAACTTTTGAAGCTCTTCATATTTCTCACACCTTTTCAGGCTCTTCATGTTTTTCAACACCGCTTCATGCAACTCCGATTTTTCAGACCGTTACATGCTCCTCATATTTTTGACACCTTTTGAAGCTCTTCATATTTCTCAAACCTTTTCAGGCTCTTCATGTTTTTCAACAGCGCTTCATGCTCCTCCTATTTTTCAGACCGTTTCATGCTCATCTCATTTTTGACACCTTTTGAAGCTTTTCATATTTTTCACATATTTTCAGGCTCTTCATGTTTTTGATCACCGCTTCATGCTAATCCTATTTTTCAAACCATATCATGCTCCTCATGTTTTTCACACCTTTTGAAGCTTTTCATATTTTTCACACCTTTTCAGGCTCTTCATGTTTTTGAACACCACTTCATGCTCCTTCTATTTTTCAGAGAGTTTCATGCTCCTCATGTATTTCACACCTTTTGAAGCTCTTCATATTTTTCACACCTTTTCAGGCTCTTCATGTTTTTCCACACCACTTCATGCTTCTCTTATTTTTCAGCCCGTTTCATCCTCCTCATGTATTTCACACCTTTAGAAGCTCTTCATATTTTTCACACCTTTTCAGGCTCTTCATGTTTTTGAACACCGTTTCATGCTCCTCCTATTTTTCAGGCCGTTTCATGCTCCTCATATTTTTGACACCTTTTGAAGCTCTTCATATTTTTCACACCTTTTCAGGCTCTTCATGTTTTTCAACACCGCTTCATGCTCCTCCTATTTTTCGGACCGTTTCATGCTCCTCATATTTTTGACACCTTTTGAAGCTCTTCGTATAATTCACACCTTTTCAGGCTCTTCATTTTTTTCAACACCACTTCATGCTCCTCCTATTTTTCAGACCATTTCATGCAGATCTCATTTTTGACACCTTTTGAAGCTCTTCTTATTTTTCAAAACTATTGAAGCTCTTCATATTTTTCACACGTTTTCAGGCTCTTCATGTTTTTCAACACTGCTTCATGCTCCTCCTATTTTTCAGACCGTTTCATGCTCCTCATATTTTTCACATCTTTTGAAGCTCTATATATTTTTCACACCTTTTCAGGCTCTTCATGTTTTTGAACACCGCTTCATGCTCCGCCTAATTTTCAGAATGTTTCATGCTCCTCATATTTTTGACATCTTTTGAAGCTCTTCATATTTTTCACACATTTTCAGGCACTTTATGTTTTTGAACACCGCTTCATGCTAATCCTATTTTTCAAACCATATCATGCTCCTCATATTTTTGACACCTTTTGAAGCTCTTCATATTTTTAACACATTTTCAGGCTCTTCATGTTTTTCAACACCGCTTCATGCTCCTCCTATTTTTCAGACCGTTTCATGCTCCTCATATTTTTGACACCTTTTGAAGCTTTTCATATTTCTCACTCATTTTCAGGCTCTTCATGTTTTTGAACATCACTTCATGCTCCTCCTATTTTTCAAACCGTTTCATGCTCCTCATGTATTTCACACCTTTTGAAGCTCTTCATATTTTTCACACCTTTTCAGGCTCTTCATCTTTTTGAACCCCGGTTCAGGCTCCTCCTATTTTTCAGACCGTTTCATGCTCCTCATACTTTTCACACCTTTTGAAGCTCTTCATATATTTCACACCTTTTCAGCCTCTTCATGTTTTTGAACACCGCTTCATGCTCCTCCTATTTTTCAGACCGTTTCATGCTCCTCATATTTTTGACACCTTTTGAAGCTCTTCATATTTTTCACACCTTTTCAGGCTCTTCATGTTTTTCAACACCGCTTCATGGTCGTCCTATGTTTCAGAACGTTTCATGCTCCTCATGTATTTCACACCTTTTGAAACTCTTCATATTTTTTACACCTTTTCAAGCTCTACATGTTTTTGAACACCGTTTCATGCTCCTCCTATTTTTCAGACCTTTTCATGCTCCTCATATATTTGACAAATTTTGAAGCTCTTCATATTTTGCACACCTTTTCATTCTCTTAATATTTTTCAACACCACTTCATGCTCCTCCAATTTTTCAGTCCGATTCATGCACATCTCATTTTTGACACCTTTTGAAGCTATTCATATTTTTCACACCTTTTCAGGCTCTTCCGGTTTTTCAACACCGCTTCATGATCCTCCTATTTTTCAGACCGTTTCATGCTCCTCATATTTTTACACCTTTTGAAGCTCTTCATATGTTTCACACCTTTTCAGGCTCTTCATGGTTTTCAACACAACTTCATGCTCCTCGTATTTTTCAGACCGTTACATGCTCCTCATATTTTTAACACCTTTTGAAGCTCTGCATATATTTCACACATTTTCAGGCTCTTCATGATTTTCAACACCACTTCATGCTCCTCCTATTTTTCAGACCGTTTCATGCTCATCTCATTTTTGACATCTTTTGAAGCTCTTCATATTTTTCACACCTTTTGAAGCTCTTCATAATTTTCATATTTTTGAAGCTCTTCATATTTTTCACACTTTTTCAGGCTCTTCATGTTTTTCAACAACTCTTCAGGCTCCTCCTATTTTTCAGACCCTTTCATGCTAATCGAATTTTTGGCACTTTTTGAAGCTCTTCATACTTTTCACACCTTTTAAGTCTCTGCATGTTTTTGAACACCTTTTCATGCTCCTCATGTATTTCACTTCTTTTGAAGCTTTTCATATTTTGCACAAATTTTCAGGTTCTTCTTGTTTTTGAACACAGCTTCATCCTCCTCCTATTTTTAAGAGGGTTTCATGCTCGTCATATTTTTGACACATTTTGAAGCTCTTCATATTTTTCACACCTTTTCAGGCTCTTCATGTTTTTGAACACCGTTTCATGCTCCTCCTATTTTTGAGACCGTTTCATGCTCCTCATATTTTCGACACCTTTTGAAGCTTTCATATTTTTCACACCTTTTCAAGCTCTTCATGTTTTTCAACACCACTTCATGCTCCTCCTTTTTTGCAGACCGTTTCATGCTACTCATATTTTGAACACCTTTTGAAGCTCTTCATATTTCTCACACCTTTTCAGGCTCTTCATGTTTTTCAACACCGCTTCGTGCACCTCCGATTTTTCAGACCGTTTCATGCTCCTCATATTTTTGACACCTTTTGAAGCTCTTCATATTTCTCAAATCTTTTCAGGCTCTTCATGTTTTTCAACACCACTTCATGCTCCTCCTATTTTTCAGACCGTTTCATGCTCATCTCATTTTTGACACCTTTTGAAGCTCTTCATACTTTTCGCACCTTTTAAGTCTCTGCATGTTTTTGAACACCTTTTCATGCTCCTCATGTATTTCACTCCTTTTGAAGCTCTTCATATTTTGCACACATTTTCAGGCTCTTCATGTTTTTGAACACCGCTTCATCCTCCTCCTATTTTTCAGGCCGTTTCATGCTCCTCATATTTTTGACACCTTTTGAAGCTCTTCATATTTTTCACACCTTTTCAGGCTCTTCATTTTTTTCAACACCACTTCATGCTCCTCCTATTTTTCAGACCATTTCATGCAGATCTCATTTTTGACACCTTTTGAAGCTTTTCTAATTTTTCAAAACTATTGAAGCTCTTCATATTTTTCACACGTTTTCAGGCTCTTCATGTTTTTCAACACTGCTTCATGCTCCTCCTATTTTTCAGACCGTTTCATGCTGATCTCCTTTTTGACACCTTTTGAAGCTCTTCATTTTTTTCAAACCTTTTGAAGCTCTTCATATTTTTCACACGTTTTCAGGCTCTTCATGTTTTTCAACACCGCTTCATGCTCCTCCTATTTTTCAGACCGTTTCATGCTCCTCATATTTTTGACACCTTTTGAACTCTTATATTTTTCACACCTTTTCAGGCTCTTCATGTTTTTAAACACCGCTTCATGCTCCTCCTATTTTTCAGACCGTTTCATGCTCCTCATATTTTTGACACCTTTTGAAGCTCTTCATATTTTTAACACATTTTCAGGCTCTTCATGTTTTTCAACACCGCTTCATGCTCCTCCTATTTTTCAGACCGTTTCATGCTCCTCATATTTTTGACACCTTTTGAAGCTTTTCATATTTCTCACTCATTTTCAGGCTCTTCATGTTTTTGAACATCACTTCATGCTCCTCCTATTTTTCAGACCTTTTCATGCTCCTCATGTATTTCACACCTTTTGAAGCTCTTCATATTTTTCACACCTTTTCAGGCTCTTCATGTTTTTGAACCCCGGTTCAGGCTCCTCCTATTTTTCAGACCGTTTCATGCTCCTCATATTTTTCACACCTTTTGAAGCTCTTCATATATTTCACACCTTTTCAGCCTCTTCACGTTTTTGAACACCGCTTCATGCTCCTCCTATTTTTCAGATCGTTTCATGCTCCTCATATTTTTGACACCTTTTGAAGCTCTTCATACTTTTCACACCTTTTCAGGTCTTCATGTTTTTCAACACCGCTTCATGGTCCTCCTATTTTGCAGACCGTTTCATGCTCCCATATTTTTGACACCTTTTGAAGCTCTTCATATTTTCCACACCTTTTCAAGCTCTTCATGTTTTTGAACACCGTTTCATGCTCCTCCTATTTTTCAGACCTTTTCATGCTCCTCATATATTTGACAAATTTTGAAGCTCTTCATATTTTGCACACCTTTTCAGGCTCTTCATATTTTTCAACACCGCTTCATGCTCCTCCTATTTTTCAGACCGTTTCATGCTCCTCATCTTTTTGACACGTTTTGAAACTCTTCATATTTATCACACCTTTTCAGGCTCTTCATGTTTTTCAACACAACTTCATGCTCCTCCTATTTTTCAGACCGTTTCATGCTCCTCATATTTTTGACACCTTTTTAAGCTTTTCATATTTATCACACCTTTTCAGGCTCTTCCGGTTTTTCAACACCGCTTCATGATCCTCCTATTTTTCAGACCGTTTCATGCTCCTCATATTTTTACACCTTTTGAAGCTCTTCATATATTTCACACCTTTTCAGTCTCTTCATGGTTTTCAACACAACTTCATGCTCCTCGTATTTTTCAGACCGTTACATGCTCCTCATATATTTGACACCTTTTGAAGCTCTACATATATTTCACACATTTTCAGGCTCTTCATGATTTTCAACACCACTTCATGCTCCTCCTATTTTTCAGACCGTTTCATGCTCATCTCATTTTTGACATATTTTGAAGCTCTTCATATTTTTCACACCTTTTGAAGCTCTTCATAATTTTCATATTTTTGAAGCTCTTCATATTTTTCACACTTTTTCAGGCTCTTCATGTTTTTCAACAACTCTTCAGGCTACTGCTATTTTTCAGACCCTTTCATGCTAATCGAATTTTTGGCACTTTTTGAAGCTCTTCATACTTTTCACACCTTTTAAGTCTCTGCATGTTTTTGAACACCTTTTCATTCTCCTCATGTATTTCACTCCTTTTGAAGCTCTTCATATTTTGCACAAATTTTCAGGTTCTTCTTGTTTTTGAACACAGCTTCATCCTCCTCCTATTTTTAAGAGGGTTTCATGCTCGTCATATTTTTGACACATTTTGAAGCTCTTCATATTTTTCACACCTTTTCAGGCTCTTCATGTTTTTGAACACCGTTTCATGCTCCTCCTATTTTTGAGACAGTTTCATGCTCCTCATATTTTCGACACCTTTTGAAGCTCTTCATATTTTTAACACCTTTTCAAGCTCTTCATGTTTTTCAACACCACTTCATGCTCCTCCTTTTTTGCAGACCGTTTCATGGTACTCATATTTTTGACACCTTTTGAAGCTCTTCATATTTCTCACACCTTTTCAGGCTCTTCATGTTTTTCAACACCGCTTCATGCACCTCCGATTTTTCAGACCGTTTCATGCTACTCATATTTTTGACACCTTTTGAAGCTCTTCATATTTCTCAAACCTTTTCAGGTTCTTCATGTTTTTCAACACCGCTTAATGCACCTCCTATTTTTCAGACCGTTTCATGCTCACCTCATTTTTGACACCTTTTGAAGCTCTTCATATTTCTCAAACCTTTTCAGGCTCTTCATGTTTTTCAACACAACTTTATGCATCTCCTATTTTTCGGACCGTTTCATGCTCCTCATGTTTTTCAAACCTTTTGAAGCTCTTCATATTTTTCACACGTTTTCAGGCTCTTGATTTGTTTGAACACCGTTTCATGCTCTTCCTATTTTTCAGACCGTTTCATGCTCCTCATATTTTTGACACCTTTAGAAACTTTTCATTTTTTTCACACTTTTTCAGGCTCTTCATGTTTTTCAACACCGCTTCAGCTCCTCCTATTTTTCAGAGAGTTTCATGCTCCTCATAAATTTGACACATTTTAAAGCTCTTCATATTTCTCACACCTTTTCAGGCTCTTCATGTTTTTCAACAACGCTTCATGCTCCTCCGATTTTTCAGAGTGTTTCATGCTCCTCATATTTTTGACACCTTTTGAAGCTCTTCATATTTTTTACAACTTTTCAGGCTCTTCATGTTTTTCAACACCGCTTCATGCACCTCCTATTTTTCAGAACGTTTCATGCTCATCTCATTTTTGACACCTTTTGAAGCTCTTCATATTTTTCACACATTTTCAGGCTTTTCATGTTTTCAACACCACTTCATGCTCCTCCGATTTTTCAGACCGTTTCATACTCATCTAATTTTTGACACCTTTTGAAGCTCTTCATATTTTTCACACCTTTTCAGGCTCTTCATATTTTTCAACACAACTTCATGCATCTCCTATTTTTCGGACCATTTCATGCTCCTCATATTTTTCAAACCTTTTGAAACTCTTCATATTTTTCACACCTTTTCAGGCTCTTCATTTGTTTAAACACCGTTTCATGCTCCTTCTATTATTCAGACCGTTTCATGCTCCTCCTTTTTTTCAGACCCATTCATGCTCATCTCATTTTGACACCTTTTGAAGCTCTTCATATTTTCACACCTTTTGAAGCTCTTCATATTTTTCAAACCTTTTTCGGCTCTTCATGATTTTTAAAACCTCTTCATGCTCCTCCTATTTTTCACACCGTTTCATGCTCATCTCATTTTTGACACCCTTTGAAGCTCTTCATATTTTTCACACGTTTTCAGCCTCTTCATGTTTTTCAACACCGCTTCTTGCTCCTGCTATTTATCAGACCGTTTCATACTCCTCATATTTTTGACACTTTTTGAGGCTCTTCATATTTTTCACAAATTTTCAGGCTCTTCATGTTTTTGAACACCGCTTCATGCTCCTCCTATTTTTCAGACCGTTTCATGCTCCTCATGTATTTCACACCTTTTGAACCTCTTCGTATTTCGCACACCTTTTCAGGCTCTTCATGTTTTTCACAACCACTTCATGCTCCTCCTATTTTTCAGATCGTTTCATGCACATCTCATTTTTTACACCTTTTGAAGCTCTTCATATATTTCACACCTTTTCAGGCTCTTCATGTTTTTGAACACCGTTTCATGCTCCTCGTATTTTTCAGACCGTTTCATGCTCCTCATATTTTTGACACCTTTTGAAGCTCTACATATTTTGCACACCTTTTCAGGCTCTTCATGTTTTTCAACACCGCTTCATTCTCCTTCTATTTTTCAGACCGTTTCATGCTCCTCATGTTTTTCAAACCTTTTGAAGCTCTTCATATTTTTCACACCTTTTCAGATTTTTCATTTTTTTCACCACGACTTCATGCTCCTCCTTTTTTTCAGACCGTTTCATGCTCATCTCATTTTGACACCTTTTGAAGCTCTTCATGTTTTTCACATCTTTTGAAGCTCTTCATATTTTTCACAACTTTTCAGGCTCTTTATGATTTTCAACAGCCCTTCATGCTCCTCCTATTTTTCGGATCGTTTCATGCTCCTCATATTTTTGACACATTTTGAAGCTTTCATATTTTTCACACCTTTTCAGGCTCTTCATGTTTTGAACACCACTTCATGCTCCTCCTATTTTTCATAGAGTTTCATGCTCCTCATATTTTTGACACCTTTTGAAGCTCTTCATATATTTCACACCTTTCCAGGCTATTCATGTTTTCAACACCACTTCATGCTACTCCTATTTTTCAGACCGTTTCAGGCTCCTCATATTTTTGACACCTTGTGAAGCTTTTCATATTTTTCACACCTTTTCAGGTTCTTCATGTTTTTCAAGACGACATCATGCTGCTCGTATTTTTCAGACCGTTTCATGCTCCTCATATTTTTGACACCTTTTGAAACACTTCATATATATCACACCTTTTCAGGCTCTTCATTTTTTGAACACCACTTCATGCTCCTCCTATTTTTCAGACCGTGTCATGCTCCTCATATTTTTCACACCTTTTAAAGCTCTTCATATTTTTCACATTTTTGAAGCTCTTCATATTTTTCACACATTTTCAGGCTCTTCATGTTTTTCACCACCGCTTCATGCTCCTTCTATTTTTCAGACCTTTTCATACTCCTCATATTTTTCACACTTTTTGAAGCTCTTCATATTTTTCTCATTTTTGAAGCTTTTCATATTTTTCACACCTTCTCAGGCTCTTCATGTTTTTCAAAAACGCTTCTTGCTCCTCCTATTTTTCAGAACCTTTCATGCTCATCTCATTTTTGACACTTTTTGAAGCTCTTGATATTTTTCACAGCTTTTGAAGCTCTTCATATTTTTCACAACTTTTCAGGCTCTTCATGTTTTTGATCACCGTTTCATGCTCCTCCTATTTTTCAGAACTTTTCTTGCTCATCTAATTTTTGACACCTTTTGAAGCTCTTCATATTTTTCACAACTCTTCAGGCTCTTCCTTTTTTTTGAACACCGTTTCATGCTCCTCCTATTTTTCAGAGTGTTTCATGCTCCTCATATTTTTGACACATTTTGAAGCTCTTCATATTTTTCACACCTTTTCAGGCTCTTCATGTTTTTCAACACTGCTTCATGCTCCTCCTATTTTTCAGACCGTTTCATGCTTCTCATATTATTGACACCTTTTGAAGCTCTTGATATTTTCACATTTTTGAAGCTCTTCGTAATTTTACAAGTTTTCAGGCTCTTCATGTTTTTCAACACCGCTTCATGCTCCTGCTATTTTTTCAGACCGTTTCATGTTCCTCATATTTTTCACACCTTTTGAAGCTCTTCAAATTTTTCACATTTTTGAAGCTCTTTATATTTTTCACACTTTTTCAGGCTCTTCATGTTTTTCAACACTACTTCATGCTCCTCCTATTTTTCAGATCGTTTCTTGCTCCTCATATTTTTGACACCTTTTGAAGCTCTTCATATATTTCACACCTTTTCAGGCACTTCTTGTTTTTAAACACCGCTTCATGGTCCTCCTTTTTTTTTTTGACACATTTTGAAGCTCTTCATATTTTTCACACCTATTCAGGCTCTTAATGTATTTGAACACTGTTTCATTATCCTCCTTTTTTTTTGACACATTTTGAAGCTCTTCATAATTTTCACACCTTTTCAGGCTCTCCATATTTTTCAACACCACTTCATGCTCCTCCTATTTTTCAGATCGTTTCATGCTCCACATGTATTTGACACCTTTTGTAGCTCTTCATTTTTTTCACACCTTTTCAGGCTCTTCATGTTTCTCAACATCACTTCATGCCTCTTCTATTTTTCACACCGTTTCATGCTCCTCATATTTTTGACACCGTTTCAAGCTCTTCATATATTTCACACCTTTTCAGGCTCTGAATGTTGTCAACACCGCTTCATGCTCATCCTATTTTTCGGACCGCTTCATGCTCCTCATATTTTTGACATCTTTGGAGCACTTCATATTTTTCACACGTTTTCAGCCTCTTCATGTTTTTCAACACTGCATCATGCTCTTCCTATTTTTCAGATCGTTTCATGCTCCTCAATGTTTGACATGTTTTGAATCTCTTTATATTTTTCACACCTTTTCAGGCTCTTCATGTTTTGAACAACGTTTCATGCTCCTCCTATTTTTCAGAAAATTTCATGATCCTCATATATTTGAGACCTTTTAAAGCTCTTCATATTTTTCACAGCTTTTCAGCTCTTCATGTTTGTCAACACCACTTCATGCTCCTCCTATTTTTCAGACCGTTTCTTTCTCCTCATATTTTTGACACCTTTTGAAGCTCTTCATATATTTCACACATTTTCAGACTCTTCATCTTTTTGCACACCTCTTCATGCTCCTCCTATTTTTCACACCGTTTCATGCTGCTCTCATTATTGACACATTTCGAAGCTATTCGTATTTTTCACACCTTTGGAAGCTCTTCATATTTTTCACACATTTTCAGGCTTTTCATGTTTTCAACACCTCTTCATACTCCTCCTTTTTTTCAGTCCGTTTCATGTTCCTCATATTTTTCACACCTTTTAATGCTCTTCATATTTTTCACACCTTTTCAGGCTCTTCATGTTTTTCAACACCGCTTCATGCTCCTCCTATTTTTCAGACTGTTTCATGCTCCTCATATTTTTGACACGTTTTGAGGCTCTTCATATTTTCACAACTTTTGAAACTCTTCATATATTTCACACCTTTTCAGGCTCTTCATGTTTTTCAACCGTGCTTCATGTTCCTCCTATTTTTCACACCGTTTCATGCTCCTCATATTTTTGACACCTTTTGAAGATCTTAATATTTTTCACACCTTTTCAGGCTCTTCATGTTTTTGAACACCATTTCATGCTCCTCCTTTTTTTTGACACATTTTGAAGGTCTTCATAATTTTCACACCTTTCAGGCTCTTCATGTTTTTCAACACCGTTTCATGCTCCTCCTATTTTTCAGATCATTTCATGCTCCTCATATATTTCACATCTTTTGTAGCTCTTCATATTTTTCACACCTTTTCAGTCTCTTCAGGTTTCTCAACATCACTTCATGCTTCTCCTATTTTTCACACCGTTTCATGCTCCTCATATTTTTGACACCTTTTCAAGCTCTTTATATGTTTCCCACCTTTTCAGGCTCTTAAAGTTTTCAACACCGCTTCATGCTCATCCTATTTTTCGGACCGCTTCATGCTCCTCATACTTTTGACATCTTTTGAAGCTCTTCATACTTTTCACACCTTTTCAGGCTCTTCATGTTTTTCAACACCGCTTCATGCTCCTCCTATTTTTCAGACCGTTTCATGCTCCTCATATTTTTGACACGTTTTGAGGCTCTTCATGTTTTTCACACCTTTTCAGGTTCTTCATGTTTTTGACGACTGCTTCATGCTCCTCCTATTTTTCAGACCGTTTCATGCTCCTTATATATTTGACACCTTGTGAAGCTCCTCCTATTTTTCACACCTTTTCAGCCTCTTCATGTTTTTCAACACCGCTTCATGCTCCTCCTATTTTTCAGATAGTTTCATGCCCCCTCTATTTTTGACACCTTTTGAAGCTCTTCATATTTTTCAAACCGTTTCAGGCTCTTCATGTTTTTCAACACCGCTTCATGCTCCTCCTATTTTTCAGATAGTTTCATGCTCCTCATATTTTTGACACCTTTTGAAGCTCTTCATATTTTTCACACATTTTGAAGCTCTTCATATTTTTCAAACCTTTTAAGGCTCTTCATGATTTTGAACACCACTTTATGCTCCTCCTATTATTCAGACCGTTTCATTCTCCTCATTATTTTTGACACCTTTTGAAGCTCTTCATATTTTTGAACAACTTTTGAAGCTCGTCATATTTTTCACACTTTTTCAGGCTCTTCATGTTTTTCCACACCGCTTCATGCTCCTCCTATTTTTCAGGCAGTTTCATGTGCCTCCTCTTTTTGACACCTTTTGAAGGTCTTCATATTTTTCACACCTTTTCAGGCCCTTCATGTTTCTCATCACCGTTTCATGCTCCTCCTGTTTTAAAGATAGTTTCATGCTCCTCATATATTTGAAAACTTTTGAAGCTATTCATATTTTTCACATCTTTTCAGCCTCTTCATGTTACTCAACAGCACTTCATGCTGCTCCTGTTTTTAACACTGTTTCATGATCCTCATATTTTTGATACCTTTAGAAGCTCTTCCTATTTTTCACACCTTGCAGTCTCTTCATGTTTTTCTACACCACTTCATGCTCCTCCTATTTTTCAGACCGTTTCATGCTACTCATATTTTTGACACCTTTTGTAGCTCTTCATATTTTTCACACCTTTTCAGGCTCTTCATGTCTTTGAACACCGTTTCATGCTGCTCCTATTTTTCAGATCGTTTCATGCTCCTCATATTTTTGACAGATTTTGAAGCTCTTCATTTTTTTCACACCTTTTGAAGCTCTTCATATTTTTCACACCTTTTAAGGCTCTTCATGAATTTGAACACCACTTTATGCTCCTCCTTTTATTCAGACCGTTTCATTCTCCTCATTATTTTTGACACCTTTTGAAGCTCTTCATATTTTTGAACACCTTTTGAAGCTCTTCATATTTTTCAAACTTTTTCAGGCTCTTCATGTTTTTCCAAACCGCTTCATGCTCCTAATTTTCAGACAGTTTCATTTGCCTCCTCTTTTTGACACCTTTTGAAGGTCTTCATATTTTTCACACCTTTTCAGGCTCTTCATTTTTCTCAACACCGTTTCATGCTCCTCCTATTTTAAAGATAGTTTCATGCTCCTCATATATTTGAAAACTTTTGAAGCTATTCATATTTTTCACACCTTTTCAGCCTCTTCATGTTTCTCAACACCACTTCATGCTCCTCCTGTTTTTCACACCGTTTCATGATCCTCATATTTTTGACACCTTTAGAAGCTCTTCATATTTTTCACACCTTTTCAGTCTCTTCATGTTTTTCTACACCACTTCATGCTCCTCCTATTTTTCAGACCGTTTCATGCGACTCATATTTTTGACACCTTTTGAAGCTCTTCATATTTTTCACACCTTTTCAGGCTCTTCATGTTTTTCAACACCACTTCATGCTCCTCCTATTTTTCAGACCGTTTCATGCTCATCTCACTTTTGACACATTTTGAAGCTCTTCATATTTTCCACACCTTTTGAAGCTCTTCATATTTCTCAAACGTTTTCAGGCTCTTCATGTTTTTCAACACCCCTTCTTGCTCATCTATTTTTCAGACCGTTTCATGCTTCTCTCATTTCTGACATCTTTTGAAGCTCTTCATATATTTCACACATTTTCAGGCTCTTCATGTTTTTCAACACCACTTCATGCTCCTCCTATTTTTCAGACCGTTTCATGCTCATCTCACTTTTGACACATTTTGAAGCTCTTCATATTTTCCACACCTTTTGAAGCTCTTCATATTTTTCAAACGTTTTCAGGCTCTTCATGTTTTTCCACACCGCTTCATGCTCCTCCTATTTTTCAGACCGTTTCATGCTCCTCATATTTTTCACACATTTTGAAGCTCTTCCTTTTTTTCACACCTTTTCACGCTCTTCATGTTTTTGAACACCGCTTCATGCTCCTCCTATTTTTCAGACCCTTTCATGCTCCTCATATTTTTGACACCTTTTGAAACTCTTCATATTTTTCACACCTTTTCAGGCTCTTCATATTTTTGAACACCGCTTCATGCTCCTCCAATTTTTCAGGCCGTTTCATGCTCCTCATAATTTTGACACCTTTTGAAGCTCTTCATATGTTTCACAACTTTTCAGGCTCTTCATTTTTTTCAACACCACTTCATGCTCCTCCTATTTTTCAGACGGTTTCATGCTCATCTCATTTTTGACACCTTTTGAAGCTCTTCATATTTTTCACACCTTTTGAAGCTCTTCATATTTTTCACACGTTTTCAGGCTCTTCATGTTTTCCAACACCGCTTCATGCTATTTCTATTTTTCAGAGAGTTTCATGCTCCTCATGTATTTCACACCTTTAGAAGCTCTTCATATTTTTCAAAACTTTTCAGGCTCTTCATGGTTTTCCACACCCCTTCATGCTTCTCCTATTTTTCAGCCCGTTTCATGCTCCTCATGTATTTCACACCTTTTGAAGCTCTTCATATTTTTCACACCTTTTCAGGCTCTTCATGTTTTTCACACCTTTTCAGGCTCTTCATGTTTTTGAACACCATTTCAGGCTTCACCTAATTTGCAGACCGTTTCATTCTCCTCATATTTTTGACACCTTTTGAAGCTCTTTATATATATCACACCTTTACAGGCTCTTCATTTTTTTCAACACCACTTCATGCTCCTCCTATTTTTCAGACCGTTTCATGCTCATCTCATTTTGACACCTTTTGAAGCTCTTCAAATTTTTCACGTCTTTTGAAGCTCTTCATATTTTTCACAACTTTTCAGGCTCTTTATGATTTTCAACACCGCTTCATGCTCCTCCTTTTTTTCAGACCGTTTCATGCTCATCTCATTTTGACACCTTTTGAAGCTCTTCAAATTTTTCACACCTTTTGAAGCTCTTCATATTTTTCATATTTTTGAAGCTCTTCATATTTTCACACGTTTTCAGGCTCTTCATGTTTTTCAACACCGCTTCATGCTATTTCTATTTTTCAGAGATTTTCATGCTCCTCATGTATTTCACACCTTTTGAAGCTCTTCATATTTTTCATATTTTTGAAGCTCTTCATATTTTCACACGTTTTCAGGCTCTTCCTGTTTTTCAACAACGCTTCATGCTATTTCTATTTTTCAGAGAGTTTCATGCTCCTCATGTATTTCACACCTTTTGAAGCTCTTCATATTTTTCAAACCTTTTCAGGCTCTTCATGTTTTTCCACACCCCTTCATGCTTCTCCTATTTTTCAGCCCGTTCCATGCTCCTCATGTATTTCACACCTTTTGAAGCTCTTCATATTTTTCACATCTTTTCAGGCTCTTCATGTTTTTTATCACCGTTTCATGCTCCTCCTATTTTTCAGACCGTTTCATGCTCCTCATATTTTTGACACCTTTTGAAGCTTTTCATATTTTCACACCTTTTCAGGCTCTTCATATTTTTCAACACCGCTTCATGCTTCTCCTATTTTTCATACAGTTTCATGCTCCTCCTAATTTTCAGACTGTTTCATGCACCTCTTATTATTGATACCTTTTGAAGCTCTCATATTTTTCACACCCTTTCAGGCTCTTCATGTTTTTCAACACCGCTTCATGCTTCTCCTATTTTTCAGACAGTTTCATGCTCCTCCAATTTTTCAGACTGTTTTTATGCACCTCTTATTATTGACACCTTTTGAAGCTCTCATATTTTTCACACCATTTCAGGCTCTTCATGTTTTTCAACACCGCTTCATGCTCCTCCTATTTTTGCGAGCGTTTCATGCTCCTCATATTTCTGACACCTTTGAAGCTCTTCATGTTTTATCACACGTTTTCAGGCTCTTCATGTTTTTCATCACCGCTTCCCGCTCCTCCTATTTTTGAGACCGTTTCACGCTCCACATATTTTTGAAAACTTTTGGAGCTCTTCATATTTTTCACACCTTTTCAGGCTCTTCATGTTTTTTAACCACTGCATACTCCTCCTATTTTTCAGACCGTTTCATGCTCCTCATATATTTCACACCTTTTGAAGCTCTTCATATTTTTCACACCTTTTCAGGGTCTTCATTTTTTTCAACACCACTTCATGCTCCTCCTATTTTTCAGATCGTTTCATCCTCATCTCATTTTTGACACCTTTTGAAGCTCTTCATATTTTTCACACCTTTAAAGGCTCTTCATGTTTTTGAACACGGCTTCATGCTCCTCGTCTTTTTCAGACCGTTTCATGCACCTCATATTTTTGACACCTTTTGAAGCTCTTCATATTTTTCACACCTTTTCAGGCTCTTCATATTTTTGAACTCCGCTTCATGCTCCTCCTATTTTTCAGACAATTTCCTGCTCTTCATATTTTTGACACCTGTTGAAGCTCTTCATATATTTCACACCTTTTCAGCCTCTTCATTTTTTTCAAAACCGCTTCATGCTCCTCCTATTTTTCACACCGTTTCATGCTCATATCATTTTTGACACCTTTTGAAGCTCTTCATATATTTCACACCTTTTCAAGCTCTTCATATTTTTCAGACCTTTTCAGGCTCTTCATGTTTTTGAACACGGCTTCTTGCTCCTCCTATTTTTCAGACCGTTTCATGCTCCTCATATTTTTGACACCGTTTGAAGCTCTTCATATTTTTCACACCTTTTCAGGCTCTTCATGTTTGAACACCGCTTCATGCTCCTTCTATTTTTCAGAGAGTTTCATGCTCCTCATGTATTTCACACCTTTTGAAGCTCTTCATATTTTCCACACCTTTTCACGCTCTTCATATTTTTCCACACCACTTCATGCTTCTCCTGTTTTGCAGCCCGTTTCAAACTACTCATGTATTTCACACCTTTTGAAGCTCTTCATATTTTTCACACCTTTTCAGGCTCTTCATATTTTTGAACACCGCTTCATGCTCCTCCAATTTTTCAGGCCGTTTCATCTTCCTCATAATTTTGACACCTTTTGAAGCTCTTCATATGTTTCACACCTTTTCAGGCTCTTCATTTTGTTCAACACCACTTCATGCTCCTCCTATTTTTCAGACGGTTTCATGCTCATCTCATTTTTTACACCTTTTGAAGCTGTTCATATTTTTCACACCTTTTCAGGCTCTTCATGTTTTTCACACCTTTTCAGGCTCTTCATGTTTTTGAACACCATTTCAGGCTTCTCCTAATTTGCAGACCGTTTCATTCTCCTCATATTTTTGACACCTTTTGAAGCTCTTTATATATTTCACACCTTTTCAGGCTCTTCATTTTTTTCAACACCACTTCATGCTCCTCCTATTTTTCAGACCGTTTCATGCTCATCTCATTTTGACACCTTTTGAAGCTCTTCAAATTTTTCACACCTTTTGAAGCTCTTCATATTTTTCAAACCTTTTCAGGCTCTTCATGTTTTTCCACATCCCTTCATGCTTCTCCTATTTTTCAGCCCGTTTCATGCTCCTCATGTATTTCACACCTTTTGAAGCTCTTCATATTTTGCACACCTTTCCAGGCTTTTCATATTTTTCAACACCGCTTTTGCTCCACCTATTTTTCAGACCGTTTCATGCTCCTCATATTTTTGACACCTTTTGAAGCTTTTCATATTTTTCACACCTTTTCAGGCTCTTCATTTTTTTCAACACCGCTTCATGCTTCTCCTATTTTTCAGACAGATTCATGCTTCTCCTATTTTTCAGACTGTTTCATGCACCTCTTATTATTGACACCTTTTGAAGCTCTCATATTTTTCACACCTTTTCAGGCTCTTCATGTTTTTCAACACCGGTTGATGCTTCTCCTATTTTTCAGAGAGTTTCATGCTCCTCATGTATTTCTCACCTTTTGAAGCTCTTCAAATTTTTCACACTTTTTCAGGCTCTTCATGTTTTTCAACACCACTTCATGCTCCTCCTATTTTTCAGACCGTTTCATGTTCCTCATATTTTTGACATCTTTAGAAACTCTACATATCTTTCACACCTTTTCAGACTCTTCATGTTTTTCAACACCGCTTCATGATCCTCCTATTTTTCAGACCGTTTCATTCTCCTCATATTTTTGACACCTTTTGAAGCTCTTCATGTTTTTCACAAGTTCTCAGGCTCTGCATGTTTTTCAACACCGCTTCATGCTCCTCATATTTTTCAGACCGTTTCATGCTTCTCTTATTTTTGACACCTTTTGAAGCTCTTCATATTTTCACACTTTTTCAGGCTCTTCATGTTTTTGAACACCGCTTCGTGCTCCTCCTATTTTTCAGACCGTTTCATGCTCCTAATATTTTTGACACCTTTTGAAGCTCTTCATATTTTTCACGCCTTTTCAGGCTCTTCATGTTTGAACACCGCTTCATGCTCCTTCTATTTTTCAGAGAGTTTCATGCTCCTCATGTATTTCACACCTTTTGAAGCTCTTCATATTTTTCACACCTTTTCAGGCTCTTCATGTTTTTCCACACCACTTCATGCTTGTCCTATTTTTCAGCCCGTTTCATGCTCCTCATGTATTTCACACCTTTTGAAGCTCTTCATATTTTTCACACCTTTTCAGGCTCTTCACGTTTTGATCACCGTTTCATGCTCCTCTTATTTTTCAGACCGTTTCATGCTCATCTCATTTTTGACACCTTTTGAAGCTCTTCACATTTTTCACAACTTTTCAGGCTCTTCATATTTTTGAAAACAGTTTCTTGCTCCTCATATTTTTCAGACCGTTTCACCCTCTATATATTTGACACCTTTTTGAAGCTCTTCATATTTTTCACACGTTTTCAGTCTCTTCATGTTTTTCAACACCACTTCAAGCTCCTTCAATTTTTCAGACCGTTTCTTGCTCCTCATATTTTTGACACCTTTGAGGCTCTTCATATATTTCACACTGTTTCAGGCTCTTTATGTTTTCAACACCGCTTCATGCTCCTCCTAATTTTCAGACCGTTTCATTCTCCTCATATTTTTGACACCTTTTGAAGCTCTTCATATTTTTCACACTTTTTCAGGCTCTTCATGTTTTTCAAACCGCTTCATGCTCCTCCTATTTTTCAGACCGTTTCATGCTTCTCCTATTTTTCAGACCCTTTCATGCTCCTCATATTTTTGACACCTTTTTAAGCTCTTCATATTTTTCACACCTTTTCACGCTCTTCATGTTTTTCAACATCGCTTGCTGCTCCTCCTCTTTTTCAGAGCGTTTCATGCTCCTCATAATTTTGACACCTTTGAAGCTCTTCATATTTTTCACACCTTTTCAGGCTCTTCATATTTTTCAACACCACTTCATGCTTCTCCTATTTTTCAGACCGTTTAATGCTCCTCATATTTTTGACACTTTTTGAAGCTCTTCATATTTTTCACACTTCTCCAGGCTCTTCATTTTTTTGAACACCGCTTCATGCTCCTCCTATTTTTCAGACCTTTTCATGCTCCTCATGTTTTTGACACCTTTTGAAGCACTTCATATTTTTCACACCTTTTCATGCTCCTCATGTTTTTGACACCTTTTGAAGCACT
Source organism: Dama dama (assembly GCF_033118175.1). Classification (NCBI taxonomy): domain Eukaryota; kingdom Metazoa; phylum Chordata; class Mammalia; order Artiodactyla; family Cervidae; genus Dama; species Dama dama. The sequence continues at coordinate 3,580,392 of NW_026870893.1, read as the reverse complement.
TCATATTTTTCACACCTTTTCAGGCTCTTCATGTTTTTTAACACCTTTTCATGCTCCTACTATATTTCAGACCGTTTCATGCTCCTTATATTTTTGACACCTTTTGAAGCTCTTCATATTTTTCATACGTTTTCAGGCTCTTCATATTTTTCAACACCGCTTCATGCTCCTCCTATTTTTCAGACCGTATCATGCTCCTCATATGTTTCACACCTTTTTAAGGCTCTTCATATTTTTCAACAACACTTCATGCTCCTCCTATGTTTCAGACCGTTTCATGCTCCTCATATTTTTGACACAGTTTGAAGCTCTTCACATTGTTCACACCTTTTGAGGCTCTTCATGTTTTTGAAAACAGTTTCTTGCTCCTCATATTTTTCAGACCGTTTCACCCTCTATATATTTGACACCTTTTTGAAGCTCTTCATATTTTTCACACCTTTTGAGGCTCTTCATGTTTTTGAAAACAGTTTCTTGCTCCTCATATTTTTCAGACCGTTTCACCCTCTATATATTTGACACCTTTTTGAAGCTCTTCATATTTTTCACACCTTTTGAGGCTCTTCATGTTTTTGAAAACAGTTTCTTGCTCCTCATATTTTTCAGACCGTTTCACCCTCTATATATTTGACACCTTTTTGAAGCTCTTCATATTTTTCACACCTTTTCAGGCTCTTCATGTTTTTCAACAATGCTTCATGCTCCTCCTATTTTTCAGACCGTTTCATGCTCCTCATATGTTTCACACCTTTTGAAGCTCTTCATATTTTTTTAACACCTTTTCACGCTCCTCCTATATTTCAGACCGTTTCAAGCTCCTCATATTTTTGACACTTTTTGTAGCTCTTCATATTTTTCACACCTTTTCAGGGTCTTCATGTTTTTCTACACCACTTCATGCTCCTCCTATTTTTCAGACCGTTTTATTCTACTCATATGTTTCACAACTTTTTCAAGATCTTCATGTTTTTCAACACCACTTCATGCTCCTCCTAATTATCAGACCGTTTCATTCTCCTCATATTTTTGACACCATTTGAAGCTTTTCATATTTTTCACACCTTTTCAGGCTCTTCATGTTTTTTAACAACTTTTCATGCTCCTGCTATATTTCAGACCGTTTCATGCTCCTTATATTTTTGACACCTTTTGAAGCTCTTCATATTTTTCACACGTTTTCATGCTCTTCATATTTTTTAACACCGCTTCATGCTCCTCCTATTTATCAGACCGTATCATGCTCCTCATATGTTTCACACCTTTTTCAGGCTCTTCATGTTTTTCAACAACACTTCATGCTCCTCCTATGTTTCAGACCATTTCATGCTCCTCATATTTTTGACATAGTTTGAAGCTCTTCTCATTGTTCACACCTTTTGATGCTCTTCATGTTTTTGAAAACAGTTTCTTGCTCCTCATATTTTTCAGACCGTTTCACCCTCTATATATTTGACACCTTTTTGAAGCTCTTCATATTTTTCACACCTTTTCAGGCTCTTCATGTTTTTCAACACCACTTCATGCTCCTCCTATTTTTCAGACCGTTTCATGCTCCTCATATTTTTACACCTTTTGAAGGTCTTCATTTTTTTCACACCTTTTCTGGCTCTTCATGTTTTTGAACACAGCTTCATGCTCCTCCTATTTTTCAGACCGTTTCATGCTCCTCATATTTTTGACAACTTTGGAAGCTCTTCATATTTTTCACACCTTTTCAGGCTCTTCATGTTTTCAACACCGTTGCATGATCCTCCTATTTTTCAGACCGTTTCATGCTCCTCATATACGTGACACATTTTTAAGCTCTTCATATATTTCACACATTTTCAGGCTATTCATGTTTTTCCACACCGCTTCATGCTCCTTGTATTTTTAAGACCGTTTCATGCTCCTCATATTTTTGACACCTTTTTAACCTCTTCATATTTCTCACACATTTTCAGGCGCTTCATGTTTTTCAACAACGCTTCATGCACCTCCTATTTTTCAGACCGTTTCATGCTCATCTCATTTTTGACACCTTTTGAAGCTTTTAATATTTTTCACACCTTTTCAGGCTCTTCATGATTTTGAACACCGCTTCATGCTAATCCTATTTCTCAAACCGTATCATGCTCCTCATATTTTTCACACCATTTTAAGCTCTTCATATTTTTCACACCTTTTCAGGCTCTTCATGTTTTTGAACACCGCTTCATGCTCCTCCTATTTTTCAGACCGTTTCATGCTCCTCATATTTCACACCTTTTGAAGCTCTTCATATTTTTCACATCTTTTCAGGCTCTTCATGTTTTTGAACACCGCTTCATGCTAATCCCATTTTTCAAACCATATCATGCTCCTCATATTTTTCACAACTTTTTAAGCTCTTCATATTTTTCACACCTTTTCAGACTCTTCATGTTTTTGAACACGACTTCATGCTCCTTCTATTTTTCAGAGAGTTTCATGCTCCTCATGTATTACACACCTTTTGAAGCTCTTCATATTTTTCACACCTTTACAGGCTCTTCATGTTTTTCCACACCACTTCATGCTGCTCCTATGTTTCAGCTCGTTTCATGCTCCTCATGAATTTCACACCTTTTGAAGCTCTTCATATTTTTCACACCTTTTCAGGCTCTTCATGTTTTTGATCACCGTTTCATGCTCCTCCTATTTTTCAGACCGTTTCATGCTCCTCATATTTTTGACACATTTTGAAGCTCTTCATATTTTTCACACCTTTTGAAGCTCTTCAGGTTTTTCAACACCACTTCATGCTCCTCCTATTTTTCAGACCGTTTCATGCTCATCTCATTTTTGACACCTTTTGAAGCTTTTCATATTTTTCACAAGTTCTCAGCCTACTCATGTTTTTAAACACCGCTTCATGCTCCTCCTATTTTTCAGACCGTTTCATGCTCCTCATATTTTTCACACATTTTGAAGCTCTTCCTTTTTTTCACACCTTTTCACGCTCTTCATGTTTTTGAACACCGCTTCATGCTCCTCCTATTTTTCAGACCCTTTCATGCTCCTCATATTTTTGACACCTTTTGAAACTCTTCATATTTTTCACACCTTTTCAGGCTCTTCATATTTTTGAACACCGCTTCATGCTCCTCCAATTTTTCAGGCCGTTTCATGCTCCTCATAATTTTGACACCTTTTGAAGCTCTTCATATGTTTCACAACTTTTCAGGCTCTTCATTTTTTTCAACACCACTTCATGCTCCTCCTATTTTTCAGACGGTTTCATGCTCATCTCATTTTTGACACCTTTTGAAGCTCTTCATATTTTTCACACCTTTTGATGCTCTTCATATTTTTCACACGTTTTCAGGCTCTTCATGTTTTTCAACACCGCTTCATGCTATTTCTATTTTTCAGAGAGTTTCATGCTCCTCATGTATTTCACACCTTTAGAAGCTCTTCATATTTTTCAAAACTTTTCAGGCTCTTCATGTTTTTCCACACCCCTTCATGCTTCTCCTATTTTTCAGCCCGTTTCATGCTCCTCATGTATTTCACACCTTTTGAAGCTCTTCATATTTTTCACACCTTTTCAGGCTCTTCATGTTTTTCACACCTTTTCAGGCTCTTCATGTTTTTGAACACCATTTCAGGCTTCTCCTAATTTGCAGACCGTTTCATTCTCCTCATATTTTTGACACCTTTTGAAGCTCTTTATATATTTCACAACTTTTCAGTCTCTTCATTTTTTTCAACACCACTTCATGCTCCTCCTATTTTTCAGACCGTTTCATGCTCATCTCATTTTGACACCTTTTGAAGCTCTTCAAATTTTTCACACCTTTTGAAGCTCTTCATATTTTTCAAACCTTTTCAGGCTCTTCATGTTTTTCCACACCCCTTCATGCTCCTCCTATTTTTCAGACCGTTTCATGCTCATCTCATTTTTGACACCTTTGGAAGCTCTTCATATATTTCACACCTTTTGAAGCTCTTCATATTTTGCACACCTTTTAGGCTCTTCATATTTTTCAACACCGCTTTTGCTCCACCTATTTTTCAGACCGTTTCATGCTCCTCATATTTTTGACACCTTTTGAAGCTTTTCATATTTTTCACACCTTTTCAGGCTCTTCATTTTTTTCAACACCGCTTCATGCTTCTCCTATTTTTCAGACAGATTCATGCTTCTCCTATTTTTCAGACTGTTTCATGCACCTCTTATTATTGACACCTTTTGAAGCTCTCATATTTTTCACACTTTTTCAGGCTCTTCATGTTTTTCAACACCGGTTCATGCTTCTCCTATTTTTCAGAGAGTTTCATGCTCCTCATGTATTTCTCACCTTTTGAAGCTCTTCAAATTTTTCACACTTTTTCAGGCTCTTCATGTTTTTCAACACCTCTTCATGCTCCTCCTATTTTTCAGACCGTTTCATGTTCCTCATATTTTTGACATCTTTAGAAACTCTACATATCTTTCACACCTTTTCAGACTCTTCATGTTTTTCAACACCGCTTCATGATCCTCCTATTTTTCAGACCGTTTCATTCTCCTCATATTTTTGACACCTTTTGAAGCTCTTCATGTTTTTCACAAGTTCTCAGGCTCTGCATGTTTTTCAACACCGCTTCATGCTCCTCATATTTTTCAGACCGTTTCATGCTTCTCTTATTTTTGACACCTTTTGAAGCTCTTCATATTTTCACACTTTTTCAGGCTCTTCATGTTTTTGAACACCGCTTCGTGCTCCTCCTATTTTTCAGACCGTTTCATGCTCCTAATATTTTTGACACCTTTTGAAGCTCTTCATATTTTTCACGCCTTTTCAGGCTCTTCATGTTTGAACACCGCTTCATGCTCCTTCTATTTTTCAGAGAGTTTCATGCTCCTCATGTATTTCACACCTTTTGAAGCTCTTCATATTTTTCACATCTTTTGAAGCTCTTTATATTTTTCACACATTTTCAGGCTCTTCATGTATTTCAACACCCCTTGTTGCTCCTCCGATTTTTCAGACCGTTTCATGCTCCTCATATCTTTGACACCTTTTGAAGTTCTTCATATTTCTGACACCTCGTCAGTCTCTTCATGTTTTTCAACACCGTTTCTTGCTCCTCCTATTTTTCAGACCGTTTCATGCTCCTCATGTATTTCACACCTTTTGAAGCTCTTCATATTTTGCACGCGTTTTCAGGCTCTTCATGTTTTTTCACAACCAATTCATGCTCCTCCTATTTTTCAGACCGTATCATGCTCCTCTTTATTTTCACACCTTTTGAAGCTCTTCATATATTTCACACCTTTTCAGGCTCTTCATTATTTTCAACACCACTTCATGCTCCTCCCACATTTCAGACCGTTTTACACTCATCTCATTTTTGACACCTTTGGAAGCTCTTCATATTTTTCACACCTTTTGAAGCTCTTCATTTTTTTCACACGTTTTCAGGCTCTTCATGTTTTTCAACACCACTTCATGCTCCTCCTATTTTGCAGACCGTTTCATGCTCCTCATATTTTTGACACCTTTTGAAGCTCTTCATATTTTTCCCACCTTTTCAGGCTCTTCATGTTTTTGAACACCGCTTCATGCTCCTCCTATTTTTCAGACCGTTTCATGCTCCTCATATTTTTGACACCTTTTGAAGCTTTTCATATTTTTCACACCTTTTGAAGCTCTTCATATTTATCAAACCTTTTGAAGCTCTTCATATTTTTCACCCCTTTTCAGACTCTGCATGTTTTTGAACACCGCTTCATGCTCCTCCTATTTTTGAGACCGTTTCATGCTCCTCATGTATTTCACACCTTTTGAAGCTCTTCATATTTGTCACACCTTTTCAGGCTCCTCATGTTTTTCAACACCGCTTCATGCTCCTCCTATTTTCAGACCGTTCATGCTCCTCATAATTTTCACACCTTTTGAAGCTGTTCATATATTTCACACCTTTTCAGGCTCTTCATGTTTTTGAACACTGGTTCATGCTCCTCCTATTTTTCAGACCGTATCATGCTCCTCATATTTTTCACACCTTTTGGAGCTCTTCATATTTTTCACACCTTTTCAGGCTCTTCATGTTTTTCGACACTGGTTCATGCTCCTCATATTTTTCAGACCGTTTCATGCTTCTCATATTTTTCACACCTTTTGAAGCTCTTCATATATTTCACACCTGTTCAGGCTCTTCATTTTTTTCAACACTACATCATGCTCCTCCTATTTTTCAGACCGTTTCATGTTCATCTCATTTTTGACACCTTCTGAAGCTCTTCATATTTTTCACACCTTTTGAAGCTCTTCATATTTTTCACAAGATTTCAGTTCAGCATGTTTTTGAACACCGCTTCATGCTCCTCCTATTTTTCAGCTCGTTTCATGCTCCTCATATTTTTGACACCTTTTGAAGCTCTTCATATTTTTCACACCTTTTCAGGCTCTTCATGTTTTTGAACACCGCCTCATGCTCTGCCTATTTTTCAGACCGTTTCATGCTCCTCATATTTTTGACACATTTTGAAGCTCTTCATATTTTTCACACCTTTTCAGGCTCTTCATGTTTTTCAACACCGCTTCATGCTCCTCCTATTTTTCAGACCGTCTCATGCTCCTCATATTTTTACACCTTTTGAATTTCTTCATTTTTTTCACACCTTTTCAGGCTCTTCATGTTTTTGAACACAACTTCATGCTCCTCCTATTTTTCAGCCCGTTTCATACTCCTCATATTTTTCACACCTTTTGAAGCTCTTCATATTTTTCACACATTTTCAGGCTCTTCATGTTTTTGAACACAGCTTCATGCTCCTCCTATTTTTCAGACCGTTTCATGCTCCTCATATTTTTGACAGCTTTGGAAGCTCTTCATATTTTTCACACCTTTTCAGGCTCTTCATGTTTTTCAACACCGTTGCATGATCCTCCTATTTTTCAGACCGTTTCATGCTCCTCATATACTTGACACATTTTTAAGCTCTTCATATATTTCACACATTTTCAGGCTATTCATGTTTTTCAACACCGCTTCATGCTCCTTGTATTTTTAAGACCGTTTCATGCTCCTCATATTTTTGACACCTTTTGAAGCTCTTCATATTTTTCACACATTTTCTGGCTCTTCATGTTTCTCAACAACTCTTCATGCACCTCCAATTTTTCAGACCGTTTCATGCTCATCTCATTTTTGACACTTTTTGAAGCTCTTCATATTTTTCACACCTTTTCAGGCTCTTCATGTTTTTGAACACCGCTTCATGCTCCTCCTATTTTTAAGACCGTTTCATGCTCCTCATATTTTTGACACATTTTGAAGCTCTTCATATTTCTCACACCTTTTCAGGCTCTTCATGGTTTTCAACAACGCTTCATGCACCTCCTATTTTTCAGAACGTTTCATGCTCATCTCATTTTTGACTCCTTTTGAAGCTTTTCATATTTTTCACACCTTTTCAGGCTCTTCATGCTTTTGAACACCGCTTCATGCTAATCCTATTTTTCAAACCATATCATGCTCCTCATATTTTTCACACCTTTTTAAGCTCTTCATATTTTTCACACCTTTTCAGGCTCTTCATGTTTTTGAACACTACTTCATGCTCCTTCTATTTTTCAGAGAGTTTCATGCTCCTCATGTATTACACACCTTTTGAAGCTCTTCATATTTTTCACACCTTTACAGGCTCTTCATGTTTTTCCACACCACTTCATGCTTCTCCTATTTTTCAGCTCATTTCATGCTCCTCATGAATTTCACACCTTTTGAAGCTCTTCATATTTTTCACACTTTTTCAGGCTCTTCATGTATTTGATCACCGTTTCATGCTCCTCCTATTTTTCAGACCGTTTCATGCTCCTCATATTTTTGACACCTTTTGAAGCTCTTCATATTTTTCACACCTTTTCAGGCTCTTCATGTTTTTGTACACCGCCTCATGCTCCTCCTATTTTTCAGACCATTTCATGCTCCTCATATTTTTGACACATTTTGAAGCTCTTCATATTTTTCACACCTTTTCAGGCTCTTCATATTTTTGGACACCACTTCATTCTCCTCCTGTTTTTCAGACCGTTTCCTGCTCTTCAAATTTTTACACCTTTTGAAGCTCTTCATATTTTTCACACATTTATAGGCTCTTCATGATTTTGAAAACAGCTTCATTCTCCTCCTATTTTTCAGACCTTTTCATGCTCCTCAAATTGTGACACCTTTTGAAGCTCTTCATATTTTTCACACCTTTTCAGGCTCTTATTGTTTTTCAACACCGTTTCATCATCCTCCTATTTTTCAGACCGTTTCATGCTCCTCATATATTTGACACATTTTTAAGCTCTTCATATATTTCACACATTTTCAGGCTATTCATGTTTTTCAACACCGCTTCATGCTCCTCCTATTTTTCAGACCGTTTCATGCTAATCATATTTTTGACACCTGTTGAAGCTCTTCATATTTCTCACACATTTTCAGGCTATTCATGTTTTTCAACACCGCTTCATGCTCTTCCTATTTTTCAGACAGCTTCATGCTCCTCATATTTTTGACACCTTTTGAAGCTCTTCATATTTTTCACATCTTTTGAAGCTCTTTATATTTTTCACACATTTTCAGGCTCTTCATGTATTTCAACACCCTTTGTTGCTCCTCCGATTTTTCAGACCGTTTCATGCTCCTCATATCTTTGACACCTTTTGAAGTTCTTCATATTTCTGACACCTCGTCAGTCTCTTCATGTTTTTCAACACCGTTTCTTGCTCCTCCTATTTTTCAGACCGTTTCATGCTCCTCATGTATTTCACACCTTTTGAAGCTCTTCATATTTTGCACGCGTTTTCAGGCTCTTCATGTTTTTTCACAACCAATTCATGCTCCTCCTATTTTTCAGACCGTATCATGCTCCTCTTTATTTTCACACCTTTTGAAGCTCTTCATATATTTCACACCTTTTCAGGCTCTTCATTATTTTCAACACCACTTCATGCTCCTCCCACATTTCAGACCGTTTTACACTCATCTCATTTTTGACACCTTTGGAAGCTCTTCATATTTTTCACACCTTTTGAAGCTCTTCATTTTTTTCACACGTTTTCAGGCTCTTCATGTTTTTCAACACCACTTCATGCTCCTCCTATTTTGCAGACCGTTTCAGGCTCCTCATATTTTTGACACCTTTTGAAGCTCTTCATATTTTTCTCACCTTTTCAGGCTCTTCATGTTTTTGAACACCGCTTCATGCTCCTATTTTTCAGACCGTTTGATGCTCCTCATATTTTTGACACCTTTTGAAGCTTTTCATATTTTTCACACCTTTTGAAGCTCTTCATATTTATCAAACCTTTTGAAGCTCTTCATATTTTTCACCCCTTTTCAGACTCTGCATGTTTTTGAACACCGCTTCATGCCTCTCCTATTTTTGAGACCGTTTCATGCTCCTCATGTATTTCACACCTTTTGAAGCTCTTCATATTTGTCACACCTTTTCAGGCTCCTCATGTTTTTCAACACTGCTTCATGCTCCTCCTATTTTTCAGACCGTTTCATGCTCCTCATGTTTTTCACACCTTTTGAAGCTGTTCATATATTTCACACCTTTTCAGGCTCTTCATGTTTTGAACACTGGTTCATGCTCCTCCTATTTTTCAGACCGTATCATGCTCCTCATATTTTTCACACCTTTTGGAGCTCTTCATATTTTTCACACCTTTTCAGGCTCTTCATGTTTTTCGACACAGGTTCATGCTCCTCATATATTTCAGACCGTTTCATGCTTCTCATATTTTTCACACCTTTTGAAGCTCTTCATATATTTCACACCTGTTTAGGCTCTTCATTTTTTTCAACACTACATCATGCTCCTCCTATTTTTCAGACCGTTTCATGTTCATCTCATTTTTGACACCTTCTGAAGCTCTTCATATTTTTCACACCTTTTGAAGCTCTTCATATTTTTCACAAGATTTCAGTCTCAGCATGTTTTTGAACACCGCTTCATGCTCCTCCTAATTTCAGACCGTTTCATGCTCCTCATGTATTTCACACCTTTTGAAGCTCTTCATATTTGTCACAACTTTTCAGGCTCCTCATGTTTTTCAACACCGCTTCATGCTCCTCCTATTTTTCAGACCGTTTCATGCTCCTCATATTTTTCACACCTTTTGAAGCTCTTCATATTTTTAACACCTTTTCAGGCTCTTCATGTTTTTGAACACCGCTTCATGCTCCTCCTAATTTTTAAACCGTTTAATGCTCCTCATGTATTTCACACCTTTTGAAGCTCTTCATATTTTTCACACCTTTTCAGGCTCTTCATGTGTTTGAACACCATTTCATGCTCCTCCTATTTTTCAGACCGTTTCATGTTCCTCATATTTTTGACACCTTTTGAAGCTCTTCATATTTCTCACACCTTTTCAGGCTCTTCATGTTTTTGAACACGGCTTCATGCTCCTCCTATTTTTCAGACCGTTTCATGCTCATCTCATTTTTGACACCTTTTGAAGCTCTTCATATTTTTCAAACCTTTTGAAGCTCTTCATAATTTTCACACCTTTTCAGACTCTGCATTTTTTTGAACACCGCTTCATGCTCCTCCTATTTTTCAGATCGTTTCATGCTCCTCATGTATTTCACACCTTTTGAAGCTCTTCATATTTGTCACACCTTTTCAGGCTCTTCATGTTTTTCAACCCCGCTTCATGCTCCTCCTATTTTTCAGACCGTTTCATGATCCTCATATTTTTCACACTTTTTGAAGCTCTTCATATTTTTCACACATTTTAAGGCTCTTCATGTTTTTCAACATCGCTTCATGCTCCTCCAATTTTTCAGACCGTTTCAAGCTTCTCATGTATTTCACACCTTTTGAAGCTCGTCATATTTTGCACACGTTTTCCGGCTCTTCATGTTTTTTCACAACCACTTCATGCTCCTCCTATTTTTCATACCGTATCATGCTCCTCATATTTTTCACACCTTTTCAGGCTCTTCATTATTTTCAACACAACTTCATGCTCCTCCCATTTTTCAGACCGTTTTTTACTCATCTCATTTTTGACACCTTTTGAAGCTGTTCATATTTTTCACACCTTTTGAAGCTCTTCATGTTTTTGAACACCGTTTCATGCTCCTCCTATTTTTCAGACCGTTTCATGCTCCTCATATATTTCACAACTTTTGAAGTTCTTCATATATTTCACACCTTTTCAGGAACTTCATGTTTTTCAACACCTCTTCATGATCCTCCTATTTTTAAGATCGTTTCATATTCCTCATATTTTTGACATCTTTTTAGGCTCTTCATGTTTTTTAAACCTTTTCAGGCTCTTCATGTTTTTCAACACCCCTTCATGCTCCTCCTATTTTTCAGACCGTGTCATGCTCCTCCTATTTTTGACACATTTTGAAGCTCTTCATATTTTTCACGCCTTTTGAAGCTCTTCATATTTTTCAAACCTTTACAGGCTCTTCATGTATTTCAACACCGCTTCATGCTCCTCCTATTTTTCAGACCGTGTCTTTCTCCTCTTATTTTTGACAAATTTTGAAGCTCTTCATATTTTTCACACCTTTTGAAGCTCTTCATATTTTTCAAACCTTTACAGGCTCTTCATGTATTTCAACACCGCTTCATGCTCCTCCTATTTTTCAGACAATTTCATGCTCGTCATATTTTTCAAACCTTTTAAAGCTCTTCATAATTTTCACACCTATTCATGCTCTTCATTTTTTACACACAGTTTCATGCTCCTCCTATTTTTCAGACCGTTTCATGCTCCTCATATTTTTCACACCTTTTGAAACTCTTCATATTTTTCACACTTTTTGAAGCTCTTCATATTTTTCACAGTTTTCAGGCTCTTCATGCTTCTGAACACCGCTTCATGCTCCACCTATTTTTCAGACCGTTTCATGCTCTTCATATTTTTCACACCTTTTCAGGCTCTTCATATTTTTGAACACCTCTTCATGCTACTCCTATTTTTGATACCTTTTGAAGCTCTTCATATTTTTCACACCTTTTCAGGCTCTTCATGTTTTTCAACACGGCTTCATGCTACTCCTATTTTTGATACCTTTTGAAGCTCCTCATATTCTTCAAACCATTTCATGCTCTTCTTTTTTTTCATCACCGCTTCATGCTCCTCCTATTTTTCAGACCGTTTCATGCTCCTCCTATTTTGAGACCGTTTCATGCTCCTCATATTTTTCACACCTTTAGAAGCTCTTCTTATTTTTCTCACCTTTTCAGGCTCTTCATGTTTTTCAACACCGCTTCATGATCCTCCTATTTTTCTGACAGTTTCATGCTCCTCATATTTTTCATCCTTTTTGAAGCTCTTCATATTTTTCACACCTTTAGAAGCTCTTCGTATTTTTCTCACCTTTTCAGGCTCTTCATGTTTTGAACACCACTTCATGCTCCTCCGATTTTTCAGACCATTTCATGCTCCTCATATTTTTGACACGTTTTGAAGCTCCTCATAAGTTTCACACATTTTGAAGGTCTTCATATATTTCACACCATTTCAGGCTCTTCATGTTTTTCAACACCGCTTCATGATCCTCCTATTTTTCAGACCGTTTCATGCTCCTCATAATTTTGACACCTTTTGAAGCTCTTTATATTTTTCACACCTTTTCAAGCTCTTCATGTTTTTCAACACCACTTCATGCTCCTCCAATTTTTCAGGCCGTTTCAGGCTCCTCATATTTTTGACACCTTTAGAAGCTCTTCATATTTTTCACACCTTTTCAGGCTCTTCATTTTTTTCAACACCTCTTCATGCTCCTCGTATTTTTCAACACCACTTCATGCTCCTCCTATTTTTCAGACCGTTTCATGCTCCTCATAATTTTGACACTTTTTGAAGCTCCTCATATTTTTCACACGTTTTGAAGGTGTTCATATATTTCACACCATTTCAGGCTCTTCATGTTTTTCAACACCACTTCATGCTCCTCCTATTTTTCAGACCGTTTCATGCTCATCTAATTTTTGACAACTTTTGAAGCTCTTCATATTTTTCACACCTTTTCAGGCTCTTCATTTTTTTCCACACCTCTTCATGCTCCTCGTATTTTTCAACACCGCTTCATGCTCCTCCTATTTTTCAGACCGTTTCATGCTCCTCATAATTTTGACACTTTTTGAAGCTCCTCATATTTTTCACACGTTTTGAAGGTGTTCATATATTTCACACCATTTCAGGCTCTTCATGTTTTTCAACACCACTTCATGCACCTCCTATTTTTCAGACCGTTTCATGCTCATCTAATTTTTGACAACTTTTGAAGCTCTTCATATTTTTCACACCTTTTCAGGCTCTTCATTTTTTTCAACACCTCTTCATGCTCCTCGTATTTTTCAACACTGCTTCATGCTCCTCCTATTTTTCAGACCGTTTCATGCTCCTCATAATTTTGACACTTTTTGAAGCTCCTCATATTTTTCACACGTTTTGAAGGTCTTCATATATTTCACACCATTTCAGACTCTTCATGTTTTTCAACACCACTTCATGCTCCTCCTATTTTTCAGACCGTTTCATGCTCATCTAATTTTTGACAACTTTTGAAGCTCTTCATATTTTTCACATTTTTGAAGCTCTTCATATTTCTCACACCTTTTCAGGCTCTTCATGTTTTTCAACACTGATTCATGCTCCTCCTATTTTTCAGACCGTTTCATGCTCATCTCTTTTTTGACACCTTTTGAAGCTGTTCATACTTTTCACACCTTTTCAGGATCTTCATGTTTTTGATCACCGCTTGCTGATCCTCCTATTTTTCAAACCATTTCATGCTCTTCATATTTTTGACAACTTTTGAAGCTCTTCATTTTTTTCACACCTTTTCAGGCTCTTCATGTTTTTCCACACCACTTCATGCTTCCCGTAATTTTCAGACCGTTTCATGCTCCTCATGTATTTCACACGTTTTTAAGCTCTTCATATTTTTCACACCTTTCAGGCTCTTCATGTTTTTCAACACCGTTTCATGCTGCTTCTATTTTTCAGACCGTTTCATGGTCCTCATATTTTTCACACCTTTTGAAGCTCTTCATATTTTTCACACCTTTTCAGGCTCTTCATGTTTTTGAACACATCTTCATGCTCCTCCTATTTTTCACACCGTTTCATGCTCCTCATATTTTGACACATTTTGAAGCTCTTTATATTTTTCACAACTTTTCAGGCTCTTCATGTTTTTCAACACCGTTTCATGATCCTCCTTTTGTTCAGACCGTTTCATGCTCATCTCATTTTTGACACCTCTTGAAGCTTTTCATATTTTTCACAACTTTTTAAGCTCTTCATGTTTTTGAAAACCGCTTCATGCTCCTCCTATTTTTCAGAGAGTTTCATGCTCCTCTTGTATTTCGCACGATTTGAAGTTCTTCATATTTTTCACACCTTTTCAGGCTCTTCAAATTTTTCACACCTTTTCAGGCTCTTCAAATTTTTCACACCTTTTCAGGCTCTTCAAATTTTTCACACCTTTTCAGGCTCTTCAAAATTTTCCACACCACTTCATGCTTCTCCTCTATTACAGCCCGTTTCAAACTCCTCATGTATTTCACACCTTTTGAAGCTCTTCATATTTTTCACACCTTTTCAGGCTCTTCATGTTTTTGATCACCGTTTCATGCTCCTGCTATTTTTCAGACAGTTTCATGCTCATCTCAATTTTGACACCTTTTGAAGCTCTTCATATATTTCACACCTTTTCAAGCTCTTCATATTTTTCACACCTTTTCAGGCTCTTCATGTTTTTCAACACCGCTTCATGCTTCTCCTATTTTTCAGACCGTTACTTGCTCCTCATATTTTTGACACCTTTAGAAGTTCTTCATATTTTTCACACCTTTTCAGGCTCTTCATATTTTTCAATACCGCTTCATGCTCCTCCTATTTTTCAGACCGTTTCAAGGTCCTCATATTTTTGACACCTTTTGAAGCTTTTCATATTTTTCACACCCTTTCAGGCTCTTCATTTTTTTAAACAGTACTTCTTGCTCCTCCAATTTTTCAGACCGTTTCATGCTCATCTAATTTTTGACACCTTTTGAAGCTATGCATATTTTTCACAACTTTTCAGGCTCTTCATGTTTTTCAACACCACTGCATGCTCCTTGTATTTTTAAGACCGTTTCATGCTCCTCATATTTTTGACACCTTTAGAAGCTCTTCATATTTTTCACACCTTTTCAGGCTCTTCATGTTTTTCAACACCGCTTCATGCTCCTCTTCTTTTTCAGACCGTTTCATGCTCCTCATATTTTTGACACCTTTTTAAGCTCTTCATGTTTTTCACACATTTTCAGGCTCTTCATGTATTTCAACACCGCTTCATGCTCCTCCTATTTTTCAGAACGTTTCATCCTCCTCATATTTTTGACACATTTTGAAGCTCTTCATATTTTTCTCACCCTTTGAAGCTCTTCATATTTTTCATATTTTTGAAGCTCTTCATATTTTCACACGTTTTCAGGCTCTTCATGTTTTTCAACACCGCTTCATTCTCCTCCTATTTTTAAAACTGTATCATGCTCCTCATATTTTTCATACCTTTTGAAGCTCTTCATATTTTTCACACCTTTTCAGGCTCTTCATGTTTTTCAACATCGCTTTATGCTCCGCCTATTTTTCAGACCGTTTCATGCTCCTCATATTTTTGACACCTTTTGAAGCTCTTCATATATTTCTCACCCTTTGAGGCTCTTCATATTTTTCATATTTTTGAAGCTCTTCATATTTTCACAACTTTTCAGGCTCTTCATGTTTTTGAACACCACTTCATGCTCCTTCTATTTTTCAGAGAGTTTCATGCTCCTCATGTATTTCACACCTTTTGAAGCTTTTCATATTTTTCACACTTTTTCAGGCTCTTCATGTTTTTCAACACCACTTCATTCTTCTCCTATTTTTTAGCCCGTTTCATGCTCCTCATGTCTTTAACACCTTTTGAAGCTCTTCACATTTTTCACACCTTTTCAGGCTCTTCATGTTTTTGATCACCATTTCATGCTCCTCCCATTTTTCAGACCGTTTCATGCTCCTCATATTTTTGACACCTTTTGAAGCTGTTCATATTTTTCACACCTTTTCAGACTCTTCATGTTTTTGAACACCGCTTCATGCTCCTCCTATTATTTAGACAGTTTCATGCTTCTCATATTTTTGACACCTTTTGAAGCTCTTCATATTTTTCACACCCTTTCACGCTCATAATGTTTTTCAACACCATTTCGTGCTCCTCCTATTTTTCATACGTTTTCATGCTCCTCATATTTTTGTCACCTTTTGAAGCTCTTCATATTGTTCACACCTGTTCAGGCTCTTCATGTTTTTGAACACCGTTTCATGTTCCTCGTATTTTTCAGGCCATTTCATGCTCATCATGTATTTCACACTTTTGAAGCTCTTCATATTTTTCACACCTTTTCAGGATCTTCATGTTTTTCAACACCACTTCATGCTTCTCCTATTTTTCAGCCCGTTTCATGCTCCTCATATTTTTGACACCTTTTGAAGCTTTTCATATTTTTCACACCTTTTCAGGCTCTTCATGTTTTTGAACACCACTTCATGCTCCTTCTATTTTTCAGAGAGTTTCATGCTCCTCATGTATTTCACACGTTTTGAAGCTCTTCATATGTTTCACACCTTTTGAAGTTCTTCATATTTTTCACACCTTTTCAAGCTCTTCATATTTTTCACACCTTTTCAGGCTCTTCATGTTTTTCAACACCGCTTCATGCTCCTCCTATTTTTCAGACCGTTTCATGCTCCACACATTTTGAAACCTTTTGAAGCTCTTCATATTTTTCACACCTTTTCAGGCTCTCCATGTTTTTCATCACCGATTCATGCTCCTCCTATTTTTGAGGCCGTTTCATGCTCCTCATATTTTTGACACCTTTTGAATCTCTTCATATTTTTCACACAATTTCAGGCTTTTCATGTATTTGAACACCGGTTCATGCTCCTCCTATTTTTCAGACCGTTTCGTGCTCCTCATGTATTTCACACCTTTTGAAGCTCTTAGTATTTTGCACACATTTTCAGGCTTTTCATGTTTTTCACAACCACTTCATGCTCCTCATATTTTTCAGACCGTTTCATTCTCCTCATACCTTTGACACCTTTTGAAGGTCTTCATATATTCCACACCTTTTCAGACTCTTCATGTTTTTGAACACCGCTTCATGCTCCTCTTATTTTTCAGACCGTTTTAGTCTCCTCATATTTTTGATACCTTTTGAAATTCTTCATATTTCTCACACCTTTTCAGGCTCTTCAGGTTTTTCAACACCGCTTCTTGCTCCTCCTATTTTTCAGACCGTATCATGCTCCTCATATTTTTGACACCTTTAGAAGCTCTTCACTTTTTTCACACCTTTTCAGGCTCTTCAGGTTTTTGAACACCGTTTCATGCTCCTCCGATTTTTCAGACCGTTTCATGCTACTCATTTTTTTGACACCTTTTGAAGCTCTTCACTTTTTTCACACCTTTTCAGGCTCTTCATGTTTTTGAATACCGCTTCATGCTCCTCCTACTTTTCAGACCGTTTCATGCTCCTCATATTTTTGATTTCTTTTGAAGGTCTGCATATTTTTCACACCTTTTTAGGCTCTTCATTTTTTTGAACACCACTTCATGCTCCTCCCATTTTTCAGACAGTTTCATGCTCATCTCATTTTTGACACCTTTTGAAGCTCTTCATATTTTTCACACCTTTTGAAGATCTTCATATTTTCACACGTTTTCAGGCTCTTCATGTTTTTCAACATCTTTTCATGCTCCTCCTTTTTTTCAGACCGTTTCATGCTCCTCATGTATTTCACACCTTTTGAAGCTCTTCGTATTTTGCACACATTTTCAGGCTTTTCATGTTTTTCACAACCACTTCATGCTCCTCATATTTTTCAGACCTTTTCATGCACATTTCATTTTTGACTCCTTTTGAAGCTCTTCATATTTTTCACACCATTTTCAGGCTCTTCATGTTTTTCAACACCGCTTTATGATCCTCCTATTTTTCAGACCGTTTCATATTCCTCATATTTTTGACATTTTTTGAGGCTCTTCATATTTTTCACACCTTTTCAGGCTCTTCATGTTTTTGAACACCGTTTCATGCTCCTCCTATTTTTCTGACCGTTTCATGCACATCTCATTTTTGACACCTTTTGAAGCTCTTGATATTTTTCACACCATTTTCAGGCTCTTCATGTTTTTCAACACCGCTTTATGATCCTCCTATTTTTCAGACCGTTTCATGCTCCTCATATATTTGACACCTTTTGAATCTCATCGTATTTTTCATAACTTTTCAGGCTCTTCATATTTTTCACACATTTTCAAGCTGTTCATGTTTTTGAACACGGCTTCATGCTCCTCCAATTTTTCAGACCGTTTCATGTTCCTCATATTTTTGACACCTTTTGAAGCTCTTCATTTTTTTCACACCTTTTGAAGCTCTTCATATTTTTCACACCTTTTGAAGCTCTTCATATTTTTCACACCTTTTCAGGCTCTTCATGTTGTTAAACACCACTTCATTCTCCTTCTATTTTTCAGACCATTTCTTGTTCCTCATATTTTTGACACCTTTTGAAGCTCTTCCTTTTTTTCACACCTTTTCATGCTCTTCGTGTTTTTCACACCATTTCATGCTCCCCTATTTTTAAGACCGTTCATGCTCCTCATATTTTTCACACCTTTTGAAGCTCTTTATATTTGTCACACCTTTTCAGGCTTTCATGTTTTTCTACACCGCTTCATGCTCCTCCAATTTTTCAGACCGTTTCATGCTCATCATATTTTTCAGACTGTTTCATGCACCTCTTATATTGACACCTTTTGAAGCTCTTTATATTTGTCACATCTTTTCAGGCTCTTCATGATTTTCTACACCGTTTCTTGCTCCTCCTATTTTTCAGACCGTTTCATGCTCCTCATGTATTTCACACCTTTTGAAGCTCTTCGTATTTTTTACACCTTTTCAGGATCTTCATGTTTTTGAACACCGCTTCATGCTCCTCCTATTTTTCAAACCGTTACTTGCTCCACATATTTTTGACACCTTTTGAAGCTCTTAATATTGTTCACACCTTTTCAGGCTCTTCATGTTTTTCAATACAGCTTCATGCTCCTCCTATTTTTCAGACCGTTTCATGCTCCTCATATTTTTGACACCTTTTGAAGCTCTTTACATATTTCACAACTTTTCAGGCTCTTCAGGTTTTTCAACACCGCTTCATGCTCCTCCTATTTTTCAGACCGTTTCATGCTCCTCATATACTTCTCACCTTTTGAAGCTCTTCCTATTTTTCACACCTTTTCAGGCTCTTCTTGTTTTTGAACACCGTTTTATGCTCCTCATATTTTACATACCGTTTCATGCTCTTCATATTTTTGACATCTTTTGAAGCTCTTCATATATTTCACACCTTTTCATACTGTTATGTTTTTCAACACCACTTCATGCTCCTCCTATTTTTCAGACCGTTTCATGCTCCTCATATTTTTGACTCGTTTTGAAGCTCTTCATATTTTCACAATTTTTTAAGCTCTTCATATTTTTCACACGTTTTCAGGTTCTTCATGTTTTTCAACACTGCTTCTTGCTCCTCCTATTTTTCAGACCGTATCATGCTCCTCATATTTTTGACACATTTTGAAGCTCGTCATATTTTTCACACCTTTTCAGGCTCTTCAGGTTTTTGAACACCGTTTCATGCTCCTCCGATTTTTCAGACCGTTTCATGCTCCTCATATTTTTTATTTCTTTTGAACGTCTGCATATTTTTCACACCTTTTTAGGCTCTTCATTTTTTTGAACACCACTTCATGCTCCTCCCATTTTTCAGACAGTTTCATGCTCATCTCATTTTTGACACCTTTTGAAGCTCTTCATATTTTTCACACCTTTTGAAGATCTTCATATTTTCACACGTTTTCAGGCTCTTCAGGTTTTTCAACATCTTTTCATGCTCCTCCTATTTTTCAGACCGTTTCATGCTCCTCATATTTTTGACAAGTTTTGAGTCTCTTCATATTTTTCAACAGCTTTTCAGGCTCTTCATGTTTTTAAACACCGCTTATTCTCCTCCTATTTTTCAGACCATTTCATGCTCCTCAAATTTTTGACAGCTTTTGAAGCTCTTCATCTTTTTCACACCTTTTCAGGCTCTTCATGTTTTTGAACATCGCTTCATGCTCTTCCTATTTTTCAGACGGTTTCTAGCTCCTCATGTATTTCACACCTTTTGAAGCTCTTCGTATTTTTCACACCTTTTCAGGATCTTCATGTTTTTGAACACCGCTTCATGCTCCTCCTATTTTTCAAACCGTTACTTGCTCCACATATTTTTGACACCTTTTGAAGCTCTTAATATTGTTCACACCTTTTCAGGCTCTTCATGTTTTTCAACACAGCTTCATGGTCCTCCTATTTTTCAGACCGTTTCATGCTCCTCATATTTTTGACACCTTTTGAAGCTCTTTACATATTTCACACCTTTTCAGGCTCTTCATATTTTTCAACACCACTTCATGCTCCTCCTATTTTTCAGACCGTTTCTTGCTCCTCATATTTTTGACAACTTTTGAAGCTCTTCATATTTTTCACACCTTTTCAGGCTCTTCATGTTCTTCAACACCGCTTCATGCTCCTCCAATATTTCAGATCATGTCATGTTTCTCATATTTTTCACACCTTTTGAGGCTCTTCATATTTTTCACACCTTTTCACGCTCTTCATATATTTCCACACCACTTCATGCTTCTCCTATTTTTCAGCCCGTTTCATGCTCCTCATGTATTTCACACCTTTTGAAGCTCTTCGTATTTTTCACACCTTTTCACGCTCTTCATATTTTTCCACACCACTTCATGCTTCTCCTATTTTTCAACCCGTTTCATGCTCCTCATGTATTTCACACCTTTTGAAGCTCTTCATATTTTTCACAACTTTTGAAGCTCTTCATATTTTTCACACGTTTTCAGGCTCTCCATGTATTTCAACACCGCTTCATGCTCCTCCTATCTTTCAGACCATTTCATGCTTATTTCATTTTTGACACCTTTTGAAGCTCTTCATATATTTCACACCTTTTGAAGCTCTTCATAATTTTCACACGTTTTCAGGCTCTTCATATTTTTCAATACGACTTCATGATCCTCCTATTTTTCATACCGTTCCTGCTCCTCATATTTTTGACACCTTTTGAAGTTCTTCCTATTTTTCACAACTCTTCATGCTCTTCATGTTTTTCGACACGGCTTCATGCTCCTCCTATTTTACAGCCTGTTTCATGCTCCTCATATTTTTGACACCTTTTGAAGCTCTTCATATTTTTCACACCTTTTCCCGCTCTTCATGTTTGTTAAAACCGTTTCTTGCTCCTCCTATTTTTCAGACCGTTTCATGCTCCTCATATTTTTGACACCTTATGAAGCTCTTCATATTTTTCACTCCTTTTCAGATCTTCATGTTTTTCAACACCACTTCATGCTCCTTCTATATTTCAAACCGATTCATGCTCCTCATATTTTTGACACGTTTTGAAGCTCTTCATATTCTTCACAGCTTTTCATGCTCTTCATGTTTATCAACACCGCTTCATGCTCCTCCTATTTTTCAGACCGTTTCATGCTCCTCATATTTTTGACACCTTTTGAAGCTCTTCATATATTTCACACCTTTTCAGGTCTTCATGTTTTTCAATACCACTTCATGCTCCTCCTATTTTTCAGACCGTTTCATGCTCCTCATATTTTTGACACCTTTTGAAGATCTCCATATTTCTCAAACCTTTTCAGGCTCTTCATGTTTTTCAACACCGCTTCATGCTCCTCCTATTTTTCAGACCGTCTCATGCTCCTCATATTTTTCACACCTTTTGAAGCTCTTCATATTTTGCACACCTTTTCAGGCTCTTCATGTTTTTCAACACCGCTTCATTCTCCTTCTATTTTTCAGACCGTTTCATTCTCCTCATATTTTGAAACCTTTTGAATCTCTTCATATACTTCACACTTTTTCAGGCTCTTCATGTTTTTCACCAACACTTCATGTTCCTCCTATTTTTTAGGCCATTTCATGCTCATCTCATTTTTGACACCGTTTGAAGCTCTTCATATTTTTCACACCTTTTGAAGCTCTTCATATTTTTCACACCTTTTGAAGCTGTTCATATTTTTCACAGGTTTTCAGGCTCTTCATGTTTTCAACACCGCTTCATGCACCTCCTATTTTTCAGACCGTTTCATGCCCCTCATATTTTTCACACCTTTTGAAGATCTTCATATGTTTCACACCTTTTCAGGCTCTTCATGTTTTTGAACAAAACTTCATGCTTCTATTTTTCAGAGCGTTTAATGCTCCTCATGTACTTCACACCTTTTGAAGTTCTTCATATATTTCACACCTTTTCAGGCTCTTCATGTTTTTCAACACCGCTTCATGCTCCTCCTATTTTTCAGACCGTTCATTCTCCTCATAATTTTGAAACATTTTGAAGCTCTTCTTATTTTTCACACCTTTTCAGGCTCTTCATGGTTTTCAAGACGGCTTCATGCTCCTGCTATTTTCCGGACCGTTCATGCTCATCATATTTTTGACACCTTTTGAAGCTCTTCATATTTTTCACACCTTTTCAGGCTCTTCATGTTTTTCAACACCGCTTCATGCTCCTCCTATTTTTCAGACCGTTTCATGCTCCTCATATTTTTGACATCTTTTGAAGCTCTTCATATATTTCACACTTTTTCAGGCTCATCATGTTTTTCAACACCACTTCATGCTCCTCCTATTTTTCAGGCCGTTTCATGCTCATCTCATTTTTGACACCTTTTGAAGCTCTTCATATTTTTCACACCTTTAGAAGCTCTTCATATTTTTCACACGTTCTCAGGCTCTTCATGTTTTTCGACACCGCTTCATGCACCTCCTATTTTTCAGACCGTTTCATGCTCCTCATATTTTTCACACCTTTTGAAGCTCGTCATATTTTTCACACCTTTTTAGGCTCTTCACGTTTTTCAACACCACTTCATGCTCCTCCTATTTTTCAGACAGTTTCATGCTCCTAATATTTTTGACACCTTATGACGCTCTTCATATTTTTCACACTTTTTCAGACTCTTCATGCTTTTCAAAACCACTTCATTCTCCTCCTATTTTTCAGACCGGTTCATGCTCCTCATATTTTTCACATCTTTTGATACTCTTCATATTTTTCACACCTTTTCAGGCTCTTCAGGTTTTTAAACATCACTTCTTGCTCCTCCTATTTTTCAGACAGTTTCATGCTCCTCATATTTTTGACACATTTTGAAGATCTTCATATTTCTCACACCTTTTCAGGCTCTTCATGTTTTTCAACACCGCTTCATGCCCCTCCTATCTTTCAGACCATTTCATGCTCATCTCATTTTGACACCTTTTGCGGCTCTTCATATTTTTCACACCTTTTCAGGCTCTTCACGTTTTTCAACACCGCTTCCTGCTCCTCCTATTTTTCAGACAGTTTCATGCTCTTCATATTTTTGACACCTTTTGAAGCTCTTCATATATTTCACACCTTTTCAGGCTGTTCATGTTTTTCAACACCGTTTCATGCTCCTCATATTTTTCAGACCATATCATGCTCTTCATATTTTTGACACCTTTTGAAGCTCTTCATATTTTTCACACCTTTTCAGGCTCTTCATGTTTTTCAACGCCGCTTCATGCTCCTCCTATTTTTCAGACCGTTTCATGCTCTTCATATTTTTGACACCTTTTGAAACTCTTCATATATTTCACACCTTTTCAGACTCTTCATGTTTTTGAACACAGTTTCATGCTCCTCCTATTTTTTTGACCGTTTCTTACTCTTCATAATTTTGCCTACTTTTGAAGCTCTTCATATTTTTCACACTTTTTCAGGCTCTTCATGGTTTTCTACACCGCTTCATGCTCCTCTTATTTTTCAGCCCGTTTCATGCTCCTCATATTTTTCACACCTTTTGAAGCTCTTCATATTTTTCAAACCTTTTCAGGCTTTCATGTTTTTCAGCACCAGTTCATGCTCCTCCTATTTTTCATACCGTTTCATGCTCCACATATTCTTGACACCTTTTGAAGCTCTTCATATTTTGCACACCTTTTCAGGCTCTTCATGTTTTTGAACACCGCTTCATGCTCCTCCTATATTTCAGACCGTTTCATGCTCCTCCTATTTTTCAGACTGTGTCATGCACGTCTTATTATTGACACCTTTTGAAGCTCTTCATATTTTTCACACCTTTTCAGGCTCTTCATGTTTTTGAACACCGCTTCATGCTCTTCCTATTTTTCAGACCGTTTCATGCTCCTCATATTTTTCCCACCTTTTGATGCCGTTCTATTTCTCACACCTTTTCAGGCTCTTCATGTTTTTCACACCGTTTCATGATCCTCCTATTTTTCATACCGTTTCATGCTCCTCATATTTTTGACACCTTTTGAAGCTCTTCATATTTGTCACCCCTTTTCAGGCTCTTCATTTTTTTGAACACCTCTTTATCCTCCTCCTATTTTTCAGACCGTTCCATGCTCTTCATATTTTTCAAACCTTTTGAAGCTCTTCATATTTTTCACACCTTTTCAGGCTCTTCATGTTTTTAAACACCGCTTCGTGCTCTTCCTATTTTTCAGACCGTTTCATGCTCCTCATATTTTTCACACCTTTTGAAGCCGTTCTATTTCTTACACCTTTTCAGGCTCTTCATGTTTTTCAACACCACTTCATGCTCCTCCTATTTTTCAGACCGTTTCAGGCTCCTCATATTTTTCACACCTTTTGAAACCGTTCTATGTCTCACAACTTTTCAGGCTCTTCATGTTTTTCTCACCGTTTCATGCTCCTCATACTTTTGACACGTTTTGGGGCTCTCATATTTTTCACACCATTCCAGGCTCTTCATATTTTTGAACACCGCTTCATGCCCCTCCTATCTTTCAGACCATTTCATGCTCATCTCATTTTTGACACCTTTTGAAGCTCTTCATATATTTCACACCTTTTGAAGCTCTTCATAATTTTCACACGTTTTCAGGCTCTTCATGTTTTTCAACAAGATTTCATGCTCCTCCGGTTTCTCAGACCATTTCAAGGTCCTCATGTATTTCACACCATTTGAAGCTCTTCATATTTTTCACACCTTTTCAGACTCTTCATGTTTTTCAACACCGCTTCATGCCCCTCCTATCTTTCAGACCATTTCATGCTCATCTCATTTTTGACAACTTTTGAAGCTCTTCATATTTTTCACACCTTTTGAAGCTCTTCATAATTTTCACACGTTTTCAGGCTCTTCATGTTTTTCAACAAGATTTCATGCTCCTCCGGTTTCTCAGACCATTTCAAGGTCCTCATGTATTTCACACCATTTGAAGCTCTTCATATTTTTCACACCTTTTCAGGCTCGTTATGATTTTCAACACAGCTTAATGCTCCTCCTATTTTTCAGACCGTTTCATGCTCATCTCAATTTGACACCTTTTGAAGCTCTTCATATTTTTCACACCTTTTGAAGCTCTTCATATTTTTCACACATTTTCAGGCTCTTCATGTTTTTCAACACCGCTTCTTGCTCCTCCTATTTTTCCGACCGTTTCATGCTCCTCATATTTTTGACACGTTTTGAAGCTCTTCATATTTTTCACACCTTTTCAGGCTCTTCATGTTTTTCAACACCGGTTCATGCTCCTTCTATTTTTCAGAAAGTTTCATGCTCCTCATATTTTTGAAACCTTTTGAAGCTCTTCATATTTTTCTCACATTTTCATGTTCTTCCTGTTTTTCAACACCATTTCATGCTCCTCTTATTTTTCAGACCGTTTCATGCTCCTCCTATTTTTCAGACCGTTTCATGATCCTCATATATTTGAAACCTTTTGAAGCTCTTCATATTTTTCACACCTTTTCAAGCTCTTCAAGATTTTCAACAACGCTTCATGCTCCTGCTTTTTTTCAGACCGTTTCGTGCTCCTCATATATTTGACAGCTTTTGAAGCTCTTCATATTTTTCACACCTTTTCAGGCTCTTCATGTTTTTGAACACCACTTCATGCTCTTCCTTTTTTTCAGACCATTTCTTTCTCCTCATATATTTGACACATTTTGAAGCTGTTCATACTTTTCACAACTTTTCAGGCTCTTCATGTTTTTGAACACCGCTTCATGCTCCTCCTATTTTTCAGACCGTTTCATGCTCGTCATATTTTTCACACCTTTTAAAGCTCTTCATATTTTTCACACCTTTTCAGGCTCTTCATGTTTTTCAACACCACTTCATGCTCCTCCTATCTTTCAGACCATTTCATGCTCATCTCATTTTTGACACCTTTTGAAGCTCTTCATATATTTCACACCTTTTGAAGCTCTTCATAATTTTCACACGTTTTCAGGCTCTTCATGTTTTTCAACAAGATTTCATGCTCCTCCTGTTTTTCAGACCGTTTCAAGCTCCTCATGTATTTCACACCATTTGAAGCTCTTCATATTTTTCACACCTTTTCAGGCTCTTCATGTTTTTCAACACCGCTTCATGCTCCTCCTATCTTTCAGACCATTTCATGCTCATCTCATTTTTGACACCTTTTGAAGCTCTTCATAATTTTCACACGTTTTCAGGCTCTTCATGTTTTTCAACACGGCTTCATGATCCTCCTATTTTTCATACCGTTCATGCTCCTCATATTTTTGACACCTTTTGAAGTTCTTCCTATTTTTCACAACTCTTCATGCTCTTCATGTTTTTCGACACCGCTTCATGCTCCTCCTATTTTACAGCCTGTTTCATGCTCCTCATATTTTTGAAACCTTTTGAAGCTCTTCATATTTTTCACACCTTTTCCCGCTCTTCATGTTTGTTAAACCCGTTTCTTGCTCCTCCTATTTTTCAGACCGTTTCATGCTCCTCATATTTTTGACACCTTATGAAGCTCTTCATATTTTTCACTCCTTTTCAGATCTTCATGTTTTTCAACACCACTTCATGCTCCTTCTATTTTTCAGACCGATTCATGCTCCTCATATTTTTGACACGTTTTGAAGCTCTTCATATTCTTCACAGCTTTTGATGCTCTTCATGTTTTTCAACACCTTTTCATGCTCCTGATATATTTCAGACAGTTTCATGCTCCTCATATTTTGACACATTTAGAAGCTCCTCATATTTTTCACACCTTTTCAGGGTCTTCATGTCTTTCAACACCGCTTCATGCTCCTCGTATTTTTCATACCGTTTCATGCTCCTCATATTTTTGACACCTTTTGAAGCTTGTCTTATTTTCACAGCTTTTCAGGAACTTCATGTTTTTCAACACCGCTTCATGCTCCTCCCATTTTTCAGAACGTTTCATGCTCCTCCTATTTTTCAGACCGTTTCATGCTCCTCATATTTTTGACAACTTTTGAAGCTTGTCTTATTTTCACAGCTTTTCAGGAACTTCATGTTTTTCAACACCGCTTCATGCTCCTCCCATTTTTCAGACCGATTCATGCTCCTCCTATTTTTCAGACCGTTTCATGCTCCTCATGTATTTCCAACCTTTTGAAGCTCTTCATATTTTTCACACCTTTTCAGGCTCTTCATGTTTTTGAACACCGCTTCATGCTCCTCCTATTTTTCAGACCGTTTCATGCTCCTCATAATTTTCACACCTTTTGAAGCTCTTCATATTTTTCACACCTTTTCCGGTTCTTCATGTTTTTGAACACTGCTTCATGCTCCTCCTATTTTTCAACTGTTTCATGCTCCTCATAATTTTGACATCTTTTGAAGTGCTTCATATTTTTCACACCTTTTCAGGCTCTTCATGTTTTTCAACACTGCATCATGCTCTTCCTATTCTTCAGAACTTTTCATGCTCCTCAAATTTTTGACACCTTCTGAAGCTCTTCATATTTTTCACACCTTTTCAGACTCTTCATGTTTTTCAACACCGCTTCATGCTCCTCCTATTTTTCAGACCGTTTCATGCTCCTCCTATTTTTCAGACCGTTTTATGCTTTTCATATTTTTCACAACTTTTGAAGCTCTTCATATTTTTAACACCTTTTAAACTCTTCATGTTTTTGAACACCGCTTCACACTCCTCCTATTTTTCATACCGTTTCATGCTCCTCAAATTTTTGACAGCTTTTGAAGCTCTTCATATACTTTCCACCTTTTCAGGCTCATCATTTTTGTGGACTCCGCTTCATGCTCCTCCTTTTCTTCAGACCGTTTCATGCTCATCTCATTTTTGACATCTTTTGAAGCTCTTCATATTTTTCACACCTTTTGAATCTCTTCATATTTTTCATATTTTTGAAGCTCTTCATATTTTTCACACGTTTTTAGGCTCTTCATGTTTTTCAATACCACTTCATGCTCCTCCTATTTTTCAGACCGTTTCATGCTCATCTCATTTTTGACACCTTTTGATGCACTTCATATTTTTCACACGTTTTGAAGCTCTTCGTATATTTCACACCTTTTCAGGCTCTTCATGTTTTCAACACCACTTCATGCTCCTCCTACTTTTCAGACCCTTTCATGCTAAACTAAATTTGACACCTTATGAAGCTCTTCATGTTTTTCACACCTTTTCATACTCTTTATGTTTTTGAACACCGGTTCATGCTCCTCCTATTTTTCAACCCGTTTCATGCTCCTCCTATTTTTTACACCTTTTGAAGCTCTTCATATTTTTCACAATTTTTCAGTCTCTGCATTTTTTTGAACACCGCTTCATGCTCCTCCTATTTTTTAGACCGTTTCATGCTCATCTCATTTTTGACACCTTTTGAAGCTCTTCATATTTTTTACACCTTTTGAAGCTCTTCATAATTTTCACACCTTTTCAGGCTCTTCATGTTTTTGAACACCGCTTCATCCTCCTCCTATTTTTAAGAGGGTTTCATGCTCGTCATATTTTTGACACATTTTGAAGCTCTTCATATTTTTCACACCATTTCAGGCTCTTCATCTTTTTGAACACGGCTTCATGCTCGTCCTATTTTCAGACCGTTTCATGCTCCTCATATTTTTGACACGTTTTGAACCTCTTCATATTTTTCACACCTTTTCAGGCTCTTCATGTTTTTCAACAGCGCTTCATGCTCCTCCTATTTTTCCGACCGTTTCATGCTCCTCATATTTGTGACACCTTTTGAAGCTCTTCCTATTTTTCACACCTGTTGAAACTCTTCATGTTTTTCAACACCACTTCATCCTCCTCCTGTTTTTAAGACCTTTAATGTCCCTCATATTTTTGACACCTTTTGAAGCTCTTCCTATTTTTCACACATTTTCAGGCTCTTCATGTTTTTGAACAACGTTTCATGCTCCTCCTACTTTTCAGACCGTATAATGCTCCTCATATATTTCATACGATTTGAAGCTCTTCATATATTTCACACCTTTTCAGGCTCTTCATGTTTTTCAACACCGCTTCATGCTCCTCCTATTTTTCAGACCATTTCATGCTCATCTCTTTTTTGACACCTTTTGAAGCTCTTCATATTTTCACACTTTTTCAGGCTCTTCATGTTTTTCAACACCTTATCAGGCTCATCGTATTTTTCAGAACGTTTCATGCTCCTCATATTTTTGACACGTTTTCAGTCTCTTCATATTTTTCACACATTTTCAGGCTCTTCATGTTTTTAAACACCACTTCATGCTCCTCATACTTTTCACACCTTTTGAAGCTCTTCATATTTTTCACACCTTTTCAGGCTCTTCATGTTTTTCAACACCGGTTCATGCTTCTCCTATTTTTCAGAGAGTTTCATGCTCCTCATGTATTTCTCACCTTTTGAAGCTCTTCAAATTTTACACACCTTTTCAGGCTCTTCATGTTTTTCAACACCACTTCATGCTCCTCCTATTTTTCAGACCGTTTCATGCTCCTCATATTTTTGACATCTTTAGAAACTCTACATATCTTTCACACCTTTTCAGACTCTTCATGTTTTTCAACACCGCTTCATGATCCTCCTATTTTTCAGACCGTTTCATTCTCCTCATATTTTTGACACCTTTTGAAGCTCTTCTTATTTTTCACAAGTTCTCAGGCTCTGCATGTTTTTCAACACGGCTTCATGCTCCTCATATTTTTCAGACCGTTTCATGCTTCTCATATTTTTGACACCTTTTGAAGCTCTTCCTTTTTTTCACACCTTTTCACGCTCTTCATGTTTTTGAACACCGCTTAATGCTCCTCCTATTTTTCAGACCGTTTCATGCTTCTCATATTTTTGACACCTTTTATAGCTCTTCATATTTTCACACCTTTTCAGGCTCTTCATGTTTTTGAACACCGCTTCGTGCTCCTCCTATTTTTCAGACCGTTTCATGCTCCTAATATTTTTGACACCTTTTGAAGCTCTTCATATTTTTCACACCTTTTCAGGCTCTTCATGTTTTTCCACACCACTTCATGCTTCTCCTATTTTTCAGCCCGTTTCATGCTCCTCATGTATTTCACACCTTTTGAAGCTCTTCATATTTTTCACACCTTTTCAGGCTCTTCACGTTTTGATCACCATTTCATGCTCCTCTTATTTTTCAGACCGTTTCATGCTCATCTCATTTTTGACACCTTTTGAAGCTCTTCATATATTTCACACATTTTCAACCTCTTCATATTTTTCACACCTTTTCATGCTCTTCATGTTTTTCAACACCGCTTCATGCTTCTCCTATTTTTAAGACAGTTTCATGCTCCTCCTATTTTTCAGACTGTTTCATGCACCTCTCATTATTGACACCTTTTGAAGCTCTCATACTTTTCACACCTTTTCAGGCTCTTCATGTTTTTCAACACCGCTTCATGCTCCTCCTTTTTTTGCGACCGTTTCATGCTCCTCATATATTTGACACCTTTGAAGCTCTTCATATTTTATCACACGTTTTCAGGCTTTTCATGTTTTTCATCACCGCTTCACGCTCCTCCTATTTTTGAGACCGTTTCACACTCCACATATTTTTGACAACTTTTGGGGCTCTTCATATTTTTCACACCTTATCAGCCTCTTCATGTTTTTTAACCGCTGCATACTCCTCCTATTTTTCAGACCGTTTCATGCTCCTCATATATTTCACACCTTTTGAAGCTCTTCATATTTTTCACACCTTTTGATGCTCTTCATATTTTTCACACGTTTTCAGGCTCTTCATGTTTTTCAAAACCGCTTCATGCTATTTCTATTTTTCAGAGAGTTTCATGCTCCTCATGTATTTCACACCTTTTGAAGCTCTTCATATTTTTCACACCTTTTCAGGCTCTTCATGTTTTTCACACCTTTTCAGGCTCTTCATGTTTTTGAACACCATTTCAGGCTTCTCCTAATTTGCAGACCGTTTCATTCTCCTCATATTTTTGACTCCTTTTGAAGCTCTTTATATATTTCACACCTTTTCAGGCTCTTCATTTTTTTCAACACCACTTCATGCTCCTCCTATTTTTCAGACCGTTTCATGCTCATCTCATTTTGACACCTTTTGAAGCTCTTCAAATTTTTCACGTCTTTTGAAGCTCTTCATATTTTTCACAACTTTTCAGGCTCTTTATGATTTTCAACACCGCTTCATGCTCCTCCTATTTTTCAGACCGTTTCATGCTCATCTCATTTTGACACCTTTTGAAGCTCTTCAAATTTTTCACGTCTTTTGAAGCTCTTCATATTTTTCACAACTTTTCAGGCTCTTTATGATTTTCAACACCGCTTCATGCTACTCCTATTTTTCAGACCTTTTCATGCTCCTTATGTTTTTGACACCTTTTGAAGCACTTCATATTTTTCACACCTTTTCAGGCTCTTCATGTTTTTCAACAACGCTTCATGCTCCTCCTATTTTTCAGACTGTTTCATGCTCCTCATATGTTTCACACCTTTTGAAGCTCTTCATATTTTTTTTAACACCTTTTCACGCTCCTCCTATATTTCAGACCGTTTCAAGCTCCTCATATTTTTGACACTTTTTGCAGCTCTTCATATTTTTCACACCTTTTCACGGTCTTCATGTTTTTCTACACCACTTCATGCTCCTCCTATTTTTCAGACCGTTTTATTCTACTCATATGTTTCACACCTTTTTCAAGCTCTTCATGTTTTTCAACACCACTTCATGCTCCTCCTAATTATCAGACCGTTTCATTCTCCTCATATTTTTGACACCATTTGAAGCTGTTCATCTTTTTCACACCTTTTCAGGCTCTTCATGTTTTTTAACACCTTTTCATGCTCCTGCTATTTTTCAGACCGTTTCATGCTCCTTATATTTTTGACACCTTTTGAAGCTCTTCATATTTTTCATACGTTTTCAGGCTCTTCATATTTTTCAACACCGCTTCATGCTCCTCCTATTTTTCAGACCGTATCATGCTCCTCATATGTTTCACAACTTTTTAAGGCTCTTCATGTTTTTCAACAACACTTCATGCTCCTCCTATGTTTCAGACCGTTTCATGCTCCTCATATTTTTGACACAGTTTGAAGCTCTTCACATTGTTCACACCTTTTGAGGCTCTTCATGTTTTTGAAAACAGTTTCTTGCTCCTCATATTTTTCAGACCGTTTCACCCTCTATATATTTGACACATTTTTGAAGCTCTTCATATTTTTCACACCTTTTGAGGCTCTTCATGTTTTTGAAAACAGTTTCTTGCTCCTCATATTTTTCAGACCGTTTCACCCTCTATATATTTGACACCTTTTTGAAGCTCTTCATATTTTTCACACCTTTTCAGGCTCTTCATGTTTTTCAACAACGCTTCATGCTCCTCCTATTTTTCAGACCGTTTCATGCTCCTCATATGTTTCACACCTTTTGAAGCTCTTCATATTTTTTTAACACCTTTTCACCCTCCTCCTATATTTCAGACCGTTTCAAGCTCCTCATATTTTTGACACTTTTTGTAGCTCTTCATATTTTTCACACCTTTTCAGGCTCTTCATGTTTTTCTACACCACTTCATGCTCCTCCTATTTTTCAGACCGTTTTATTCTACTCATATGTTTCACAACTTTTTCAAGATCTTCATGTTTTTCAACACCACTTCATGCTCCTCCTAATTATCAGACCGTTTCATTCTCCTCATATTTTTGACACCATTTGAAGCTGTTCATCTTTTTCACACCTTTTCAGGCTCTTCATGTTTTTTAACACCTTTTCATGCTCCTGCTATATTTCAGACCGTTTCATGCTCCTTATATTTTTGACACCTTTTGAAGCTCTTCATATTTTTCACACGTTTTCATGCTCTTCATATTTTTTAACACCGCTTCATGCTCCTCCTATTTATCAGACCGTATCATGCTCCTCATATGTTTCACACCTTTTTCAGGCTCTTCATGTTTTTCAACAACACTTCATGCTCCTCCTATGTTTCAGACCGTTTCATGCTCCTCATATTTTTGACATAGTTTGAAGCTCTTCACATTTTTCACACCTTTTGAGGCTCTTCATGTTTTTGAAAACAGTTTCTTGCTCCTCATATTTTTCAGACCGTTTCACCCTCTATATATTTGACACCTTTTTGAAGCTCTTCATATTTTTCACACCTTTTCAGGCTCTTCATGTTTTTCAACAGCACTTCATGCTTCTCCTATTTTTCAGACCATTTCATGCTCCTCATATTTTTGACACTTTTTGAAGCTCTTCATATTTTTCACACTTCTCCAGGCTCTTCCTGTTTTTGAACACTGCTTCATGCTCCTCCTATATTTCAGACCTTTTCATGCTCCTCATGATTTTGACACCTTTTGAAGCTCTTCATATTTTTCACACCTTTTCAGGCTCTTCATGTTTTTCAACAACGCTTCATGCTCCTCCTATTTTTCAGACCATTTCATGCTCCTCATATGTTTCACACATTTTGAAGCTCTTCATATTTTTTTAACACCTTTTCATGCTCCTCCTATATTTCAGACCGTTTCAAGCTCCACATATTTTTGACACTTTTTGAAGCTCTTCATATTTTTGACACCTTTTCAGGCTCTTCATGTTTTTCAACTCCGTTTCATGCTGCTTCTATTATTCAGACAGTTTCATGCTCCTCATATTCTTGACACCTTTTGAAGCTCTTCATATTTTTCACATCATTGAAGCTCTTCATATTTTTCATGCCTTTTCAGGCTCTTCATGATTTTCAACACCGCTTCATGCTCCTCGTATTTTTCGGACCGTTTCATGCTCATCTCATTTTTGACACCTTTTGAAGCTCTTCATATTTTTCATATGTTTGAAGCTCTTCATATTTTCACACGTTTTCAGATTCTTCATTGTTTTCAACACCGCTTCATGCCCCTGCTATTTTTCAGACCGTTTCATGCTCCTCATATTTTTGACAGGTTTTGAGGCTTTTCATATTTTTCACACCTTTTCAGGCACTTCATGTTTTTGAACACCGTTTCATAATCCGCCTATTTTTAAGACCGTTTCATGCTCCTCATATTTTTGACACCTTTAGAACCTCTTCATATTTTACACAGCTTTTCAGGCTCTTCATGTTTTTCAACACCGCTTCATGCTCCTCCTCTTTTTCAGAACGTTTCATGCTCCTCATATATTTGACACCTTTTGAAGCTCTTGATATTTCTCACACCTTTTCAGGTTCTTCATGTTTTTCAACACTGCTTCATGCTCCTCCTATTTTTCAGACCGTTTCATGCTCATCTCATTTTTGACACCTTTTGAAGCTCTTCATATTTTTCACATCTTTTGAAGCTTTTTATATTTTTCCCACATTTTCAGGCTCTTCATGTTTTTCAACACCGCTTCATGCTAATCCTATTTTTCAAACCATATCATGCTCCTCATATTTTTCACACCTTTTGAAGCTCTTCATATATTTCACACCTTTTCAGGCTCTTCATGTTTTTGAACACCACTTCATGCTCCTTCTCTTTTTCAGAGAGTTTTATGCTCCTCATATATTTCACACCTTTTGAAGCTCTTCATATTTTTCACACCTTTTCAGGCTCTTCATGTTTTTCAACACCGCTTCATGCTGCTCATATTTTTGGCACCTTTTGAAGCTCTTCATATTTTTCACACATTTTCAGGCTCTTCATGTTTTTCAACACCGCTTCATACTCCTGCTATTTTTCAGACCGTTTCATGCTCCTCATATTTTTGACACCTTTTGAAGCTCTTCATATTTTTCACACCTTTTCAGGCTCTTCATGTTTTTGAACACGGCTTCATGCTCCTCCTATTTTTCAGACCGTTTAATCTCCTCATATTTTTGACATCTATTGAAGCTCTTCATATTTTTCACACCTTTGCAGGCTCTTCATGTTTTTGAACACCGCTTCATGCTCCTCCTATTTTTCAGACCGTTTAATCCTCCTCATGTATTTCACACTTTTTGAAGCTCTTCATATTTGTCACACCTTTTCAGGCTCTTCATGTTTTTGAACACTATTTCATGCTCCTCCTATTTTGCAGACCGTTTCATTCTCCTCATATTTTTGACACCTTTTGAAGCTCTTCATATGTTTCACACCTTTTCAGGCTTTTCATTTTTTTCAACACTACTTCATGCTGCTCCTATTTTTCAGAGCGTTTCATGCTCATCTCATTTTGACACCTTTTGAAGCTTTTTATATTGTTCACACCTTTTCAGGCTCTTCATGATTTTCAACACCGCTTCATGCTCCTCCTATTTTTCAGAACGTTTCATTCTCATCTCATTTTTGACACCTTTTTAATCTCTTCATATTTTTCACAACTTTTGAAGATCTTCATATTTTTAATATTTTTGAAGCTCTTCATATTTTTACACGTTTTCACACTCTTCATGTTTTTCAACACCGCTTCATGCTCCTCCTATTTTTCAAACTGTATCATGCTCCTCATATTTTTAAAATCTTTTGAAGCCCTTCATATTTTTCACACCTTTTCAGGCTCTTCATGTTTTTGAACACTTCTTCATGCTCTTCCTCTTTTTCAGACCGTTTCATGCTCCTCATATTTTTGACACTTTTTGAAGCTCTTCATATTTTTCACTCATTTTCAGGCTCTTCATGTTTTTCAACACCACTTCATGCTCCTCCAATTTTTGAGACCGTTTGATGCTCCTCATATTTTTGACACCTTTAGAAACTCTTCATATTTTTCACACCTTTTCAGGCTCTTCATGTTTTTTATCACTGCTTCATGCTCATCCTATTTTTCAGAACG
This sequence comes from Dama dama, assembly GCF_033118175.1. Lineage (NCBI taxonomy): Eukaryota > Metazoa > Chordata > Mammalia > Artiodactyla > Cervidae > Dama > Dama dama. The sequence goes on along the minus strand of NW_026870893.1, from coordinate 3,544,221 downwards.
TTTCATGCTCCTCATATTTTTGACACCTTTTGAAGCTCTTCATATTTTTCACACCTTTTCAGGCTTTTCATGTTTTTGAACACCGCTTCATGTTCCTCCTATTTTTCAGACCGTTTCATGCTCCTCATATTCTTGACACCTTTTGAAGCTCTTCATATATTTCACACCTTTTCAGGCTCTTCATGTTTTTGAACACCGCTTCATGCTCCTCCTATTTTTCAGATTGTTTCATGCTCCTCATATTTTTGACACCTTTTGAAGCTCTTCATATTTTTCACACCTTTTCAGGCTCTTCATGTTTTTCAACACCGCTTCATGCTCGTCGTATTTTGCCGACCGTTTCATGCTCCTCATATTTTTGACACCTTTTGAAGCTCGTCAGATATTTCACACCTTTCCAGGCTCTTCATTTTTTCAACACCACTTCATGCTCCTCCTATTTTTCAGATCATTTCATGCTCATCTCATTTTAACACCTTTTGAAGCTCTTCATATTTTTGACAAATTTTGAAGGTCTTCATATTTTTCACACGTTTTCAGGCTCTTCATGATTTTCAACACCGCTTCATGCTCCTCCTATTTTTCAGACCTTTTCATGCTCATCTTTTTTTTGACACCTTTTGAAGCTCTTCATATGTTTCACACCTTTTGAAGCTCTTCATATTTTTCACATTTATGAATCTATTCATATTTTCCACACGTTTTCAGACAATTCATGTTTTTCAACATCGCTTCATGCTCCTCCTATTTTTCAGACCGTTTCATTCTCCTCATATTTTTGAAACCTTTTGAAGCTCTTCATATATTTCACACTTTTTCAGACTTTTCCTTTTTTTCAACACGACTTCATGCTCCCCCTATTTTTCAGACCGTTTCATGGTCATCTCATTTTGACACCTTTTGAAGCTCTTCATGTTTTTCACATCTTTTGAAGCTCTTCATATTTTTCACACCTTTCCAGGCTCTTCATGTTTTTCAACACCACTTCATGCTCCTCCAATTTTTGAGACCGTTTGATGCTCCTCATATTTTTGACACCTTTAGAAACTCTTCATATTTTTCACACCTTTTCAGGCTCTTCATGTTTTTTATCACTGCTTCATGCTCATCCTATTTTTCAGAACGTTTCATGCTCCTCATATTTTTGACACCTTTTGAAGCTCTTCATATTTTTCACACCTTTTCAGGCTTTTCATGTTTTTGAACACCGCTTCATGTTCCTCCTATTTTTCAGACCGTTTCATGCTCCTCATATTCTTGACACCTTTTGAAGCTCTTCATATATTTCACACCTTTTCAGGCTCTTCATGTTTTTGAACACCGCTTCATGCTCCTCCTATTTTTCAGATTGTTTCATGCTCCTCATATTTTTGACACCTTTTGAAGCTCTTCATATTTTTCACACCTTTTCAGGCTCTTCATGTTTTTCAACACCGCTTCATGCTCGTCGTATTTTGCCGACCGTTTCATGCTCCTCATATTTTTGACACCTTTTGAAGCTCTTCAGATATTTCACACCTTTCCAGGCTCTTCATTTTTTCAACAGCACTTCATGCTCCTCCTATTTTTCAGATCATTTCATGCTCATCTCATTTTAACACCTTTTGAAGCTCTTCATATTTTTGACAAATTTTGAAGGTCTTCATATTTTTCACACGTTTTCAGGCTCTTCATGATTTTCAACACCGCTTCATGCTCCTCCTATTTTTCAGACCTTTTCATGCTCATCTTTTTTTTGACACCTTTTGAAGCTCTTCATATGTTTCACACCTTTTGAAGCTCTTCATATTTTTCACATTTATGAATCTATTCATATTTTCCACACGTTTTCAGACAATTCATGTTTTTCAACATCGCTTCATGCTCCTCCTATTTTTCAGACCGTTTCATTCTCCTCATATTTTTGAAACCTTTTGAAGCTCTTCATATATTTCACACTTTTTCAGACTTTTCCTTTTTTTCAACACGACTTCATGCTCCCCCTATTTTTCAGACCGTTTCATGGTCATCTCATTTTGACACCTTTTGAAGCTCTTCATGTTTTTCACATCTTTTGAAGCTCTTCATATTTTTCACACCTTTCCAGGCTCTTCATTTTTTCAACACCACTTCATGCTCCTCCTATTTTTCAGATCGTTTCATGCTCATCTCATTTTAACACCTTTTGAAGCTCTTCATATTTTTGACAAATTTTGAAGGTCTTCATATTTTTCACACGTTTTCAAGCTCTTTATGATTTTCATCAGCGCTTCATGCTCCTCCTATTTTTCAGACCGTTTCATGCTCCTCATAATTTTGACACCTTTTGAAGCTTTCATATTTTTAACACCTTTTCAGGCTCTTCATCTTTTTCAACACCACTTCATGCTCCTCCTTTTTTGCAGACCGTTTCATGCTACTCATATTTTTAACACCTTTTGAAGCTCTTCATATTTCTCACAGCTTTTTAGGCTCTTCATGTTTTTCAACAACGCTTTATGCTCCTCCGATTTTGCAGACCGTTTCATCCTCCTCATATTTTTGACACCTTTTGAAGCTCTTCATATTTTTCACACCTTTTCAGGCTCTTCATGTTTTTCAACACCGCTTCATGCTCCTCCTATTTTTCAGACCGTTTCATGCTCCTCATATTTTTGACACCTTTTGAAGCTCTTCATATTTTTCACAACTTTTCAGGCTCTTCATGTTTTTCAACACAGCTTCATGCACGTCCTATTTTTCAGACCTTTTCATGCTCATCTCATTTTTGACACCTTTTGAAGCTTTGCATATTTTTCACAACTTTTCAGGCTCTTCATGTTTTTGAACACCGCTTCATGCTAATCCTATATTTCAAACCATATCATGCTCTTCATATTTTTCACACCTTTTGAAGCTCTTCATATATTTCACAGCTTTTCAGGCTCTTCATGTTTTTGAACACCACTTCATGCTCCTTCTCTTTTTCAGAGGGTTTTATGCTCCTCATGTATTTCACACCTTTTGAAGCTCTTCATATTTTTCACACCTTTTCAGGCTCTTCATGTTTTTCAACACCGCTTCATGCTGCTCATATTTTTCAGACCGTTTCATGCTCCTCATATTTTTGACACCTTTTGAAGCTCTTCATATTTTTCACACCTTTTCAGGCTCTTCATGTTTTTCAACACCGCTTCATGCTCCTCCAATTTTTCAGACCGTTTCATGCTCCTCATATTTTTGACACCTTTTGAAGCTCTTCATATTTTTCACACATTTTCAGGCTCTTCATGTTTTTCAACACCGCTTCATGCTCCTCCGATTTTTCAGACCGTTTCATGCTCCTCATATTTTTCACACCTTTTGAAGCCTTTCATATTTTTCACTATTTTTCAGGCTCTTCATGTTTTTGAACATCGCTTCATGCTGCTCCTATTTTTCAGAGCGTTTCATGCTCATCTCATTTTGACACCTTTTGAATCTTTTCATATTGTTCACACCTTTTCAGGCTATTCATGATTTTCAACACCGCTTCATGCTCCTCCTATTTTTCAGACCGTTTCATGCTCATCTCATTTTTGACACCCTTTTAATCTCTTCATATTTTTCACAACTTTTGAAGCTCTTCATATTTTTAATATTTTTGAAGCTCTTCATATTTTCACACGTTTTCACACTCTACATGTTTTTCAACATCGCTTCATGCTCCTCCTATTTTTCAAACCGAATCATGCTCCTCATATTTTTGAAAACTTTTGAATCTCTTCATATTTTTCACACCTTTTCAGGCTCTTCATGTTTTTGAACACTTCTTCATGCTCTTCCTCTTTTTCAGACCGTTTCATGCTCCTCATATTTTTGACACTTTTTGAAGCTCTTCATATTTTTCACTCATTTTCAGGCTCTTCATGTTTTTCAACACCACTTCATGCTCCTCCTATTTTTGAGACCGTTTGATGCTCCTCATATTTTTGACACCTTTAGAAACTCTTCATATTATTCACACCTTTTCAGGCTCTTCATGTTTTTTATCACTGCTTCATGCTCGTCCTATTTTTCAGAACGTTTCATGCTCCTCATATTTTTGACACCTTTTGAAGCTCTTCATATTTTTCACACCTTTTCAGGCTTTTCATGTTTTTTAACACCGCTTCATGTTCCTCCTATTTTTCAGAACGCTTCATGCTCCTCATATTTTTGACACCTTTTGAAGCTCTTCATATATTTCACACCTTTTCAGGCTCTTCATATTTTTGAACACCGCTTCATGCTCCTCCTATTTTTCAGATTGTTTCATGCTCCTCATATTTTTGACACCTTTTGAAGCTCTTCATATTTTTCACACCTTTTCAGGCTCTTCATGTTTTTCAACACCGCTTCATGCTCGTCGTATTTTGCCGACCGTTTCATGCTCCTCATATTTTTGACACCTTTTGAAGCTCTTCAGATATTTCACACCTTTCCAGGCTCTTCATTTTTTCAACACCACTTCATGCTCCTCCTATTTTTCAGATCGTTTCATGCTCATCTCATTTTAACACCTTTTGAAGCTCTTCATATTTTTGACAAATTTTGAAGGTCTTCATATTTTTCACACGTTTTCAGGCTCTTCATGATTTTCAACACCGCTTCATGCTCCTCCTATTTTTCAGACCTTTTCATGCTCATCTCTTTTTTGACACCTTTTGAAGCTCTTCAGATTTTTCACACCTTTTGAAGTTATTCATATTTTTCACATTATGAATCTCTTCATATTTTCGAAACGTTTTCAGACAATTCATGTTTTTCAACATCGCTTCATGCTCCTCCTATTTTTCAGACCGTTTCATTCTCCTCATATTTTTGACACCTTTTGAAGCTCTTCATATATTTCACACTTTTTCAGACTTTTCCTTTTTTTCAACACGACTTCATGCTCCTCCTATTTTTCAGACCGTTTCCTGCTCATCTCATTTTGACACCTTTTGAAGCTCTTCATGTTTTTCACATCTTTTGAAGCTCTTCATATTTTTCACAACTTTTCAGGCTCTTTATGATTTTCAACAGCGCTTCATGCTCCTCCTATTTTTCAGACCGTTTCATGCTCCTCATATTTTTGAGACCTTTTGAAGCTCTTCATATTTTTCACACCTTTTAAGGCTCTTCATGTTTTTCAACACCGCTTCATGCTCCTCCAATTTTTCAGACCGTTTCATGCTCGTCATATTTTTGACACCTTTTGAAGCTCTTCATATTTTTCACACATTTTCAGGCTCTTCATGTTTTTCAACACCGCTTCATGCTGCTCATATTTTTCAGACCGTTTCATGCTCCTCATATTTTTGACACCTTTTGAAGCTCTTCATATTTTTCACACCTTTTAAGGCTCTTCATGTTTTTCAACACCGCTTCCTGCTCCTCCGATTTTTCAGACCGTTTCATGCTCCTAATATTTTTCACACCTTTTGAAGCCTTTCATATTTTTCACAACTTTTTAAGCTCTTCATGTTTTTGAACATCGCTTCATGCTCCTCCTATTTTTCAGACCGTTTCATGCTCATCTCATTTTTGACACCTTTTGAAGCTTTTCATATTTTTCACAACTTTTCAGGCTCTTCATGTTTTTGAACACAGCTTCCTGCTCCTCCTATTTTTCAGACCGTATCATGCTCCTCATATTTTTCAAACCTTTTGAAGCTCTTCATATTTTTCACACGTTTTCAGTCTATTCATGTTTTTGAACACCATTTCAGGCTCCTCCTATTTTTCAGAGAGTTTCATGCTCCTTATGTATTTCACACATTTTGAAGCTCTTCATATTTTTCACACCTTTTCAGGCCCTTCATGCTTTTCCACACCACTTCATGCTCCTCCTATTTTTCAGACCGTATCGTGTTCCTCATATTTTTGACACCTTTTGAAGCTCTTCATATTTTTAACAGCTTTTCAGGTTCTTCATGTTTTTCAACACCGCTTCATGTTCCTCATCTTTTTCAGACCGTTTCATGCTCCTCATATTTTTCACACCTTTTGAGGCTCTTCATGTTTTTGATCACCGTTTCACGATCCTCCTATTTTTCAGGCCGTTTCATGCTCCTCATATTTTTGACACCTTTTGAAGCTCTTCATATTTTTCACACATTTTCAGGCTCTTCTTGTTTTTCAACACCGCTTCATGATCCTCCTATTTTTCGGACCGTTTCATGCAGATCTCATTTTTGACACCTTTTGAAGCTCTTCTTATTTTTCAAAATTTTGAAGCTCTTCATATTTTTCACACATTTTCAGGCTCTTTATGTTTTTGAACACCGCTTCATGGTCCTCCTAATTTTCAGAACTTTTCATGCTCCTCATATAATTCACACCTTTTGAAGCTCTTCATATTTTTCACACATTTTCAGGCTCTTCATGTTTTTCAACACCGCTTCATGATCCTCCTATTTTTCGGACCGTTTCATGCTCCTCATATTTTTGACACCTTTTGAAGCTCTTCATATTTTTCACACCTTTTCAGGCTCTTCATGTTTTTCAACAACACTTCATGCTCCTCGTATATTTCAGACGGTTTCATTCTCCTCATATTTTTGACACCTTTTGAAGCTCTGCATATATTTCACACCTTTTCAGGCTCTTCATGATTTTCAACACCACTTCATGCTCCTCCTATTTTTCAGACCGTTTCATGCTCATCTCATTTTTGACATCTTTTGAAGCTCTTCATATTTTTCACACCTTTTGAAGCTCTTCATAATTTTCATATTTTTGAAGCTCTTCATATTTTTCACACTTTTTCAGCCTCTTCATGTTTTTCAACACCTCTTCAGGCTCCTCCTTTTTTTCAGACCCTTTCATGCTAATCTAATTTTTGAAACTTTTTGAAGCTCCTCATACTTTTCGCACATTTTAAGTCTCTGCATGTTTTTGAACACCTTTTCATGCTCCTCATGTATTTCACTCCTTTTGAAGCTCTTCATATTTTGCTCACCTTTTCAGGCTCTTCATGTTTTTGAACACCGCTTCATCCTCCTCCTATTTGTAAGAGGGTTTCATGCTCGTCATATTTTTGACATATTTTGAGGCTCTTCATAATTTTCACACCTTTTCAGGCTCTTCATGTTTTTGAACCCCGGTTCAGGCTCCTCCTATTTTTCAGACCGTTTCATGCTCCTCATATTTTTCACACCTTTTGAAGCTCTTCATATATTTCACACCTTTTCAGGCTCTTCATGGTTTTGAACACCGCTTCATGCTCCTCCTATTTTTCAGACCGTTTCATGCTCCTCATATTTTTGACACCTTTTGAAGCTCTTCATATTTTTCACACCTTTTCAGGCTCTTCATGTTTTTCAACACCGCTTCATGGTCCTCCTATGTTTCAGAACGTTTCATGCTCCTCATGTATTTCACACCTTTTGAAACTCTTCATATTTTTTACACCTTTTCAAGCTCTTCATGTTTTTGAACACCATTTCATGCTCCTCCTATTTTTCAGACCTTTTCATGCTCCTCATATTTTTGACAAATTTTGAAGCTCTTCATATTTTGCACACCTTTTCATTCTCTTAATATTTTTCAACACCACGTCATGCTCCTCCAATTTTTCAGTCCGTTTCATGCACATCTCATTTTTGACACCTTTTGAAACTATTCATATTTTTCACACCTTTTCAGGCTCTTCCGTTTTTTCAACACCGCTTCATGATCCTCCTATTTTTCAGACCGTTTCATGCTCCTCATATTTTTACACCTTTTGAAGCTCTTCATATATTTTACACCTTTTCAGGCTCTTCATGGTTTTCAACACAACTTCATGATCCTCGTATTTTTCAGACCGTTACATGCTCCTCATATTTTTGACACCTTTTGAAGCTCTGCATATATTTCACACATTTTCAGGCTCTTCATGATTTTCAACACCACTTCATGCTCCTCCTATTTTTCAGACCGTTTCATGCTCATCTCATTTTTGACATCTTTTGAAGCTCTTCATATTTTGCACACCTTTTCAGGCTCTTCATGTTTTTGAACACCGCTTCATCCTCCTCTTATTTTTAAGAGGGTTTCATGCTCGTCATATTTTTGACATATATTGAAGCTCTTCATAATTTTCACACCTTTTCAGGCTCTTCATGTTTTTGAACACCGCTTCATGCTCGTCCTATTTTTCAAACCGTTTCATGCTCCTCATATTTTTGACACCATTTGAAGCTCTTCATATTTTTCACACATTTTCAGGCTCTTCATGATTTTCAACACCACTTCATGCTCCTCCTATTTTTCAGACCGTTTCATGCTCATCTCATTTTTGACATATTTTGAAGCTCTTCATATTTTTCACACTTTTTGAAGCTCTTCATAATTTTCATTTTTTTGAAACTCTTCATATTTCACACTTTTTCAGGCTCTTCATGTTTTTCAACAACTCTTCAGGCTCCTCCTATTTTTCAGACCATTTCATGCTAATCTAGTTTTTGGCACTTTTTGAAGCTCTTCATACTTTTCACACCTTTTAAATCTCTGCATGTTTTTGAACACCTTTTCATGCTCCTCATGTATTTCACTCCTTTTGAAGCTCTTCATATTTTGCACAAATTTTCAGGTTCTTCTTGTTTTTGAACACCTTTTCATGCTCCTCATGTATTTCACTCCTTTTGAAGCTCTTCCTATTTTTCACACATTTTCAGTCTCTGCATGTTTTTGAACACCTTTTCATGCTCCTCATGTATTTCACTCCTTTTGAAGCTCTTCATATTTTGCACAAATTTTCAGGTTCTTCTTGTTTTTGAACAAAGCTTCATCCTCCTCCTATTTTTAAGAGGGTTTCATGCTCGTCATATTTTTGACACATTTTGAAGCTCTTCATATTTTTCACACCTTTTCAGGCTCTTCATGTTTTTGAACACCGTTTCATGCTCCTCCTATTTTTGAGACCGTTTCATGCTCCTCATATTTTCGACACCTTTTGAAGCTTTCATATTTTTCACACCTTTTCAAGCTCTTCATGTTTTTCAACACCGCTTCATGCACCTCCGATTTTTCAGACCGTTTCATGCTCCTCATATTTTTGACACCTTTTGAAGCTCTTCATATTTCTCAAACCTTTTCAGGCTCTTCATGTTTTTCAACACCGCTTCATGCACCTCCGATTTTTCAGACCGTTTCATGCTCCTCATATTTTTGACACCTTTTGAAGCTCTTCATATATTTCACACCTTTTCAGGCTCTTCATGTTTTTGAACACCGCTTCATGCTCCTCCTATTTTTCAGATTGTTTCATGCTCCTCATATTTTTGACACCTTTTGAAGCTCTTCATATTTTTCACACCTTTTCAGGCTCTTCATGTTTTTCAACACCGCTTCATGCTCGTCGTATTTTGCCGACCGTTTCATGCTCCTCATATTTTTGACACCTTTTGAAGCTCTTCAGATATTTCACACCTTTCCAGGCTCTTCATTTTTTCAACAGCACTTCATGCTCCTCCTATTTTTCAGATCATTTCATGCTCATCTCATTTTAACACCTTTTGAAGCTCTTCATATTTTTGACAAATTTTGAAGGTCTTCATATTTTTCACACGTTTTCAGGCTCTTCATGATTTTCAACACCGCTTCATGCTCCTCCTATTTTTCAGACCTTTTCATGCTCATCTTTTTTTTGACACCTTTTGAAGCTCTTCATATGTTTCACACCTTTTGAAGCTCTTCATATTTTTCACATTTATGAATCTATTCATATTTTCCACACGTTTTCAGACAATTCATGTTTTTCAACATCGCTTCATGCTCCTCCTATTTTTCAGACCGTTTCATTCTCCTCATATTTTTGAAACCTTTTGAAGCTCTTCATATATTTCACACTTTTTCAGACTTTTCCTTTTTTTCAACACGACTTCATGCTCCCCCTATTTTTCAGACCGTTTCATGGTCATCTCATTTTGACACCTTTTGAAGCTCTTCATGTTTTTCACATCTTTTGAAGCTCTTCATATTTTTCACACCTTTCCAGGCTCTTCATTTTTTCAACACCACTTCATGCTCCTCCTATTTTTCAGATCGTTTCATGCTCATCTCATTTTAACACCTTTTGAAGCTCTTCATATTTTTGACAAATTTTGAAGGTCTTCATATTTTTCACACGTTTTCAAGCTCTTTATGATTTTCATCAGCGCTTCATGCTCCTCCTATTTTTCAGACCGTTTCATGCTCCTCATAATTTTGACACCTTTTGTAGCTTTCATATTTTTAACACCTTTTCAGGCTCTTCATCTTTTTCAACACCACTTCATGCTCCTCCTTTTTTGCAGACCGTTTCATGCTACTCATATTTTTAACACCTTTTGAAGCTCTTCATATTTCTCACAGCTTTTTAGGCTCTTCATGTTTTTCAACAACGCTTTATGCTCCTCCGATTTTGCAGACCGTTTCATCCTCCTCATATTTTTGACACCTTTTGAAGCTCTTCATATTTTTCACACCTTTTCAGGCTCTTCATGTTTTTCAACACCGCTTCATGCTCCTCCTATTTTTCAGACCGTTTCATGCTCCTCATATTTTTGACACCTTTTGAAGCTCTTCATATTTTTCACAACTTTTCAGGCTCTTCATGTTTTTCAACACAGCTTCATGCACGTCCTATTTTTCAGACCTTTTCATGCTCATCTCATTTTTGACACCTTTTGAAGCTTTGCATATTTTTCACAACTTTTCAGGCTCTTCATGTTTTTGAACACCGCTTCATGCTAATCCTATATTTCAAACCATATCATGCTCTTCATATTTTTCACACCTTTTGAAGCTCTTCATATATTTCACAGCTTTTCAGGCTCTTCATGTTTTTGAACACCACTTCATGCTCCTTCTCTTTTTCAGAGGGTTTTATGCTCCTCATGTATTTCACACCTTTTGAAGCTCTTCATATTTTTCACACCTTTTCAGGCTCTTCATGTTTTTCAACACCGCTTCATGCTGCTCATATTTTTCAGACCGTTTCATGCTCCTCATATTTTTGACACCTTTTGAAGCTCTTCATATTTTTCACACCTTTTCAGGCTCTTCATGTTTTTCAACACCGCTTCATGCTCCTCCAATTTTTCAGACCGTTTCATGCTCCTCATATTTTTGACACCTTTTGAAGCTCTTCATATTTTTCACACATTTTCAGGCTCTTCATGTTTTTCAACACCGCTTCATGCTCCTCCGATTTTTCAGACCGTTTCATGCTCCTCATATTTTTCACACCTTTTGAAGCCTTTCATATTTTTCACTATTTTTCAGGCTCTTCATGTTTTTGAACATCGCTTCATGCTGCTCCTATTTTTCAGAGCGTTTCATGCTCATCTCATTTTGACACCTTTTGAATCTTTTCATATTGTTCACACCTTTTCAGGCTATTCATGATTTTCAACACCGCTTCATGCTCCTCCTATTTTTCAGACCGTTTCATGCTCATCTCATTTTTGACACCCTTTTAATCTCTTCATATTTTTCACAACTTTTGAAGCTCTTCATATTTTTAATATTTTTGAAGCTCTTCATATTTTCACACGTTTTCACACTCTACATGTTTTTCAACATCGCTTCATGCTCCTCCTATTTTTCAAACCGAATCATGCTCCTCATATTTTTGAAAACTTTTGAATCTCTTCATATTTTTCACACCTTTTCAGGCTCTTCATGTTTTTGAACACTTCTTCATGCTCTTCCTCTTTTTCAGACCGTTTCATGCTCCTCATATTTTTGACACTTTTTGAAGCTCTTCATATTTTTCACTCATTTTCAGGCTCTTCATGTTTTTCAACACCACTTCATGCTCCTCCTATTTTTGAGACCGTTTGATGCTCCTCATATTTTTGACACCTTTAGAAACTCTTCATATTATTCACACCTTTTCAGGCTCTTCATGTTTTTTATCACTGCTTCATGCTCGTCCTATTTTTCAGAACGTTTCATGCTCCTCATATTTTTGACACCTTTTGAAGCTCTTCATATTTTTCACACCTTTTCAGGCTTTTCATGTTTTTTAACACCGCTTCATGTTCCTCCTATTTTTCAGAACGCTTCATGCTCCTCATATTTTTGACACCTTTTGAAGCTCTTCATATATTTCACACCTTTTCAGGCTCTTCATATTTTTGAACACCGCTTCATGCTCCTCCTATTTTTCAGATTGTTTCATGCTCCTCATATTTTTGACACCTTTTGAAGCTCTTCATATTTTTCACACCTTTTCAGGCTCTTCATGTTTTTCAACACCGCTTCATGCTCGTCGTATTTTGCCGACCGTTTCATGCTCCTCATATTTTTGACACCTTTTGAAGCTCTTCAGATATTTCACACCTTTCCAGGCTCTTCATTTTTTCAACACCACTTCATGCTCCTCCTATTTTTCAGATCGTTTCATGCTCATCTCATTTTAACACCTTTTGAAGCTCTTCATATTTTTGACAAATTTTGAAGGTCTTCATATTTTTCACACGTTTTCAGGCTCTTCATGATTTTCAACACCGCTTCATGCTCCTCCTATTTTTCAGACCTTTTCATGCTCATCTCTTTTTTGACACCTTTTGAAGCTCTTCAGATTTTTCACACCTTTTGAAGTTATTCATATTTTTCACATTATGAATCTCTTCATATTTTCGAAACGTTTTCAGACAATTCATGTTTTTCAACATCGCTTCATGCTCCTCCTATTTTTCAGACCGTTTCATTCTCCTCATATTTTTGACACCTTTTGAAGCTCTTCATATATTTCACACTTTTTCAGACTTTTCCTTTTTTTCAACACGACTTCATGCTCCTCCTATTTTTCAGACCGTTTCCTGCTCATCTCATTTTGACACCTTTTGAAGCTCTTCATGTTTTTCACATCTTTTGAAGCTCTTCATATTTTTCACAACTTTTCAGGCTCTTTATGATTTTCAACAGCGCTTCATGCTCCTCCTATTTTTCAGACCGTTTCATGCTCCTCATATTTTTGAGACCTTTTGAAGCTCTTCATATTTTTCACACCTTTTAAGGCTCTTCATGTTTTTCAACACCGCTTCATGCTCCTCCAATTTTTCAGACCGTTTCATGCTCGTCATATTTTTGACACCTTTTGAAGCTCTTCATATTTTTCACACATTTTCAGGCTCTTTATGTTTTTCAACACCGCTTCATGCTGCTCATATTTTTCAGACCGTTTCATGCTCCTCATATTTTTGACACCTTTTGAAGCTCTTCATATTTTTCACACCTTTTAAGGCTCTTCATGTTTTTCAACACCGCTTCCTGCTCCTCCGATTTTTCAGACCGTTTCATGCTCCTAATATTTTTCACACCTTTTGAAGCCTTTCATATTTTTCACAACTTTTTAAGCTCTTCATGTTTTTGAACATCGCTTCATGCTCCTCCTATTTTTCAGACCGTTTCATGCTCATCTCATTTTTGACACCTTTTGAAGCTTTTCATATTTTTCACAACTTTTCAGGCTCTTCATGTTTTTGAACACAGCTTCCTGCTCCTCCTATTTTTCAGACCGTATCATGCTCCTCATATTTTTCAAACCTTTTGAAGCTCTTCATATTTTTCACACGTTTTCAGTCTATTCATGTTTTTGAACACCATTTCAGGCTCCTCCTATTTTTCAGAGAGTTTCATGCTCCTTATGTATTTCACACATTTTGAAGCTCTTCATATTTTTCACAGCTTTTCAGGCCCTTCATGCTTTTCCACACCACTTCATGCTCCTCCTATTTTTCAGACCGTATCGTGTTCCTCATATTTTTGACACCTTTTGAAGCTCTTCATATTTTTAACAGCTTTTCAGGTTCTTCATGTTTTTCAACACCGCTTCATGTTCCTCATCTTTTTCAGACCGTTTCATGCTCCTCATATTTTTCACACCTTTTGAGGCTCTTCATGTTTTTGATCACCGTTTCACGATCCTCCTATTTTTCAGGCCGTTTCATGCTCCTCATATTTTTGACACCTTTTGAAGCTCTTCATATTTTTCACACATTTTCAGGCTCTTCTTGTTTTTCAACACCGCTTCATGATCCTCCTATTTTTCGGACCGTTTCATGCAGATCTCATTTTTGACACCTTTTGAAGCTCTTCTTATTTTTCAAAATTTTGAAGCTCTTCATATTTTTCACACATTTTCAGGCTCTTTATGTTTTTGAACACCGCTTCATGGTCCTCCTAATTTTCAGAACTTTTCATGCTCCTCATATAATTCACACCTTTTGAAGCTCTTCATATTTTTCACACATTTTCAGGCTCTTCATGTTTTTCAACACCGCTTCATGATCCTCCTATTTTTCGGACCGTTTCATGCTCCTCATATTTTTGACACCTTTTGAAGCTCTTCATATTTTTCACACCTTTTCAGGCTCTTCATGTTTTTCAACAACACTTCATGCTCCTCGTATATTTCAGACGGTTTCATTCTCCTCATATTTTTGACACCTTTTGAAGCTCTGCATATATTTCACACCTTTTCAGGCTCTTCATGATTTTCAACACCACTTCATGCTCCTCCTATTTTTCAGACCGTTTCATGCTCATCTCATTTTTGACATCTTTTGAAGCTCTTCATATTTTTCACACCTTTTGAAGCTCTTCATAATTTTCATATTTTTGAAGCTCTTCATATTTTTCACACTTTTTCAGCCTCTTCATGTTTTTCAACACCTCTTCAGGCTCCTCCTTTTTTTCAGACCCTTTCATGCTAATCTAATTTTTGAAACTTTTTGAAGCTCTTCATACTTTTCGCACATTTTAAGTCTCTGCATGTTTTTGAACACCTTTTCATGCTCCTCATGTATTTCACTCCTTTTGAAGCTCTTCATATTTTGCTCACCTTTTCAGGCTCTTCATGTTTTTGAACACCGCTTCATCCTCCTCCTATTTGTAAGAGGGTTTCATGCTCGTCATATTTTTGACATATTTTGAGGCTCTTCATAATTTTCACACCTTTTCAGGCTCTTCATGTTTTTGAACCCCGGTTCAGGCTCCTCCTATTTTTCAGACCGTTTCATGCTCCTCATATTTTTCACACCTTTTGAAGCTCTTCATATATTTCACACCTTTTCAGGCTCTTCATGGTTTTGAACACCGCTTCATGCTCCTCCTATTTTTCAGACCGTTTCATGCTCCTCATATTTTTGACACCTTTTGAAGCTCTTCATATTTTTCACACCTTTTCAGGCTCTTCATGTTTTTCAACACCGCTTCATGGTCCTCCTATGTTTCAGAACGTTTCATGCTCCTCATGTATTTCACACCTTTTGAAACTCTTCATATTTTTTACACCTTTTCAAGCTCTTCATGTTTTTGAACACCATTTCATGCTCCTCCTATTTTTCAGACCTTTTCATGCTCCTCATATTTTTGACAAATTTTGAAGCTCTTCATATTTTGCACACCTTTTCATTCTCTTAATATTTTTCAACACCACGTCATGCTCCTCCAATTTTTCAGTCCGTTTCATGCACATCTCATTTTTGACACCTTTTGAAACTATTCATATTTTTCACACCTTTTCAGGCTCTTCCGTTTTTTCAACACCGCTTCATGATCCTCCTATTTTTCAGACCGTTTCATGCTCCTCATATTTTTACACCTTTTGAAGCTCTTCATATATTTCACACCTTTTCAGGCTCTTCATGGTTTTCAACACAACTTCATGATCCTCGTATTTTTCAGACCGTTACATGCTCCTCATATTTTTGACACCTTTTGAAGCTCTGCATATATTTCACACATTTTCAGGCTCTTCATGATTTTCAACACCACTTCATGCTCCTCCTATTTTTCAGACCGTTTCATGCTCATCTCATTTTTGACATCTTTTGAAGCTCTTCATATTTTGCACACCTTTTCAGGCTCTTCATGTTTTTGAACACCGCTTCATCCTCCTCTTATTTTTAAGAGGGTTTCATGCTCGTCATATTTTTGACATATATTGAAGCTCTTCATAATTTTCACACCTTTTCAGGCTCTTCATGTTTTTGAACACCGCTTCATGCTCGTCCTATTTTTCAAACCGTTTCATGCTCCTCATATTTTTGACACCATTTGAAGCTCTTCATATTTTTCACACATTTTCAGGCTCTTCATGATTTTCAACACCACTTCATGCTCCTCCTATTTTTCAGACCGTTTCATGCTCATCTCATTTTTGACATATTTTGAAGCTCTTCATATTTTTCACACTTTTTGAAGCTCTTCATAATTTTCATTTTTTTGAAACTCTTCATATTTCACACTTTTTCAGGCTCTTCATGTTTTTCAACAACTCTTCAGGCTCCTCCTATTTTTCAGACCATTTCATGCTAATCTAGTTTTTGGCACTTTTTGAAGCTCTTCATACTTTTCACACCTTTTAAATCTCTGCATGTTTTTGAACACCTTTTCATGCTCCTCATGTATTTCACTCCTTTTGAAGCTCTTCATATTTTGCACAAATTTTCAGGTTCTTCTTGTTTTTGAACACCTTTTCATGCTCCTCATGTATTTCACTCCTTTTGAAGCTCTTCCTATTTTTCACACATTTTCAGTCTCTGCATGTTTTTGAACACCTTTTCATGCTCCTCATGTATTTCACTCCTTTTGAAGCTCTTCATATTTTGCACAAATTTTCAGGTTCTTCTTGTTTTTGAACAAAGCTTCATCCTCCTCCTATTTTTAAGAGGGTTTCATGCTCGTCATATATTTGACACATTTTGAAGCTCTTCATATTTTTCACACCTTTTCAGGCTCTTCATGTTTTTGAACACCGTTTCATGCTCCTCCTATTTTTGAGACCGTTTCATGCTCCTCATATTTTCGACACCTTTTGAAGCTTTCATATTTTTCACACCTTTTCAAGCTCTTCATGTTTTTCAACACCACTTCATGCTCCTCCTTTTTTGCAGACCGTTTCATGCTACTCATATTTTTAACACCTTTTGAAGCTCTTCATATTTCTCACACCTTTTCAGGCTCTTCATGTTTTTCAACACCGCTTCATGCACCTCCGATTTTTCAGACCGTTTCATGCTCCTCATATTTTTGACACCTTTTGAAGCTCTTCATATTTCTCAAACCTTTTCAGGCTCTTCATGTTTTTCAACACCGCTTAATGCACCTCCTATTTTTCAGACCGTTTCATGCTCATCTCATTTTGACACCTTTTGAAGCTTTTCATATTTTTCACATATTTTCAGGCTCGTCATGTTTTTGAACACCGCTTCATGCTAATCCTATTTTTCAAACCATATCATGCTCCTCATGTTTTTCACACCTTTTGAAGCTCTTCATATTTTTCACACCTTTTCAGGCTCTTCATGTTTTTGAACACCACTTCATGCTCCTTCTATTTTTCAGAGAGTTTCATGCTCCTCATGTATTTCACACCTTTTGAAGCTCTTCATATTTTTCACACCTTTTCAGGCTCTTCATGTTTTTCCACACCACTTCATGCTCCTCCTATTTTTCAGACCCTTTCATGCTCATCTCATTTTTGACATCTTTTGAGCTCTTCATATTTTTCACACCTTTTCAGTCTCTGCATGTTTTTGAACACCATTTCATGCTCCTCATATATTTCACACCTTTTGAAGCTCTTCATATTTTGCACACCTTTTCAGGCTCTTCATGTTTTTGAACACCGCTTCATCCTCCTCCTATTTTTAAGAGGGTTTCATGCTCGTCATATTTTTGACATATTTTGAAGCTCTTCATAATTTTCACACCTTTTCAGGCTCTTCATGTTTTTGAACACCGCTTCATGCTCGTCCTATTTTTCAAACCGTTTCATGCTCCTCATATTTTTGACACCATTTGAAGCTCTTCATATTTTTCACACCTTTTCAGGCTCTTCATTTTTTTCAACACCACTTCATGCTCCTCCTAATTTTCAGACCGTTTCATGCAGATCTCCTTTTTGACAGCTTTTGAAGCTCTTCATATTTTTCAAACCTTTTGAAGCTCTTCATATTTTTCACACGTTTTCAGGCTCTTCATGTTGTTCAACACCGCTTCATGCTCCTCCAATTTTTCAGTCCGATTCATGAACATCTCATTTTTGACACCTTTTGAAGCTATTCATATTTTTCACACCTTTTCAGGCTCTTCCGGTTTTTCAACACCGCTTCATGATCCTCCTATTTTTCAGACCGTTTCATGCTCCTCATATTTTTACACCTTTTGAAGCTCTTCATATTTTTCACACTTTTTCAGGCTCTTCATGTTTTTCAACAACTCTTCAGGCTCCTCCTATTTTTCAGACCCTTTCATGCTAATCGAATTTTTGGCACTTTTTGAAGCTCTTCATACTTTTCACACCTTTTAAGTCTCTGCATGTTTTTGAACACCTTTTCATGCTCCTCATGTATTTGACTCCTTTTGAAGCTCTTCATATTTTGCACAAATTTTCAGGTTCTTCTTGTTTTTGAACACAGCTTCATCCTCCTCCTATTTTTAAGAGGGTTTCATGCTCGTCATATTTTTGACACATTTTGAAGCTCTTCATATTTTTCACACCTTTTCAGGCTCTTCATGTTTTTGAACACCGTTTCATGCTCCTCCTATTTTTGAGACCGTTTCATGCTCCTCATATTTTCGACACCTTTTGAAGCTTTCATATTTTTCACACCTTTTCAAGCTCTTCATGTTTTTCAACACCACTTCATGCTCCTCCTTTTTTGCAGACCGTTTCATGCTACTCATATTTTTAACACCCTTTGAAGCTCTTCATATTTCTCACACCTTTTCAGGCTCTTCATGTTTTTCAACACCGCTTCATGCACCTCCGATTTTTCAGACCGTTTCATGCTCCTCATATTTTTGACACTTTTTGAAGCTCTTCATATTTCTCAAACCTTTTCAGGCTCTTCATGTTTTTCAACACCGCTTAATGCACCTCCTATTTTTCAGACCGTTTCATGCTCATCTCATTTTTGACACCTTTTGAAGCTTTTCATATTTTTCACATATTTTCAGGCTCTTCATGTTTTTGAACACCGCTTCATGCTAATCCTACTTTTTAAAACCATATCATGCTCCTCATGTTTTTCACACCTTTTGAAGCTCTTCATATTTTTCACACCTTTTCAGGCTCTTCATGTTTTTGAACACCACTTCATGCTCCTTCTATTTTTCAGAGAGTTTCAGGCTCCTCATGTTTTTCACACCTTTTGAAGCTCTTCATATTTTTCACACCTTTTCAGGCTCTTCATGATTTTCAACACCCCTTCATGCTCCTCCTATTTTTCAGACCGTTTCATGCTCATCTCATTTTTGACATCTTTTGAAGCTCTTCATATTTTTCACACCTTTTGAAGCTCTTCATAATTTTCATATTTTTGAAGATCTTCATATTTTTAACACATTTTCAGGCTCTTCATGTTTTTCAACACCGCTTCATGCTCCTCCTATTTTTCAGACCGTTTCATACTCCTCATATTTTTGACACCTTTTGAAGCTTTTCATATTTCTCACTCATTTTCAGGCTCTTCATGTTTTTGAACATCACTTCATGCTCCTCCTATTTTTCAGATCGTTTCATGCTCCTCATGTATTTCACACCTTTTGAAGCTCTTCATATTTTTCACACCTTTTCAGGCTCTTCATGTTTTTGAACCCCGGTTCAGGCTCCTCCTTTTTTTTCAGACCGTTTCATGCTCCTCATATTTTTCACACCTTTTGAAGCTCTTCATATATTTCACACCTTTTCAGCCTCTTCATGTTTTTGAACACCGCTTCATGCTCCTCCTATTTTTCAGACCGTTTCATGCTCCTCATATTTCTGACACCTTTTGAAGCTCTTCATATTTTTCACACCTTTTCAGGCTCTTCATGTTTTTCAACACCGCTTCATCGTCCTCCTATGTTTCAGAACGTTTCATGCTCCTCATGTATTTCACACCTTTTGAAACTCTTCATATTTTTTACACCTTTTCAAGCTCTTCATGTTTTTGAACACCGTTTCATGCTCCTCCTATTTTTCAGACCTTTTCATGCTCCTCATATATTTGACAAATTTTGAAGCTCTTCATATTTTGCACACCTTTTCATTCTCTTAATATTTTTCAACACCACTTCATGCTCCTCCAATTTTTCAGTCCGATTCATGCACATCTCATTTTTGACACCTTTTGAAGCTATTCATATTTTTCACACCTTTTCAGGCTCTTCCGGTTTTTCAACACCGCTTCGTGATCCTCCTATTTTTCAGACCGTTTCATGCTCCTCATATTTTTACACCTTTTGAAGCTCTTCATATATTTCACACCTTTTCAGGCTCTTCATGGTTTTCAACACCACTTCATGCTCCTCGTATTTTTCAGACCGTTACATGCTCCTCATATTTTTAACACCTTTTGAAGCTCTGCATATATTTCACACATTTTCAGGCTCTTCATGATTTTCAACACCACTTCATGCTCCTCCTATTTTTCAGACCGTTTCATGCTCATCTCATTTTTGACATATTTTGAAGCTCTTCATATTTTTCACACCTTTTGAAGCTCTTCATAATTTTCATATTTTTGAAGCTCTTCATAATTTTCACACTTTTTCAGGCTCTTCATGTTTTTCAACAACTCTTCAGGCTCCTCCTATTTTTCAGACCCTTTCATGCTAATCGAATTTTTGGCACTTTGTGAAGCTCTTCATACTTTTCACACCTTTTAAGTCTCTGCATGTTTTTGAACACCTTTTCATGCTCCTCATGTATTTCACTCCTTTTGAAGCTCTTCATATTTTGCACAAATTTTCAGGTTCTTCTTGTTTTTGAACACAGCTTCATCCTCCTCCTATTTTTAAGAGGGTTTCATGCTCGTCATATTTTTGACACATTTTGAAGCTCTTCATATTTTTCACACCTTTTCAGGCTCTTCATGTTTTTGAACACCGTTTCATGCTCCTCCTATTTTTGAGACCGTTTCATGCTCCTCATATTTTCGACACCTTTTGAAGCTTTCATATTTTTCACACCTTTTCAAGCTCTTCATGTTTTTCAACACCACTTCATGCTCCTCCTTTTTTGCAGACCGTTTCATGCTACTCATATTTTTCACACCTTTTGAAGCTCTTCATATTTCTCACACCTTTTCAGGCTCTTCATGTTTTTCAACACCGCTTCATGCACCTCCGATTTTTCAGACCGTTTCATGCTCCTCATAATTTTGACACCTTTTGAAGCTCTTCATATTTCTCAAAACTTTTCAGGCTCTTCAGGTTTTTCAACACCGCTTAATGCACCTCCTATTTTTCAGACCGTTTCATGCTCATCTCATTTTTGACACCTTTTGAAGCTTTTCATATTTTTCACATATTTTCAGGCTCTTCATGATTTTGAACACCGCTTCATGCTAATCCTATTTTTCAAACCATATCATGCTCCTCATGTTTGTCACACCTTTTGAAGCTCTTCATATTTTTCACACCTTTTCAGGCTCTTCATGTTTTTCAACACAACTTCATGCTCCTCCTATTTTTCAGACCGTTTCATGCTCCTCATATTTTTGACACCTTTTTAAGCTTTTCATATTTTTCACACCTTTTCAGGCTCTTCATGTTTTTGAACACCACTTCATGCTCCTCCAATTTTTCAGTCCGTTTCATGCACATCTCATTTTTGACACCTTTAGAAGCTATTCATATTTTTCACACCTTTTCAGGCTCTTCCGGTTTTTCAACACCGCTTCATGATCCTCTTATTTTTCAGACCGTTTCATGCTCCTCATATTTTTACACCTTTTGAAGCTCTTCATATATTTCACACATTTTCAGGCTCTTCATGGTTTTCAACAACACTTCATGCTACTCGTATTTTTCAGACCGTTACATACTCCTCATATTTTTGACACCTTTTGAAGCTCTACATATATTTCACACATTTTCAGGCTCTTCATGATTTTCAACACCACTTCATGCTCCTCCTATTTTTCAGACCGTTTCATGCTCATCTCATTTTTGACATATTTTGAAGCTCTTCATATTTTTCACACCTTTTGAAGCTCTTCATAATTTTCATATTTTTGAAGCTCTTCATATTTTTCACACTGTTTCAGGCTCTTCATGTTTTTCAACAACTCTTCAGGCTCCTCCTGTTTTTCAGACCCTTTCATGCTAATCGAATTTTTGGCACTTTTTGAAGCTCTTCATACTTTTCACACCTTTTAAGTCTCTGCATGTTTTTGAACACCTTTTCATGCTCCTCATGTATTTCACTCCTTGTGAAGCTCTTCATATTTTGCACAAATTTTCAGGTTCTTCTTGTTTTTGAACAAAGCTTCATCCTCCTCCTATTTTTAAGAGGGTTTCATGCTCGTCATATTTTTGACACATTTTGAAGCTCTT
Organism: Dama dama; assembly: GCF_033118175.1. Classification (NCBI taxonomy): domain Eukaryota; kingdom Metazoa; phylum Chordata; class Mammalia; order Artiodactyla; family Cervidae; genus Dama; species Dama dama. The sequence continues at coordinate 3,521,955 of NW_026870893.1, read as the reverse complement.
CATATTTTTCACACCTTTTCAGGCTCTTCATGTTTTTGAACACCGTTTCATGCTCCTCCTATTTTTGAGACCGTTTCATGCTCCTCATATTTTCGACACCTTTTGAAGCTTTCATATTTTTCACACCTTTTCAAGCTCTTCATGTTTTTCAACACCACTTCATGCTCCTCCTTTTTTGCAGACCGTTTCATGCTACTCATATTTTTGACACCTTTTGAAGCTCTTCATATTTCTCACACCTTTTCAGGCTCTTCATGTTTTTCAACACCGCTTCATGCACCTCCGATTTTTCAGACCGTTTCATACTCCTCATATTTTTGACACCTTTTCAAGCTCTTCATATTTCTCAAACCTTTTCAGGTTCTTCATGTTTTTCAACACCGCTTAATGCACCTCCTATTTTTCAGACCGTTTCATGCTCATCTCATTTTTGACACCTTTTGAAGCTCTTCATATTTCTAAAACCTTTCCAGGCTCTTCATATTTTTCACACCTTTTCAGGCTCTTGATTTGTTTGAACACCGTTTCATGCTCTTCCTATTTTTCAGACCGTGTCATGCTCCTCATATTTTTTACACCTTTTGAAGCTCTTCATATTTTTCACATCTTTTGATGCTCTTCATATTTTTCACACCTTTTCAGGCTCTTCATATTTTTGAACGCCGTTTCATAATCCTCCTATTTTTCAGACCGTTTCATGCTCCTCATATTTTTGACACCTTTTGTAGCTCTTCAAATTTTTCACACATTTTCAGGCTCTTCATGTTTTTCAACACTGCTTCATGCTCCTCCTAATTTTCAGAACTTTTCATGCTCCTCATATTTTTGAAACCTTTTGAAGCTCTTCATATTTTTCACAACTTTTCAGGCTCTTCATGTTTTTGAACACCATTTCATGCTCCTCCTATTTTGCAGACCGTTTCATTCTCCTCGTATTTTTGACACCTTTTGAAGCTCTTCATATATTTCACACCTTTTCAGATTTTTCATTTTTTTCAACACGACTTCATGCTCCTCCTGTTTTTCAGACCGTTTCATGCTCATCTCATTTTGACACCTTTTGAAGCTCTTCATGTTTTTCACATCTTTTGAAGCTCTTCATATTTTTCACAACTTTTCAGGCTCTTTATGATTTTCAACAGCCCTTCATGCTCCTCATATTTTTCGGATCGTTTCATGCTCCTCATATTTTTGACACCTTTTGCAGCTCTCATATTTTTCACACCTTTTCAGGCTCTTCATGTTTTGAACACCACTTCATGCTCCCCCTATTTTTCATAGAGTTTTATGCTCCTCATATTTTTGACACCTTTTGAAGCTCTTCATATTTTTCACACCTTTTGAAGCTCTTCATATATTTCACACTTTTTCAGGCTCTTCATGTTTTTGAACACAGCTTCATGCTCCTCCTATTTTTCAGACCGTTTCATGCTCCTCATATATTTGACAACTTTTGAAGCTCTTCATATTTTTCACATCTTTTCAGGCTCTTCATGTTTTGCAACACCGCTTCATGCTCCTCCTATTTTTCAGAGAGTTTCATGCTCCTCATATTTTTGACACCTTTTGAAGCTCTTCATATTTTTCACACCTTTTCAGCTCTTCATGTTTTGAACACCGTTTCATGCTCCTCCTATTTTTCAGACCGTTTCATTCTCCTATATTTTTGACAGCTTTTGGAGGTCTTCATATTTTTCTCACCTTTTCAAGCTCTTCATTCTTTTCAACAACGCTTCATGCTCCTCCTATTTTTCAGCCCGTTTCATGCTCCTCATAGTTTTGAAACCTTTTGAAGCTCTTCATATTTTTCACACCTTTTCAGCTCTTCATGTTTTGAACACAGGTTTATGCTCCTCCTATTTTTCAGACCGTTTCATGCTCCTCATGAATTTCACACATTTTGAAGCTCTTCATATTTTTCACAACTTTTGAAGCTCTTCATATATTTCACACCTTTTCATGCTCTTCAAGTTTTTCAACACAACTTCATGCTCCTCCTATTTTTCAGACCGTTTCATGCTCCTCATATTTTTGACATCTTTTGAAGCTTTTCATATTTTTCACACCTTTTCAGGCTCTTCATGTTTTTCAACACCACTTCATGCTCCTCCAGGTTTGCAGACCGTTTCATGCTCCTCCTAATTTTGACACCTTTTGAAGCTCTTCATATTTTTCACACCTTTTCAGGCTCTTCATGTTTTTGAACACCGCTTCATGCTCCTCCTATTTTTCAGACCATTTCATGCACATCTCATTTTTGACACCTTTTGAAGCTCTTCTTATTTTTCAAAACTTTTGAAGCTCTTCATATTTTTCACACGTTTTCAGGCTCTTCATGTTTGTGAACACTGCTTCATGCTCCTCCTATTTTTCAGACAGTTTCATGCTCCTCATATTTTTGACATCTTTTGAAGCTCTATATATTTTTCACACCTTTTCAGGCTCTTCATGTTTTTCAACACCGCTTCATGCTCCTCCTATTTTTCAGAATGTTTCATACTCCTCATATTTTTGACATCTTTTGAAGCTCTTCATATTTTTCACACATTTTCAGGCTCTTTATGTTTTTGAACACCGCTTCATGGTCCTCATAATTTTCAGAACTTTTCATGCTCCTGATATAATTCACACCTTTTGAAGCTCTTCATATTTTTCACACCTTTTCAGGCTCTTCATGTTTTTCAACACCGTTTCATGCTCCTCCTATTTTTCAGACCGTTTCATGCTCCTCATAATTTTGACACCTTTTGAAGCTCTTCATAATTTTCACACCTTTTGAAGCTGTTCATATATTTCACACCTTTTCAGGCTCTTGATGATTTTCAACACCACTTCATGCTCCTCCTAATTTTCACACCCTTTCATGCTAATCTAATTTTTGACACCTTTTGAAGCTCTTCATATTTTTCACACCTTTTGAAGGTCTTCATATTTTTCACACCTTTTCAGGCTGTTCATGTTTTTGAACACCGCTTATGCTCGTCCTATTTTTCAGACCGTTTCATGCTCTTCATATTTTTGACACCTTTTGAAGCTCTTCATATTTTTCAAACCTTTTCAGGCTCTTCATGTTTTTCAACAACACTTCATGCTCCTCGTATTTTTCAGACGGTTTCATTCTCCTCATATTTTTGACACCTTTTGAAGCTCTGCATATATTTCACACCTTTTCAGGCTCTTCATGATTTTCAACACCACTTCATGCTCCTCCATTTTTCAGACCGTTTCATGCTCATCTCATTTTTGACATCTTTTGAAGCTCTTCATATTTTTCACACCTTTTGAAGCTCTTCATAGTTTTCATATTTTTGAAGCTCTTCATATTTTTCACACTTTTTCAGCCTCTTCATGTTTTTCAACACCTGTTCAGGCTCCTCCTATTTTTCAGACCCTTTCATGCTAATCTAATTTTTGACACTTTTTGAAGCTCTTCATACTTTTCGCACCTTTTAAGTCTCTGTATGTTTTTGAACACCTTTTCATGCTCCTCATGTATTTCACTCCTTTTGAAGCTCTTCATATTTTGCAGACATTTTCAGGCTCTTCATGTTTTTGAACACCGCTTCATCCTCCTCCTATTTTTTAGAGGGTTTCATGCTCGTCATATTTTCGACACATTTTGAAGCTCTTCATATTTTTCACACCTTTTCAGCCTCTTCATGTTTTTGAACACCGCTTCATCCTCCTCCTATTTTTAAGAGGGTTTCATGCTCGTCATATTTTTGACACCTTTTGAAGCTCTTCATATTTTTCACACCTTTTCAGGCTCTTCATGTTTTTGAACACCGCTTCATCCTCCTCCTATTTTTAAGAGGGTTTCATGCTCGTCATATTTTTGACACCTTTTGAAGCTCTTCATATTTTTCACACCTTTTCAGGCTCTTCATGTTTTTGAACACCGCTTCATGCTCCTCCTATTTTTCAGACCATTTCATGCACATCTCATTTTTGACACCTTTTGAAGCTCTTCTTATTTTTCAAAACTTTTGAAGCTCTTCATATTTTTCACACGTTTTCAGGCTCTTCATGTTTTTGAACACTGCTTCATGCTCCTCCTATTTTTCAGACAGTTTCATGCTCCTCATATTTTTGACATCTTTTGAAGCTCTATATATTTTTCACACATTTTCAGGCTCTTCATGTGTTTCAACACCGCTTCATGCTCCTCCTATTTTTCAGAATGTTTCATGCTCCTCATATTTTTGACATCTTTTGAAGCTCTTCATATTTTTCACACATTTTCAGGCTCTTTATGTTTTTGAACACCGCTTCATGGTCCTCATAATTTTCAGAACTTTTCATGCTCCTGATATAATTCACACCTTTTGAAGCTCTTCATATTTTTCACACCTTTTCAGGCTCTTCATGTTTTTCAACACCGTTTCATGCTCTTCCTATTTTTCAGACCGTTTCATGCTCCTCATAATTTTGACACCTTTTGAAGCTCTTCATAATTTTCACACCTTTTGAAGCTGTTCATATATTTCACACCTTTTCAGTCTCTTGATGATTTTCAACACCACTTCATGCTCCTCCTAATTTTCACACCCTTTCATGCTAATCTAATTTTTGACACCTTTTGAAGCTCTTCATATTTTTCACACCTTTTGAAGGTCTTCATATTTTTCACACCTTTTAGGCTGTTCATGTTTTTGAACACCGCTTATGCTCGTCCTATTTTTCAGACCGTTTCATGCTCCTCATATTTTTGACACCTTTTGAAGCTCTTCATATTTTTCACACCTTTTCAGGCTCTTCATGTTTTTCAACACCGCTTCATGATCCTCCTATTTTTCGGACCGTTTCATGCTCCTCATATTTTTGACACCTTTTGAAGCTCTTCATATTTTTCACACCTTTTCAGGCTCTTCATGTTTTTCAACAACACTTCATGCTCCTTGTATTTTTCAGACGGTTTCATTCTCCTCATATTTTTGACACCTTTTGAAGCTCTGCATATATTTCACACCTTTTCAGGCTCTTCATGATTTTCAACACCACTTCATGCTCCTCCATTTTTCAGACCGTTTCATGCTCATCTCATTTTTGACATCTTTTGAAGCTCTTCATATTTTTCACACCTTTTGAAGCTCTTCATAGTTTTCATATTTTTGAAGCTCTTCATATTTTTCACACTTTTTCAGCCTCTTCATGTTTTTCAACACCTGTTCAGGCTCCTCCTATTTTTCAGACCCTTTCATGCTAATCTAATTTTTGACACTTTTTGAAGCTCTTCATACTTTTCGCACCTTTTAAGTCTCTGTATGTTTTTGAACACCTTTTCATTCTCCTCATGTATTTCACTCCTTTTGAAGCTCTTCATATTTTGCAGACATTTTCAGGCTCTTCATGTTTTTGAACACCGCTTCATCCTCCTCCTATTTTTTAGAGGGTTTCATGCTCGTCATATTTTTGACACATTTTGAAGCTCTTCATATTTTTCACACCTTTTCAGGCTCTTCATGTTTTTGAACACCGCTTCATCCTCCTCCTATTTTTAAGAGGGTTTCATGCTCGTCATATTTTTGACACATTTTGAAGCTCTTCATATTTTTCACACTTTTTCAGGCTCTTCATGTTTTTGAACACCACTTCATGTTCCTCCTATTTTTCAGACCGTTTCATGCTCCTCATATTTTTGTCACCTTTTGAAGCTTTCATATTTTTCACACCTTTTCAAGCTTCATGTTTTTCAACACCACTTCATGCTCCTCCTTTTTTGCAGACCGTTTCATGCTACTCATATATTTGACACCTTTTGAAGCTCTTCATATTTCTCACACCTTTTCAGGCTCTTCATGTTTTACAACACCGCTTCATGCACCTCCGATTTTTCAGACCGTTTCATGCTCCTCATATTTTCGACACCTTTTGAAGCTCTTCATATTTTTCACAACTTTTCAGGCTCTTCATGTTTTTGAACACCATTTCATGCTCCTCCTATTTTGCAGACCGTTTCATTCTCCTCATATTTTTGACACCTTTTGAAGCTCTTCATGTTTTTCACATCTTTTGAAGCTCTTCATATTTTTCACAACTTTTCAGGCTCTTTATGATTTTCAACAGCCCTTCATGCTCCTCCTATTTTTCGGATCATTTCATGTTCCTCATATTTTTGACACCTTTTGAAGCTTTCATATTTTTCACACCTTTTCAGGCTCTTCATGTTTTGAACACCACTTCATGCTCCTCCTATTTTTCATAGAGTTTCATGCTCCTCATATTTTTGACACCTTTTGAAGCTCTTCATATTTTTCACACCTTTTGAAGCTCTTCATATATTTCACACCTTTTCAGGCTCTTCATTTTTTTGAACACAGCTTCATGCTCCTCCTATTTTGCAGACCGTTTCATGCTCCTCATATATTTGACAACTTTTGAAGCTCTTCATATTTTTCACATCTTTTCAGGCTCTTCATGATTTTCAACAGCCCTTCATGCTCCTCCTATTTTTCGGATCATTTCATGTTCCTCATATTTTTGACACCTTTTGAAGCTCTTCATATTTTTCACACCTTTTGAAGATCTTCTTATTTTTTACGTTTTTGAAGCTCTTCATATTTTTCACACGTTTTCAGCCTCTTCATGTTTTTCAACACCGCTTCTGCTCCTGCTATTTTTCAGACCGTTTCATACTCCTCATATTTTTGACACCTTTTGAAGTACTTCATATTTTTCACACCTTTTCAGGCTCTTCATGTTTTTGAACACCGCTTCATGCTCCTCCTATTTTTCAGACCGTTTCATGCTCCTCATGTATTTCACACCTTTTGAAGCTCTTCATATTTTGCACAACTTTTCAGGCTCTTCATGTTTTTCACAACCACTTCATGCTCCTCCTATTTTTCAGATCGTTTCATGCACATCTCATTTTTTACACCTTTTGAGGCTCTTCATATTTTTCACACCTTTTCAGGCTCTTCATGTTTTTGAACACCACTTCATGATCCTCCTATTTTTCAGACCGTTTGATGCTCCTCATATTTTTGACACCTTTTGAAGCTCTTCATATTTTTCACACCTTTTCAGGCTCTTCATGTTTTTCAACACCGCTTCATGATCCTCCTATTTTTCGGACCGTTTCATGCTCCTCATATTTTGACACCTTTTGAAGCTCTTCATATTTTTCACACCTTTTCAGGCTCTTCATGTTTCTCAACAACACTTCATGCTCCTCGTATTTTTCAGACGGTTTCATTCTCCTCATATTTTTGACACCTTTTGAAGCTCTGCATATATTTCACACCTTTTCAGGCTCTTCATGATTTTCAACACCACTTCATGCTCCTCCATTTTTCAGACCGTTTCATGCTCATCTCATTTTTGACATCTTTTGAAGCTCTTCATATTTTTCACACTTTTTGAAGCTCTTCATAATTTTCATATTTTTGAAGCTCTTCATATTTTTCACACTTTTTCAGCCTCTTCATGTTTTTCAACACCTCTTCAGGCTCCTCCTATTTTTCAGACCCTTTCATGCTAATCTAATTTTTGACACTTTTTGAAGATCTTCATACTTTTTGCACCTTTTAAGTCTCTGCATGTTTTTGAACACCTTTTCATGCTCCTCATGTATTTCACTCCTTTTGAAGCTCTTCATATTTTGCACACATTTTCAGGCTCTTCATGTTTTTGAACACCGCTTCATCCTCCTCCTATTTTTCAGATTGTTTCATGCACATCTCATTTTTTACACCTTTTGAGGCTCTTCATATTTTTCACACCTTTTCAGGCTCTTCATGTTTTTGAACACCACTTCATGATCTTCCAATATTTCAGACCGTTTCCTGCTCCTCATATATTTGACATTCTTTGAGGCTCTTCATATTTTTCACACCTTTTCAGGCTCGTCATGTTTTTGAATACCGTTTCATGCTCCTCCTATTTTTCAGACCGTTTCATGCTCCTCATATTTTTGACACCTTTTGAAGCTCTTCATATTTTTCACACCTTTTCAGGCTCTTCATGTTTTTCAACACCGCTTCATGCTCCTCCTGTTTTTCAGACCGTTTCATGCTAGTCATATTTTTGACACCTTTTGAAGCTCTTCATATTTCTCACACTTTTCAGGCTCTTCATGTTTTTCAACAACGCTTCATGCTCCTCCAATTTTTCAGACGGTTTCATGCTCCTCATATTTTTGACACCTTTTGAAGCTCTTCATATTTTTCACACCTTTTCAGGCTCTTCATGTTTTTCAACACCGCTTCATGCACCTCCTATTTTTCAGAACGTTTCATGCTCATCTCATTTTTGACACCTTTTGAAGCTCTTCATATTTTTCACATATTTTCAGGCTCTTCATGTTTTTGAACACCGCTTCATGCTAATCCTATTTTTCAAACCATATCATGCTCCTCATGTTTTTCACACCTTTTGAAGCTCTTCATATTTTTCACACCTTTTCAGGCTCTTCATGTTTTTGAACACCACTTCATGCTCCTTCTATTTTTCAGAGAGTTTCATGCTCCTCATGTATTTCACACCTTTTGAAGCTCTTCATATTTTTCACACCTTTTCAGGCTTTTCATATTTTTGAACACCGTTTCATGCTCCTCCTATTTTTCAGGCCGTTTCATGCTCCTCATATTTTTGACACCTTTTGAAGCTCTTCATATTTTTCACACCTTTTCAGGCTCTTCATGTTTTTCAACACCGCTTCATGCTCCTCCGATTTTTCGGACCGTTTCATGCTCCACATATTTTTGACACCTTTTGAAGCTCTTCGTATAATTCACACCTTTTCAGGCTCTTCATTTTTTTCAACACCACTTCATGCTCCTCCTATTTTTCAGACCATTTCATGCAGATCTCATTTTTGACACCTTTTGAAGCTCTTCTTATTTTTCAAAACTTTTGAAGCTCTTCATATTTTTCACACGTTTTCAGGCTCTTCATGTTTTTCAACACCGCTTCATGCTCCTCCTATTTTTCAGACCATTTCATGCTCATCTCATTTTTGACACCTTTTGAATCTCTTCATATTTTTCACATCTTTTGAAGCTGTTCATATTTTTCACACTTTTTCAGGCTCTGCATGTTTTTCAACAACCTTTCTTGCTCCTCCTATTTTTCAGACGGTTTCATGCTCATCTCATTTTTGACACCTTTTGAAGCTCTTCATATTTTTCACACCTTTTGAAGATCTTCTTATTTTTCACGTTTTTGAAGCTCTTCATATTTTTCACACGTTTTCAGCCTCTTCATGTTTTTCAACACCGCTTCTTGCTCCTGCTATTTTTCAGACCGTTTCATACTCCTCATATTTTTGACACGTTTTGAGGCTCTTCATATTTTTCACACCTTTTCAGGCTCTTCATGTTTTTGAACACCGCTTCATGCTCCTCCTATTTTTCAGACCGTTTCATGCTCCTCATGTATTTCACACCTTTTGAAGCTCTTCATATTTTGCACACCTTTTCAGGCTCTTCATGTTTTTCACAACCACTTCATGCTCCTCCTATTTTTCAGATCGTTTCATGCACATCTCATTTTTTACACCTTTTGAGGCTCTTCATATTTTTCACACCTTTTCAGGCTCTTCATGCTTTTGAACACCACTTCATGATCCTCCTATTTTTCAGACCGTTTCATGCTCCTCATATATTTGACATTTTTTGAGGCTCTTCATATTTTTCACACCTTTTCAGGCTCGTCATGTTTTTGAACACCGCTTCATTCTCCTCCTGTTTTTCAGACCGTTTCATGCTAGTCATATTTTGACACCTTTTGAAGCTCTTCATATTTCTCACACCTTTTCAGGCTCTTCATGTTTTTCAACAACGCTTCATGCTCCTCCGATTTTTCAGACGGTTTCATGCTCCTCATACTTTTGACACCTTTTGAAGCTCTTCATATTTTTCACACCTTTTCAGGCTCTTCATGTTTTTCAACACCGCTTCATGCACCTCCTATTTTTCAGAACGTTTCATGCTCATCTCATTTTTGACACCTTTTGAAGCTTTTCATATTTTTCAAAACTTTTCAGGCTTTTCATGTTTTGAACACCGCTTCATGGTAATCCTATTTTTGAAACCATATCATGCTCCTCATATTTTTCACACATATTGAAGCTCTTCATATTTTTCAAACCTTTTCAGACTCTTCATGTTTTTGAACACCACTTCATGCTCCTTCTATTTTTCAGAGAGTTTCATTCTCCTCATGTATTTCACACCTTTTGAAGCTCTTCATATTTTGCACACCTTTTCAGGCTCTTCATGTTTTTGAACATCGTTTCATAGTCCTCCTATTTTTCAGACGGTTTCATGCTCCTCATATATTGACACTTTTTGAAGCTCTTCATATTTTTCACACTTTTTCAAGCTCTTCATGTTTTTCAACACCACTTCATGCTCCTCCTATTTTTCAGACGTTTCATGTTCCTCATATTTTTGACACCTTTAGAAACTTTTCATATTTTTCACACTTTTTCAGGCTCTTCATGTTTTTCAACACCGCTTCAGCTCCTCCTATTTTTCAGACCGTTTCATTCTCCTCATAAATTTGACACATTTTAAGGCTCTTCATATTTCTCACACCTTTTCAGGCTCTTCATGTTTTTCAACAACGCTTCATGCTCCTCCGATTTTTCAGACGGTTTCATGCTCCTCATATTTTTGACACCTTTTGAAGCTCTTCATATTTTTCACACCTTTTCAGGCTCTTCATGTTTTTCAACACCGCTTCATGCACCTCCTATTTTTCAGAACGTTTCATGCTCATCTCATTTTTGACACCTTTTGAAGCTTTTCATAGTTTTCAAAACTTTTCAGGCTCTTCATGTTTTGAACACCGCTTCATGGTAATCCTATTTTGAAACCATATCATGCTCCTCATAATTTTCACACATTTTGAAGCTCTTCATATTTTTCAAACCTTTTCAGACTCTTCATGTTTTTGAACACCACTTCATGCACCTTCTATTTTTCAGAGAGTTTCATTCTCCTCATGTATTTCACACCTTTTGAAGCTCTTCATATTTTCCACACCTTTTCAGGCTCTTCATGTTTTTAACACCGTTTCATGCTCCTCCTATTTTTCAGACGGTTTCATGCTCCTCATATTTTGACACCTTTTGAAGCTCTTCATATTTTTCACACTTTTTCAAGCTCTTCATGTTTTTCAACACCACTTCATGCTCCTCCTATTTTTCAGACGTTTCATGTTCCTCATATTTTTGACACCTTTAGAAACTTTTCATATTTTTCACACTTTTTCAGGCTCTTCATGTTTTTCCACACCGCTTCAGCTCCTCCTATTTTTCAGACCGTTTCATTCTCCTCATAAATTTGACACATTATAAAGCTCTTCATATATTTCACACCTTTTCAGGCTCTTCATTTTTTCAACACCACTTCATGCTCCTCCTATTTTTCAGACCGTTTCATGCTCATCTATTTTGACACCTTTTGAAGCTCTTCATATTTTTACACCTTTTAAGCTCTTCACATTTTTCACACCTTTTCAGGCTCTTCATGTTTTGAACACCGTTTCTTGCTCCTCTTATTATTCAGACCGTTTCATGATCCTGATATATTTGACACCTCTTGAAGCTCTTCATATTTTTCACACCTTTTCAGGCTCTTCAAGATTTTCAACACCGCTTCATGCTCCTCCGATTTTTCAGACCGTTTCATGCTCATCTCATTTTTGACATCTTTTGAAGCACTTCGTATTTTTCACACCTTTTGAAGCTCTTCCTATTTTTCATATTTTTGAACCACTTCATGTTTTTCACACCTTTTCAGGCTCTTCAAGATTTTCAAAACCGCTTCATGCTCCTCCGATTTTTCAGACCGTTTCATGCTCATCTAATTTTTGACACCTTTTGAAGCTCTTCATATTTTTCACACCTTTTCAGGCTCTTCATATTTTTCAACACAACTTCATGCATCTCCTATTTTTCGGACCATTTCATGCTCTTCATATTTTTCAAACCTTTTGAAACTCTTCATATTTTTCACACCTTTTCAGGCTCTTCATTTGTTTAAACACCGTTTCATGCTCCTTCTATTATTCAGACCGTTTCATGCTCCTCATAGTTTTCACACCTTTTGAAGCTCTTCATATATTCTCACCTTTTCAGGCTATTCACGTTTTTCAACAACACGTCGTGCTCCTCCTATTTTTCAGACCGTTTCATGCTCCTCATATTTTTGACACGTTTTGAAGCTCTTCATATTTTTCACACCTTTTCAGGCTCTTCAATTTTTGAACACCACTTCATGCTCCTCCTATTATTCAGAGAGTTTCATGCTCCTCATGTATTTGACACCTTTTGAAGCTCTTCATATTTTTCACACCTTTTGAAGCTCTTCATATATTTCACATCTTTTCAGGCTCTTCATGTTTTTTTAACAACGTTTCATCCTCCTCCTATTTTTGACACATTTTGAAGCTCTTCATATTTTTCACATCTTTTAAGACTCTTCATGTTTTTCAACACAGCTTCATGCTCCTCCGTTTTTTCAGACCGTTTCATCCTCCTCCTATTTTTGACACATTTTGAAGCTCTTCATATTTTTCACATCTTTTAAGACTCTTCATGTTTTTCAACACCGCTTCATCCTCCTCCGTTTTTTCAGACCGTTTCATGCTCCTCTCATTTTTGACACCTTTTGAAGCTCTTCATATTTTTCACACCTTTTGAAGCTCTTCATATTTTTCACAACTTTTAAGGCTCTTCATGTTTTTCAACACCGCTTCATGGTCCTCCTATTTTTCAGACCGTTTCATGCTCCTCATATTTTTGACACCTTTTGAAGCTCATCATATATTTCACACCTTTTCAGGCTCTTCAGGTTTTTCAACACGGCATCATGCTCTTCCTATTTTTCAGATAGTTTCATGCTCCTCAATGTTTGACAAGTTTTGAAGCTCTTCATATTTTTCACACCTTTTCAGGCTCTTCATGTTTTGAACACCGTTTCATGCTCCTCCTATTTTTCAGAAAGTTATGTGCTCCTCATATATTTGAGACCTTTTAAAGCTCTTCATATTTTTCACACTTTTTCAGGCTCTTCATGTTTTTCAACACTACTTCATGCTCCTCCTATTTTTCAGATCATTTCATGCTCCTCATATTTTTGACACCTTTTGAAGCTCTTCATATATTTCACACCTTTTCAGGCACTACTTGTTTTTAAACACCGCTTCATGGTCCTCCTTTTTTTTTTGACACATTTTGAAGCTCTTCATATTTTTCACACCTATTCAGGCTCTTAATGTATTTGAACACTGTTTCATTATCCTCCTTTTTTTTGACACATTTTGAAGCTCTTCATAATTTTCACACCTTTTCAGGCTCTCCATATTTTTCAACACCACTTCATGCTCCTCCTATTTTTCAGATCGTTTCATGCTCCACATGTATTTGACACCTTTTGTAGCTCTTCATTTTCTTCACATCTTTTCAGGCTCTTCATGTTTCTCAACATCACTTCATGCCTCTTCTATTTTTCACACCGTTTCATGCTCCTCATATTTTTGACACCGTTTCAAGCTCTTCATATATTTCACACCTTTTCAGGCTCTGAATGTTGTCAACACCGCTTCATGCTCATCCTATTTTTCGGACCGCTTCATGCTCCTCATATTTTTGACATCTTTGGAGCACTTCATATTTTTCACACGTTTTCAGCCTCTTCATGTTTTTCAACACTGCATCATGCTCTTCCTATTTTTCAGATCGTTTCATGCTCCTCAATGTTTGACATGTTTTGAATCTCTTTATATTTTTCACACCTTTTCAGGCTCCTCATGTTTTGAACAACGTTTCATGCTCCTCCTATTTTTCAGAAAATTTCATGATCCTCATATATTTGAGACCTTTTAAAGCTCTTCATATTTTTCACAGCTTTTCAGCTCTTCATGTTTGTCAACACCACTTCATGCTCCTCCTATTTTTCAGACCGTTTCTTTCTCCTCATATTTTTGACACCTTTTGAAGCTCTTCATATATTTCACAGATTTTCAGGCTCTTCATCTTTTTGCACACCGCTTCATGCTCCTCCTATTTTTCACAACGTTTCATGCTGCTCTCATTATTGACACATTTCGAAGCTATTCGTATTTTTCACACCTTTGGAAGCTCTTCATATTTTTCACACATTTTCAGGCTTTTCATGTTTTCAACACCTCTTCATACTCCTCCTTTTTTTCAGTCCGTTTCATGTTCCTCATATTTTTCACACCTTTTAATGCTCTTCATATTTTTCACACCTTTTCAGGCTTTTCATGTTTTTCAACACCGCTTCATGCTCCTCCTATTTTTCAGACTGTTTCATGCTCCTCATATTTTTGACAGCTTTTGAAGCTGTTCATATTTTTCACACCTTTTCAGGCTCTTCATGTTTTTCAACCGTGCTTCATGTTCCTCCTATTTTTCACACCGTTTCATGCTCCTCATATTTTTGACACCTTTTGAAGATCTTAATATTTTTCACACCTTTTCAGGCTCTTCATGTTTTTGAACACCATTTCATGCTCCTCCTTTTTTTTGACACATTTTGAACGTCTTCATAATTTTCACACCTTTCAGGCGCTTCATGTTTTACAACACTGTTTCATGCTCCTCCTATTTTTCAGATCATTTCATGCTCCTCATATATTTCACATCTTTTGTAGCTCTTTATATTTTTCACACCTTTTCAGTCTCTTCAGGTTTCTCAACATCACTTCATGCTTCTCCTATTTTTCACACCGTTTCATGCTCCTCATATTTTTGACACCTTTTGAACCTCCTCATTTTTTCACAACTTTGGAAACTCTTCATATATTTCCCACCTTTTCAGGCTCTTAAAGTTTTCAACACCGCTTCTTGCTCATCCTATTTTTCAGACCGTTTCATGCTCCTCATATTTTTGACACGTTTTGAGGCTCTTCATGTTTTTCACACCTTTTCAGGCTCTTCATGTTTTTCAACACTGTTTCATGCTGCTCCTATTTTTCAGACCGTTTCATGTTCCTCATATTTTTCACACCTTTTGAAGCTCTTCATATTTTACAAAACTTTTCAGGTTCTTCATGTTTTTGACGACTGCTTCATGCTCCTCCTATTTTTCAGACCGTTTCATGCTCCTTATATATTTGACACCTTGTGAAGCTCCTCCTATTTTTCACACCTTTTCAGGCTCTTCATGTATTTCAACACCGTTTCATGCTCCTCCTATTTTTCAGACCGTTTCATGTTCCTCATATTTTTCACACCTTTTGAAGCTCTTCATATTTTACAAAACTTTTCAGGTTCTTCATGTTTTTGACGACTGCTTCATGCTCCTCCTATTTTTCAGACCGTTTCATGCTCCTCATATTTTTGACACCTTTTGAACCTCCTCATTTTTTCACAACTTTGGAAACTCTTCATATATTTCACACCTTTTCAGGCACTTCATGATTTCCACGACCACTTCATGCTCCTCGTATTTTTCAGACCGTTTCATGCTCATCTCATTTTTGACACCTTTGGAAGCTCTTCATATATTTCACACCTTTTGAAGCTCTTCATATTTTTCACACGTTTTCAGGCTCTTCATGTTTTTCAACACCGCTTCATGCTCCTCCTATTTTTCAGATCGTTTCATGCTCCTCATATTTTTGACACGTTTTGAGGCTCTTCATGTTTTTCACACCTTTTCAAGCTCTTCATGTTTTTGAACACCACTTCATGCTCCTCCTATTTTTCAGATCGTTTCATGCTCCTCATATTTTTGACCCCTTTTGAAGATCTTCATGTTTTTCACACCTTTTCAGGCTCTTCATATTTTTGAACACCGTATCATGCTCCTCCTATTTTTCAGACCGTTTCAGGCTCCTCATATTTTTGACACCTTTTGAAGCTCCTCATATTTTTCACACCTTTTGAAGCTCTTCATATATTTCACAACTTTTCAGGCACTTCATGTTTTTCAACACCACTTCATGCTCCTCCTATTTTTCAGACCGGTTCATTCTCCTCATATTTTTGACACCTTTTGAAGCTCTTCATATTTTTCACACCTTTTCAGGCTCTTCATGTTTTTCAACATCACTTCATGCTCCTCCTATATTTCAGACCGGTTCATGCTCCTCATATTTTTGACACCTTTTGTAGCTCTTCATATATTTCACACCTTTTGAAGCTCTTCATATTTTTCACACGTTTTCAGGCTATTCATGTTTTTCAACGCCGCTTCATGCTCCTACTATTTTCAGACCGTTTCCACCTCCTCATGTATTTCACACCTTTTGAAGCTCTTCATATATGTCACACCTTTTAGGCTCTTCGTCTTTTTAAAACCGTTTCATGCTCATCCTATTTTTCACACTGTTTCATGCTCCTCATATATTTGACACCTTTTGAAGCTCTTCATATTTTTCACACTTTTTCAGGCTCTTCATGTTTATCAACACAGTTTCATGCTCTTCCTAATTTTCAGACCGTTTCATGCTCCTCATATTGTTGACACCTTTTGAAGCTCTTCATATTTTTCCACCTTTTCAGGCTTTTCATGTTTTTCAACACCGCTTCATGCTCCTCCAATTTTTCAGAAAGTTTCATGCTCCTCATATTTTTAACATCTTTTGAAGCTCTTCATATTTTTCACACCTTTTCATGCTCTTCATCTTTTTCAAAAAAGTTTCATGCTCATCCTATGTTTCATACTGTTTCACGCTCCTAATATTTTGACACCTTTTGAAGCTCTTTATATTTTTCACACCTTTTCAGGCTCTTCATGTTTTTGACCACCGCATCATGCTCCTCCTATTTTTCAGTCGTTTCATGCCTCTCATATTTTTTACACCTTTTGAAGCTCTTGATATTTTTCACAACTTTTCAGGTATTCATGTTTTTGATCACGGTTTCATGCTCCTCCTATTTTTCAGACCATTTCATGCTCCTCATATTTTTGACGCCTTTAGAACCTCTTCATATTTTTCACACCTTTTCATCTCTTCATGTTTTCAACACCGTTTCATGCTCCTCCTATTTTTCAGACCGATTCATGCTCCTCATATTATTGACACCTTTTGAAGCTCTTCTTTTTTTTTTCACACATTTTGAAGCTCTTCATATTTTTCACAACTTTTCAGGCTCTTCATGTTTTTGAACACCGCTTCATGCTCCTCTTATTTTTTAGAGAGTTTCATGCTCCTCATGTATTTCACACCTTTTGAAGCTCTTCATATTTTTCACACCTTTTCAGGCTCTTCATATTTTGAACACCATTTCATGCTTCTCTTATTTTCAGACCATTTCTTGCTCCTCATATTCATGACACCTTTTGAAGCTCTTCATATTTTTCACACCTTTTGAAGCTGTTCATATTTTTCACACCATTTGAAGCTTTTCATATTTTTCACACGTTTTCAGGTTCTTCATGTTTTTCAACACTGCTTCATGCTCCTGCTAATTTTCAGACCCTTTCATGCTCCACATATTTTTGACACGTTTTGAAGCTCTTCATGTTTTTCACACCTTTTCAGGCTCTTCATGTCTTTCAACACCGTTTCATGCTCCTCCTATTTTTCAGACCTTTTAATGCTCCTCACATTTTTGACACCTTTTGTAGTTCTTCATATATTTCATACATTTTCAGGATCTTTATGTTTTTCAACAACACTTCATGCTCCTCCTATTTTTAAGACCGCTTCATGCTCATCTCATTTTTCACACTTTTGAAACGGTTCATATTTTTCACATCTTTTGATGATCTTCATATTTTTACAAGTTTTCAGGTTCTTCATGTTTTTCAACACCGCTTCATGCTCCTCCTATTTTTCAGACTATTTCATGCTCCACATATTTTTGACACGTTTTGAAGCTCTTCATATTTTTCACACCTTCTCAGGCTTTTTATGTTTCTGAACACCGCTTCAAGCTGCTCCTATATTTCACATCTTTTGAAGCTCTTCATTATTTTCACACCTTTTCAGGCTCTTCATGTTTTTGAACACAGCTTCATGCTCCTCCTATTTTTCAGACAGTTTAATGCTCCTCATGTATTTCAAACCTTTTGAAGCTCGTCATATATTTCACATCTTCTCAGGCTCTTCATGTTTTGAACACCGTTTCATGCTCCTCCTATTTTTTAGACCGTTTTATACTCCTCATAATTTTGACACCTTTTGAAGCTCTTCATATTTTTCACAACTTTTCAGGCTCTTCATGTTTTTCAACACCGTCTCATTCTACTCCTATTTTTCAGACCGTTTCATGCTCCTCATGTATTTCACACCTTTTGAAGCTTTTCACATTTTTCACACCTTTTCAGGCTCTTCATGTTATTCAACACCGCTTCATGATCTTCCTATTTTTCAGTCCATTTCATGCTCCTCATATTTTTGACACCTGTTGAAGTTCTTCATATTTTTCCACCTTTTCAGCTCTTCAAGTTTTTCAACACCACTTCATGCTCCTCCTATATTTCAGCCCGTTTCATGCTCCTCATATTTTTGACACCTTTTGAAGCTCTTCATATTTTTCACACCTTTTCAAGCTCTTCATGTTTTTGCACACTGCTTCATGCTCTTCCTATTTTTCTGACCGTTTCATGCTCCTCATAATTTTGACACATTTTGAAGCTCTTCATATTTTTCACACCTTTTCAGGCTCTTCATGTTTTTCAACACCGCTTCGTGCTCCTCCTCTTTTTCAGACCGTTTCATGCTCCTCATATTTTTGACATCTATTGAAGCTCTTCATATTTCTCACACCTTTTCAGGTTCTTCATGTTTTTCAACACCACTTCATGCTCCTCCTATTTTTCAGACCGTTTCATGCACATCTCATTTTTGACACCTTTTGAAGCTCTTCATATCTTTCATATTTTTGAAGTTCTTCATATTTTCACACGTTTTCAGACTCTTCATGTTTTTCAACACCGCTTCATGCTCCTGCTATTTTTCAGACCGTTTCATGCTCTTCAAATATTTGACACCTCTTGAAGCTCTTCATATTTTTCACACCTTTTCACGCTCTTCATGTTATTCCCCACCACTTCATTCTTCTCCTATTTTTCAGACCATTTCATGCTCCTCATGAATTTCACACTTTTTGAAGCTCTTCATATTTTTCACACCTTTTCAGGCTCTTCATGTTTTTTATCACCGTTTCATGCTCCTATTTTTCAGACCGTTTCATGCTCCTCATATTTTTGACACCTTTTACAGCTCTTCATATTTTTCACAAGTTTTCAGTCTCTTCATGATTTTGAACACCGCTTCAAGATCCTCCTATTTTTAAGACCGTTTCATGCTCTTCATATTTTTCACACCTTTTCAGGCTCTTCATGTTTTTCAACACCGTTTCATGCTGCTTCTCTTTTTCAGACCGTTTCATGCTCCTCATATTTTTCACACCTTTTGAAGCTCCTCATATTTTTCACACCTTTTCAGGCTCTTCATGTTTTTGAACACAGCTTCATGCTACTCCTATTTTTCAGACTGTTTCATGCTCCTCATATTTTTCACACCTTTTGAAGCTCCTCATATTTTTCACACCTTTTCAGGCTCTTCATGTTTTTCAACTCCGTTACATGATCCTCCTATTTTTCAGACTGTTTCATGCTCATCTCATTTTTGACCCCTTTTGAAGCTTTTCAGATTTTTCACAACTTTTTAGGCTCTTCATGTTTCTCAACACGGCTTCATGCTCCACATATTTTTCAGACCGTTTCATGCTCATCTCATTTTTGACACCTTTTGAAGCTCTTCATATTTCTCACAACTTTTTAGGCTTTTCATATTTTTGAACACCGCTTCATGCTCCTCCTATTTTTCAGAGAGTTTCATGCTCCTCATGTATTTCACATCTTTTGAAGCTCTTCATATTTCTCACAACATTTTAGGCTCTTCATGTTTTTCCACATCACTTCATGCTTCTCGTATTTTTCGGCCTGTTTCATGCTCCTCATGTATTTCACACCTTTTGAAGCTCTTCATATTTTTCACACCTTTTCAGGCTCTTCATGTTTTTAATCACCGTTTCATGCTCCTCCTATTTTTCAGACCGTTTCATGCTCCTCATATATTTGACACATTTTGAAGCTCTTTATATTTTTCACACATTTTCAGGCTCTTCATGTTTTTGAACACTGCTTCATGATCCTCCTATTTTTCAGACCTTTTCATGTTCTTCATATGTTTGACACATTTTGAAGCTCTTCATATTTTTCACACCTTTTCAGGCTCTTCATGTGTTTCAACACCACTTCATGCTTCTCCTATTTTTCAGACCGTTTCATGCGCCTCATGTATTTCACACCTTTTGAAGCTCTTCATAATTTTCACATCTTTTCAGTCTCTTCATGTTTTTGAACACCATTTCATGCCGCTTCTATTTTTTAGACCGTTTCCTGCTCCTCATATTTTTCACACCTTTTGATGCTCTTCATATTTTTCACACGTTTTCAGGCTCTTCTTGTTTTTCAACACCGCTTCATGCTCCTCCTATTTTTCAGACCCTTTCTTGCACCTCATATTTTTCTCACCTTTTGAAGCGCTTCATATTTTCCACACCTTTTCAGGCTCTTCATGTTTTTCAACACCGCTTCATGCTCCTCCTATTTTTCAGACCGTTTCATGCTCCTCATATTTTTGACACGTTTTGAAGCTCTTCATATTTTTCACACGTTTTCAGGCTCTTCATGTTTTTCACACCTTTTCAGGCTCTTCATGTTTTTGAACACCATTTCATGATCCTCCTATTTTTCTGACCGTTTAATGCTCCTCATATTTTTGACACCTTTAGAAACTCTTCATATTTTTCACACCTTTTCAAGCACTTCATGGTTTTCCACACCGCTTCATGCTCCTCCTATTTTTCAGACGGTTTCATACTCTTCATATTTTTGATAACTTTTGAAGCTCTTCATATTTTTCACACCTTTTCAGGCTCTTCATGTTTTTCAAGACCACTTCATGCTCCTCCTATTTTTCAGACCGTTTCATGCTCATCTCATTTTTGACACCTTTTGAAGTTCTTCATATTTTTCCCACCTTTTGAAGCTCTTCATATATTTCACACGTTTTCAGGTTCTTCATGTTTTTCAACACCGTTTCATGCTGCTTCTATTTTTCAGACCGTTTCATGCTCCTCATATTTTTCACACCTTTTGAAGCTCTTCATATTTTTCACACGTTTTCAGGCTCTTCATGTTTTTCAACACCGTTTAATTCTGCTTCTATTTTTCAGACCGTTTCATGCTCCTCATATTTTTGACACCTTTAGACTCTTCATATTTTTCACACCTTTTCAGCCTCTTCAAGTTTTTCACACATTTTCAGCCTCTTCATGTTTTTGAACACCCCTTCTTGCTCCTTTTATTTTTCAGAGAGTTTCATGCTCCTCATGTATTTCACACCTTTTAAAGCTCTTCATATTATTCACACCTTTACAGGCTCTTCATGTTTTTGAACACCGTTTCATCCTCCTCCTATTTTTCAGACCGTTTCATGCTCCTCATATTTTTGACACCTTTTGAAGCTCTTCATATTTTTCACACCTTTTCAAGCTCTTCATGTTTTTGCACACTGCTTCATGCTCTTCCTATTTTTCAGACCGTTTCATGCTCCTCATATTTTTGACACCTTTTGAAGCTCTTCATATTTTTCACACCTTTTCAGGCTCTTCATGTTTTTCAACACCAATTCATGCTTCTCCTATTTTTCAGACTGTTTAATGCTCCTCATATTTTTGACACCTTTAGAAACTCTTCATATTTTTCACACCTTTTCAAGAACTTCATGGTTTTCCACACCGCTTCATGCTCCTCCTATTTTTCATACCGTTTCATTCTCCTCATATTTTTGACACCTTTTGAAGCTCTCATATATTTCACACCTTTTCAGGCTCTTCATTTTTTTCAACACAACGTCATGCTCCTCCTATTTTTCAGACCCTTTTATGCTCTTCTCATTTTTGACACCTTTTGAAGCTCTTCATATTTTTCACACCTTTTGAAGCTCTTCATGTTTTTCACACCTTTTCAGGCTCTTCATGTTTTTCAACACCGCTTCATGCTCCTTCTATTTTTCTGACCGTTTCATGCTCCTCATAATTTTGACACATTTTGAAGCTCTTCATATTTTTCACACCTTTTCAGGCTCTTCATGTTTTTCAACACCGCTTCGTGCTCCTCCTCTTTTTCAGACCGTTTCATGCTCCTCATATTTTTGACATCTATTGAAGCTCTTCATATTTCTCACACCTTTTCAGGTTCTTCATGTTTTTCAACACCACTTCATGCTCCTCCTATTTTTCAGACCGTTTCATGCACATCTCATTTTTGACACCTTTTGAAGCTCTTCATATCTTTCATATTTTTGAAGTTCTTCATATTTTCACACGTTTTCAGACTCTTCATGTTTTTCAACACCGCTTCATGCTCCTGCTATTTTTCAGACCGTTTCATGCTCTTCAAATATTTGACACCTCTTGAAGCTCTTCATATTTTTCACACCTTTTCAGGCTCTTCATGTTATTCCCCACCACTTCATTCTTCTCCTATTTTTCAGACCATTTCATGCTCCTCATGAATTTCACACCTTTTGAAGCTCTTCATATTTTTCACACCTTTTCAGGCTCTTCATGTTTTTTATCACCGTTTCATGCTCCTATTTTTCAGACCATTTCATGCTCCTCATATTTTTGACACCTTTTGCAGCTCTTCATATTTTTCACAAGTTTTCAGTCTCTTCATGATTTTGAACACCGCTTCAAGATCCTCCTATTTTTAAGACCGTTTCATGCTCTTCATATTTTTCACACCTTTTCAGGCTCTTCATGTTTTTCAACACCGTTTCATGCTGCTTCTCTTTTTCAGACCGTTTCATGCTCCTCATATTTTTCACACCTTTTGAAGCTCCTCATATTTTTCACACCTTTTCAGGCTCTTCATGTTTTTGAACACAGCTTCATGCTACTCCTATTTTTCAGACTGTTTCATGCTCCTCATATTTTTCACACCTTTTGAAGCTCCTCATATTTTTCACACCTTTTCAGGCTCTTCATGTTTTTCAACTCCGTTACATGAACCTCCTATTTTTCAGACTGTTTCATGCTCATCTCATTTTTGACCCCTTTTGAAGCTTTTCAGATTTTTCACAACTTTTTAGGCTCTTCATGTTTCTCAACACGGCTTCATGCTCCACATATTTTTCAGACCGTTTCATGCTCATCTCATTTTTGACACCTTTTGAAGCTCTTCATATTTCTCACAACTTTTTAGGCTTTTCATATTTTTGAACACCGCTTCATGCTCCTCCTATTTTTCAGAGAGTTTCATGCTCCTCATGTATTTCACATCTTTTGAAGCTCTTCATATTTCTCACAACTTTTTAGGCTCTTCATGTTTTTCCACATCACTTCATGCTTCTCGTATTTTTCGGCCTGTTTCATGCTCCTCATGTATTTCACACCTTTTGAAGCTCTTCATATTTTTCACACCTTTTCAGCCTCTTCATGTTTTTAATCACCGTTTCATGCTCCTCCTATTTTTCAGACCGTTTCATGCTCCTCATATATTTGACACATTTTGAAGCTCTTTATATTTTTCACACATTTTCAGGCTCTTCATGTTTTTGAACACTGCTTCATGATCCTCCTATTTTTCAGACCTTTTCATGTTCTTCATATGTTTGACACATTTTGAAGCTCTTCATATTTTTCACACCTTTTCAGGCTCTTCATGTGTTTCAACACCACTTCATGCTTCTCCTATTTTTCAGACCGTTTCATGCGCCTCATGTATTTCACACCTTTTGAAGCTCTTCATAATTTTCACATCTTTTCAGTCTCTTCATGTTTTTGAACACCATTTCATGCCGCTTCTATTTTTTAGACCGTTTCCTGCTCCTCATATTTTTCACACCTTTTGATGCTCTTCATATTTTTCACACGTTTTCAGGCTCTTCTTGTTTTTCAACACCGCTTCATGCTCCTCCTATTTTTCAGACCGTTTCTTGCACCTCATATTTTTCTCACCTTTTGAAGCGCTTCATATTTTCCACACCTTTTCAGGCTCTTCATGTTTTTCAACACCGCTTCATGCTCCTCCTATTTTTCAGACCGTTTCATGCTCCTCATATTTTTGACATGTTTTGAAGCTCTTCATATTTTTCACACGTTTTCAGGCTCTTCATGTTTTTCACACCTTTTCAGGCTCTTCATGTTTTTGAACACCATTTCATGATCCTCCTATTTTTCTGACCGTTTAATGCTCCTCATATTTTTGACACCTTTAGAAACTCTTCATATTTTTCACACCTTTTCAAGCACTTCATGGTTTTCCACACCGCTTCATGCTCCTCCTATTTTTCAGACGGTTTCATACTCTTCATATTTTTGATAACTTTTGAAGCTCTTCATATTTTTCACACCTTTTCAGGCTCTTCATGTTTTTCAAGACCACTTCATGCTCCTCCTATTTTTCAGACCGTTTCATGCTCATCTCATTTTTGACACCTTTTGAAGTTCTTCATATTTTTCCCACCTTTTGAAACTCTTCATATATTTCACACGTTTTCAGGTTCTTCATGTTTTTCAACACCGTTTCATGCTGCTTCTATTTTTCAGACCGTTTCATGCTCCTCATATTTTTCACACCTTTTGAAGCTCTTCATATTTTTCACACGTTTTCAGGCTCTTCATGTTTTTCAACACCGTTTAATTCTGCTTCTATTTTTCAGACCGTTTCATGCTCCTCATATTTTTGACACCTTTAGACTCTTCATATTTTTCACACCTTTTCAGCCTCTTCATGTTTTCCACACATTTTCAGCCTCTTCATGTTTTTGAACACCCCTTCTTGCTCCTTTTATTTTTCAGAGAGTTTCATGCACCTCATGTATTTCACACCTTTTAAAGCTGTTCATATTTTTCACACCTTTACAGGCTCTTCATGTTTTTGAACACCGTTTCATCCTCCTCCTATTTTTCAGACCGTTTCATGCTCCTCATATTTTTGACACCTTTTGAAGCTCTTCATATTTTTCACACCTTTTCAAGCTCTTCATTTTTTTGCACACTGCTTCATGCTCTTCCTATTTTTCAGACCGTTTCATGCTCCTCATATTTTTGACACCTTTTGAAGCTCTTCATATTTTTCACACCTTTTCAGGCTCTTCATGTTTTTCAACACCAATTCATGCTTCTCCTATTTTTCAGACTGTTTAATGCTCCTCATATTTTTGACACCTTTAGAAACTCTTCATATTTTTCACACCTTTTCAAGCACTTCATGGTTTTCCACACCGCTTCATGCTCCTCCTATTTTTCATACCGTTTCATTCTCCTCATATTTTTGACACCTTTTGAAGCTCTCATATATTTCACACCTTTTCAGGCTCTTCATTTTTTTCAACACAACGTCATGCTCCTCCTATTTTTCAGACCCTTTTATGCTCTTCTCATTTTTGACACCTTTTGAAGCTCTTCATATTTTTCACACCTTTTGAAGCTCTTCATGTTTTTCACACCTTTTCAGGCTCTTCATGTTTTTCAACACCGCTTCATGCTCCTTCTATTTTTCTGACCGTTTCATGCTCCTCATAATTTTGACACATTTTGAAGCTCTTCATATTTTTCACACCTTTTCAGGCTCTTCATGTTTTTCAACACCGCTTCGTGCTCCTCCTCTTTTTCAGACCGTTTCATGCTCCTCATATTTTTGACATCTATTGAAGCTCTTCATATTTCTCACACCTTTTCAGGTTCTTCATGTTTTTCAACACCACTTCATGCTCCTCCTATTTTTCAGACCGTTTCATGCACATCTCATTTTTGACACCTTTTGAAGCTCTTCATATCTTTCATATTTTTGAAGTTCTTCATATTTTCACACGTTTTCAGACTCTTCATGTTTTTCAACACCGCTTCATGCTCCTGCTATTTTTCAGACCGTTTCATGCTCTTCAAATATTTGACACCTCTTGAAGCTCTTCATATTTTTCACACCTTTTCAGGCTCTTCATGTTATTCCCCACCACTTCATTCTTCTCCTATTTTTCAGACCATTTCATGCTCCTCATGAATTTCACACCTTTTGAAGCTCTTCATATTTTTCACACCTTTTCAGGCTCTTCATGTTTTTTATCACCGTTTCATGCTCCTATTTTTCAGACTGTTTCATGCTCCTCATATTTTTGACACCTTTTGCAGCTCTTCATATTTTTCACAAGTTTTCAGTCTCTTCATGATTTTGAACACCGCTTCAAGATGCTCCTATTTTTAAGACCGTTTCATGCTCTTCATATTTTTCACACGTTTTCATGCCCTTCATGTTTTTCATCAACGCTTCATGCTCCTCCTATTTTTCAGACCGTTTCATGCTCCTCATATTTTTGACACCTTTTGAAGCTCTTCATATATTTCACACCTTTTCAGGCTCTTCTTTTTTTTCAACACCACTTCATGCTCCTCCTATTTTTCAGACCGTTTCATGCTCATTTCATTTTTGACACCTTTTGTAGCTCTTCATATTTTTCACACCTTTTCATGCTCTTCATGTAATTGAACACCGCTTCATTTTCCTCCTATTTTTCAGACCGTTTCATGCTCCTCATATTCTTGACACCTTTTGAAGCTTTTCATATTTTCACACCTTTTCAGGCTCTTCAAGTTTTTCAATACCGTTTCATGCTCCTCCTATTTTTCAGACCGTTTCATGCTCCTCTTATGTTTGACACCTTTTGAAGCTCTTCATATTTTTCACACCTTTTCACGCTCTTCATGTTTTTGAACATCGCTTCATGCTCCGCCTATTTTTCAGACCGTTTCATGCTCCTCATATTTTTGTCATCTTTTGAAGCTCTTCATATTTTTCACACCCTTTCAGGCTCTTAATGTTTTTCAACACCCCTTCATGCTCCTCCTATTTTTCAGACCATTTCATGCTCCTCATATTTTTGACGCCTTTAGAAGCTTTTCATATTTTTCACACCTTTTCAGGCTCTTCATGTTTTTTCACACCACTTCATGCTTCTCCTATTTTTCAGACCGTTTTATGCTCCTCATGTATTTCACACCTTTTGAAGCTCTTCATATTTTTCACAACTTTTCAGGTATTCATGTTTTTGATCACGGTTTCATGCTCCTCCTATTTTTCAGACCATTTCATGCTCCTCATATTTTTGACGCCTTTAGAAGCTCTTCATATTTTTCACACCTTTTCAGGCTCTTTATGTTTTTCAAAACCGCTTCATGCTCCTCCTATTTTTCAGACCGTTTCATGCTCCACACATTTTGAAACCTTTTGAAGCTCTTCATATTTTTCACACCTTTTCAGGCTCTCCATGTTTTTCATCACCGATTCATGCTCCTCCTATTTTTCAGACCGTTTCATGCTCCTCATGTATTTCACACCATTTGAAGCTCTTCCTGTTTTTCACACCTTTTCAGTCTCTTCATGTATTTGAACACCATTTCATGCTCCTCCGATTTTTTAGACCGTTTCATGCTCCTCATATTTTTGACACCTTTTGAAGCTCTTCATATTTTTCACACCTTTTGAAGCTCTTCATGTTTTTCATATTTTTGAAGCTCTTCATATTTTTCACACCTTTTCACGCTTTTCATGTATTTGAACACCGGTTCATGCTCTTCCTATTTCTCAGACCGTTTCATGCTCCTCATGTATTTCACACCTTTTGAAGCTCTTCGTATTTTGCACACATTTTCAGGCTTTTCATGTTTTCACAACGACTTCATGCTCCTCATATTTTTCAGACCGTTTCATGCACATTTCATTTTTGACTCCTTTTGAATCTCTTCATATTTTTCACACCATTTTCAGGCTCTTCATGTTTTTCAACACCGCTTTATGATCCTCCTATTTTTCAGACCTTTTCATATTCCTCATATTTTTGACATTTTTTGAGGCTCTTCATATTTTTCACACCTTTTCAGGCTCTTCATGTCTTTGAACACCGTTTCATGCTCCTCCTATTTTTCTGACCGTTTCATGCACATCTCATTTTTGACACCTTTTGAAGCCTTTGATGTTTTTCACACCATTTTCAGGCTCTTCATGTTTTTCAACACCGCTTTCTGATTCTCCTATTTTTCAGACCGTTTCATGCTCCTCATGTATTTGACACCTTTTAAAGCTCCTCATATTTTTCACACCTTTTCAGGCTCTTCATATTTTTCACATAATTTCAGGCTGTTCATGTTTTTGAACACGGCTTCATGCTCCTCCAATTTTTCAGACCGTTTCATGTTCCTCATATTTTTGACACCTTTTGAAGCTCTTCATATTTTTGACACCTTTTGAAGCTCTTCATATTTTTCACACCATTTTCAGGCTCTTCATGTTTTTCAACACCGTTTCATGCTCCTCCTATTTTTCAGACCGTTTCATGCTCCTCTTATGTTTGACACCTTTTGAAGCTCTTCATATTTTTCACACCTTTTCACGCTCTTCATGTTTTTGAACACCGCTTCATGCTCCGCATATTTTTCAGACCGTTTCATGCACATCTCATTTTTGACACCTTTTGAAGCCTTTGATATTTTTCACACCATGTTCAGGCTCTTCAGGTTTTTCAACACCGCTTTCTGATCCTCCTATTTTTCAGACCGTTTCATGCTCCTCATATATTTGACACCTTTTGAAGCTCTTCATATTTTCACAATTTTTTAATCTCTTCATATGTTTCACACGTTTTCAGGTTCTTCATGTTTTTCAACACCGCTTCATGCTCCTCCTATTTTTCATTCCGTTTCATGCTCCTCATATTCTTGACACCTTTTGACGCTTTTCATATTTTTCACACATTTTCAGGCTCTTCATGTTTTGCCACACCACTTCATGCTCCTCCTATTTTTCAGACGTTTTCATGCTCCTCATATTTTTGACACCTTTAGAAACTCTTCATATCATTCACACCTTTTCAGGCTCTTCATGTTTTGCCACACCGCTTCATGCTCCTCCTATGTTTGAGCCCGTTTCATGCTCCTCATGTATTTCACACCTTTTGAAGCTCTTCATATATTTCACACCCTTACATACTCTTCATGTTTTTCAACACCACTTCATGCTCCTCCTATTTTTAAGACTGTTTCATGCTCCTGATATTTTTGACTCATTTTGAAGCTCTTCATATTTTCACAATTTTTTAAGCTCTTCATATTTTTCACACGTTTTCAGGTTCTTCATGTTTTTCAACACCGCTTCATGCTCCTCCTATTTTTCATTCCGTTTCATACTCCTCATATTCTTGACACCTTTTGACGCTTTTCATATTTTTCACACATTTTCAGGCTCTTCAAGTTTTTCAACACCGCTTCATGCTCCTCCTATTTTTCATTCCGTTTCATGCTCCTCATATTTTTGACACCTTTTGAAGCTCTTCATATTTCTCACACCTTTTCAGGCTCTTCATGTTTTTCAACACCGCTTCATGATCCTCCTGTTTTTCAGACCGTTTCATGCTGATCTCATTTTTGACACCTTTGGAAGCTTTTCATATTTTTCACAACTTTTCAGGCTCTTCACGGTTTTGAACACCTTTTCATGTTCCTCCTATTTTTCAGACCGTATCATGCTCCTCATATATTTCACACGTTTTGAAGCTCTTCATATTTTTCATACCTTTTCAGGCTCTTCATGTATTTCAACACCAATTCATGCTCCTACTATTTTTCAGACCGTTTCATGCTCATCTCATTTTTGACACCTTTCGAAGCTGTTTGTATTTTTCACACCTTTTGAAGCTCTTCATATTTTTCACACGTTTTCATGCCCTTCATGTTTTTCATCACCGCTTCATGCTCCTCCTATTTTTCAGACCGTTTCATGCTCCTCATATTTTTGACACCTTTTGAAGCTCTTCATATATTTCACACCTTTTCAGGCTCTTCTTTTTTTTCAACACCACTTCATGCTCCTACTATTTTTCAGACAGTTTCATGCTCATCTCATTTTTGACACCTTTTGATGCACTTCATATTTTTAACACCTTTTGAAGCTCTTCGTATATTTCACACCTTTTCAGGCTCTTCATGTTTTCAACACCACTTCATGCCCCTCCTATTTTTCAGACCCTTTCATGCTAAACTAAATTTGACAACTTATGAAGCTTTTCATGTTTTTCATACCTTTTCATGCTCTTTATGTTTTTGAACACCGGTTCATGCTCCTCCTATTTTTCAACCCGTTTCATGCTCCTCATGTATTTCACATCTTTTGAAGCTCTTCATATTTTTCACACCTTTTCAGTCTCTTCATGTTTTTGAACACCGTTTCATGCTCCTCCTACTTTTCAGACCATATAATGCTCGTCATATATTTCACACGTTTTGAAGCTCTTCATATTTTTCACACGTTTTCAGGCTCTTCATGTTTTTAAACACCACTTCATGCTCCTCCTAATTATCAGACCGTTTCATGCTCCTCATATATTTGACACCTTTTGTAGCTCTTCATATTATTCACACCTTTTCAGACTCCCCATGTTTTTCAACACCACTTCATGTTCCTCCCATTTTGCAGACAGTTTCATACTCCTCATATTTTTGACAACATTTGAAGCTCTTCATATTTCTAACACCTTTTCAGGCGCTTCATGTTTTTCAACACCGCTTCGTGCGCCTCCTATTTTTCAGACCGTTTCATCTCATCTCATTTTTGACACCTTTTGAAGCTCTTCTTATTTTCCACATCTTTTGAAACCCTTCATATTTTTCACACGTTTTCAAGCTCTTCATGTTTTTCAACAACGTTTCATGCTCCTCCTATTTTTCAGACCGTTTCATGCTCCTCATATTTTTGACACCTTTTGAAGCTCTTCATATTTTTCACAACTTTTGAATCTCTTATATTTTTCACACCTTTTCAGGCTCTTCATGATTTTCAACACCGCTTCATGCTCCTCCTATTTTTCAGACCGTTTCTTGTTCCTCATATATTTGACACCTTTTGAAGCTCTTCATATATTTCACACCTTTTCAGGCGCTTCATGTTTTTCAACACCGCTTCATGCTCCTCCTATTTTTCAGACCATTTCATGCTCATCTCTTTTTTGACACCTTTTGAAGCTCTTCATATTTTTCACACCTTTTGAGCTTTTCATATTTTTCAAGACTGCTTTATGCTCCTCCTATTTTTCAGACCATTCATGCCCCTCATAATTTTGAAACATTTTGAAGCTCTTCATATTTTTTACACCTTTTCAGGCTCTTCATATTTTTCAACACCACTTCATCCTCCTCCTGTTTTTAAGACCGTTCATGTCCCTCATATTTTTGACAAGTTTTCAGTCTCTTCATATTTTCACACGTTTTCAGGCTCTTCATGTTTTTCAACACCTTATCATGCTCATCGTGTTTTTCAGACCGTTTCATGCTCCTCATATTTTTGACAAGTTTTCAGTCTCTTCATATTTTTGACACGTTTTCAGGCTCTTCATGTTTTTTAACACCGCTTCATGCTCCTCCTATTTTTCACATCTGTTGAAGCTCTTCAAATTTTTCACACCTTTTCAGGCTCTTCATGTTTTTGAACACCGCTTCATGCTCCTCATATATTTCAGACCGTTTCATGCTCCTCTTATTTGTGACACCTTTTGAAGCTCTTCGTATTTTTCACACATTTTCAGGCTCTTCATGTTTTTCAACATGACTTCATGCTCCTCCTATTTTTCAGACCGTTTCATGCTCCTCATATTTTTGACACCTTTTGAAATCTTCATATACTTCACACCTTTTCAGGCTCTTCATTTTTTTGGAAATAACTTCATGCTCCTTCTATTTTTTAGACCGTTTCTTGGTCATCTCATTTTTGACACCTTTTGAAGCTCTTCATATTTTTCATACCTTTTGAAGATTTTCATATTTTTCACACGTTTTCAGGCTCTTCATATTTTTCAACACCGCATCATGCTCCTCCTATTTTTCAGACAGTTTCATGCTCCTCATATTTTTGACACGTTTTGAAGCTCTTCATATTTTTCACACCTTTTCAGGCTCTTCATGGTTTTCAACACTGTTTCATGATCCTCCTATTTTTCAGACCGTTTCATGCTCCTCATAATTTTGACATCCTTTGAAGCTCTTCTTATATTTCACACCTTTTCAGACTCTTCATGTTTTCGAACACCAATTCAAGTTCCTCCTATTTTTGCGACCGTTTCATGCTCTTCATATTTTTGACACCTTTAGAAGCACTTCATATTTTTCACACCTTTTGAAGATCTTCATATATTTCACACATTTTCAGGCTCTTCATGTTTCTCAACACCACTTCATGTTCCTCCTATTTTTTAGACCGTTTCATGCTCATCTAATTTTTGACACCTTTTGAAGCTCTTCATATATTTCACACCTTTTGAAGCTCTTCATATTTTTCACATTTATGAAGCTATTCAAATTTTTCACACGTTTTCAGGCTCTTCATGTTTTTGAACACCGCTTCATGCTCCTGCTATTTTTCACAACGTTTCACACTCCTCATATTTTTGACACGTTTTGAGGCTACTCATATTTTTCACACCTTTTCAGGCTTTTCATGTGTTTGAACACCGTTTCATGATCCTCCTATTTTTCAGAACGTTTCATGCTCCTCATATTCTTGACACCTTTTAAAGTTCTTCATATTTTTCACACCTTTTAAGGCTCTTCATGTTTTGAACAACGTTTCATGCTCCTCCTATTTTCAGACCGTTTCATGCTCTTCATTTTTTTGACACCTTTTGAAGCTCTTCATATTTTTCACACGTTTTGAAGCTCTTCATATATTTCACACCTTTCAGGCTCTTCATGTTTTTGAACACCGCTTCATGCTCCTCCTATTTTTCAGGCCATTTCATGCTCTTCATTTTTTTGACACCTTTTGAAGCTCTTCATATTTTTCACACCTTTTGAAGCTCTTCATATATTTCACACCTTTTCAGGCTGTTCATGTTTTTCAAAACACCACTTCATGCTCCTCCTATTTTTCAGACCGTTTCATGCTCATCTAATTTTTGACACTTTTTGAAGCTCTTCATATATTTCACACCTTTTGAAGCTCTTCATATTTTTCACATTTATGATGCTATTCAAATTTTTCACACGTTTTCAGGCTCTTCATGTTTTTGAACACCGCTTCATGTTCCTGCTATTTTTCACAACGTTTCACACTCCTCATGTTTTTGACACATTTTGAGGCTACTCATATTTTTCACACCTTTTCAGGCTCTTCATGTTTTTGAACACCGTTTCATGATCCTCCTATTTTTCAGAACGTTTCATGCTCCTCATATTCTTGACACCTTTTAAAGTTCTTCATATTTTTCACACCTTTTAAATCTCTTCATGTTTTGAACACCGTTTCATGCTCCTCTTATTTTTGACACCTTTTGAAGCTCTTCATATTTTTCACACCTTTTGAAGCTCTTCATATATTTCACACCTTTTCAGGCTCTTCATGTTTTTGAACACCGCTTCATGCTCCTCATACTTTTCACACCTTTTGAAGCTCTTCATATTTTTCATACATTTTCAGGCCCTTTATGTTTCTCACCACCGCTTCATGCTCCTCCTATTTTTGAGACCGTTTCATGCTCATCTCATTTTTGACACCTTTTGAAGCTCTTCGTGTTTTTTACACCTTTTGAAGCTCTTCATATTTTTATAACTTTTCAGGCTCTTCATGTATTTCAACACCGCTTCATTCTTCTCCAGCTTTTCAGACCGTTTCATGCTCCTCATATTTTTGACACCTTTTGAAACTCTTCATATTTTTCACATCTTTTCAGGCTCTTCATCATTTTCAACACCACTTCATGCTCCTCGTATTTTTCAGACCTTTTCATGCTCCTCATATTTTTGACACCTTTTGAAGCTCTTCATATTTTTCACACCTTTTGAAGCTCTTCGTATTTTTCACACCTTTTCAGGCTCTTCATGTTTTTGAACACCGTTTTTTGCTGCTTCTATTTTTCAGACCGTTTCATGCTCCTCATATATTTTAAACCTTTTGAAAGTCTTCATATTTTTCACACCTTTTCAAGCTGTTCATGTTTTTCAACAATGCTTCATGATCCTCCTATTTTTCAGACCGTTTCATGCTCCTCAAGTATTTCACAACTTTTGAAGCTCTTCATATTTTTCACACTTTTTCAGGCTCTTCATGATTTTGAAGACCGATTCATGCTCCTCCTGTTTTTCAGACCGTTTCAGGCTCCTCATATTTTTGACACCTTTTGAAGCTCTTCATATTTTTTACAACTTTTCAGGCATTTCATGTTTTGGAACACCTCTTCATGCTCCTCCTATTTTTCACAACTTTTGAAGCTCTTCACATTTTTCACACCATTTCAGGCTCTTCATGTTTTTCAACAGCGCTTCCTGCTCCTACTATTTTTCAGACAGTTTAATGCTCCTCCTGTACTTCACACCTTTTGAAGCTCTTCATATTTTTCACACCTTTTCAGGCTCTTCATGTTTTTCAACACCGCTTCATTCTCCTCCTATTTTCAGACCGTTTAATGCTCCTCCTGTACTTAACACCTTTTGTAGCTCTTCATATTTTTTACACCTTTTCAAGCTCTTCATGTTTTTGAACAGCGCTTCATGCTCCTCCGATTTTTCAGACAGTTTCATGCTCCTCATGTATTTCACACCTTTTGAAGCTCTTCGTATTTTTCACACCTTTTCAGGCTCTTCATGTTTTTGAGCACCGCTTCATGCTCCTCTTCTTTTTCAGACCGTTTCATGCTCCTCATATTTTTGACCACTTTTGAAGCTCCTAATATTTTTCACATCTTTTGAAGCTCTTCATATATTTCACACTTTTTCAGGCTCTTCATGTTTTTCAACACCACTTCATGTTCCTCCTATTTTTCAGACCGTTTCATGCTCATCTCATTTTTGACAGATTTTGAAGCTCTTCATATTTTTCACACCTTTTCAGTCTCTTCATGTTTTTGAACACCGTTTCATGCTCCTCCTACTTTTCAGACCGTATAATGCTCCTCATATTTTTCACACTTTTTGAAGCTCTTCATATTTTTCACAGCTTTTCAGGCTCTTCATGTTTTTAAACACCACTTCATGCTCCTCCTAATTATCAGATCGTTTCATGCTCCTCATATTTTTGACACCTTTTGTAGCTCTTCATATTATTCACACCTTTTCAGGCTCTTCGTGATTTTCAAAACCGTTTCATGCTCCTCCTATTTTTCAGACCGTTTCATGCTCATCTCATTTTTGACACCTTTGGAAGCTCTTCTTATTTTTCACATGTTTTGAAACTCATCATATTTTTCACACGTTTTCAGGCTCTTCATGTTTTTCAACACCGCTTCATG
This sequence comes from Dama dama, assembly GCF_033118175.1. Taxonomy (NCBI): domain Eukaryota; kingdom Metazoa; phylum Chordata; class Mammalia; order Artiodactyla; family Cervidae; genus Dama; species Dama dama. Next base: position 3,486,684 of record NW_026870893.1, on the reverse strand, counting down.
CTCCTCCTATTTTTCACAACTGTTGAAGCTCGTCATATTTTTCACACCTTTTCAGGCTCTTCATATTTTTGAACACCGCTTCATGCTGCTCCTATTTTTCAGACCGTTTCATGCTCCTCATATTTTTGAAAGGTTTTGAAGCTCTTCAAATTTTTCACACCTTTTCAGGCTCTTCATGTTTTTCAACACTGCTTCATGATCCTCCTATTTTTCAGACCGTTTCATGCTCCTCATGTATTTCACACCTTTTGAAGCTGTTCATATTTTTCACACGTTTTCAGGCTCTTCATGTTTTTCATCAATGCTTCATGCTCCTTCTCTTTTTCAGACCGTTTCATGCTCCTCATATTTTTCACACTTTTTGAAGCTCTTCATATTTTTCACACCTTTTCAGGCTCTTCACGTTTTTCAACACCGTCTCATGCTCCTCCTATTTTTCAGACAGTTTCATGCTCCTCATCTATTTCACATCTTTTGAAACTCTTCATATTTTTCCCACCTTTTCCAGCTCTTCATATTTTTGAACACCGCTTCATGCTCCTTCTAATTTTCAGACCGTTTCATTCTCCTCATATTTTTAACACCGTTTGTAGCTCTTCATATTTTTCACACCTTTTCAGGCTCTTCATGTTTCTGAACACCGCTTCATGCTCCTCCTATTTTATACACCGTTTCATGCTCCTCATGTATTTCACACCTTTTGTAGCTCTTCATATTTTTTACACCTTTTCAAACTCTTCATGTTTTTGAACAGCGCTTCATGCTCCTCCTATTTTTCAGACAGTTTCATGCTCCTCATGTATTTCACACCTTTTGAAGCTCTTCGTATTTTTCACACCTTTTGAAGCTCTTCATGTTTATCAACACCGCTTCATGCTCCTCCTATTTTTCAGACCGTTACATGCGCCTCATATTTTTGACACCTTTTGAAGCTCTTCATATTTTTCACACATTTTCAGGCTCTTCATGTTTATCAACAACGCTTCATTCTCCTCCTATTTTTCAGACCGTTTCTTGCTCCTAATATTTTTGACACTTTTTGAAGCTCTTCATATTTTTCACACCTTTTCATGCTCTTCATGTTTTCAACATCGATTCATGCTCCTATTATTTTTCAGACCGTTTCATCCTCGTCCTATTTTCACACCGTTTCATGCTCCTCATATTTTTGACACCTTTTGAAGCTCTTCATATTTTTCACACCTTTTCATGCTCTTCATGTTTTTGAACACGGCTTAATGCTCCTCCTATTTTTCAGACCGTTTCATGCTCCTCATATTTTTGACACCTTTTGAAGCTCTTCATATTTTTCACACCTTTTCAGGCTCTTCAAGTTTTTGAACAATGCTACAGTTCTCCTCCTATTTTTCAGACCGTTTCATGCTCCTCATATTTTTGATCTCTTTTGAAGCTCTTCATATTTTTCACGCCTTTTGAAGCTCTTCATATATTTCACACTTTTTCAGGCTCTTCATGTTTTTCAACACCACTTCATGCTTCTCCTATTTCTCAGACCGTTTCATGCTCATCTCATTTTTGACAGCATTTGAAGCTCTTCATATTTTTCACATTTTTGAAGCTCTTCAAATTTTTCACACTTTTTCAGGCTCTTCATGTTTTTGAACACCGCTTCATGCTCCTCCTATTTTCAGACCGTTTCTTGCTCCTCATATTTTTGACACCTTTTGTAGCTCTTCATATTTTTCACACCTTTTCAGGCTCTTCATGTTTTTGAACACCGTTTCATGCTCCTCCTATTTTCAGATTGTTTCTTGCTCCTCATATTTTTGACACCTTTGAATCTCTTCATATTTTTCACACCTTTTCAGCCTCTTCATATATTTCACACGTTTTAAGTCTCTTCATGTTTTTCAACACCGCTTCATGCTCCTCCTATTTTTCACACCGTTTCATGTTCCTCATGTATTTCATACCCTTTGAAGCTCTTCATATTTTTCACTACTTTTCAGGTTCTTCATGTTTTTCAACACCGCTTCATGCTCCTCCTATTTTTCTGACCGTTTCATGCTCCTCATGTATTTCACACATTTTGAAGCTCTTCATATTTTTCACACCTTTTGAAGCTCTTCATATTTTTCACACCTTTTGAAGCACTTCATATTTTTCCCACCTTTTCAGGCTATTCATGTTTTTGAACACCGTTTCATGCTCCTCCTATAATTCAGACGGTTTCATGCTCCTCATATATTTCACTCCTTTTGAAGCTCTTCATATTTTACACACCTTTTCAGGCTCTTCATGATTTTCAACCCCACTCATGCTCCTCCGATTTTTCAGACCGTTTCATGCTCATCTCATTTTTGACACCTTTTGAAGCTCTTCATATTTTTCACACCTTTTCAGGCTCTTCATGTTTTTCACACCTTTTCAGGCTCTTCATGATTTTGAACAGCGTTTCATGCTGCTCGTATTTTTCAGACCTTTTCATACTCCTCTTATTTTGACACATTTTGAAGCTCTTCATATATTTCACACCTTTTCAGGCTCTTCATGTTTTTCTACACTGCTTCATGCTCCTCCTATTTTTCAGACCGTTTCATGCTCCTCATATTTTTGACACCTTTTAAAGCTCTTCATATATTTCACACCTTTTCAGGCTCCTCATGTTTTTCTACACTGCTTCATGCTCCTACTATTTTTCAGACCGTTTCATGCTCCTCGTATTTTTCAGACCGTTTCATGCTCCTTATATTTTGACACCTTTTGAAGCTCTTCATATTTTTTCACACCTTTTCATGCTCTTCATGTGTTTCAACACCGCTTCATGCTCCTCCTAGTTTTCATACCGTTTCATACTCCTCCTATTTTTGACACCTTTTGAAGCTGTTCATATATTTCACACCTTTCAGGATCTTCATGTTTTTCAAAACCTCTTCATGCTCCTCCAATTTTCAGACCGATTCATGCTCCTCATATTTTTGACACCTTTTGTAGCTCTTCATATTTTTCACACCTTTTCAGGCTCTTCATGTTTTTGAACACCGTTTCATGCTCCTCCTATTTTCAGATTGTTTCTTGCTCCTCATATTTTTGACAACTTTGAATCTCTTCATATTTTTCACACCTTTTCAGCCTCTTCATATATTTCACACGTTTTAAGTCTCTTCATGTTTTTCAACACCGCTTCATGCTCCTCCTATTTTTCACACCGTTTCATGTTCCTCATGTATTTCATACCCTTTGAAGCTCTTCATATTTTTCACTACTTTTCAGGTTCTTCATGTTTTTCAACACCGCTTCATGCTCCTCCTATTTTTCTGACCGTTTCATGCTCCTCATGTATTTCACACATTTTGAAGCTCTTCATATTTTTCACACCTTTTGAAGCTCTTCATATTTTTCACACCTTTTGAAGCACTTCATATTTTTCCCACCTTTTCAGGCTATTCATGTTTTTGAACACCGTTTCATGCTCCTCCTATAATTCAGACGGTTTCATGCTCCTCATATATTTCACTCCTTTTGAAGCTCTTCATATTTTACACACCTTTTCAGGCTCTTCATGATTTTCAAACCCACTCATGCTCCTCCGATTATTCAGACCGTTTCATGCTCATCTCATTTTTGACACCTTTTGAAGCTCTTCATATTTTTCACACCTTTTCAGGCTCTTCATGTTTTTCACACCTTTTCAGGCTCTTCATGATTTTGAACAGCGTTTCATGCTGCTCGTATTTTTCAGACCTTTTCATACTCCTCTTATTTTGACACATTTTGAAGCTCTTCATATATTTCACACCTTTTCAGGCTCTTCATGTTTTTCTACACTGCTTCATGCTCCTCCTATTTTTCAGACCGTTTCATGCTCCTCATATTTTTGACACCTTTTAAAGCTCTTCATATATTTCACACCTTTTCAGGCTCCTCATGTTTTTCTACACTGCTTCATGCTCCTACTATTTTTCAGACCGTTTCATGCTCCTCGTATTTTTCAGACCGTTTCATGCTCCTTATATTTTGACACCTTTTGAAGCTCTTCATATTTTTTCACACCTTTTCATGCTCTTCATGTGTTTCAACACCGCTTCATGCTCCTCCTAGTTTTCATACCGTTTCATACTCCTCCTATTTTTGACACCTTTTGAAGCTGTTCATATATTTCACACCTTTCAGGCTCTTCATGTTTTTCAAAACCTCTTCATGCTCCTCCAATTTTCAGACCGATTCATGCTCCTCATATTTTTGACACCTTTTGAAGCTCTTCATATTTTTCACACCTTTTCATGATCTTCATGTTTTTCAACACCGTTTCATGCTTCTCCTAATTTTCAGAACGTTTCATGCTCCTCATATTTTTGACACCTTTTGAAGCTCTTCATATTTTTCACACATTTTCAGGCTCTTCATGTTTATCAACACCGCTTCATGCTCCTCCTATTTTTCAGACCGTTTCTTGCTCCTAATATTTTTGACACTTTTTGAAGCTCTTCATATTTTTCACACCTTTTCATGCTCTTCATGTTTTCAACATCGATTCATGCTCCTATTATTTTCAGACCGTTTCATCCTCGTCCAATTTTCACACCGTTTCATGCTCCTCATATTTTTGACACCTTTTGAAGCTCTTCATATTTTTCACACCTTTTCAGGCTCTTCATGTTTTTGAACACGGCTTCATGCTCCTCCTATTTTTCAGACCGTTTCATGCTCCTCATATTTTTGACACCTTTTGAAGCTCTTCATATATTTCACACCTTTTCAGGCACTTCATGTTTTCAACACCGCTTCATGCTCCTCCTATTTTTCAAACCGTATCATGCTCCTCATATTTTTTACACTTTTGAAGCTCCTCATATTTTTCACACCTTTTCATGCTCTTCATGTTTTCAACACCGATTCATGCCCCTCCTATTTTTCAGTCCGTTTCATGCTCCTCCTGTTTTTCACACCGTTTCATTATCCTCATAATTTGACACCTTTTGAAGCTCTTCATATTTTTCATACCTTTTCAGGCTCTTCATGTTTTTGAACATGGCTTCATGCTCCTCCTATTTTTCAGACCGTTTCATGCTCCTCACATTTTTGACACCTTTTGAAGCTCTTCATATTCCACACCTTTTCATGATCTTCATGTTTTTCAATAACACTTCATGCTCCTCCGAGATTTCAGACCGTTTCATACTCCTCCTATTTTTGACACCTTTTGAAGCTCTTAATATATTTCACCCCATTTCAAGCTCTTCATGTTTTTCAACACCGCTTCATGCTCCTCCTATTTTTCAGACCGTTACAGGCGCCTCATATTTTTGACAGCTTTTGGAGCTCTTCATGTTTTTCACACATTTTCAGGTTCTTCATGTTTTTCAACACCGCTTCATGCTCCTCCTATTTTTCAAACCGTTTCTTGCTCCTAATATTTTTGACACCTTTTGAAGCTCTTCATATTTTTCACACCTCTTCATGCTCTTCATGTTTTCAACATCGATTCATGCTCCTATTATTTTTCAGACCGTTTCATCCTCCTCCTATTTTCACACCGTTTCATGCTCCTCATATTTTTGACACCTTTTGAAGCTCTTCATATATTTCACACCTTTTCAGGCACTTCATGTTTTTTCACACCACTTCATGCTTCTCCTATTTTTCAGACCGTTTCATGATCCTCATGAATTTCACACATTTTGAAGCTCTTTATATTTTTCACACATTTTTAGGCTCTTCATTTTGTTCAACACTACTTCTTGCTCCTCCAAATTTTCAGACCGTTTCATACTCATCTAATTTTTGACACCTTTTGAAGCTCTTCATATTTTTCACACCTTTTCAGGCTCTTCATATTTTTCCCCACCACTTCATTCTTCTCCTATTTTTCAGACCATTTCATGCTCCACATGAATTTCACACCTTTTGAAGCTCCTCATATTTTTCACACCTTTTCAGGCTCTTCATGATTTTCAACCCCACTTCATGCTCCTCCGATTTTTCAGACCGTTTCATGCTCATCTCATTTTTGACACCTTTTGAGGCTCTTCATGTTTTTCACACCTTTTCAGGCTCTTCATGATTTTGAACAGTGTTTCATGTTACTCCTATTTTTCAGACCGATTATTGCTCCTTATATTTTTGACACCTTTTGAAGCTCTTCATATATTTCACACCTTTTCAGGCTCTTCATATTTTTCAACACCGCTTCAAGCTCCTCCTATTTTTCAGACCAATTATTGCTCCTCATATTTTTGACACCTTTGAGGCTCTTCATATATTTCACACATTTTCAGGCTCTTCATGTTTTCAACACCGCTTCATGCTCCTCCTAATTTTCAGACCGTTTCATTCTCCTCATATTTTTGACACCATTTGAAGCTCTTCATATTTTTCACACCTTTTCAGGCTCTTCATGTTTTTTAACACCTTTTCATGCTCCTGCTATATTTCAGACCGTTTCATGCTCCTTATATTTTTGACACCTTTTGAAGCTCTTCCTATTTTTCATACGTTTTCAGGCTCTACATATTTTTCAACACCGCTTCATGCTCCTCCTATTTTTCAGACCGTATCATGCTCCTCATATGTTTCACACTTTTTCAGGCTCTTCATGGTTTTCAACAACACTTCATGCTCCTCATATGTTTCAGACCGTTTCATGCTCCTCATATTTTTGACACAGTTTGAAGCTCTTCACATTGTTCACACCTTTTGAGTCTCTTCATGTTTTTGAAAACAGTTTCTTGCTCCTCATATTTTTCAGACTGTTTCACCCTCTATATATTTGACACCTTTTTGAAGCTCTTCATATTTTTCACACCTTTTGAGGCTCTTCATGTTTTTGAAAACAGTTTCTTGCTCCGCAGATTTTTCAGACCATTTCACCCTCTGTATATTTGACACCTTTTTGAAGCTCTTCATATTTTTCACACCTTTTCAGGCTCTTCATGTTTTTCAACACCACTTCAAGTTCCTTCTATTTTTCAGACCGTTTCTTGCTCCTCATAATTTTGACACCTTTGAGGCTCTTCATATACTTCACACTGTTTCAGGCTCTTCATGTTTTTCAACACCACTTCAAGCTCCTTCTATTTTTCAGGCCGTTTCTTGCTCCTCATATTTTTGACACCTTTGAGGCTCTTCATATATTTCACACTGTTTCAGGCTCTGTATGTTTTTCAACACCGCTTCATGCTCCTCCTAATTTTCAGACCGTTTCATTCTCCTCATATTTTTGACACCTTTTGAGGCTCTTCATATTTTTCACACTTTTTCAGGCTCTTCATGTTTTTCAAACCGCTTCATGCTCCTCCTATTTTTCAGACCGTTTCATGCTTCTCCTATTTTTCAGACCGTTTCATGCTCCTCATATTTTTGACGCCTTTTGAAGCTCTTCATATTTTTCACACCTTTTCAGGCTCTTCATGTTTTTCAGCACCACTTCATGCTCCTCCTATTTTTCAGACCGTTTCATGCTCCTCATATTTTTGACACCTTTTGAAGCTCTTCATATTTTTCACAACTTTTCAGGCTCTTCTTGTTTTTCAACACCTCTTCATGCTCCTCCTATTTTTCAGACCCTTTCATGCTCCTCATATTTTTGACACCTTTTGAAGCTCTTCATATTTTTCACACCTTTTCAGGCTCTTCATGTTTTTCAACATCGCTTGCTGCTCCTCCTCTTTTTCAGAGCGTTTCATGCTCCTCATAATTTTGACACCTTTGAAGCTCTTCATATTTTTCACACCTTTTCAGGCTCCTCATATTTTTCAACACCACTTCATGCTTTTCCTATTTTTCAGACCTTTTAATGCTCCTCATATTTTTGACACTTTTTGAAGCTCTTCATATTTTTCACACTTCTCCAGGCTCTTAATTTTTTTGAACACCGCTTCATGCTCCTCCTATTTTTCAGACCTTTTCATGCTCCTCATGTTTTTGACACCTTTTGAAGCACTTCATATTTTTCACACCTTTTCAGGCTCTTCATGTTTTTCAACAACGCTTCATGCTCCTCCTATTTTTCAGACCGTTTCATGCTCCTCATATGTTTCACACCTTTTGAAGCTCTTCATATTTTTTTAACACCTTTTCACGCTCCTCCTATATTTCAGACCGTTTCAAGCTCCTCATATTTTTGACACTTTTTGTAGCTTTTCATATTTTTCACACCTTTTCAGGGTCTTCATGTTTTTCTACACCACTTCATGCTCCTCCTATTTTTCAGACCGTTTTATTCTACTCATATGTTTCACACCTTTTTCAAGCTCTTCATGTTTTTCAACACCACTTCATGCTCCTCCTAATTATCAGACCGTTTCATTCTCCTCATATTTTTGACACCATTTGAAGCTCTTCATATTTTTCACACCTTTTCAGGCTCTTCATGTTTTTTAACACCTTTTCATGCTCCTCCTATATTTCAGACCGTTTCATGCTCCTTATATTTTTGACACCTTTTGAAGCTCTTCACATTTTTCACACGTTTTCAGGCTCTTCATATTTTTCAACACCGCTTCATGCTCCTCCTATTTTTCAGACCGTATCATGCTCCTCATATGTTTCACACCTTTTTCAGGCTCTTCATGTTTTTCAACAACACTTCATGCTCCTCCTATGTTTCAGACCGTTTCATGCTCCTCATATTTTTGACACAGTTTGAAGCTCTTCACATTGTTCACACCTTTTGAGGCTCTTCATGTTTTTGAAAACAGTTTCTTGCTCCTCATATTTTTCAGACCGTTTCACCCTCTATATATTTGACACCTTTTTGAAGCTCTTCATATTTTCACACCTTTTGAGGCTCTTCATGTTTTTGAAAACAGTTTCTTGCTCCTCATATTTTTCAGACCGTTTCACCCTCTATATATTTGACACCTTTTTGAAGCTCTTCATATTTTTCACACCTTTTCAGGCTCTTCATGTTTTTCAACACCACTTCAAGCTCCTTCTATTTTTCAGACCGTTTCATGTTTCTCATATATTTGACACAGTTTGAAGCTCTTCATATTTTTCACAACTGTTGAGGCCCTTCATGTTTTTGAAAACAGTTTCTTGCTCCTCATGTTTTTCAGACCCTTTCACCCTCCTCATATTTTTGACAACTTTATGAAGCTCTTCATTTTTTTCACACCTTTCCGGGCTCTTCAAGTGTATGAACACCGTTTCATGATCCTCCTATTTTTCAGACCGTTTCATGCTCCTCATATATTTGACACCTTTTGAAGTTCTTCATATTTTTCACACCTTTTCAGGCTCTTCATGTTTTTCAACACCAGTTCATGCTCCTCCTATTTTTCTGACCGTTTCATACTCCTTATATTTTTGACACCTTTTGAAGTTCTTCATATTTTTCACACCTTTCAGGCTCTTCATGGTTTTCAACACCACTACATGCTCTTCCTATTTTTCAGACCGTTTCATGCTCCTCATATGTTTCACACCTTTTGAAGCTCTTCAAGTTTTTTAACACCTTTTCATGCTCCTCCTATATTTCATACCATTTCATGCTCCTTATATTTTTGACACCTTTTGAAGCTCTTCATATATTTCACATCTTTTCAGGCTCTTCATATTTTTCAACACCGCTTCAAGCTCCTCCTATTTTTCAGACCGATTCTTGCTCCTCATATTTTTGACACGTTTGAGGCTCTTCATATATTTCACACATTTTCAGGCTCTTCATGTTTTTCAACACCGCTTCATGCTCCTCCTAATTTTCAGACCGTTTCATTCTCCTCATATTTTTGACACCATTTGAAGCTTTTCATATTTTTCACACCTTTTCAGGCTCTTCATGTTTTTTAACACCTTTTCATGCTCCTCCTATATTTCAGACCGTTTCATGCTCCTTATATTTTTGACACCTTTTGAAGCTTTTCATATTTTTCACACCTTTTCAGGCTCTTCATATTTTTCAACCCCGCTTCATGCTCCTCCTATTTTTCAGATCGTATCATGCTCCTCATATGTTTCACACATTTTTCAGGCTCTTCATGTTTTTCAACAATACTTCATGCTAATCCTATGTTTCAGACCATTTCATGCTCCTCATATTTTTGACAATGTTTGAAGCTCTTCACATTTTTCACACCTTTTCAGGCTCTTCATGTTTTTCAACACCGCTTCAAGCTCCTCCTATTTTTCAGACCGTTTCTTGCTCCTCATAATTTGACACCTTTGAGGCTCTTCATATATTTCACACATTTTCAGGCTCTTCATGTTTTCAACACCGCTTCATGCTCCTCCTAATTTTCAGACCGTTTCATCTCCTCATATTTTTGACACCATTTGAATCTTTTCATATTTTTCACACCTTTTCAAGCTCTTCATGTTTCTTAACACCTTTTCATGCTCCTGCTATATTTCAGACCGTTTCATGCTCCTTATATTTTTGACACCTTTTGAAGCTCTTCATATTTTTCACACGTTTTCAGGCTCTTCATGTTTTTCAACACCGCTTCATGCTCCTCCTATTTTTCAGACCGTATCATGCTCCTCATATGTTTTACACCTTTTTCAGGCTCTTCATGTTTTTCAACATCACTTCATGCTCCTCCTATGTTTCAGACCGTTTCATGCTCCTCATATTTTTGACACAGTTTGAAGCTCTTCACATTGTTCACACCTTTTGAGGCTCTTCATGTTTTTGAAAACAGTTTCTTGCTCCTCATATTTTTCAGACCGTTTCACCCTCTATATATTTGACACCTTTTTGAAGCTCTTCATATTTTTGACACCTTTTCAGGCTCTTCATGTTTTTCAACAACACTTCATGCTCCTCCTATGTTTCAGACCGTTTCATGCTCCTCATATTTTTGACACCTTTTTGAAGCTCTTCACATTGTTCACACCTTTTGAGGCTCTTCATGTTTTTGAAAACAGTTTCTTGCTCCTCATATTTTTCAGACCGTTTCACCCTCTATATATTTGACACCTTTTTGAAGCTCTTCATATTTTTCACACCTTTTCACGTTCTTCATGTTTTTCAACATTGCTTGCTGCTCCTCCTCTTTTTCAGAGCGTTTCATGCTCCTCATAATTTTGACACCTTTGAAGCTCTTCATATATTTCACACCTTTTCAGGCTCTTCATGCTTTTAAACAACACTTCATGCTCCTCCTATTTTTCAGACCGCTTCAAGCTCATCTCATTTTTCACACGTTTTGAAGCTGTTCATATTTTTCACACGTTTTCAGGTTCTTCATGTTTTTCAACACTGCTTCATGCTCCTCCTAATTTTCAGACCGTTTCATGCTTCTCCTATTTTTCAGACCGTTTCATGCTCCCCATATTTTTGACGCCCTTTGAAGCTCTTCCTATTTTTCACACCTTTTCAGGCTCTTCATGTTTTTCAACACCGCTTCATGCACCTCCTATTTTTCAGAACGTTTCATGCTCATCTCATTTTTCACACCTTTTGAAGCTGTTCATATTTTTCACACGTTTTCAGGTTCTTCATGTTTTTCAACTGCGCTTCATGCTCCTCCTATTTTTCAGACCGTTTCATGCTCCACATATTTTTGACATGTTTTGAAGCTCTTCATATATTTCACAGCTTTTTAGGCTCTTCCTGTTTTTGAACACCGTTTCATGCTCCTCCTATTTTTCAGACCGTTTCATGCTCCTCATATTTTTGACACCTTTTGAAGCTCTTCATATTTTTCACACCTTTTCAGGCTCTTCATGTTTTTCAACACCGCTTCATGCACCTCCTATTTTTCAGAACGTTTCATGCTCATATCATTTTTGACACCTTTTGAAGCTTTTCATATTTTTCAAAACTTTTCAGGCTCTTCATGTTTTGAACACCGCTTCATGGTAATCCTATTTTTGAAACCATATCATGCTCCTCATATTTTTCACACATTTTGAAGCTCTTCATATTTTTCAAACCTTTTCAGACTCTTCATGTTTTTGAACACCACTTCATGCTCCTTCTATTTTTCAGAGAGTTTCATGCTCCTCATGTATTTCACACCTTTTGAAGCTCTTCATATTTTTCACACCTTTTCAGGCTCTTCATGTTTTTGAACACCGTTTCATGCTCCTCCAATTTTTCAGACGGTTTCATGCTCCTCATATTTTGACACCTTTTGAAGCTCTTCAAATTTTTCACACTTTTTCAAGCTCTTCATGTTTTTCAACTCCACTTCATACTCCTCCTATTTTTCAGACCGTTTCATGTTCCTCATATTTTTGACACCTTTAGAAACTTTTCATATTTGTCACACTTTTTCAGGCTCTTCATGTTTTTCAACACCGCTTCAGCTCCTCCTATTTTTCAGACCGTTTCATTCTCCTCATAAATTTGACACATTTTAAAGCTCTTCATATATTTCACACCTTTTCAGGCTCTTCATTTTTTCAACACCACTTCATGCTCCTCCTATTTTTCAGACCGTTTCATGCTCATCTACTTTTTGACACCTTTTGAAGCTCTTCATATTTTTCACACCTTTTAAGCTCTTCACATTTTTCACACCTTTTCAGGCTCTTCATGTTTTGTACACCGTTTCTTGCTCCTCCTATTATTCAGACCGTTTCATGATCCTCATATATTTGACACCTCATGAAGCTCTTCATATTTTTCACACCTTTTCAGGCTCTTCAAATTTTTCATATTTTTGAACCTCTTCATATTTTTCACACCTTTTCAGGCTCTTCAAGATTTTCAACACCGCTTCATGCACCTCCGATTTTTCAGACCGTTTCATGCTCATCTAATTTTTGACACCTTTTGAAGCTCTTCATATTTTTCACACCTTTTCAGGCTCTTCATTTGTTTAAAGACCGTTTCATGCTCCTTCTATTATTCAGACCGTTTCATGCTCCTCATATTTTTGACACCTTTTGAAGCTCTTCATATTTTTCACACGTTTTCAGGCTCTTCATGTTTTTCATCAATGCTTCATGCTCCTCCTATTTGTCAGACGGTTTCATTCTCCTCATATTTTTGACTCCTTTTGAAGCTCTTCATATATTTCACACCTTTTCAGGCTCTTCATGTTTTTCAACACTGCTTCATGATCCTCCTATTTTTCAGACCGTTTCATGCTCCTCATATTTTTGACACCTTTTGAAGCTCTTCATATTTTTCACACCTTTTCAGGCTCTTCATGTTTTTCAACACCGCTTCATGATCCTCCTATTTTTCAGACCGTTTCATGCTCCTCATATTTTTGACACCTTTTGAAGCTCTTCATATTTTTCACACCTTTTCAGGCTCTTCATGTTTTTCAACACCGCTTCATGCTCCTCCTATTTTTAAGACCGTTTCATTCTCCTCATATTTTTGACTCCTTTTGAAGCTCTTCATATTTTTCACACGTTTTCAGGCTCTTCATGTTTTTCAACACCGCTTCATGCTCCTCCTACTTTTCAGACCATTTCATGCACCTCATATTTTTGACACCTTTTGAAGCTCTTCATGTTTTTCACACCTTTTGAAGCTCTTCATATTTTTCATATTTTTGAAGCTCTTCATATTTTCACACCTTTTCAGACTCTTCATGTTTTTCAACATTGCTTCATCCTCCTCCTATTTTTCGAACGTTTCCTGCTCCTCATAATTTTCACACCTTTTAAAGCTATTCATATTTTTCAAACCTTTTCAGGCTCTTCATGTTTTTGAACACCGCTTCATGCTGGTCCTATTTGCAGACCGTTTATGCTCCTCATAATTTGACACCTTTTGAAGCTCTTCATATTTTTCACACCTTTTCAGTCTCTGCAATTTTTTTGAACACGGCTTCATGATCCTCCTATTTTTCAGACCGTTTCGTGCTCCACATGTATTTCACACCTTTTGAAGCTCTTCATATTTTGCACACATATTCAGGCTCTTCATTTTTTTCAACACCACTTCATGCTCCTCCTATTTTTCAGACCGTTTCACGCACCTCATAATTTGACACCTTTTGAAGCTCTTCATATTTTTCACACCTTTTCAGGCTCCTCATGTTTTTGAACACCGCTTCATGCTCTTCCTATTTTTCAGACCGTTTCATGCTCCTCACGTTTTTGACACCTTTTGTAGCTCTTCATATATTTCACACATTTTCAGGATCTTTATGTTTTTCAACAACACTTCATGCTCCTCCTATTTTTAAGACCGCTTCATGCTCATCTCATTTTTCACACTTTTGAAACTGTTCATATATTTCACACCTTTTGAAACTCTTCAAATTTTGACAAGTTTTCAGGTTCTTCACGTTTTTCAACACCGCTTCATGCTCCTCCTATTTTTCAGACTATTTCATGCTCCACATATTTTTGACACCTTTTGAAGCTCTTCATATTTTTCACACCTTTTCAGGCTCTTCATGGTTTTCAACACCACTTCATGTTCCTCGTACTTTTCAGACCGTTTCATGCTCCTCATATTTTTGACAACTTTTGAAGCTCTGCATATTTTTCACACCTTTTGAGGCTCTTCATGATTTTCAACACCGCTTCATGGTCCTCCCATGTTTCAGAACGTTTCATGCTCCTCATGTATTTCACACCTTTTGAAGCTCTTCAAATTTTTCACAGCTTTTCAGGCTCTTCATGTTTTTGAACACCGCTTCATGCTCCTCCTATTTTTCAGACCGTTTCATGCTCCTCATATTTTTGACACGTTTTGAAGCTCTTCATATCTTTCATACCTTTTCAGACTCTTCATGTTTTTGAACACCGCTTCATGCTCCTCCTGTTTTTCAGAATGTTTCCTGTTCCTCCTTTTTTTCAGATCATTTCATGCTCCTCATATTTTTGACACCTTTTGAAGCTCTTCATATTTTTCACACCTTTTCAGGCTCTTCATGTTTTTCAACACCGCTTCATGCTCCTCCTATTTTTCAGACCTTTTCATGCTCCTCATATTTTTGACTCCTTGTGAAGCTCTTCATATTTTTCACACATTTTCATGCTCTTCATATTTTTCAACACCGTGTCATGCTCCTCCTATTTAACAGACCGTGTCATGCTCCTCATATTTTTCACACCTTTAAAGCTCTTCATATTTTCCTCACATTTTAAGGCTCTTCATGTTTTTCAACACCGTGTCATGCTCCTCCTATTTTTCAGACGGTATCATGCTCTTCATAATTTTCACACCTTTAAAGCTCTTCATATTTTTCACGCCTTTTAAGGCTCGTCATATTTTTGGACACCTCTTCATGCTCCTCCTATTTTTCAGACCGTTTCATGTTCCTGCTATTTTTCAGATCTTTTCATGCTCCTGATATTTTTGACACCTTTTGAAGCTCTTCATATTTTTCACACCTTTTCAGGCTCTTCATGGTTTTCAACACCACTTCATGCTCCTCGTATTTTTCAGACCGTTTCATGCTCCTAATATTTTTGACACCTTTTGAAGCTCTGCATATTTTTCACACCTTTTCAGGCTCTTCATGATTTTCAACACCACTTCATCGTCTTCCCATGTTTCAGAACGTTTCATGCTCCTCATGTATTTCACACCTTTTGAAGCTCTTCAAATTTTTCACACCTTTTCAGGCTCTTCATGTTTTTGAACACCGCTTCATGCTCCTCCTATGTTTCAGACCGTTTCATGCTCCTCATATTTTTGACACCTTTTGAAGCTCTTCATATATTTCATACCTTTTCAGACTCTTCATGTTTTTGAACACCGCTTCATGCTCCTCCTGTTTTTAAGAATGTTTCCTGTTCCTCCTTTTTTTCAGATCATTTCATGCTCCTGTTATTTTTCACACCTTTTCAGGCTCTTCATGTTTTTCAACACCGCTTCATGCTCCTCCTATTTATCAGACCGTGTCATGCTCCTCATATTTTTCACACCTTTAAAGCTCTTCATATTTTCCTCACATTTTAGGCTCTTCATGTTTTTCAACACCGTGTCATGCTCCTCCTATTTTTCAGACGGTATCATGCTCTTCATAATTTTCACACCTTTAAAGCTCTTCATATTTTTCACGCCTTTTAAGGCTCGTCATATTTTTGAACACCACTTCATGCTCCTCCTATTTTTCAGACCGTTTCATGTTCCTGCTATTTTTCAGATCATTTCATGCTCCTGATATTTTTGACACCTTTTGAAGCTCTTCATATTTTTCACACCTTTTCAGGCTCTTCATGTTTTTCAACACCGCTTCATGATCCTCCTATTTTTCAGACCGTTTCATGCTCCTCATATTTTTGACACCTTTTGAAGCTCTTCATATTTTTCACACCTTTTCAGGCTCTTCATGTTTTTCAACACCGCTTCATGCTCCTCCTATTTTTAAGACCGTTTCATCCTCCTCATATTTTTGACTCCTTTTGAAGCTCTTCATAGTTTTCACACGTTTTCAGGCTCTTCATGTTTTTCAACACCGCTTCATGCTCCTCCTACTTTTCAGACCATTTCATGCACCTCATATTTTTGACACCTTTTGAAGCTCTTCATGTTTTTCACACCTTTTGAAGCTCTTCATATTTTTCATATTTTTGAAGCTCTTCATATTTTCACACCTTTTCAGACTCTTCATGTTTTTCAACATTGCTTCATCCTCCTCCTATTTTTCGAACGTTTCCTGCTCCTCATAATTTTCACACCTTTTAAAGCTATTCATATTTTTCAAACCTTTTCAGGCTCTTCATGTTTTTGAACACCGCTTCATGCTGGTCCTATTTGCAGACCGTTTATGCTCCTCATAATTTGACACCTTTTGAAGCTCTTCATATTTTTCACACCTTTTCAGTCTCTGCAATTTTTTTGAACACGGCTTCATGATCCTCCTATTTTTCAGACCGTTTCGTGCTCCACATGTATTTCACACCTTTTGAAGCTCTTCATATTTTGCACACATATTCAGGCTCTTCATTTTTTTCAACACCACTTCATGCTCCTCCTATTTTTCAGACCGTTTCACGCACCTCATAATTTGACACCTTTTGAAGCTCTTCATATTTTTCACACCTTTTCAGGCTCCTCATGTTTTTGAACACCGCTTCATGCTCTTCCTATTTTTCAGACCGTTTCATGCTCCTCACGTTTTTGACACCTTTTGTAGCTCTTCATATATTTCACACATTTTCAGGATCTTTATGTTTTTCAACAACACTTCATGCTCCTCCTATTTTTAAGACCGCTTCATGCTCATCTCATTTTTCACACTTTTGAAACTGTTCATATATTTCACACCTTTTGAAACTCTTCAAATTTTGACAAGTTTTCAGGTTCTTCATGTTTTTCAACACCGCTTCATGCTCCTCCTATTTTTCAGACTATTTCATGCTCCACATATTTTTGACACCTTTTGAAGCTCTTCATATTTTTCACACCTTTTCAGGCTCTTCATGGTTTTCAACACCACTTCATGTTCCTCGTACTTTTCAGACCGTTTCATGCTCCTCATATTTTTGACAACTTTTGAAGCTCTGCATATTTTTCACACCTTTTGAGGCTCTTCATGATTTTCAACACCGCTTCATGGTCCTCCCATGTTTCAGAACGTTTCATGCTCCTCATGTATTTCACACCTTTTGAAGCTCTTCAAATTTTTCACAGCTTTTCAGGCTCTTCATGTTTTTGAACACCGCTTCATGCTCCTCCTATTTTTCAGACCGTTTCATGCTCCTCATATTTTTGACACGTTTTGAAGCTCTTCATATCTTTCATACCTTTTCAGACTCTTCATGTTTTTGAACACCGCTTCATGCTCCTCCTGTTTTTCAGAATGTTTCCTGTTCCTCCTTTTTTTCAGATCATTTCATGCTCCTCATATTTTTGACACCTTTTGAAGCTCTTCATATTTTTCACACCTTTTCAGGCTCTTCATGTTTTTCAACACCGCTTCATGCTCCTCCTATTTTTCAGACCTTTTCATGCTCCTCATATTTTTGACTCCTTGTGAAGCTCTTCATATTTTTCACACATTTTCATGCTCTTCATATTTTTCAACACCGTGTCATGCTCCTCCTATTTAACAGACCGTGTCATGCTCCTCATATTTTTCACACCTTTAAAGCTCTTCATATTTTCCTCACATTTTAAGGCTCTTCATGTTTTTCAACACCGTGTCATGCTCCTCCTATTTTTCAGACGGTATCATGCTCTTCATAATTTTCACACCTTTAAAGCTCTTCATATTTTTCACGCCTTTTAAGGCTCGTCATATTTTTGAACACCTCTTCATGCTCCTCCTATTTTTCAGACCGTTTCATGTTCCTGCTATTTTTCAGATCTTTTCATGCTCCTGATATTTTTGACACCTTTTGAAGCTCTTCATATTTTTCACACCTTTTCAGGCTCTTCATGGTTTTCAACACCACTTCATGCTCCTCGTATTTTTCAGACCGTTTCATGCTCCTCATATTTTTGACACCTTTTGAAGCTCTGCATATTTTTCACACCTTTTCAGGCTCTTCATGATTTTCAACACCACTTCATGGTCCTCCCATGTTTCAGAACGTTTCATGCTCCTCATGTATTTCACACCTTTTGAAGCTCTTCAAATTTTTCACACCTTTTCAGGCTCTTCATGTTTTTGAACACCGCTTCATGCTCCTCCTATGTTTCAGACCGTTTCATGCTCCTCATATTTTTGACACCTTTTGAAGCTCTTCATATATTTCATACCTTTTCAGACTCTTCATGTTTTTGAACACCGCTTCATGCTCCTCCTGTTTTTAAGAATGTTTCCTGTTCCTCCTTTTTTTCAGATCATTTCATGCTCCTGTTATTTTTCACACCTTTTCAGGCTCTTCATGTTTTTCAACACCGCTTCATGCTCCTCCTATTTATCAGACCGTGTCATGCTCCTCATATTGTTCACACCTTTAAAGCTCTTCATATTTTCCTCACATTTTAGGCTCTTCATGTTTTTCAACACCGTGTCATGCTCCTCCTATTTTTCAGACGGTATCATGCTCTTCATAATTTTCACACCTTTAAAGCTCTTCATATTTTTCACGCCTTTTTAGGCTCTTCATGTTTTTCAACACCGCTTCATGCTCCTCCTATTTTTCAGACCTTTTCATGCTCCTCATATTTTTGACACCTTTTGAAGCTCTTCATATTTTTCACACCTTTTTAGGCTCTTCATGTTTTTCAACACCGCTTCATGCTCCTCCTATTTTTCAGACCTTTTCATGCTCCTCTTATTTTTGACTCCTTTTGAAGCTCTTCATATTTTTAACACCTTTTCATGCTCTTCATGTTTTCAACACCGCTTCATGATCCTCCTATTTTTCAGACCGTTTCATGCTCCTCCTATTTTTCAGACCGTTTCATGCTCCTCCTATTTTTCAGACCGTTTCATTCTGCTCATATTTTTGACACCTTTTGAAGCTCTTCATATTTGTCATATCTTTTCAGGCTCTTCATGTTTTTCAACACCACTTCATGCTTCTCCTATTTTTCAGCCCGTTTCATGCTCCTCATGTTTTTCACACCTTTTGAAGCTCGTCATATTTTTCACACCTTTTCAGGCTGTTCATGTTTTTGATCACCGTTTCTTGCTCCTCCTATGTTTCAGACCGTTTCATGCTCCTCATATTTTTGACACCTTTTAATCTCTTTATATTTTTCACAGCTTTTCAGGCTCTTCATGTTTTTGAACACCACTTCATGCTCCTCCTATATTTCAGAGCGTTTCATGCTCCTCATATTTTTGACACCTTTTGAAGCTCTTCATATTTTTCACACCTTTTGAAGCTCTTCATATTTTTCACACCTTTTCAGGCTCTTCATGTTTTTCAACACAGCTTCATGCTCGTCCTATTTTTCAGACCTTTTCATGCTCCTCATATTTTGACACCTTTTGAAGCTCTTCATATTTTTCACAGCATTTTAGGCTCTTCATGTTTTTCAACACCGCTTCAGGCTCCTCCTATTTTTCAGACCTTTTCATGCTCCTCATATTTTTGACACCTTTTGAAGCTCTTCATATTTTTCACAGCATTTTAGGCTCTTCATGTTTTTCAACACCCCTTCATGCTCCTCCTATTTTTCAGACCGTTTCATGCTCCTCATATTTTTGACACCTTTTGAAGCTCTTCAAATATTTCACACCTTTTCAGGCTCTTCTATTTTTTTCAACACCACTTCATGCTCCTCCTTTTTTTCAGACCGTTTCATGCTCATCTCATTTTTGACACCTTTTGAAGCTCTTCATATTCTTCACACATTTTGAAGCTCTTCATATTTTTTCACATCTTTTCAGCTTCTTCATGTTTTTCAACACCGCTTCATGCTCCTCCTATTTTTCAGACCGTTTCATGCTCCTCATATTTTTGACACCTTTTGAAGCTCTTCATAATTTTCACACTTTTCAGGCTCTTCATGTTTTTCACCACCACTTCATGCTCCTCCTATTTTTCAGACCGTTTCATTCTCCTCATATTTTTGACACCTTTTGAAGCTCTTCATATATTTCACACCTTTTCAGGCTCTTCATGTTTTTAACACCACTTCATGCTCCTCCTATTTTTCAGACCATTTCCTGCTCATCGATTTTTGACACCTTTTGAAGCTCTTCATGTTTTTGACCACCGTTTCATGCTATTCCTATTTTTCAAACTGTTTCATGGTCCTCATATTTGTTACACCTTTTGAAGCTATTCATATATTTCACACCTTTTCAGGCTCTTCTTGTTTTTCAACACAGCTTCATTCTCCTCCTATTTTACACCGTTTCATGCTCCTCATGTTTTTGACACCTTTTGAAGCACTTCATATTTTTCACACTTTTCAGGCTCTTCATGTATTTGAAAACCGCCTCATGCTCCTCCTATTTTTCAGACCGTTTCATGCTCCTCCTATTTTTCAGACCGTTTCATTCTCCTCCTATTTTTCAGACCGTTTCATGCTCATCATGTTTTTCACACCTTTTGAAGCTCGTCATATTTTTCACACCTTTTAAGGCTCTCCATGTTTTTGATCACCGTTTCTTGCTCCTCCTATTTTTCAGACCGTTTCATGCTCCTCATAGTTTTCACACCTTTTGAAGCTCGTCATATTTTTCACACCTTTTTAGGCTCTCCATTTTTTTGATCACCGTTTCTTGCTCCTCCTATTTTTCAGACCCTTTCATGCTCCTCATATTTTTGACACCTTTTGAAGCTCTTCATATTTTTCACAAGTTCTCAGCCTCCTCATGTTTTTCAACACCGCTTCATGCTCCTCCTATTTTTCAGACCGTTTCATGCTTCTCATATTTTTGACACCTTTTGAAGCTCTTCATATTTTTCACACCTTTAAAGGCTCTTCATGTTTTTGAACACCGCTTCATGGTCCTCCTCTTTTTCAGACCATTTCATGCACCTCATATTTTTGACACCTTTTGAAGCTCTTCATAATTTTCACACCTTTTCAGGCTCTTCATATTTTTGAACACCGCTTCATGCTCCTCCTATTTTTCAGACCGTTTCATGCTCCTTGTAATTTTGACACCTTTTGAAGCTCTTCGTATTTTTCACACCTTTTCAGGCTCTTCATGTTTTTGAACACCACTTCATGCTCCTTATATTTTTCAGAGAGTTTCATGCTCCTCATGTATTTCTCACCTTTTGAAGCTCTTCATATTTTTCACACCTTTTCAGGCTCTTCATGTTTTTCCACACCACTTCATGCTTCTCCTATTTTTCAGCCCGTTTCATGCTCCTCATGTATTTCACACCTTTTGAAGCTCTTCAAATATTTCACACCTTTTCAGGCTCTTCACGTTTTGATCACCATTTCATGCTCCTTTATTTTTCAGACCGTTTCATGCTCATCTCATTTTTGACACCTTTTGAAGCTCTTCATATATTTCACACATTTTCAAGCTCCTCATATTTTTCACACCTTTTCAGGCTCTTCATGTTTTGAACACCGCTTCATGCTCCTCCTATTTTTCAGACCGTTTCATGCTCCTTATATTTTTGACACCTTTTGAAGCTCTTCATATTTTTCACACCTTTTCAGGCTCTTCATATTTTTGAATACCACTTCATGCTTCTCCAATTTTTCAGACCGTTTCATGCTCCTCATATATTTGACACCTTTTGAAGCTCTTCATATTTTTCACACCTTTTCAGGCTCTTCATGTTTTTGAACACCATTTCATGCTGCTCCTATTTTTCAGACCGTTTCATGGTCCTCATATTTTTGACAAGTTTTGGGGCTCTTCATATTTTTCACACCTTTCCAGGCTCTTCATATTTTTGAACACCGTTTAATGCTCCTCCTATTTTTCAGACCGTTTCTTGCTCCTCATATTTTTGACACATTTTGAAGCTCTTCATATTTTTCACACCTTTTGAAGCTCTTCATATATTTCACACCTTTCCAGGCTATTCATTTTTTCAACACCACTTCATGCTCCTCCTATTTTTCAGACCGTTTCTTGCTCCTCATATTTTTGACACCGTTTAATGTTCCTCCTATTTTTCAAACCGTTTCATGCTCCTCATATGTTTCACACCTTTTTCAGGCTCTTCATGGTTTTCTACACCACTTCATGCTACTCCTATTTTTCAGACCATTTCATGTTCCTCATATTTTTGACACCTTTTGAAGCTCTTCATATATTTCACACCTTTCCAGGCTTTTCATTTTTTCAACACCACTTCATGCTCCTCCTATTTTTCAGACCGTTTCATGTTCCTTATATTTTTGACACAGTTTGAAGCTCTTCATATTTTTCACACCTGCTGAGGCTATTCATGTTTTTGAAAACAGTTTCTTGCTCCTCATATTTTTCAGACCCTTTCACCCTCCTCATATTTTTGACACCTTTTTGAAGCTCTTCATATTTTTCACACCTTTCCAGGCTCTTCAAGTTTTTGAACACCGTTTCATGATCCTCCCATTTTTCAGACCGTTTCATGCTCCTCATATATTTGACACGTTTTGAAGTTCTTCATATTTTTCACACCTTTTCACGCTCTTCATGTTTTTCAGCACTTCTTCAAACTCCTCCTATTTTTCAGACCGTTTCATGCTCCTTATATTTTTGACACCTTTTGAAGCTCTTCATATTTTTCACACCTTTTCAGGCTCTTCATATTTGTCAACACCACTTCATGCTTCTCCAATTTTTCAGACCGTTTCATGCTCCTCATATATTTGACACCTTTTGAAGCTCTTCATATTTTTCACACATTTTCAGGCTCTTCATATTTTTCAACACCGCTTCAAGCTCCTCCTATTTTTCAGACCGTTTCATGCTCCTCATATTTTTGACACTTTTTCAAGCTCTTCCTTTTTTTCACACCTTTTCATGCTCTTCATCTTTTTCAACACCATTTCATGATCCTCCTATTTTTCTGACCGTTTAATACTGCTCATATTTTTGACACCTTTAGAAACTCTTCATACTTTTCACACCTTTTCAAGCACTTCATGGTTTTCCACACCGCTTCATGCTCCTCCTATTTTTCAGACGGTTTCATGCTCTTCATATTTTTGATAACTTTTGAAGCTCTTCATATTTTTCACACCTTTTCAGGCTCTTCATGTTTTTCAAGACCACTTCATGCTCCTCCTATTTTTCAGACCGTTTCATGCTCATCTCATTTTTGACACCTCTTGAAGCTTTTCATATTTTTCACAACGTTTCAGGCTCTTCATGTTTTTCAACACCGCTTCATGCTCCTCCTATTTTTGCGACCGTTTCATGCTCCTCATATTTTTGACACCTTTAAAGCTCTTCATATTTTATCACACGTTTTCAGGCTCTTCAAGTTTTTCATCACCGCTTCACGCTCCTCCTATTTTTGAGACTGTTTCACGCTCCACATATTTTTGACAACTTTTGGAGCTCTTCATATTTTTCACACTTTTTCAGGCTCTTCATGTTTTTTAACCGCTGCATACTCCTCCTATTTTTCAGACCGTTTCATGCTCCTCATATTTTTGACACTTTTTGAATCTCTTCCTTTTTTTCACACCTTTTGAAGCTCTTCATATTTTTCACACCTTTTCATGCTCTTCATGTTTTTGAACACCACTTCATGCTTCTCCTATTTTTCAGACCGTTTCATGCTCCTCATATGTTTCACTCCTTTTTCAGGCTCTTCATGATTTTCAACAACACTTCATGCTCCTCCTATTTTTCAGACCATTTCATGCTCCTCCTATTTTTCAGACCGTTTCATGCTCCTCATATTTTGACACCTTTTGAAGCTCTTCATATTTTTCACCTTTTCAGGCTCTTCATGTTTTTCAGCACCGCTTCATGCTCCTCCTATTTTCCAGACCGTTTCATGCTCCTCATATTTTTGACACCTTTGAAGCTCTTCATATATTTCAAACGTTTTCAGGCTCTTCAAGTTTTTCAACACAGCTTCATGCTCCTCATATTTTTCAGACCGTTTCATTCTCCTCATATTTTTGATACCTTTTGAAGCTCTTCGTTTTTTTCACACCTTTTCAGGCTCTTCATGTTTTTCAACACCGCTTCAAGCTCCTCCTATTTTTCAGACCGTTTCATGCTCCTCATATTTTTGTCACCTTTTACAGCACTTCATATTTTTCACACCTTTTCAGGCTCCTCATGTTTTTCCACACCGCTTCATGCTCCTCCTAATTTTCAGACCGTTTCATGCTCTTCATATTTTTGAGACCTTTTGAAGCTCTTCATATTTTTCATACCTTTTCAGGCTTTTCATGTTTTTCAACACCGCTTCATGCTCCGCCTATTTTTCAAACCGTTTCATGCTCCTCATATGTTTCACACCTTTTTCAGGCTCTTCATGGTTTTCAACACCACTTCATGCTCCTCCTATTTTTCAGACCTTTTCATGTTTCTCATATATTTGACACAGTTTGAAGCTCTTCATATTTTTCACAACTGTTGAGGCTCTTCATGTTTTTGAAAACAGTTTCTTGCTCCTCATGTTTTTCAGACCCTTTCACCCTCCTCATATTTTTGACACCTTTTGAAGCTCTTCATATTTTTTGCACCTTTTCAGTCTTTACATGTTTTTCAACACAGCTTCATGCGCCTCTTATTTTTCGGACAGTTTCATGCTCCTCATGTATTTCACACCTTTTGAAGCTCTTCATATTTTTCACACCTTTTCAGGCTCTTCATGTTTTTGAGCACCGTTTCATGCTCCTCCTATTTTTCACACCTTTTGAAGGTCTTCATATATTTCACACATTTTCAGGCTCTTCATGTTTTTCAACAACGCTTCATGCTCCTCCTATTTTTCACACCTTTTGAAGCTCTTCATATTTTTCACACCTTTTCAGGCTCTTCATGTTTTTGAACAACGCTTCATGCTCCTACAATTTTCA
The DNA here is from genome assembly GCF_033118175.1 of Dama dama. Lineage (NCBI taxonomy): Eukaryota > Metazoa > Chordata > Mammalia > Artiodactyla > Cervidae > Dama > Dama dama. The sequence continues at coordinate 3,461,507 of NW_026870893.1, read as the reverse complement.
GACCGTTTCAAACTCCTCAGGTATTTCACACCATTTGAAGCTCTTCATATTTTTCACACCTTTTCAGTCTCTTCATGTTTTTGAACAGCGTTTCATGCTGCTCCTATTTTTCAGACGGTTTCATACTCCTCATAATTTTGACACATTTTGAAGCTCTTCATATATTTCACACCTTTTAAGGCTCTTCATATTTTTCAACACCACTTCATGCTCCTCCTATTTTTCAGACCGTTTCATGCTCCTCATATTTTTGACACCTTTTGAAGCTCTTCATAATTTTCACATCTTTTCAGGCTCTTAATGTTTTTCAACACAGCTTCATGCTCCTCCTATTTTTCAGACCGTTTCATGCTCTTCATGTATTTCACACCTTTTGAAGCTCTTCATATTTTTCACACCTTTTCAGGCTCTTCATGTTTTTGAACACCGTTTCATGCTCCTCCTATTTTTCAGACCGTTTCATGCTCCTCGTATTTGTGACATCTTTTGAAGCTTTTCATATTTTTCACACCTTTTAGGCTCTTCATGTTTTTCAGCACCACTTCTTGCTCCTCCTCTTTTTCAGACCGTTTCATGCTCCTCTTATTTTTGACACCTTTTGAAGCTCTTCATATTTTTTACACCTTTTCAGGCTCTACATGTTTTTCAACACGGCTTCATGCTCCTCTTATTTTTCAGACCGTTTCATGCTCCTCATATTTTTCACACCTTTTGATGCTCTTCATATTTTTCGCACTTTTTCAGGCTCTTCATGTTTTTCAACACCGCTTCATGCTCCTCATATTTTTCACACCTTTTGATGCTCTTCATATTTTTCACACCTTTTCAGGCTCTTCATGTTTTTCAACACCGCTTCATGCTCCTCCTATTTTTCAGACCGTTTCATGCTCCTCATGTATTTCACTCCTTTTGAAGCTCTTCATATTTTTCACATATTTTTAGGCTCTTCATGTATTTCCACAACGTTTCAGCCTCTCCTATTTTCAGACCGTTTCATGCTCCTCATATATTTGACACCTTTTCAAGCTCTTCATATATTTCACACCTTTTCAGGTTCTTCATGTTTTTGAACACCGTTTCATGCTCCTCCTATTTTTCAGACCATTTCATGCTCCTCATGTATTTCACATTATTTGAAGCTCTTCATATTTTTCACACCTTTTGAATCTCTTCATATTTTTCACACCTTTTGAAGCTCTTCATATTTTTCACACCTTTTCAGGCTCTTCATGTTTTTGAACACCGTTTCATGCCCCTCTATATTTCAGACTGTTTCATGCTCCTCATATTTTTGACACCTTTTGAAGCTCTTCATATTTTTCACACCTTTGCAGGCTCTTCATGTTCTTCAACAACGCTTCATGCTCCTCCTTTTGTTCAGACCTTTTCATGCTCCTCATATTTTTGACACCTTTTGAAGCTCTTCATTTTTTTCACACCTTTTCAGGCTCTTCATGTTTTTCAACACTACTTCATGCTCCTCCTATTTTTCAGACCGCTTCATGCTCATCTCATTTTTGACCGCTTTTGAAGTTCTTCATATTTTTCACACCTTTTGAGGCTCTTCATATTTTTCACACGTTTTCAGGCTCTTCATCTTTTTGAACACCGTTTCATGCTGCTCCTATTTTTCAGACCGTTTCATGCTTCTCATATTTTTGACACCTTTTGAAGCTCTTCATATTTTTCACACCTTTTCAGGCTCTTCATGTTTTTCAACACCGCTTCATGGTCCTCCTATTTTTCAGACCCTTTCATGCTCCCACTTTTTTGATACCTTTTAAAGCTCTTCAAATTTTTCACAGCTTTTCATGCTCTTCATGTTTTTCAACACTGCTTCATGCTCCTCCTATTCTTCAGACAGTTTCATGCTCCTCATGTGTTTCACACCTTTTGAAGCTGTTCGTATTTTTCACACATTTTCATGCTCTTAATGTATTTGAACACCGCTACAATCCTCCTCCTATTCTTCAGACCGTTTCATGCTCCTCATATTTTTCACACCTTTTGAAGCTCTTCATATTTTTAACACCATTTCAGGCTCTTCATTTTTTTGAACACCGCTTCATGCTCCTACTATTTTTCAGACCGTTTTTTGCTCCTCATATATTTGACACCTTTTGAAGCTGTTCATATTTTTCATATCTTTTCAGATTTTCATGTTTTTCAACACCGCTTCATGCTCCTCCTATATTTCATACCATTTCATGCTCCTCATGTATTTCACATTATTTGAAGCTCTTCATATTTTTCACACCTTTTGAATCTCTTCATATTTTTCACACCTTTTGAAGCTCTTCATATATTTCACACCTTTTGAACCTCGTCAAATTTTTCACAACTTTTCAGGCTCTTCATGTTTTTGAACACCGCTTCATGCTCCTCCTATTTTTCAGACCTTTTCATATTCCTCCTATTTTTCAGATCATTTCATGCTCCTCATATGTTTGACACCTTTTGAAGCTTTTCATATTTTTCACACCCTTTCAGGCTCTTCATGTTTTTCAACACCGTTTCATGCTCCTCCTATTTTTTAGACATTTTCATACTCCTCATATTTTTGACTCCTTTTGAACCTCTTCATATTTTTCACACCTTTTCAGGCTCTTCATATTTTTAAACACCGCTTCATGCTCCTCGTATGTTTAGAACTTTTAATGTTCCTCATAATTTTGACACCTTTTGCAGCTCTTCATATTTTTCACACTTTTTCTGGCTCTTCATATTTTTCAACACCACTTCATGCTCCTCCTATGTTTAGAACGTATAATGCTCCTCATAATTTTGACACCTTTTGAAGCTCTTCATAATTTTCACACCTTTTCAGTCTCTTCATGTTTTGAACACCGCTTCATGATCCTCCTATTTTTCAGACCGTTTCATGCTCTGCATATATTTCACACCTTTTGAAGCTCTTCATATTTTTCACATCTTTTCTGGTTCTCATGTTTTTGAACACAGCTTCATGCTTCTGCTATTTTTCAAACCGTTTCATGCTCCTCATATATTTCACACCTTTTGAAGCTCTTCATATTTTTCACACCTTTTCAGGCTCTTCACATTTTTCGACATCACTTCATGCTCCTCCTATTTCTCAGACCATTTCAGGCTCCTCATATTTTTGACAGCTTTTGAATCTCTTCATATTTTTCACACCTTTTCATGATCTTCATGTTTTTCAACACCGTGTCATGCTCGTCCTATTTTTCAGACGGTTTCATGCTCCTCATATTTTTCACACCTTTAAAGCTCTTCATATTTTTCACACATTTTAAGGCTCTTCATATTTTTCAACACCGTGTCATGCTCCTGCTAATTTTCAGATGGTTTCATGCTCCTCATAATTTTCACAACTTTAAAGCTCTTCATATTTTTCACACCTTTTAAGGCTCTTCATGTTTTTGAACACCACTACATGCTCCTCCTATTTTTCTGACCGTTTCATGCTCCTCATATTTTTGACACCTTTTGAAGCTCTTCATATTTTTAACACCTTTTCAGGCTCTTCATGTTTTTGAACACCATTTCATGCTCCTCATATTTTGACAACTATTGAAACTCTTCATATTTTTCAGACCGTTTCATGCTCCTCATATTTTGACACCTTTTGAAGCTCTTCATATATTTCACAGATTTTCAGGCTCTTCAGGTTTTTGAACATCGTTTCATGCTCCTCCTATTTTTCAGAACGTTCCATGCTCCTCATATTTTTCACACCTTTTGCATCTCTTCATATTTTTCACACCTTTTCTGGCTCTTCATATTTTTAAACACCACTTAATGCTCCTCCTATGTTTAGAACGTTTAATGCTCTTAATAATTTTGACACCTTTTGCAGCTCTTCATATTTTTCACACTTTTTCTGGCTCTTCATATTTTTCAACACCACTTTATGCTCCTCCTATGTTTAGAACGTTTAATGCTCCTTATAATTTTGACACTTTTTGAAGCTCTTCATATTTTTCACACCTTTTCAGTCTCTTCATGTTTTGAATACCGCTTCATGATCCTCCTATTTTTCAGACTGTTTCATGCTCCGCATATATTTCACACCATTTGAAGCTCTTCATATTTTTCACACCTTTTCTGGTTCTCATGTTTTTGAACACAGCTTCATGCTTCTCCTATTTTTCAGACCGTTTCATGCTCCTCATATATTTCACACCTTTTGAAGCTCTTCCTATTTTTCAGACCTTTTCAGGCTCTTCAAGTTTTTCAAAAGCATTTCATGCTCCTCCTATTTTTCAGACCGTTTCATGCTCCTCATAGTTTTGACACCTTTTGAAGCTCTTCATATATTTCACAGATTTTCAGGCTCTTCAGGTTTTTGAACATCGTTTCATGCTCCTCCTATTTTTCAGAACGTTCCATGCTCCTCATATTTTTCACACCTTTTGCATCTCTTCATATTTTTCACACCTTTTCTGGCTCTTCATATTTTTAAACACGACTTAATGCTCCTCCTATGTTTAGAACGTTTAATGCTCTTAATAATTTTGACACCTTTTGCAGCTCTTCACATTTTTCACACTTTTTCTGGCTCTTCATATTTTTCAACACCACTTTATGCTCCTCCTATGTTTAGAACGTTTAATGCTCCTCATAATTTTGACACCTTTTGAAGCTCTTCATATTTTTCACACCTTTTCAGTCTCTTCATGATTTGAACACCGCTTCATGATCCTCCTATTTTTCAGACTGTTTCATGCTCCGCATATATTTCACACCATTTGAAGCTCTTCATATTTTTCACACCTTTTCTGGTTCTCATGTTTTTGAACACAGCTTCATGCTTCTCCTATTTTTCAGACCGTTTCATGCTCCTCATATATTTCACACCTTTTGAAGCTCTTCCTATTTTTCAGACCTTTTCAGGCTCTTCAAGTTTTTCAACAGCATTTCATGCTCCTCCTATTTTTCAGACCGTTTCATGCTCCTCATAGTTTTGACACCTTTTGAAGCTCTTCATATTTTTCACACCTTTTCAGGCTCTTCATGTTTTTGAACATGGCTCATGCTCCTCCTATTTTTCAGACCGTTTCATGCTCCTCATATTTTTGACACCTTTTGAAGCTCTTCATATTTTTCACACCTTTTCAGGTTCTTCATGTTATTGAACACCACTTCATGCTCCTCCTATTTTTCAGACAGTTTCATGCTCCTCATGTATTTCCCACCTTTTGAAGCTCTTCATATTTTTCACACCTATTCAGGCTCTTCATGTTTTTGAACACCGCTTCATGCTCCTCCTTTTTTCAGACCGTTTCATTCTCCTCTTATATTTCACACCTTTTGAAGCTCTTCATATTTTTCACAGCTTTTTAGGATCTTCAAGTTTTTCAACACCGTTTCATGCTCCTCCTATTTTTCAGACCATTTCATGCTCATCTCATTTTCGACACTTTTGGAAGCTCTTCATATTTTTCAAAGCTTTTCAAGCTCTTCATATTTTTCACACCTTTTCAGGCTCGTCATGTTTTTCAACACCGTTTCATGCTCCTCCTATTTTTCAAACCGTTTCATGTTCCTCATAATTTTGACACCTTTTGAAGATCTTCATAATTTACACACATTTTCAGGCCCTTCATGTGTTTGAACACCGCTTCATGTTCCTCCTATTTTTCAGACCGTTTCATGCTCCTCATATTTTTGACACCTTTTGAAGCCCTTCATATTTCTCACACCTTTTCAGGCTCTTCATGTTTTTCAACACCGCTTCATGCTCCTCCTATTTTTCAGACCGTTTCATGCTCCTCATATTTTTGACACCTTTTGAAGCTCTTCATATTTTTCACACATTTTCATGCTCTTCAAGTTTTTCAACATCACTTCATGCTCCTACTTTTTTGCAGACCGTTTCATGCTCCTCTTATTTTTGACACCTTTTGAAGCTCTTCATATTTTTCACACCTATTCAGGCTCTTCATGTTTTTGAACACAGGTTGATGCTCCTCCTATTTTTCAGAACGTTTCATGCTCCTCATATTTTTGACACCTTTTGAAGCTCTTCATATTTTTCACACCTATTCAGGCTCTTCATGTTTTTGAACACAGGTTGATGCTCCTCCTATTTTTCAGACTGTTTCATGCTCATCTCATTTTTGACACCTTTTGCAGCTTTTCATATTTTTCACAGCTTTTCAAGCTCTTCATATTTTTAAACACCACTTCATGCTTCTCCTATTTTTCAGCCCATTTCATGCTCCTCATGTATTTCACACCTTTTGAAGCTCTTCATATTTTTCAGACCTTTTCAGGCTCTTCATGTTTTTCCACAGCACTTCATGCTTCTCTTATTTTCAGCCCGTTTCATGCTCCTCATGTATTTCACACCTTTTGAAGCTCGTCATATTTTTCACACCTTTTCAGGCTCTTCATGTTTTTGATCACCGTTTCATGCTCCTCCTATTTTTCAGACCGTTTCATGCTCCTCATATTTTTGACAGAGTTTAAGGCTTTTCATATTTTTCACACCTTTTCAGGCTCTTCATGTTTTTGAACACCGTTTCATAATCAGCCTATTTTTAAGACCGTTTCATGCTCCTCATTTTTGACACCTTTAGAACCTCTTCATATTTTACACAGCTTTTCAGGCTCTTCATGTTTTTGAACACAGTTTCATAATCAGCCTATTTTTAAGACCGTTTCATGCTCCTCATATTTTTGACACCTTTTGAAGCTCTTCAGATATTTCACACCTTTCCAGGCTCTTCATTTTTTCAACACCACTTCATGCTCCTCCTATTTTTCAGATCGTTTCATGCTCTTCTCATTTTAACACCTTTTGAAGCTCTTCATATTTTTGACAAATTTTGAAGGTCTTCATATTTTTCATACGTTTTCAGGCTCTTCATGATTTTCAACACCGCTTCATGCTCCTCCTATTTTTCAGACCTTTTCATGCTCATCTCTTTTTTGACACCTTTTGAAGCTCTTCATATTTTTCACACCTTTTGAAGCTCTTCATATTTTTCACATTTATGAATCTCTTCATATTTTCCACACGTTTTCAGACAATTCATGTTTTTCAACATCGCTTCATGCTCCTCCTATTTTTCAGACCGTTTCATTCTCCTCATATTTTTGACACCTTTTGAAGCTCTTCATATATTTCACACTTTTTCAGACTTTTCCTTTTTTTCAACACGACTTCATGCTCCTCCTATTTTTCAGACCGTTTCATGCTCATCTCATTTTGAAACCTTTTGAAGCTCTTCATGATTTTCACATCTTTTGAAGCTCTTCATATTTTTCACAGCTTTTCAGGCTCTTTATGATTTTCAACAGCGCTTCATGCTCCTCCTATTTTTCAGACCGTTTCATGCTCCTCATAATTTTGACACCTTTTGAAGCTTTAATATTTTTAACACCTTTTCAGGCTCTTCATCTTTTTCAACACCACTTCATGCTCCTCCATTTTTGCAGACCGTTTCAAGCTACTCATATTTTTAACACCTTTTGAAGCTCTTCATATTTCTCACACCTTTTCAGGCTCTTCATGTTTTTCAACAACGCTTCATGCTCCTCCGATTTTTCAGACCGTTTCATGCTCCTCATATTTTTGACACCTTTTGAAGCTCTTCATATTTTTCACACCTTTTCAGGCTCTTCATGTTTTTGAACACCGCTTCATGCTCCTCCTATTTTTCAGACCGTTTCATGCTCCTCATATTTTTGACACCTTTTGAAGTTTTTCATATTTTTCACAACTTTTCAGGCTCTTCATGTTTTTGAACACTGCTTCATGCTAATCCTATTTTTCAAAACATATCATGCTCCTCATATTTTTCACACCTTTTGTAGCTCTTCGTATATTTCACAACTTTTCAGGCTCTTCATGTTTTTGAACACCACTTCATGCTCCTTCTCTTTTTCAGAGAGTTTTATGCTCCTCATGTATTTGACACCTTTTGAAGCTCTTCATATTTTTCACACCTTTTCAGGCTCTTCATGTTTTTCAACACCGCTTCATGCTGCTCATATTTTTCAGACCGTTTCATGCTCCTCATATTTTTGACACCTTTTGAAGCTCTTCATTTTTTTCACACCTTTTAAGGCTCTTCATGTTTTTCAACACCGCTTCATGCTGCTCATATTTTTCAGACGGTTTCATGCTCCTCATATTTTTGACACCTTTTGAAGCTCTTCATATTTTTCACACCTTTTCAGGCTCTTCATGTTTTTCAACACCGCTTCATGCTCCTCCGATTTTTCAGACCGTTTCATGCTCCTCATATTTTTCACACCTTTTGAAGCCTTTCATATTTTTCACAACTTTTCAGGCTCTTCATGTTTTTGAACATCGCTTCATGCTCCTCCTATTTTTCGGACCGTTTCATGCTCATCTCATTTTTGACACCTTTTGAAGCTTTTCATATTTTTCACAACTTTTCAGGCTCTTCATGTTTTTGAACACAGCTTAATGCTCCTCCTATTTTTCAGACCGTATCATGCTCCTCATATTTTTCACACCTTTTGAAGCTCTTCATATTTTTCACACGTTTTCAGTCTATTCATGTTTTTGAACACCATTTCAGGCTCCTCCTATTTTTCAGAGAGTTTCATGCTCCTCATGTATTTCACACCTTTGAAAGCTCTTCATTTTTTCAAAGATTTTGAAGCTCTTCATATTTTTCACACCTTTTCAGGCTCTTCATGTTTTTCAACAACGTTTCATGCTCCTCCTATTTTTCAAACCGTTTCATGTTCCTCATAATTTTGACACCTTTTGAAGGTCTTCATAATTTTCACACATTTTCAGGCTCTTCATGTGTTTGAACACCGCTTCATGTTCCTCCTATTTTTCAGACCGTGTCATACTCGTCATATTTTTGACACCTTTTGAATCTCTCATATTTTTCATACCTTTTGATGCTCTTCATGTTTTTGAACACTGCTTCATGCTCCTCATATTTTTCAGATCGTTTCATGCTCCTCATATTTTTGACACTGTTTGAGCTCTTCATATTTTTCAAACCTTTTCAGGCTCTTCATGTTTTCGAACTCTGCTTCATGCTCCTCCAATTTTTCACAACGTTTCATGATCCTCATGTATTTCACAAGTTTGAACCTCTTCATATTTTTCACACCTTTTCATGCTCTTCAAGTTTTTCAACATCACTTCATGCTCCTACATTTTTGCAGACCGTTTCATGCTCCTCATATTTTTGACACATTTTGAAGCTCTTCATATTTCTCACACCTTTTCAGGCTCTTCATGTCTTTCAACACCGCTTCATGCTCCTCCTATTTTTCAGACGGGTTCATGCTCATCTCATTTTTGACACCTTTTGAAGCTTTTCATATTTTTCACACCTTTTCAGGCTCTTCATGTTTTTGAACACAGGTTGATGCTCCTCCTATATTTCAGAACGTTTCATGCTCCTCATATTTTTGACACCTTTTGAAGCTCTTCATATTTTTCACATCTTTTCAGGCTCTTCATGTTTTTCAACACCGTTTCATGATCCTCCTATTTTTCAGACCGTTTCATGCTCATCTCATTTTTAACACCTTTTGAAGGTCTTCATATTTTTCACACCTTTTCAAGCTCTTCATATTTTTAAACACCACTTCATGCTTCTCCTATTTTTCAGCCCATTTCATGCTCCTCATGTATTTCACACCTTTTGAAGCTCTTCATATTTTTCACATTTTTGAAGCTCTTCATATTTTTCACACAATTTCAGACTCTTCATGTTTTTCAACACCGCTTCATGCTCCTTCTATTTATCATACCGTTTCATACTCCTCATATTTTGACACGTTTTGAGGCTCTTCATATTTTTCACACCTTTTCAGGCTCTTCATGTTTTTGAACTCTGCTTCATGCTCCTCCTATTTTTTCGACCGTATCATGCTCCTCATATTTTTCACACCTTTTGAAGCTCTTCATATTTTTCTCACCTTTTCAGGCTCTTCATGTTTTTGAACAGCACTTCATGCTCCTCCTATTTTTTAGAGAGTTCCATGCTCCTCATGTATTTCACACCTTTTGAAGCTCTTCATATTTTTCACACCTTTGCAGTCTCTTCATGTTTTTCCACACCACTTCATGCTTCTCCTATTTTGCATCCGTTTCATGCTCCTCATGTATTTCACACATTTTGAAGCTCTTCATATTTTTCACACCTTTTCAGGCTCTTCATGTTTTTCAACAGCGCTTCATGCACCTCTATTTTTCAGACCGTTTCATGCTCATTTCAATTTTGACACCTTTTGAAGCTTTTCATATTTTTCACAACTTTTCAGGCTCTTCATGTTTTTGAACACCGCTTCATGCTCCTCCTATTTTTCAGACCGTTTCCTGCTCCTCATATTTTTGACACGTTTTGAAGCTCTTCATTTTATTCACACATTTTCAGGCTCTTCATGTATTTGAACAACGTTTCATGCTCCTCCTATTTTTCAGACCGTTTCATGCTCTTCATATATTTCACATCTTTTGAAGCTCTTCATAATTTTCACATTTCTGAAGCTCTTCATATTTTTCACACCTTTTCAGGCTCTTCATGTTTTTCAACACCGCTTCATGCTCCTCCTAATTTTCAGACTGTTTCATGCTCCTCATATTTTTGACACATTTTGAAGCTCTTCATATATTTCACACCTTTTGAAGCTGTTCATATTTTTCACACCTTTTAAAGCTCTTCATATTTTTCACACGTTTTCAGGCTCTTCATGTTTTCAACACCACCTCATGCTCCTCCTATTTTTCAGACAGTTTCATGTTCTTCATATTTTTGACCCCTTTTGAAGCACTTCATATTTTTCACACCTTTTCAGGCTCTTCATGTTTTTGAACACTGCTTCTTGCTCCTCCTAATTTTCAGAGAGTTTCATGCGCCTCATGTATTTCACACCTTTTGAAGGTCTTCATATTTTTCACACCTTTTCAGGCTCTTCATGTTTTTCAACACTGCTTCTTGCTCCTCCTAATTTTCAGAGAGTTTCATGCGCCTCATCTATTTCACACCTTTTGAAGCTCTTCATATTTTTCACACCGTTTCAGGCTCTTCATGTTTTTGAACACTGCTTCTTGCTCCTCCTAATTTTCAGAGAGTTTCATGCACTTCATGTATTTCACACCTTTTGAAGCTCTTCATATTTTTCACAAGTTTTCAGGCTCTTCATGTTTTTGAACATTGCTCCTCCTAATTTTCAGACAGTTTCATGCTCCTCATGTATTTCACACCTTTTGAATCCTTTCCTATTTTGCACACCTTTTCAGGCTCTTCATGTTTTTGCACACCACTTCATGGTTCTCCTATTTTTCAGCCCGTTACATGCTCCTCATGTATTTCACGCCTTTTGAAGCTCTTCATATATTTCACACCTTTTCAGGCTCTTCATGTTTTTGATCACCATTTCATGCTTCTCCTGTTTTTCAGACCGTTTCATGCTCCTCATATTTTTGACACCTTTTAAAGCTCCTCATATTTTTCACACCTTTTCAGGGTCTTCATGTTTTTCCACACCGCCTCATGCTGCTCCTATTTTTCAGACCATTTCATGCTCCTCATATTTTTGACACCTTTTGAAGCTCTTCATATTTTTCACACCTTCTCAGGCTCTTCATGTTTTTCAACACCGCTTCATGAACCTCCTATTTTTCGAACCGATTCATGCACCTCATATTTTTGACACATTTTGAAGCTCTTCATATTTTTCACACCTTCTCAGGCTCTTCATGTTTTTCAACACCGCTTCATGCTCCTCCTATTTTTCAGACCGTATCAAGTTTCTCATTGTTTTCACACCTTTTGAAGCTCTTCATACTTTTCATAATTTGAAGATCTTCATATTTTTCACACGATTTCAGATTCTTCCTGTTTTTCAACACCGCTTCATGCTCCTGCTATTTATCATACCGTTTCATACTTCTCATATTTTGAAACGTTTTGAGGCTCTTCATATTTTTCACACCTTTTCAGTCTCTGCATGTTTTTGAACACTGTTTCATGCTCCTCATGTATTTCACACCTTTTGAAGCTCTTCATATTTTGCACACCTTTTCAGGCTCTTCATGTTGTTGAACACCGCTTCATCCTCCTCCTATTTTTAAGAGGGTTTCTTGCTCGTCATATTTTTGACACATTTTGAAGCTCTTCATATTTTTCACACCTTTTGAAGCTGTTCATATATTTCACAACTTTTCAGGCTCTTCATGTTTTTCAACACCACTTCATGCTCCTCCTATTTTTCAGACCCTTTCATGCTAATCTAATTTTTGACATCTTTTGAAGCTCTTCATATTTTCAACACCTTTTGAAGCTCTTCATATTTTTCACACCTTTTCCGGCTGTGCATGTTTTTGAACATCGCTTGTGCTCGTCCTATTTTCAGACCGTTTCATGCTCCTCATATTTTTGACACCTTTTGAAGCTCTTCATATTTTTCACACCTTTTCAGGCTCTTCATGTTTTTCAACACCGCTTCATGAACCTCCTATTTTTCGGACCGATTCATGCACCTCATATTTTTCACACATTTTGAAGCTCTTCATATTTTTCACACCTTTTCAGGCTCTTCATGGTTTTCAACCCCACTTCATGCTCCTCGTATTTTTCAGACCGTTTCATGCTCCTCATATTTTTGACACCTTTTGAAGCTCTGCATATTTTTCACACCTTTTCATGCTCTTCATGATTTTCAACACCACTTCATGCTGCTATTTTTCAGACCGTTTCATGCTCATCTCATTTTTGACATCTTTTGAAGCTCTTCATAATTTTTACACCTTTTGAAGCTCTTCATATGTTTCACACCTTTTGAAGCTCTTCATATTTTTCACACATTTTCAGGCTCTTCATGTTTTTCAACACCGCTTCATGTTCCTCCTATTTTTCAGACCGTTTCATGCTCCTTATATTTTTGACACATTTTGAAGCTCTTCATATATTTCACAACATTTGAAGCTGTTCATATTTTTCACACCTTTTAAAGCTCTTCATATTTTTCACACGTTTTCAGGCTCTTCATGTTTTCAACACCACCTCATGCTCCTCCTATTTTTCAGACGGTTTCATGTTCTTCATATTTTTGACCCCTTTTGAAGCTCTTCATATTTTTCACAAGTTTTCAGGCTCTTCATGTTTTTGAACACTGCTTCTTGCTCCTCCTAATTTTCAGAGAGTTTCATGCGCCTCATGTATTTCACACCTTTTGAAGGTCTTCATATTTTTCACACCTTTTCAGGCTCTTCATGTTTTTCAACACTGCTTCTTGCTCCTCCTAATTTTCAGAGAGTTTCATGCGCCTCATCTATTTCACACCTTTTGAAGCTCTTCATATTTTTCACACCGTTTCAGGCTCTTCATGTTTTTGAACATTGCTCCTCCTAATTTTCAGACAGTTTCAGGCGCCTCATGTATTTCACACCTTTTGAATCCTTTCCTATTTTTCACACCTTTTCAGGCTCTTCATGTTTTTGCACACCACTTCATGGTTCTCCTATTTTTCAGCCCGTTACATGCTCCTCATGTATTTCACGCCTTTTGAAGCTCTTCATATTTTTCACACCTTTTCAGGCTCTTAATGTTTTTGATCACCATTACATGCTTCTCCTATTTTTCAGACCGTTTCATGCTCCTCATATTTTTGACACCTTTTAAAGCTCCTCATATTTTTCACACCTTTTCAGGCTCTTCATGTTTTTCAACACCGCCTCATGCTGCTCCTATTTTTCAGACCGTTTCATGCTCCTCATATTTATGACACCTTTAGAAGCTCTTCTTATTTTTCACACGTTTTCAGGCTCTTCATGTTTTCAACACAGCTTCATGCTCCTCCTATTTTTCACAACGTTTCATTCTCCTCATATTTTTGACACCTTTTGAAGCTCTTCATATTTTTCACACCTATTCAGGCTCGTCATGTTTTTGAACACCGCTTCATGCGCCTCCTATTTTTCAGACCGTTTCATGCTCCTCAAATTTTTGACAGATTTTGAAGCTTTTCATATTTTTCACACCTTTTCAGGCTCTTCAAGTTTTTCAACACCACTTCATGCTCCTCCTTTTTGCAGACCTTTTCATGCTCCTCATATTTTTGACACCTTTTGAAGATCCTCATATTTTTCACACCTTTTCAGTCTCTTCTTTTTTTTCAACACCACTTCATGGTCCTCCTATTTTTCAAACCGTTTCATGCTCATCTCATTTTTGACACCTTTTGAAGCTTTTCATATTTTTCACAACTTTTCAGGCTCTTCATGTTTTTGAACACTGCTTCATGCTCCTCCTATTTTTGAGACCGTTTCATGCTCCTCATATTTTTGACACCTTTTGAAGCTCTTCATACTTTTCACATTTTTGAAGATCTTCATATTTTTCACACGATTTCAGACTCTTCCTGTTTTTCAACACCGCTTCATGCTCCTGCTATTTATCATATCGTTTCATACTTCTCATATTTTTGACACTTTTTGAGGCTCTTCATATTTTTCACACCTTTTCAGGCTCTTCATGTTTTTGAACACCGCTTCATCCTCCTCCTATTTTTCAGACCGTTTCATGCTCCTCATGTATTTCACACCTTTTGAAGCTCTTCACATTTTTCACACCTTCTCAGGCTCTTCATGTTTTTCAACACAGCTTCATGCTTCTCCTATTTTTCAGACCATTTCATGCTCCTCATATTTTTGACACCTTTTGAAGCTCTTCATATTTTTCACACCTTCTCAGGCTCTTCATGGTTTTCAACACCGCTTCATGCTCCTCCTATTTTTCAGACCGTATCAAGTTTCTCATAGTTTTAACACCTTTTGAAGCTCTTCATACTTTTCATAATTTGAAGATCTTCATATTTTTCACACGATTTCAGATTCTTCCTGTTTTTCAACACCGCTTCATGCTCCTGCTATTTATCATACCGTTTCATACTTCTCATATTTTTGACACGTTTTGAGGCTCTTCATATTTTTCACACCTTTTCAGTCTCTGCATGTTTTTGAACACTGTTTCATGCTCCTCCTATTTTTCAGAGAGTTTCATGCTCCTCGTGTATTTCACACCTTTTGAAGCTCTTCATATTTTTCACACCTTTTCAGGCTCTTCATGTTTTTCCACACCACTTCATGCTTCTCCCATTTTTCAGACCGTTTCATGCTCCTCATAATTTGACACTTTTTGAAGCTCTTCATATTTTTCACACCTTTTCCGTCTCTTCTTGTTTTTCAACACCAATTCATGATCCTCCTATTTTTCAGAAGGTTTCATGCTCCTCATATTTTTGACACCTTTTGAAGCTCTTCATGTTTTTCACACCTTTCAGGCTCTTCATGTTTTTCAACACCACTTCATGCTCCTCCTATTTTTCAGACTGTGTCATGCTCCTCATATTTTTGACACCCTTAGAAGCTCTTCATATTTTTCACACTTTTCATTCTCTTCATGTTTTTCAACACTGCTTCATGCTCCTTCTAATTTTCAGACCGTTTCAAGCTCTTCTCATTTTTGACACCTTTTGAAGCTCTTCATATTTTTCAAACCTTTTGAATCTCTTCATATTTTTCACATTTTTGTAGCTCTTCATATTTTTCACACGGTTTCAGACTCTTCCTGTTTTTCAACACCGCTTCATGCTCCTGCTATTTATCATACCGTTTCATACTTCTCATATTTTTGACACGTTTTGAGGCTCTTCATATTTTTCACACCTTTTCAGGCTCTTCATGTTTTTGAACACCGTTTCATAATCCTCCTATTTTTCAGACCGTTTCATGCTGCTCATATTTTTGACACGTTTTGAAGCTCTTCATATTTTTCACACCTTTTCAGGCTCTTCATGTTTTTCAGCTCCGCTTCATGCTCCTCCTATTTTTCAGACCGTATCCTGCTCCTGATATTATTCACACCTATTGAAGCTCTTCATATTTTTCACACCTTTTAAGACTCTTCATGTTTTTGAACACCCCTTCATGCTCCTCCTATTTTTCAGAGAGTTTCATGCTCCTCATATATTTCACACCTCTTGAAGCTCTTCATATTTTTCACACCTTTTAAGACTCTTCATGTTTTTCAACACCGTTTCATGCTCCTCCTAATTTTCAGACCGTTTCAAGCTCTTCTCATTTTTGACACCTTTTGAAGCTCTTCATAATTTTCACATTTCTGAAACTCTTCATATTTTTCACACCTTTGCAGGCTCTTCATGTTTTTTCAACACTGCTTCATGCTCCTCCTATTTTTCAGACCGTTTCATGCTCCTCATATTTTTGACACATTTTGAAGCTCTTCATATTTTTCACACGTTTTCAGGCTCTACATGTTTTTCAACACCACCTCATGCTCCTCCAATTTTTCAGACGGTTTCATGTTCTTCATATTTTTGACCCCTTTTGAAGCTCTTCATATTTTTCACAAGTTTTCAGGCTCTTCATGTTTTTCAACACCGCTTCATGCTCCTCCTATTTTTCAGACCGTTTCATGCTCCTCATATTTTTGACACCTTTTAAAGCTCCTCATATTTTTCACACCTTTTCAGGCTCTTCATGTTTTTCAACACCGCCTCATGCTGCTCCTATTTTTCAGACCGTTTCATGCTCCTCATATTTATGACACTTTTAGAAGCTCTTCTTATTTTTCACACGTTTTCAGGCTCTTCATGTTTTCAACACAGCTTCATGCTCCTCCTATTTTTCACAACGTTTCATTCTCCTCATATTTTTGACACCTTTTGAAGCTCTTCATTTTTTTCACACCTATTCAGGCTCGTCATGTTTTTGAACACCGCTTCATGCGCCTCCTATTTTTCAGACCGTTTCATGCTCCTCAAATTTTTGACAGATTTTGAAGCTTTTCATATTTTTCACACCTTTTCAGGCTCTTCAAGTTTTTCAACACCACTTCATGCTCCTCCTTTTTGCAGACCTTTTCATGCTCCTCATATTTTTGACACCTTTTGATGATCCTCATATTTTTCACACCTTTTCAGTCTCTTCTTTTTTTTCAACACCACTTCATGGTCCTCCTATTTTTCAAACCGTTTCATGCTCATCTCATTTTTGACACCTTTTGAAGCTTTTCATATTTTTCACAACTTTTCAGGCTCTTCATGTTTTTGAACACTGCTTCATGCTCCTCCTATTTTTGAGACCGTTTCATGCTCCTCATATTTTTGACACCTTTTGAAGCTCTTCATACTTTTCACATTTTTGAAGATCTTCATATTTTTCACACGATTTCAGACTCTTCCTGTTTTTCAACACCGCTTCATGCTCCTGCTATTTATCATATCGTTTCATACTTCTCATATTTTTGACACTTTTTGAGGCTCTTCATATTTTTCACACCTTTTCAGGCTCTTCATATTTTTGAACACCGCTTCATCCTCCTCCTATTTTTCAGACCGTTTCATGCTCCTCATATTTTTCACACATTTTGAAGCTGTTCATATATTTCACACCTTTTCAGGCTCTTCATGTTTTTCAACAGCGCTTCATGCTCCTCCTATTTTTAAGACCGTTTCATGCTCCTCATGTATTTCACACCTTTTGAAGCTCTTCACATTTTTCACACCTTCTCAGGCTCTTCATGTTTTTCAACACAGCTTCATGCTTCTCCTATTTTTCAGACCATTTCATGCTCCTCATATTTTTGACACCTTTTGAAGCTCTTCATATTTTTCACACCTTCTCAGGCTCTTCATGGTTTTCAACACCGCTTCATGCTCCTCCTATTTTTCAGACCGTATCAAGTTTCTCATAGTTTTAACACCTTTTGAAGCTCTTCATACTTTTCATAATTTGAAGATCTTCATATTTTTCACACGATTTCAGATTCTTCCTGTTTTTCAACACCGCTTCATGCTCCTGCTATTTATCATACCGTTTCATACTTCTCATATTTTTGACACGTTTTGAGGCTGTTCATTTTTTTCACACCTTTTCAGTCTCTGCATGTTTTTGAACACTGTTTCATGCTCCTCATGTATTTCACACCTTTTGAAGCTCTTCATATTTTGCACACCTTTTCAGGCTCTTCATGTTTTTGAACACCGCTTCATCCTCCTCCTATTTTTAAGAGGGTTTCATGCTCGTCATATTTTTGACACATTTTGAAGCTCTTCATATTTTTCACACCTTTTGAAGCTGTTCATATATTTCACACCTTTTCAGGCTCTTCATGTTTTTCAACACCACTTCATGCTCCTCCTATTTTTTCAGACCCTTTCATGCTAATCTAATTTTTGACACCTTTTGAAGCTCTTCATATTTTTCACACCTTTTGAAGCTCTTCATATTTTTCACACCTTTTCAGGCTGTGCATGTTTTTGAACATCGCTTGTGCTCGTCCTATTTTCAGACCGTTTCATGCTCCTCATATTTTTGACACCTTTTGAAGCTCTTCATATTTTTCACACCTTTTCAGGCTCTTCATGTTTTTCAACACCGCTTCATGAACCTCCTATTTTTCGGACCGATTCATGCACCTCATATTTTTGACACATTTTGAAGCTCTTCATATTTTTCACACCTTTTCAGGCTCTTCATGGTTTTCAACACCACTTCATGCTCCTTGTATTTTTCAGACCGTTTCATGCTCCTCATATTTTTGACACCTTTTGAAGCTCTGCATATTTTTCACACCTTTTCATGCTCTTCATGATTTTCAACACCACTTCATGCTCCTATTTTTCAGACCGTTTCATGCTCATCTCATTTTTGACATATTTTGAAGCTCTTCATATTTTTTACACCTTTTGAAGCTCTTCATAATTTTCATATTTTTGAAGCTCTTCATATTTTTCACACATTTTCGGGTTCTTCATGTTTTTCAACACCACTTCAGGCTCCTCCTATTTTTCAGACCCTTTCATGCTAATCTAATTTTTGACACTTTTTGAAGCTCTTCATATTTTTCAAACCTTTTCAGTCTCTGCATGTTTTTGAACACCGTTTCATGCTCCTCATGTATTTCACACCTTTTGAAGCTCTTCATATTTTGCACACCTTTTCAGGCTCTTCATGTTTTTGAACACCGCTTCATCCTCCTCCTATTTTTAAGAGGGTTTAATGCTCGTCATATATTTGACATATTTTGAAGCTCTTCATAAATTTCACACCTTTTCAGGCTCTTCATGTTTTTGAACACCGCTTCATGCTCGTCCTATTTTTCAAACCGTTTCATGCTCTTCATATTTTTGACACCTTTTGAAGCTCTTCATGTTTTTCACACCTTTCAGGCTCTTCATGTATTTGAAAACCGTTTCATGCTCCTCCTATTTTTCAGACCGTTTCATGCTCTTCATATATTTCACACCTTTTGAAGCTCTTCATAATTTTCACATTTCTGAAACTCTTCATATTTTTCACACCTTTGCAGGCTCTTCATGTTTTTTCAACACTGCTTCATGCTCCTCCTATTTTTCAGACCGTTTCATGCTCCTCATATTTTTGACACATTTTGAAGCTCTTCATATTTTTCACACGTTTTCAGGCTCTTCATGTTTTTCAACACCACCTCATGCTCCTCCTATTTTTCAGACGGTTTCATGTTCTTCATATTTTTGACCCCTTTTGAAGCTCTTCATATTTTTCACAAGTTTTCAGGCTCTTCATGTTTTTCAACACCGCTTCATGCTCCTCCTATTTTTCAGACCGTTTCATGCTCCTCATATTTTTGACACATTTTGAAGCTCTTCATATATTTCACACCTTTTGAAGCTGTTCATATTTTTCACACCTTTTAAAGCTCTTCATATTTTTCACACGTTTTCAGGCTCTTCATGTTTTTCAACACCACCTCATGCTCCTCCTATTTTTCAGACGGTTTCATGTTCTTCATATTTTTGACCCCTTTTGAAGCTCTTCATATTTTTCACAAGTTTTCAGGCTCTTCATGTTTTTGAACACTGCTTCTTGCTCCTCCTAATTTTCAGAGAGTTTCATGCGCCTCATATATTTCACACCTTTTGAAGGTCTTCATATTTTTCACACCTTTTCAGGCTCTTCATGTTTTTCAACACTGCTTCTTGCTCCTCCTAATTTTCAGAGAGTTTCATGCGCCTCATCTATTTCACACCTTTTGAAGCTCTTCATATTTTTCACACCTTTTCAGGCTCTTCATGTTTTTGAACACTGCTTCTTGTTCCTCCTAATTTACAGAGAGTTTCATGCACTTCATGTATTTCACACCTTTTGAAGCTCTTCATATTTTTCACAAGTTTTCAGGCTCTTCATGTTTTTGAACATTGCTCCTCCTAATTTTCAGACAGTTTCATGCTCCTCATGTATTTCACACCTTTTGAATCCTTTCCTATTTTGCACACCTTTTCAGGCTCTTCATGTTTTTGCACACCACTTCATGGTTCTCCTATTTTTCAGCCCGTTACATGCTCCTCATGTATTTCACGCCTTTTGAAGCTCTTCATATATTTCACACCTTTTCAGGCTCTTCATGTTTTTGATCACCATTTCATGCTTCTCCTGTTTTTCAGACCGTTTCATGCTCCTCATATTTTTGACACCTTTTAAAGCTCCTCATATTTTTCACACCTTTTCAGGGTCTTCATGTTTTTCCACACCGCCTCATGCTGCTCCTATTTTTCAGACCATTTCATGCTCCTCATATTTTTGACACCTTTTGAAGCTCTTCATATTTTTCACACCTTCTCAGGCTCTTCATGTTTTTCAACACCGCTTCACGAACCTCCTATTTTTCGAACCGATTCATGCACCTCATATTTTTGACACATTTTGAAGCTCTTCATATTTTTCACACCTTCTCAGGCTCTTCATGTTTTTCAACACCGCTTCATGCTCCTCCTATTTTTCAGACCGTATCAAGTTTCTCATTGTTTTCACACCTTTTGAAGCTCTTCATACTTTCATAATTTGAAGATCTTCATATTTTTCACACGATTTCAGATTCTTCCTGTTTTTCAACACCGCTTCATGCTCCTGCTATTTATCATACCGTTTCATACTTCTCATATTTTGAAACGTTTTGAGGCTCTTCATATTTTTCACACCTTTTCAGTCTCTGCATGTTTTTGAACACTGTTTCATGCTCCTCATGTATTTCACACCTTTTGAAGCTCTTCATATTTTGCACACCTTTTCAGGCTCTTCATGTTGTTGAACACCGCTTCATCCTCCTCCTATTTTTAAGAGGGTTTCTTGCTCGTCATATTTTTGACACATTTTGAAGCTCTTCATATTTTTCACACCTTTTGAAGCTGTTCATATATTTCACAACTTTTCAGGCTCTTCATGTTTTTCAACACCACTTCATGCTCCTCCTATTTTTCAGACCCTTTCATGCTAATCTAATTTTTGACATCTTTTGAAGCTCTTCATATTTTCAACACCTTTTGAAGCTCTTCATATTTTTCACACCTTTTCCGGCTGTGCATGTTTTTGAACATCGCTTGTGCTCGTCCTATTTTCAGACCGTTTCATGCTCCTCATATTTTTGACACCTTTTGAAGCTCTTCATATTTTTCACACCTTTTCAGGCTCTTCATGTTTTTCAACACCGCTTCATGAACCTCCTATTTTTCGGACCGATCATGCACCTCATATTTTTCACACATTTTGAAGCTCTTCATATTTTTCACACCTTTTCAGGCTCTTCATGGTTTTCAACCCCACTTCATGCTCCTCGTATTTTTCAGACCGTTTCATGCTCCTCATATTTTTGACACCTTTTGAAGCTCTGCATATTTTTCACACCTTTTCATGCTCTTCATGATTTTCAACACCACTTCATGCTCCTATTTTTCAGACCGTTTCATGCTCATCTCATTTTTGACATCTTTTGAAGCTCTTCATATTTTTTACACCTTTTGAAGCTCTTCATATGTTTCACACCTTTTGAAGCTCTTCATATTTTTCACACATTTTCAGGCTCTTCATGTTTTCAACACCGCTTCATGTTCCTCCTATTTTTCAGACCGTTTCATGCTCCTTATATTTTTGACACATTTTGAAGCTCTTCATATATTTCACAACATTTGAAGCTGTTCATATTTTTCACACCTTTTAAAGCTCTTCATATTTTTCACACGTTTTCAGGCTCTTCATGTTTTCAACACCACCTCATGCTCCTCCTATTTTTCAGACGGTTTCATGTTCTTCATATTTTTGACCCCTTTTGAAGCTCTTCATATTTTTCACAAGTTTTCAGGCTCTTCATGTTTTTGAACACTGCTTCTTGCTCCTCCTAATTTTCAGAGAGTTTCATGCGCCTCATGTATTTCACACCTTTTGAAGGTCTTCATATTTTTCACACCTTTTCAGGCTCTTCATGTTTTTCAACACTGCTTCTTGCTCCTCCTAATTTTCAGAGAGTTTCATGCGCCTCATCTATTTCACACCTTTTGAAGCTCTTCATATTTTTCACACCGTTTCAGGCTCTTCATGTTTTTGAACATTGCTCCTCCTAATTTTCAGACAGTTTCAGGCGCCTCATGTATTTCACACCTTTTGAATCCTTTCCTATTTTTCACACCTTTTCAGGCTCTTCATGTTTTTGCACACCACTTCATGGTTCTCCTATTTTTCAGCCCGTTACATGCTCCTCATGTATTTCACGCCTTTTGAAGCTCTTCATATTTTTCACACCTTTTCAGGCTCTTAATGTTTTTGATCACCATTACATGCTTCTCCTATTTTTCAGACCGTTTCATGCTCCTCATATTTTTGACACCTTTTAAAGCTCCTCATATTTTTCACACCTTTTCAGGCTCTTCATGTTTTTCAACACCGCCTCATGCTGCTCCTATTTTTCAGACCGTTTCATGCTCCTCATATTTATGACACCTTTAGAAGCTCTTCTTATTTTTCACACGTTTTCAGGCTCTTCATGTTTTCAACACAGCTTCATGCTCCTCCTATTTTTCACAACGTTTCATTCTCCTCATATTTTTGACACCTTTTGAAGCTCTTCATATTTTTCACACCTATTCAGGCTCATCATGTTTTTGAACACCGCTTCATGCGCCTCCTATTTTTCAGACCGTTTCATGCTCCTCAAATTTTTGACAGATTTTGAAGCTTTTCATATTTTTCACACCTTTTCAGGCTCTTCAAGTTTTTCAACACCACTTCATGCTCCTCCTTTTTGCAGACCTTTTCATGCTCCTCATATTTTTGACACCTTTTGAAGATCCTCATATTTTTCACACCTTTTCAGTCTCTTCTTTTTTTTCAACACCACTTCATGGTCCTCCTATTTTTCAAACCGTTTCATGCTCATCTCATTTTTGACACCTTTTGAAGCTTTTCATATTTTTCACAACTTTTCAGGCTCTTCATGTTTTTGAACACTGCTTCATGCTCCTCCTATTTTTGAGACCGTTTCATGCTCCTCATATTTTTGACACCTTTTGAAGCTCTTCATACTTTTCACATTTTTGAAGATCTTCATATTTTTCACACGATTTCAGACTCTTCCTGTTTTTCAACACCGCTTCATGCTCCTGCTATTTATCATATCGTTTCATACTTCTCATATTTTTGACACTTTTTGAGGCTCTTCATATTTTTCACACCTTTTCAGGCTCTTCATGTTTTTGAACACCGCTTCATCCTCCTCCTATTTTTCAGACCGTTTCATGCTCCTCATGTATTTCACACCTTTTGAAGCTCTTCACATTTTTCACACCTTCTCAGGCTCTTCATGTTTTTCAACACAGCTTCATGCTTCTCCTATTTTTCAGACCATTTCATGCTCCTCATATTTTTGACACCTTTTGAAGCTCTTCATATTTTTCACACCTTCTCAGGCTCTTCATGGTTTTCAACACCGCTTCATGCTCCTCCTATTTTTCAGACCGTATCAAGTTTCTCATAGTTTTAACACCTTTTGAAGCTCTTCATACTTTTCATAATTTGAAGATCTTCATATTTTTCACACGATTTCAGATTCTTCCTGTTTTTCAACACCGCTTCATGCTCCTGCTATTTATCATACCGTTTCATACTTCTCATATTTTTGACACGTTTTGAGGCTCTTCATATTTTTCACACCTTTTCAGTCTCTGCATGTTTTTGAACACTGTTTCATGCTCCTCATGTATTTCACACCTTTTGAAGCTCTTCATATTTTGCACACCTTTTCAGGCTCTTCATGTTTTTGAACACCGCTTCATCCTCCTCCTATTTTTAAGAGGGTTTCATGCTCGTCATATTTTTGACACATTTTGAAGCTCTTCATATTTTTCACACCTTTTGAAGCTGTTCATATATTTCACACCTTTTCAGGCTCTTCATGTTTTTCAACACCACTTCATGCTCCTCCTATTTTTTCAGACCCTTTCATGCTAATCTAATTTTTGACACTTTTTGAAGCTCTTCATATTTTTCACACCTTTTGAAGCTCTTCATATTTTTCACACCTTTTCAGGCTGTGCATGTTTTTGAACATCGCTTGTGCTCGTCCTATTTTCAGACCGTTTCATGCTCCTCATATTTTTGACACCTTTTGAAGCTCTTCATATTTTTCACACCTTTTCAGGCTCTTCATGTTTTTCAACACCGCTTCATGAACCTCCTATTTTTCGGACCGATTCATGCACCTCATATTTTTGACACATTTTGAAGCTCTTCATATTTTTCACACCTTTTCAGGCTCTTCATGGTTTTCAACACCACTTCATGCTCCTTGTATTTTTCAGACCGTTTCATGCTCCTCATATTTTTGACACCTTTTGAGGCTCTGCGTATTTTTCACACCTTTTCATGCTCTTCATGATTTTCAACACCACTTCATGCTCCTATTTTTCAGACCGTTTCATGCTCATCTCATTTTTGACATATTTTGAAGCTCTTCATATTTTTTACACCTTTTGAAGCTCTTCATAATTTTCATATTTTTGAAGCTCTTCATATTTTTCACACATTTTCGGGTTCTTCATGTTTTTCAACACCACTTCAGGCTCCTCCTATTTTTCAGACCCTTTCATGCTAATCTAATTTTTGACACTTTTTGAAGCTCTTCATATTTTTCAAACCTTTTCAGTCTCTGCATTTTTTTGAACACCGTTTCATGCTCCTCATGTATTTCACACCTTTTGAAGCTCTTCATATTTTGCACACCTTTTCAGGCTCTTCATATTTTTGAACACCGCTTCATCCTCCTCCTATTTTTAAGAGGGTTTCATGCTCGTCATATATTTGACATATTTTGAAGCTCTTCATAAATTTCACACCTTTTCAGGCTCTTCATGTTTTTGAACACCGCTTCATGCTCGTCCTATTTTTCAAACCGTTTCATGCTCTTCATATTTTTGACACCTTTTGAAGCTCTTCATGTTTTTCACACCTTTCAGGCTCTTCATGTATTTGAAAACCGTTTCATGCTCCTCCTATTTTTCAGACCGTTTCATGCTCTTCATATATTTCACACCTTTTGAAGCTCTTCATAATTTTCACATTTCTGAAACTCTTCATATTTTTCACACCTTTGCAGGCTCTTCATGTTTTTTCAACACTGCTTCATGCTCCTCCTATTTTTCAGACCGTTTCATGCTCCTCATATTTTTGACACATTTTGAAGCTCTTCATATTTTTCACACGTTTTCAGGCTCTTCATGTTTTTCAACACCACCTCATGCTCCTCCTATTTTTCAGACGGTTTCATGTTCTTCATATTTTTGACCCCTTTTGAAGCTCTTCATATTTTTCACAAGTTTTCAGGCTCTTCATGTTTTTCAACACCGCTTCATGCTCCTCCTATTTTTCAGACCGTTTCATGCTCCTCATATTTTTGACACATTTTGAAGCTCTTCATATATTTCACACCTTTTGAAGCTGTTCATATTTTTCACACCTTTTAAAGCTCTTCATATTTTTCACACGTTTTCAGGCTCTTCATGTTTTTCAACACCACCTCATGCTCCTCCTATTTTTCAGACGGTTTCATGTTCTTCATATTTTTGACCCCTTTTGAAGCTCTTCATATTTTTCACAAGTTTTCAGGCTCTTCATGTTTTTGAACACTGCTTCTTGCTCCTCCTAATTTTCAGAGAGTTTCATGCGCCTCATATATTTCACACCTTTTGAAGGTCTTCATATTTTTCACACCTTTTCAGGCTCTTCATGTTTTTCAACACTGCTTCTTGCTCCTCCTAATTTTCAGAGAGTTTCATGCGCCTCATCTATTTCACACCTTTTGAAGCTCTTCATATTTTTCACACCTTTTCAGGCTCTTCATGTTTTTGAACACTGCTTCTTGCTCCTCCTAATTTACAGAGAGTTTCATGCACCTCATGTATTTCACACCTTTTGAAGCTCTTCATATTTTTCACAAGTTTTCAGGCTCTTCATGTTTTTGCACACCACTTCATGGTTCTCCTATTTTTCAGCCTGTTACATGCTCCTCATGTATTTCACGCCTTTTGAAGCTCTTCATATTTTTCACACCTTTTCAGGCTCTTCATGTTTTTGATCACCATTTCATGCTTCTCCTATTTTTCAGACCGTTTCATGATCCTCATATTTTTGACACCTTTTAAAGCTCCTCATATTTTTCACACCTTTTCAGGCTCTTCATGTTTTTCAACAACACCTCATTCAGCTCCTATTTTTCAGACCGTTTCATGCTCCTCATATTTATGACACCTTTAGAAGCTCTTCTTATTTTTCACACGTTTTCAGGCTCTTCATGTTTTCAACACAGCTTCATGCTCCTCCTATTTTTCACAACGTTTCATTCTCCTCATATTTTTGACACCTTTTGAAGCTCTTCATATTTTTCACACCTATTCAGGCTCGTCATGTTTTTGAACACCGCTTCATGCGCCTCCTATTTTTCAGACCCCTTCATGCTCCTCATATTTTTGACAGATTTTGAAGCTTTTCATATTTTTCACACCTTTTCAGGCTCTTCAAGTTTTCAACACCACTTCATGCTCCTCCTTTTTGCAGACCTTTTCATGCTCCTCATATTTTTGACACATTTTCATGATCCTCATATTTTTCACACCTTTTCAGTCTCTTCTTTTTTTTCAACACCACTTCATGGTCCTCCTATTTTTCAAACCGTTTCATGCTCATCTCATTTTTGACACCTTTTGAAGCTTTTCATATTTTTCACAACTTTTCAGGCTCTTCATGTTTTTGAAAACCGCTTCATGCTCCTCCTATTTTTGAGACCGTTTCATGCTCCTCATATTTTTGACACCTTTTGATGCTCTTCATATTTTTCACACCTTTTCAGTCTCTTCTTTTTTTTCAACACCACTTCATGCTCCTCCTATTTTTCACACCGTTTCATGCTCATCTCATTTTTGACACCTTTTCAAGCTTTTCATATTTTTCACAATTTTTCAGGCTCTTCATGTTTTTGAACACCCCTTCATGCTCCTCCTATTTTTCAGACCGTATCCTGCTCCTCATATTATTCACACCTATTGAAGCTCTTCATATTTTGCACACCTTTTAAGACTCTTCATGTTTTTGAACACCACTTCATGCTCCTCCTATTTTTCAGAGAGTTTCATGCTCCTCATGTATTTCACACCTTTTGAAGCTCTTCATATTTTTCACACCTTTTCAGGCTCTTCATGTTTTTCCACACCACTTCATGCTTCTCCCATTTTTCAGACCGTTTCATGCTCCTCATATTTTGACACCTTTTGAAGCTCTTTATATTTTTCACAACTTTTCAGGCTCTTCATGTTTTTCAACACCGTTTCATGATCCTCCTATTGTTCAGACCGTTTCATGCTCATCTCATTTTTGACACCTCTTGAAGCTTTTCATATTTTTCACAACTTTTTAAGCTCTTCATGTTTTTGAAAACCGCTTCATGCTCCTCCTATTATTCAGAGAGTTTCATGCTCCTCTTGTATTTCACACGATTTGAAGCTCTTCATATTTTTCACACCTTTTCAGGCTCTTCAAATTTTTCACACCTTTTCAGGCTCTTCAAATTTTTCACACCTTTTCAGGCTCTTCAAATGTTTCACACCTTTTCAGGCTCTTCAAATTTTTCACACCTTTTCAGGCTCTTCATATTTTTCACACCTTTTCAGGCTCTTCAAATTTTTCACACCTTTTCAGGCTCTTCAAATTTTTCCACACCACTTCATGCTTCTCCTATATTTCAGCCCGTTTCAAACTCCTCATGTATTTCACACCTTTTGAAGCTCTTCATATTTTTCAGACCTTTTCAGGCTCTTCATGTTTTTGATCACCGTTTCATGCTCCTCCTATTTTTCAGACAATTTCATGCTCATCTCAATTTTGACACCTTTTGAAGCTCTTCATATATTTCACACCTTTTCAAGCTCTTCATATTTTTCACACCTTTTCAGGCTCTTCATGTTTTTCAACACCGCTTTATGCTTCTCCTATTTTTCAGACCGTTACATGCTCCTCATATTTTTGACACCTTTAGAAGTTCTTCATATTTTTCACACCTTTTCAGGCTCTTCATATTTTTCAACACCGCTTCATGCTCCTCCTATTTTTCAGACCGTTTCAAGGTCCTCATATTTTTGACACCTTTTGAAGCTTTTCATATTTTTCACACCTTTTCAGGCTCTTCATTTTTTTCAACAGTACTTCTTGCTCCTCCAATATTTCAGACCGTTTCATGCTCATCTAATTTTTGACACCTTTTGAAGCTATGCATATTTTTCACAACTTTTCAGGCTCTTCATGTTTTTCAACACCACTGCATGCTCCTCGTATTTTTAAGACCGTTTCATGCTCCTCATATTTTTGACACCTTTAGAAGCTCTTCATATTTTTCACACCTTTTCAGGCTCTTCATGTTTTTCAACACCGCTTCATGCTCCTCTTCTTTTTCAGACCGTTTCAGGCTCCTCATATTTTTGACACCTTTTTAAGCTCTTCATGTTTTTCACACATTTTCAGGCTCTTCATGTATTTCAACACCGCTTCATGCCCCTCCTATTTTTCAGAACGTTTCATGCTCCTCATATTTTGGACACCTTTTGAAGCTCTTCATATTTTTCTCACCCTTTGAAGCTCTTCATATTTTTCATATTTTTGAAGCTCTTCATATTTTCACAACTTTTCAGGCTCTTCATGTTTTTGAACACCACTTCATGCTCCTTCTATTTTTCAGAGAGTTTCATGCTCCTCATGTATTTCACACCTTTTGAAGCTTTTCATATTTTTCACACTTTTTCAGGCTCTTCATGTTTTTCAACACCACTTCATTCTTCTCCTATTTTTCAGCCCGTTTCATGCTCCTCATGTCTTTCACACCTTTTGAAGCTCTTCACATTTTTCACACCTTTTCAGGCTCTTCATGTTTTTGATCACCATTTCATGCTCCTCCCATTTTTCAGACCGTTTCATGCTCCTCATATTTTTGACACCTTTTGAAGCTGTTCATATTTTTCACACCTTTTCAGACTCTTCATGTTTTTGAACACCGCTTCATGCTCCTCCTATTATTCAGACAGTTTCATGCTTCTCATATTTTTGACACCTTTTGAAGCTCTTCATATTTTTCACACCCTTTCAGGCTCTTAATGTTTTTCAACACCACTTCATGCTCCTCCTATTTTTCATACGTTTTCATGCTCCTCATATGTTTGACACCTTTTGAAGCTCTTCATATTGTTCACACCTTTTCAGGCTCTTCATGTTTTTGAACACCGTTTCATGTTCCTCGTATTTTTCAGGCCATTTCATGCTCGTCATGTATTTCACACTTTTGAAGCTCTTCATATTTTTCACATCTTTTCAGGATCTTCATGTTTTTCAACACCACTTCATGCTTCTCCTATTTTTCAGCCCGTTTCATGCTCCTCATATTTTTGACACCTTTTGAAGCTTTTCATATTTTTCACACCTTTTCAGGCTCTTCATGTTTTTGAACACCACTTCATGCTCCTTCTATTTTTCAGAGAGTTTCATGCTCCTCATGTATTTCACACGTTTTGAAGCTCTTCATATGTTTCACACCTTTTGAAGTTCTTCATATTTTTCACACCTTTTCAAGCTCTTCATATTTTTCACACCTTTTCAGGCTCTTCATGTTTTTCAACACCGCTTTATGCTTCTCCTATTTTTCAGACCATTACTTGCTCCTCATATTTTTCACACCTTTAGAAGTTCTTCATATTTTTCACACCTTTTCAGGCTCTTCATATTTTACAACACCGCTTCATTCTCCTCCTATTTTTCAGACCGTTTCAAGGTCCTCATATTTTTGACACCTTTTGAAGCTTTTCATATTTTTCACACCTTTTCAGGCTCTTCATTTTTTTCAACAGTACTTCTTGCTCCTCCAATTTTTCAGACCATTTCATGCTCATCTAATTTTTGACACCTTTTGAAGCTATGCATATTTTTCACAACTTTTCAGGCTCTTCATGTTTTTCAACACCACTGCATGCTCCTCGTATTTTTAAGACCATTTCATGCTCCTCATACTTTTGACACCTTTAGAAGCTCTTCATATTTTTCACACCTTTTCAGGCTCTTCATGTTTTTCAACACCGCTTCATGCTCCTCTTCTTTTTCAGACCGTTTCAGGCTCCTCATATTTTTGACACCTTTTTAAGCTCTTCATGTTTTTCACACATTTTCAGGCTCTTCATGTATTTCAACACCGCTTCATGCCCCTCCTATTTTTCAGAACGTTTCATGCTCCTCATATTTTGGACACCTTTTGAAGCTCTTCATATTTTTCTCACCCTTTGAAGCTCTTCATATTTTTCATATTTTTGAAGCTCTTCATATTTTCACAACTTTTCAGGCTCTTCATGTTTTTGAACACCACTTCATGCTCCTTCTATTTTTCAGAGAGTTTCATGCTCCTCATGTATTTCACACCTTTTGAAGCTTTTCATATTTTTCACACTTTTTCAGGCTCTTCATGTTTTTCAACACCACTTCATTCTTCTCCTATTTTTCAGCCCGTTTCATGCTCCTCATGTCTTTCACACCTTTTGAAGCTCTTCACATTTTTCACACCTTTTCAGGCTCTTCATGTTTTTGATCACCATTTCATGCTCCTCCCATTTTTCAGACCGTTTCATGCTCCTCATATTTTTGACACCTTTTGAAGCTGTTCATATTTGTCACACCTTTTCAGACTCTTCATGTTTTTGAACACCGCTTCATGCTCCTCCTATTATTCAGACAGTTTCATGCTTCTCATATTTTTGACACCTTTTGAAGCTCTTCATATTTTTCACACCCTTTCAGGCTCTTAATGTTTTTCAACACCACTTCATGCTCCTCCTATTTTTCATACGTTTTCATGCTCCTCATATGTTTGACACCTTTTGAAGCTCTTCATATTGTTCACACCTTTTCAGGCTCTTCATGTTTTTGAACACCGTTTCATGTTCCTCGTATTTTTCAGGCCATTTCATGCTCGTCATGTATTTCACACTTTTGAAGCTCTTCATATTTTTCACACCTTTTCAGGATCTTCATGTTTTTCAACACCACTTCATGCTTCTCCTATTTTTCAGCCCGTTTCATGCTCCTCATATTTTTGACACCTTTTGAAGCTTTTCATATTTTTCACACCTTTTCAGGCTCTTCATGTTTTTGAACACCACTTCATGCTCCTTCTATTTTTCAGAGAGTTTCATGCTCCTCATGTATTTCACACGTTTTGAAGCTCTTCATATGTTTCACACCTTTTGAAGTTCTTCATATTTTTCACACCTTTTCAAGCTCTTCATATTTTTCACACCTTTTCAGGCTCTTCATGTTTTTCAACACCGCTTTATGCTTCTCCTATTTTTCAGACCATTACTTGCTCCTCATATTTTTCACACCTTTAGAAGTTCTTCATATTTTTCACACCTTTTCAGGCTCTTCATATTTTACAACACCGCTTCATTCTCCTCCTATTTTTCAGACCGTTTCAAGGTCCTCATATTTTTGACACCTTTTGAAGCTTTTCATATTTTTCACACCTTTTCAGGCTCTTCATTTTTTTCAACAGTACTTCTTGCTCCTCCAATTTTTCAGACCATTTCATGCTCATCTAATTTTTGACACCTTTTGAAGCTATGCATATTTTTCACAACTTTTCAGGCTCTTCATGTTTTTCAACACCACTGCATGCTCCTCGTATTTTTAAGACCATTTCATGCTCCTCATACTTTTGACACCTTTAGAAGCTCTTCATATTTTTCACACCTTTTCAGGCTCTTCATGTTTTTCAACACCGCTTCATGCTCCTCTTCTTTTTCAGACCGTTTCAGGCTCCTCATATTTTTGACACCTTTTTATGCTCTTCATGTTTTTCACACATTTTCAGGCTCTTCATGTATTTCAACACCGCTTCATGCTCCTCCTATTTTTCAGAACGTTTCATGCTCCTCATATTTTTGACACCTTTTGAAGCTCTTCATATTTTTCTCACCCTTTGAAGCTCTTCATATTTTTCATATTTTTGAAGCTCTTCATATTTTCACAACTTTTCAGGCTCTTCATGTTTTTGAACACCACTTCATGCTCCTTCTATTTTTCAGAGAGTTTCATGCTCCTCATGTATTTCACACCTTTTGAAGCTTTTCATATTTTTCACACTTTTTCAGGCTCTTCATGTTTTTCAACACCACTTCATTCTTCTCCTATTTTTCAGCCCGTTTCATGCTCCTCATGTCTTTCACACCTTTTGAAGCTCTTCACATTTTTCACATCTTTTCAGGCTCTTCATGTTTTTGATCACCATTTCATGCTCCTCCCATTTTTCAGACCGTTTCATGCTCCTCATATTTTTGACACCTTTTGAAGCTGTTCATATTTTTCACACCTTTTCAGACTCTTCATGTTTTTGAACACCGCTTCATGCTCCTCCTATTATTCAGACAGTTTCATGCTTCTCATATTTTTGACAACTTTTGAAGCTCTTCATATTTTTCACACCCTTTCAGGCTCTTAATGTTTTTCAACACCACTTCATGCTCCTCCTATTTTTCATACGTTTTCATGCTCCTCATATGTTTGACACCTTTTGAAGCTCTTCTTATTGTTCACACCTTTTCAGGCTCTTCATGTTTTTGAACACCGTTTCATGTTCCTCGTATTTTTCAGGCCATTTCATGCTCCTCATATTTTTGACATTTTTTGAGGCTCTTCATATTTTTCACACCCTTTCAGGCTCTTAATGTTTTTCAACACCACTTCATGCTCCTCCTATTTTTCATACGTTTTCATGCTTCTCATATTTTTGACACCTTTTGAAGCTCTTCATATTTTTCACACCCTTTCAGGCTTTTCATTTTTTTCACAACCACTTCATGCTCCTCATATTTTTCAGACCGTTTCATGCACATTTCATTTTTGACTCCTTTTGAAGCTCTTCATATTTTTCACACCATTTTCAGGCTCTTCATGTTTTTCAACACCGCTTTATGATCCTCCTATTTTTCAGACCGTTTCATATTCCTCATATTTTTGACATTTTTTGAGGCTCTTCATATTTTTCACACCTTTTCAGGCTCTTCATGTTTCTGAACACCGTTTCATGCTCCTCCTATTTTTCTGACCGTTTCATGCACATCTCATTTTTGACACTTTTTGAAGCCTTTGATATTTTTCACACCATTTTCAGGCTCTTCATGTTTTTCAACACCGCTTTATGATCCTCCTATTTTTCAGACCGTTTCATGCTCCTCATATATTTGACACCTTTTGAAGTACTTCATATTTTTCACACCTTTTCAGGCTCTTCATGTTTTTGAACACCGTTTCATGCTCCTCCTATTTTTCTGACCGTTTCATGCACATCTCATTTTTGACACTTTTTGAAGCCTTTGATATTTTTCACACCATTTTCAGGCTCTTCATGTTTTTGAACACTGTTTCATGCTCCTCCTATTTTTCAGACCGTTTCATGCTCCTCTTATGTTTGACACCTTTTGAAGCTCTTCATATTTTTCACACCTTTTCATGCTCTTCATGTTTTTGAACACCGCTTCATGCTCCGCCTATTTTTCAGACCGTTTCATGCTCCTCATATTTTTGACACCTTTTGAAGCTCTTCATATTTTTCACACCCTTTCAGGCTCTTAATGTTTTTCAACACAACTTCATGCTCCTCCTATTTTTCAGACGTTTTCATGCTCCTCATATTTTTGACACCTTTAGAAACTCTTCATATCTTTCACACCTTTTCAGGCTCTTCATGTTTTGCCACACCGCTTCATGCTCCTCCTATTTTTCAGCCCGTTTCATGCTCCTCATGTATTTCACACCTTTTGAAGCTCTTCATATATTTCACACATTTTCAGGCTCTTCATTTTTTTCAACACCGCTTCATGCTCCTCCTATTTTTCAGACCGTTTCATGCTCCTCATATTTTTGACACCTTTTGAAGCTCTTCATATTTTTCACACCTTTTTAGGCTCTTCATGTTTTTGAACACCGCTTCATGCTCCTCCAATTTTTCAGACCGTTTCATGTTTCTCATATTTTTGACACCTTTTGAAGCTCTTCATATTTTTCACACCTTTTGAAGCTCTTCATATTTTTCATATTTTTGAAGCTCTTCATATTTTTCACACCTTTTCAGGCTTTTCATGTATTTGAACACCGGTTCATGTTCCTCCTATTTTTCAGACCGTTTCATGCTCCTCCTATTTTTCACTCCTTTTGAAGCTCTTCATATTTTTCACACCTTTTCAGTCTCTACATGTTTTTGAACACCGCTTCATGCTCCTCCTATTTCTCAGACCATTTCATGCTCCTCATGTATTTCACACCTTTTGAAGCTCTTCGTATTTTGCACACATTTTCAGGCTTTTCATGTTTTTCACAACCACTTCATGCTCCTCATATTTTTCAGACCGTTTCATGCACATTTCATTTTTGACTCCTTTTGAAGCTCTTCATATTTTTCACACCATTTTCAGGCTCTTCATGTTTTTCAACACCGCTTTATGATCCTCCTATTTTTCAGACCGTTTCATATTCCTCATATTTTTGACATTTTTTGAGGCTCTTCATATTTTTCACACCTTTTCAGGCTCTTCATGTTTTTGAACACCGTTTCATGCTCCTCCTATTTTTCAGACCGTTTCATGCACATCTCATTTTTGACACCTTTTGAAGCTCTTGATATTTTTCACACCATTTTCAGGCTCTTCATGTTTTTCAACAACGCTTTATGATCCTCCTATTTTTCAGACCGTTTCATGCTCCTCATATATTTGACACCTTTTGAAGCTCTTCGTATTTTTCATAACTTTTCAGGCTCTTCATATTCTTCACACATTTTCAAGCTGTTCATGTTTTTGAACACGGCTTCATGCTCCTCCAATTTTTCAGACCATTTCATGTTCCTCATATTTTTGACACCTTTTGAAGCTCTTCATTCTTTTCACACCTTTTGAAGCTCTTCATATTTTTCACATCTTTTCAGGCTCTTCATGTTTTTGAACACCGTTTCATGCTCCTCGTATTTTTCAGACCGTTTCATTCTCCTCATACCTTTGACACCTTTTGAAGGTCTTCATATATTCCACACCTTTTCAGACTCTTCATGTTTTTGAACACCGCTTCATGCTCCTCTTATTTTTCAGACTGTTTCAGTCTCCTCATATTTTTGATACCTTTTGAAACTCTTCATATTTCTCACACCTTTTCAGGCTCTTCAGGTTTTTCAAAACCACTTCATGCTCCTCCTATTTTTCAGACCGTTTCATGCTCATCTCTTTTTGACACATTTTGAAGCTCTTCATATTTTTCACACCTTTTGAAGTTCTTCATATTTTTCACAACTTTTCAGGGTCTCCATGTTTATGAACACCTCTTCATGCTCCTCCTATTATTCAGACCGTTACATGCTCCTCATATTTTTCACACCTTTTGAAGTTCTTCATATTTTTCACACCTTTTCAGGTTCTTCATGTTTTTCAACACCGCTTCTTGCTCCTCCTATTTTTCAGACCGTATCATGCTCCTCATATTTTTGACACGTTTTGAAGCTCGTCATATTTTTCACACCTTTTCAGGCTCTTCAGGTTTTTGAACACCGTTTCATGCTCCTCCGATTTTTCAGACCGTTTCATGCTACTCATTTTTTTGAGACCTTTTGAAGCTCTTCACTTTTTTCACACCTTTTCAGGCTCTTCATGTTTTTGAATACCGCTTCATGCTCCTCCTACTTTTCAGACCGTTTCATGCTCTTCATATTTTTGATTTCTTTTGAAAGTCTGCATATTTTTCACACCTTTTTAGGCTCTTCATTTTTTTGAACACCACTTCATGCTCCTCCCATTTTTCAGACAGTTTCATGCTCATCTCATTTTTGACACCTTTTGAAGCTCTTCATATTTTTCACACCTTTTGAAGATCTTCATATTTTCACACGTTTTCAGGCTCTTCATGTTTTTCAACATCTTTTCATGCTCCTCCTATTTTTCAGACCGTTTCATGCTCCTCATATTTTTGACAAGTTTTGAGTCTCTTCATATTTTTCAACACCTTTTCAGGCTCTTCATGTTTTTGAACACCGCTTCATTCTCCTCCTATTTTTCAGACCATTTCATGCTCCTCATATTTTTGACAGCTTTTGAAGCTCTTCATCTTTTTCACACCTTTTCAGGCTCTTCATGTTTTTGAACAGCGCTTCTTGCTCCTCCTATTTTTCAGACCATTTCATGCTCATCAGATTTTTCACACCTTTTGAAACTCTTGATATTTTTCACACCATTTCAGGCTCTTCATGTTTTTGAACATCGCTTCATGCTCTTCCTATTTTTCAGACGGTTTCATGCTCCTCATGTATTTCACACCTTTTGAAGCTCTTCGTATTTTTCACACCTTTTCAGGATCTTCATGTTTTTGAACACCGCTTCATGCTCCTCCTATTTTTCAAACCGTTACTTGCTCCACATATTTTTGACACCTTTTGAAGCTCTTAATATTGTTCACACCTTTTCAGGCTCTTCATGTTTTTCAACACAGCTTCATGCTCCTCCTATTTTTCAGACCGTTTCATGCTCCTCATATTTTTGACACCTTTTGAAGCTCTTTACATATTTCACACCTTTTCAGGCTCTTCATATTTTTCAACACCACTTCATGCTCCTCCTATTTTTCAGACCATTTCTTGCTCCTCATATTTTTGACAACTTTTGAAGCTCTTCATATTTTTCACACCTTTTCAGGCTCTTCATGTTCTTCAACACCGCTTCATGCTCCTCCAATATTTCAGATCATGTCATGTTTCTCATATTTTTCACACCTTTTAAGGCTCTTCATATTTTTCACACCTTTTCACGCTCTTCATGTTTTTCACCAACACTTCATGCTCCTCCTATTTTTTAGGCCATTTCATGCTCATCTCATTTTTGACACCGTTTGAAGCTCTTCATATTTTTCACACCTTTTGAAGCTCTTCATATTTTTCACACCTTTTGAAGCTGTTCATATTTTTCACAGGTTTTCAGGCTCTTCATGTTTTCAACACCGCTTCATGCACCTCCTATTTTTCAGACCGTTTCATGCCCCTCATATTTTTCACACCTTTTGAAGCTGTTCATATTTTTCACACCTTTTCAGGCTCTTCATGTTTTTCAACACTGCATCATGCTCCTCCTGTTTTTCAAACCGTTACAGGCGCCTCATATTTTGACACCTTTTAAAGCCCTTCATATTTTTCACACATTTTCAGGCTCTTCATGTTTTTCAACACCGCTTCATGCTCCTCCTATTTTTCAGACCGTTTCTTGCTGCTAATATTTTTGACACCTTTTGAAGCTCTTCATATTTTTCACACCTCTTCATGCTCTTCATGTTTTCAACATCGATTCATGCTCCTATTATTTTTCAGACCGTTTCATCCTCCTCCTATTTTCACACCGTTTCTTG
Source organism: Dama dama (assembly GCF_033118175.1). Taxonomy (NCBI): domain Eukaryota; kingdom Metazoa; phylum Chordata; class Mammalia; order Artiodactyla; family Cervidae; genus Dama; species Dama dama. The sequence goes on along the minus strand of NW_026870893.1, from coordinate 3,423,736 downwards.
CTCCTCATATTTTTGACACCTTTTGAAGCTCTTCATATATTTCACACCTTTTCAGGCTCTTCATGTTTTTCAACAACACTTCATGCTTCTCCTATTTTTCAGACCGTTTCATGATCCTCGTATTTTTGACACTTTTTGAAGCTCTTCATATTTTTCACAACTTTTGAGGCTCTTCATATTTTTGACACCGCTTCATGCTCCTCCTATTTTTCTGACCGTTTCATGGTCCTCACATTTTTGACACCTTTTGAAGCTCTTCATATTTTTCACATCTTTACAGGCTCTTCATGTTTTTCAGTACCACTTCATGCTCCTCCTAGATTTCAGACCGTTTCAGACTCCGCCTATTTTTGACACCTTTTGAAGCTCTTCAAGTATTTCACACCTTTTCAGGCTCTTCAAGTTTTTCAACATCGCTTCATGCTCCTCCTATTTTTCCGACCGTTTCATGCTGCTCCCATTTTTGATACCTTTTGAAGCTCTTCATATTTTTGGCACCTTTTCATGCTCTTCATGTTTTTCAACACCGCTTCATGCTCCTCCTATACTTCAGAACGTTTTATGCTCCTCATATTTTTAACACCATTTGAAGCTCTTCATGTTTTCTGCATCTTTTCATGCTCTTCATGTTTTTCAACACCGCTTCATGCTCCTCCTGTTTTTCAGACGGTCTCTTGCTCCTCAAATTTTTGACACCTTTTGAAGCTCTTCATATTTTTCACACCTTTTGAAGCTCTTCATATTTTTTCACACGTTTTCAGGCTCTTCATGTTTTTCAACACCGCTTCATGCTCCTCCTATTTTTCAGACCGTTTCATGCTCCTCATATTTTTGACACCTTTTGATGCTCTTCATATTTTTCACACTTTTCAAGCTCTTTTTTTTTTCAACACCACTTCATGCTTCTCCTATTTTTCAGACCTTTTCATTCTCCTCATACTTTTGACACCTTTTGAAGCTCTTCCTATATTTCACACCTTTTCAGGCTCTTCATGTTTTTAACACCACTTCATGCTCCTCCTATTTTTTAGACCATTTCCTGCTCTTCTATTTTTGATACCTTTTGAAGTTCTTCATATTTTTCACACCTTTTGAAGCTCTTAATATTTTTCACACATTTTCAGGCTCTTCACTTTTTTCAACAACGCTTCATGCTCCTCCTATTTTTCAGACCGATTCATTCTCCTAATATTTTTCACACCTTTTGAAGCTCTTAATATTTTTCACACGTTTTCAGGCTCTTCACGTTTTTCAACAACGCTTCATGCTCCTCCTATTTTTCAGACCGTTTCATGCTCCTCATATTTTTGACACCTTTTGAAGCTCTTAATATTTTTCACACGTTTTCAGGCTCTTCATGTTTTTGAACACACCTACATGCTACTCCTATTTTTCAGACCGATTCATGCTCCTCATATTTTTCACACCTTTTGAAGCTCCTATTATTTTTCAGACCTTTTCAGGCTCTTCATGTTTTTCAACATCGTTTCATGATCCTCCTATTTTTCAGTCCGTTTCATGCTCATCTCATTTTTGACCCCTTTTGAAGCTTTTCATATTTTTCAACCTTTTCTGGCTCTTCATGTTTTTCAACACCGTTACATGATCATCCTATTTTTCGGACCGTTTCATGCTCATCTCATTTTTGACCCTTTTTGAAGCTTTTCATATTTTTCACAACTTTTTAGGCTCTTCATGTTTTTCAACACCGCTTCTTGCTCCCCCTATTTTTCAGACCGTTTCATGCTCATCTCATTTTTGACACCTTTTGAAGCTCTTCATATTTCTCACAACTTTTTAGGCTCTTCATGTTTTTGACATCGCTTCATGCTCCTCCTATTTTTCAGAGAGTTTCTTGCTCCTCATGTATTTCACAACTTTTGAAGCTCTTCATATTTCTCACAACATTTTAGGCTCTTCATGTTTTTCCACACCACTTCATGCTTCACCTATTTTTCGGCCTGTTTCATGCTCCTCATGTATATCACACCTTTTGAAGCTCTTCATATTTTTCAGACCTTTTCAGGCTCTTCATGTTTTTAATCACCGTTTCATGCTCCTCCTATTTTTCAGGCCGTTTCATGCTCCTCATATGTTTGACACATTTTGAAGCTCTTCATATTTTTCACACATTTTCAGGCTCTTCATGTTTTTGAACACTGCTTCATGATCCTCCTATTTTTCAGACCGTTTCATGTTCTTCATATGTTTGACACCTTTTGAAGCTCTTCATATTTTTCATTCCTTTTCAGGCTCTTCATGTTTTTCAACACCACTTCATGCTTCACCTATTTTTCGGCCTGTTTCATGCTCCTCATGTATTTCACACCTTTTGAAGCTCTTCATATTTTTCACAACTTTTCAGGCTCTTCATGTTTTTGAACACCATTTCATGCCGCTTCTATTTTTCAGACCGTTTCATGCTCCTCATATTTTTCACACCTTTTGAAGCTCTTCATATTTTTCACACCTTTTCAGGCTCTTCATGTTTTTGAACACCGCTTCATGATCCTCCTATTTTTCAGACCATTTCCTGCTCTTCATATTTTTGACACCTCTTGAAGCTCTTCATATATTTCACACCTTTTCAGCCTCTTCATTTTTTTCAAAACCGCTTCATGCTCCTCCTATTTTTCACACCGTTTCATGCTCATCTCATTTTTGACACCTTTTGAAGCTCTTCATATATTTCACACTTTTTCAAGCTCTTCATATTTTTCAGACATTTTCAGGCTCTTCATGTTTTTGAACACAGCTTCTTGCTCCTCCTATTTTTCAGACCGTTTCATGCTCCTCATATTTTTGACACCGTTTGAAGCTCTTCATATTTTTCACACCTTTTCAGACTCTTCATGTTTGAACACCGCTTCATGCTCCTGCTATTTTTCAGAGAGTTTCATGCTCCTCATGTATTTCACACCTTTTGAAGCTCTTCATATTTTCCACACCTTTTCAGGCTCTTCATATTTTTCCACATAACTTCATGCTTCTCCTATTTTTCAGCCCGTTTCAAACTCCTCATGTATTTCACACCTTTTGAAGCTCTTCATATTTTTCACACCTTGTCCGGCTCTTCATGTTTTTGATCACCGTTTCATGCTCCTCCTATTTTTCAGACCCTTTCATGCTCCTCATATTTTTGACACCTTTTGAAGCTCTTCATATTTTTCACACCTTTTCAGGCTCTTCATATTTTTGAACACCGCTTCATGCTCCTCCAATTTTTCAGGCCGTTTCATGCTCCTCATAATTTTGACACCTTTTGAAGCTCTTCATACGTTTCACAACTTTTCAGGCTCTTCATATTTTTGAACACCGCTTCATGCTCCTCCAATTTTTCAGGCCGTTTCATGCTCCTCATAATTGTGACACCTTTTGAAGCTCTTCATATTTTTCACACCTTTTCAGGCTCTTCATGTTTTTGAACACGGCTTCTTGCTCCTCCTATTTTTCAGACCGTTTCATGCTCCTCATATTTTTGACACCGTTTGAAGCTCTTCATATTTTTCACACCTTTTCAGGCTCTTCATGTTTGAACACCGCTTCATGCTCCTTCTATTTTTCAGAGAGTTTCATGCTCCTCATGTATTTCACACCATTTGAAGCTCTTCATATTTTCCACACCTTTTCACGCTCTTCATATTTTTCCACACCACTTCATACTTCTCCTATTTTTCAGCCCGTTTCAAACTACTCATGTATTTCACACCTTTTGAAGCTCTTCATATTTTTCACACCTTTTCAGGCTCTTCATATTTTTGAACACCGCTTCATGCTCCTCCAATTTTTCAGGCCGTTTCATGTTCCTCATAATTTTGACACCTTTTGAAGCTCTTCATATGTTTCACACCTTTTCAGGCTCTTCATTTTTTTCAACACCACTTCATGCTCCTCCTATTTTTCAGACGGTTTCATGCTCATCTCATTTTTTACACCTTTTGAAGCTCTTCATATTTTTCACACCTTTTCAGGCTCTTCATGTTTTTCACACCTTTTCAGTCTCTTCATGTTTTTGAACACCATTTCAGGCTTCTCCTAATTTGCAGACCGTTTCATTCTCCTCATATATTTGACACCTTTTGAAGCTCTTTATATATTTCACACCTATTCAGGCTCTTCATTTTTTTCAACACCACTTCATGCTCCTCCTATTTTTCAGACCGTTTCATGCTCATCTCATTTTGACACCTTTTGAAGCTCTTCAAATTTTTCACGTCTTTTGATGCTCTTCATATTTTTCACAACTTTTCAGGCTCTTTATGATTTTCAAAACCGCTTCATGCTCCTCCTATTTTTCAGACCGTTTCATGCTCATCTCATTTTGACACCTTTTGAAGCTCTTCAAATTTTTCACACCTTTTGAAGCTCTTCATATTTTTCATATTTTTGAAGCTCTTCATATTTTCACACGTTTTCAGGCTCTTCATGTTTTTCAACACCGCTTCATGCTATTTCTACTTTTCAGAGAGTTTCATGCTCCTCATGTATTTCACACCTTTTGAAGCTCTTCATATTTTTCACACCTTTTCAGGCTCTTCATGGTTTCGATCATCGTTTCATGCTCCTCCTATTTTTCAGACCGTTTCATGCTCATCTCATTTTTGACACCTTTTGAAGCTCTTCATATATTTCACACCTTTTGAAGCTCTTCATATTTTGCACACCTTTCCAGGCTCTTCATATTATTCAACACCGCTTCATGCTCCACCTATTTTTCAGACCGTTTCCTGCTCCTCATATTTTGACACCTTTTTAAGCTTTTCATATTTTTCACACCTTTTCACGCTCTTCATTTTTTTCAACACCGCTTCATGCTTCTCCTATTTTTCAGACAGATTCATGCTCCTCCTATTTTTCAGACTGTTTCATGCACCTCTTATTATTGACACCTTTTGAAGCTCTCATATTTTTCACACCTTTTCAGGCTCTTCATGTTTTTCAACACCGGTTCATGCTTTCCTATTTTTCAGAGAGTTTCATGCTCCTCATGTATTTCTCACCTTTTGAAGCTCTTCAAATTTTTCACACCTTTTCAGGCTCTTCATGTTTTTCAACACCACTTCATGCTCCTCCTATTTTTCAGACCGTTTCATGCTCCTCATATTTTTGACATCTTTAGAAACTCTACATATCTTTCACACCTTTTCAAACTCTTCATGTTTTTCAACACCGCTTCATGTTCCTCCTATTTTTCAGACCGTTTCATTCTCCTCATATTTTTGACACCTTTTGAAGCTCTTCATATTTTTCACAAGTTCTCAGGCTCTGCATGTTTTTCAACACCGCTTCATGCTCCTCATATTTTTCAGACCGTTTCATGCTTCTCATATTTTTGACACCTTTTGAAGCTCTTCCTTTTTTTCACACCTTTTCACGCTCTTCATGTTTTTGAACACCGCTTAATGCTCCTCCTATTTTTCAGACCGTTTCATGCTTCTCATATTTTTACACCTTTTGAAGCTCTTCATATTTTCACACCTTTTCAGGCTCTTCATGTTTTTGAACACCGCTTCGTGCTCCTCCTATTTTTCAGACCGTTTCATGCTCCTAATATTTTTGACATCTTTTGAAGCTCTTCATATTTTTCACGCCTTTTCAGGCTCTTCATGTTTGAACACCGCTTCATGCTCCTTCTATTTTTCAGAGAGTTTCATGCTCCTCATGTATTTCACACCTTTTGAAGCTCCTCATATTTTTCACACCTTTTCAGGCTCTTCATGTTTTTGAACACCATTTCAGGCTTCTCCTAATTTGCAGACCGTTTCATTCTCCTCATATATTTGACACCTTTTGAAGCTCTTTATATATTTCACACCTTTTCAGGCTCTTCATTTTTTTCAACACCACTTCATGCTCCTCCTATTTTTCAGACCGTTTCATGCTCATCTCATTTTGACACCTTTTGAAGCTCTTCAAATTTTTCACGTCTTTTGATGCTCTTCATATTTTTCACAACTTTTCAGGCTCTTTATGATTTTCAAAACCGCTTCATGCTCCTCCTATTTTTCAGACCGTTTCATGCTCATCTCATTTTGACACCTTTTGAAGCTCTTCAAATTTTTCACACCTTTTGAAGCTCTTCATATTTTTCATATTTTTGAAGCTCTTCATATTTTCACACGTTTTCAGGCTCTTCATGTTTTTCAACACCGCTTCATGCTATTTCTATTTTTCAGAGAGTTTCATGCTCCTCATGTATTTCACACCTTTTGAAGCTCTTCATATTTTTCACACCTTTTCAGGCTCTTCATGGTTTCGATCATCGTTTCATGCTCCTCCTATTTTTCAGACCGTTTCATGCTCATCTCATTTTTGACACCTTTTGAAGCTCTTCATATATTTCACACCTTTTGAAGCTCTTCATATTTTGCACACCTTTCCAGGCTCTTCATATTATTCAACACCGCTTCATGCTCCACCTATTTTTCAGACCGTTTCATGCTCCTCATATTTTTGACACCTTTTTAAGCTTTTCATATTTTTCACACCTTTTCACGCTCTTCATTTTTTTCAACACCGCTTCATGCTTCTCCTATTTTTCAGACAGATTCATGCTCCTCCTATTTTTCAGACTGTTTCATGCACCTCTTATTATTGACACCTTTTGAAGCTCTCATATTTTTCACACCTTTTCAGGCTCTTCATGTTTTTCAACACCGGTTCATGCTTTCCTATTTTTCAGAGAGTTTCATGCTCCTCATGTATTTCTCACCTTTTGAAGCTCTTCAAATTTTTCACACCTTTTCAGGCTCTTCATGTTTTTCAACACCACTTCATGCTCCTCCTATTTTTCAGACCGTTTCATGCTCCTCATATTTTTGACATCTTTAGAAACTCTACATATCTTTCACACCTTTTCAAACTCTTCATGTTTTTCAACACCGCTTCATGTTCCTCCTATTTTTCAGACCGTTTCATTCTCCTCATATTTTTGACACCTTTTGAAGCTCTTCATATTTTTCACAAGTTCTCAGGCTCTGCATGTTTTTCAACACCGCTTCATGCTCCTCATATTTTTCAGACCGTTTCATGCTTCTCATATTTTTGACACCTTTTGAAGCTCTTCCTTTTTTTCACACCTTTTCACGCTCTTCATGTTTTTGAACACCGCTTAATGCTCCTCCTATTTTTCAGACCGTTTCATGCTTCTCATATTTTTACACCTTTTGAAGCTCTTCATATTTTCACACCTTTTCAGGCTCTTCATGTTTTTGAACACCGCTTCGTGCCCCTCCTATTTTTCAGACCGTTTCATGCTCCTAATATTTTTGACACCTTTTGAAGCTCTTCATATTTTTCACGCCTTTTCAGGCTCTTCATGTTTGAACACCGCTTCATGCTCCTTCTATTTTTCAGAGAGTTTCATGCTCCTCATGTATTTCACACCTTTTGAAGCTCCTCATATTTTTCACACCTTTTCAGGCTCTTCATGTTTTTCCACACCACTTCATGCTTCTCCTATTTTTCAGCCCGTTTCATGCTCCTCATGTATTTCACAACTTTTGAAGCTCTTCATATTTTTCACACCTTTTCAGGCTCTTCACGTTTTGATCACCATTTCATGCTCCTCTTATTTTTCAGACCGTTTCATGCTCATCTCATTTTTGACACCTTTTGAAGCTCTTCATATATTTCACACATTTTCAACCTCTTCATATTTTTCACACCTTTTCATGCTCTTCATGTTTTTCAACACCGCTTCATGCTTCTCCTATTTTTCAGACACTTTCATGCTCCTCCTATTTTTCAGACTGTTTCATGCACCTCTTATTATTAACACCTTTTGAAGCTCTCATACTTTTCACACCTTTTCAGGCTCTTCATGCTTTTCAACACCGCTTCATGCTCCTCCTATTTTTGCGACCGTTTCTTGCTCCTCATATATTTGACACCTTTGAAGCTCTTCATATTTTATCACACTTTTTCAGGCTTTTCATGTTTTTCATCACCGCTTCACGCTCCTCCTATTTTTGAGACCGTTTCACGCTCCACATATTTTTGACAACTTTTGGAGCTCTTCATATTTTTCACACCTTTTCAGGCTCTTCATGTTTTTTAACCGCTGCATACTCCTCCTATTTTTCAGACCGTTACATGCTCCTCATATATTTCACACCTTTTGAAGCTCTTCATATTTTTCACACCTTTTCAGGCTCTTCATTTTTTTCAAATCCACTTCATGCTCCTCCTATTTTTCAGACCGTTTCATGCTCATCTCATTTTTGACACCTTTTGAAGCTCTTCATATTTTTCACAAGTTCTCAGCCTCCTCATGTTTTTAAACACCGCTTCATGCTCCTCCTATTTTTCAGACCGTTTCATGCTCCTCATATTTTTCACACATTTTGAAGCTCTTCCTTTTTTTCACACCTTTTCACGCTCTTCATGTTTTTGAACACCGCTTCATGCTCCTCCTATTTTTCAGACCCTTTCATGCTCCTCATATTTTTGACACCTTTTGAAACTCTTCATATTTTTCACACCTTTTCAGGCTCTTCATATTTTTGAACACCGCTTCATGCTCCTCCAATTTTTCAGGCCGTTTCATGCTCCTCATAATTTTGACACCTTTTGAAGCTCTTCATATGTTTCACAACTTTTCAGGCTCTTCATTTTTTTCAACACCACTTCATGCTCCTCCTATTTTTCAGACGGTTTCATGCTCATCTCATTTTTGACACCTTTTGAAGCTCTTCATATTTTTCACACCTTTTGAAGCTCTTCATATTTTTCACACGTTTTCAGGCTCTTCATGTTTTCCAACACCGCTTCATGCTATTTCTATTTTTCATAGAGTTTCATGCTCCTCATGTATTTCACACCTTTTGAAGCTCCTCATATTTTTCACACCTTTTCAGGCTCTTCATGTTTTTCCACACCACTTCATGCTTCTCCTATTTTTCAGCCCGTTTCATGCTCCTCATGTATTTCACACCTTTTGAAGCTCTTCATATTTTTCACACCTTTTCAGGCTCTTCACGTTTTGATCACCATTTCATGCTCCTCTTATTTTTCAGACCGTTTCATGCTCATCTCATTTTGACACCTTTTGAAGCTCTTCATATATTTCACACGTTTTCAACCTCTTCATATTTTTCACACCTTTTCATGCTCTTCATGTTTTTCAACACCGCTTCATGCTTCTCCTATTTTTCAGACACTTTCATGCTCCTCCTATTTTTCAGACTGTTTCATGCACCTCTTATTATTGACACCTTTTGAAGCTCTCATACTTTTCACACCTTTTCAGGCTCTTCATGCTTTTCAACACCGCTTCATGCTCCTCCTATTTTTGCGACCGTTTCTTGCTCCTCATATATTTGACACCTTTGAAGCTCTTCATATTTTATCACACTTTTTCAGGCTTTTCATGTTTTTCATCACCGCTTCACGCTCCTCCTATTTTTGAGACCGTTTCACGCTCCACATATTTTTGACAACTTTTGGAGCTCTTCATATTTTTCACACCTTTTCAGGCTCTTCATGTTTTTTAACCGCTGCATACTCCTCCTATTTTTCAGACCGTTACATGCTCCTCATATATTTCACACCTTTTGAAGCTCTTCATATTTTTCACACCTTTTCAGGCTCTTCATTTTTTTCAAATCCACTTCATGCTCCTCCTATTTTTCAGACCGTTTCATGCTCATCTCATTTTTGACACCTTTTGAAGCTCTTCATATTTTTCACAAGTTCTCAGCCTCCTCATGTTTTTAAACACCGCTTCATGCTCCTCCTATTTTTCAGACCGTTTCATGCTCCTCATATTTTTCACACATTTTGAAGCTCCTCCTTTTTTTCACACCTTTTCACGCTCTTCATGTTTTTGAACACCGCTTCATGCTCCTCCTATTTTTCAGACCCTTTCATGCTCCTCATATTTTTGACACCTTTTGAAACTCTTCATATTTTTCACACCTTTTCAGGCTCTTCATATTTTTGAACACCGCTTCATGCTCCTCCAATTTTTCAGGCCGTTTCATGCTCCTCATTATTTTGACACCTTTTGAAGCTCTTCATATGTTTCACAACTTTTCAGGCTCTTCATTTTTTTCAACACCACTTCATGCTCCTCCTATTTTTCAGACGGTTTCATGCTCATCTCATTTTTTACACCTTTTGAAGCTCTTCATATTTTTCACACCTTTTGAAGCTCTTCATATTTTTCACACGTTTTCAGGCTCTTCATGTTTTCCAACACCGCTTCATGCTATTTCTATTTTTCAGAGAGTTTCATGCTCCTCATGTATTTCACACCTTTAGAAGCTCTTCATATTTTTCAAAACTTTTCAGGCTCTTCATGGTTTTCCACACCCCTTCATGCTTCTCCTATTTTTCAGCCCGTTTCATGCTCCTCATGTATTTCACACCTTTTGAAGCTCTTCATATTTTTCACACCTTTTCAGGCTCTTCATGTTTTTCACACCTTTTCAGGCTCTTCATGTTTTTGAACACCATTTCAGGCTTCACCTAATTTGCAGACCGTTTCATTCTCCTCATATTTTTGACACCTTTTGAAGCTCTTTATATATATCACACCTTTACAGGCTCTTCATTTTTTTCAACACCACTTCATGCTCCTCCTATTTTTCAGACCGTTTCATGCTCATCTCATTTTGACACCTTTTGAAGCTCTTCAAATTTTTCACGTCTTTTGAAGCTCTTCATATTTTTCACAACTTTTCAGGCTCTTTATGATTTTCAACACCGCTTCATGCTCCTCCTTTTTTTCAGACCGTTTCATGCTCATCTCATTTTGACACCTTTTGAAGCTCTTCAAATTTTTCACACCTTTTGAAGCTCTTCATATTTTTCATATTTTTGAAGCTCTTCATATTTTCACACGTTTTCAGGCTCTTCATGTTTTTCAACACCGCTTCCTGCTATTTCTATTTTTCAGAGATTTTCATGCTCCTCATGTATTTCACACCTTTTGAAGCTCTTCATATTTTTCATATTTTTGAAGCTCTTCATATTTTCACACGTTTTCAGGCTCTTCCTGTTTTTCAACAACGCTTCATGCTATTTCTATTTTTCAGAGAGTTTCATGCTCCTCATGTATTTCACACCTTTTGAAGCTCTTCATATTTTTCAAACCTTTTCAGGCTCTTCATGTTTTTCCACACCCCTTCATGTTTCTCCTATTTTTCAGCACGTTCCATGCTCCTCATGTATTTCACACCTTTTGAAGCTCTTCATATTTTTCACATCTTTTCAGGCTCTTCATGTTTTTTATCACCGTTTCATGCTCCTCCTATTTTTCAGACCGTTTCATGCTCCTCATATTTTTGACACCTTTTGAAGCTTTTCATATTTTCACACCTTTTCAGGCTCTTCATATTTTTCAACACCGCTTCATGCTTCTCCTATTTTTCATACAGTTTCATGCTCCTCCTAATTTTCAGACTGTTTCATGCACCTCTTATTATTGATACCTTTTGAAGCTCTCATATTTTTCACACCCTTTCAGGCTCTTCATGTTTTTCAACACCGCTTCATGCTTCTCCTATTTTTCAGACAGTTTCATGCTCCTCCAATTTTTCAGACTGTTTTTATGCACCTCTTATTATTGACACCTTTTGAAGCTCTCATATTTTTCACACCATTTCAGGCTCTTCATGTTTTTCAACACCGCTTCATGCTCCTCCTATTTTTGCGAGCGTTTCATGCTCCTCATATTTCTGACACCTTTGAAGCTCTTCATGTTTTATCACACGTTTTCAGGCTCTTCATGTTTTTCATCACCGCTTCCCGCTCCTCCTATTTTTGAGACCGTTTCACGCTCCACATATTTTTGAAAACTTTTGGAGCTCTTCATATTTTTCACACCTTTTCAGGCTCTTCATGTTTTTTAACCACTGAATACTCCTCCTATTTTTCAGACCGTTTCATGCTCCTCATATATTTCACCCCTTTTGAAGCTCTTCATATTTTTCACACCTTTTCAGGGTCTTCATTTTTTTCAACACCACTTCATGCTCCTCCTATTTTTCAGATCGTTTCATCCTCATCTCATTTTTGACACCTTTTGAAGCTCTTCATATTTTTCACACCTTTAAAGGCTCTTCATGTTTTTGAACACGGCTTCATGCTCCTCGTCTTTTTCAGACCGTTTCATGCACCTCATATTTTTGACACCTTTTGAAGCTCTTCATATTTTTCACACCTTTTCAGGCTCTTCATATTTTTGAACTCCGCTTCATGCTCCTCCTATTTTTCAGACAATTTCCTGCTCTTCATATTTTTGACACCTGTTGAAGCTCTTCATATATTTCACACCTTTTCAGCCTCTTCATTTTTTTCAAAACCGCTTCATGCTCCTCCTATTTTTCACACCGTTTCATGCTCATATCATTTTTGACACCTTTTGAAGCTCTTCATATATTTCACACCTTTTCAAGCTCTTCATATTTTTCAGACCTTTTCAGGCTCTTCATGTTTTTGAACACGGCTTCTTGCTCCTCCTATTTTTCAGACCGTTTCATGCTCCTCATATTTTTGACACCGTTTGAAGCTCTTCATATTTTTCACACCTTTTCAGGCTCTTCATGTTTGAACACCGCTTCATGCTCCTTCTATTTTTCAGAGAGTTTCATGCTCCTCATGTATTTCACACCTTTTGAAGCTCTTCATATTTTCCACACCTTTTCACGCTCTTCATATTTTTCCACACCACTTCATGCTTCTCCTGTTTTGCAGCCCGTTTCAAACTACTCATGTATTTCACACCTTTTGAAGCTCTTCATATTTTTCACACCTTTTCAGGCTCTTCATATTTTTGAACACCGCTTCATGCTCCTCCAATTTTTCAGGCCGTTTCATCTTCCTCATAATTTTGACACCTTTTGAAGCTCTTCATATGTTTCACACCTTTTCAGGCTCTTCATTTTGTTCAACACCACTTCATGCTCCTCCTATTTTTCAGACGGTTTCATGCTCATCTCATTTTTTACACCTTTTGAAGCTGTTCATATTTTTCACACCTTTTCAGGCTCTTCATGTTTTTCACACCTTTTCAGGCTCTTCATGTTTTTGAACACCATTTCAGGCTTCTCCTAATTTGCAGACCGTTTCATTCTCCTCATATTTTTGACACCTTTTGAAGCTCTTTATATATTTCACACCTTTTCAGGCTCTTCATTTTTTTCAACACCACTTCATGCTCCTCCTATTTTTCAGACCGTTTCATGCTCATCTCATTTTGACACCTTTTGAAGCTCTTCAAATTTTTCACACCTTTTGAAGCTCTTCATATTTTTCAAACCTTTTCAGGCTCTTCATGTTTTTCCACATCCCTTCATGCTTCTCCTATTTTTCAGCCCGTTTCATGCTCCTCATGTATTTCACACCTTTTGAAGCTCTTCATATTTTGCACACCTTTCCAGGCTTTTCATATTTTTCAACACCGCTTTTGCTCCACCTATTTTTCAGACCGTTTCATGCTCCTCATATTTTTGACACCTTTTGAAGCTTTTCATATTTTTCACACCTTTTCAGGCGCTTCATTTTTTTCAACACCGCTTCATGCTTCTCCTATTTTTCAGACAGATTCATGCTTCTCCTATTTTTCAGACTGTTTCATGCACCTCTTATTATTGACACCTTTTGAAGCTCTCATATTTTTCACACCTTTTCAGGCTCTTCATGCTTTTCAACACCGGTTGATGCTTCTCCTATTTTTCAGAGAGTTTCATGCTCCTCATGTATTTCTCACCTTTTGAAGCTCTTCAAATTTTTCACACTTTTTCAGGCTCTTCATGTTTTTCAACACCACTTCATGCTCCTCCTATTTTTCAGACCGTTTCATGTTCCTCATATTTTTGACATCTTTAGAAACTCTACATATCTTTCACACCTTTTCAGACTCTTCATGTTTTTCAACACCGCTTCATGATCCTCCTATTTTTCAGACCGTTTCATTCTCCTCATATTTTTGACACCTTTTGAAGCTCTTCATGTTTTTCACAAGTTCTCAGGCTCTGCATGTTTTTCAACACCGCTTCATGCTCCTCATATTTTTCAGACCGTTTCATGCTTCTCTTATTTTTGACACCTTTTGAAGCTCTTCATATTTTCACACCTTTTCAGGCTCTTCATGTTTTTGAACACCGCTTCGTGCTCCTCCTATTTTTCAGACCGTTTCATGCTCCTAATATTTTTGACACCTTTTGAAGCTCTTCATATTTTTCACGCCTTTTCAGGCTCTTCATGTTTGAACACCGCTTCATGCTCCTTCTATTTTTCAGAGAGTTTCATGCTCCTCATGTATTTCACACCTTTTGAAGCTCTTCATATTTTTCACACCTTTTCAGGCTCTTCATGTTTTTCCACACCACTTCATGCTTGTCCTATTTTTCAGCCCGTTTCATGCTCCTCATGTATTTCACACCTTTTGAAGCTCTTCATATTTTTCACACCTTTTCAGGCTCTTCACGTTTTGATCACCGTTTCATGCTCCTCTTATTTTTCAGACCGTTTCATGCTCATCTCATTTTTGACACCTTTTGAAGCTCTTCACATTTTTCACAACTTTTCAGGCTCTTCATATTTTTGAAAACAGTTTCTTGCTCCTCATATTTTTCAGACCGTTTCACCCTCTATATATTTGACACCTTTTTGAAGCTCTTCATATTTTTCACACGTTTTCAGTCTCTTCATGTTTTTCAACACCACTTCAAGCTCCTTCAATTTTTCAGACCGTTTCTTGCTCCTCATATTTTTGACACCTTTGAGGCTCTTCATATATTTCACACTGTTTCAGGCTCTTCATATTTTTCAACACCACTTCATGCTTCTCCTATTTTTCAGACCGTTTAATGCTCCTCATATTTTTGACACTTTTTGAAGCTCTTCATATTTTTCACACTTCTCCAGGCTCTTCATTTTTTTGAACACCGCTTCATGCTCCTCCTATTTTTCAGACCTTTTCATGCTCCTCATGTTTTTGACACCTTTTGAAGCACTTCATATTTTTCATACCTTTTCATGCTCCTCATGTTTTTGACACCTTTTGAAGCACTTCATATTTTTCACACCTTTTCAGGCTCTTCATGTTTTTTAACACCTTTTCATGCTCCTGCTATATTTCAGACCGTTTCATGCTCCTTATATTTTTGACACCTTTTGAAGCTCTTCATATTTTTCATACGTTTTCAGGCTCTTCATATTTTTCAACACCGCTTCATGCTCCTCCTATTTTTCAGACCGTATCATGCTCCTCATATGTTTCACACCTTTTTAAGGCTCTTCATATTTTTCAACAACACTTCATGCTCCTCCTATGTTTCAGACCGTTTCATGCTCCTCATATTTTTGACACAGTTTGAAGCTCTTCACATTGTTCACACCTTTTGAGGCTCTTCATGTTTTTGAAAACAGTTTCTTGCTCCTCATATTTTTCAGACCGTTTCACCCTCTATATATTTGACACCTTTTTGAAGCTCTTCATATTTTTCACACCTTTTCAGGCTCTTCATGTTTTTGAAAACAGTTTCTTGCTCCTCATATTTTTCAGTCCGTTTCACCCTCTATATATTTGACACCTTTTTGAAGCTCTTCATATTTTTCACACCTTTTGAGGCTCTTCATGTTTTTGAAAACAGTTTCTTGCTCCTCATATTTTTCAGACCGTTTCACCCTCTATATATTTGACACCTTTTTGAAGCTCTTCATATTTTTCACACCTTTTCAGGCTCTTCATGTTTTTCAACAATGCTTCATGCTCCTCCTATTTTTCAGACCGTTTCATGCTCCTCATATGTTTCACACCTTTTGAAGCTCTTCATATTTTTTTAACACCTTTTCACGCTCCTCCTATATTTCAGACCGTTTCAAGCTCCTCATATTTTTGACACTTTTTGTAGCTCTTCATATTTTTCACACCTTTTCAGGGTCTTCATGTTTTTCTACACAACTTCATGCTCCTCCTATTTTTCAGACCGTTTTATTCTACTCATATGTTTCACAACTTTTTCAAGATCTTCATGTTTTTCAACACCACTTCATGCTCCTCCTAATTATCAGACCGTTTCATTCTCCTAATATTTTTGACACCATTTGAAGCTTTTCATATTTTTCACACCTTTTCAGGCTCTTCATGTTTTTTAACAACTTTTCATGCTCCTGCTATATTTCAGACCGTTTCATGCTCCTTATATTTTTGACACCTTTTGAAGCTCTTCATATTTTTCACACGTTTTCATGCTCTTCATATTTTTTAACACCGCTTCATGCTCCTCCTATTTATCAGACCGTATCATGCTCCTCATATGTTTCACACCTTTTTCAGGCTCTTCATGTTTTTCAACAACACTTCATGCTCCTCCTATGTTTCAGACCATTTCATGCTCCTCATATTTTTGACATAGTTTGAAGCTCTTCTCAATGTTCACACCTTTTGATGCTCTTCATGTTTTTGAAAACAGTTTCTTGCTCCTCATATTTTTCAGACCGTTTCACCCTCTATATATTTGACACCTTTTTGAAGCTCTTCATATTTTTCACACCTTTTCAGGCTCTTCATGTTTTTCAACACCACTTCATGCTCCTCCTATTTTTCAGACCGTTTCATGCTCCTCATATTTTTACACCTTTTGAAGGTCTTCATTTTTTTCACACCTTTTCTGGCTCTTCATGTTTTTGAACACAGCTTCATGCTCCTCCTATTTTTCAGACCGTTTCATGCTCCTCATATTTTTGACAACTTTGGAAGCTCTTCATATTTTTCACACCTTTTCAGGCTCTTCATGTTTTCAACACCGTTGCATGATCCTCCTATTTTTCAGACCGTTTCATGCTCCTCATATACGTGACACATTTTTAAGCTCTTCATATATTTCACACATTTTCAGGCTATTCATGTTTTTCAACACCGCTTCATGCTCCTTGTATTTTTAAGACCGTTTCATGCTCCTCATATTTTTGACACCTTTTTAACCTCTTCATATTTCTCACACATTTTCAGGCGCTTCATGTTTTTCAACAACGCTTCATGCACCTCCTATTTTTCAGACCGTTTCATGCTCATCTCATTTTTGACACCTTTTGAAGCTTTTAATATTTTTCACACCTTTTCAGGCTCTTCATGATTTTGAACACCGCTTCATGCTAATCCTATTTCTCAAACCGTATCATGCTCCTCATATTTTTCACACCATTTTAAGCTCTTCATATTTTTCACACCTTTTCAGGCTCTTCATGTTTTTGAACACCGCTTCATGCTCCTCCTATTTTTCAGACCGTTTCATGCTCCTCATATTTCACACCTTTTGAAGCTCTTCATATTTTTCACATCTTTTCAGGCTCTTCATGTTTTTGAACACCGCTTCATGCTAATCCCATTTTTCAAACCATATCATGCTCCTCATATTTTTCACAACTTTTTAAGCTCTTCATATTTTTCACACCTTTTCAGACTCTTCATGTTTTTGAACACGACTTCATGCTCCTTCTATTTTTCAGAGAGTTTCATGCTCCTCATGTATTACACACCTTTTGAAGCTCTTCATATTTTTCACACCTTTACAGGCTCTTCATGTTTTTCCACACCACTTCATGCTGCTCCTATGTTTCAGCTCGTTTCATGCTCCTCATGAATTTCACACCTTTTGAAGCTCTTCATATTTTTCACACCTTTTCAGGCTCTTCATGTTTTTGATCACCGTTTCATGCTCCTCCTATTTTTCAGACCGTTTCATGCTCCTCATATTTTTGACACCTTTTGAAGCTCTTCATATTTTTCACACCTTTTCAGGCTCTTCATGTTTTTGAACACCGCCTCATGCTCCTCCTATTTTTCAGACCTTTTAATGCTCCTCATATTTTTGACACATTTTGAAGCTCTTCATATTTTTCATGCCTTTTCAGGCTCTTCATGTTATTGAACACCGCCTCATGCTCCTCCTATTTTTCAGACCGTTTCATGCTCCTCATATTTTTGACACATTTTGAAGCTCTTCATATTTTTCACACCTTTTGAAGCTCTTCAGGTTTTTCAACACCACTTCATGCTCCTCCTATTTTTCAGACCGTTTCATGCTCATCTCATTTTTGACACCTTTTGAAGCTTTTCATATTTTTCACAAGTTCTCAGCCTACTCATGTTTTTAAACACCGCTTCATGCTCCTCCTATTTTTCAGACCGTTTCATGCTCCTCATATTTTTCACACATTTTGAAGCTCTTCCTTTTTTTCACACCTTTTCACGCTCTTCATGTTTTTGAACACCGCTTCATGCTCCTCCTATTTTTCAGACCCTTTCATGCTCCTCATATTTTTGACACCTTTTGAAACTCTTCATATTTTTCACACCTTTTCAGGCTCTTCATATTTTTGAACACCGCTTCATGCTCCTCCAATTTTTCAGGCCGTTTCATGCTCCTCATAATTTTGACACCTTTTGAAGCTCTTCATATGTTTCACAACTTTTCAGGCTCTTCATTTTTTTCAACACCACTTCATGCTCCTCCTATTTTTCAGACGGTTTCATGCTCATCTCATTTTTGACACCTTTTGAAGCTCTTCATATTTTTCACACCTTTTGATGCTCTTCATATTTTTCACACGTTTTCAGGCTCTTCATGTTTTTCAACACCGCTTCATGCTATTTCTATTTTTCAGAGAGTTTCATGCTCCTCATGTATTTCACACCTTTAGAAGCTCTTCATATTTTTCAAAACTTTTCAGGCTCTTCATGTTTTTCCACACCCCTTCATGCTTCTCCTATTTTTCAGCCCGTTTCATGCTCCTCATGTATTTCACACCTTTTGAAGCTCTTCATACTTTTCACACCTTTTCAGGCTCTTCATGTTTTTGAACACCATTTCAGGCTTCTCCTAATTTGCAGACCGTTTCATTCTCCTCATATTTTTGACACCTTTTGAAGCTCTTTATATATTTCACACCTTTTCAGGCTCTTCATTTTTTTCAACACCACTTCATGCTCCTCCTATTTTTCAGACCGTTTCGTGCTCATCTCATTTTGACACCTTTTGAAGCTCTTCAAATTTTTCACACCTTTTGAAGCTCTTCATATTTTTCAAACCTTTTCAGGCTCTTCATGTTTTTCCACACCCCTTCATGCTCCTCCTATTTTTCAGACCGTTTCATGCTCATCTCATTTTTGACACCTTTGGAAGCTCTTCATATATTTCACACCTTTTGAAGCTCTTCATATTTTGCACACCTTTCCAGGCTCTTCATATTTTTCAACACCGCTTTTGCTCCACCTATTTTTCAGACCGTTTCATGCTCCTCATATTTTTGACACCTTTTGAAGCTTTTCATATTTTTCACACCTTTTCAGGCTCTTCATTTTTTTCAACACCGCTTCATGCTTCTCCTATTTTTCAGACAGATTCATGCTTCTCCTATTTTTCAGACTGTTTCATGCACCTCTTATTATTGACACCTTTTGAAGCTCTCATATTTTTCACACTTTTTCAGGCTCTTCATGTTTTTCAACACCGGTTCATGCTTCTCCTATTTTTCAGAGAGTTTCATGCTCCTCATGTATTTCTCACCTTTTGAAGCTCTTCAAATTTTTCACACTTTTTCAGGCTCTTCATGTTTTTCAACACCTCTTCATGCTCCTCCTATTTTTCAGACCGTTTCATGTTCCTCATATTTTTGACATCTTTAGAAACTCTACATATCTTTCACACCTTTTCAGACTCTTCATGTTTTTCAACACCGCTTCATGATCCTCCTATTTTTCAGACCGTTTCTTTCTCCTCATATTTTTGACACCTTTTGAAGCTCTTCATGTTTTTCACAAGTTCTCAGGCTCTGCATGTTTTTCAACACCGCTTCATGCTCCTCATATTTTTCAGACCGTTTCATGCTTCTCTTATTTTTGACACCTTTTGAAGCTCTTCATATTTTCACACTTTTTCAGGCTCTTCATGTTTTTGAACACCGCTTCGTGCTCCTCCTATTTTTCAGACCGTTTCATGCTCCTAATATTTTTGACACCTTTTGAAGCTCTTCATATTTTTCACGCCTTTTCAGGCTCTTCATGTTTGAACACCGCTTCATGCTCCTTCTATTTTTCAGAGAGTTTCATGCTCCTCATGTATTTCACACCTTTTGAAGCTCTTCATATTTTTCACACCTTTTCAGGCTCTTCATGTTTTTCCACACCACTTCATGCTTGTCCTATTTTTCAGCCCGTTTCATGCTCCTCATGTATTTCACACCTTTTGAAGCTCTTCATATTTTTCACACCTTTTCAGGCTCTTCACGATTTGATCACCGTTTCATGCTCCTCTTATTTTTCAGACCGTTTCATGCTCATCTCATTTTGACACCTTTTGAAGCTCTTCACATTTTTCACAACTTTTCAGGCTCTTCATATTTTTGAAAACAGTTTCTTGCTCCTCATATTTTTCAGACCGTTTCACCCTCTATATATTTGACACCTTTTTGAAGCTCTTCATATTTTTCACACGTTTTCAGTCTCTTCATGTTTTTCAACACCACTTCAAGCTCCTTCTATTTTTCAGACCGTTTCTTGCTCCTCATATTTTTGACACCTTTGAGGCTCTTCATATATTTCACACTGTTTCAGGCTCTTTATGTTTTCAACACCGCTTCATGCTCCTCCTAATTTTCAGACCGTTTCATTCTCCTCATATTTTTGACACCTTTTGAAGCTCTTCATATTTTTCACACTTTTTCAGGCTCTTCATGTTTTTCAAACCGCTTCATGCTCCTCCTATTTTTCAGACCGTTTCAAGCTTCTCCTATTTTTGACGCCTTTTGAAGCTCTTCATATTTTTCACACCTGTTCAGGCTCTTCATATTTTTCAACACCACTTCATGCTTCTCCTATTTTTCAGACCGTTTAATGCTCCTCATATTTTTGACACTTTTTGAAGCTCTTCATATTTTTCACACTTCTCCAGGCTCTTCATTTTTTTGAACACCGCTTCATGCTCCTCCTATTTTTCAGACCTTTTCATGCTCCTCATGTTTTTGACACCTTTTGAAGCACTTCATATTTTTCACACCTTTTCAGGCTCTTCATGTTTTTCAACAACGCTTCATGCTCCTCCTATTTTTCAGACCGTTTCATGCTCCTCATATGTTTCACACCTTTTGAAGCTCTTCATATTTTTTTTAACACCTTTTCACGCTCCTCCTATATTTCAGACCGTTTCCAGCTCCTCATATTTTTGACACTTTTTGCAGCTCTCCATATTTTTCACACCTTTTCAGGGTCTTCATGTTTTTCTACACCACTTCATGCTCCTCCTATTTTTCAGACCGTTTTATTCTACTCATATGTTTCACACGTTTTTCAAGCTCTTCATGTTTTTCAACACCACTTCATGCTCCTCCTAATTATCAGACCGTTTCATTCTCCTCATATTTTTGACACCATTTGAAGCTGTTCATCTTTTTCACACCTTTTCAGGCTCTTCATGTTTTTTAACACCTTTTCATGCTCCTGCTATATTTCAGACCGTTTCATGCTCCTTATATTTTTGACACCTTTTGAAGCTCTTCATATTTTTCATACGTTTTCAGGCTCTTCATATTTTTCAACACCGCTTCATGCTCCTCCTATTTTTCAGACCGTATCATGCTCCTCATATGTTTCACACCTTTTTAAGGCTCTTCATATTTTTCAACAACACTTCATGCTCCTCCTATGTTTCAGACCGTTTCATGCTCCTCATATTTTTGACACAGTTTGAAGCTCTTCACATTGTTCACACCTTTTGAGGCTCTTCATGTTTTTGAAAACAGTTTCTTGCTCCTCATATTTTTCAGACCGTTTCACCCTCTATATATTTGACACCTTTTTGAAGCTCTTCATATTTTTCACACCTTTTCAGGCTCTTCATGTTTTTGAAAACAGTTTCTTGCTCCTCATATTTTTCAGACCGTTTCACCCTCTATATATTTGACACCTTTTTGAAGCTCTTCATATTTTTCACACCTTTTGAGGCTCTTCATGTTTTTGAAAACAGTTTCTTGCTCCTCATATTTTTCAGACCGTTTCACCCTCTATATATTTGACACCTTTTTGAAGCTCTTCATATTTTTCACACCTTTTGAGGCTCTTCATGTTTTTGAAAACAGTTTCTTGCTCCTCATATTTTTCAGACCGTTTCACCCTCTATATATTTGACACCTTTTTGAAGCTCTTCATATTTTTCACACCTTTTCAGGCTCTTCATGTTTTTCAACAATGCTTCATGCTCCTCCTATTTTTCAGACCGTTTCATGCTCCTCATATGTTTCACACCTTTTGAAGCTCTTCATATTTTTTTAACACCTTTTCACGCTCCTCCTATATTTCAGACCGTTTCAAGCTCCTCATATTTTTGACACTTTTTGTAGCTCTTCATATTTTTCACACCTTTTCAGGGTCTTCATGTTTTTCTACACCACTTCATGCTCCTCCTATTTTTCAGACCGTTTTATTCTACTCATATGTTTCACAACTTTTTCAAGATCTTCATGTTTTTCAACACCACTTCATGCTCCTCCTAATTATCAGACCGTTTCATTCTCCTCATATTTTTGACACCATTTGAAGCTTTTCATATTTTTCACACCTTTTCAGGCTCTTCATGTTTTTTAACAACTTTTCATGCTCCTGCTATATTTCAGGCCGTTTCATGCTCCTTATATTTTTGACACCTTTTGAAGCTCTTCATATTTTTCACACGTTTTCATGCTCTTCATATTTTTTAACACCGCTTCATGCTCCTCCTATTTATCAGACCGTATCATGCTCCTCATATGTTTCACACCTTTTTCAGGCTCTTCATGTTTTTCAACAACACTTCATGCTCCTCCTATGTTTCAGACCATTTCATGCTCCTCATATTTTTGACATAGTTTGAAGCTCTTCACATTGTTCACACCTTTTGATGCTCTTCATGTTTTTGAAAACAGTTTCTTGCTCCTCATATTTTTCAGACCGTTTCACCCTCTATATATTTGACACCTTTTTGAAGCTCTTCATATTTTTCACACCTTTTCAGGCTCTTCATGTTTTTCAACACTACTTCATGCTCCTTCTATTTTTCAGAGAGTTTCATGCTCCTCATGTATTACACACCTTTTGAAGCTCTTCATATTTTTCACACCTTTATAGGCTCTTCATGTTTTTCCACACCACTTCATGCTTCTCCTATTTTTCAGCTCATTTCATGCTCCTCATGAATTTCACACCTTTTGAAGCTCTTCATATTTTTCACACTTTTTCAGGCTCTTCATGTATTTGATCACCGTTTCATGCTCCTCCTATTTTTCAGACCGTTTCATGCTCCTCATATTTTTGACACCTTTTGAAGCTCTTCATATTTTTCACACCTTTTCAGGCTCTTCATGTTTTTGAACACCGCCTCATGCTCCTCCTATTTTTCAGACCATTTCATGCTCCTCATATTTTTGACACATTTTGAAGCTCTTCATATTTTTCACACCTTTTCAGGCTCTTCATGTTTTTGGACACCACTTCATTCTCCTCCTGTTTTTCAGACCGTTTCCTGCTCTTCAAATTTTTACACCTTTTGAAGCTCTTCATATTTTTCACACATTTATAGGCTCTTCATGATTTTGAAAACAGCTTCATTCTCCTCCTATTTTTCAGACCTTTTCATGCTCCTCAAATTGTGACACCTTTTGAAGCTCTTCATATTTTTCACACCTTTTCAGGCTCTTATTGTTTTTCAACACCGTTTCATCATCCTCCTATTTTTCAGACCGTTTCATGCTCCTCATATATTTGACACCTTTTGAAGCTCTTCATATTTTTCACACCTTTTCAGGCTCTTATTGTTTTTCAACACCGTTTCATCATCCTCCTATTTTTCAGACCGTTTCATGCTCCTCATATATTTGACACATTTTTAAGCTCTTCATATATTTCACACATTTTCAGGCTATTCATGTTTTTCAACACCGCTTCATGCTCCTCCTATTTTTCAGACCGTTTCATGCTAATCATATTTTTGACACCTGTTGAAGCTCTTCATATTTCTCACACATTTTCAGGCTATTCATGTTTTTCAACACCGCTTCATGCTCCTCCTATTTTTCAGACAGTTTCATGCTCCTCATATTTTTGACACCTTTTGAAGCTCTTCATATTTTTCACATCTTTTGAAGCTCTTTATATTTTTCACACATTTTCAGGCTCTTCATGTATTTCAACACCCCTTGTTGCTCCTCCGATTTTTCAGACCGTTTCATGCTCCTCATATCTTTGACACCTTTTGAAGTTCTTCATATTTCTGACACCTCGTCAGTCTCTTCATGTTTTTCAACACCGTTTCTTGCTCCTCCTATTTTTCAGACCGTTTCATGCTCCTCATGTATTTCACACCTTTTGAAGCTCTTCATATTTTGCACGCGTTTTCAGGCTCTTCATGTTTTTTCACAACCAATTCATGCTCCTCCTATTTTTCAGACCGTATCATGCTCCTCTTTATTTTCACACCTTTTGAAGCTCTTCATATATTTCACACCTTTTCAGGCTCTTCATTATTTTCAACACCACTTCATGCTCCTCCCAC
Source organism: Dama dama (assembly GCF_033118175.1). Taxonomy (NCBI): domain Eukaryota; kingdom Metazoa; phylum Chordata; class Mammalia; order Artiodactyla; family Cervidae; genus Dama; species Dama dama. The sequence goes on along the minus strand of NW_026870893.1, from coordinate 3,399,203 downwards.
ATTTCAGACCGTTTTACACTCATCTCATTTTTGACACCTTTTGAAGCTCTTCATATTTTTCACACCTTTTGAAGCTCTTCATTTTTTTCACACGTTTTCAGGCTCTTCATGTTTTTCAACACCACTTCATGCTCCTCCTATTTTGCAGACCGTTTCATGCTCCTCATATTTTTGACACCTTTTGAAGCTCTTCATAATTTTCACATCTTTTCAGTCTCTTCATGTTTTTGAACACCGCTTCATGCTCCTCCTATTTTTCAGACCGTTTCATGCTCCTCATATTTTTGACACCTTTTGAAGCTTTTCATATTTTTCACACCTTTTGAAGCTCTTCATATTTATCAAACCTTTTGAAGCTCTTCATATTTTTCACCCCTTTTCAGACTCTGCATGTTTTTGAACACCGCTTCATGCTCCTCCTATTTTTGAGACCGTTTCATGCTCCTCATGTATTTCACACCTTTTGAAGCTCTTCATATTTGTCACACCTTTTCAGGCTCCTCATGTTTTTCAACACCGCTTCATGCTCCTCCTATTTTTCAGACCGTTTCATGCTCCTCATAATTTTCACACCTTTTGAAGCTGTTCATATATTTCACACCTTTTCAGGCTCTTCATGTTTTTGAACACTGGTTCATGCTCCTCCTATTTTTCAGACCGTATCATGCTCCTCATATTTTTCACACCTTTTGGAGCTCTTCATATTTTTCACACCTTTTCAGGCTCTTCATGTTTTTCGACACCGGTTCATGCTCCTCATATTTTTCAGACCGTTTCATGCTTCTCATATTTTTCACACCTTTTGAAGCTCTTCATATATTTCACACCTGTTCAGGCTCTTCATTTTTTTCAACACTACATCATGCTCCTCCTATTTTTCAGACCGTTTCATGTTCATCTCATTTTTGACACCTTCTGAAGCTCTTCATATTTTTCACACCTTTTGAAGCTCTTCATATTTTTCACAAGATTTCAGTCTCAGCATGTTTTTGAACACCGCTTCATGCTCCTCCTATTTTTCAGCTCGTTTCATGCTCCTCATATTTTTGACACCTTTTGAAGCTCTTCATATTTTTCACACCTTTTCAGGCTCTTCATGTTTTTCAACACCACTTCATGCTCCTCCTATTTTTCAGACCGTTTCATGCTCCTCATATTTTTACACCTTTTGAATTTCTTCATTTTTTTCACACCTTTTCAGGCTCTTCATGTTTTTGAACACAACTTCATGCTCCTCCTATTTTTCAGCCCGTTTCATACTCCTCATATTTTTCACACCTTTTGAAGCTCTTCATATTTTTCACACATTTTCAGGCTCTTCATGTTTTTGAACACAGCTTCATGCTCCTCCTATTTTTCAGACCGTTTCATGCTCCTCATATTTTTGACAGCTTTGGAAGCTCTTCATATTTTACACACCTTTTCAGGCTCTTCATGTTTTTCAACACCGTTGCATGATCCTCCTATTTTTCAGACCGTTTCATGCTCCTCATATACTTGACACATTTTTAAGCTCTTCATATATTTCACACATTTTCAGGCTATTCATGTTTTTCAACACCGCTTCATGCTCCTTGTATTTTTAAGACCGTTTCATGCTCCTCATATTTTTGACACCTTTTGAAGCTCTTCATATTTTTCACACATTTTCTGGCTCTTCATGTTTCTCAACAACTCTTCATGCACCTCCAATTTTTCAGACCGTTTCATGCTCATCTCATTTTTGACACTTTTTGAAGCTCTTCATATTTTTCACACCTTTTCAGGCTCTTCATGTTTTTGAACACCGCTTCATGCTCCTCCTATTTTTAAGACCGTTTCATGCTCCTCATATTTTTGACACATTTTGAAGCTCTTCATATTTCTCACACCTTTTCAGGCTCTTCATGGTTTTCAACAACGCTTCATGCACCTCCTATTTTTCAGAACGTTTCATGCTCATCTCATTTTTGACACCTTTTGAAGCTTTTCATATTTTTCACACCTTTTCAGGCTCTTCATGTTTTTGAACACCGCTTCATGCTAATCCTATTTTTCAAACCATATCATGCTCCTCATATTTTTCACACCTTTTTAAGCTCTTCATATTTTTCACACCTTTTCAGGCTCTTCATGTTTTTGAACACTACTTCATGCTCCTTCTATTTTTCAGAGAGTTTCATGCTCCTCATGTATTACACACCTTTTGAAGCTCTTCATATTTTTCACACCTTTACAGGCTCTTCATGTTTTTCCACACCACTTCATGCTTCTCCTATTTTTCAGCTCATTTCATGCTCCTCATGAATTTCACACCTTTTGAAGCTCTTCATATTTTTCACACTTTTTCAGGCTCTTCATGTATTTGATCACCGTTTCATGCTCCTCCTATTTTTCAGACCGTTTCATGCTCCTCATATTTTTGACACCTTTTGAAGCTCTTCATATTTTTCACACCTTTTCAGGCTCTTCATGTTTTTGTACACCGCCTCATGCTCCTCCTATTTTTCAGACCATTTCATGCTCCTCATATTTTTGACACATTTTGAAGCTCTTCATATTTTTCACACCTTTTCAGGCTCTTCATATTTTTGGACACCACTTCATTCTCCTCCTGTTTTTCAGACCGTTTCCTGCTCTTCAAATTTTTACACCTTTTGAAGCTCTTCATATTTTTCACACATTTATAGGCTCTTCATGATTTTGAAAACAGCTTCATTCTCCTCCTATTTTTCAGACCTTTTCATGCTCCTCAAATTGTGACACCTTTTGAAGCTCTTCATATTTTTCACACCTTTTCAGGCTCTTATTGTTTTTCAACACCGTTTCATCATCCTCCTATTTTTCAGACCGTTTCATGCTCCTCATATATTTGACACATTTTTAAGCTCTTCATATATTTCACACATTTTCAGGCTATTCATGTTTTTCAACACCGCTTCATGCTCCTCCTATTTTTCAGACCGTTTCATGCTAATCATATTTTTGACACCTGTTGAAGCTCTTCATATTTCTCACACATTTTCAGGCTATTCATGTTTTTCAACACCGCTTCATGCTCCTCCTATTTTTCAGACAGCTTCATGCTCCTCATATTTTTGACACCTTTTGAAGCTCTTCATATTTTTCACATCTTTTGAAGCTCTTTATATTTTTCACACATTTTCAGGCTCTTCATGTATTTCAACACCCTTTGTTGCTCCTCCGATTTTTCAGACCGTTTCATGCTCCTCATATCTTTGACACCTTTTGAAGTTCTTCATATTTCTGACACCTCGTCAGTCTCTTCATGTTTTTCAACACCGTTTCTTGCTCCTCCTATTTTTCAGACCGTTTCATGCTCCTCATGTATTTCACACCTTTTGAAGCTCTTCATATTTTGCACGCGTTTTCAGGCTCTTCATGTTTTTTCACAACCAATTCATGCTCCTCCTATTTTTCAGACCGTATCATGCTCCTCTTTATTTTCACACCTTTTGAAGCTCTTCATATATTTCACACCTTTCCAGGCTCTTCATTATTTTCAACACCACTTCATGCTCCTCCCACATTTCAGACCGTTTTACACTCATCTCATTTTTGACACCTTTGGAAGCTCTTCATATTTTTCACACCTTTTGAAGCTCTTCATTTTTTTCACACGTTTTCAGGCTCTTCATGTTTTTCAACACCACTTCATGCTCCTCCTATTTTGCAGACCGTTTCAGGTTCCTCATATTTTTGACACCTTTTGAAGCTCTTCATATTTTTCTCACCTTTTCAGGCTCTTCATGTTTTTGAACACCGCTTCATGCTCCTCCTATTTTTCAGACCGTTTGATGCTCCTCATATTTTTGACACCTTTTGAAGCTTTTCATATTTTTCACACCTTTTGAAGCTCTTCATATTTATCAAACCTTTTGAAGCTCTTCATATTTTTCACCCCTTTTCAGACTCTGCATGTTTTTGAACACCGCTTCATGCCTCTCCTATTTTTGAGACCGTTTCATGCTCCTCATGTATTTCACACCTTTTGAAGCTCTTCATATTTGTCACACCTTTTCAGGCTCCTCATGTTTTTCAACACTGCTTCATGCTCCTCCTATTTTTCAGACCGTTTCATGCTCCTCATATTTTTCACACCTTTTGAAGCTGTTCATATATTTCACACCTTTTCAGGCTCTTCATGTTTTGAACACTGGTTCATGCTCCTCCTATTTTTCAGACCGTATCATGCTCCTCATATTTTTCACACCTTTTGGAGCTCTTCATATTTTTCACACCTTTTCAGGCTCTTCATGTTTTTCGACACAGGTTCATGCTCCTCATATATTTCAGACCGTTTCATGCTTCTCATATTTTTCACACCTTTTGAAGCTCTTCATATATTTCACACCTGTTCAGGCTCTTCATTTTTTTCAACACTACATCATGCTCCTCCTATTTTTCAGACCGTTTCATGTTCATCTCATTTTTGACACCTTCTGAAGCTCTTCATATTTTTCACACCTTTTGAAGCTCTTCATATTTTTCACAAGATTTCAGTCTCAGCATGTTTTTGAACACCGCTTCATGCTCCTCCTATTTTCAGACCGTTTCATGCTCCTCATGTATTTCACACCTTTTGAAGCTCTTCATATTTGTCACAACTTTTCAGGCTCCTCATGTTTTTCAACACCGCTTCATGCTCCTCCTATTTTTCAGACCGTTTCATGCTCCTCATATTTTTCACACCTTTTGAAGCTCTTCATATTTTTAACACCTTTTCAGGCTCTTCATGTTTTTGAACACCGCTTCATGCTCCTCCTAATTTTTAAACCGTTTAATGCTCCTCATGTATTTCACACCTTTTGAAGCTCTTCATATTTTTCACACCTTTTCAGGCTCTTCATGTGTTTGAACACCATTTCATGCTCCTCCTATTTTTCAGACCGTTTCATGTTCCTCATATTTTTGACACCTTTTGAAGCTCTTCATATTTCTCACACCTTTTCAGGCTCTTCATGTTTTTGAACACGGCTTCATGCTCCTCCTATTTTTCAGACCGTTTCATGCTCATCTCATTTTTGACACCTTTTGAAGCTCTTCATATTTTTCAAACCTTTTGAAGCTCTTCATAATTTTCACACCTTTTCAGACTCTGCATGTTTTTGAACACCGCTTCATGCTCCTCCTATTTTTCAGATCGTTTCATGCTCCTCATGTATTTCACACCTTTTGAAGCTCTTCATATTTGTCACACCTTTTCAGGCTCTTCATGTTTTTCAACCCCGCTTCATGCTCCTCCTATTTTTCAGACCGTTTCATGATCCTCATATTTTTCACACTTTTTGAAGCTCTTCATATTTTTCACACATTTTAAGGCTCTTCATGTTTTTCAACATCGCTTCATGGTCCTCCAATTTTTCAGACCGTTTCAAGCTTCTCATGTATTTCACACCTTTTGAAGCTCGTCATATTTTGCACACGTTTTCCGGCTCTTCATGTTTTTTCACAACCACTTCATGCTCCTCCTATTTTTCAGACCGTATCATGCTCCTCATATTTTTCACACCTTTTCAGGCTCTTCATTATTTTCAACACAACTTCATGCTCCTCCCATTTTTCAGACCGTTTTTTACTCATCTCATTTTTGACACCTTTTGAAGCTGTTCATATTTTTCACACCTTTTGAAGCTCTTCATGTTTTTGAACACCGTTTCATGCTCCTCCTATTTTTCAGACCGTTTCATGCTCCTCATATATTTCACAACTTTTGAAGTTCTTCATATATTTCACACCTTTTCAGGAACTTCATGTTTTTCAACACCTCTTCATGATCCTCCTATTTTTAAGATCGTTTCATATTCCTCATATTTTTGACATCTTTTTAGGCTCTTCATGTTTTTTACACCTTTTCAGGCTCTTCATGTTTTTCAACACCGCTTCATGCTCCTCCTATTTTTCAGACCGTGTCATGCTCCTCCTATTTTTGACACATTTTGAAGCTCTTCATATTTTTCACGCCTTTTGAAGCTCTTCATATTTTTCAAACCTTTACAGGCTCTTCATGTATTTCAACACCGCTTCATGCTCCTCCTATTTTTCAGACCGTGTCTTTCTCCTCTTATTTTTGACAAATTTTGAAGCTCTTCATATTTTTCACACCTTTTGAAGCTCTTCATATTTTTCAAACCTTTACAGGCTCTTCATGTATTTCAACACCGCTTCATGCTCCTCCTATTTTTCAGACAATTTCATGCTCGTCATATTTTTCAAACCTTTTAAAGCTCTTCATAATTTTCACACCTATTCATGCTCTTCATTTTTTACACACAGTTTCATGCTCCTCCTATTTTTCAGACCGTTTCATGCTCCTCATATTTTTCACACCTTTTGAAACTCTTCATATTTTTCACACTTTTTGAAGCTCTTCATATTTTTCACAGTTTTCAGGCTCTTCATGCTTCTGAACACCGCTTCATGCTCCACCTATTTTTCAGACCGTTTCATGCTCTTCATATTTTTCACACCTTTTCAGGCTCTTCATATTTTTGAACACCTCTTCATGCTACTCCTATTTTTGATACCTTTTGAAGCTCTTCATATTTTTCACACCTTTTCAGGCTCTTCATGTTTTTCAACACGGCTTCATGCTACTCCTATTTTTGATACCTTTTGAAGCTCCTCATATTCTTCAAACCATTTCATGCTCTTCTTTTTTTTCATCACCGCTTCATGCTCGTCCTATTTTTCAGACCGTTTCATGCTCCTCCTATTTTGAGACCGTTTCATGCTCCTCATATTTTTCACACCTTTAGAAGCTCTTCTTATTTTTCTCACCTTTTCAGGCTCTTCATGTTTTTCAACACCGCTTCATGATCCTCCTATTTTTCTGACAGTTTCATGCTCCTCATATTTTTCATCCTTTTTGAAGCTCTTCATATTTTTCACACCTTTAGAAGCTCTTCGTATTTTTCTCACCTTTTCAGGCTCTTCATGTTTTTGAACACCACTTCATGCTCCTCCGATTTTTCAGACCATTTCATGCTCCTCATATTTTTGACACGTTTTGAAGCTCCTCATAAGTTTCACACATTTTGAAGGTCTTCATATATTTCACACCATTTCAGGCTCTTCATGTTTTTCAACACCGCTTCATGATCCTCCTATTTTTCAGACCGTTTCATGCTCCTCATAATTTTGACACCTTTTGAAGCTCTTTATATTTTTCACACCTTTTCAAGCTCTTCATGTTTTTCAACACCACTTCATGCTCCTCCAATTTTTCAGGCCGTTTCAGGCTCCTCATATTTTTGACACCTTTAGAAGCTCTTCATATTTTTCACACCTTTTCAGGCTCTTCATTTTTTTCAACACCTCTTCATGCTCCTCGTATTTTTCAACACCACTTCATGCTCCTCCTATTTTTCAGACCGTTTCATGCTCCTCATAATTTTGACACTTTTTGAAGCTCCTCATATTTTTCACACGTTTTGAAGGTGTTCATATATTTCACACCATTTCAGGCTCTTCATGTTTTTCAACACCACTTCATGCTCCTCCTATTTTTCAGACCGTTTCATGCTCATCTAATTTTTGACAACTTTTGAAGCTCTTCATATTTTTCACACCTTTTCAGGCTCTTCATTTTTTTCAACACCTCTTCATGCTCCTCGTATTTTTCAACACCGCTTCATGCTCCTCCTATTTTTCAGACCGTTTCATGCTCCTCATAATTTTGACACTTTTTGAAGCTCCTCATATTTTTCACACGTTTTGAAGGTGTTCATATATTTCACACCATTTCAGGCTCTTCATGTTTTTCAACACCACTTCATGCACCTCCTATTTTTCAGACCGTTTCATGCTCATCTAATTTTTGACAACTTTTGAAGCTCTTCATATTTTTCACACCTTTTCAGGCTCTTCATTTTTTTCAACACCTCTTTATGCTCCTCGTATTTTTCAACACTGCTTCATGCTCCTCCTATTTTTCAGACCGTTTCATGCTCCTCATAATTTTAACACTTTTTGAAGCTCCTCATATTTTTCACACGTTTTGAAGGTCTTCATATATTTCACACCATTTCAGACTCTTCATGTTTTTCAACACCACTTCATGCTCCTCCTATTTTTCAGACCGTTTCATGCTCATCTAATTTTTGACAACTTTTGAAGCTCTTCATATTTTTCACATTTTTGAAGCTCTTCATATTTCTCACACCTTTTCAGGCTCTTCATGTTTTTCAACACTGATTCATGCTCCTCCTATTTTTCAGACCGTTTCATGCTCATCTCTTTTTTGACACCTTTTGAAGCTGTTCATACTTTTCACACCTTTTCAGGATCTTCATGTTTTTGATCACCGCTTGCTGATCCTCCTATTTTTCAAACCATTTCATGCTCTTCATATTTTTGACAACTTTTGAAGCTCTTCATTTTTTTCACACCTTTTCAGGCTCTTCATGTTTTTCCACACCACTTCATGCTTCCCGTAATTTTCAGACCGTTTCATGCTCCTCATGTATTTCACACGTTTTTAAGCTCTTCATATTTTTCACACCTTTCAGGCTCTTCATGTTTTTCAACACCGTTTCATGCTGCTTCTATTTTTCAGACCGTTTCATGGTCCTCATATTTTTCACACCTTTTGAAGCTCTTCATATTTTTCACACCTTTTCAGGCTCTTCATGTTTTTGAACACATCTTCATGCTCCTCCTATTTTTCACACCGTTTCATGCTCCTCATATTTTGACACATTTTGAAGCTCTTTATATTTTTCACAACTTTTCAGGCTCTTCATGTTTTTCAACACCGTTTCATGATCCTCCTTTTGTTCAGACCGTTTCATGCTCATCTCATTTTTGACACCTCTTGAAGCTTTTCATATTTTTCACAACTTTTTAAGCTCTTCATGTTTTTGAAAACCGCTTCATGCTCCTCCTATTTTTCAGAGAGTTTCATGCTCCTCTTGTATTTCGCACGATTTGAAGTTCTTCATATTTTTCACACCTTTTCAGGCTCTTCAAATTTTTCACACCTTTTCAGGCTCTTCAAATTTTTCACACCTTTTCAGGCTCTTCAAATTTTCCACACCTTTTCAGGCTCTTCAAAATTTTCCACACCACTTCATGCTTCTCCTCTATTACAGCCCGTTTCAAACTCCTCATGTATTTCACACCTTTTGAAGCTCTTCATATTTTTCACACCTTTTCAGGCTCTTCATGTTTTTGATCACCGTTTCATGCTCCTGCTATTTTTCAGACAGTTTCATGCTCATCTCAATTTTGACACCTTTTGAAGCTCTTCATATATTTCACACCTTTTCAAGCTCTTCATATTTTTCACACCTTTTCAGGCTCTTCATGTTTTTCAACACCGCTTCATGCTTCTCCTATTTTTCAGACCGTTACTTGCTCCTCATATTTTTGACACCTTTAGAAGTTCTTCATATTTTTCACACCTTTTCAGGCTCTTCATATTTTTCAATACCGCTTCATGCTCCTCCTATTTTTCAGACCGTTTCAAGGTCCTCATATTTTTGACACCTTTTGAAGCTTTTCATATTTTTCACACCCTTTCAGGCTCTTCATTTTTTTAAACAGTACTTCTTGCTCCTCCAATTTTTCAGACCGTTTCATGCTCATCTAATTTTTGACACCTTTTGAAGCTATGCATATTTTTCACAACTTTTCAGGCTCTTCATGTTTTTCAACACCACTGCATGCTCCTTGTATTTTTAAGACCGTTTCATGCTCCTCATATTTTTGACACCTTTAGAAGCTCTTCATATTTTTCACACCTTTTCAGGCTCTTCATGTTTTTCAACACCGCTTCATGCTCCTCTTCTTTTTCAGACCGTTTCATGCTCCTCATATTTTTGACACCTTTTTAAGCTCTTCATGTTTTTCACACATTTTCAGGCTCTTCATGTATTTCAACACCGCTTCATGCTCCTCCTATTTTTCAGAACGTTTCATCCTCCTCATATTTTTGACACATTTTGAAGCTCTTCATATTTTTCTCACCCTTTGAAGCTCTTCATATTTTTCATATTTTTGAAGCTCTTCATATTTTCACACGTTTTCAGGCTCTTCATGTTTTTCAACACCGCTTCATTCTCCTCCTATTTTTAAAACTGTATCATGCTCCTCATATTTTTCATACCTTTTGAAGCTCTTCATATTTTTCACACCTTTTCAGGCTCTTCATGTTTTTCAACATCGCTTTATGCTCCGCCTATTTTTCAGACCGTTTCATGCTCCTCATATTTTTGACACCTTTTGAAGCTCTTCATATATTTCTCACCCTTTGAAGCTCTTCATATTTTTCATATTTTTGAAGCTCTTCATATTTTCACAACTTTTCAGGCTCTTCATGTTTTTGAACACCACTTCATGCTCCTTCTATTTTTCAGAGAGTTTCATGCTCCTCATGTATTTCACACCTTTTGAAGCTTTTCATATTTTTCACACTTTTTCAGGCTCTTCATGTTTTTCAACACCACTTCATTCTTCTGCTATTTTTTAGCCCGTTTCATGCTCCTCATGTCTTTAACACCTTTTGAAGCTCTTCACATTTTTCACACCTTTTCAGGCTCTTCATGTTTTTGATCACCATTTCATGCTCCTCCCATTTTTCAGACCGTTTCATGCTCCTCATATTTTTGACACCTTTTGAAGCTGTTCATATTTTTCACACCTTTTCAGACTCTTCATGTTTTTGAACACCGCTTCATGCTCCTCCTATTATTTAGACAGTTTCATGCTTCTCATATTTTTGACACCTTTTGAAGCTCTTCATATTTTTCACACCCTTTCACGCTCTTAATGTTTTTCAACACCATTTCGTGCTCCTCCTATTTTTCATACGTTTTCATGCTCCTCATATTTTTGTCACCTTTTGAAGCTCTTCATATTGTTCACACCTGTTCAGGCTCTTCATGTTTTTGAACACCGTTTCATGTTCCTCGTATTTTTCAGGCCATTTCATGCTCATCATGTATTTCACACTTTTGAAGCTCTTCATATTTTTCACACCTTTTCAGGATCTTCATGTTTTTCAACACCACTTCATGCTTCTCCTATTTTTCAGCCCGTTTCATGCTCCTCATATTTTTGACACCTTTTGAAGCTTTTCATATTTTTCACACCTTTTCAGGCTCTTCATGTTTTTGAACACCACTTCATGCTCCTTCTATTTTTCAGAGAGTTTCATGCTCCTCATGTATTTCACACGTTTTGAAGCTCTTCATATGTTTCACACCTTTTGAAGTTCTTCATATTTTTCACACCTTTTCAAGCTCTTCATATTTTTCACACCTTTTCAGGCTCTTCATGTTTTTCAACACCGCTTCATGCTCCTCCTATTTTTCAGACCGTTTCATGCTCCACACATTTTGAAACCTTTTGAAGCTCTTCATATTTTTCACACCTTTTCAGGCTCTCCATGTTTTTCATCACCGATTCATGCTCCTCCTATTTTTGAGGCCGTTTCATGCTCCTCATATTTTTGACACCTTTTGAATCTCTTCATATTTTTCACACAATTTCAGGCTTTTCATGTATTTGAACACCCGTTCATGCTCCTCCTATTTTTCAGACCGTTTCGTGCTCCTCATGTATTTCACACCTTTTGAAGCTCTTAGTATTTTGCACACATTTTCAGGCTTTTCATGTTTTTCACAACCACTTCATGCTCCTCATATTTTTCAGACCGTTTCATTCTCCTCATACCTTTGACACCTTTTGAAGGTCTTCATATATTCCACACCTTTTCAGACTCTTCATGTTTTTGAACACCGCTTCATGCTCCTCTTATTTTTCAGACCGTTTTAGTCTCCTCATATTTTTGATACCTTTTGAAATTCTTCATATTTCTCACACCTTTTCAGGCTCTTCAGGTTTTTCAACACCGCTTCTTGCTCCTCCTATTTTTCAGACCGTATCATGCTCCTCATATTTTTGACACCTTTAGAAGCTCTTCACTTTTTTCACACCTTTTCAGGCTCTTCAGGTTTTTGAACACCGTTTCATGCTCCTCCGATTTTTCAGACCGTTTCATGCTACTCATTTTTTTGACACCTTTTGAAGCTCTTCACTTTTTTCACACCTTTTCAGGCTCTTCATGTTTTTGAATACCGCTTCATGCTCCTCCTACTTTTCAGACCGTTTCATGCTCCTCATATTTTTGATTTCTTTTGAAGGTCTGCATATTTTTCACACCTTTTTAGGCTCTTCATTTTTTTGAACACCACTTCATGCTCCTCCCATTTTTCAGACAGTTTCATGCTCATCTCATTTTTGACACCTTTTGAAGCTCTTCATATTTTTCACACCTTTTGAAGATCTTCATATTTTCACACGTTTTCAGGCTCTTCATGTTTTTCAACATCTTTTCATGCTCCTCCTTTTTTTCAGACCGTTTCATGCTCCTCATGTATTTCACACCTTTTGAAGCTCTTCGTATTTTGCACACATTTTCAGGCTTTTCATGTTTTTCACAACCACTTCATGCTCCTCATATTTTTCAGACCTTTTCATGCACATTTCATTTTTGACTCCTTTTGAAGCTCTTCATATTTTTCACACCATTTTCAGGCTCTTCATGTTTTTCAACACCGCTTTATGATCCTCCTATTTTTCAGACCGTTTCATATTCCTCATATTTTTGACATTTTTTGAGGCTCTTCATATTTTTCACACCTTTTCAGGCTCTTCATGTTTTTGAACACCGTTTCATGCTCCTCCTATTTTTCTGACCGTTTCATGCACATCTCATTTTTGACACCTTTTGAAGCTCTTGATATTTTTCACACCATTTTCAGGCTCTTCATGTTTTTCAACACCGCTTTATGATCCTCCTATTTTTCAGACCGTTTCATGCTCCTCATATATTTGACACCTTTTGAATCTCATCGTATTTTTCATAACTTTTCAGGCTCTTCATATTTTTCACACATTTTCAAGCTGTTCATGTTTTTGAACACGGCTTCATGCTCCTCCAATTTTTCAGACCGTTTCATGTTCCTCATATTTTTGACACCTTTTGAAGCTCTTCATTTTTTTCACACCTTTTGAAGCTCTTCATATTTTTCACACCTTTTGAAGCTCTTCATATTTTTCACACCTTTTCAGGCTCTTCATGTTGTTAAACACCACTTCATTCTCCTTCTATTTTTCAGACCATTTCTTGTTCCTCATATTTTTGACACCTTTTGAAGCTCTTCCTTTTTTTCACACCTTTTCATGCTCTTCGTGTTTTTCACACCATTTCATGCTCCCCTATTTTTAAGACCGTTCATGCTCCTCATATTTTTCACACCTTTTGAAGCTCTTTATATTTGTCACACCTTTTCAGGCTTTCATGTTTTTCTACACCGCTTCATGCTCCTCCAATTTTTCAGACCGTTTCATGCTCATCATATTTTTCAGACTGTTTCATGCACCTCTTATATTGACACCTTTTGAAGCTCTTTATATTTGTCACATCTTTTCAGGCTCTTCATGATTTTCTACACCGTTTCTTGCTCCTCCTATTTTTCAGACCGTTTCATGCTCCTCATGTATTTCACACCTTTTGAAGCTCTTCGTATTTTTCACACCTTTTCAGGATCTTCATGTTTTTGAACACCGCTTCATGCTCCTCCTATTTTTCAAAACGTTACTTGCTCCACATATTTTTGACACCTTTTGAAGCTCTTAATATTGTTCACACCTTTTCAGGCTCTTCATGTTTTTCAATACAGCTTCATGCTCCTCCTATTTTTCAGACCGTTTCATGCTCCTCATATTTTTGACACCTTTTGAAGCTCTTTACATATTTCACAACTTTTCAGGCTCTTCAGGTTTTTCAACACCGCTTCATGCTCCTCCTATTTTTCAGACCGTTTCATGCTCCTCATATATTTCTCACCTTTTGAAGCTCTTCCTATTTTTCACACCTTTTCAGGCTCTTCTTGTTTTTGAACACCGTTTTATGCTCCTCATATTTTACATACCGTTTCATGCTCTTCATATTTTTGACATCTTTTGAAGCTCTTCATATATTTCACACCTTTTCATACTGTTATGTTTTTCAACACCACTTCATGCTCCTCCTATTTTTCAGACCGTTTCATGCTCCTCATATTTTTGACTCGTTTTGAAGCTCTTCATATTTTCACAATTTTTTAAGCTCTTCATATTTTTCACACGTTTTCAGGTTCTTCATGTTTTTCAACACTGCTTCTTGCTCCTCCTATTTTTCAGACCGTATCATGCTCCTCATATTTTTGACACATTTTGAAGCTCGTCATATTTTTCACACCTTTTCAGGCTCTTCAGGTTTTTGAACACCGTTTCATGCTCCTCCGATTTTTCAGACCGTTTCATGCTCCTCATATTTTTTATTTCTTTTGAACGTCTGCATATTTTTCACACCTTTTTAGGCTCTTCATTTTTTTGAACACCACTTCATGCTCCTCCCATTTTTCAGACAGTTTCATGCTCATCTCATTTTTGACACCTTTTGAAGCTCTTCATATTTTTCACACCTTTTGAAGATCTTCATATTTTCACACGTTTTCAGGCTCTTCAGGTTTTTCAACATCTTTTCATGCTCCTCCTATTTTTCAGACCGTTTCATGCTCCTCATATTTTTGACAAGTTTTGAGTCTCTTCATATTTTTCAACAGCTTTTCAGGCTCTTCATGTTTTTAAACACCGCTTCATTCTCCTCCTATTTTTCAGACCATTTCATGCTCCTCAAATTTTTGACAGCTTTTGAAGCTCTTCATCTTTTTCACACCTTTTCAGGCTCTTCATGTTTTTGAACATCGCTTCATGCTCTTCCTATTTTTCAGACGGTTTCTAGCTCCTCATGTATTTCACACCTTTTGAAGCTCTTCGTATTTTTCACACCTTTTCAGGATCTTCATGTTTTTGAACACCGCTTCATGCTCCTCCTATTTTTCAAACCGTTACTTGCTCCACATATTTTTGACACCTTTTGAAGCTCTTAATATTGTTCACACCTTTTCAGGCTCTTCATGTTTTTCAACACAGCTTCATGGTCCTCCTATTTTTCAGACCGTTTCATGCTCCTCATATTTTTGACACCTTTTGAAGCTCTTTACATATTTCACACCTTTTCAGGCTCTTCATATTTTTCAACACCACTTCATGCTCCTCCTATTTTTCAGACCGTTTCTTGCTCCTCATATTTTTGACAACTTTTGAAGCTCTTCATATTTTTCACACCTTTTCAGGCTCTTCATGTTCTTCAACACCGCTTCATGCTCCTCCAATATTTCAGATCATGTCATGTTTCTCATATTTTTCACACCTTTTGAGGCTCTTCATATTTTTCACACCTTTTCACGCTCTTCATATATTTCCACACCACTTCATGCTTCTCCTATTTTTCAGCCCGTTTCATGCTCCTCATGTATTTCACACCTTTTGAAGCTCTTCATATTTTTCACACCTTTTCACGCTCTTCATATTTTTCCACACCACTTCATGCTTCTCCTATTTTTCAACCCGTTTCATGCTCCTCATGTATTTCACACCTTTTGAAGCTCTTCATATTTTTCACAACTTTTGAAGCTCTTCATATTTTTCACACGTTTTCAGGCTCTCCATGTATTTCAACACCGCTTCATGCTCCTCCTATCTTTCAGACCATTTCATGCTTATCTCATTTTTGACACCTTTTGAAGCTCTTCATATATTTCACAACTTTTGAAGCTCTTCATAATTTTCACACGTTTTCAGGCTCTTCATATTTTTCAATACGACTTCATGATCCTCCTATTTTTCATACCGTTCCTGCTCCTCATATTTTTGACACCTTTTGAAGTTCTTCCTATTTTTCACAACTCTTCATGCTCTTCATGTTTTTCGACACGGCTTCATGCTCCTCCTATTTTACAGCCTGTTTCATGCTCCTCATATTTTTGACACCTTTTGAAGCTCTTCATATTTTTCACACCTTTTCCCGCTCTTCATGTTTGTTAAAACCGTTTCTTGCTCCTCCTATTTTTCAGACCGTTTCATGCTCCTCATATTTTTGACACCTTATGAAGCTCTTCATATTTTTCACTCCTTTTCAGATCTTCATGTTTTTCAACACCACTTCATGCTCCTTCTATATTTCAAACCGATTCATGCTCCTCATATTTTTGACACGTTTTGAAGCTCTTCATATTCTTCACAGCTTTTCATGCTCTTCATGTTTATCAACACCGCTTCATGCTCCTCCTATTTTTCAGACCGTTTCATGCTCCTCATATTTTTGACACCTTTTGAAGCTCTTCATATATTTCACACCTTTTCAGGTCTTCATGTTTTTCAATACCACTTCATGCTCCTCCTATTTTTCAGACCGTTTCATGCTCCTCATATTTTTGACACCTTTTGAAGATCTCCATATTTCTCAAACCTTTTCAGGCTCTTCATGTTTTTCAACACCGCTTCATGCTCCTCCTATTTTTCAGACCGTCTCATGCTCCTCATATTTTTCACACCTTTTGAAGCTCTTCATATTTTGCACACCTTTTCAGGCTCTTCATGTTTTTCAACACCGCTTCATTCTCCTTCTATTTTTCAGACCGTTTCATTCTCCTCATATTTTGAAACCTTTTGAATCTCTTCATATACTTCACACTTTTTCAGGCTCTTCATGTTTTTCACCAACACTTCATGTTCCTCCTATTTTTTAGGCCATTTCATGCTCATCTCATTTTTGACACCGTTTGAAGCTCTTCATATTTTTCACACCTTTTGAAGCTCTTCATATTTTTCACACCTTTTGAAGCTGTTCATATTTTTCACAGGTTTTCAGGCTCTTCATGTTTTCAACACCGCTTCATGCACCTCCTATTTTTCAGACCGTTTCATGCCCCTCATATTTTTCACACCTTTTGAAGATCTTCATATGTTTCACACCTTTTCAGGCTCTTCATGTTTTTGAACAAAACTTCATGCTTCTATTTTTCAGAGCGTTTAATGCTCCTCATGTACTTCACACCTTTTGAAGTTCTTCATATATTTCACAACTTTTCAGGCTCTTCATGTTTTTCAACACCGCTTCATGCTCCTCCTATTTTTCAGACCGTTCATTCTCCTCATAATTTTGAAACATTTTGAATCTCTTCTTATTTTTCACACCTTTTCAGGCTCTTCATGGTTTTCAAGACGGCTTCATGCTCCTGCTATTTTCCGGACCGTTCATGCTCATCATATTTTTGACACCTTTTGAAGCTCTTCATATTTTTCACACCTTTTCAGGCTCTTCATGTTTTTGAACAAAACTTCATGCTTCTATTTTTCAGAGCGTTTAATGCTCCTCATGTACTTCACACCTTTTGAAGTTCTTCATATATTTCACAACTTTTCAGGCTCTTCATGTTTTTCAACACCGCTTCATGCTCCTCCTATTTTTCAGACCGTTCATTCCCCTCATAATTTTGAAACATTTTGAAGCTCTTCTTATTTTTCACACCTTTTCAGGCTCTTCATGGTTTTCAAGACGGCTTCATGCTCCTGCTATTTTCCGGACCGTTCATGCTCATCATATTTTTGACACCTTTTGAAGCTCTTCATATTTTTCACACCTTTTCAGGCTCTTCATGTTTTTCAACACCGCTTCATGCTCCTCCTATTTTTCAGACCGTTTCATGCTCCTCATATTTTTGACATCTTTTGAAGCTCTTCATATATTTCACACTTTTTCAGGCTCATCATGTTTTTCAACACCACTTCATGCTCCTCCTATTTTTCAGGCCGTTTCATGCTCATCTCATTTTTGACACCTTTTGAAGCTCTTCATATTTTTCACACCTTTAGAAGCTCTTCATATTTTTCACACGTTCTCAGGCTCTTCATGTTTTTCGACACCGCTTCATGCACCTCCTATTTTTCAGACCGTTTCATGCTCCTCATATTTTTCACACCTTTTGAAGCTCGTCATATTTTTCACACCTTTTTAGGCTCTTCACGTTTTTCAACACCACTTCATGCTCCTCCTATTTTTCAGACAGTTTCATGCTCCTAATATTTTTGACACCTTATGACGCTCTTCATATTTTTCACACCTTTTCAGACTCTTCATGCTTTTCAAAACCACTTCATTCTCCTCCTATTTTTCAGACCGGTTCATGCTCCTCATATTTTTCACATCTTTTGATACTCTTCATATTTTTCACACCTTTTCAGGCTCTTCAGGTTTTTAAACATCACTTCTTGCTCCTCCTATTTTTCAGACAGTTTCATGCTCCTCATATTTTTGACACATTTTGAAGATCTTCATATTTCTCACACCTTTTCAGGCTCTTCATGTTTTTCAACACCGCTTCATGCCCCTCCTATCTTTCAGACCATTTCATGCTCATCTCATTTTGACACCTTTTGCGGCTCTTCATATTTTTCACACCTTTTCAGGCTCTTCACGTTTTTCAACACCGCTTCATGTTCCTTCTATTTTTCAGACCGTTTCATGCATCTCATATTTTTGACTCATTTTAATTTCTTCATATATTTCACACATTTTTAGGCTCTTCATGTTTTTCAACACCGTTTCATGCTCCTCCTATTTATCAGACCATTTCATGCTCCTCCTATTTTTCAGACAGTTTCATGCTCTTCATATTTTTGACACCTTTTGAAGCTCTTCATATATTTCACACCTTTTCAGGCTGTTCATGTTTTTCAACACCGTTTCATGCTCCTCATATTTTTCAGACCATATCATGCTCTTCATATTTTTGACACCTTTTGAAGCTCTTCATATTTTTCACACCTTTTCAGGCTCTTCATGTTTTTCAACGCCGCTTCATGCTCCTCCTATTTTTCAGACCGTTTCATGCTCTTCATATTTTTGACACCTTTTGAAACTCTTCATATATTTCACACCTTTTCAGACTCTTCATGTTTTTGAACACAGTTTCATGCTCCTCCTATTTTTTTGACCGTTTCTTACTCTTCATAATTTTGCCTACTTTTGAAGCTCTTCATATTTTTCACACTTTTTCAGGCTCTTCATGGTTTTCTACACCGCTTCATGCTCCTCTTATTTTTCAGCCCGTTTCATGCTCCTCATATTTTTCACACCTTTTGAAGCTCTTCATATTTTTCAAACCTTTTCAGGCTTTCATGTTTTTCAGCACCAGTTCATGCTCCTCCTATTTTTCATACCGTTTCATGCTCCACATATTCTTGACACCTTTTGAAGCTCTTCATATTTTGCACACCTTTTCAGGCTCTTCATGTTTTTGAACACCGCTTCATGCTCCTCCTATATTTCAGACCGTTTCATGCTCCTCCTATTTTTCAGACTGTGTCATGCACGTCTTATTATTGACACCTTTTGAAGCTCTTCATATTTTTCACACCTTTTCAGGCTCTTCATGTTTTTGAACACCGCTTCATGCTCTTCCTATTTTTCAGACCGTTTCATGCTCCTCATATTTTTCCCACCTTTTGATGCCGTTCTATTTCTCACACCTTTTCAGGCTCTTCATGTTTTTTAACACCACTTCATGCTCCTCCTATTTTTCAGACCGTTTCAGGCTCCTCATATTTTTCACACCTTTTGAAGCTGTTCTATTTCTCACACCTTTTCAGGCTCTTCATGTTTTTCACACCGTTTCATGATCCTCCTATTTTTCATACCGTTTCATGCTCCTCATATTTTTGACACCTTTTGAAGCTCTTCATATTTGTCACCCCTTTTCAGGCTCTTCATTTTTTTGAACACCTCTTTATCCTCCTCCTATTTTTCAGACCGTTCCATGCTCTTCATATTTTTCAAACCTTTTGAAGCTCTTCATATTTTTCACACCTTTTCAGGCTCTTCATGTTTTTAAACACCGCTTCATGCTCTTCCTATTTTTCAGACCGTTTCATGCTCCTCATATTTTTCACACCTTTTGAAGCCGTTCTATTTCTTACACCTTTTCAGGCTCTTCATGTTTTTCAACACCACTTCATGCTCCTCCTATTTTTCAGACCGTTTCAGGCTCCTCATATTTTTCACACCTTTTGAAACCGTTCTATGTCTCACACCTTTTCAGGCTCTTCATGTTTTTCTCACCGTTTCATGCTCCTCATACTTTTGACACGTTTTGGGGCTCTCATATTTTTCACACCATTCCAGGCTCTTCATATTTTTGAACACCGCTTCATGCCCCTCCTATCTTTCAGACCATTTCATGCTCATCTCATTTTTGACACCTTTTGAAGCTGTTCATATATTTCACACCTTTTGAAGCTCTTCATAATTTTCACACGTTTTCAGGCTCTTCATGTTTTTCAACAAGATTTCATGCTCCTCCGGTTTCTCAGACCATTTCAAGGTCCTCATGTATTTCACACCATTTGAAGCTCTTCATATTTTTCACACCTTTTCAGACTCTTCATGTTTTTCAACACCGCTTCATGCCCCTCCTATCTTTCAGACCATTTCATGCTCATCTCATTTTTGACACCTTTTGAAGCTCTTCATATATTTCACAGCTTTTGAAGCTCTTCATAATTTTCACACGTTTTCAGGCTCTTCATGTTTTTCAACACGGCTTCATGATCCTCCTATTTTTCATACCGTTCATGCTCCTCATATTTTTGACACCTTTTGAAGTTCTTCCTATTTTTCACAACTCTTCATGCTCTTCATGTTTTTCGACACCGCTTCATGCTCCTCCTATTTTACAGCCTGTTTCAGGCTCCTCATATTTTTGACACCTTTTGAAGCTCTTCATATATTTCACAACTTTTGAAGCTCTTCATATTTTTCATACCTTTTCAGGCTCTCCATATTTTTGAACACCGCTTCATGCTCCTCCTATTTTTGAGACCGTTTCATGCTCCTCATATTTTTGACACCTTTTGAAGCTCTTCATATTTGTCACACCTTTTCAGGCTCTTCATGTTTTTGAACACCGCTTCATGCTCCTCCTATTTTTGAGACTGTTTCATGCTCCTCATATTTTGACACCTTTTGAAGCTCTTCATATTTGTCACAACTTTTCAGGCTCTTCATGTTTTTGAACACCGCTTTATCCTCCTCCTATTTTTCAGACCGTTCCATGTTCTTCATATTTTTCAAACCTTTTGAAGCTCTTCATATTTTTCACACCTTTTCCCGCTCTTCATGTTTGTTAAAACCGTTTCTTGCTCCTCCTATTTTTCAGACCGATTCATGCTCCTCATATTTTTGACAGGTTTTGAAGCTCTTCATATTCTTCACAGCTTTTCATGCTCTTCATGTTTTTCAACAGCGCTTCATGCTCCTCCTATTTTTCAGACCGTTTCATGCTCCTCATATTTTTGACACCTTTTGAAGCTCTTCATATATTTCACACCTTTTCATGCTCTTCATGTTTTCAACACCACTTCATGCTCCTGATATATTTCAGACAGTTTCATGCTCCTCATATTTTGACACATTTAGAAGCTCTTCATATTTTTCACACCTTTTCAGGGTCTTCATGTCTTTCAACACCGCTTCATGCTCCTCGTATTTTTCATACCGTTTCATGCTCCTCCTATTTTTCAGACCGTTCATTCTCCTCATAATTTTGAAACATTTTGAAGCTCTTCTTATTTTTCACACCTTTTCAGGCTCTTCATGATTTTCAAGACGGCTTCATGCTCCTGCTATTTTCCGGACCGTTCATGCTCATCATATTTTTGACACCTTTTGAAGCTCTTCATATTTTTCACACCTTTTCAGGCTCTTCATGTTTTTCAACACCGCTTCATGCTCCTCCTATTTTTCAGACCGTTTCATGCTCCTCATATTTTTGACATCTTTTGAAGCTCTTCATATATTTCACACTTTTTCAGGCTCATCATGTTTTTCAACACCACTTCATGCTCCTCCTATTTTTCAGGCCGTTTCATGCTCATCTCATTTTTGACACCTTTTGAAGCTCTTCATATTTTTCACACCTTTAGAAGCTCTTCATATTTTTCACACGTTCTCAGGCTCTTCATGTTTTTCGACACCGCTTCATGCACCTCCTATTTTTCAGACCGTTTCATGCTCCTCATATTTTTCACACCTTTTGAAGCTCGTCATATTTTTCACACCTTTTTAGGCTCTTCACGTTTTTCAACACCACTTCATGCTCCTCCTATTTTTCAGACAGTTTCATGCTCCTAATATTTTTGACACCTTATGACGCTCTTCATATTTTTCACACCTTTTCAGACTCTTCATGCTTTTCAAAACCACTTCATTCTCCTCCTATTTTTCAGACCGGTTCATGCTCCTCATATTTTTCACATCTTTTGATACTCTTCATATTTTTCACACCTTTTCAGGCTCTTCAGGTTTTTAAACATCACTTCTTGCTCCTCCTATTTTTCAGACAGTTTCATGCTCCTCATATTTTTGACACATTTTGAAGATCTTCATATTTCTCACACCTTTTCAGGCTCTTCATGTTTTTCAACACCGCTTCATGCCCCTCCTATCTTTCAGACCATTTCATGCTCATCTCATTTTGACACCTTTTGCGGCTCTTCATATTTTTCACACCTTTTCAGGCTCTTCACGTTTTTCAACACCGCTTCATGTTCCTTCTATTTTTCAGACCGTTTCATGCATCTCATATTTTTGACTCATTTTAATTTCTTCATATATTTCACACATTTTTAGGCTCTTCATGATTTTCAACACCGTTTCATGCTCCTCCTATTTATCAGACCATTTCATGCTCCTCCTATTTTTCAGACAGTTTCATGCTCTTCATATTTTTGACACCTTTTGAAGCTCTTCATATATTTCACACCTTTTCAGGCTGTTCATGTTTTTCAACACCGTTTCATGCTCCTCATATTTTTCAGACCATATCATGCTCTTCATATTTTTGACACCTTTTGAAGCTCTTCATATTTTTCACACCTTTTCAGGCTCTTCATGTTTTTCAACGCCGCTTCATGCTCCTCCTATTTTTCAGACCGTTTCATGCTCTTCATATTTTTGACACCTTTTGAAACTCTTCATATATTTCACACCTTTTCAGACTCTTCATGTTTTTGAACACAGTTTCATGCTCCTCCTATTTTTTTGACCGTTTCTTACTCTTCATAATTTTGCCTACTTTTGAAGCTCTTCATATTTTTCACACTTTTTCAGGCTCTTCATGGTTTTCTACACCGCTTCATGCTCCTCTTATTTTTCAGCCCGTTTCATGCTCCTCATATTTTTCACACCTTTTGAAGCTCTTCATATTTTTCAAACCTTTTCAGGCTTTCATGTTTTTCAGCACCAGTTCATGCTCCTCCTATTTTTCATACCGTTTCATGCTCCACATATTCTTGACACCTTTTGAAGCTCTTCATATTTTGCACACCTTTTCAGGCTCTTCATGTTTTTGAACACCGCTTCATGCTCCTCCTATATTTCAGACCGTTTCATGCTCCTCCTATTTTTCAGACTGTGTCATGCACGTCTTATTATTGACACCTTTTGAAGCTCTTCATATTTTTCACACCTTTTCAGGCTCTTCATGTTTTTGAACACCGCTTCATGCTCTTCCTATTTTTCAGACCGTTTCATGCTCCTCATATTTTTCCCACCTTTTGATGCCGTTCTATTTCTCACACCTTTTCAGGCTCTTCATGTTTTTTAACACCACTTCATGCTCCTCCTATTTTTCAGACCGTTTCAGGCTCCTCATATTTTTCACACCTTTTGAAGCTGTTCTATTTCTCACACCTTTTCAGGCTCTTCATGTTTTTCACACCGTTTCATGATCCTCCTATTTTTCATACCGTTTCATGCTCCTCATATTTTTGACACCTTTTGAAGCTCTTCATATTTGTCACCCCTTTTCAGGCTCTTCATTTTTTTGAACACCTCTTTATCCTCCTCCTATTTTTCAGACCGTTCCATGCTCTTCATATTTTTCAAACCTTTTGAAGCTCTTCATATTTTTCACACCTTTTCAGGCTCTTCATGTTTTTAAACACCGCTTCATGCTCTTCCTATTTTTCAGACCGTTTCATGCTCCTCATATTTTTCACACCTTTTGAAGCCGTTCTATTTCTTACACCTTTTCAGGCTCTTCATGTTTTTCAACACCACTTCATGCTCCTCCTATTTTTCAGACCGTTTCAGGCTCCTCATATTTTTCACACCTTTTGAAACCGTTCTATGTCTCACACCTTTTCAGGCTCTTCATGTTTTTCTCACCGTTTCATGCTCCTCATACTTTTGACACGTTTTGGGGCTCTCATATTTTTCACACCATTCCAGGCTCTTCATATTTTTGAACACCGCTTCATGCCCCTCCTATCTTTCAGACCATTTCATGCTCATCTCATTTTTGACACCTTTTGAAGCTCTTCATATATTTCACACCTTTTGAAGCTCTTCATAATTTTCACACGTTTTCAGGCTCTTCATGTTTTTCAACAAGATTTCATGCTCCTCCGGTTTCTCAGACCATTTCAAGGTCCTCATGTATTTCACACCATTTGAAGCTCTTCATATTTTTCACACCTTTTCAGACTCTTCATGTTTTTCAACACCGCTTCATGCCCCTCCTATCTTTCAGACCATTTCATGCTCATCTCATTTTTGACACCTTTTGAAGCTCTTCATATATTTCACAGCTTTTGAAGCTCTTCATAATTTTCACACGTTTTCAGGCTCTTCATGTTTTTCAACACGGCTTCATGATCCTCCTATTTTTCATACCGTTCATGCTCCTCATATTTTTGACACCTTTTGAAGTTCTTCCTATTTTTCACAACTCTTCATGCTCTTCATGTTTTTCGACACCGCTTCATGCTCCTCCTATTTTACAGCCTGTTTCAGGCTCCTCATATTTTTGACACCTTTTGAAGCTCTTCATATATTTCACAACTTTTGAAGCTCTTCATATTTTTCACCTTTTCAGGCTCTCCATATTTTTGAACACCGCTTCATGCTCCTCCTATTTTTGAGACCGTTTCATGCTCCTCATATTTTTGACACCTTTTGAAGCTCTTCATATTTGTCACACCTTTTCAGGCTCTTCATGTTTTTGAACACCGCTTCATGCTCCTCCTATTTTTGAGACTGTTTCATGCTCCTCATATTTTGACACCTTTTGAAGCTCTTCATATTTGTCACAACTTTTCAGGCTCTTCATGTTTTTGAACACCGCTTTATCCTCCTCCTATTTTTCAGACCGTTCCATGTTCTTCATATTTTTCAAACCTTTTGAAGCTCTTCATATTTTTCACACCTTTTCCCGCTCTTCATGTTTGTTAAAACCGTTTCTTGCTCCTCCTATTTTTCAGACCGATTCATGCTCCTCATATTTTTGACAGGTTTTGAAGCTCTTCATATTCTTCACAGCTTTTCATGCTCTTCATGTTTTTCAACAGCGCTTCATGCTCCTCCTATTTTTCAGACCGTTTCATGCTCCTCATATTTTTGACACCTTTTGAAGCTCTTCATATATTTCACACCTTTTCAGGCTCTTCATGTTTTTCAGCACCAGTTCATGCTCCTCCTATTTTTCAGACCGTTTCATGCTCATCTCATTTTTACACCTTTTGAAGCTCTTCATATTTTGCACACCTTTTCAGGCTCTTCATGTTTTTCAGCTCCACTTCATGTTCCTCCTATTTTTCAGACCGTTTCTTGCTCCTCATATTTTTGACACTTTTTGAAGCTCTTCTTATTTTTCACACCTTTTCTGGCTCTCCATGTTTTTGAACACAGCTTCATGCTCCTCCTATTTTTCAGAGCGTTTCATTCTCCTCATGTTTTTGACACCTGTTGAAGCTCTTCACATTTTTCACACCTTTTCAGGCTCTTCACGATTTTCAACATCGCTTCATGATCCTCCTATTTTTCAGACCGTTTCATACTCTTCCTATTTTTGAGACTGTTTCAGGCTCCTCATATTTTTGACAGGTTTAAATCTCTTCATATTTTGCACACCTTTTGAAGCTCTTCATATTTTTCACACCTTTTCAGGCTCGTTATGATATTCAACACAGCTTAATGCTCCTCCTATTTTTCAGACCGTTTCATGCTCATTTCATTTTTGACACCTTTTGAAGCTCTTCATATTTTTCACATTTTTGAAGCTCTTCATATTTTTCACACCTTTTCAGGCTCGTTATGATTTTCAACACAGCTTAATGCTCCTCCTATTTTTCAGACCGTTTCATGCTCATCTCAATTTGACACCTTTTGAAGCTCTTCATATTTTTCACACCTTTTGAAGCTCTTCATATTTTTCACACATTTTCAGGCTCTTCATGTTTTTCAACACCGCTTCTTGCTCCTCCTATTTTTCCGACCGTTTCATGCTCCTCATATTTTTGACACGTTTTGAAGCTCTTCATATTTTTCACACCTTTTCAGGCTCTTCATGTTTTTCAACACCGGTTCATGCTCCTTCTATTTTTCAGAAAGTTTCATGCTCCTCATATTTTTGAAACCTTTTGAAGCTCTTCATATTTTTCTCACATTTTCATGTTCTTCCTGTTTTTCAACACCATTTCATGCTCCTCTTATTTTTCAGACCGTTTCATGCTCCTCCTATTTTTCAGACCGTTTCATGATCCTCATATATTTGAAACCTTTTGAAGCTCTTCATATTTTTCACACCTTTTCAAGCTCCTCAAGATTTTCAACAACGCTTCATGCTCCTGCTTTTTTTCAGACCGTTTCGTGCTCCTCATATATTTGACAGCTTTTGAAGCTCTTCATATTTTTCACACCTTTTCAGGCTCTTCATGTTTTTGAACACCACTTCATGCTCTTCCTTTTTTTCAGACCATTTCTTTCTCCTCATATATTTGACACATTTTGAAGCTGTTCATACTTTTCACAACTTTTCAGGCTCTTCATGTTTTTGAACACCGCTTCATGCTCCTCCTATTTTTCAGACCGTTTCATGCTCGTCATATTTTTCACACCTTTTAAAGCTCTTCATATTTTTCACACCTTTTCAGGCTCTTCATGTTTTTCAACACCACTTCATGCTCCTCCTATCTTTCAGACCATTTCATGCTCATCTCATTTTTGACACCTTTTGAAGCTCTTCATATATTTCACACCTTTTGAAGCTCTTCATAATTTTCACACGTTTTCAGGCTCTTCATGTTTTTCAACAAGATTTCATGCTCCTCCTGTTTTTCAGACCGTTTAAAGCTCCTCATGTATTTCACACCATTTGAAGCTCTTCATATTTTTCACACCTTTTCAGGCTCTTCATGTTTTTCAACACCGCTTCATGCTCCTCCTATCTTTCAGACCATTTCATGCTCATCTCATTTTTGACACCTTTTGAAGCTCTTCATAATTTTCACACGTTTTCAGGCTCTTCATGTTTTTCAACACGGCTTCATGATCCTCCTATTTTTCATACCGTTCATGCTCCTCATATTTTTGACACCTTTTGAAGTTCTTCCTATTTTTCACAACTCTTCATGCTCTTCATATTTTTCGACACCGCTTCATGCTCCTCCTATTTTACAGCCTGTTTCATGCTCCTCATATTTTTGAAACCTTTTGAAGCTCTTCATATTTTTCACACCTTTTCCCGCTCTTCATGTTTGTTAAACCCGTTTCTTGCTCCTCCTATTTTTCAGACCGTTTCATGCTCCTCATATTTTTGACACCTTATGAAGCTCTTCATATTTTTCACTCCTTTTCAGATCTTCATGTTTTTCAACACCACTTCATGCTCCTTCTATTTTTCAGACCGATTCATGCTCCTCATATTTTTGACACGTTTTGAAGCTCTTCATATTCTTCACAGCTTTTGATGCTCTTCATGTTTTTCAACACCTTTTCATGCTCCTGATATATTTCAGACAGTTTCATGCTCCTCATATTTTGACACATTTAGAAGCTCTTCATATTTTTCACACCTTTTCAGGGTCTTCATGTCTTTCAACACCGCTTCATGCTCCTCGTATTTTTCATACCGTTTCATGCTCCTCATATTTTTGACACCTTTTGAAGCTTGTCTTATTTTCACAGCTTTTCAGGAACTTCATGTTTTTCAACACCGCTTCATGCTCCTCCCATTTTTCAGAACGTTTCATGCTCCTCCTATTTTTCAGACCGTTTCATGCTCCTCATATTTTTGACACCTTTTGAAGCTTGTCTTATTTTCACAGCTTTTCAGGAACTTCATGTTTTTCAACACCGCTTCATGCTCCTCCCATTTTTCAGACCGATTCATGCTCCTCCTATTTTTCAGACCGTTTCATGCTCCTCACGTATTTCCAACCTTTTGAAGCTCTTCATATTTTTCACACCTTTTCAGGCTCTTCATGTTTTTGAACACCGCTTCATGCTCCTCCTATTTTTCAGACCGTTTCATGCTCCTCATAATTTTCACACCTTTTGAAGCTCTTCATATTTTTCACACCTTTTCCGGTTCTTCATGTTTTTGAACACTGCTTCATGCTCCTCCTATTTTTCAACTGTTTCATGCTCCTCATAATTTTGACATCTTTTGAAGTGCTTCATATTTTTCACACCTTTTCAGGCTCTTCATGTTTTTCAACACTGCATCATGCTCTTCCTATTCTTCAGAACTTTTCATGCTCCTCAAATTTTTGACACCTTCTGAAGCTCTTCATATTTTTCACACCTTTTCAGACTCTTCATGTTTTTCAACACCGCTTCATGCTCCTCCTATTTTTCAGACCGTTTCATGCTCCTCCTATTTTTCAGACCGTTTTATGCTTTTCATATTTTACACAACTTTTGAAGCTCTTCATATTTTTAACACCTTTTAAACTCTTCATGTTTTTGAACACCGCTTCACACTCCTCCTATTTTTCATACCGTTTCATGCTCCTCAAATTTTTGACAGCTTTTGAAGCTCTTCATATACTTTCCACCTTTTCAGGCTCTTCATTTTTGTGGACTCCGCTTCATGCTCCTCCTTTTCTTCAGACCGTTTCATGCTCATCTCATTTTTGACATCTTTTGAAGCTCTTCATATTTTTCACACCTTTTGAATCTCTTCATATTTTTCATATTTTTGAAGCTCTTCATATTTTTCACACGTTTTTAGGCTCTTCATGTTTTTCAATACCACTTCATGCTCCTCCTATTTTTCAGACCGTTTCATGCTCATCTCATTTTTGACACCTTTTGATGCACTTCATATTTTTCACACGTTTTGAAGCTCTTCGTATATTTCACACCTTTTCACGCTCTTCATGTTTTTGAACACCGCTTCATGCTCCTCCTATTTTTCAGACCCTTTCATGCTCCTCATAATTTTGACACCTTTTGAAGCTCTTCATATGTTTCACAACTTTTCAGGCTCTTCATTTTTTTCAACACCACTTCATGCTCCTCCTATTTTTCAGACGGTTTCATGCTCATCTCATTTTTTACACCTTTTGAAGCTCTTCATATTTTTCACACCTTTTGATGCTCTTCATATTTTTCACACGTTTTCAGGCTCTTCATGTTTTTCAACACCGCTTCATGCTATTTCTATTTTTCAGAGAGTTTCATGCTCCTCATGTATTTCACACCTTTTGAAGCTCTTCATATTTTTCACACCTTTTCAGGCTCTTCATGTTTTTCACACCTTTTCAGGCTCTTCATGTTTTTGAACACCATTTCAGGCTTCTCCTAATTTGCAGACCGTTTCATTCTCCTCATATTTTTGACACCTTTTGAAGCTCTTTATATATTTCACACCTTTTCAGGCTCTTCATTTTTTTCAACACCACTTCATGCTCCTCCTATTTTTCAGACCGTTTCATGCTCATCTCATTTTGACACCTTTTGAAGCTCTTCAAATTTTTCACGTCTTTTGAAGCTCTTCATATTTTTCACAACTTTTCAGGCTCTTTATGATTTTCAACACCGCTTCATGCTCCTCCTATTTTTCAGACCGTTTCATGCTCATCTCATTTTGACACCTTTTGAAGCTCTTCAAATTTTTCACGTCTTTTGAAGCTCTTCATATTTTTCACAACTTTTCAGGCTCTTTATGATTTTCAACACCGCTTCATGCTCCTCCTATTTTTCAGACCGTTTCATGCTCCTTATATTTTTGACACCTTTTGAAGCTCTGCATATATTTCACACCTTTTCAGGCTCTTCATATTTTTCAACACCGCTTCAAGCTCCTCCTATTTTTCAGACCGTTTCTTGCTCCTCATATTTTTGACACCTTTGAGGCTCTTCATATATTTCACACATTTTCAGGCTCTTCATGTTTTTCAACACCGCTTCATGATCCTCCTAATTTTCAGACCGTTTCATTCTCCTCATATTTTTGACACCATTTGAAGCTGTTCATGTTTTTCACACCTTTTCAGGCTCTTCATGTTTTTTAACACCTTTTCATGCTCCTGCTATATTTCAGACCGTTTCATGCTCCTTATATTTTTGACACCTTTTGAAGCTCTTCATATTTTTCACACCTTTTCAGGCTCTTCATATTTTTCAACACCACTTCATGCTCCTATTTTTCAGACCGTACCATGCTCCTCATATGTTTCACACATTTTTCAGGCTCTTCATCTTTTTCAACAATACTTCATGCTCATCCTATGTTTCAGACCGTTTCATGCTCCTCATATTTTTGACACAGTTTGAAGCTCTTCACATTTTTCACAAATTTTCAGGCTCTTCATGTTTTTGAAAACAGTTTCTTGCTCCTCATATTTTTCAGACCGTTTCACCCTCTATATATTTGACACCTTTTTGAAGCTCTGCATATTTTTCACACGTTTTCAGTCTCTTCATGTTTTTCAACACCACTTCAAGCTCCTTCTATTTTTCAGACCGTTTCTTGCTCCTCATATTTTTGACACCTTTGAGGCTCTTCATATATTTCACACTGTTTCAGGCTCTTTATGTTTTCAACACCGCTTCATGCTCCTCCTAATTTTCAGACCGTTTCATTCTCCTCATATTTTTGACACCTTTTGAAGCTCTTCATATTTTTCACACTTTTTCAGGCTCTTCATGTTTTTCAAACCGCTTCATGCTTCTCCTATTTTTCAGACCGTTTCATGCTCCTCATATTTTTGACGCCTTTTGAAGCTCTTCATATTTTTCACACCTTTTCAGGCTCTTCATGTTTTTCAGCACCACTTCATGCTCCTCCTATTTTTCAGACCGTTTCATGCTTCTCATATTTTTGACCACTTTTGAAGCTCTTCATATTTTTCACACCTTTTCAGGCTCTTCATGTTTTTCAACACCGCTTCATGCTCCTACTATTTTTCAGACCCTTTCATGCTCCTCATATTTTTGACACCTTTTTAAGCTCTTCATATTTTTCACACCTTTTCACGCTCTTCTTGTTTTTCAACATCGCTTGCTGCTCCTCCTCTTTTTCAGAGCGTTTCATGCTCCTCATAATTTTGACATCTTTGAAGCTCTTCATATTTTTCACACCTTTTCAGGCTCTTCATATTTTTCAACACCACTTCATGCTTCTCCTATTTTTCAGACCGTTTAATGCTCCTCATATTTTTGACACAGTTTGAAGCTCTTCACATTTTTCACAAATTTTCAGGCTCTTCATGTTTTTGAAAACAGTTTCTTGCTCCTCATATTTTTCAGACCGTTTCACCCTCTATATATTTGACACCTTTTTGAAGCTCTGCATATTTTTCACACGTTTTCAGTCTCTTCATGTTTTTCAACACCACTTCAAGCTCCTTCTATTTTTCAGACCGTTTCTTGCTCCTCATATTTTTGACACCTTTGAGGCTCTTCATATATTTCACACTGTTTCAGGCTCTTTATGTTTTCAACACCGCTTCATGCTCCTCCTAATTTTCAGACCGTTTCATTCTCCTCATATTTTTGACACCTTTTGAAGCTCTTCATATTTTTCACACTTTTTCAGGCTCTTCATGTTTTTCAAACCGCTTCATGCTTCTCCTATTTTTCAGACCGTTTCATGCTCCTCATATTTTTGACGCCTTTTGAAGCTCTTCATATTTTTCACACCTTTTCAGGCTCTTCATGTTTTTCAGCACCACTTCATGCTCCTCCTATTTTTCAGACCGTTTCATGCTTCTCATATTTTTGACCACTTTTGAAGCTCTTCATATTTTTCACACCTTTTCAGGCTCTTCATGTTTTTCAACACCGCTTCATGCTCCTACTATTTTTCAGACCCTTTCATGCTCCTCATATTTTTGACACCTTTTTAAGCTCTTCATATTTTTCACACCTTTTCACGCTCTTCATGTTTTTCAACATCGCTTGCTGCTCCTCCTCTTTTTCAGAGCGTTTCATGCTCCTCATAATTTTGACACCTTTGAAGCTCTTCATATTTTTCACACCTTTTCAGGCTCTTCATATTTTTCAACACCACTTCATGCTTCTCCTATTTTTCAGACCGTTTAATGCTCCTCATATTTTTGACACTTTTTGAAGCTCTTCATATTTTTCACACTTCTCCATGCTCTTCATTTTTTTGAACACCGCTTCATGCTCCTCCTATTTTTCAGACCTTTTCATGCTCCTCATGTTTTTGACACCTTTTGAAGCACTTCATATTTTTCACACCTTTTCAGGCTCTTCATGTTTTTCAACAACGCTTCATGCTCCTCCTATTTTTCAGACTGTTTCATGCTCCTCATATGTTTCACACCTTTTGAAGCTCTTCATATTTTTTTTAACACCTTTTCACGCTCCTCCTATATTTCAGACCGTTTCAAGCTCCTCATATTTTTGACACTTTTTGCAGCTCTTCATATTTTTCACACCTTTTCACGGTCTTCATGTTTTTCTACACCACTTCATGCTCCTCCTATTTTTCAGACCGTTTTATTCTACTCATATGTTTCACACCTTTTTCAAGCTCTTCATGTTTTTCAACACCACTTCATGCTCCTCCTAATTATCAGACCGTTTCATTCTCCTCATATTTTTGACACCATTTGAAGCTGTTCATCTTTTTCACACCTTTTCAGGCTCTTCATGTTTTTTAACACCTTTTCATGCTCCTGCTATTTTTCAGACCGTTTCATGCTCCTTATATTTTTGACACCTTTTGAAGCTCTTCATATTTTTCATACGTTTTCAGGCTCTTCATATTTTTCAACACCGCTTCATGCTCCTCCTATTTTTCAGACCGTATCATGCTCCTCATATGTTTCACAACTTTTTAAGGCTCTTCATGTTTTTCAACAACACTTCATGCTCCTCCTATGTTTCAGACCGTTTCATGCTCCTCATATTTTTGACACAGTTTGAAGCTCTTCACATTGTTCACACCTTTTGAGGCTCTTCATGTTTTTGAAAACAGTTTCTTGCTCCTCATATTTTTCAGACCGTTTCACCCTCTATATATTTGACACATTTTTGAAGCTCTTCATATTTTTCACACCTTTTGAGGCTCTTCATGTTTTTGAAAACAGTTTCTTGCTCCTCATATTTTTCAGACCGTTTCACCCTCTATATATTTGACACCTTTTTGAAGCTCTTCATATTTTTCACACCTTTTCAGGCTCTTCATGTTTTTCAACAACGCTTCATGCTCCTCCTATTTTTCAGACCGTTTCATGCTCCTCATATGTTTCACACCTTTTGAAGCTCTTCATATTTTTTTAACACCTTTTCACGCTCCTCCTATATTTCAGACCGTTTCAAGCTCCTCATATTTTTGACACTTTTTGTAGCTCTTCATATTTTTCACACCTTTTCAGGCTCTTCATGTTTTTCTACACCACTTCATGCTCCTCCTATTTTTCAGACCGTTTTATTCTACTCATATGTTTCACAACTTTTTCAAGATCTTCATGTTTTTCAACACCACTTCATGCTCCTCCTAATTATCAGACCGTTTCATTCTCCTCATATTTTTGACACCATTTGAAGCTGTTCATCTTTTTCACACCTTTTCAGGCTCTTCATGTTTTTTAACACCTTTTCATGCTCCTGCTATATTTCAGACCGTTTCATGCTCCTTATATTTTTGACACTTTTTGAAGCTCTTCATATTTTTCACACGTTTTCATGCTCTTCATATTTTTTAACACCGCTTCATGCTCCTCCTATTTATCAGACCGTATCATGCTCCTCATATGTTTCACACCTTTTTCAGGCTCTTCATGTTTTTCAACAACACTTCATGCTCCTCCTATGTTTCAGACCGTTTCATGCTCCTCATATTTTTGACATAGTTTGAAGCTCTTCACATTTTTCACACCTTTTGAGGCTCTTCATGTTTTTGAAAACAGTTTCTTGCTCCTCATATTTTTCAGACCATTTCACCCTCTATATATTTGACACCTTTTTGAAGCTCTTCATATTTTTCACACATTTTCAGGCTCTTCATGTTTTTCAACAGCACTTCATGCTTCTCCTATTTTTCAGACCATTTCATGCTCCTCATATTTTTGACACTTTTTGAAGCTCTTCATATTTTTCACACTTTTCCAGGCTCTTCCTGTTTTTGAACACTGCTTCATGCTCCTCCTATATTTCAGACCTTTTCATGCTCCTCATGATTTTGACACCTTTTGAAGCTCTTCATATTTTTCACACCTTTTCAGGCTCTTCATGTTTTTCAACAACGCTTCATGCTCCTCCTATTTTTCAGACCATTTCATGCTCCTCATATGTTTCACACATTTTGAAGCTCTTCATATTTTTTTAACCCCTTTTCAAGCTCCTCCTATATTTCAGACCGTTTCAAGCTCCTCATATTTTTGACACTTTTTGAAGCTCTTCATATTTTTGACACCTTTTCAGGCTCTTCATGTTTTTCAACTCCGTTTCATGCTGCTTCTATTATTCAGACAGTTTCATGCTCCTCATATTCTTGACACCTTTTGAAGCTCTTCATATTTTTCACATCATTGAAGCTCTTCATATTTTTCATGCCTTTTCAGGCTCTTCATGATTTTCAACACCGCTTCATGCTCCTCGTATTTTTCGGACCGTTTCATGCTCATCTCATTTTTGACACCTTTGGAAGCTCTTCATATTTTTCACACCTTTTGAAGCTCTTCATATTTTTCATATGTTTGAAGCTCTTCATATTTTCACACGTTTTCAGATTCTTCATGGTTTTCAACACCGCTTCATGCCCCTGCTATTTTTCAGACCGTTTCATGCTCCTCATATTTTTGACAGGTTTTGAGGCTTTTCATATTTTTCACACCTTTTCAGGCACTTCATGTTTTTGAACACCGTTTCATAATCCGCCTATTTTTAAGACCGTTTCATGCTCCTCATATTTTTGACACCTTTAGAACCTCTTCATATTTTACACAGCTTTTCAGGCTCTTCATGTTTTTCAACACCGCTTCATGCTCCTCCTCTTTTTCAGAACGTTTCATGCTCCTCATATATTTGACACCTTTTGAAGCTCTTGATATTTCTCACACCTTTTCAGGTTCTTCATGTTTTTCAACACCGCTTCATGCTCCTCCTATTTTTCAGACCGTTTCATGCTCATCTCATTTTTGACACCTTTTGAAGCTCTTCATATTTTTCACATCTTTTGAAGCTTTTTATATTTTTCACACATTTTCAGGCTCTTCATGTTTTTCAACACCGCTTCATGCTAATCCTATTTTTCAAACCATATCATGCTCCTCATATTTTTCACACCTTTTGAAGCTCTTCATATATTTCACACCTTTTCAGGCTCTTCATGTTTTTG
Source organism: Dama dama (assembly GCF_033118175.1). Taxonomy (NCBI): domain Eukaryota; kingdom Metazoa; phylum Chordata; class Mammalia; order Artiodactyla; family Cervidae; genus Dama; species Dama dama. The sequence continues at coordinate 3,363,651 of NW_026870893.1, read as the reverse complement.
AACACCACTTCATGCTCCTTCTCTTTTTCAGAGAGTTTTATGCTCCTCATATATTTCACACCTTTTGAAGCTCTTCATATTTTTCACACCTTTTCAGGCTCTTCATGTTTTTCAACACCGCTTCATGCTGCTCATATTTTTGACACCTTTTGAAGCTCTTCATATTTTTCACATATTTTCAGGCTCTTCATGTTTTTCAACACCGCTTCATACTCCTGCTATTTTTCAGACCGTTTCATGCTCCTCATATTTTTGACACCTTTTGAAGCTCTTCATATTTTTCATACCTTTTCAGGCTCTTCATGTTTTTGAACACGGCTTCATGCTCCTCCTATTTTTCAGACCGTTTAATCTCCTCATATTTTTGACATCTATTGAAGCTCTTCATATTTTTCACACCTTTGCAGGCTCTTCATGTTTTTGAACACCGCTTCATGCTCCTCCTATTTTTCAGACCGTTTAATCCTCCTCATGTATTTCACACCTTTTGAAGCTCTTCATATTTGTCACACCTTTTCAGGCTCTTCATGTTTTTGAACACTATTTCATGCTCCTCCTATTTTGCAGACCGTTTCATTCTCCTCATATTTTTGACACCTTTTGAAGCTCTTCATATGTTTCACACCTTTTCAGGCTTTTCATTTTTTTCAACACTACTTCATGCTGCTCCTATTTTTCAGAGCGTTTCATGCTCATCTCATTTTGACACCTTTTGAAGCTTTTATATTGTTCACACCTTTTCAGGCTCTTCATGATTTTCAACACCGCTTCATGCTCCTCCTATTTTTCAGAACGTTTCATTCTCATCTCATTTTTGACACCTTTTTAATCTCTTCATATTTTTCACAACTTTTGAAGATCTTCATATTTTTAATATTTTTGAAGCTCTTCATATTTTCACACGTTTTCACACTCTTCATGTTTTTCAACACCGCTTCATGCTCCTCCTATTTTTCAAACTGTATCATGCTCCTCATATTTTTGAAATCTTTTGAAGCCCTTCATATTTTTCACACCTTTTCAGGCTCTTCATGTTTTTGAACACTTCTTCATGCTCTTCCTCTTTTTCAGACCGTTTCATGCTCCTCATATTTTTGACACTTTTTGAAGCTCTTCATATTTTTCACTCATTTTCAGGCTCTTCATGTTTTTCAACACCACTTCATGCTCCTCCAATTTTTGAGACCGTTTGATGCTCCTCATATTTTTGACACCTTTAGAAACTCTTCATATTTTTCACACCTTTTCAGGCTCTTCATGTTTTTTATCACTGCTTCATGCTCATCCTATTTTTCAGAACGTTTCATGCTCCTCATATTTTTGACACCTTTTGAAGCTCTTCATATTTTTCACACCTTTTCAGGCTTTTCATGTTTTTGAACACCGCTTCATGTTCCTCCTATTTTTCAGACCGTTTCATGCTCCTCATATTCTTGACACCTTTTGAAGCTCTTCATATATTTCACACCTTTTCAGGCTCTTCATGTTTTTGAACACCGCTTCATGCTCCTCCTATTTTTCAGATTGTTTCATGCTCCTCATATTTTTGACACCTTTTGAAGCTCTTCATATTTTTCACACCTTTTCAGGCTCTTCATGTTTTTCAACACCGCTTCATGCTCGTCGTATTTTGCCGACCGTTTCATGCTCCTCATATTTTTGACACCTTTTGAAGCTCTTCAGATATTTCACACCTTTCCAGGCTCTTCATTTTTTCAACACCACTTCATGCTCCTCCTATTTTTCAGATCATTTCATGCTCATCTCATTTTAACACCTTTTGAAGCTCTTCATATTTTTGACAAATTTTGAAGGTCTTCATATTTTTCACACGTTTTCAGGCTCTTCATGATTTTCAACACCGCTTCATGCTCCTCCTATTTTTCAGACCTTTTCATGCTCATCTTTTTTTTTGACACCTTTTGAAGCTCTTCATATGTTTCACACCTTTTGAAGCTCTTCATATTTTTCACATTTATGAATCTATTCATATTTTCCACACGTTTTCAGACAATTCATGTTTTTCAACATCGCTTCATGCTCCTCCTATTTTTCAGACCGTTTCATTCTCCTCATATTTTTGAAACCTTTTGAAGCTCTTCATATATTTCACACTTTTTCAGACTTTTCCTTTTTTTCAACACGACTTCATGCTCCCCCTATTTTTCAGACCGTTTCATGGTCATCTCATTTTGACACCTTTTGAAGCTCTTCATGTTTTTCACATCTTTTGAAGCTCTTCATATTTTTCACACCTTTCCAGGCTCTTCATGTTTTTCAACACCACTTCATGCTCCTCCAATTTTTGAGACCGTTTGATGCTCCTCATATTTTTGACACCTTTAGAAACTCTTCATATTTTTCACACCTTTTCAGGCTCTTCATGTTTTTTATCACTGCTTCATGCTCATCCTATTTTTCAGAACGTTTCATGCTCCTCATATTTTTGACACCTTTTGAAGCTCTTCATATTTTTCACACCTTTTCAGGCTTTTCATGTTTTTGAACACCGCTTCATGTTCCTCCTATTTTTCAGACCGTTTCATGCTCCTCATATTCTTGACACCTTTTGAAGCTCTTCATATATTTCACACCTTTTCAGGCTCTTCATGTTTTTGAACACCGCTTCATGCTCCTCCTATTTTTCAGATTGTTTCATGCTCCTCATATTTTTGACACCTTTTGAAGCTCTTCATATTTTTCACACCTTTTCAGGCTCTTCATGTTTTTCAACACCGCTTCATGCTCGTCGTATTTTGCCGACCGTTTCATGCTCCTCATATTTTTGACACCTTTTGAAGCTCTTCAGATATTTCACACCTTTCCAGGCTCTTCATTTTTTCAACACCACTTCATGCTCCTCCTATTTTTCAGATCATTTCATGCTCATCTCATTTTAACACCTTTTGAAGCTCTTCATATTTTTGACAAATTTTGAAGGTCTTCATATTTTTCACACGTTTTCAGGCTCTTCATGATTTTCAACACCGCTTCATGCTCCTCCTATTTTTCAGACCTTTTCATGCTCATCTTTTTTTTGACACCTTTTGAAGCTCTTCATATGTTTCACACCTTTTGAAGCTCTTCATATTTTTCACATTTATGAATCTATTCATATTTTCCACACGTTTTCAGACAATTCATGTTTTTCAACATCGCTTCATGCTCCTCCTATTTTTCAGACCGTTTCATTCTCCTCATATTTTTGAAACCTTTTGAAGCTCTTCATATATTTCACACTTTTTCAGACTTTTCCTTTTTTTCAACACGACTTCATGCTCCCCCTATTTTTCAGACCGTTTCATGGTCATCTCATTTTGACACCTTTTGAAGCTCTTCATGTTTTTCACATCTTTTGAAGCTCTTCATATTTTTCACACCTTTCCAGGCTCTTCATTTTTTCAACACCACTTCATGCTCCTCCTATTTTTCAGATCGTTTCATGCTCATCTCATTTTAACACCTTTTGAAGCTCTTCATATTTTTGACAAATTTTGAAGGTCTTCATATTTTTCACACGTTTTCAAGCTCTTTATGATTTTCATCAGCGCTTCATGCTCCTCCTATTTTTCAGACCGTTTCATGCTCCTCATAATTTTGACACCTTTTGAAGCTTTCATATTTTTAACACCTTTTCAGGCTCTTCATCTTTTTCAGCACCACTTCATGCTCCTCCTTTTTTGCAGACCGTTTCATGCTACTCATATTTTTAACACCTTTTGAAGCTCTTCATATTTCTCACAGCTTTTTAGGCTCTTCATGTTTTTCAACAACGCTTCATGCTCCTCCGATTTTGCAGACGGTTTCATCCTCCTCATATTTTTGACACCTTTTGAAGCTCTTCATATTTTTCACACCTTTTCAGGCTCTTCATGTTTTTCAACACCGCTTCATGCTCCTCCTATTTTTCAGACCGTTTCATGCTCCTCATATTTTTGACACCTTTTGAAGCTCTTCATATTTTTCACAACTTTTCAGGCTCTTCATGTTTTTCAACACAGCTTCATGCACGTCCTATTTTTCAGACCGTTTCATGCTCATCTCATTTTTGACACCTTTTGAAGCTTTGCATATTTTTCACAACTTTTCAGGCTCTTCATGTTTTTGAACACCGCTTCATGCTAATCCTATTTTTCAAACCATATCATGCTCTTCATATTTTTCACACCTTTTGAAGCTCTTCATATATTTCACAGCTTTTCAGGCTCTTCATGTTTTTGAACACCACTTCATGCTCCTTCTCTTTTTCAGAGGGTTTTATGCTCCTCATGTATTTCACACCTTTTGAAGCTCTTCATATTTTTCACACCTTTTCAGGCTCTTCATGTTTTTCAACACCGCTTCATGCTCCTCCTATTTTTCAGATCGTTTCATGCTCATCTCATTTTAACACCTTTTGAAGCTCTTCATATTTTTGACAAATTTTGAAGGTCTTCATATTTTTCACACGTTTTCAGGCTCTTCATGATTTTCAACACCGCTTCATGCTCCTCCTATTTTTCAGACCTTTTCATGCTCATCTCTTTTTTGACACCTTTTGAAGCTCTTCAGATTTTTCACACCTTTTGAAGTTCTTCATATTTTTCACATTATGAATCTCTTCATATTTTCGAAACGTTTTCAGACAATTCATGTTTTTCAACATCGCTTCATGCTCCTCCTATTTTTCAGACCGTTTCATTCTCCTCATATTTTTGACACCTTTTGAAGCTCTTCATATATTTCACACTTTTTCAGACTTTTCCTTTTTTTCAACACGACTTCATGCTCCTCCTATTTTTCAGACCGTTTCCTGCTCATCTCATTTTGACACCTTTTGAAGCTCTTCATGTTTTTCACATCTTTTGAAGCTCTTCATATTTTTCACAACTTTTCAGGCTCTTTATGATTTTCAACAGCGCTTCATGCTCCTCCTATTTTTCAGACCGTTTCATGCTCCTCATATTTTTGAGACCTTTTGAAGCTCTTCATATTTTTCACACCTTTTAAGGCTCTTCATGTTTTTCAACACCGCTTCATGCTCCTCCAATTTTTCAGACCGTTTCATGCTCCTCATATTTTTGACACCTTTTGAAGCTCTTCATATTTTTCACACATTTTCAGGCTCTTCATGTTTTTCAACACCGCTTCATGCTGCTCATATTTTTCAGACCGTTTCATGCTCCTCATATTTTTGACACCTTTTGAAGCTCTTCATATTTTTCACACCTTTTAAGGCTCTTCATGTTTTTCAACACCGCTTCCTGCTCCTCCGATTTTTCAGACCGTTTCATGCTCCTAATATTTTTCACACCTTTTGAAGCCTTTCATATTTTTCACAACTTTTTAAGCTCTTCATGTTTTTGAACATCGCTTCATGCTCCTCCTATTTTTCAGACCGTTTCATGCTCATCTCATTTTTGACACCTTTTGAAGCTTTTCATATTTTTCACAACTTTTCAGGCTCTTCATGTTTTTGAACACAGCTTCATGCTCCTCCTATTTTTCAGACCGTATCATGCTCCTCATATTTTTCAAACCTTTTGAAGCTCTTCATATTTTTCACACGTTTTCAGTCTATTCATGTTTTTGAACACCATTTCAGGCTCCTCCTATTTTTCAGAGAGTTTCATGCTCCTTATGTATTTCACACATTTTGAAGCTCTTCATATTTTTCACACCTTTTCAGGCCCTTCATGCTTTTCCACACCACTTCATGCTCCTCCTATTTTTCAGACCGTATCGTGTTCCTCATATTTTTGACACCTTTTGAAGCTCTTCATATTTTTAACAGCTTTTCAGGTTCTTCATGTTTTTCAACACCGCTTCATGTTCCTCATCTTTTTCAGACCGTTTCATGCTCCTCATATTTTTCACACCTTTTGAGGCTCTTCATGTTTTTGATCACCGTTTCACGATCCTCCTATTTTTCAGGCCGTTTCATGCTCCTCATATTTTTGACACCTTTTGAAGCTCTTCATATTTTTCACACATTTTCAGGCTCTTCTTGTTTTTCAACACCGATTCATGATCCTCCTATTTTTCGGACCGTTTCATGCAGATCTCATTTTTGACACCTTTTGAAGCTCTTCTTATTTTTCAAAATTTTGAAGCTCTTCATATTTTTCACACATTTTCAGGCTCTTTATGTTTTTGAACACCGCTTCATGGTCCTCCTAATTTTCAGAACTTTTCATGCTCCTCATATAATTCACACCTTTTGAAGCTCTTCATATTTTTCACACATTTTCAGGCTCTTCATGTTTTTCAACACCGCTTCATGATCCTCCTATTTTTCGGACCGTTTCATGCTCCTCATATTTTTGACACCTTTTGAAGCTCTTCATATTTTTCACACCTTTTCAGGCTCTTCATGTTTTTCAACAACACTTCATGCTCCTCGTATATTTCAGACGGTTTCATTCTCCTCATATTTTTGACACCTTTTGAAGCTCTGCATATATTTCACACCTTTTCAGGCTCTTCATGATTTTCAACACCACTTCATGCTCCTCCTATTTTTCAGACCGTTTCATGCTCATCTCATTTTTGACATCTTTTGAAGCTCTTCATATTTTTCACACCTTTTGAAGCTCTTCATAATTTTCATATTTTTGAAGCTCTTCATATTTTTCACACTTTTTCAGCCTCTTCATGTTTTTCAACACCTCTTCAGGCTCCTCCTATTTTTCAGACCCTTTCATGCTAATCTAATTTTTGAAACTTTTTGAAGCTCTTCATACTTTTCGCACATTTTAAGTCTCTGCATGTTTTTGAACACCTTTTCATGCTCCTCATGTATTTCACTCCTTTTGAAGCTCTTCATATTTTGCACACATTTTCAGGCTCTTCATGTTTTTGAACACCGCTTCATCCTCCTCCTATTTTTTAGAGGGTTTCATGCTCGTCATATTTTTGACACATTTTGAAGCTCTTCATATATTTCACACCTTTTCAGGCTCTTCATGTTTTTGAACACCGCTTCATCCTCCTCCTATTTTTAAGAGGGTTTCATGCTCGTCATATTTTTGACACATTTTGAAGCTCTTCATATTTTTCACACCTTTTCAGGCTCTTCATGTTTTTGAACACCACTTCATGCTCCTCCTATTTTTCAGACCGTTTCATGCTCCTCATATTTTTGTCACCTTTTGAAGCTTTCATATTTTTCACACCTTTTCAGGCTCTTCATGTTTTTCAACACCACTTCATGCTCCTCCTTTTTTGCAGAAAGTTTCATGCTACTCATATATTTGACACCTTTTGAAGCTCTTCATATTTCTCACACCTTTTCAGGCTCTTCATGTTTTTCAACACCGCTTCATGCACCTCCGATTTTTCAGACCGTTTCATGCTCCTCATATTTTTGACACCTTTTGAAGCTCTTCATATTTCTCAAACCTTTTCAGGCTCTTCATGTTTTTCAACACCGCTTAATGCACCTCCTATTTTTCAGACCGTTTCATGCTCATCTCATTTTTGACACCTTTTGAAGCTTTTCATATTTTTCACATATTTTCAGGCTCTTCATGGTTTTGAACACAGCTTCATGCTAATCCTATTTTTCAAACCATATCATGCACCTCATATTTTTGACACATTTTGAAGCTCTTCATATTTTTCACACCTTTTCAGGCTCTTCATGGTTTTCAACACAACTTCATGCTTCTCGTATTTTTCAGACCGTTACATGCTCCTCATATTTTTGACACCTTTTGAAGCTCTGCATATTTTTCACACCTTTTCAGGCTCTTCATGTTTTTCAACACCACTTCAGGCTCCTCCTATTTTTCAGACCCTTTCATGCTAATCTAATTTTTGACACTTTTTGAAGCTCTTCATATTTTTCACACCTTTTCAGTCTCTGCATGTTTTTGAACACCGTTTCATGCTCCTCATATATTTCACACCCTTTGAAGCTCTTCATATTTTGCTCACCTTTTCAGGCTCTTCATGTTTTTGAACACCGCTTCATCCTCCTCCTATTTGTAAGAGGGTTTCATGCTCGTCATATTTTTGACATATTTTGAGGCTCTTCATAATTTTCACACCTTTTCAGGCTCTTCATGTTTTTGAACCCCGGTTCAGGCTCCTCCTATTTTTCAGACCGTTTCATGCTCCTCATATTTTTCACACCTTTTGAAGCTCTTCATATATTTCACACCTTTTCATGCTCTTCATGGTTTTGAACACCGCTTCATGCTCCTCCTATTTTTCAGACCGTTTCATGCTCCTCATATTTTGGACACCTTTTGAAGCTCTTCATATTTTTCACACCTTTTCAGGCTCTTCATGTTTTTCAACACCGCTTCATGGTCCTCCTATGTTTCAGAACGTTTCATGCTCCTCATGTATTTCACACCTTTTGAAACTCTTCATATTTTTTACACCTTTTCAAGCTCTTCATGTTTTTGAACACCATTTCATGCTCCTCCTATTTTTCAGACCTTTTCATGCTCCTCATATTTTTGACAAATTTTGAAGCTCTTCATATTTTGCACACCTTTTCATTCTCTTAATATTTTTCAACACCACGTCATGCTCCTCCAATTTTTCAGTCCGTTTCATGCACATCTCATTTTTGACACCTTTTGAAACTATTCATATTTTTCACACCTTTTCAGGCTCTTCCGTTTTTTCAACACCGCTTCATGATCCTCCTATTTTTCAGACCGTTTCATGCTCCTCATATTTTTACACCTTTTGAAGCTCTTCATATATTTCACACCTTTTCAGGCTCTTCATGGTTTTCAACACAACTTCATGATCCTCGTATTTTTCAGACCGTTACATGCTCCTCATATTTTTGACACCTTTTGAAGCTCTGCATATATTTCACACATTTTCAGGCTCTTCATGATTTTCAACACCACTTCATGCTCCTCCTATTTTTCAGACTGTTTCATGCTCATCTCATTTTTGACATCTTTTGAAGCTCTTCATATTTTGCACACCTTTTCAGGCTCTTCATGTTTTTGAACACTGCTTCATCCTCCTCTTATTTTTAAGAGGGTTTCATGCTCGTCATATTTTTGACATATTTTGAAGCTCTTCATAATTTTCACACCTTTTCAGGCTCTTCATGTTTTTGAACACCGCTTCATGCTCGTCCTATTTTTCAAACCGTTTCATGCTCCTCATATTTTTGACACCATTTTAAGCTCTTCATATTTTTCACACCTTTTCAGGCTCTTCATTTTTTTCAACACCACTTCATGCTCCTCCTATTTTTCAGACCGTTTCATGCAGATCTCCTTTTTGACACTTTTTGAAGCTCTTCATATTTTTCAAACCTTTTGAAGCTCTTCATATTTTTCACACGTTTTCAGGCTCTTCATGTTTTTCAACACCGCTTCATGCTCCTCCTATTTTTCAGACCGTTTCATGCTCCTCATATTTTTGACACCTTTTGAAGCTCTATATATTTTTCACACATTTTCAGGCTCTTCATGTTTTTCAACACCGCTTCATGCTCCTCCTATTTTTCAGACCGTTTCATGCTCCTCATATTTTTGACACCTTATGAAGCTTTTCATATTTCTCACTCATTTTCAGGCTCTTCATGTTTTTGAACATCACTTCATGCTCCTCCTATTTTTCAGACCGTTTCATGCTCCTCATGCATTTCACACCTTTTGAAGCTCTTCATATATTTCACACCTTTTCAGGCTCTTCATGATTTTGAACACCACTTCATGCTCCTCCTATTTTTCAGACTGTTTCATGCTCCTCATATTTTTGACACCTTTTGAAGCTCTTCATATTTTTCACACCTTTTCAGGCTCTTCATGTTTTTCAACACCGCTTCATGGTCCTCCTATGTTTCAGAACGTTTCATGCTCCTCATGTATTTCACACCTTTTGAAACTCTTCATATTTTTTACACCTTTTCAAGCTCTTCATGTTTTTGAACACCGTTTCATGCTCCTCCTATTTTTCAGACCTTTTCATTCTCCTCATATTTTTGACAAATTTTGAAGCTCTTCATATTTTGCACACCTTTCATTCTCTTAATATTTTTCAACACCACTTCATGCTCCTCCAGTTTTTCAGTCCGTTTCATGCACATCTCATTTTTGACACCTTTTGAATCTATTCATATTTTTCACACCTTTTCAGGCTCTTCCGGGTTTTCAACACCGCTTCATGATCCTCCTATTTTTCAGACCGTTTCATGCTCCTCATATTTTTACACCTTTTGAAGCTCTTCATATATTTCACACCTTTTCAGGCTCTTCATGGTTTTCAACACAACTTCATGCTCCTCGTATTTTTCAGACCGTTACATGCTCCTCATATTTTTGACACCTTTTGAAGCTCTGCATATATTTCACACATTTTCAGGCTCTTCATGATTTTCAACACCACTTCATGCTCCTCCTATTTTTCAGACCGTTTCATGCTCATCTCATTTTTGACATATTTTGAAGCTCTTCATATTTTTCACACTTTTTGAAGCTCTTCATAATTTTCATTTTTTTGAAACTCTTCATATTTTTCACACTTTTTCAGGCTCTTCATGTTTTTCAACAACTCTTCAGGCTCCTCCTATTTTTCAGACCATTTCATGCTAATCTAGTTTTTGGCACTTTTTGAAGCTCTTCATACTTTTCACACCTTTTAAATCTCTGCATGTCTTTGAACACCTTTTCATGTTCCTCATGTATTTCACTCCTTTTGAAGCTCTTCATATTTTGCACAAATTTTCAGGTTCTTCTTGTTTTTGAACACCTTTTCATGCTCCTCATGTATTTCACTCCTTTTGAAGCTCTTCCTATTTTTCACACATTTTCAGTCTCTGCATGTTTTTGAACACCTTTTCATGCTCCTCATGTATTTCACTCCTTTTGAAGCTCTTCATATTTTGCACAAATTTTCAGGTTCTTCTTGTTTTTGAACAAAGCTTCATCCTCCTCCTATTTTTAAGAGGGTTTCATGCTCGTCATATTTTTGACACATTTTGAAGCTCTTCATATTTTTCACACCTTTTCAGGCTCTTCATGTTTTTGAACACCGTTTCATGCTCCTCCTATTTTTGAGACCGTTTCATGCTCCTCATATTTTCGACACCTTTTGAAGCTTTCATATTTTTCACACCTTTTCAAGCTCTTCATGTTTTTCAACACCACTTCATGCTCCTCCTTTTTTGCAGACCGTTTCATGCTACTCATATTTTTAACACCTTTTGAAGCTCTTCATATTTCTCACACCTTTTCAGGCTCTTCATGTTTTTCAACACCGCTTCATGCACCTCCGATTTTTCAGACCGTTTCATGCTCCTCATATTTTTGACACCTTTTGAAGCTCTTCATATTTCTCAAACCTTTTCAGGCTCTTCATGTTTTTCAACACCGCTTAATGCACCTCCTATTTTTCAGACCGTTTCATGCTCATCTCATTTTGACACCTTTTGAAGCTTTTCATATTTTTCACATATTTTCAGGCTCGTCATGTTTTTGAACACCGCTTCATGCTAATCCTATTTTTCAAACCATATCATGCTCCTCATGTTTTTCACACCTTTTGAAGCTCTTCATATTTTTCACACCTTTTCAGGCTCTTCATGTTTTTGAACACCACTTCATGCTCCTTCTATTTTTCAGAGAGTTTCATGCTCCTCATGTATTTCACACCTTTTGAAGCTCTTCATATTTTTCACACCTTTTCAGGCTCTTCATGTTTTTCCACACCACTTCATGCTCCTCCTATTTTTCAGACCCTTTCATGCTCATCTCATTTTTGACATCTTTTGAGCTCTTCATATTTTTCACACCTTTTCAGTCTCTGCATGTTTTTGAACACCATTTCATGCTCCTCATATATTTCACACCTTTTGAAGCTCTTCATATTTTGCACACCTTTTCAGGCTCTTCATGTTTTTGAACACCGCTTCATCCTCCTCCTATTTTTAAGAGGGTTTCATGCTCGTCATATTTTTGACATATTTTGAAGCTCTTCGTAATTTTCACACCTTTTCAGGCTCTTCATGTTTTTGAACACCGCTTCATGCTCGTCCTATTTTTCAAACCGTTTCATGCTCCTCATATTTTTGACACCATTTGAAGCTCTTCATATTTTTCACACCTTTTCAGGCTCTTCATTTTTTTCAACACCACTTCATGCTCCTCCTAATTTTCAGACCGTTTCATGCAGATCTCCTTTTTGACAGCTTTTGAAGCTCTTCATATTTTTCAAACCTTTTGAAGCTCTTCATATTTTTCACACGTTTTCAGGCTCTTCATGTTGTTCAACACCGCTTCATGCTCCTCCAATTTTTCAGTCCGATTCATGAACATCTCATTTTTGACACCTTTTGAAGCTATTCATATTTTTCACACCTTTTCAGGCTCTTCCGGTTTTTCAACACCGCTTCATGATCCTCCTATTTTTCAGACCGTTTCATGCTCCTCATATTTTTACACCTTTTGAAGCTCTTCATATATTTCACACCTTTTCAGGCTCTTCATGATTTTCAACACCACTTCATGCTCCTCCTATTTTTCAGACCGTTTCATGCTCATCTCATTTTTGACATATTTTGAAGCTCTTCATATTTTTCACACCTTTTGAAGCTCTTCATAATTTTCATATTTTTGAAGCTCTTCATATTTTTCACACTTTTTCAGGCTCTTCATGTTTTTCAACAACTCTTCAGGCTCCTCCTATTTTTCAGACCCTTTCATGCTAATCGAATTTTTGGCACTTTGTGAAGCTCTTCATACTTTTCACACCTTTTAAGTCTCTGCATGTTTTTGAACACCTTTTCATGCTCCTCATGTATTTCACTCCTTTTGAAGCTCTTCATATTTTGCACAAATTTTCAGGTTCTTCTTGTTTTTGAACACAGCTTCATCCTCCTCCTATTTTTAAGAGGGTTTCATGCTCGTCATATTTTTGACACATTTTGAAGCTCTTCATATTTTTCACACCTTTTCAGGCTCTTCATGTTTTTGAACACCGTTTCATGCTCCTCCTATTTTTGAGACCGTTTCATGCTCCTCATATTTTCGACACCTTTTGAAGCTTTCATATTTTTCACACCTTTTCAAGCTCTTCATGTTTTTCAACACCACTTCATGCTCCTCCTTTTTTGCAGACCGTTTCATGCTACTCATATTTTTAACACCCTTTGAAGCTCTTCATATTTCTCACACCTTTTCAGGCTCTTCATGTTTTTCAACACCGCTTCATGCACCTCCGATTTTTCAGACCGTTTCATGCTCCTCATATTTTTGACACTTTTTGAAGCTCTTCATATTTCTCAAACCTTTTCAGGCTCTTCATGTTTTTCAACACCGCTTAATGCACCTCCTATTTTTCAGACCGTTTCATGCTCATCTCATTTTTGACACCTTTTGAAGCTTTTCATATTTTTCACATATTTTCAGGCTCTTCATGTTTTTGAACACCGCTTCATGCTAATCCTACTTTTTAAAACCATATCATGCTCCTCATGTTTTTCACACCTTTTGAAGCTCTTCATATTTTTCACACCTTTTCAGGCTCTTCATGTTTTTGAACACCACTTCATGCTCCTTCTATTTTTCAGAGAGTTTCAGGCTCCTCATGTTTTTCACACCTTTTGAAGCTCTTCATATTTTTCACACCTTTTCAGGCTCTTCATGATTTTCAACACCCCTTCATGCTCCTCCTATTTTTCAGACCGTTTCATGCTCATCTCATTTTTGACATCTTTTGAAGCTCTTCATATTTTTCACACCTTTTGAAGCTCTTCATAATTTTTATATTTTTGAAGATCTTCATATTTTTAACACATTTTCAGGCTCTTCATGTTTTTCAACACCGCTTCATGCTCCTCCTATTTTTCAGACCGTTTCATACTCCTCATATTTTTGACACCTTTTGAAGCTTTTCATATTTCTCACTCATTTTCAGGCTCTTCATGTTTTTGAACATCACTTCATGCTCCTCCTATTTTTCAGACCGTTTCATGCTCCTCATGTATTTCACACCTTTTGAAGCTCTTCATATTTTTCACACCTTTTCAGGCTCTTCATGTTTTTCAACACCGCTTCATCGTCCTCCTATGTTTCAGAACGTTTCATGCTCCTCATGTATTTCACACCTTTTGAAACTCTTCATATTTTTTACACCTTTTCAAGCTCTTCATGTTTTTGAACACCGTTTCATGCTCCTCCTATTTTTCAGACCTTTTCATGCTCCTCATATATTTGACAAATTTTGAAGCTCTTCATATTTTGCACACCTTTTCATTCTCTTAATATTTTTCAACACCACTTCATGCTCCTCCAATTTTTCAGTCCGATTCATGCACATCTCATTTTTGACACCTTTTGAAGCTATTCATATTTTTCACACCTTTTCAGGCTCTTCCGGTTTTTCAACACCGCTTCGTGATCCTCCTATTTTTCAGACCGTTTCATGCTCCTCATATTTTTACACCTTTTGAAGCTCTTCATATATTTCACACCTTTTCAGGCTCTTCATGGTTTTCAACACCACTTCATGCTCCTCGTATTTTTCAGACCGTTACATGCTCCTCATATTTTTAACACCTTTTGAAGCTCTGCATATATTTCACACATTTTCAGGCTCTTCATGATTTTCAACACCACTTCATGCTCCTCCTATTTTTCAGACCGTTTCATGCTCATCTCATTTTTGACATATTTTGAAGCTCTTCATATTTTTCACACCTTTTGAAGCTCTTCATAATTTTCATATTTTTGAAGCTCTTCATAATTTTCACACTTTTTCAGGCTCTTCATGTTTTTCAACAACTCTTCAGGCTCCTCCTATTTTTCAGACCCTTTCATGCTAATCGAATTTTTGGCACTTTGTGAAGCTCTTCATACTTTTCACACCTTTTAAGTCTCTGCATGTTTTTGAACACCTTTTCATGCTCCTCATGTATTTCACTCCTTTTGAAGCTCTTCATATTTTGCACAAATTTTCAGGTTCTTCTTGTTTTTGAACACAGCTTCATCCTCCTCCTATTTTTAAGAGGGTTTCATGCTCGTCATATTTTTGACACATTTTGAAGCTCTTCATATTTTTCACACCTTTTCAGGCTCTTCATGTTTTTGAACACCGTTTCATGCTCCTCCTATTTTTGAGACCGTTTCATGCTCCTCATATTTTCGACACCTTTTGAAGCTTTCATATTTTTCACACCTTTTCAAGCTCTTCATGTTTTTCAACACCACTTCATGCTCCTCCTTTTTTGCAGACCGTTTCATGCTACTCATATTTTTGACACCTTTTGAAGCTCTTCATATTTCTCACACCTTTTCAGGCTCTTCATGTTTTTCAACACCGCTTCATGCTCCTCCGATTTTTCAGACCGTTTCATGCTCCTCATAATTTTGACACCTTTTGAAGCTCTTCATATTTCTCAAAACTTTTCAGGCTCTTCAGGTTTTTCAACACCGCTTAATGCACCTCCTATTTTTCAGACCGTTTCATGCTCATCTCATTTTTGACACCTTTTGAAGCTTTTCATATTTTTCACATATTTTCAGGCTCTTCATGATTTTGAACACCGCTTCATGCTAATCCTATTTTTCAAACCATATCATGCTCCTCATGTTTGTCACACCTTTTGAAGCTCTTCATATTTTTCACACCTTTTCAGGCTCTTCATGTTTTTCAACACAACTTCATGCTCCTCCTATTTTTCAGACCGTTTCATGCTCCTCATATTTTTGACACCTTTTTAAGCTTTTCATATTTTTCACACCTTTTCAGGCTCTTCATGTTTTTGAACACCACTTCATGCTCCTCCAATTTTTCAGTCCGTTTCATGCACATCTCATTTTTGACACCTTTAGAAGCTATTCATATTTTTCACACCTTTTCAGGCTCTTCCGGTTTTTCAACACCGCTTCATGATCCTCTTATTTTTCAGACCGTTTCATGCTCCTCATATTTTTACACCTTTTGAAGCTCTTCATATATTTCACACCTTTTCAGGCTCTTCATGGTTTTCAACAACACTTCATGCTACTCGTATTTTTCAGACCGTTACATACTCCTCATATTTTTGACACCTTTTGAAGCTCTACATATATTTCACACATTTTCAGGCTCTTCATGATTTTCAACACCACTTCATGCTCCTCCTATTTTTCAGACCGTTTCATGCTCATCTCATTTTTGACATATTTTGAAGCTCTTCGTATTTTTCACACCTTTTGAAGCTCTTCATAATTTTCATATTTTTGAAGCTCTTCATATTTTTCACACTGTTTCAGGCTCTTCATGTTTTTCAACAACTCTTCAGGCTCCTCCTGTTTTTCAGACCCTTTCATGCTAATCGAATTTTTGGCACTTTTTGAAGCTCTTCATACTTTTCACACCTTTTAAGTCTCTGCATGTTTTTGAACACCTTTTCATGCTCCTCATGTATTTCACTCCTTGTGAAGCTCTTCATATTTTGCACAAATTTTCAGGTTCTTCTTGTTTTTGAACAAAGCTTCATCCTCCTCCTATTTTTAAGAGGGTTTCATGCTCGTCATATTTTTGACACATTTTGAAGCTCTTCATATTTTTCACACCTTTTCAGGCTCTTCATGTTTTTGAACACCGTTTCATGCTCCTCCTATTTTTGAGACCGTTTCATGCTCCTCATATTTTCGACACCTTTTGAAGCTTTCATATTTTTCACACCTTTTCAAGCTCTTCATGTTTTTCAACACCACTTCATGCTCCTCCTTTTTTGCAGACCGTTTCATGCTACTCATATTTTTGACACCTTTTGAAGCTCTTCATATTTCTCACACCTTTTCAGGCTCTTCATGTTTTTCAACACCGCTTCATGCACCTCCGATTTTTCAGACCGTTTCATACTCCTCATATTTTTGACACCTTTTCAAGCTCTTCATATTTCTCAAACCTTTTCAGGTTCTTCATGTTTTTCAACACCGCTTAATGCACCTCCTATTTTTCAGACCGTTTCATGCTCATCTCATTTTTGACACCTTTTGAAGCTCTTCATATTTCTAAAACCTTTCCAGGCTCTTCATATTTTTCACACCTTTTCAGGCTCTTGATTTGTTTGAACACCGTTTCATGCTGTTCCTATTTTTCAGACCGTGTCATGCTCCTCATATTTTTTACACCTTTTGAAGCTCTTCATATTTTTCACATCCTTGATGCTCTTCATATTTTTCACACCTTTTCAGGCTCTTCATATTTTTGAACGCCGTTTCATAATCCTCCTATTTTTCAGACCGTTTCATGCTCCTCATATTTTTGACACCTTTTGTAGCTCTTCAAATTTTTCACACATTTTCAGGCTCTTCATGTTTTTCAACACTGCTTCATGCTCCTCCTAATTTTCAGAACTTTTCATGCTCCTCATATTTTTGAAACCTTTTGAAGCTCTTCATATTTTTCACAACTTTTCAGGCTCTTCATGTTTTTGAACACCATTTCATGCTCCTCCTATTTTGCAGACCGTTTCATTCTCCTCGTATTTTTGACACCTTTTGAAGCTCTTCATATATTTCACACCTTTTCAGATTTTTCATTTTTTTCAACACGACTTCATGCTCCTCCTGTTTTTCAGACCGTTTCATGCTCATCTCATTTTGACACCTTTTGAAGCTCTTCATGTTTTTCACATCTTTTGAAGCTCTTCATATTTTTCACAACTTTTCAGGCTCTTTATGATTTTCAACAGCCCTTCATGTTCCTCATATTTTTCGGATCGTTTCATGCTCCTCATATTTTTGACACCTTTTGCAGCTCTCATATTTTTCACACCTTTTCAGGCTCTTCATGTTTTGAACACCAGTTCATGCTCCTCCTATTTTTCATAGAGTTTCATGCTCCTCATATTTTTGACACCTTTTGAAGCTCTTCATATTTTTCACACCTTTTGAAGCTCTTCATATATTTCACACTTTTTCAGGCTCTTCATGTTTTTGAACACAGCTTCATGCTCCTCCTATTTTTCAGACCGTTTCATGCTCCTCATATATTTGACAACTTTTGAAGCTCTTCATATTTTTCACATCTTTTCAGGCTCTTCATGTTTTGCAACACCGCTTCATGCTCCTCCTATTTTTCAGAGAGTTTCATGCTCCTCATATTTTTGACACCTTTTGAAGCTCTTCATATTTTTCACACCTTTTCAGCTCTTCATGTTTTGAACACCGTTTCATGCTCCTCCTATTTTTCAGACCGTTTCATTCTCCTATATTTTTGACAGCATTTGGAGGTCTTCATATTTTTCTCACCTTTTCAAGCTCTTCATTCTTTTCAACAACGCTTCATGCTCCTCCTATTTTTCAGCCCGTTTCATGCTCCTCATAGTTTTGAAACCTTTTGAAGCTCTTCATATTTTTCACACCTTTTCAGCTCTTCATGTTTTGAACACAGGTTTATGCTCCTCCTATTTTTCAGACCGTTTCATGCTCCTCATGAATTTCACACATTTTGAAGCTCTTCATATTTTTCACAACTTTTGAAGCTCTTCATATATTTCACACCTTTTCATGCTCTTCAAGTTTTTCAACACAACTTCATGCTCCTCCTATTTTTCAGACCGTTTCATGCTCCTCATATTTTTGACATCTTTTGAAGCTTTTCATATATTTCACACCTTTTCAGGCTCTTCATGTTTTTCAACACCACCTCATGCTCCTCCAGGTTTGCAGACCGTTTCATGCTCCTCCTAATTTTGACACCTTTTGAAGCTCTTCATATTTTTCACACCTTTTCAGGCTCTTCATGTTTTTGAACACCGCTTCATGCTCCTCCTATTTTTCAGACCATTTCATGCACATCTCATTTTTGACACCTTTTGAAGCTCTTCTTATTTTTCAAAACTTTTGAAGCTCTTCATATTTTTCACACGTTTTCAGGCTCTTCATGTTTTTGAACACTGCTTCATGCTCCTCCTATTTTTCAGACAGTTTCATGCTCCTCATATTTTTGACATCTTTTGAAGCTCTATATATTTTTCACACCTTTTCAGGCTCTTCATGTTTTTCAACACCGCTTCATGCTCCTCCTATTTTTCAGAATGTTTCATGCTCCTCATATTTTTGACATCTTTTGAAGCTCTTCATATTTTTCACACATTTTCAGGCTCTTTATGTTTTTGAACACCGCTTCATGGTCCTCATAATTTTCAGAACTTTTCATGCTCCTGATATAATTCACACCTTTTGAAGCTCTTCATATTTTTCACACCTTTTCAGGCTCTTCATGTTTTTCAACACCGTTTCATGCTCCTCCTATTTTTCAGACCGTTTCTTGCTCCTCATAATTTTGACACCTTTTGAAGCTCTTCATAATTTTCACACCTTTTGAAGCTGTTCATATATTTCACACCTTTTCAGGCTCTTGATGATTTTCAACACCGCTTCATGCTCCTCCTATTTTTCAGCCCGTTTCATGCTCCTCATAGTTTTGACACCTTTTGAAGCTCTTCATATTTTTCACACCTTTTCAGCTCTTCATGTTTTTGAACACCACTTCATGATTTTCCTATTTTTCAGACCGTTTCATGCTCCTCATATATTTTACATTCTTTGAGGCTCTTCATATTTTTCACACCTTTTCAGCTCTTCATGTTTTGAACACCGTTTCATGCTCCTCCTATTTTTCAGACCGTTTCATTCTCCTATATTTTTGACAGCTTTTGAAGGTCTTCATATTTTTCTCACCTTTTCAGCTCTTCATGTTTTTCAACATCGTTTCATGCTCCTCCTATTTTTCAGACCGTTTCATGCTCCTCATAATTTTGACACCTTTTGAAGCTCTTCATCATTTTCACACCTTTTGAAGCTGTTCATATATTTCACACCTTTTCAGGCTCTTGATGTTTTTCACCACCACTTCATGCTCCTCCTAATTTTCACACCCTTTCATGCTAATCTAATTTTTGACACCTTTTGAAGCTCTTCATATTTTTCACACCTTTTGAAGGTCTTCATATTTTTCACACCTTTTCAGGCTGTTCATGTTTTTGAACACCGCTTATGCTCGTCCTATTTTTCAGACCGTTTCATGCTCCTCATATTTTTGACACCTTTTGAAGCTCTTCATATTTTTCACACCTTTTCAGGCTCTTCATGTTTTTCAACACCGCTTCATGCTCCTCCGATTTTTCGGACCGTTTCATGCTCCACATATTTTTGACACCTTTTGAAGCTCTTCGTATAATTCACACCTTTTCAGGCTCTTCATTTTTTTCAACACCACTTCATGATCCTCCTATTTTTCAGACCATTTCATGCAGATCTCATTTTTGACACCTTTTGAAGCTCTTCTTATTTTTCAAAACTTTTGAAGCTCTTCATATTTTTCACACGTTTTCAGGCTCTTCATGTTTTTCAACACCGCTTCATGCTCCTCCTATTTTTCAGACGGTTTCATGCTCAACTCATTTTTGACACCTTTTGAATCTCTTCATATTTTTCACATCTTTTGAAGCTGTTCATATTTTTCACACTTTTTCAGGCTCTGCATGTTTTTCAACAACCTTTCTTGCTCCTCCTATTTTTCAGACGGTTTCATGCTCATCTCATTTTTGACACCTTTTGAAGCTCTTCATATTTTTCACACCTTTTGAAGATCTTCTTATTTTTCACGTTTTTGAAGCTCTTCATATTTTTCACATGTTTTCAGCCTCTTCATGTTTTTCAACACCGCTTCTTGCTCCTGCTATTTTTCAGACCGTTTCATACTCCTCATATTTTTGACACGTTTTGAGGCTCTTCATATTTTTCACACCTTTTCAGGCTCTTCATGTTTTTGAACACCGCTTCATGCTCCTCCTATTTTTCAGACCGTTTCATGCTCCTCATGTATTTCACACCTTTTGAAGCTCTTCATATTTTGCACACCTTTTCAGGCTCTTCATGTTTTTCACAACCACTTCATGCTCCTCCTATTTTTCAGATCGTTTCATGCACATCTCATTTTTTACACCTTTTGAGGCTCTTCATATTTTTCACACCTTTTCAGGCTCTTCATGTTTTTGAACACCACTTCATGATCCTCCTATTTTTCAGACCGTTTCATGCTCCTCATATTTTTGACACCTTTTGAAGCTCTTCATATTTTTCACACCTTTTCAGGCTCTTCATGTTTTTCAACACCGCTTCATGATCCTCCTATTTTTCGGACCGTTTCATGCTCCTCATATTTTGACACCTTTTGAAGCTCTTCATATTTTTCACACCTTTTCAGGCTCTTCATGTTTCTCAACAACACTTCATGCTCCTCGTATTTTTCAGACGGTTTCATTCTCCTCATATTTTTGACACCTTTTGAAGCTCTGCATATATTTCACACCTTTTCAGGCTCTTCATGATTTTCAACACCACTTCATGCTCCTCCATTTTTCAGACCGTTTCATGCTCATCTCATTTTTGACATCTTTTGAAGCTCTTCATATTTTTCACACTTTTTGAAGCTCTTCATAATTTTCATATTTTTGAAGCTCTTCATATTTTTCACACTTTTTCAGCCTCTTCATGTTTTTCAACACCTCTTCAGGCTCCTCCTATTTTTCAGACCCTTTCATGCTAATCTAATTTTTGACACTTTTTGAAGATCTTCATACTTTTTGCACCTTTTAAGTCTCTGCATGTTTTTGAACACCTTTTCATGCTCCTCATGTATTTCACTCCTTTTGAAGCTCTTCATATTTTGCACACATTTTCAGGCTCTTCATGTTTTTGAACACCGCTTCATCCTCCTCCTATTTTTCAGATTGTTTCATGCACATCTCATTTTTTACACCTTTTGAGGCTCTTCATATTTTTCACACCTTTTCAGGCTCTTCATGTTTTTGAACACCACTTCATGATCTTCCTATTTTTCAGACCGTTTCATGCTCCTCATATATTTGACATTCTTTGAGGCTCTTCATATTTTTCACACCTTTTCAGGCTCGTCATGTTTTTGAATACCGTTTCATGCTCCTCCTATTTTTCAGACCGTTTCATGCTCCTCATATTTTTGACACCTTTTGAAGCTCTTCATATTTTTCACACCTTTTCAGGCTCTTCATGTTTTTCAACACCGCTTCATGCTCCTCCTGTTTTTCAGACCGTTTCATGCTAGTCATATTTTTGACACCTTTTGAAGCTCTTCATATTTCTCACACCTTTTCAGGCTCTTCATGTTTTTCAACAACGCTTCATGCTCCTCCAATTTTTCAGACGGTTTCATGCTCCTCATATTTTTGACACCTTTTGAAGCTCTTCATATTTTTCACACCTTTTCAGGCTCTTCATGTTTTTCAACACCGCTTCATGCACCTCCTATTTTTCAGAACGTTTCATGCTCATCTCATTTTTGACACCTTTTGAAGCTTTTCATATTTTTCACATATTTTCAGGCTCTTCATGTTTTTGAACACCGCTTCATGCTAATCCTATTTTTCAAACCATATCATGCTCCTCATGTTTTTCACACCTTTTGAAGCTCTTCATATTTTTCACACCTTTTCAGGCTCTTCATGTTTTTGAACACCACTTCATGCTCCTTCTATTTTTCAGAGAGTTTCATGCTCCTCATGTATTTCACACCTTTTGAAGCTCTTCATATTTTTCACACCTTTTCAGGCTTTTCATATTTTTGAACACCGTTTCATGCTCCTCCTATTTTTCAGGCCGTTTCATGCTCCTCATATTTTTGACACCTTTTGAAGCTCTTCATATTTTTCACACCTTTTCAGGCTCTTCATGTTTTTCAACACCGCTTCATGCTCCTCCGATTTTTCGGACCGTTTCATGCTCCACATATTTTTGACACCTTTTGAAGCTCTTCGTATAATTCACACCTTTTCAGGCTCTTCATTTTTTTCAACACCACTTCATGCTCCTCCTATTTTTCAGACCATTTCATGCAGATCTCATTTTTGACACCTTTTGAAGCTCTTCTTATTTTTCAAAACTTTTGAAGCTCTTCATATTTTTCACACGTTTTCAGGCTCTTCATGTTTTTCAACACCGCTTCATGCTCCTCCTATTTTTCAGACCATTTCATGCTCATCTCATTTTTGACACCTTTTGAATCTCTTCATATTTTTCACATCTTTTGAAGCTGTTCATATTTTTCACACTTTTTCAGGCTCTGCATGTTTTTCAACAACCTTTCTTGCTCCTCCTATTTTTCAGACGGTTTCATGCTCATCTCATTTTTGACACCTTTTGAGGCTCTTCATATTTTTCACACCTTTTGAAGATCTTCTTATTTTTCACGTTTTTGAAGCTCTTCATATTTTTCACACGTTTTCAGCCTCTTCATGTTTTTCAACACCGCTTCTTGCTCCTGCTATTTTTCAGACCGTTTCATACTCCTCATATTTTTGACACGTTTTGAGGCTCTTCATATTTTTCACACCTTTTCAGGCTCTTCATGTTTTTGAACACCGCTTCATGCTCCTCCTATTTTTCAGACCGTTTCATGCTCCTCATGTATTTCACACCTTTTGAAGCTCTTCATATTTTGCACACCTTTTCAGGCTCTTCATGTTTTTCACAACCACTTCATGCTCCTCCTATTTTTCAGATCGTTTCATGCACATCTCATTTTTTACACCTTTTGAGGCTCTTCATATTTTTCACACCTTTTCAGGCTCTTCATGCTTTTGAACACCACTTCATGATCCTCCTATTTTTCAGACCGTTTCATGCTCCTCATATATTTGACATTTTTTGAGGCTCTTCATATTTTTCACACCTTTTCAGGCTCGTCATGTTTTTGAACACCGCTTCATGCTCCTCCTATTTTTCAGACCGTTTCATTCTCCTCATAAATTTGACACATTTTAAGGCTCTTCATATTTCTCACACCTTTTCAGGCTCTTCATGTTTTTCAACACCGCTTCAGCTCCTCCTATTTTTCAGACCGTTTCATTCTCCTCATAAATTTGACACATTTTAAGGCTCTTCATATTTCTCACACCTTTTCAGGCTCTTCATGTTTTTCAACAACGCTTCATGCTCCTCCGATTTTTCAGACGGTTTCATGCTCCTCATATTTTTGACACCTTTTGAAGCTCTTCATATTTTTCACACCTTTTCAGGCTCTTCATGTTTTTCAACACCGCTTCATGCACCTCCTATTTTTCAGAACGTTTCATGCTCATCTCATTTTTGACACCTTTTGAAGCTTTTCATAGTTTTCAAAACTTTTCAGGCTCTTCATGTTTTGAACACCGCTTCATGGTAATCCTATTTTTGAAACCATATCATGCTCCTCATAATTTTCACACATTTTGAAGCTCTTCATATTTTTCAAACCTTTTCAGACTCTTCATGTTTTTGAACACCACTTCATGCACCTTCTATTTTTCAGAGAGTTTCATTCTCCTCATGTATTTCACACCTTTTGAAGCTCTTCATATTTTCCACACCTTTTCCGGCTCTTCATGTTTTTAACACCGTTTCATGCTCCTCCTATTTTTCAGACGGTTTCATGCTCCTCATATTTTGACACCTTTTGAAGCTCTTCATATTTTTCACACTTTTTCAAGCTCTTCATGTTTTTCAACACCACTTCATGCTCCTCCTATTTTTCAGACGTTTCATGTTCCTCATATTTTTGACACCTTTAGAAACTTTTCATATTTTTCACACTTTTTCAGGCTCTTCATGTTTTTCCACACCGCTTCAGCTCCTCCTATTTTTCAGACCGTTTCATTCTCCTCATAAATTTGACACATTATAAAGCTCTTCATATATTTCACACCTTTTCAGGCTCTTCATTTTTTCAACACCACTTCATGCTCCTCCTATTTTTCAGACCGTTTCATGCTCATCTATTTTGACACCTTTTGAAGCTCTTCATATTTTTACACCTTTTAAGCTCTTCACATTTTTCACACCTTTTCAGGCTCTTCATGTTTTGAACACCGTTTCTTGCTCCTCTTATTATTCAGACCGTTTCATGATCCTGATATATTTGACACCTCTTGAAGCTCTTCATATTTTTCACACCTTTTCAGGCTCTTCAAGATTTTCAACACCGCTTCATGCTCCTCCGATTTTTCAGACCGTTTCATGCTCATCTCATTTTTGACATCTTTTGAAGCACTTCGTATTTTTCACACCTTTTGAAGCTCTTCCTATTTTTCATATTTTTGAACCACTTCATGTTTTTCACACCTTTTCAGGCTCTTCAAGATTTTCAACACCGCTTCATGCTCCTCCGATTTTTCAGACCGTTTCATGCTCATCTAATTTTTGACACCTTTTGAAGCTCTTCATATTTTTCACACCTTTTCAGGCTCTTCATATTTTTCAACACAACTTCATGCATCTCCTATTTTTCGGACCATTTCATGCTCTTCATATTTTTCAAACCTTTTGAAACTCTTCATATTTTTCACACCTTTTCAGGCTCTTCATTTGTTTAAACACCGTTTCATGCTCCTTCTATTATTCAGACCGTTTCATGCTCCTCATAGTTTTCACACCTTTTGAAGCTCTTCATATATTCTCACCTTTTCAGGCTATTCACGTTTTTCAACAACACGTCGTGCTCCTCCTATTTTTCAGACCGTTTCATGCTCCTCATATTTTTGACACGTTTTGAAGCTCTTCATATTTTTCACACCTTTTCAGGCTCTTCAATTTTTGAACACCACTTCATGCTCCTCCTATTATTCAGAGAGTTTCATGCTCCTCATGTATTTGACACCTTTTGAAGCTCTTCATATTTTTCACACCTTTTGAAGCTCTTCATATATTTCACATCTTTTCAGGCTCTTCATGTTTTTTTAACAACGTTTCATCCTCCTCCTATTTTTGACACATTTTGAAGCTCTTCATATTTTTCACATCTTTTAAGACTCTTCATGTTTTTCAACACAGCTTCATGCTCCTCCGTTTTTTCAGACCGTTTCATCCTCCTCCTATTTTTGACACATTTTGAAGCTCTTCATATTTTTCACATCTTTTAAGACTCTTCATGTTTTTCAACACCGCTTCATCCTCCTCCGTTTTTTCAGACCGTTTCATGCTCCTCTCATTTTTGACACCTTTTGAAGCTCTTCATTTTTTTCACACCTTTTGAAGCTCTTCATATTTTTCACACCTTTTCAGGCTCTTCATGTTTTTCAACACCGCTTCATGCTCCTCCTGTTTTTCAGACCGTTTCATGCTAGTCATATTTTTGACACCTTTTGAAGCTCTTCATATTTCTCACACCTTTTCAGGCTCTTCATGTTTTTCAACAACGCTTCATGCTCCTCCAATTTTTCAGACGGTTTCATGCTCCTCATATTTTTGACACCTTTTGAAGCTCTTCATATTTTTCACACCTTTTCAGGCTCTTCATGTTTTTCAACACCGCTTCATGCACCTCCTATTTTTCAGAACGTTTCATGCTCATCTCATTTTTGACACCTTTTGAAGCTTTTCATATTTTTCACATATTTTCAGGCTCTTCATGTTTTTGAACACCGCTTCATGCTAATCCTATTTTTCAAACCATATCATGCTCCTCATGTTTTTCACACCTTTTGAAGCTCTTCATATTTTTCACACCTTTTCAGGCTCTTCATGTTTTTGAACACCACTTCATGCTCCTTCTATTTTTCAGAGAGTTTCATGCTCCTCATGTATTTCACACCTTTTGAAGCTCTTCATATTTTTCACACCTTTTCAGGCTTTTCATATTTTTGAACACCGTTTCATGCTCCTCCTATTTTTCAGGCCGTTTCATGCTCCTCATATTTTTGACACCTTTTGAAGCTCTTCATATTTTTCACACCTTTTCAGGCTCTTCATGTTTTTCAACACCGCTTCATGCTCCTCCGATTTTTCGGACCGTTTCATGCTCCACATATTTTTGACACCTTTTGAAGCTCTTCGTATAATTCACACCTTTTCAGGCTCTTCATTTTTTTCAACACCACTTCATGCTCCTCCTATTTTTCAGACCATTTCATGCAGATCTCATTTTTGACACCTTTTGAAGCTCTTCTTATTTTTCAAAACTTTTGAAGCTCTTCATATTTTTCACACGTTTTCAGGCTCTTCATGTTTTTCAACACCGCTTCATGGTCCTCCTATTTTTCAGACCATTTCATGCTCATCTCATTTTTGACACCTTTTGAATCTCTTCATATTTTTCACATCTTTTGAAGCTGTTCATATTTTTCACACTTTTTCAGGCTCTGCATGTTTTTCAACAACCTTTCTTGCTCCTCCTATTTTTCAGACGGTTTCATGCTCATCTCATTTTTGACACCTTTTGAGGCTCTTCATATTTTTCACACCTTTTGAAGATCTTCTTATTTTTCACGTTTTTGAAGCTCTTCATATTTTTCACACGTTTTCAGCCTCTTCATGTTTTTCAACACCGCTTCTTGCTCCTGCTATTTTTCAGACCGTTTCATACTCCTCATATTTTTGACACGTTTTGAGGCTCTTCATATTTTTCACACCTTTTCAGGCTCTTCATGTTTTTGAACACCGCTTCATGCTCCTCCTATTTTTCAGACCGTTTCATGCTCCTCATGTATTTCACACCTTTTGAAGCTCTTCATATTTTGCACACCTTTTCAGGCTCTTCATGTTTTTCACAACCACTTCATGCTCCTCCTATTTTTCAGATCGTTTCATGCACATCTCATTTTTTACACCTTTTGAGGCTCTTCATATTTTTCACACCTTTTCAGGCTCTTCATGCTTTTGAACACCACTTCATGATCCTCCTATTTTTCAGACCGTTTCATGCTCCTCATATATTTGACATTTTTTGAGGCTCTTCATATTTTTCACACCTTTTCAGGCTCGTCATGTTTTTGAACACCGCTTCATGCTCCTCCTGTTTTTCAGACCGTTTCATGCTAGTCATATTTTGACACCTTTTGAAGCTCTTCATATTTCTCACACCTTTTCAGGCTCTTCATGTTTTTCAACAACGCTTCATGCTCCTCCGATTTTTCAGACGGTTTCATGCTCCTCATACTTTTGACACCTTTTGAAGCTCTTCATATTTTTCACACCTTTTCAGGCTCTTCATGTTTTTCAACACCGCTTCATGCACCTCCTATTTTTCAGAACGTTTCATGCTCATCTCATTTTTGACACCTTTTGAAGCTTTTCATATTTTTCAAAACTTTTCAGGCTTTTCATGTTTTGAACACCGCTTCATGGTAATCCTATTTTTGAAACCATATCATGCTCCTCATATTTTTCACACATATTGAAGCTCTTCATATTTTTCAAACCTTTTCAGACTCTTCATGTTTTTGAACACCACTTCATGCTCCTTCTATTTTTCAGAGAGTTTCATTCTCCTCATGTATTTCACACCTTTTGAAGCTCTTCATATTTTGCACACCTTTTCAGGCTCTTCATGTTTTTGAACATCGTTTCATAGTCCTCCTATTTTTCAGATGGTTTCATGCTCCTCATATATTGACACCTTTTGAAGCTCTTCATATTTTTCACACTTTTTCAAGCTCTTCATGTTTTTCAACACCACTTCATGCTCCTCCTATTTTTCAGACGTTTCATGTTCCTCATATTTTTGACACCTTTAGAAACTTTTCATATTTTTCACACTTTTTCAGGCTCTTCATGTTTTTCAACACCGCTTCAGCTCCTCCTATTTTTCAGACCGTTTCATTCTCCTCATAAATTTGACACATTTTAAGGCTCTTCATATTTCTCACACCTTTTCAGGCTCTTCATGTTTTTCAACAACGCTTCATGCTCCTCCGATTTTTCAGACGGTTTCATGCTCCTCATATTTTTGACACCTTTTGAAGCTCTTCATATTTTTCACACCTTTTCAGGCTCTTCATGTTTTTCAACACCGCTTCATGCACCTCCTATTTTTCAGAACGTTTCATGCTCATCTCATTTTTGACACCTTTTGAAGCTTTTCATAGTTTTCAAAACTTTTCAGGCTCTTCATGTTTTGAACACCGCTTCATGGTAATCCTATTTTTGAAACCATATCATGCTCCTCATAATTTTCACACATTTTGAAGCTCTTCATATTTTTCAAACCTTTTCAGACTCTTCATGTTTTTGAACACCACTTCATGCACCTTCTATTTTTCAGAGAGTTTCATTCTCCTCATGTATTTCACACCTTTTGAAGCTCTTCATATTTTCCACACCTTTTCAGGCTCTTCATGTTTTTAACACCGTTTCATGCTCCTCCTATTTTTCAGACGGTTTCATGCTCCTCATATTTTGACACCTTTTGAAGCTCTTCATATTTTTCACACTTTTTCAAGCTCTTCATGTTTTTCAACACCACTTCATGCTCCTCCTATTTTTCAGACGTTTCATGTTCCTCATATTTTTGACACCTTTAGAAACTTTTCATATTTTTCACACTTTTTCAGGCTCTTCATGTTTTTCCACACCGCTTCAGCTCCTCCTATTTTTCAGACCGTTTCATTCTCCTCATAAATTTGACACATTATAAAGCTCTTCATATATTTCACACCTTTTCAGGCTCTTCATTTTTTCAACACCACTTCATGCTCCTCCTATTTTTCAGACCGTTTCATGCTCATCTATTTTGACACCTTTTGAAGCTCTTCATATTTTTACACCTTTTAAGCTCTTCACATTTTTCACACCTTTTCAGGCTCTTCATGTTTTGAACACCGTTTCTTGCTCCTCTTATTATTCAGACCGTTTCATGATCCTGATATATTTGACACCTCTTGAAGCTCTTCATATTTTTCACACCTTTTCAGGCTCTTCAAGATTTTCAACACCGCTTCATGCTCCTCCGATTTTTCAGACCGTTTCATGCTCATCTCATTTTTGACATCTTTTGAAGCACTTCGTATTTTTCACACCTTTTGAAGCTCTTCCTATTTTTCATATTTTTGAACCACTTCATGTTTTTCACACCTTTTCAGGCTCTTCAAGATTTTCAACACCGCTTCATGCTCCTCCGATTTTTCAGACCGTTTCATGCTCATCTAATTTTTGACACCTTTTGAAGCTCTTCATATTTTTCACACCTTTTCAGGCTCTTCATATTTTTCAACACAACTTCATGCATCTCCTATTTTTCGGACCATTTCATGCTCTTCATATTTTTCAAACCTTTTGAAACTCTTCATATTTTTCACACCTTTTCAGGCTCTTCATTTGTTTAAACACCGTTTCATGCTCCTTCTATTATTCAGACCGTTTCATGCTCCTCATAGTTTTCACACCTTTTGAAGCTCTTCATATATTCTCACCTTTTCAGGCTATTCACGTTTTTCAACAACACGTCGTGCTCCTCCTATTTTTCAGACCGTTTCATGCTCCTCATATTTTTGACACGTTTTGAAGCTCTTCATATTTTTCACACCTTTTCAGGCTCTTCAATTTTTGAACACCACTTCATGCTCCTCCTATTATTCAGAGAGTTTCATGCTCCTCATGTATTTGACACCTTTTGAAGCTCTTCATATTTTTCACACCTTTTGA
Organism: Dama dama; assembly: GCF_033118175.1. Taxonomy (NCBI): domain Eukaryota; kingdom Metazoa; phylum Chordata; class Mammalia; order Artiodactyla; family Cervidae; genus Dama; species Dama dama. The sequence goes on along the minus strand of NW_026870893.1, from coordinate 3,333,262 downwards.
AGCTCTTCATATATTTCACATCTTTTCAGGCTCTTCATGTTTTTTTAACAACGTTTCATCCTCCTCCTATTTTTGACACATTTTGAAGCTCTTCATATTTTTCACATCTTTTAAGACTCTTCATGTTTTTCAACACAGCTTCATGCTCCTCCGTTTTTTCAGACCGTTTCATCCTCCTCCTATTTTTGACACATTTTGAAGCTCTTCATATTTTTCACATCTTTTAAGACTCTTCATGTTTTTCAACACCGCTTCATCCTCCTCCGTTTTTTCAGACCGTTTCATGCTCCTCTCATTTTTGACACCTTTTGAAGCTCTTCATTTTTTTCACACCTTTTGAAGCTCTTCATATTTTTCACAACTTTTAAGGCTCTTCATGTTTTTCAACACCGCTTCATGGTCCTCCTATTTTTCAGACCGTTTCATGCTCCTCATATTTTTGACACCTTTTGAAGCTCATCATATATTTCACACCTTTTCAGGCTCTTCAGGTTTTTCAACACGGCATCATGCTCTTCCTATTTTTCAGATAGTTTCATGCTCCTCAATGTTTGACAAGTTTTGAAGCTCCTCATATTTTTCACACCTTTTCAGGCTCTTCATGTTTTGAACACCGTTTCATGCTCCTCCTATTTTTCAGAAAGTTACGTGCTCCTCATATATTTGAGACCTTTTAAAGCTCTTCATATTTTTCACACTTTTTCAGGCTCTTCATGTTTTTCAACACTACTTCATGCTCCTCCTATTTTTCAGATCATTTCATGCTCCTCATATTTTTGACACCTTTTGAAGCTCTTCATATATTTCACACCTTTTCAGGCACTACTTGTTTTTAAACACCGCTTCATGGTCCTCCTTTTTTTTTTGACACATTTTGAAGCTCTTCATATTATTCACACCTATTCAGGCTCTTAATGTATTTGAACACTGTTTCATTATCCTCCTTTTTTTTGACACATTTTGAAGCTCTTCATAATTTTCACACCTTTTCAGGCTCTCCATATTTTTCAACACCACTTCATGCTTCTCCTATTTTTCAGATCGTTTCATGCTCCACATGTATTTGACACCTTTTGTAGCTCTTCATTTTTTTCACACCTTTTCAGGCTCTTCATGTTTCTCAACATCACTTCATGCCTCTTCTATTTTTCACACCGTTTCATGCTCCTCATATTTTTGACACCGTTTCAAGCTCTTCATATATTTCACACCTTTTCAGGCTCTGAATGTTGTCAACACCGCTTCATGCTCATCCTATTTTTCGGACCGCTTCATGCTCCTCATATTTTTGACATCTTTGGAGCACTTCATATTTTTCACACGTTTTCAGCCTCTTCATGTTTTTCAACACTGCATCATGCTCTTCCTATTTTTCAGATCGTTTCATGCTCCTCAATGTTTGACATGTTTTGAATCTCTTTATATTTTTCACACCTTTTCAGGCTCCTCATGTTTTGAACAACGTTTCATGCTCCTCCTATTTTTCAGAAAATTTCATGATCCTCATATATTTGAGACCTTTTAAAGCTCTTCATATTTTTCACAGCTTTTCAGCTCTTCATGTTTGTCAACACCACTTCATGCTCCTCCTATTTTTCAGACCGTTTCTTTCTCCTCATATTTTTGACACCTTTTGAAGCTCTTCATATATTTCACAGATTTTCAGGCTCTTCATCTTTTTGCACACCGCTTCATGCTCCTCCTATTTTTCACAACGTTTCATGCTGCTCTCATTATTGACACATTTCGAAGCTATTCATATTTTTCACACCTTTGGAAGCTCTTCATATTTTTCACACATTTTCAGGCTTTTCATGTTTTCAACACCTCTTCATACTCCTCCTTTTTTTCAGTCCGTTTCATGTTCCTCATATTTTTCACACCTTTTAATGCTCTTCATATTTTTCACACCTTTTCAGGCTTTTCATGTTTTTCAACACCGCTTCATGCTCCTCCTATTTTTCAGACTGTTTCATGCTCCTCATATTTTTGACAGCTTTTGAAGCTGTTCATATTTTTCACACCTTTTCAGGCTCTTCATGTTTTTCAACCGTGCTTCATGTTCCTCCTATTTTTCACACCGTTTCATGCTCCTCATATTTTTGACACCTTTTGAAGATCTTAATATTTTTCACACCTTTTCAGGCTCTTCATGTTTTTGAACACCATTTCATGCTCCTCCTTTTTTTTGACACATTTTGAACGTCTTCATAATTTTCACACCTTTCAGGCTCTTCATGTTTTACAACACTGTTTCATGCTCCTCCTATTTTTCAGATCATTTCATGCTCCTCATATATTTCACATCTTTTGTAGCTCTTTATATTTTTCACACCTTTTCAGTCTCTTCAGGTTTCTCAACATCACTTCATGCTCATCCTATTTTTCAGACCGTTTCATGCTCCTCATATTTTTGACACGTTTTGAGGCTCTTCATGTTTTTCACACCTTTTCAGGCTCTTCATGTTTTTCAACACTGTTTCATGCTGCTCCTATTTTTCAGACCGTTTCATGTTCCTCATATTTTTCACACCTTTTGAAGCTCTTCATATTTTACAAAACTTTTCAGGTTCTTCATGTTTTTGACGACTGCTTCATGCTCCTCCTATTTTTCAGACCGTTTCATGCTCCTTAATATTTGACACCTTGTGAAGCTCCTCCTATTTTTCACACCTTTTCAGGCTCTTCATGTATTTCAACACCGTTTCATGCTCCTCCTATTTTTCAGACCGCTTCAGTCTCCTCATGTATTTCACACCTTTTCAAGCTCTTCATATTTTTCACACCTTTTCAGGCTCTTGATGTTTTTTGAACACCGTTTCATGCTCCTCCTATTTTTCAGACCGTTTCATGCTCCTCATATTTTTGACACCTTTTGAACCTCCTCATTTTTTCACAACTTTGGAAACTCTTCATATATTTCACACCTTTTCAGGCACTTCATGATTTCCACGACCACTTCATGCTCCTCGTATTTTTCAGACCGTTTCATGCTCATCTCATTTTTGACACCTTTGGAAGCTCTTCATATATTTCACACCTTTTGAAGCTCTTCATATTTTTCACACGTTTTCAGGCTCTTCATGTTTTTCAACACCGCTTCATGCTCCTCCTATTTTTCAGACCGTTTCATGCTCCTCATATTTTTGACACGTTTTGAGGCTCTTCATGTTTTTCACACCTTTTCAAGCTCTTCATGTTTTTGAACACCACTTCATGCTCCTCCTACTTTTCAGATCGTTTCATGCTCCTCATATTTTTGACCCCTTTTGAAGATCTTCATGTTTTTCACACCTTTTCAGGCTTTTCATATTTTTGAACACCGTATCATGCTCCTCCTATTTTTCAGACCGTTTCAGGCTCCTCATATTTTTGACACCTTTTGAAGCTCCTCATATTTTTCACACCTTTTGAAGCTCTTCATATATTTCACAACTTTTCAGGCACTTCATGTTTTTCAACACCACTTCATGCTCCTCCTATTTTTCAGACCGGTTCATTCTCCTCATATTTTTGACACCTTTTGAAGCTCTTCATATTTTTCACACCTTTTCAGGCTCTTCATGTTTTTCAACATCACTTCATGCTCCTCCTATATTTCAGACCGGTTCATGCTCCTCATATTTTTGACACCTTTTGTAGCTCTTCATATATTTCACACCTTTTGAAGCTCTTCATATTTTTCACACGTTTTCAGGCTATTCATGTTTTTCAACGCCGCTTCATGCTCCTACTATTTTCAGACCGTTTCCACCTCCTCATGTATTTCACACCTTTTGAAGCTCTTCATATATGTCACACCTTTTAGGCTCTTCGTCTTTTTAAAACCGTTTCATGCTCATCCTATTTTTCACACTGTTTCATGCTCCTCATATATTTGACACCTTTTGAAGCTCTTCATATTTTTCACACTTTTTCAGGCTCTTCATGTTTATCAACACAGTTTCATGCTCTTCCTAATTTTCAGACCGTTTCATGCTCCTCATATTGTTGACACCTTTTGAAGCTCTTCATATTTTTCCACCTTTTCAGGCTTTTCATGTTTTTCAACACCGCTTCATGCTCCTCCAATTTTTCAGAAAGTTTCATGCTCCTCATATTTTTAACATCTTTTGAAGCTCTTCATATTTTTCACACCTTTTCATGCTCTTCATCTTTTTCAAAAAAGTTTCATGCTCATCCTATGTTTCATACTGTTTCACGCTCCTAATATTTTGACACCTTTTGAAGCTCTTTATATTTTTCACACCTTTTCAGGCTCTTCATGTTTTTGACCACCGCATCATGCTCCTCCTATTTTTCAGTCGTTTCATGCCTCTCATATTTTTTACACCTTTTGAAGCTCTTGATATTTTTCACAACTTTTCAGGTATTCATGTTTTTGATCACGGTTTCATGCTCCTCCTATTTTTCAGACCATTTCATGCTCCTCATATTTTTGACGCCTTTAGAACCTCTTCATATTTTTCACACCTTTTCATCTCTTCATGTTTTCAACACCGTTTCATGCTCCTCCTATTTTTCAGACCGATTCATGCTCCTCATATTATTGACACCTTTTGAAGCTCTTCTTTTTTTTTTCACACATTTTGAAGCTCTTCATATTTTTCACAACTTTTCAGGCTCTTCATGTTTTTGAACACCGCTTCATGCTCCTCTTATTTTTTAGAGAGTTTCATGCTCCTCATGTATTTCACACCTTTTGAAGCTCTTCATATTTTTCACACCTTTTCAGGCTCTTCATATTTTGAACACCATTTCATGCTTCTCTTATTTTTCAGACCATTTCTTGCTCCTCATATTCATGACACCTTTTGAAGCTCTTCATATTTTTCACACCTTTTGAAGCTGTTCATATTTTTCACACCATTTGAAGCTTTTCATATTTTTCACACGTTTTCAGGTTCTTCATGTTTTTCAACACTGCTTCATGCTCCTGCTAATTTTCAGACCCTTTCATGCTCCACATATTTTTGACACGTTTTGAAGCTCTTCATGTTTTTCACACCTTTTCAGGCTCTTCATGTCTTTCAACACCGTTTCATGCTCCTCCTATTTTTCAGACCTTTTAATGCTCCTCACATTTTTGACACCTTTTGTAGTTCTTCATATATTTCATACATTTTCAGGATCTTTATGTTTTTCAACAACACTTCATGCTCCTCCTATTTTTAAGACCGCTTCATGCTCATCTCATTTTTCACACTTTTGAAACGGTTCATATTTTTCACATCTTTTGATGATCTTCATATTTTTACAAGTTTTCAGGTTCTTCATGTTTTTCAACACCGCTTCATGCTCCTCCTATTTTTCAGACTATTTCATGCTCCACATATTTTTGACACGTTTTGAAGCTCTTCATATTTTTCACACCTTCTTAGGCTTTTTATGTTTCTGAACACCGCTTCAAGCTGCTCCTATATTTCACATCTTTTGAAGCTCTTCATTATTTTCACACGTTTTCAGGCTCTTCATGTTTTTGAACACAGCTTCATGCTCCTCCTATTTTTCAGACAGTTTAATGCTCCTCATGTATTTCAAACCTTTTGAAGCTCGTCATATATTTCACATCTTCTCAGGCTCTTCATGTTTTGAACACCGTTTCATGCTCCTCCTATTTTTTAGACCGTTTTATACTCCTCATAATTTTGACACCTTTTGAAGCTCTTCATATTTTTCACAACTTTTCAGGCTCTTCATGTTTTTCAACACCGTCTCATTCTACTCCTATTTTTCAGACCGTTTCATGCTCCTCATGTATTTCACACCTTTTGAAGCTTTTCACATTTTTCACACCTTTTCAGGCTCTTCATGTTATTCAACACCGCTTCATGATCTTCCTATTTTTCAGTCCATTTCATGCTCCTCATATTTTTGACACCTGTTGAAGTTCTTCATATTTTTCCACCTTTTCAGCTCTTCAAGTTTTTCAACACCACTTCATGCTCCTCCTATATTTCAGCCCGTTTCATGCTCCTCATATTTTTGACACCTTTTGAAGCTCTTCATATTTTTCACACCTTTTCAAGCTCTTCATGTTTTTGCACACTGCTTCATGCTCTTCCTATTTTTCTGACCGTTTCATGCTCCTCATAATTTTGACACATTTTGAAGCTCTTCATATTTTTCACACCTTTTCAGGCTCTTCATGTTTTTCAACACCGCTTCGTGCTCCTCCTCTTTTTCAGACCGTTTCATGCTCCTCATATTTTTGACATCTATTGAAGCTCTTCATATTTCTCACACCTTTTCAGGTTCTTCATGTTTTTCAACACCACTTCATGCTCCTCCTATTTTTCAGACCGTTTCATGCACATCTCATTTTTGACACCTTTTGAAGCTCTTCATATCTTTCATATTTTTGAAGTTCTTCATATTTTCACACGTTTTCAGACTCTTCATGTTTTTCAACACCGCTTCATGCTCCTGCTATTTTTCAGACCGTTTCATGCTCTTCAAATATTTGACACCTCTTGAAGCTCTTCATATTTTTCACACCTTTTCACGCTCTTCATGTTATTCCCCACCACTTCATTCTTCTCCTATTTTTCAGACCATTTCATGCTCCTCATGAATTTCACACTTTTTGAAGCTCTTCATATTTTTCACACCTTTTCAGGCTCTTCATGTTTTTTATCACCGTTTCATGCTCCTATTTTTCAGACCGTTTCATGCTCCTCATATTTTTGACACCTTTTGCAGCTCTTCTTATTTTTCACAAGTTGTCAGTCTCTTCATGATTTTGAACACCGCTTCAAGATCCTCCTATTTTTAAGACCGTTTCATGCTCTTCATATTTTTCACACCTTTTCAGGCTCTTCATGTTTTTCAACACCGTTTCATGCTGCTTCTCTTTTTCAGACCGTTTCATGCTCCTCATATTTTTCACACCTTTTGAAGCTCCTCATATTTTTCACACCTTTTCAGGCTCTTCATGTTTTTGAACACAGCTTCATGCTACTCCTATTTTTCAGACTGTTTCATGCTCCTCATATTTTTCACACCTTTTGAAGCTCCTCATATTTTTCACACCTTTTCAGGCTCTTCATGTTTTTCAACTCCGTTACATGATCCTCCTATTTTTCAGACTGTTTCATGCTCATCTCATTTTTGACCCCTTTTGAAGCTTTTCAGATTTTTCACAACTTTTTAGGCTCTTCATGTTTCTCAACACGGCTTCATGCTCCACATATTTTTCAGACCGTTTCATGCTCATCTCATTTTTGACACCTTTTGAAGCTCTTCATATTTCTCACAACTTTTTAGGCTTTTCATATTTTTGAACACCGCTTCATGCTCCTCCTATTTTTCAGAGAGTTTCATGCTCCTCATGTATTTCACATCTTTTGAAGCTCTTCATATTTCTCACAACTTTTTAGGCTCTTCATGTTTTTCCACATCACTTCATGCTTCTCGTATTTTTCGGCCTGTTTCATGCTCCTCATGTATTTCACACCTTTTGAAGCTCTTCATATTTTTCACACCTTTTCAGGCTCTTCATGTTTTTAATCACCGTTTCATGCTCCTCCTATTTTTCAGACCGTTTCATGCTCCTCATATATTTGACACATTTTGAAGCTCTTTATATTTTTCACACATTTTCAGGCTCTTCATGTTTTTGAACACTGCTTCATGATCCTCCTATTTTTCAGACCTTTTCATGTTCTTCATATGTTTGACACATTTTGAAGCTCTTCATATTTTTCACACCTTTTCAGGCTCTTCATGTGTTTCAACACCACTTCATGCTTCTCCTATTTTTCAGACCGTTTCATGCGCCTCATGTATTTCACACCTTTTGAAGCTCTTCATAATTTTCACATCTTTTCAGTCTCTTCATGTTTTTGAACACCATTTCATGCCGCTTCTATTTTTTAGACCGTTTCCTGCTCCTCATATTTTTCACACCTTTTGATGCTCTTCATATTTTTCACACGTTTTCAGGCTCTGCTTGTTTTTCAACACCGCTTCATGCTCCTCCTATTTTTCAGACCGTTTCTTGCACCTCATATTTTTCTCACCTTTTGAAGCGCTTCATATTTTCCACACCTTTTCAGGCTCTTCATGTTTTTCAACACCGCTTCATGCTCCTCCTATTTTTCAGACCGTTTCATGCTCCTCATATTTTTGACACGTTTTGAAGCTCTTCATATTTTTCACACGTTTTCAGGCTCTTCATGTTTTTCACACCTTTTCAGGCTCTTCATGTTTTTGAACACCATTTCATGATCCTCCTATTTTTCTGACCGTTTAATGCTCCTCATATTTTTGACACCTTTAGAAACTCTTCATATTTTTCACACCTTTTCAAGCACTTCATGGTTTTCCACACCGCTTCATGCTCCTCCTATTTTTCAGACTGTTTCATGCTCCTCATATTTTTCACAACTTTTGAAGCTCCTCATATTTTTCACACCTTTTCAGGCTCTTCATGTTTTTGAACACAGCTTCATGCTACTCCTATTTTTCAGACTGTTTCATGCTCCTCATATTTTTCACAACTTTTGAAGCTCCTCATATTTTTCACACCTTTTCAGGCTCTTCATGTTTTTCAACACCGTTACATGATCCTCCTATTTTTCAGACTGTTTCATGCTCATCTCATTTTTGACCCCTTTTGAAGCTTTTCAGATTTTTCACAACTTTTTAGGCTCTTCATGTTTCTCAACACGGCTTCATGCTCCAGATATTTTTCAGACCGTTTCATGCTCATCTAATTTTTGACACCTTTTGAAGCTTTGCATATTTTTCAAAACTTTTCAGGCTCTTCATGTTTTTGAACACCGCTTCATGCTCCTCCTATTTCTCAGACAATATCATGCTATTCATATTTTTCACACCTTTTGAAGCTCTTCATATTTTTCACATTTTTTCAGGCTCTTCATGTTTTTGAACACCACTTCATGCTCCTCCTAATTTTTCAGAGAGTTTCATGCTCCTCATGTATTTCACACCTTTTGAAGCTCTTCATATTTTTCACACCTTATCAGGCTTTTCATGTTTTTCCACACCACTTCATGCTTCTCCTATTTTTCAGACTGTTTCTTGCTCCTCATATTTTTGATACTTTTTGAAGCTCTTCATATTTTTCACACCTTTTCTGGCTCTTCACGTTTTTGAACACAGCTTCATGCTCCTCCTATTTTTCAGACCGTTTCATTCTCCTCATGTTTTTGACACCTGTTGAAGCTCTTCAAATTTTTCACACCTTTTCAGGCTCTTCACGACTTTCAACACCGCTTCATGATCCTCCTATTTTTCAGACCGTTTCATACTCATCCAATTTTTGAGACTGTTTCAGGCTCCTCATATTTTTGACAGATTTTGAATCTCTTCATATTTTTCACACCTTTTGAAGCTCTTCATATTTTTCACACCTTTTCAGGCTCGTTATGATTTTCAACACAGCTTAATGCTCCTCCTATTTTTCAGACCGTTTCATGCTCATCTCATTTTTGACACCTTTTGAAGCTCTTCATATTTTTCACATTTTTGAAGCTCTTCATATTTTTCACACCTTTTCAGGCTCGTTATGATTTTCAACACAGCTTAATGCTCCTCCTATTTTTCAGACCGTTTGATGCTCATCTCAATTTGACACCTTTTGAAGCTCTTCATATTTTTCACACCTTTTGAAGCTCTTCATATTTTTCACACATTTTAAGGCTCTTCATGTTTTTCAACACCGCTTCTTGCTCCTCCTATTTTTCCGACCGTTTCATGCTCCTCATATATTTGACACGTTTTGAAGCTCTTGATATTTTTCACACCTTTTCAGGCTCTTCATGTTTTTGAACACCATTTCTTGCTCCGCCTATTTTTCAGACCGTTTCATTCTCCTCATATTTTTGACATCTTTTGAAGCTCTTCATATTTTTCACACATTTTGAAGCTCTTCATATTTTTCACACCTTTTCAGGCTCTTCATGTTTTTCAACACTGCTTCATGCTCCTGCTATTTTTCAGACCGTTTCATACTCCTCATATTTTTGACATTTTTTAAGGCTCTTCATATTTTTCACACCTTTTCAGGCTCTTCATGTTTTTGAACACGGTTTCATGATCCTCCTATTTTCAGAAAGTTTCATGCCCCTCATATTTTTGACACCTTTTAAACCTCTTCATATTTTTCACACTTTTTCAGGCTCTTCATGTTTTTCAACACCGGTTCATGCTCCTCCTATTTTTCAGAAAGTTTCATGCTCCTCATATTTTTGAAACCTTTTGAAGCTCTTCATATTTTTCTCACATTTTCAGGCTCTTCCTGTTTTTCAACACCATTTCATGCTCCTCTTATATTCAGACCGTTTCATGCTCCTCCTATTTTTCAGACCGTTTCATGATCCTCATATTTTTGAAACCTTTTGAAGCTCTTCATATTTTTCACACCTTTTCTAGCTCTTCAAGATTTTCAACAACGCTTCATGCTCCTGCTTTTTTTCAGACCTTTTCCTGCTCCTCATATATTTGACAGCTTTTGAAGCTCTTCATATTTTTCACACCTTTTCAGGCTCTTCATGTTTTTGAACACCACTTCATGCTCTTCCTTTTTTTCAGACCATTTCTTTCTCCTCATATATTTGACACATTTTGAAGTTGTTCATATTTTTCACACCTTTTCAGGCTCTTCATGTTTTTGAACACCGCTTCATGCTCCTCCTATTTTTCAGACCGTTTCATGCTCGTCATATTTTTCACACCCTTTAAAGCTCTTCATATTTTTCACACTTTTTCAGGCTCTTCATGTTTTTCAACACCACTTCATGCTCCTGCTATTTTTCAGACCGTTTCATGCTCGTCATATTTTTCACACCCTTTAAAGCTCTTCATATTTTTCACACTTTTTCAGGCACTTCATGTTTTTCAGCTCCACTTCATGCTCCTCCTATTTTTCAGACCGTTTCATGCTCCTCTTATTTTTCATACCATTTCATGCTCCTCATACACCTGACAACTTTTGAAGCTCTTCATATATTTCACACCTTTTCAGGCTCTCCATGTTTTTCATCAGCAATTCATGCTCCTGCTATATTTGAGGCCGTTTCACGCTCCTCATATTTTTGACATCTTTTGAAGCTCTTCATATTTTTCACACCTTTTCAGGCTCATTATGATTTTCAACACAGCTTAATGCTCCTCCTATTTTTCAGACCGTTTCATGCTCATCTCATTTTTGACACCTTTTGAAGCTCTTCATATTTTTCACATTTTTGAAGCTCTTCATATTTTTCACACCTTTTCAGGCTCGTTATGATTTTCAACACAGCTTAATGCTCCTCCTATTTTTCAGACCGTTTGATGCTCATCTCAATTTGACACCTTTTGAAGCTCTTCATATTTTTCACACCTTTTGAAGCTCTTCATATTTTTCACACATTTTAAGGCTCTTCATGTTTTTCAACACCGCTTCTTGCTCCTCCTATTTTTCCGACCGTTTCATGCTCCTCATATATTTGACACGTTTTGAAGCTCTTGATATTTTTCACACCTTTTCAGGCTCTTCATGTTTTTGAACACCATTTCTTGCTCCGCCTATTTTTCAGACCGTTTCATTCTCCTCATATTTTTGACATCTTTTGAAGCTCTTCATATTTTTCACACATTTTGAAGCTCTTCATATTTTTCACACCTTTTCAGGCTCTTCATGTTTTTCAACACTGCTTCATGCTCCTGCTATTTTTCAGACCGTTTCATACTCCTCATATTTTTGACATTTTTTAAGGCTCTTCATATTTTTCACACCTTTTCAGGCTCTTCATGTTTTTGAACACGGTTTCATGATCCTCCTATTTTCAGAAAGTTTCATGCCCCTCATATTTTTGACACCTTTTAAACCTCTTCATATTTTTCACACTTTTTCAGGCTCTTCATGTTTTTCAACACCGGTTCATGCTCCTCCTATTTTTCAGAAAGTTTCATGCTCCTCATATTTTTGAAACCTTTTGAAGCTCTTCATATTTTTCTCACATTTTCAGGCTCTTCCTGTTTTTCAACACCATTTCATGCTCCTCTTATATTCAGACCGTTTCATGCTCCTCCTATTTTTCAGACCGTTTCATGATCCTCATATTTTTGAAACCTTTTGAAGCTCTTCATATTTTTCACACCTTTTCTAGCTCTTCAAGATTTTCAACAACGCTTCATGCTCCTGCTTTTTTTCAGACCTTTTCCTGCTCCTCATATATTTGACAGCTTTTGAAGCTCTTCATATTTTTCACACCTTTTCAGGCTCTTCATGTTTTTGAACACCACTTCATGCTCTTCCTTTTTTTCAGACCATTTCTTTCTCCTCATATATTTGACACATTTTGAAGTTGTTCATATTTTTCACACCTTTTCAGGCTCTTCATGTTTTTGAACACCGCTTCATGCTCCTCCTATTTTTCAGACCGTTTCATGCTCGTCATATTTTTCACACCCTTTAAAGCTCTTCATATTTTTCACACTTTTTCAGGCTCTTCATGTTTTTCAACACCACTTCATGCTCCTGCTATTTTTCAGACCGTTTCATGCTCGTCATATTTTTCACACCCTTTAAAGCTCTTCATATTTTTCACACTTTTTCAGGCACTTCATGTTTTTCAGCTCCACTTCATGCTCCTCCTATTTTTCAGACCGTTTCATGCTCCTCTTATTTTTCATACCATTTCATGCTCCTCATACACCTGACAACTTTTGAAGCTCTTCATATATTTCACACCTTTTCAGGCTCTCCATGTTTTTCATCAGCAATTCATGCTCCTGCTATATTTGAGGCCGTTTCATGCTCCTCATATTTTTGACATCTTTTGAAGCTCTTCATATTTTTCACACCTTTTCAGGCTCATCATGTTTTTCAACACAGTTTCTTGCCCTCGTATTTTTCAGAACATTTCATGCTCATCTCATTTTTGACACCTTTTGAAGCTCCTCATATTTTTCACACCCTTTCAGGCTCTTCATGTTTTTCAACACCGCTTCATGCCCCTCCTATCTTTCAGAACATTTCATGCTCATCTCATTTTGGACACTTTTTGAAGCTCTTCATATATTTCACACCTTTTCAGGCTCTCCATGTTTTTCATCAGCAATTCATGCTCCTCCTATATTTGAGGCCGTTTCATGCTCCTCATATTTTTGACATCTTTTGAAGCTCTTCATATTTTTCACACCTTTTCACGTTCTTCATGTTTTTCAACATCGCTTGCTGCTCCTCCTCTTTTTCAGAGCGTTTCATGCTCCTCATAATTTTGACACCTTTGAAGCTCTTCATACTTTTCACACCTTTTCAGGCTCTTCATGTTTTTCAACACCACTTCAGGCTCCTTCTATTTTTCAGACCGTTTCTTGCTCCTCATATTTTTGACACCTTTGAGGCTCTTCATATTTTTCACACTTTTTCAGGCTCTTCATGTTTTTCAACACCACTTCAAGCTCCTTCTATTTTTCAGACCGTATCTTGCTCCTCATATTTTTGACACCTTTGAGGCTCTTCATATATTTCACACTGTTTCAGGCTCTTTATGTTTTTCAACACTGCTTCATGCTCCTCCTAATTTTCAGACCGTTTCATTCTCCTCATATTTTTGAGACCTTTTGAAGCTCTTCATATTTTTCACACTTTTTCAGGCTCTTCATGTTTTTCAAACCGCTTCATGCTCCTCCTATTTTTCAGACCGTTTCATGCTTCTCCTATTTTTCAGACCGTTTCATGCTTCTCATATTTTTGACGCCTTTTGAAGCTCCTCCTATTTTTCACACCTTTTCAGGCTCTTCATGTTTTTCAGCACCACTTCATGCTCCTCCTATTTTTCAGACCGTTTCATGCTTCTCCTATTTTTCAGACCGTTTCATGCTCCTCATATTTTTGACACGTTTTGAAGCTCTTCATATTTTTCACACGTTTTCAGGCTCTTCATGTTTTTCACACCTTTTCAGGCTCTTCATGTTTTTGAACACCATTTCATGATCCTCCTATTTTTCTGACCGTTTAATGCTCCTCATATTTTTGACACCTTTAGAAACTCTTCATATTTTTCACACCTTTTCAAGCACTTCATGGTTTTCCACACCGCTACATGCTCCTCCTATTTTTCAGACGGTTTCATGCTCTTCATATTTTTGATAACTTTTGAAGCTCTTCATATTTTTCACACTTTTTCAGGCTCTTCATGTTTTTCAAGACCACTTCATGCTCCTCCTATTTTTCAGACCGTTTCATGCTCATCTCATTTTTGACACCTTTTGAAGTTCTTCATATTTTTCCCACCTTTTGAAGCTCTTCATATATTTCACACGTTTTCAGGTTCTTCATGTTTTTCAACACCGTTTCATGCTGCTTCTATTTTTCAGACCGTTTCATGCTCCTCATATTTTTCACACCATTTGAAGCTCTTCATATTTTTCACACGTTTTCAGGCTCTTCATGTTTTTCAACACCGTTTAATTCTGCTTCTATTTTTCAGACCGTTTCATGCTCCTCATATTTTTGACACCTTTAGACTCTTCATATTTTTCACACCTTTTCAGCCTCTTCATGTTTTTCACACATTTTCAGCCTCTTCATGTTTTTGAACACCCCTTCTTGCTCCTTTTATTTTTCAGAGAGTTTCATGCTCCTCATGTATTTCACACCTTTTAAAGCTCTTCATATTTTTCACACCTTTACAGGCTCTTCATGTTTTTAAACACCGTTTCATCCTCCTCCTATTTTTCAGACCGTTTCATGCTCCTCATATTTTTGACACCTTTTGAAGCTCTTCATATTTTTCACACCTTTTCAAGCTCTTCATGTTTTTGCACACTGCTTCATGCTCTTCCTATTTTTCAGACCGTTTCATGCTCCTCATATTTTTGACACCTTTTGAAGCTCTTCATATTTTTCACACCTTTTCAGGCTCTTCATGTTTTTCAACACCAATTCATGCTTCTCCTATTTTTCAGACTGTTTAATGCTCCTCATATTTTTGACACCTTTAGAAACTCTTCATATTTTTCACACCTTTTCAAGCACTTCATGGTTTTCCACACCGCTTCATGCTCCTCCTATTTTTCATACCGTTTCATTCTCCTCATATTTTTGACACCTTTTGAAGCTCTCATATATTTCACACCTTTTCAGGCTCTTCATTTTTTTCAACACAACGTCATGCTCCTCCTATTTTTCAGACCCTTTTATGCTCTTCTCATTTTTGACACCTTTTGAAGCTCTTCATATTTTTCACACCTTTTGAAGCTCTTCATGTTTTTCACACCTTTTCAGGCTCTTCATGTTTTTCAACACCGCTTCATGCTCCTTCTATTTTTCTGACCGTTTCATGCTCCTCATAATTTTGACACATTTTGAAGCTCTTCATATTTTTCACACCTTTTCAGGCTCTTCATGTTTTTCAACACCGCTTCGTGCTCCTCCTCTTTTTCAGACCGTTTCATGCTCCTCATATTTTTGACATCTATTGAAGCTCTTCATATTTCTCACACCTTTTCAGGTTCTTCATGTTTTTCAACACCACTTCATGCTCCTCCTATTTTTCAGACCGTTTCATGCACATCTCATTTTTGACACCTTTTGAAGCTCTTCATATCTTTCATATTTTTGAAGTTCTTCATATTTTCACACGTTTTCAGACTCTTCATGTTTTTCAACACCGCTTCATGCTCCTGCTATTTTTCAGACCGTTTCATGCTCTTCAAATATTTGACACCTCTTGAAGCTCTTCATATTTTTCACACCTTTTCAGGCTCTTCATGTTATTCCCCACCACTTCATTCTTCTCCTATTTTTCAGACCATTTCATGCTCCTCATGAATTTCACACCTTTTGAAGCTCTTCATATTTTTCACACCTTTTCAGGCTCTTCATGTTTTTTATCACCGTTTCATGCTCCTATTTTTCAGACCGTTTCATGCTCCTCATATTTTTGACACCTTTTGCAGCTCTTCATATTTTTCACAAGTTTTCAGTCTCTTCATGATTTTGAACACCACTTCAAGATCCTCCTATTTTTAAGACCGTTTCATGCTCTTCATATTTTTCACACCTTTTCAGGCTCTTCATGTTTTTCAACACCGTTTCATGCTGCTTCTCTTTTTCAGACCGTTTCATGCTCCTCATATTTTTCACACCTTTTGAAGCTCCTCATATTTTTCACACCTTTTCAGGCTCTTCATGTTTTTGAACACAGCTTCATGCTACTCCTATTTTTCAGACTGTTTCATGCTCCTCATATTTTTCACACCTTTTGAAGCTCCTCATATTTTTCACACCTTTTCAGGCTCTTCATGTTTTTCAACTCCGTTACATGATCCTCCTATTTTTCAGACTGTTTCATGCTGATCTCATTTTTGACCCCTTTTGAAGCTTTTCAGATTTTTCACAACTTTTCAGGCTCTTCATGTTTCTCAACACGGCTTCATGCTCCACATATTTTTCAGACCGTTTCATGCTCATCTCATTTTTGACACCTTTTGAAGCTCTTCATATTTCTCACAACTTTTTAGGCTTTTCATATTTTTGAACACCGCTTCATGCTCCTCCTATTTTTCAGAGAGTTTCATGCTCCTCATGTATTTCACATCTTTTGAAGCTCTTCATATTTCTCACAACTTTTTAGGCTCTTCATGTTTTTCCACATCACTTCATGCTTCTCGTATTTTTCGGCCTGTTTCATGCTCCTCATGTATTTCACACCTTTTGAAGCTCTTCATATTTTTCACACCTTTTCAGGCTCTTCATGTTTTTAATCACCGTTTCATGCTCCTCCTATTTTTCAGACCGTTTCATGCTCCTCATATATTTGACACATTTTGAAGCTCTTTATATTTTTCACACATTTTCAGGCTCTTCATGTTTTTGAACACTGCTTCATGATCCTCCTATTTTTCAGACCTTTTCATGTTCTTCATATGTTTGACACATTTTGAAGCTCTTCATATTTTTCACACCTTTTCAGGCTCTTCATGTGTTTCAACACCACTTCATGCTTCTCCTATTTTTCAGACCGTTTCATGCGCCTCATGTATTTCACACCTTTTGAAGCTCTTCATAATTTTCACATCTTTTCAGTCTCTTCATGTTTTTGAACACCATTTCATGCCGCTTCTATTTTTTAGACCGTTTCCTGCTCCTCATATTTTTCACACCTTTTGATGCTCTTCATATTTTTCACACGTTTTCAGGCTCTTCTTGTTTTTCAACACCGCTTCATGCTCCTCCTATTTTTCAGACCGTTTCTTGCCCCTCATATTTTTCTCACCTTTTGAAGCGCTTCATATTTTCCACACCTTTTCAGGCTCTTCATGTTTTTCAACACCGCTTCATGCTCCTCCTATTTTTCAGACCGTTTCATGCTCCTCATATTTTTGACACGTTTTGAAGCTCTTCATATTTTTCACACGTTTTCAGGCTCTTCATGTTTTTCACACCTTTTCAGGCTCTTCATGTTTTTGAACACCATTTCATGATCCTCCTATTTTTCTGACCGTTTAATGCTCCTCATATTTTTGACACCTTTAGAAACTCTTCATATTTTTCACACCTTTTCAAGCACTTCATGGTTTTCCACACCGCTTCATGCTCCTCCTATTTTTCAGACGGTTTCATACTCTTCATATTTTTGATAACTTTTGAAGCTCTTCATATTTTTCACACCTTTTCAGGCTCTTCATGTTTTTCAAGACCACTTCATGCTCCTCCTATTTTTCAGACCGTTTCATGCTCATCTCATTTTTGACACCTTTTGAAGTTCTTCATATTTTTCCCACCTTTTGAAACTCTTCATATATTTCACACGTTTTCAGGTTCTTCATGTTTTTCAACACCGTTTCATGCTGCTTCTATTTTTCAGACCGTTTCATGCTCCTCATATTTTTCACACCTTTTGAAGCTCTTCATATTTTTCACACGTTTTCAGGCTCTTCATGTTTTTCAACACCGTTTAATTCTGCTTCTATTTTTCAGACCGTTTCATGCTCCTCATATTTTTGACACCTTTAGACTCTTCATATTTTTCACACCTTTTCAGCCTCTTCATGTTTTTCACACATTTTCAGCCTCTTCATGTTTTTGAACACCCCTTCTTGCTCCTTTTATTTTTCAGAGAGTTTCATGCTCCTCATGTATTTCACACCTTTTAAAGCTGTTCATATTTTTCACACCTTTACAGGCTCTTCATGTTTTTGAACACCGTTTCATCCTCCTCCTATTTTTCAGACCGTTTCATGCTCCTCATATTTTTGACACCTTTTGAAGCTCTTCATATTTTTCACACCTTTTCAAGCTCTTCATGTTTTTGCACACTGCTTCATGCTCTTCCTATTTTTCAGACCGTTTCATGCTCCTCATATTTTTGACACCTTTTGAAGCTCTTCATATTTTTCACACCTTTTCAGGCTCTTCATGTTTTTCAACACCAATTCATGCTTCTCCTATTTTTCAGACTGTTTAATGCTCCTCATATTTTTGACACCTTTAGAAACTCTTCATATTTTTCACACCTTTTCAAGCACTTCATGGTTTTCCACACCGCTTCATGCTCCTCCTATTTTTCATACCGTTTCATTCTCCTCATATTTTTGACACCTTTTGAAGCTCTCATATATTTCACACCTTTTCAGGCTCTTCATTTTTTTCAACACAACGTCATGCTCCTCCTATTTTTCAGACCCTTTTATGCTCTTCTCATTTTTGACACCTTTTGAAGCTCTTCATATTTTTCACACCTTTTGAAGCTCTTCATGTTTTTCACACCTTTTCAGGCTCTTCATGTTTTTCAACACCGCTTCATGCTCCTTCTATTTTTCTGACAGTTTCATGCTCCTCATAATTTTGACACATTTTGAAGCTCTTCATATTTTTCACACCTTTTCAGGCTCTTCATGTTTTTCAACACCGCTTCGTGCTCCTCCTCTTTTTCAGACCGTTTCATGCTCCTCATATTTTTGACATCTATTGAAGCTCTTCATATTTCTCACACCTTTTCAGGTTCTTCATGTTTTTCAACACCACTTCATGCTCCTCCTATTTTTCAGACCGTTTCATGCACATCTCATTTTTGACACCTTTTGAAGCTCTTCATATCTTTCATATTTTTGAAGTTCTTCATATTTTCACACGTTTTCAGACTCTTCATGTTTTTCAACACCGCTTCATGCTCCTGCTATTTTTCAGACCGTTTCATGCTCTTCAAATATTTGACACCTCTTGAAGCTCTTCATATTTTTCACACCTTTTCAGGCTCTTCATGTTATTCCCCACCACTTCATTCTTCTCCTATTTTTCAGACCATTTCATGCTCCTCATGAATTTCACACCTTTTGAAGCTCTTCATATTTTTCACACCTTTTCAGGCTCTTCATGTTTTTTATCACCGTTTCATGCTCCTATTTTTCAGACTGTTTCATGCTCCTCATATTTTTGACACCTTTTGCAGCTCTTCATATTTTTCACAAGTTTTCAGTCTCTTCATGATTTTGAACACCGCTTCAAGATCCTCCTATTTTTAAGACCGTTTCATGCTCTTCATATTTTTCACACGTTTTCATGCCCTTCATGTTTTTCATCAACGCTTCATGCTCCTCCTATTTTTCAGACCGTTTCATGCTCCTCATATTTTTGACACCTTTTGAAGCTCTTCATATATTTCACACCTTTTCAGGCTCTTCTTTTTTTTCAACACCACTTCATGCTCCTCCTATTTTTCAGACCGTTTCATGCTCATTTCATTTTTGACACCTTTTGTAGCTCTTCATATTTTTCACACCTTTTCATGCTCTTCATGTAATTGAACACCGCTTCATTTTCCTCCTATTTTTCAGACCGTTTCATGCTCCTCATATTCTTGACACCTTTTGAAGCTTTTCATATTTTCACACCTTTTCAGGCTCTTCAAGTTTTTCAATACCGTTTCATGCTCCTCCTATTTTCAGACCGTTTCATGCTCCTCTTATGTTTGACACCTTTTGAAGCTCTTCATATTTTTCACACCTTTTCACGCTCTTCATGTTTTTGAACATCGCTTCATGCTCCGCCTATTTTTCAGACCGTTTCATGCTCCTCATATTTTTGTCATCTTTTGAAGCTCTTCATATTTTTCACACCTTTTCAGGCTCTTCATGTTTTTCAACACCGCTTCATTCTCCTCCTATTTTCAGACCGTTTAATGCTCCTCCTGTACTTAACACCTTTTGTAGCTCTTCATATTTTTTACACCTTTTCAAGCTCTTCATGTTTTTGAACAGCGCTTCATGCTCCTCCGATTTTTCAGACAGTTTCATGCTCCTCATGTATTTCACACCTTTTGAAGCTCTTCGTATTTTTCACACCTTTTCAGGCTCTTCATGTTTTTGAGCACCGCTTCATGCTCCTCTTCTTTTTCAGACCGTTTCATGCTCCTCATATTTTTGACCTCTTTTGAAGCTCCTAATATTTTTCACATCTTTTGAAGCTCTTCATATATTTCACACTTTTTCAGGCTCTTCATGTTTTTCAACACCACTTCATGTTCCTCCTATTTTTCAGACCGTTTCATGCTCATCTCATTTTTGACAGATTTTGAAGCTCTTCATATTTTTCACACCTTTTCAGTCTCTTCATGTTTTTGAACACCGTTTCATGCTCCTCCTACTTTTCAGACCGTATAATGCTCCTCATATTTTTCACACTTTTTGAAGCTCTTCATATTTTTCACACCTTTTCAGGCTCTTCATGTTTTTAAACACCACTTCATGCTCCTCCTAATTATCAGATCGTTTCATGCTCCTCATATTTTTGACACCTTTTGTAGCTCTTCATATTATTCACACCTTTTCAGGCTCTTCGTGATTTTCAAAACCGTTTCATGCTCCTCCTATTTTTCAGACCGTTTCATGCTCATCTCATTTTTGACACCTTTGGAAGCTCTTCTTATTTTTCACATGTTTTGAAACTCATCATATTTTTCACACGTTTTCAGGCTCTTCATGTTTTTCAACACCGCTTCATGCTCCTCCTATTTTTCACAACTGTTGAAGCTCGTCATATTTTTCACACCTTTTCAGGCTCTTCATATTTTTGAACACCGCTTCATGCTGCTCCTATTTTTCAGACCGTTTCATGCTCCTCATATTTTTGAAAGGTTTTGAAGCTCTTCAAATTTTTCACACCTTTTCAGGCTCTTCATGTTTTTCAACACTGCTTCATGATCCTCCTATTTTTCAGACCGTTTCATGCTCCTCATGTATTTCACACCTTTTGAAGCTGTTCATATTTTTCACACGTTTTCAGGCTCTTCATGTTTTTCATCAATGCTTCATGCTCCTTCTCTTTTTCAGACCGTTTCATGCTCCTCATATTTTTCACACTTTTTGAAGCTCTTCATATTTTTCACACCTTTTCAGGCTCTTCACGTTTTTCAACACCGTCTCATGCTCCTCCTATTTTTCAGACAGTTTCATGCTCCTCATCTATTTCACATCTTTTGAAACTCTTCATATTTTTCCCACCTTTTCCAGCTCTTCATATTTTTGAACACCGCTTCATGCTCCTTCTATTTTTCAGACCGTTTCATTCTCCTCATATTTTTAACACCGTTTGTAGCTCTTCATATTTTTCACACCTTTTCAGGCTCTTCATGTTTCTGAACACCGCTTCATGCTCCTCCTATTTTATACACCGTTTCATGCTCCTCATGTATTTCACACCTTTTGTAGCTCTTCATATTTTTTACACCTTTTCAAACTCTTCATGTTTTTGAACAGTGCTTCATGCTCCTCCTATTTTTCAGACAGTTTCATGCTCCTCATGTATTTCACACCTTTTGAAGCTCTTCGTATTTTTCACACCTTTTGAAGCTCTTCATGTTTATCAACACCGCTTCATGCTCCTCCTATTTTTCAGACCGTTACATGCGCCTCATATTTTTGACACCTTTTGAAGCTCTTCATATTTTTCACACATTTTCAGGCTCTTCATGTTTATCAACAACGCTTCATGCTCCTCCTATTTTTCAGACCGTTTCTTGCTCCTAATATTTTTGACACTTTTTGAAGCTCTTCATATTTTTCACACCTTTTCATGCTCTTCATGTTTTCAACATCGATTCATGCTCCTATTATTTTTCAGACCGTTTCATCCTCGTCCTATTTTCACACTGTTTCATGCTCCTCATATTTTTGACACCTTTTGAAGCTCTTCATATTTTTCACACCTTTTCATGCTCTTCATGTTTTTGAACACGGCTTAATGCTCCTCCTATTTTTCAGACCGTTTCATGCTCCTCATATTTTTGACACCTTTTGAAGCTCTTCATATTTTTCACACCTTTTCAGGCTCTTCAAGTTTTTGAACAATGCTACAGTTCTCCTCCTATTTTTCAGACCGTTTCATGCTCCTCATATTTTTGATCTCTTTTGAAGCTCTTCATATTTTTCACGCCTTTTGAAGCTCTTCATATATTTCACACTTTTTCAGGCTCTTCATGTTTTTCAACACCACTTCATGCTTCTCCTATTTCTCAGACCGTTTCATGCGCATCTCATTTTTGACAGCATTTGAAGCTCTTCATATTTTTCACATTTTTGAAGCTCTTCAAATTTTTCACACTTTTTCAGGCTCTTCATGTTTTTGAACACCGCTTCATGCTCCTCCTATTTTCAGACCGTTTCTTGCTCCTCATATTTTTGACACCTTTTGTAGCTCTTCATATTTTTCACACCTTTTCAGGCTCTTCATGTTTTTGAACACCGTTTCATGCTCCTCCTATTTTCAGATTGTTTCTTGCTCCTCATATTTTTGACACCTTTGAATCTCTTCATATTTTTCACACCTTTTCAGCCTCTTCATATATTTCACACGTTTTAAGTCTCTTCATGTTTTTCAACACCGCTTCATGCTCCTCCTATTTTTCACACCGTTTCATGTTCCTCATGTATTTCATACCCTTTGAAGCTCTTCATATTTTTCACTACTTTTCAGGTTCTTCATGTTTTTCAACACCGCTTCATGCTCCTCCTATTTTTCTGACCGTTTCATGCTCCTCATGTATTTCACACATTTTGAAGCTCTTCATATTTTTCACACCTTTTGAAGCTCTTCATATTTTTCACACCTTTTGAAGCACTTCATATTTTTCCCACCTTTTCAGGCTATTCATGTTTTTGAACACCGTTTCATGCTCCTCCTATAATTCAGACGGTTTCATGCTCCTCATATATTTCACTCCTTTTGAAGCTCTTCATATTTTACACACCTTTTCAGGCTCTTCATGATTTTCAACCCCACTCATGCTCCTCCGATTTTTCAGACCGTTTCATGCTCATCTCATTTTTGACACCTTTTGAAGCTCTTCATATTTTTCACACCTTTTCAGGCTCTTCATGTTTTTCACACCTTTTCAGGCTCTTCATGATTTTGAACAGCGTTTCATGCTGCTCGTATTTTTCAGACCTTTTCATACTCCTCTTATTTTGACACATTTTGAAGCTCTTCATATATTTCACACCTTTTCAGGCTCTTCATGTTTTTCTACACTGTTTCATGCTCCTCCTATTTTTCAGACCGTTTCATCCTCCTCATATTTTTGACACCTTTTAAAGCTCTTCATATATTTCACACCTTTTCAGGCTCCTCATGTTTTTCTACACTGCTTCATGCTCCTACTATTTTTCAGACCGTTTCATGCTCCTCGTATTTTTCAGACCGTTTCATGCTCCTTATATTTTGACACCTTTTGAAGCTCTTCATATTTTTTCACACCTTTTCATGCTCTTCATGTGTTTCAACACCGCTTCATGCTCCTCCTAGTTTTCATACCGTTTCATACTCCTCCTATTTTTGACACCTTTTGAAGCTGTTCATATATTTCACACCTTTCAGGCTCTTCATGTTTTTCAAAACCTCTTCATGCTCCTCCAATTTTCAGACCGATTCATGCTCCTCATATTTTTGACACCTTTTGAAGCTCTTCATATTTTTCACACCTTTTCATGATCTTCATGTTTTTCAACACCGTTTCATGCTTCTCCTAATTTTCAGAACGTTTCATGCTCCTCATATTTTTGACACCTTTTGAAGCTCTTCATATTTTTCACACATTTTCAGGCTCTTCATGTTTATCAACACCGCTTCATGCTCCTCCTATTTTTCCGACCGTTTCTTGCTCCTAATATTTTTGACACTTTTTGAAGCTCTTCATATTTTTCACACCTTTTCATGCTCTTCATGTTTTCAACATCGATTCATGCTCCTATTATTTTCAGACCGTTTCATCCTCGTCCAATTTTCACACCGTTTCATGCTCCTCATATTTTTGACACCTTTTGAAGCTCTTCATATTTTTCACACCTTTTCAGGCTCTTCATGTTTTTGAACACGGCTTCATGCTCCTCCTATTTTTCAGACCGTTTCATGCTCCTCATATTTTTGACACCTTTTGAAGCTCTTCATATATTTCACACCTTTTCAGGCACTTCATGTTTTCAACACCGCTTCATGCTCCTCCTATTTTTCAAACCGTATCATGCTCCTCATATTTTTTACACTTTTGAAGCTCCTCATATTTTTCACACCTTTTCATGCTCTTCATGTTTTCAACACCGATTCATGCCCCTCCTATTTTTCAGTCCGTTTCATGCTCCTCCTGTTTTTCACACCGTTTCATTATCCTCATAATTTGACACCTTTTGAAGCTCTTCATATTTTTCACACCTTTTCAGGCTCTTCATATTTTTGAACATGGCTTCATGCTCCTCCTATTTTTCAGACCGTTTCATGCTCCTCACATTTTTGACACCTTTTGAAGCTCTTCATATTTCACACCTTTTCATGATCTTCATGTTTTTCAATAACACTTCATGCTCCTCCGAGATTTCAGACCGTTTCATACTCCTCCTATTTTTGACACCTTTTGAAGCTCTTAATATATTTCACCCCATTTCAAGCTCTTCATGTTTTTCAACACCGCTTCATGCTCCTCCTATTTTTCAGACCGTTACAGGCGCCTCATATTTTTGACACCTTTTGAAGCTCTTCATATTTTTCACACCTCTTCATGCTCTTCATGTTTTCAACATCGATTCATGCTCCTATTATTTTTCAGACCGTTTCATCCTCCTCCTATTTTCACACCGTTTCATGCTCCTCATATTTTTGACACCTTTTGAAGCTCTTCATATATTTCACACCTTTTCAGGCACTTCATGTTTTTTCACACCACTTCATGCTTCTCCTATTTTTCAGACCGTTTCATGATCCTCATGAATTTCACACATTTTGAAGCTCTTTATATTTTTCACACATTTTTAGGCTCTTCATTTTGTTCAACACTACTTCTTGCTCCTCCAAATTTTCAGACCGTTTCATACTCATCTAATTTTTGACACCTTTTGAAGCTCTTCATATTTTTCACACCTTTTCAGGCTCTTCATATTTTTCCCCACCACTTCATTCTTCTCCTATTTTTCAGACCATTTCATGCTCCACATGAATTTCACACCTTTTGAAGCTCCTCATATTTTTCACACCTTTTCAGGCTCTTCATGATTTTCAACCCCACTTCATGCTCCTCCGATTTTTCAGACCGTTTCATGCTCATCTCATTTTTGACACCTTTTGAGGCTCTTCATGTTTTTCACACCTTTTCAGGCTCTTCATGATTTTGAACAGTGTTTCATGTTACTCCTATTTTTCAGACCGATTATTGCTCCTTATATTTTTGACACCTTTTGAAGCTCTTCATATATTTCACACCTTTTCAGGCTCTTCATATTTTTCAACACCGCTTCAAGCTCCTCCTATTTTTCAGACCGATTATTGCTCCTCATATTTTTGACACCTTTGAGGCTCTTCATATATTTCACACATTTTCAGGCTCTTCATGTTTTCAACACCGCTTCATGCTCCTCCTAATTTTCAGACCGTTTCATTCTCCTCATATTTTTGACACCATTTGAAGCTCTTCATATTTTTCACACCTTTTCAGGCTCTTCATGTTTTTTAACACCTTTTCATGCTCCTGCTATATTTCAGACCGTTTCATGCTCCTTATATTTTTGACACCTTTTGAAGCTCTTCCTATTTTTCATACGTTTTCAGGCTCTACATATTTTTCAACACCGCTTCATGCTCCTCCTATTTTTCAGACCGTATCATGCTCCTCATATGTTTCACACTTTTTCAGGCTCTTCATGGTTTTCAACAACACTTCATGCTCCTCATATGTTTCAGACCGTTTCATGCTCCTCATATTTTTGACACAGTTTGAAGCTCTTCACATTGTTCACACCTTTTGAGTCTCTTCATGTTTTTGAAATCAGTTTCTTGCTCCTCATATTTTTCAGACTGTTTCACCCTCTATATATTTGACACCTTTTTGAAGCTCTTCATATTTTTCACACCTTTTGAGGCTCTTCATGTTTTTGAAAACAGTTTCTTGCTCCGCAGATTTTTCAGACCATTTCACCCTCTGTATATTTGACACCTTTTTGAAGCTCTTCATATTTTTCACACCTTTTCAGGCTCTTCATGTTTTTCAACACCACTTCAAGTTCCTTCTATTTTTCAGACCGTTTCTTGCTCCTCATAATTTTGACACCTTTGAGGCTCTTCATATACTTCACACTGTTTCAGGCTCTTCATGTTTTTCAACACCACTTCAAGCTCCTTCTATTTTTCAGGCCGTTTCTTGCTCCTCATATTTTTGACACCTTTGAGGCTCTTCATATATTTCACACTGTTTCAGGCTCTGTATGTTTTTCAACACCGCTTCATGCTCCTCCTAATTTTCAGACCGTTTCATTCTCCTCATATTTTTGACACCTTTTGAGGCTCTTCATATTTTTCACACTTTTTCAGGCTCTTCATGTTTTTCAAACCGCTTCATGCTCCTCCTATTTTTCAGACCGTTTCATGCTTCTCCTATTTTTCAGACCGTTTCATGCTCCTCATATTTTTGACGCCTTTTGAAGCTCTTCATATTTTTCACACCTTTTCAGGCTCTTCATGTTTTTCAGCACCACTTCATGCTCCTCCTATTTTTCAGACCGTTTCATGCTCCTCATATTTTTGACACCTTTTGAAGCTCTTCATATTTTTCACAACTTTTCAGGCTCTTCATGTTTTTCAACACCGCTTCATGCTCCTCCTATTTTTCAGACCCTTTCATGCTCCTCATATTTTTGACACCTTTTGAAGCTCTTCATATTTTTCACACCTTTTCAGGCTCTTCATGTTTTTCAACATCGCTTGCTGCTCCTCCTCTTTTTCAGAGCGTTTCATGCTCCTCATAATTTTGACACCTTTGAAGCTCTTCATATTTTTCACACCTTTTCAGGCTCTTCATATTTTTCAACACCACTTCATGCTTTTCCTATTTTTCAGACCTTTTAATGCTCCTCATATTTTTGACACTTTTTGAAGCTCTTCATATTTTTCACACTTCTCCAGGCTCTTAATTTTTTTGAACACCGCTTCATGCTCCTCCTATTTTTCAGACCTTTTCATGCTCCTCATGTTTTTGACACCTTTTGAAGCACTTCATATTTTTCACACCTTTTCAGGCTCTTCATGTTTTTCAACAACGCTTCATGCTCCTCCTATTTTTCAGACCGTTTCATGCTCCTCATATGTTTCACACCTTTTGAAGCTCTTCATATTTTTTTAACACCTTTTCACGCTCCTCCTATATTTCAGACCGTTTCAAGCTCCTCATATTTTTGACACTTTTTGTAGCTTTTCATATTTTTCACACCTTTTCAGGGTCTTCATGTTTTTCTACACCACTTCATGCTCCTCCTATTTTTCAGACCGTTTTATTCTACTCATATGTTTCACACCTTTTTCAAGCTCTTCATGTTTTTCAACACCACTTCATGCTCCTCGTAATTATCAGACCGTTTCATTCTCCTCATATTTTTGACACCATTTGAAGCTCTTCATATTTTTCACACCTTTTCAGGCTCTTCATGTTTTTTAACACCTTTTCATGCTCCTCCTATATTTCAGACCGTTTCATGCTCCTTATATTTTTGACACCTTTTGAAGCTCTTCATATTTTTCACACGTTTTCAGGCTCTTCATATTTTTCAACACCGCTTCATGCTCCTCCTATTTTTCAGACCGTATCATGCTCCTCATATGTTTCACACCTTTTTCAGGCTCTTCATGTTTTTCAACAACACTTCATGCTCCTCCTATGTTTCAGACCGTTTCATGCTCCTCATATTTTTGACACAGTTTGAAGCTCTTCACATTGTTCACACCTTTTGAGGCTCTTCATGTTTTTGAAAACAGTTTCTTGCTCCTCATATTTTTCAGACCGTTTCACCCTCTATATATTTGACACCTTTTTGAAGCTCTTCATATTTTCACACCTTTTGAGGCTCTTCATGTTTTTGAAAACAGTTTCTTGCTCCTCATATTTTTCAGACCGTTTCACCCTCTATATATTTGACACCTTTTTGAAGCTCTTCATATTTTTCACACCTTTTCAGGCTCTTCATGTTTTTCAACACCACTTCAAGCTCCTTCTATTTTTCAGACCGTTTCATGTTTCTCATATATTTGACACAGTTTGAAGCTCTTCATATTTTTCACAACTGTTGAGGCCCTTCATGTTTTTGAAAACAGTTTCTTGCTCCTCATGTTTTTCAGACCCTTTCACCCTCCTCATATTTTTGACAACTTTATGAAGCTCTTCATTTTTTTCACACCTTTCCGGGCTCTTCAAGTGTATGAACACCGTTTCATGATCCTCCTATTTTTCAGACCGTTTCATGCTCCTCATATATTTGACACCTTTTGAAGTTCTTCATATTTTTCACACCTTTTCAGGCTCTTCATGTTTTTCAACACCAGTTCATGCTCCTCCTATTTTTCTGACCGTTTCATACTCCTTATATTTTTGACACCTTTTGAAGTTCTTCATATTTTTCACACCTTTCAGGCTCTTCATGGTTTTCAACACCACTACATGCTCTTCCTATTTTTCAGACCGTTTCATGCTCCTCATATGTTTCACACCTTTTGAAGCTCTTCAAGTTTTTTAACACCTTTTCATGCTCCTCCTATATTTCATACCATTTCATGCTCCTTATATTTTTGACACCTTTTGAAGCTCTTCATATATTTCACATCTTTTCAGGCTCTTCATATTTTTCAACACCGCTTCAAGCTCCTCCTATTTTTCAGACCGATTCTTGCTCCTCATATTTTTGACACGTTTGAGGCTCTTCATATATTTCACACATTTTCAGGCTCTTCATGTTTTTCAACACCGCTTCATGCTCCTCCTAATTTTCAGACCGTTTCATTCTCCTCATATTTTTGACACCATTTGAAGCTTTTCATATTTTTCACACCTTTTCAGGCTCTTCATGTTTTTTAACACCTTTTCATGCTCCTCCTATATTTCAGACCGTTTCATGCTCCTTATATTTTTGACACCTTTTGAAGCTTTTCATATTTTTCACACCTTTTCAGGCTCTTCATATTTTTCAACCCCGCTTCATGCTCCTCCTATTTTTCAGATCGTATCATGCTCCTCATATGTTTCACACATTTTTCAGGCTCTTCATGTTTTTCAACAATACTTCATGCTAATCCTATGTTTCAGACCATTTCATGCTCCTCATATTTTTGACAAAGTTTGAAGCTCTTCACATTTTTCACACCTTTTCAGGCTCTTCATGTTTTTCAACACCGCTTCAAGCTCCTCCTATTTTTCAGACCGTTTCTTGCTCCTCATAATTTGACACCTTTGAGGCTCCTCATATATTTCACACATTTTCAGGCTCTTCATGTTTTCAACACCGCTTCATGCTCCTCCTAATTTTCAGACCGTTTCATCTCCTCATATTTTTGACACCATTTGAATCTTTTCATATTTTTCACACCTTTTCAAGCTCTTCATGTTTTTTAACACCTTTTCATGCTCCTGCTATATTTCAGACCGTTTCATGCTCCTTATATTTTTGACACCTTTTGAAGCTCTTCATATTTTTCATACGTTTTCAGGCTCTTCATATTTTTCAACACCGCTTCATGCTCCTCCTATTTTTCAGACCGTATCATGCTCCTCATATGTTTTACACCTTTTTCAGGCTCTTCATGTTTTTCAACATCACTTCATGCTCCTCCTATGTTTCAGACCGTTTCATGCTCCTCATATTTTTGACACAGTTTGAAGCTCTTCACATTGTTCACACCTTTTGAGGCTCTTCATGTTTTTGAAAACAGTTTCTTGCTCCTCATATTTTTCAGACCGTTTCACCCTCTATATATTTGACACCTTTTTGAAGCTCTTCATATTTTCACACCTTTTGAGGCTCTTCATGTTTTTGAAAACAGTTTCTTGCTCCTCATATTTTTCAGACCGTTTCACCCTCTATATATTTGACACCTTTTTGAAGCTCTTCATATTTTTCACACCTTTTCAGGCTCTTCATGTTTTTCAACACCACTTCAAGCTCCTTCTATTTTTCAGACCGTTTCATGTTTCTCATATATTTGACACAGTTTGAAGCTCTTCATATTTTTCACAACTGTTGAGGCTCTTCATGTTTTTGAAAACAGTTTCTTGCTCCTCATGTTTTTCAGACCCTTTCACCCTCCTCATATTTTTGACACCTTTATGAAGCTCTTCATTTTTTTCACACCTTTCCGGGCTCTTCAAGTGTATGAACACCGTTTCATGATCCTCCTATTTTTCAGACCGTTTCATGCTCCTCATATATTTGACACCTTTTGAAGTTCTTCATATTTTTCACACCTTTTCAGGCTCTTCATGTTTTTCAACACCAGTTCATGCTCCTCCTATTTTTCTGACCGTTTCATGCTCCTTATATTTTTGACACCTTTTGAAGTTCTTCATATTTTTCACACCTTTCAGGCTCTTCATGGTTTTCAACACCACTACATGCTCTTCCTATTTTTCAGACCGTTTCATGCTCCTCATATGTTTCACACCTTTTGAAGCTCTTCAAGTTTTTTAACACCTTTTCATGCTCCTCCTATATTTCATACCATTTCATGCTCCTTATATTTTTGACACCTTTTGAAGCTCTTCATATATTTCACATCTTTTCAGGCTCTTCATATTTTTCAACACCGCTTCAAGCTCCTCCTATTTTTCAGACCGATTCTTGCTCCTCATATTTTTGACACGTTTGAGGCTCTTCATATATTTCACACATTTTCAGGCTCTTCATGTTTTTCAACACCGCTTCATGCTCCTCCTAATTTTCAGACCGTTTCATTCTCCTCATATTTTTGACACCATTTGAAGCTTTTCATATTTTTCACACCTTTTCAGGCTCTTCATGTTTTTTAACACCTTTTCATGCTCCTCCTATATTTCAGACCGTTTCATGCTCCTTATATTTTTGACACCTTTTGAAGCTTTTCATATTTTTCACACCTTTTCAGGCTCTTCATATTTTTCAACCCCGCTTCATGCTCATCCTATTTTTCAGATCGTATCATGCTCCTCATATGTTTCACACATTTTTCAGGCTCTTCATGTTTTTCAACAATACTTCATGCTAATCCTATGTTTCAGACCATTTCATGCTCCTCATATTTTTGACAAAGTTTGAAGCTCTTCACATTTTTCACACCTTTTCAGGCTCTTCATGTTTTTCAACACCGCTTCAAGCTCCTCCTATTTTTCAGACCGTTTCTTGCTCCTCATAATTTGACACCTTTGAGGCTCCTCATATATTTCACACATTTTCAGGCTCTTCATGTTTTCAACACCGCTTCATGCTCCTCCTAATTTTCAGACCGTTTCATCTCCTCATATTTTTGACACCATTTGAATCTTTTCATATTTTTCACACCTTTTCAAGCTCTTCATGTTTCTTAACACCTTTTCATGCTCCTGCTATATTTCAGACCGTTTCATGCTCCTTATATTTTTGACACCTTTTGAAGCTCTTCATATTTTTCATACGTTTTCAGGCTCTTCATATTTTTCAACACCGCTTCATGCTCCTCCTATTTTTCAGACCGTATCATGCTCCTCATATGTTTTACACCTTTTTCAGGCTCTTCATGTTTTTCAACATCACTTCATGCTCCTCCTATGTTTCAGACCATTTCATGCTCCTCATATTTTTGACACAGTTTGAAGCTCTTCACATTGTTCACACCTGTTGAGGCTCTTCATGTTTTTGAAAACAGTTTCTTGCTCCTCATATTTTTCAGACCGTTTCACCCTCTATATATTTGACACCTTTTTGAAGCTCTTCATATTTTTGACACCTTTTCAGGCTCTTCATGTTTTTCAACAACACTTCATGCTCCTCCTATGTTTCAGACCGTTTCATGCTCCTCATATTTTTGACACAGTTTGAAGCTCTTCACATTGTTCACACCTTTTGAGGCTCTTCATGTTTTTGAAAACAGTTTCTTGCTCCTCATATTTTTCAGACCGTTTCACCCTCTATATATTTGACACCTTTTTGAAGCTCTTCATATTTTTCACACCTTTTCACGTTCTTCATGTTTTTCAACATCGCTTGCTGCTCCTCCTCTTTTTCAGAGCGTTTCATGCTCCTCATAATTTTGACACCTTTGAAGCTCTTCATATATTTCACACCTTTTCAGGCTCTTCATGCTTTTAAACAACACTTCATGCTCCTCCTATTTTTCAGACCGCTTCAAGCTCATCTCATTTTTCACACCTTTTGAAGCTGTTCATATTTTTCACACGTTTTCAGGTTCTTCATGTTTTTCAACACTGCTTCATGCTCCTCCTAATTTTCAGACCGTTTCATGCTTCTCCTATTTTTCAGACCGTTTCATGCTCCCCATATTTTTGACGCCCTTTGAAGCTCTTCCTATTTTTCACACCTTTTCAAGCTCTTCATGTTTTTGAACACCGTTTCATGCTCCTCCAATTTTTCAGACGGTTTCAT
This sequence comes from Dama dama, assembly GCF_033118175.1. Classification (NCBI taxonomy): domain Eukaryota; kingdom Metazoa; phylum Chordata; class Mammalia; order Artiodactyla; family Cervidae; genus Dama; species Dama dama. The sequence continues at coordinate 3,300,394 of NW_026870893.1, read as the reverse complement.
GCTCCTCATATTTTGACACCTTTTGAAGCTCTTCAAATTTTTCACACTTTTTCAAGCTCTTCAGGTTTTTCAACTCCACTTCATACTCCTCCTATTTTTCAGACCGTTTCATGTTCCTCATATTTTTGACACCTTTAGAAACTTTTCATATTTGTCACACTTTTTCAGGCTCTTCATGTTTTTCAACACCGCTTCAGCTCCTCCTATTTTTCAGACCGTTTCATTCTCCTCATAAATTTGACACATTTTAAAGCTCTTCATATATTTCACACCTTTTCAGGCTCTTCATTTTTTCAACACCACTTCATGCTCCTCCTATTTTTCAGACCGTTTCATGCTCATCTACTTTTTGACACCTTTTGAAGCTCTTCATATTTTTCACACCTTTTAAGCTCTTCACATTTTTCACACCTTTTCAGGCTCTTCATGTTTTGTACACCGTTTCTTGCTCCTCCTATTATTCAGACCGTTTCATGATCCTCATATATTTGACACCTCAGGAAGCTCTTCATATTTTTCACACCTTTTCAGGCTCTTCAAATTTTTCATATTTTTGAACCTCTTCATATTTTTCACACCTTTTCAGGCTCTTCAAGATTTTCAACACCGCTTCATGCACCTCCGATTTTTCAGACCGTTTCATGCTCATCTAATTTTTGACACCTTTTGAAGCTCTTCATATTTTTCACACCTTTTCAGGCTCTTCATTTGTTTAAAGACCGTTTCATGCTCCTTCTATTATTCAGACCGTTTCATGCTCCTCATATTTTTGACACCTTTTGAAGCTCTTCATATTTTTCACACGTTTTCAGGCTCTTCATGTTTTTCATCAATGCTTCATGCTCCTCCTATTTGTCAGACGGTTTCATTCTCCTCATATTTTTGACTCCTTTTGAAGCTCTTCATATATTTCACACCTTTTCAGGCTCTTCATGTTTTTCAACACTGCTTCATGATCCTCCTATTTTTCAGACCGTTTCATGCTCCTCATATTTTTGACACCTTTTGAAGCTCTTCATATTTTTCACACCTTTTCAGGCTCTTCATGTTTTTCAACACCGCTTCATGATCCTCCTATTTTTCAGACCGTTTCATGCTCCTCATATTTTTGACACCTTTTGAAGCTCTTCATATTTTTCACACCTTTTCAGGCTCTTCATGTTTTTCAACACCGCTTCATGCTCCTCCTATTTTTAAGACCGTTTCATCCTCCTCATATTTTTGACTCCTTTTGAAGCTCTTCATATTTTTCACACGTTTTCAGGCTCTTCATGTTTTTCAACACCGCTTCATGCTCCTCCTACTTTTCAGACCATTTCATGCACCTCATATTTTTGACACCTTTTGAAGCTCTTCATGTTTTTCACACCTTTTGAAGCTCTTCATATTTTTCATATTTTTGAAGCTCTTCATATTTTCACACCTTTTCAGACTCTTCATGTTTTTCAACATTGCTTCATCCTCCTCCTATTTTTCGAACGTTTCCTGCTCCTCATAATTTTCACACCTTTTAAAGCTATTCATATTTTTCAAACCTTTTCAGGCTCTTCATGTTTTTGAACACCGCTTCATGCTGGTCCTATTTGCAGACCGTTTATGCTCCTCATAATTTGACACCTTTTGAAGCTCTTCATATTTTTCACACCTTTTCAGTCTCTGCAATTTTTTTGAACACGGCTTCATGATCCTCCTATTTTTCAGACCGTTTCGTGCTCCACATGTATTTCACACCTTTTGAAGCTCTTCATATTTTGCACACATATTCAGGCTCTTCATTTTTTTCAACACCACTTCATGCTCCTCCTATTTTTCAGACCGTTTCACGCACCTCATAATTTGACACCTTTTGAAGCTCTTCATATTTTTCACACCTTTTCAGGCTCCTCATGTTTTTGAACACCGCTTCATGCTCTTCCTATTTTTCAGACCGTTTCATGCTCCTCACGTTTTTGACACCTTTTGTAGCTCTTCATATATTTCACACATTTTCAGGATCTTTATGTTTTTCAACAACACTTCATGCTCCTCCTATTTTTAAGACCGCTTCATGCTCATCTCATTTTTCACACTTTTGAAACTGTTCATATATTTCACACCTTTTGAAACTCTTCAAATTTTGACAAGTTTTCAGGTTCTTCATGTTTTTCAACACCGCTTCATGCTCCTCCTATTTTTCAGACTATTTCATGCTCCACATATTTTTGACACCTTTTGAAGCTCTTCATATTTTTCACACCTTTTCAGGCTCTTCATGGTTTTCAACACCACTTCATGTTCCTCGTACTTTTCAGACCGTTTCATGCTCCTCATATTTTTGACAACTTTTGAAGCTCTGCATATTTTTCACACCTTTTGAGGCTCTTCATGATTTTCAACACCGCTTCATGGTCCTCCCATGTTTCAGAACGTTTCATGCTCCTCATGTATTTCACACCTTTTGAAGCTCTTCAAATTTTTCACAGCTTTTCAGGCTCTTCATGTTTTTGAACACCGCTTCATGCTCCTCCTATTTTTCAGACCGTTTCATGCTCCTCATATTTTTGACACGTTTTGAAGCTCTTCATATCTTTCATACCTTTTCAGACTCTTCATGTTTTTGAACACCGCTTCATGCTCCTCCTGTTTTTCAGAATGTTTCCTGTTCCTCCTTTTTTTCAGATCATTTCATGCTCCTCATATTTTTGACACCTTTTGAAGCTCTTCATATTTTTCACACCTTTTCAGGCTCTTCATGTTTTTCAACACCGCTTCATGCTCCTCCTATTTTTCAGACCTTTTCATGCTCCTCATATTTTTGACTCCTTGTGAAGCTCTTCATATTTTTCACACATTTTCATGCTCTTCATATTTTTCAACACCGTGTCATGCTCCTCCTATTTAACAGACCGTGTCATGCTCCTCATATTTTTCACACCTTTAAAGCTCTTCATATTTTCCTCACATTTTAAGGCTCTTCATGTTTTTCAACACCGTGTCATGCTCCTCCTATTTTTCAGACGGTATCATGCTCTTCATAATTGTCACACCTTTAAAGCTCTTCATATTTTTCACGCCTTTTAAGGCTCGTCATATTTTTGAACACCTCTTCATGCTCCTCCTATTTTTCAGACCGTTTCATGTTCCTGCTATTTTTCAGATCTTTTCATGCTCCTGATATTTTTGACACCTTTTGAAGCTCTTCATATTTTTCACACCTTTTCAGGCTCTTCATGGTTTTCAACACCACTTCATGCTCCTCGTATTTTTCAGACCGTTTCATGCTCCTCATATTTTTGACACCTTTTGAAGCTCTGCATATTTTTCACACCTTTTCAGGCTCTTCATGATTTTCAACACCACTTCATGGTCCTCCCATGTTTCAGAACGTTTCATGCTCCTCATGTATTTCACACCTTTTGAAGCTCTTCAAATTTTTCACACCTTTTCAGGCTCTTCATGTTTTTGAACACCGCTTCATGCTCCTCCTATGTTTCAGACCGTTTCATGCTCCTCATATTTTTGACACCTTTTGAAGCTCTTCATATATTTCATACCTTTTCAGACTCTTCATGTTTTTGAACACCGCTTCATGCTCCTCCTGTTTTTAAGAATGTTTCCTGTTCCTCCTTTTTTTCAGATCATTTCATGCTCCTGTTATTTTTCACACCTTTTCAGGCTCTTCATGTTTTTCAACACCGCTTCATGCTCCTCCTATTTATCAGACCGTGTCATGCTCCTCATATTGTTCACACCTTTAAAGCTCTTCATATTTTCCTCACATTTTAGGCTCTTCATGTTTTTCAACACCGTGTCATGCTCCTCCTATTTTTCAGACGGTATCATGCTCTTCATAATTTTCACACCTTTAAAGCTCTTCATATTTTTCACGCCTTTTTAGGCTCTTCATGTTTTTCAACACCGCTTCATGCTCCTCCTATTTTTCAGACCTTTTCATGCTCCTCATATTTTTGACACCTTTTGAAGCTCTTCATATTTTTCACACCTTTTTAGGCTCTTCATGTTTTTCAACACCGCTTCATGCTCCTCCTATTTTTCAGACCGTTTCATGCTCCTCATATTTTTGACACGTTTTGAAGCTCTTCATATCTTTCATACCTTTTCAGACTCTTCATGTTTTTGAACACCGCTTCATGCTCCTCCTGTTTTTCAGAATGTTTCCTGTTCCTCCTTTTTTTCAGATCATTTCATGCTCCTCATATTTTTGACACCTTTTGAAGCTCTTCATATTTTTCACACCTTTTCAGGCTCTTCATGTTTTTCAACACCGCTTCATGCTCCTCCTATTTTTCTGACCTTTTCATGCTCCTCATATTTTTGACTCCTTGTGAAGCTCTTCATATTTTTCACACATTTTCATGCTCTTCATATTTTTCAACACCGTGTCATGCTCCTCCTATTTAACAGACCGTGTCATGCTCCTCATATTTTTCACACCTTTAAAGCTCTTCATATTTTCCTCACATTTTAAGGCTCTTCATGTTTTTCAACACCGTGTCATGCTCCTCCTATTTTTCAGACGGTATCATGCTCTTCATAATTTTCACACCTTTAAAGCTCTTCATATTTTTCACGCCTTTTAAGGCTCGTCATATTTTTGAACACCTCTTCATGCTCCTCCTATTTTTCAGACCGTTTCATGTTCCTGCTATTTTTCAGATCTTTTCATGCTCCTGATATTTTTGACACCTTTTGAAGCTCTTCATATTTTTCACACCTTTTCAGGCTCTTCATGGTTTTCAACACCACTTCATGCTCCTCGTATTTTTCAGACCGTTTCATGCTCCTCATATTTTTGACACCTTTTGAAGCTCTGCATATTTTTCACACCTTTTCAGGCTCTTCATGATTTTCAACACCACTTCATGGTCCTCCCATGTTTCAGAACGTTTCATGCTCCTCATGTATTTCACACCTTGAAGCTCTTCAAATTTTTCACACCTTTTCAGGCTCTTCATGTTTTTGAACACCGCTTCATGCTCCTCCTTTTTTCAGACCGTTTCATTCTCCTCTTATATTTCACACCTTTTGAAGCTCTTCATATTTTTCACAGCTTTTTAGGATCTTCAAGTTTTTCAACACCGTTTCATGCTCCTCCTATTTTTCAGACCATTTCATGCTCATCTCATTTTCGACACTTTTGGAAGCTCTTCATATTTTTCAAAGCTTTTCAAGCTCTTCATATTTTTCACACCTTTTCAGGCTCGTCATGTTTTTCAACACCGTTTCATGCTCCTCCTATTTTTCAAATCGTTTCATGTTCCTCATAATTTTGACACCTTTTGAAGATCTTCATAATTTACACACATTTTCAGGCCCTTCATGTGTTTGAACACCGCTTCATTTCCTCCTCTTTTTCAGACCGTTTCATGCTCCTCATATTTTTGACACCTTTTGAAGCCCTTCATATTTCTCACACCTTTTCAGGCTCTTCATGTTTTTCAACACCGCTTCATGCTCCTCCTATTTTTCAGACCGTTTCATGCTCCTCATATTTTTGACACCTTTTGAAGCTCTTCATATTTTTCACACATTTTCATGCTCTTCAAGTTTTTCAACATCACTTCATGCTCCTACTTTTTTGCAGACCGTTTCATGCTCCTCTTATTTTTGACACCTTTTGAAGCTCTTCATATTTTTCACACCTATTCAGGCTCTTCATGTTTTTGAACACAGGTTGATGCTCCTCCTATTTTTCAGAACGTTTCATGCTCCTCATATTTTTGACACCTTTTGAAGCTCTTCATATTTTTCACACCTATTCAGGCTCTTCATGTTTTTGAACACAGGTTGATGCTCCTCCTATTTTTCAGACTGTTTCATGCTTATCTCATTTTTGACACCTTTTGCAGCTTTTCATATTTTTCACACCTTTTCAAGCTCTTCATATTTTTAAACACCACTTCATGCTTCTCCTATTTTTCAGCCCATTTCATGCTCCTCATGTATTTCACACCTTTTGAAGCTCTTCATATTTTTCAGACCTTTTCAGGCTCTTCATGTTTTTCCACAGCACTTCATGCTTCTCTTATTTTTCAGCCCGTTTCATGCTCCTCATGTATTTCACACCTTTTGAAGCTCGTCATATTTTTCACACCTTTTCAGGCTCTTCATGTTTTTGATCACCGTTTCATGCTCCTCCTATTTTTCAGACCGTTTCATGCTCCTCATATTTTTGACAGAGTTTGAGGCTTTTCATATTTTTCACACCTTTTCAGGCTCTTCATGTTTTTGAACACCGTTTCATAATCAGCCTATTTTTAAGACCGTTTCATGCTCCTCATATTTTTGACACCTTTAGAACCTCTTCATATTTTACACAGCTTTTCAGGCTCTTCATGTTTTTGAACACAGTTTCATAATCAGCCTATTTTTAAGACCGTTTCATGCTCCTCATATTTTTGACACCTTTTGAAGCTCTTCAGATATTTCACACCTTTCCAGGCTCTTCATTTTTTCAACACCACTTCATGCTCCTCCTATTTTTCAGATCGTTTCATGCTCTTCTCATTTTAACACCTTTTGAAGCTCTTCATATTTTTGACAAATTTTGAAGGTCTTCATATTTTTCATACGTTTTCAGGCTCTTCATGATTTTCAACACCGCTTCATGCTCCTCCTATTTTTCAGACCTTTTCATGCTCATCTCTTTTTTGACACCTTTTGAAGCTCTTCATATTTTTCACACCTTTTGAAGCTCTTCATATTTTTCACATTTATGAATCTCTTCATATTTTCCACACGTTTTCAGACAATTCATGTTTTTCAACATCGCTTCATGCTCCTCCTATTTTTCAGACCGTTTCATTCTCCTCATATTTTTGACACCTTTTGAAGCTCTTCATATATTTCACACATTTTCAGACTTTTCCTTTTTTTCAACACGACTTCATGCTCCTCCTATTTTTCAGACCGTTTCATGCTCATCTCATTTTGAAACCTTTTGAAGCTCTTCATGATTTTCACATCTTTTGAAGCTCTTCATATTTTTCACAGCTTTTCAGGCTCTTTATGATTTTCAACAGCGCTTCATGCTCCTCCTATTTTTCAGACCGTTTCATGCTCCTCATAATTTTGACACCTTTTGAAGCTTTAATATTTTTAACATCTTTTCAGGCTCTTCATCTTTTTCAACACCACTTCATGCTCCTCCATTTTTGCAGACCGTTTCAAGCTACTCATATTTTTAACACCTTTTGAAGCTCTTCATATTTCTCACACCTTTTCAGGCTCTTCATGTTTTTCAACAACGCTTCATGCTCCTCCGATTTTTCAGACCGTTTCATGCTCCTCATATTTTTGACACCTTTTGAAGCTCTTCATATTTTTCACACCTTTTCAGGCTCTTCATGTTTTTGAACACCGCTTCATGCTCCTCCTATTTTTCAGACCGTTTCATGCTCCTCATATTTTTGACACCTTTTGAAGTTTTTCATATTTTTCACAACTTTTCAGGCTCTTCATGTTTTTGAACACTGCTTCATGCTAATCCTATTTTTCAAAACATATCATGCTCCTCATATTTTTCACACCTTTTGGAGCTCTTCGTATATTTCACAACTTTTCAGGCTCTTCATGTTTTTGAACACCACTTCATGCTCCTTCTCTTTTTCAGAGAGTTTTATGCTCCTCATGTATTTGACACCTTTTGAAGCTCTTCATATTTTTCACACCTTTTCAGGCTCTTCATGTTTTTCAACACCGCTTCATGCTGCTCATATTTTTCAGACCGTTTCATGCTCCTCATATTTTTGACACCTTTTGAAGCTCTTCATTTTTTTCACACCTTTTAAGGCTCTTCATGTTTTTCAACACCGCTTCATGCTGCTCATATTTTTCAGACGGTTTCATGCTCCTCATATTTTTGACACCTTTTGAAGCTCTTCATATTTTTCACACATTTTCAGGCTCTTCATGTTTTTCAACACCGCTTCATGCTCCTCCGATTTTTCAGACCGTTTCATGCTCCTCATATTTTTCACACCTTTTGAAGCCTTTCATATTTTTCACAACTTTTCAGGCTCTTCATGTTTTTGAACATCGCTTCATGCTCCTCCTATTTTTCGGACCGTTTCATGCTCATCTCATTTTTGACACCTTTTGAAGCTTTTCATATTTTTCACAACTTTTCAGGCTCTTCATGTTTTTGAACACAGCTTAATGCTCCTCCTATTTTTCAGACCGTATCATGCTCCTCATATTTTTCACACCTTTTGAAGCTCTTCATATTTTTCACACGTTTTCAGTCTATTCATGTTTTTGAACACCATTTCAGGCTCCTCCTATTTTTCAGAGAGTTTCATGCTCCTCATGTATTTCACACCTTTGAAAGCTCTTCATTTTTTCAAAGATTTTGAAGCTCTTCATATTTTTCACACCTTTTCAGGCTCTTCATGTTTTTCAACAACGTTTCATGCTCCTCCTATTTTTCAAACCGTTTCATGTTCCTCATAATTTTGACACCTTTTGAAGGTCTTCATAATTTTCACACATTTTCAGGCTCTTCATGTGTTTGAACACCGCTTCATGTTCCTCCTATTTTTCAGACCGTGTCATGCTCGTCATATTTTTGACACCTTTTGAATCTCTCATATTTTTCATACCTTTTGATGCTCTTCATGTTTTTGAACACTGCTTCATGCTCCTCATATTTTTCAGATCGTTTCATGCTCCTCATATTTTTGACACTGTTTGAGCTCTTCATATTTTTCAAACCTTTTCAGGCTCTTCATGTTTTCGAACTCTGCTTCATGCTCCTCCAATTTTTCACAACGTTTCATGATCCTCATGTATTTCACAAGTTTGAACCTCTTCATATTTTTCACACCTTTTCATGCTCTTCAAGTTTTTCAACATCACTTCATGCTCCTACATTTTTGCAGACCGTTTCATGCTCCTCATATTTTTGACACATTTTGAAGCTCTTCATATTTCTCACACCTTTTCAGGCTCTTCATGTCTTTCAACACCGCTTCATGCTCCTCCTATTTTTCAGACGGGTTCATGCTCATCTCATTTTTGACACCTTTTGAAGCTTTTCATATTTTTCACACCTTTTCAGGCTCTTCATGTTTTTGAACACAGGTTGATGCTCCTCCTATATTTCAGAACGTTTCATGCTCCTCATATTTTTGACACCTTTTGAAGCTCTTCATATTTTTCACATCTTTTCAGGATCTTCATGTTTTTCAACACCGTTTCATGATCCTCCTATTTTTCAGACCGTTTCATGCTCATCTCATTTTTAACACCTTTTGAAGGTCTTCATATTTTTCACACCTTTTCAAGCTCTTCATATTTTTAAACACCACTTCATGCTTCTTTTATTTTTCAGCCCATTTCATGCTCCTCATGTATTTCACACCTTTTGAAGCTCTTCATATTTTTCACATTTTTGAAGCTCTTCATATTTTTCACACAATTTCAGACTCTTCATGTTTTTCAACACCGCTTCATGCTCCTTCTATTTATCATACCGTTTCATACTCCTCATATTTTGACACGTTTTGAGGCTCTTCATATTTTTCACACCTTTTCAGGCTCTTCATGTTTTTGAACTCCGCTTCATGCTCCTCCTATTTTTTCGACCGTATCATGCTCCTCATATTTTTCACACCTTTTGAAGCTCTTCATATTTTTCTCACCTTTTCAGGCTCTTCATGTTTTTGAACAGCACTTCATGCTCCTCCTATTTTTTAGAGAGTTTCATGCTCCTCATGTATTTCACACCTTTTGAAGCTCTTCATATTTTTCACACCTTTGCAGTCTCTTCATGTTTTTCCACACCACTTCATGCTTCTCCTATTTTTCATCCGTTTCATGCTCCTCATGTATTTCACACATTTTGAAGCTCTTCATATTTTTCACACCTTTTCAGGCTCTTCATGTTTTTCAACAGCGCTTCATGCACCTCTATTTTTCAGACCGTTTCATGCTCATTTCAATTTTGACACCTTTTGAAGCTTTTCATATTTTTCACAACTTTTCAGGCTCTTCATGTTTTTGAACACCGCTTCATGCTCCTCCTATTTTTCAGACCGTTTCCTGCTCCTCATATTTTTGACACGTTTTGAAGCTCTTCATTTTATTCACACATTTTCAGGCTCTTCATGTATTTGAACAACGTTTCATGCTCCTCCTATTTTTCAGACCGTTTCATGCTCTTCATATATTTCACATCTTTTGAAGCTCTTCATAATTTTCACATTTCTGAAGCTCTTCATATTTTTCACACCTTTTCAGGCTCTTCATGTTTTTCAACACCGCTTCATGCTCCTCCTAATTTTCAGACTGTTTCATGCTCCTCATATTTTTGACACATTTTGAAGCTCTTCATATATTTCACACCTTTTGAAGCTGTTCATATTTTTCACACCTTTTAAAGCTCTTCATATTTTTCACACGTTTTCAGGCTCTTCATGTTTTCAACACCACCTCATGCTCCTCCTATTTTTCAGACAGTTTCATGTTCTTCATATTTTTGACCCCTTTTGAAGCACTTCATATTTTTCACACCTTTTCAGGCTCTTCATGTTTTTGAACACTGCTTCTTGCTCCTCCTAATTTTCAGAGAGTTTCATGCGCCTCATGTATTTCACACCTTTTGAAGGTCTTCATATTTTTCACACCTTTTCAGGCTCTTCATGTTTTTCAACACTGCTTCTTGCTCCTCCTAATTTTCAGAGAGTTTCATGCGCCTCATCTATTTCACACCTTTTGAAGCTCTTCATATTTTTCACACCGTTTCAGGCTCTTCATGTTTTTGAACACTGCTTCTTGCTCCTCCTAATTTTCAGAGAGTTTCATGCACTTCATGTATTTCACACCTTTTGAAGCTCTTCATATTTTTCACAAGTTTTCAGGCTCTTCATGTTTTTGAACATTGCTCCTCCTAATTTTCAGACAGTTTCATGCTCCTCATGTATTTCACACCTTTTGAATCCTTTCCTATTTTGCACACCTTTTCAGGCTTTTCATGTTTTTGCACACCACTTCATGGTTCTCCTATTTTTCAGCCCGTTACATGCTCCTCATGTATTTCACGCCTTTTGAAGCTCTTCATATATTTCACACCTTTTCAGGCTCTTCATGTTTTTGATCACCATTTCATGCTTCTCCTGTTTTTCAGACCGTTTCATGCTCCTCATATTTTTGACACCTTTTAAAGCTCCTCATATTTTTCACACCTTTTCAGGGTCTTCATGTTTTTCCACACCGCCTCATGCTGCTCCTATTTTTCAGACCATTTCATGCTCCTCATATTTTTGACACCTTTTGAAGCTCTTCATATTTTTCACACCTTCTCAGGCTCTTCATGTTTTTCAACACCGCTTCATGAACCTCCTATTTTTCGAACCGATTCATGCACCTCATATTTTTGACACATTTTGAAGCTCTTCATATTTTTCACACCTTCTCAGGCTCTTCATGTTTTTCAACACCGCTTCATGCTCCTCCTATTTTTCAGACCGTATCAAGTTTCTCATTGTTTTCACACCTTTTGAAGCTCTTCATACTTTTCATAATTTGAAGATCTTCATATTTTTCACATGATTTCAGATTCTTCCTGTTTTTCAACACCGCTTCATGCTCCTGCTATTTATCATACCGTTTCATACTTCTCATATTTTGAAACGTTTTGAGGCTCTTCATATTTTTCACACCTTTTCAGTCTCTGCATGTTTTTGAACACTGTTTCATGCTCCTCATGTATTTCACACCTTTTGAAGCTCTTCATATTTTGCACACCTTTTCAGGCTCTTCATGTTGTTGAACACCGCTTCATCCTCCTCCTATTTTTAAGAGGGTTTCTTGCTCGTCATATTTTTGACACATTTTGAAGCTCTTCATATTTTTCACACCTTTTGAAGCTGTTCATATATTTCACAACTTTTCAGGCTCTTCATGTTTTTCAACACCACTTCATGCTCCTCCTATTTTTCAGACCCTTTCATGCTAATCTAATTTTTGACATCTTTTGAAGCTCTTCATATTTTCAACACCTTTTGAAGCTCTTCATATTTTTCACACCTTTTCCGGCTGTGCATGTTTTTGAACATCGCTTGTGCTCGTCCTATTTTCAGACCGTTTCATGCTCCTCATATTTTTGACACCTTTAGAAGCTCTTCATATTTTTCACACCTTTTCAGGCTCTTCATGTTTTTCAACACCGCTTCATGAACCTCCTATTTTTCGGACCGATTCATGCACCTCATATTTTTCACACATTTTGAAGCTCTTCATATTTTTCACACCTTTTCAGGCTCTTCATGGTTTTCAACCCCACTTCATGCTCCTCGTATTTTTCAGACCGTTTCATGCTCCTCATATTTTTGACACCTTTTGAAGCTCTGCATATTTTTCACACCTTTTCATGCTCTTCATGATTTTCAACACCACTTCATGCTCCTATTTTTCAGACCGTTTCATGCTCATCTCATTTTTGACATCTTTTGAAGCTCTTCATATTTTTTACACCTTTTCAAGCTCTTCATATGTTTCACACCTTTTGAAGCTCTTCATATTTTTCACACATTTTCAGGCTCTTCATGTTTTTCAACACCGCTTCATGTTCCTCCTATTTTTCAGACCGTTTCATGCTCCTTATATTTTTGACACATTTTGAAGCTCTTCATATATTTCACAACATTTGAAGCTGTTCATATTTTTCACACCTTTTAAAGCTCTTCATATTTTTCACACGTTTTCAGGCTCTTCATGTTTTCAACACCACCTCATGCTCCTCCTATTTTTCAGACGGTTTCATGTTCTTCATATTTTTGACCCCTTTTGAAGCTCTTCATATTTTTCACAAGTTTTCAGGCTCTTCATGTTTTTCAACACTGCTTCTTGCTGCTCCTAATTTTCAGAGAGTTTCATGCGCCTCATCTATTTCACACCTTTTGAAGGTCTTCATATTTTTCACACCTTTTCAGGCTCTTCATGTTTTTCAACACTGCTTCTTGCTCCTCCTAATTTTCAGAGAGTTTCATGCGCCTCATCTATTTCACACCTTTTGAAGCTCTTCATATTTTTCACACCGTTTCAGGCTCTTCATGTTTTTGAACATTGCTCCTCCTAATTTTCAGACAGTTTCAGGCGCCTCATGTATTTCACACCTTTTGAATCCTTTCCTATTTTTCACACCTTTTCAGGCTCTTTATGTTTTTGCACACCACTTCATGGTTCTCCTATTTTTCAGCCCGTTACATGCTCCTCATGTATTTCACGCCTTTTGAAGCTCTTCATATTTTTCACACCTTTTCAGGCTCTTAATGTTTTTGATCACCATTACATGCTTCTCCTATTTTTCAGACCGTTTCATGCTCCTCATATTTTTGACACCTTTTAAAGCTCCTCATATTTTTCACACCTTTTCAGGCTCTTCATGTTTTTCAACAACACCTCATTCAGCTCCTATTTTTCAGACCGTTTCATGCTCCTCATATTTATGACACCTTTAGAAGCTCTTCTTATTTTTCACACGTTTTCAGGCTCTTCATGTTTTCAACACAGCTTCATGCTCCTCCTATTTTTCACAACGTTTCATTCTCCTCATATTTTTGACACCTTTTGAAGCTCTTCATATTTTTCACACCTATTCAGGCTCGTCATGTTTTTGAACACCGCTTCATGCGCCTCCTATTTTTCAGACCGTTTCATGCTCCTCAAATTTTTGACAGATTTTGAAGCTTTTCATATTTTTCACACCTTTTCAGGCTCTTCAAGTTTTTCAACACCACTTCATGCTCCTCCTTTTTGCAGACCTTTTCATGCTCCTCATATTTTTGACACCTTTTGAAGATCCTCATATTTTTCACACCTTTTCAGTCTCTTCTTTTTTTTCAACACCACTTCATGGTCCTCCTATTTTTCAAACCGTTTCATGCTCATCTCATTTTTGACACCTTTTGAAGCTTTTCATATTTTTCACAACTTTTCAGGCTCTTCATGTTTTTGAACACTGCTTCATGCTCCTCCTATTTTTGAGACCGTTTCATGCTCCTCATATTTTTGACACCTTTTGAAGCTCTTCATACTTTTCACATTTTTGAAGATCTTCATATTTTTCACACGATTTCAGACTCTTCCTGTTTTTCAACACCGCTTCATGCTCCTGCTATTTATCATATCGTTTCATACTTCTCATATTTTTGACACTTTTTGAGGCTCTTCATATTTTTCACACCTTTTCAGGCTCTTCATGTTTTTGAACACCGCTTCATCCTCCTCCTATTTTTCAGACCGTTTCATGCTCCTCATGTATTTCACACCTTTTGAAGCTCTTCACATTTTTCACACCTTCTCAGGCTCTTCATGTTTTTCAACACAGCTTCATGCTTCTCCTATTTTTCAGACCATTTCATGCTCCTCATATTTTTGACACCTTTTGAAGCTCTTCATATTTTTCACACCTTCTCAGGCTCTTCATGGTTTTCAACACCGCTTCATGCTCCTCCTATTTTTCAGACCGTATCAAGTTTCTCATAGTTTTAACACCTTTTGAAGCTCTTCATACTTTTCATAATTTGAAGATCTTCATATTTTTCACACGATTTCAGATTCTTCCTGTTTTTCAACACCGCTTCATGCTCCTGCTATTTATCATACCGTTTCATACTTCTCATATTTTTGACACGTTTTGAGGCTCTTCATATTTTTCACACCTTTTCAGTCTCTGCATGTTTTTGAACACTGTTTCATGCTCCTCATGTATTTCACACCTTTTGAAGCTCTTCATATTTTGCACACCTTTTCAGGCTCTTCATGTTTTTGAACACCGCTTCATCCTCCTCCTATTTTTAAGAGGGTTTCATGCTCGTCATATTTTTGACACATTTTGAAGCTCTTCATATTTTTCACACCTTTTGAAGCTGTTCATATATTTCACACCTTTTCAGGCTCTTCATGTTTTTCAACACCACTTCATGCTCCTCCTATTTTTTCAGACCCTTTCATGCTAATCTAATTTTTGACACTTTTTGAAGCTCTTCATATTTTTCACACCTTTTGAAGCTCTTCATATTTTTCACACCTTTTCAGGCTGTGCATGTTTTTGAACATCGCTTGTGCTCGTCCTATTTTCAGACCGTTTCATGCTCCTCATATTTTTGACACCTTTTGAAGCTCTTCATATTTTTCACACCTTTTCAGGCTCTTCATGTTTTTCAACACCGCTTCATGAACCTCCTATTTTTCGGACCGATTCATGCACCTCATATTTTTGACACATTTTGAAGCTCTTCATATTTTTCACACCTTTTCAGGCTCTTCATGGTTTTCAACACCACTTCATGCTCCTTGTATTTTTCAGACCGTTTCATGCTCCTCATATTTTTGACACCTTTTGAAGCTCTGCATATTTTTCACACCTTTTCATGCTCTTCATGATTTTCAACACCACTTCATGCTCCTATTTTTCAGACCGTTTCATGCTCATCTCATTTTTGACATATTTTGAAGCTCTTCATATTTTTTACACCTTTTGAAGCTCTTCATAATTTTCATATTTTTGAAGCTCTTCATATTTTTCACACATTTTCGGGTTCTTCATGTTTTTCAACACCACTTCAGGCTCCTCCTATTTTTCAGACCCTTTCATGCTAATCTAATTTTTGACACTTTTTGAAGCTCTTCATATTTTTCAAACCTTTTCAGTCTCTGCATTTTTTTGAACACCGTTTCATGCTCCTCATGTATTTCACACCTTTTGAAGCTCTTCATATTTTGCACACCTTTTCAGGCTCTTCATGTTTTTGAACACCGCTTCATCCTCCTCCTATTTTTAAGAGGGTTTCATGCTCGTCATATATTTGACATATTTTGAAGCTCTTCATAAATTTCACACCTTTTCAGGCTCTTCATGTTTTTGAACACCGCTTCATGCTCGTCCTATTTTTCAAACCGTTTCATGCTCTTCATATTTTTGACACCTTTTGAAGCTCTTCATGTTTTTCACACCTTTCAGGCTCTTCATGTATTTGAAAACCGTTTCATGCTCCTCCTATTTTTCAGACCGTTTCATGCTCTTCATATATTTCACACCTTTTGAAGCTCTTCATAATTTTCACATTTCTGAAACTCTTCATATTTTTCACACCTTTGCAGGCTCTTCATGTTTTTTCAACACTGCTTCATGCTCCTCCTATTTTTCAGACCGTTTCATGCTCCTCATATTTTTGACACATTTTGAAGCTCTTCATATTTTTCACACGTTTTCAGGCTCTTCATGTTTTTCAACACCACCTCATGCTCCTCCTATTTTTCAGACGGTTTCATGTTCTTCATATTTTTGACCCCTTTTGAAGCTCTTCATATTTTTCACAAGTTTTCAGGCTCTTCATGTTTTTCAACACCGCTTCATGCTCCTCCTATTTTTCAGACCGTTTCATGCTCCTCATATTTTTGACACATTTTGAAGCTCTTCATATATTTCACACCTTTTGAAGCTGTTCATATTTTTCACACCTTTTAAAGCTCTTCATATTTTTCACACGTTTTCAGGCTCTTCATGTTTTTCAACACCACCTCATGCTCCTCCTATTTTTCAGACGGTTTCATGTTCTTCATATTTTTGACCCCTTTTGAAGCTCTTCATATTTTTCACAAGTTTTCAGGCTCTTCATGTTTTTGAACACTGCTTCTTGCTCCTCCTAATTTTCAGAGAGTTTCATGCGCCTCATCTATTTCACACCTTTTGAAGCTCTTCATATTTTTCACACCTTTTCAGGCTCTTCATGTTTTTCAACACTGCTTCTTGCTCCTCCTAATTTTCAGAGAGTTTCATGCGCCTCATCTATTTCACACCTTTTGAAGCTCTTCATATTTTTCACACCTTTTCAGGCTCTTCATGTTTTTGAACACTGCTTCTTGCTCCTCCTAATTTACAGAGAGTTTCATGCACCTCATGTATTTCACACCTTTTGAAGCTCTTCATATTTTTCACAAGTTTTCAGGCTCTTCATGTTTTTGCACACCACTTCATGGTTCTCCTATTTTTCAGCCTGTTACATGCTCCTCATGTATTTCACGCCTTTTGAAGCTCTTCATATTTTTCACACCTTTTCAGGCTCTTCATGTTTTTGATCACCATTTCATGCTTCTCCTATTTTTCAGACCGTTTCATGATCCTCATATTTTTGACACCTTTTAAAGCTCCTCATATTTTTCACACCTTTTCAGGCTCTTCATGTTTTTCAACAACACCTCATTCAGCTCCTATTTTTCAGACCGTTTCATGCTCCTCATATTTATGACACCTTTAGAAGCTCTTCTTATTTTTCACACGTTTTCAGGCTCTTCATGTTTTCAACACAGTTTCATGCTCCTCCTATTTTTCACAACGTTTCATTCTCCTCATATTTTTGACACCTTTTGAAGCTCTTCATATTTTTCACACCTATTCAGGCTCGTCATGTTTTTGAACACCGCTTCATGCGCCTCCTATTTTTCAGACCCCTTCATGCTCCTCATATTTTTGACAGATTTTGAAGCTTTTCATATTTTTCACACCTTTTCAGGCTCTTCAAGTTTTCAACACCACTTCATGCTCCTCCTTTTTGCAGACCTTTTCATGCTCCTCATATTTTTGACACATTTTCATGATCCTCATATTTTTCACACCTTTTCAGTCTCTTCTTTTTTTTCAACACCACTTCATGGTCCTCCTATTTTTCAAACCGTTTCATGCTCATCTCATTTTTGACACCTTTTGAAGCTTTTCATATTTTTCACAACTTTTCAGGCTCTTCATGTTTTTGAAAACCGCTTCATGCTCCTCCTATTTTTGAGACCGTTTCATGCTCCTCATATTTTTGACACCTTTTGATGCTCTTCATATTTTTCACACCTTTTCAGTCTCTTCTTTTTTTTCAACACCACTTCATGCTCCTCCTATTTTTCACACCGTTTCATGCTCATCTCATTTTTGACACCTTTTCAAGCTTTTCATATTTTTCACAATTTTTCAGGCTCTTCATGTTTTTGAACACCCCTTCATGCTCCTCCTATTTTTCAGACCGTATCCTGCTCCTCATATTATTCACACCTATTGAAGCTCTTCATATTTTGCACACCTTTTAAGACTCTTCATGTTTTTGAACACCACTTCATGCTCCTCCTATTTTTCAGAGAGTTTCATGCTCCTCATGTATTTCACACCTTTTGAAGCTCTTCATATTTTTCACACCTTTTCAGGCTCTTCATGTTTTTCCACACCACTTCATGCTTCTCCCATTTTTCAGACCGTTTCATGCTCCTCATAATTTGACACTTTTTGAAGCTCTTCATATTTTTCACACCTTTTCCGTCTCTTCTTGTTTTTCAACACCAATTCATGATCCTCCTATTTTTCAGAAGGTTTCATGCTCCTCATATTTTTGACACCTTTTGAAGCTCTTCATGTTTTTCACACCTTTCAGGCTCTTCATGTTTTTCAACACCACTTCATGCTCCTCCTATTTTTCAGACTGTGTCATGCTCCTCATATTTTTGACACCCTTAGAAGCTCTTCATATTTTTCACACTTTTCATTCTCTTCATGTTTTTCAACACTGCTTCATGCTCCTTCTAATTTTCAGACCGTTTCAAGCTCTTCTCATTTTTGACACCTTTTGAAGCTCTTCATATTTTTCAAACCTTTTGAATCTCTTCATATTTTTCACATTTTTGTAGCTCTTCATATTTTTCACACGGTTTCAGACTCTTCCTGTTTTTCAACACCGCTTCATGCTCCTGCTATTTATCATACCGTTTCATACTTCTCATATTTTTGACACGTTTTGAGGCTCTTCATATTTTTCACACCTTTTCAGGCTCTTCATGTTTTTGAACACCGTTTCATAATCCTCCTATTTTTCAGACCGTTTCATGCTGCTCATATTTTTGACACGTTTTGAAGCTCTTCATATTTTTCACACCTTTTCAGGCTCTTCATGTTTTTCAGCTCCGCTTCATGCTCCTCCTATTTTCCAGACCGTATCCTACTCCTGATATTATTCACACCTATTGAAGCTCTTCATATTTTTCACACCTTTTAAGACTCTTCATGTTTTTGAACACCACTTCATGCTCCTCCTATTTTTCAGAGAGTTTCATGCTCCTCATATATTTCACACCTCTTGAAGCTCTTCATATTTTTCACACCTTTTAAGACTCTTCATGTTTTTCAACACCTCTTCATGCTCCTCCTAATTTTCAGACCGTTTCAAGCTCTTCTCATTTTTGACACCTTTTGAAGCTCTTCATAATTTTCACATTTCTGAAACTCTTCATATTTTTCACACCTTTGCAGGCTCTTCATGTTTTTTCAACACTGCTTCATGCTCCTCCTATTTTTCAGACCGTTTCATGCTCCTCATATTTTTGACACATTTTGAAGCTCTTCATATTTTTCACACGTTTTCAGGCTCTACATGTTTTTCAACACCACCTCATGCTCCTCCTATTTTTCAGACGGTTTCATGTTCTTCATATTTTTGACCCCTTTTGAAGCTCTTCATATTTTTCACAAGTTTTCAGGCTCTTCATGTTTTTCAACACCGCTTCATGCTCCTCCTATTTTTCAGACCGTTTCATGCTCCTCATATTTTTGACACCTTTTAAAGCTCCTCATATTTTTCACACCTTTTCAGGCTCTTCATGTTTTTCAACACCGCCTCATGCTGCTCCTATTTTTCAGACCGTTTCATGCTCCTCATATTTATGACACTTTTAGAAGCTCTTCTTATTTTTCACACGTTTTCAGGCTCTTCATGTTTTCAACACAGCTTCATGCTCCTCCTATTTTTCACAACGTTTCATTCTCCTCATATTTTTGACACCTTTTGAAGCTCTTCATATTTTTCACACCTATTCAGGCTCGTCATGTTTTTGAACACCGCTTCATGCGCCTCCTATTTTTCAGACCGTTTCATGCTCCTCAAATTTTTGACAGATTTTGAAGCTTTTCATATTTTTCACACCTTTTCAGGCTCTTCAAGTTTTTCAACACCACTTCATGCTCCTCCTTTTTGCAGACCTTTTCATGCTCCTCATATTTTTGACACCTTTTGATGATCCTCATATTTTTCACACCTTTTCAGTCTCTTCTTTTTTTTCAACACCACTTCATGGTCCTCCTATTTTTCAAACCGTTTCATGCTCATCTCATTTTTGACACCTTTTGAAGCTTTTCATATTTTTCACAACTTTTCAGGCTCTTCATGTTTTTGAACACTGCTTCATGCTCCTCCTATTTTTGAGACCGTTTCATGCTCCTCATATTTTTGACACCTTTTGAAGCTCTTCATACTTTTCACATTTTTGAAGATCTTCATATTTTTCACACGATTTCAGACTCTTCCTGTTTTTCAACACCGCTTCATGCTCCTGCTATTTATCATATCGTTTCATACTTCTCATATTTTTGACACTTTTTGAGGCTCTTCATATTTTTCACACCTTTTCAGGCTCTTCATGTTTTTGAACACCGCTTCATCCTCCTCCTATTTTTCAGACCTTTTCATGCTCCTCATATTTTTCACACATTTTGAAGCTGTTCATATATTTCACACCTTTTCAGGCTCTTCATGTTTTTCAACAGCGCTTCATGCTCCTCCTATTTTTAAGACCGTTTCATGCTCCTCATGTATTTCACACCTTTTGAAGCTCTTCACATTTTTCACACCTTCTCAGGCTCTTCATGTTTTTCAACACAGCTTCATGCTTCTCCTATTTTTCAGACCATTTCATGCTCCTCATATTTTTGACACCTTTTGAAGCTCTTCATATTTTTCACACCTTCTCAGGCTCTTCATGGTTTTCAACACCGCTTCATGCTCCTCCTATTTTTCAGACCGTATCAAGTTTCTCATAGTTTTAACACCTTTTGAAGCTCTTCATACTTTTCATAATTTGAAGATCTTCATATTTTTCACACGATTTCAGATTCTTCCTGTTTTTCAACACCGCTTCATGCTCCTGCTATTTATCATACCGTTTCATACTTCTCATATTTTTGACACGTTTTGAGGGTGTTCATTTTTTTCACACCTTTTCAGTCTCTGCATGTTTTTGAACACTGTTTCATGCTCCTCATGTATTTCACACCTTTTGAAGCTCTTCATATTTTGCACACCTTTTCAGGCTCTTCATGTTTTTGAACACCGCTTCATCCTCCTCCTATTTTTAAGAGGGTTTCATGCTCGTCATATTTTTGACACATTTTGAAGCTCTTCATATTTTTCACACCTTTTGAAGCTGTTCATATATTTCACACCTTTTCAGGCTCTTCATGTTTTTCAACACCACTTCATGCTCCTCCTATTTTTTCAGACCCTTTCATGCTAATCTAATTTTTGACACCTTTTGAAGCTCTTCATATTTTTCACACCTTTTGAAGCTCTTCATATTTTTCACACCTTTTCAGGCTGTGCATGTTTTTGAACATCGCTTGTGCTCGTCCTATTTTCAGACCGTTTCATGCTCCTCATATTTTTGACACCTTTTGAAGCTCTTCATATTTTTCACACCTTTTCAGGCTCTTCATGTTTTTCAACACCGCTTCATGAACCTCCTATTTTTCGGACCGATTCATGCACCTCATATTTTTGACACATTTTGAAGCTCTTCATATTTTTCACACCTTTTCAGGCTCTTCATGGTTTTCAACACCACTTCATGCTCTTTGTATTTTTCAGACCGTTTCATGCTCCTCATATTTTTGACACCTTTTGAAGCTCTGCATATTTTTCACACCTTTTCATGCTCTTCATGATTTTCAACACCACTTCATGCTCCTATTTTTCAGACCGTTTCATGCTCATCTCATTTTTGACATATTTTGAAGCTCTTCATATTTTTTACACCTTTTGAAGCTCTTCATAATTTTCATATTTTTGAAGCTCTTCATATTTTTCACACATTTTCGGGTTCTTCATGTTTTTCAACACCACTTCAGGCTCCTCCTATTTTTCAGACCCTTTCATGCTAATCTAATTTTTGACACTTTTTGAAGCTCTTCATATTTTTCAAACCTTTTCAGTCTCTGCATGTTTTTGAACACCGTTTCATGCTCCTCATGTATTTCACACCTTTTGAAGCTCTTCATATTTTGCACACCTTTTCAGGCTCTTCATGTTTTTGAACACCGCTTCATCCTCCTCCTATTTTTAAGAGGGTTTCATGCTCGTCATATATTTGACATATTTTGAAGCTCTTCATAAATTTCACACCTTTTCAGGCTCTTCATGTTTTTGAACACCGCTTCATGCTCGTCCTATTTTTCAAACCGTTTCATGCTCTTCATATTTTTGACACCTTTTGAAGCTCTTCATGTTTTTCACACCTTTCAGGCTCTTCATGTATTTGAAAACCGTTTCATGCTCCTCCTATTTTTCAGACCGTTTCATGCTCTTCATATATTTCACACCTTTTGAAGCTCTTCATAATTTTCACATTTCTGAAACTCTTCATATTTTTCACACCTTTGCAGGCTCTTCATGTTTTTTCAACACTGCTTCATGCTCCTCCTATTTTTCAGACCGTTTCATGCTCCTCATATTTTTGACACATTTTGAAGCTCTTCATATTTTTCACACGTTTTCAGGCTCTTCATGTTTTTCAACACCACCTCATGCTCCTCCTATTTTTCAGACGGTTTCATGTTCTTCATATTTTTGACCCCTTTTGAAGCTCTTCATATTTTTCACAAGTTTTCAGGCTCTTCATGTTTTTCAACACCGCTTCATGCTCCTCCTATTTTTCAGACCGTTTCATGCTCCTCATATTTTTGACACATTTTGAAGCTCTTCATATATTTCACACCTTTTGAAGCTGTTCATATTTTTCACACCTTTTAAAGCTCTTCATATTTTTCACACGTTTTCAGGCTCTTCATGTTTTTCAACACCACCTCATGCTCCTCCTATTTTTCAGACGGTTTCATGTTCTTCATATTTTTGACCCCTTTTGAAGCTCTTCATATTTTTCACACGTTTTCAGGCTCTTCATGTTTTTGAACACTGCTTCTTGCTCCTCCTAATTTTCAGAGAGTTTCATGCGCCTCATATATTTCACACCTTTTGAAGGTCTTCATATTTTTCACACCTTTTCAGGCTCTTCATGTTTTTCAACACTGCTTCTTGCTCCTCCTAATTTTCAGAGAGTTTCATGCGCCTCATCTATTTCACACCTTTTGAAGCTCTTCATATTTTTCACACCTTTTCAGGCTCTTCATGTTTTTGAACACTGCTTCTTGTTCCTCCTAATTTACAGAGAGTTTCATGCACTTCATGTATTTCACACCTTTTGAAGCTCTTCATATTTTTCACAAGTTTTCAGGCTCTTCATGTTTTTGAACATTGCTCCTCCTAATTTTCAGACAGTTTCATGCTCCTCATGTATTTCACACCTTTTGAATCCTTTCCTATTTTGCACACCTTTTCAGGCTCTTCATGTTTTTGCACACCACTTCATGGTTCTCCTATTTTTCAGCCCGTTACATGCTCCTCATGTATTTCACGCCTTTTGAAGCTCTTCATATATTTCACACCTTTTCAGGCTCTTCATGTTTTTGATCACCATTTCATGCTTCTCCTGTTTTTCAGACCGTTTCATGCTCCTCATATTTTTGACACCTTTTAAAGCTCCTCATATTTTTCACACCTTTTCAGGGTCTTCATGTTTTTCCACACCGCCTCATGCTGCTCCTATTTTTCAGACCATTTCATGCTCCTCATATTTTTGACACCTTTTGAAGCTCTTCATATTTTTCACACCTTCTCAGGCTCTTCATGTTTTTCAACACCGCTTCATGAACCTCCTATTTTTCGAACCGATTCATGCACCTCATATTTTTGACACATTTTGAAGCTCTTCATATTTTTCACACCTTCTCAGGCTCTTCATGTTTTTCAACACCGCTTCATGCTCCTCCTATTTTTCAGACCGTATCAAGTTTCTCATTGTTTTCACACCTTTTGAAGCTCTTCATACTTTTCATAATTTGAAGATCTTCATATTTTTCACACGATTTCAGATTCTTCCTGTTTTTCAACACCGCTTCATGCTCCTGCTATTTATCATACCGTTTCATACTTCTCATATTTTGAAACGTTTTGAGGCTCTTCATATTTTTCACACCTTTTCAGTCTCTGCATGTTTTTGAACACTGTTTCATGCTCCTCATGTATTTCACACCTTTTGAAGCTCTTCATATTTTGCACACCTTTTCAGGCTCTTCATGTTGTTGAACACCGCTTCATCCTCCTCCTATTTTTAAGAGGGTTTCTTGCTCGTCATATTTTTGACACATTTTGAAGCTCTTCATATTTTTCACACCTTTTGAAGCTGTTCATATATTTCACAACTTTTCAGGCTCTTCATGTTTTTCAACACCACTTCATGCTCCTCCTATTTTTCAGACCCTTTCATGCTAATCTAATTTTTGACATCTTTTGAAGCTCTTCATATTTTCAACACCTTTTGAAGCTCTTCATATTTTTCACACCTTTTCCGGCTGTGCATGTTTTTGAACATCGCTTGTGCTCGTCCTATTTTCAGACCGTTTCATGCTCCTCATATTTTTGACACCTTTTGAAGCTCTTCATATTTTTCACACCTTTTCAGGCTCTTCATGTTTTTCAACACCGCTTCATGAACCTCCTATTTTTCGGACCGATTCATGCACCTCATATTTTTCACACATTTTGAAGCTCTTCATATTTTTCACACCTTTTCAGGCTCTTCATGGTTTTCAACCCCACTTCATGCTCCTCGTATTTTTCAGACCGTTTCATGCTCCTCATATTTTTGACACCTTTTGAAGCTCTGCATATTTTTCACACCTTTTCATGCTCTTCATGATTTTCAACACCACTTCATGCTCCTATTTTTCAGACCGTTTCATGCTCATCTCATTTTTGACATCTTTTGAAGCTCTTCATATTTTTTACACCTTTTGAAGCTCTTCATATGTTTCACACCTTTTGAAGCTCTTCATATTTTTCACACATTTTCAGGCTCTTCATGTTTTTCAACACCGCTTCATGTTCCTCCTATTTTTCAGACCGTTTCATGCTCCTTATATTTTTGACACATTTTGAAGCTCTTCATATATTTCACAACATTTGAAGCTGTTCATATTTTTCACACCTTTTAAAGCTCTTCATATTTTTCACACGTTTTCAGGCTCTTCATGTTTTCAACACCACCTCATGCTCCTCCTATTTTTCAGACGGTTTCATGTTCTTCATATTTTTGACCCCTTTTGAAGCTCTTCATATTTTTCACAAGTTTTCAGGCTCTTCATGTTTTTGAACACTGCTTCTTGCTCCTCCTAATTTTCAGAGAGTTTCATGCGCCTCATGTATTTCACACCTTTTGAAGGTCTTCATATTTTTCACACCTTTTCAGGCTCTTCATGTTTTTCAACACTGCTTCTTGCTCCTCCTAATTTTCAGAGAGTTTCATGCGCCTCATCTATTTCACACCTTTTGAAGCTCTTCATATTTTTCACACCGTTTCAGGCTCTTCATGTTTTTGAACATTGCTCCTCCTAATTTTCAGACAGTTTCAGGCGCCTCATGTATTTCACACCTTTTGAATCCTTTCCTATTTTTCACACCTTTTCAGGCTCTTCATGTTTTTGCACACCACTTCATGGTTCTCCTATTTTTCAGCCCGTTACATGCTCCTCATGTATTTCACGCCTTTTGAAGCTCTTCATATTTTTCACACATTTTCAGGCTCTTAATGTTTTTGATCACCATTACATGCTTCTCCTATTTTTCAGACCGTTTCATGCTCCTCATATTTTTGACACCTTTTAAAGCTCCTCATATTTTTCACACCTTTTCAGGCTCTTCATGTTTTTCAACACCGCCTCATGCTGCTCCTATTTTTCAGACCGTTTCATGCTCCTCATATTTATGACACCTTTAGAAGCTCTTCTTATTTTTCACACGTTTTCAGGCTCTTCATGTTTTCAACACAGCTTCATGCTCCTCCTATTTTTCACAACGTTTCATTCTCCTCATATTTTTGACACCTTTTGAAGCTCTTCATATTTTTCACACCTATTCAGGCTCGTCATGTTTTTGAACACCGCTTCATGCGCCTCCTATTTTTCAGACCGTTTCATGCTCCTCAAATTTTTGACAGATTTTGAAGCTTTTCATATTTTTCACACCTTTTCAGGCTCTTCAAGTTTTTCAACACCACTTCATGCTCCTCCTTTTTGCAGACCTTTTCATGCTCCTCATATTTTTGACACCTTTTGAAGATCCTCATATTTTTCACACCTTTTCAGTCTCTTCTTTTTTTTCAACACCACTTCATGGTCCTCCTATTTTTCAAACCGTTTCATGCTCATCTCATTTTTGACACCTTTTGAAGCTTTTCATATTTTTCACAACTTTTCAGGCTCTTCATGTTTTTGAACACTGCTTCATGCTCCTCCTATTTTTGAGACCGTTTCATGCTCCTCATATTTTTGACACCTTTTGAAGCTCTTCATACTTTTCACATTTTTGAAGATCTTCATATTTTTCACACGATTTCAGACTCTTCCTGTTTTTCAACACCGCTTCATGCTCCTGCTATTTATCATATCGTTTCATACTTCTCATATTTTTGACACTTTTTGAGGCTCTTCATATTTTTCACACCTTTTCAGGCTCTTCATGT
The DNA here is from genome assembly GCF_033118175.1 of Dama dama. Lineage (NCBI taxonomy): Eukaryota > Metazoa > Chordata > Mammalia > Artiodactyla > Cervidae > Dama > Dama dama. Next base: position 3,273,733 of record NW_026870893.1, on the reverse strand, counting down.
TTTTGAACACCGCTTCATCCTCCTCCTATTTTTCAGACCGTTTCATGCTCCTCATGTATTTCACACCTTTTGAAGCTCTTCACATTTTTCACACCTTCTCAGGCTCTTCATGTTTTTCAACACAGCTTCATGCTTCTCCTATTTTTCAGACCATTTCATGCTCCTCATATTTTTGACACCTTTTGAAGCTCTTCATATTTTTCACACCTTCTCAGGCTCTTCATGGTTTTCAACACCGCTTCATGCTCCTCCTATTTTTCAGACCGTATCAAGTTTCTCATAGTTTTAACACCTTTTGAAGCTCTTCATACTTTTCATAATTTGAAGATCTTCATATTTTTCACACGATTTCAGATTCTTCCTGTTTTTCAACACCGCTTCATGAACCTCCTATTTTTCGGACCGATTCATGCACCTCATATTTTTGACACATTTTGAAGCTCTTCATATTTTTCACACCTTTTCAGGCTCTTCATGGTTTTCAACACCACTTCATGCTCCTTGTATTTTTCAGACCGTTTCATGCTCCTCATATTTTTGACACCTTTTGAAGCTCTGCGTATTTTTCACACCTTTTCAGGCTCTTCATGTTTTTGATCACCATTTCATGCTTCTCCTATTTTTCAGACCGTTTCATGATCCTCATATTTTTGACACCTTTTAAAGCTCCTCATATTTTTCACACCTTTTCAGGCTCTTCATGTTTTTCAACAACACCTCATTCAGCTCCTATTTTTCAGACCGTTTCATGCTCCTCATATTTATGACACCTTTAGAAGCTCTTCTTATTTTTCACACGTTTTCAGGCTCTTCATGTTTTCAACACAGCTTCATGCTCCTCCTATTTTTCACAACGTTTCATTCTCCTCATATTTTTGACACCTTTTGAAGCTCTTCATATTTTTCACACCTATTCAGGCTCGTCATGTTTTTGAACACCGCTTCATGCGCCTCCTATTTTTCAGACCCCTTCATGCTCCTCATATTTTTGACAGATTTTGAAGCTTTTCATATTTTTCACACCTTTTCAGGCTCTTCAAGTTTTCAACACCACTTCATGCTCCTCCTTTTTGCAGACCTTTTCATGCTCCTCATATTTTTGACACATTTTCATGATCCTCATATTTTTCACACCTTTTCAGTCTCTTCTTTTTTTCAACACCACTTCATGGTCCTCCTATTTTTCAAACCGTTTCATGCTCATCTCATTTTTGACACCTTTTGAAGCTTTTCATATTTTTCACAACTTTTCAGGCTCTTCATGTTTTTGAAAACCGCTTCATGCTCCTCCTATTTTTGAGACCGTTTCATGCTCCTCATATTTTTGACACCTTTTGATGCTCTTCATATTTTTCACACCTTTTCAGTCTCTTCTTTTTTTTCAACACCACTTCATGCTCCTCCTATTTTTCACACCGTTTCATGCTCATCTCATTTTTGACACCTTTTCAAGCTTTTCATATTTTTCACAATTTTTCAGGCTCTTCATGTTTTTGAACACCCCTTCATGCTCCTCCTATTTTTCAGACCGTATCCTGCTCCTCATATTATTCACACCTATTGAAGCTCTTCATATTTTGCACACCTTTTAAGACTCTTCATGTTTTTGAACACCACTTCATGCTCCTCCTATTTTTCAGAGAGTTTCATGCTCCTCATGTATTTCACACCTTTTGAAGCTCTTCATATTTTTCACACCTTTTCAGGCTCTTCATGTTTTTCCACACCACTTCATGCTTCTCCCATTTTTCAGACCGTTTCATGCTCCTCATAATTTGACACTTTTTGAAGCTCTTCATATTTTTCACACCTTTTCCGTCTCTTCTTGTTTTTCAACACCAATTCATGATCCTCCTATTTTTCAGAAGGTTTCATGCTCCTCATATTTTTGACACCTTTTGAAGCTCTTCATGTTTTTCACACCTTTCAGGCTCTTCATGTTTTTCAACACCACTTCATGCTCCTCCTATTTTTCAGACTGTGTCATGCTCCTCATATTTTTGACACCCTTAGAAGCTCTTCATATTTTTCACACTTTTCATTCTCTTCATGTTTTTCAACACTGCTTCATGCTCCTTCTAATTTTCAGACCGTTTCAAGCTCTTCTCATTTTTGACACCTTTTGAAGCTCTTCATATTTTTCAAACCTTTTGAATCTCTTCATATTTTTCACATTTTTGTAGCTCTTCATATTTTTCACACGGTTTCAGACTCTTCCTGTTTTTCAACACCGCTTCATGCTCCTGCTATTTATCATACCGTTTCATACTTCTCATATTTTTGACACGTTTTGAGGCTCTTCATATTTTTCACACCTTTTCAGGCTCTTCATGTTTTTGAACACCGTTTCATAATCCTCCTATTTTTCAGACCGTTTCATGCTGCTCATATTTTTGACACGTTTTGAAGCTCTTCATATTTTTCACACCTTTTCAGGCTCTTCATGTTTTTCAGCTCCGCTTCATGCTCCTCCTATTTTTCAGACCGTATCCTGCTCCTGATATTATTCACACCTATTGAAGCTCTTCATATTTTTCACACCTTTTAAGACTCTTCATGTTTTTGAACACCACTTCATGCTCCTCCTATTTTTCAGAGAGTTTCATGCTCCTCATATATTTCACACCTCTTGAAGCTCTTCATATTTTTCACACCTTTTAAGACTCTTCATGTTTTTCAACACCGCTTCATGCTCCTCCTAATTTTCAGACCGTTTCAAGCTCTTCTCATTTTTGACACCTTTTGTAGCTCTTCATAATTTTCACATTTCTGAAACTCTTCATATTTTTCACACCTTTGCAGGCTCTTCATGTTTTTTCAACACTGCTTCATGCTCCTCCTATTTTTCAGACCGTTTCATGCTCCTCATATTTTTGACACATTTTGAAGCTCTTCATATTTTTCACACGTTTTCAGGCTCTACATGTTTTTCAACACCACCTCATGCTCCTCCTATTTTTCAGACGGTTTCATGTTCTTCATATTTTTGACCCCTTTTGAAGCTCTTCATATTTTTCACAAGTTTTCAGGCTCTTCATGTTTTTCAACACCGCTTCATGCTCCTCCTATTTTTCAGACCGTTTCATGCTCCTCATATTTTTGACACATTTTGAAGCTCTTCATATATTTCACACCTTTTGAAGCTGTTCATATTTTTCACACCTTTTAAAGCTCTTCATATTTTTCACACGTTTTCAGGCTCTTCAAGTTTTTCAACACCACCTCATGCTCCTCCTATTTTTCAGACGGTTTCATGTTCTTCATATTTTTGACCCCTTTTGAAGCTCTTCATATTTTTCACAAGTTTTAAGGCTCTTCATGTTTTTCAACACCACTTCATGCTCCTCCTATTTTTCAGACCCTCTCATGCTAATCTAATTTTTGACACCTTTTGAAACTCTTCATAATTTTCACACCTTTTGAAGCTCTTCATATTTTTCACACCTTTTCATGCTGTGCATGTTTTTGAACATCGCTTGTGCTCGTCCTATTTTCAGACCGTTTCATGCTCCTCATATTTTTGACACCTTTTGAAGCTCTTCATATTTTTCACACCTTTTCAGGCTCTTCATGTTTTTGCACACCACTTCATGGTTCTCCTATTTTTCAGCCCGTTACATGCTCGTCATGTATTTCACGCCTTTTGAAGCTCTTCATATTTTTCACACCTTTTCAGGCTCTTCATGTTTTTGATCACCATTTCATGCTTCTCCTATTTTTCAGACCGTTTCATGATCCTCATATTTTTGACACCTTTTAAAGCTCCTCATATTTTTCACACCTTTTCAGGCTCTTCATGTTTTTCAACAACACCTCATGCTGCTCCTATTTTTCAGACCGTTTCATGCTCCTCATATTTATGACACCTTTAGAAGCTCTTCTTATTTTTCACACGTTTTCAGGCTCTTCATGTTTTCAACACAGCTTCATGCTCCTCCTATTTTTCAGACCGTTTCATGCTCATCTCATTTTTGACATCTTTTGAAGCTCTTCATATTTTTTACACCTTTTGAAGCTCTTCATAATTTTCATATTTTTGAAGCTCTTCATATTTTTCACACTTTTTCAGGCTTTTCATGTTTCTGAACACCGCTTCATCCTCCTCCTATTTTTCACACATTTTGAAGCTCTTCATATTTTTCACAGCTTTTCAGGCTGCACATGTTTTTGAACACGAATTCATGCTCCTCATCTTTTTCAGTCTGTTTCATGCTCCTCATATTTTTCACACCGTTTGAAGCTCTTCATATATTTCACACGTTTTCAGGCTCTTCATGTTTTTGATCACCGTTTCATGCTCCTGCTATTTTTCAGACCGTTTCATGCTCCTCATATTTTTGACAATTTTATAAGCTCTTCATATTTTTCACACTTTTTTAGGCTCTTCATGTTTTTTAACACCGCTTCATGCTCCTCCTATTTTTCAAACTTTTTGAAGCTCTTCATGTTTTTCACACCTTATCAGCCTCTTCATGTTTTTGAACACCTCTTCATGCTACTCCTATTTTTCAGACCTTTTCATGTTCCTCCTGTTTTTCACACCTTTTGAAGCTCTTCATATTTTTCACACCTTTTCAGGCTGTACATGTTTTTGAAGACCACTTCATGCTCCTCATCTTTTTCAGACCGTTTCATGCTCCTGATATTTTTCACACCGTTTGAAGCTCTTCATATTTTTCACACGTTTTCAGATTCTTCATGATTTTGATCACCGTTTCATGCTCCTCCTATTTTTCAGACCGTTTCATGCTCCTCATATTTTTGACACATTTTGAAGCTCTTCACATTTATCACACCTTTTCAGGCTCTTCATGTTTTTCAACACCGCTTCATGATCCACCTATATTTCAGAGCGTTTCATGCTCCTCTTATTTTTCACACCTTTTCCGGCTCTTCATGTTTTTCAACACCGCTTCATGCTCCTCCTATTTTTCAGATCGTTTCAGGCTCCGCATATTTTTGACTCCTTTTGAAGCTCTTCATATTTTTCACACGTTTTCAGGCCCTTCATGTTTTTGAACACCGCTTCATGCTCCTCCTATTTTTCAAACCTTTTGAAGCTCTTCATGTTTTTCACACCTTATCAGCCTCTTCATGTTTTTGAACATCTCTTCATGCTCCTCATATTTTTGACAATTTTATAAGCTCTTCATATTTTTCACACTTTTCCAGGCTCTTCATGTTTTTGAGCACCGCTTCATGCTCCTCCTATTTTTCAAACCTTTTGAAGCTCTTCATGTTTTTCACACCTTATCAGCCTCTTCATGTTTTTGAACATCTCTTCATGCTCCTCATATTTTTGACAATTTTATAAGCTCTTCATATTTTTCACACTTTTTCAGGCTCTTCATGTTTTTGAGCACCGCTTCATGCTCCTCCTATTTTTCAAACCTTTTGAAGCTCTTCATGTTTTTCACACTTTTTCATGCTGTTTATAGTTTTAAACACCGCTGCATGATTCTCCTATATTTGAGACCATTTCATGCTCCTCATATTTTTGACATTTTTTGAAGCTCTTCATATTTTTCACACTTTTTCAGGCTCTTCATGTTTTGAACAACACTTCATGCTCCTCCTATTTTTCAGACCGTTTCATGCTCCTCAGGTATTTCACACCTTTTGAAGCTCTTCATATTTTTCACACCTTTTCAGGCTCTTCACCTTTTTGAACAACACTTCATGCTCCTCCTACTTTTCAGACTGTTTCATGCTCATCTCATTTTTGACACCTTTTCAGGGTGTTCATATTTTTCAAACTTTTGAAGATCTTCATATTTTTCACACTTTTTCAGGCTCTTCATGTTTTGAACACTGCTTCATGCTCCTCCTATTTTTCAGACCGTTTCATTCTCCTCATGTTTTTCACACCTTTTGAAGCTCTTCATAATTTTCACACCTTTTCATGCTCTTCATGTTTTTGAACACCGTTTCATGCTCGTCCTATTTTTCAGACCATTTCAAGCTCCTCATATTTTTGAAACCTTTTGAAGCTCTTCATATTTTTCACACCTTTTCCGTCTCTTCTTGTTGTTCAACACCGCTTCTTGCTCCTCCTATTTTTCAGACCGTTTCATGCTCCTCATATTGTTGACACCTTTTGAAGCACTTCATATTTTTCACACCTTTTCAGGCTCTTCATATTTTTGAACGCCGCTTCATGTTCCTCCTGTTTTTCACACCTATTGAAGCTCTTCATATTTTTCACACCTTTTCAGGCTGTACATGTTTTTGAAGACCACTTCATGCTCCTCATCTTTCTCAGACCGTTTCATGCTCCTGATAATTTTCACACCGTTTGAAGCTCTTCATATTTTTCACACGTTTTCAGATTCTTCATATTTTTGATCACCGTTTCATGCTCCTCCTATTTTTCAGACCGTTTCATACTCCTCATATTTTTGGCACCTTTTGAAGCTCTTCCCATTTATCACACCTTTTCAGGCTCTTCATGTTTTTCAACACCGCTTCATGATCCTCCTATATTTCAGAGCGTTTCATGCTCCTCATATTTTTGACACCTTTTGAAGCTCTTCACATTTTTCACACCTTTTCCGGCTCTTCATGTTTTTCAACTCCGCTTCATGCTCCTCCTATTTTTCAGATCGTTTCAGGCTCCGCATATTTTTGACTCCTTTTGAAGCTCTTCATATTTTTCACACGTTTTCAGGCCCTTCATGTTTTTGAACACCGCTTCATGCTCCTCCTATTTTTCAAACCTTTTGAAGCTCTTCATGTTTTTCACACCTTATCAGCCTCTTCATGTTTTTGAACATCTCTTCATGCTCCTCATATTTTTGACAATTTTATAAGCTCTTCATATTTTTCACACTTTTTCAGGCTCTTCATGTTTTTGAACACCGCTTCATGCTCCTCCTATTTTTCAAACCTTTTGAAGCTCTTCATGTTTTTCACACCTTATCAGCCTCTTCATGTTTTTGAACATCTCTTCATGCTCCTCATATTTTTGACAATTTTATAAGCTCTTCATATTTTTCACACTTTTTCAGGCTCTTCATGTTTTTTAGCACCGCTTCATGCTCCTCCTATATTTCAAACCTTTTGAAGCTCTTCATGTTTTTCACACCTTATCAGCCTCTTCATGTTTTTGAACATCTCTTCATGCTCCTCATATTTTTGACAATTTTATAAGCTCTTCATATTTTTCACACGTTTTCAGGCTCTTCATGTTTTTGATCACCGTTTCATGCTCCTGCTATTTTTCAGACCGTTTCATGCTCCTCATATTTTTGACAATTTTATAAGCTCTTCATATTTTTCACACTTTTTTAGGCTCTTCATGTTTTTTAACACCGCTTCATGCTCCTCCTATTTTTCAAACTTTTTGAAGCTCTTCATGTTTTTCACACCTTATCAGCCTCTTCATGTTTTTGAACACCTCTTCATGCTACTCCTATTTTTCAGACCTTTTCATGTTCCTCCTGTTTTTCACACCTTTTGAAGCTCTTCATATTTTTCACACCTTTTCAGGCTGTACATGTTTTTGAAGACCACTTCATGCTCCTCATCTTTTTCAGACCGTTTCATGCTCCTGATATTTTTCACACCGTTTGAAGCTCTTCATATTTTTCACACGTTTTCAGATTCTTCATGATTTTGATCACCGTTTCATGCTTCTCCTATTTTTCAGACCGTTTCATGCTCCTCATATTTTTGACACATTTTGAAGCTCTTCACATTTATCACACCTTTTCAGGCTCTTCATGTTTTTCAACACCGCTTCATGATCCACCTATATTTCAGAGCGTTTCATGCTCCTCTTATTTTTCACACCTTTTCCGGCTCTTCATGTTTTTCAACACCGCTTCATGCTCCTCCTATTTTTCAGATCGTTTCAGGCTCCGCATATTTTTGACTCCTTTTGAAGCTCTTCATATTTTTCACACGTTTTCAGGCCCTTCATGTTTTTGAACACCGCTTCATGCTCCTCCTATTTTTCAAACCTTTTGAAGCTCTTCATGTTTTTCACACCTTATCAGCCTCTTCATGTTTTTGAACATCTCTTCATGCTCCTCATATTTTTGAACAATTTTATAAGCTCTTCATATTTTTCACACTTTTTCAGGCTCTTCATGTTTTTGAGCACCGCTTCATGCTCCTCCTATTTTTCAAACCTTTTGAAGCTCTTCATGTTTTTCACACCTTATCAGCCTCTTCATGTTTTTGAACATCTCTTCATGCTCCTCATATTTTTGACAATTTTATAAGCTCTTCATATTTTTCACACTTTTTCAGGCTCTTCATGTTTTTGAGCACCGCTTCATGCTCCTCCTATTTTTCAAACCTTTTGAAGCTCTTCATGTTTTTCACACTTTTTCAGGCTGTTTATAGTTTTAACCACCGCTGCATGATTCTCCTATATTTGAGACCATTTCATGCTCCTCATATTTTTGACATTTTTTGAAGCTCTTCATATTTTTCACACTTTTTCAGGCTCTTCATGTTTTGAACAACACTTCATGCTCCTCCTATTTTTCAGACCGTTTCATGCTCCTCAGGTATTTCACACCTTTTGAAGCTCTTCATATTTTTCACACCTTTTCAGGCTCTTCACCTTTTTGAACAACACTTCATGCTCCTCCTACTTTTCAGACTGTTTCATGCTCATCTCATTTTTGACACCTTTTCAGGGTCTTCATATTTTTCAAACTTTTGAAGATCTTCATATTTTTCACACTTTTTCAGGCTCTTCATGTTTTGAACACTGCTTCATGCTCCTCCTATTTTTCAGACCGTTTCATTCTCCTCATGTTTTTCACACCTTTTGAAGCTCTTCATAATTTTCACACCTTTTCATGCTCTTCATGTTTTTGAACACCGTTTCATGCTCGTCCTATTTTTCAGACCATTTCAAGCTCCTCATATTTTTGAAACCTTTTGAAGCTCTTCATATTTTTCACACCTTTTCCGTCTCTTCTTGTTTTTCAACACTGCTTCTTGCTCCTCCTATTTTTCAGACCGTTTCATGCTCCTCAGGTATTTCACACCTTTTGAAGCTCTTCATATTTTTCACACCTTTTCAGGCTCTTCACCTTTTTGAACAACACTTCATGCTCCTCCTACTTTTCAGACTGTTTCATGCTCATCTCATTTTTGACACCTTTTCAGGGTCTTCATATTTTTCAAACTTTTGAAGATCTTCATATTTTTCACACCTTTTCAGGCTCTTCATATTTTTGAACGCCGGTTCATGTTCCTCCTGTTTTTCACACCTATTGAAGCTCTTCATATTTTTCACACCTTTTCAGGCTGTACATGTTTTTGAAGACCACTTCATGCTCCTCATCTTTCTCAGACCGTTTCATGCTCCTGATAATTTTCACACCGTTTGAAGCTCTTCATATTTTTCACACGTTTTCAGATTCTTCATGTTTTTGATCACCGTTTCATGCTCCTCCTATTTTTCAGACCGTTTCATACTCCTCATATTTTTGACACCTTTTGAAGCTCTTCACATTTATCACACCTTTTCAGGCTCTTCATGTTTTTCAACACCGCTTCATGATCCTCCTATATTTCAGTGCGTTTCATGCTCCTCATATTTTTGACACCTTTTGAAGCTCTTCACATTTTTCACACCTTTTCCGGCTCTTCATGTTTTTCAACTCCGCTTCATGCTCCTCGTATTTTTCAGATCATTTCAGGCTCCGCATATTTTTGACTCCTTTTGAAGCTCTTCATATTTTTCACACGTTTTCAGGCCCTTCATGTTTTTGAACACCGCTTCATGCTCCTCCTATTTGTCAGACGGTTTCAGGCTGCTCGTATTTTTCAGACCGTTTCATGCTCCTCATATTTTTGACAATTTTATAAGCTCTTCATATTTTTCACACCTTTTCAGGCTCTTCACGTTTTTGAACAACACTTCATGCTCCTCCTACTTTTCAGACTGTTTCATGCTCATCTCATTTTTGACACCTTTTCAGGGTCTTCATATTTTTCAAACTTTTGAAGATCTTCATATTTTTCACACTTTTTCAGGCTCTTCATGTTTTGAACACTGCTTCATGCTTCTCCTATTTTTCAGACCGTTTCATTCTCCTCATGTTTTTCACACCTTTTGAAGCTCTTCATAATTTTCACACCTTTTCATGCTCTACATGAATTTGAACACCGTTTCATGCTCATCCTATTTTTCAGACCATTTCAAGCTCCTCATATTTTTGAAACCTTTTGAAGCTCTTCATATTTTTCACACCTTTTCCGTCTCTTCTTGTTTTTCAACACCGCTTCTTGCTCCTCCTATTTTTCAGACCGTTTCATGCTCCTCGTATTGTTGACACCTTTTGAAGCACTTCATATTTTTCACACCTTTTCAGGCTCTTCATATTTTTGAACACCGCTTCATGTTCCTCCTGTTTTTCACACCTTTTGAAGCTCTTCATATTTTTCACACTTTTTCAGGCTCTTCATGTTTTGAACAACACTTCATGCTCCTCCTATTTTTCAGACCGTTTCATGCTCCTCAGTTATTTCACACCTTTTGAAGCTCTTCATATTTTTCACACCTTTTCAGGCTCTTCACCTTTTTGAACAACACTTCATGCTCCTCCTACTTTTCAGACTGTTTCATGCTCATCTCATTTTTGACACCTTTTCAGGGTCTTCATATTTTTCAAACTTTTGAAGATCTTCATATTTTTCACACTTTTTCAGGCTCTTCATGTTTTGAACACTGCTTCATGCTTCTCCTATTTCTCAGACCGTTTCATTCTCCTCATGTTTTTCACACCTTTTGAAGCTCTTCATAATTTTCACACCTTTTCATGCTCTACATGAATTTGAACACCGTTTCATGCTCATCCTATTTTTCAGACCATTTCAAGCTCCTCATATTTTTGAAACCTTTTGAAGCTCTTCATATTTTTCACACCTTTTCCGTCTCTTCTTGTTTTTCAACACCGCTTCTTGCTCCTCCTGTTTTTCAGACCGTTTCATGCTCCTCGTATTGTTGACACCTTTTGAAGCACTTCATATTTTTCACACCTTTTCAGGCTCTTCATATTTTTGAACACCGCTTCATGTTCCTCCTGTTTTTCACACCTTTTGAAGCTCTTCATATTTTTCACACCTTTTCAGGCTGTACATGTTTTTGAAGACCACTTCATGCTCCTCATCTTTTTCAGACCGTTTCATGCTCCTGATATTTTTCACACCGTTTGAAGCTGTTCATATTTTTCACACGTTTTCAGATTCTTCATGATTTTGATCACCGTTTCATGCTCCTCCTATTTTTCAGACCGTTTCATGCTCCTCATATTTTTGACACCTTTTGAAGCTCTTCACATTTATCACACCTTTTCCGGCTCTTCATGTTTTTCAACACCGCTTCATGATCCACCTATATTTCAGAGCGTTTCATGCTCCTCATATTTTTGACTCCTTTTGAAGCTCTTCATATTTTTCACACGTTTTCAGGCCCTTCATGTTTTTGAACACCGCTTCATGCTCCTCCTATTTTTCAAACCTTTTGAAGCTCTTCATGTTTTTCACACCTTATCAGCCTCTTCATGTTTTTGAACATCTCTTCATGCTCCTCATATTTTTGAACAATTTTATAAGCTCTTCATATTTTTCACACTTTTTCAGGCTCTTCATGTTTTTGAGCACCGCTTCATGCTCCTCCTATTTTTCAAACCTTTTGAAGCTCTTCATGTTTTTCACACCTTATCAGCCTCTTCATGTTTTTGAACATCTCTTCATGCTCCTCATATTTTTGACAATTTTATAAGCTCTTCATATTTTTCACACTTTTTCAGGCTCTTCATGTTTTTGAGCACCGCTTCATGCTCCTCCTATTTTTCAAACCTTTTGAAGCTCTTCATGTTTTTCACACTTTTTCAGGCTGTTTATAGTTTTAAACACCGCTGCATGATTCTCCTATATTTGAGACCATTTCATGCTCCTCATATTTTTGAAATTTTTTGAAGCTCTTCATATTTTTCACACTTTTTCAGGCTCTTCATGTTTTGAACAACACTTCATGCTCCTCCTATTTTTCAGACCGTTTCATGCTCCTCAGGTATTTCACACCTTTTGAAGCTCTTCATATTTTTCACACCTTTTCAGGCTCTTCACCTTTTTGAACAACACTTCATGCTCCTCCTACTTTTCAGACTGTTTCATGCTCAGCTCATTTTTGACACCTTTTCAGGGTCTTCATATTTTTCAAACTTTTGAAGATCTTCATATTTTTCACACTTTTTCAGGCTCTTCATGTTTTGAACACTGCTTCATGCTCCTCCTATTTTTCAGACCGTTTCATTCTCCTCATGTTTTTCACACCTTTTGAAGCTCTTCATAATTTTCACACCTTTTCATGCTCTTCATGTTTTTGAACACCGTTTCATGCTCGTCCTATTTTTCAGACCATTTCAAGCTCCTCATATTTTTGAAACCTTTTGAAGCTCTTCATATTTTTCACACCTTTTCCGTCTCTTCTTGTTTTTCAACACCGCTTCTTGCTCCTCCTATTTTTCAGACCGTTTCATGCTCCTCATATTGTTGACACCTTTTGAAGCACTTCATATTTTTCACACCTTTTCAGGCTCTTCATATTTTTGAACGCCGGTTCATGTTCCTCCTGTTTTTCACACCTATTGAAGCTCTTCATATTTTTCACACCTTTTCAGGCTGTACATGTTTTTGAAGACCACTTCATGCTCCTCATCTTTCTCAGACCGTTTCATGCTCCTGATAATTTTCACACCGTTTGAAGCTCTTCATATTTTTCACACGTTTTCAGATTCTTCATGTTTTTGATCACCGTTTCATGCTCCTCCTATTTTTCAGACCGTTTCATACTCCTCATATTTTTGACACCTTTTGAAGCTCTTCACATTTATCACACCTTTTCAGGCTCTTCATGTTTTTCAACACCGCTTCATGATCCTCCTATATTTCAGTGCGTTTCATGCTCCTCATATTTTTGACACCTTTTGAAGCTCTTCACATTTTTCACACCTTTTCCGGCTCTTCATGTTTTTCAACTCCGCTTCATGCTCCTCCTATTTTTCAGATCATTTCAGGCTCCGAATATTTTTGACTCCTTTTGAAGCTCTTCATATTTTTCACACGTTTTCAGGCCCTTCATGTTTTTGAACACCGCTTCATGCTCCTCCTATTCGTCAGACGGTTTCAGGCTGCTCGTATTTTTCAGACCGTTTCATGCTCCTCATATTTTTGACAATTTTATAAGCTCTTCATATTTTTCACACTTTTTCAGGCTCTTCATGTTTTTTAGCACCGCTTCATGCTCCTCCTATTTTTCAAACCTTTTGAAGCTCTTCATGTTTTTCACACCTTATCAGCCTCTTCATGTTTTTGAACATCTCTTCATGCTCCTCATATTTTTGACAATTTTATAAGCTCTTCATATTTTTCACACGTTTTCAGGCTCTTCATGTTTTTGATCACCGTTTCATGCTCCTGCTATTTTTCAGACCGTTTCATGCTCCTCATATTTTTGACAATTTTATAAGCTCTTCATATTTTTCACACTTTTTTAGGCTCTTCATGTTTTTTAACACCGCTTCATGCTCCTCCTATTTTTCAAACTTTTTGAAGCTCTTCATGTTTTTCACACCTTATCAGCCTCTTCATGTTTTTGAACACCTCTTCATGCTACTCCTATTTTTCAGACCTTTTCATGTTCCTCCTGTTTTTCACACCTTTTGAAGCTCTTCATATTTTTCACACCTTTTCAGGCTGTACATGTTTTTGAAGACCACTTCATGCTCCTCATCTTTTTCAGACCGTTTCATGCTCCTGATATTTTTCACACCGTTTGAAGCTCTTCATATTTTTCACACGTTTTCAGATTCTTCATGATTTTGATCACCGTTTCATGCTCCTCCTATTTTTCAGACCGTTTCATGCTCCTCATATTTTTGACACCTTTTGAAGCTCTTCACATTTATCACACCTTTTCAGGCTCTTCATGTTTTTCAACACCGCTTCATGATCCACCTATATTTCAGAGCGTTTCATGCTCCTCTTATTTTTCACACCTTTTCCGGCTCTTCATGTTGTTCAACACCGCTTCATGCTCCTCCTATTTTTCAGATCGTTTCAGGCTCCGCATATTTTTGACTCCTTTTGAAGCTCTTCATATTTTTCACACGTTTTCAGGCCCTTCATGTTTTTGAACACCGCTTCATGCTCCTCCTATTTTTCAAACGTTTTGAAGCTCTTCATGTTTTTCACACCTTATCAGCCTCTTCATGTTTTTGAACATCTCTTCATGCTCCTCATATTTTTGAACAATTTTATAAGCTCTTCATATTTTTCACACTTTTTCAGGCTCTTCATGTTTTTGAGCACCGCTTCATGCTCCTCCTATTTTTCAAACCTTTTGAAGCTCTTCATGTTTTTCACACCTTATCAGCCTCTTCATGTTTTTGAACATCTCTTCATGCTCCTCGTATTTTTGACAATTTTATAAGCTCTTCATATTTTTCACACTTTTTCAGGCTCTTCATGTTTTTGAGCACCGCTTCATGCTCCTCCTATTTTTCAAACCTTTTGAAGCTCTTCATGTTTTTCACACTTTTTCAGGCTGTTTATAGTTTTAAACACCGCTGCATGATTCTCCTATATTTGAGACCATTTCATGCTCCTCATATTTTTGACATTTTTTGAAGCTCTTCATATTTTTCACACTTTTTCAGGCTCTTCATGTTTTGAACAACACTTCATGCTCCTCCTATTTTTCAGACCGTTTCATGCTCCTCAGGTATTTCACACCTTTTGAAGCTCTTCATATTTTTCACACCTTTTCAGGCTCTTCACCTTTTTGAACAACACTTCATGCTCCTCCTACTTTTCAGACTGTTTCATGCTCATCTCATTTTTGACACCTTTTCAGGGTGTTCATATTTTTCAAACTTTTGAAGATCTTCATATTTTTCACACTTTTTCAGGCTCTTCATGTTTTGAACACTGCTTCATGCTCCTCCTATTTTTCAGACCGTTTCATTCTCCTCATGTTTTTCACACCTTTTGAAGCTCTTCATAATTTTCACACCTTTTCATGCTCTTCATGTTTTTGAACACCGTTTCATGCTCGTCCTATTTTTCAGACCATTTCAAGCTCCTCATATTTTTGAAACCTTTTGAAGCTCTTCATATTTTTCACACCTTTTCCGTCTCTTCTTGTTGTTCAACACCGCTTCTTGCTCCTCCTATTTTTCAGACCGTTTCATGCTCCTCATATTGTTGACACCTTTTGAAGCACTTCATATTTTTCACACCTTTTCAGGCTCTTCATATTTTTGATCGCCGGTTCATGTTCCTCCTGTTTTTCACACCTATTGAAGCTCTTCATATTTTTCACACCTTTTCAGGCTGTACATGTTTTTGAAGACCACTTCATGCTCCTCATCTTTCTCAGACCGTTTCATGCTCCTGATAATTTTCACACCGTTTGAAGCTCTTCATATTTTTCACACGTTTTCAGATTCTTCATGTTTTTGATCACCGTTTCATGCTCCTCCTATTTTTCAGACCGTTTCATACTCCTCATATTTTTGACACCTTTTGAAGCTCTTCACATTTATCACACCTTTTCAGGCTCTTCATGTTTTTCAACACCGCTTCATGATCCTCCTATATTTCAGAGCGTTTCATGCTCCTCATATTTTTGACACCTTTTGAAGCTCTTCACATTTTTCACACCTTTTCCGGCTCTTCATGTTTTTCAACTCCGATTCATGCTCCTCCTATTTTTCAGATCATTTCAGGCTCCGCATATTTTTGACTCCTTTTGAAGCTCTTCATATTTTTCACACGTTTTCAGGCCCTTCATGTTTTTGAACACCGCTTCTGCTCCTCCTATTTTTCAGACGGTTTCAGGCTGCTCGTATTTTTCAGACCGTTTCATGCTCCTCATATTTTTGACAATTTTATAAGCTCTTCATGTTTTTCACACTTTTTCAGGCTCTTCATGTTTTTTAGCACCGCTTCATGCTCCTCCTATTTTTCAAACCTTTTGAAGCTCTTCATGTTTTTCACACCTTATCAGCCTCTTCATGTTTTTGAACATCTCTTCATGCTCCTCATATTTTTGACAATTTTATAAGCTCTTCATATTTTTCACACGTTTTCAGGCTCTTCATGTTTTTGATCACCGTTTCATGCTCCTGCTATTTTTCAGACCGTTTCATGCTCCTCATATTTTTGACAATTTTATAAGCTCTTCATATTTTTCACACTTTTTTAGGCTCTTCATGTTTTTTAACACCGCTTCATGCTCCTCCTATTTTTCAAACTTTTTGAAGCTCTTCATGTTTTTCACACCTTATCAGCCTCTTCATGTTTTTGAACACCTCTTCATGCTACTCCTATTTTTCAGACCTTTTCATGTTCCTCCTGTTTTTCACACCTTTTGAAGCTCTTCATATTTTTCACACCTTTTCAGGCTGTACATGTTTTTGAAGACCACTTCATGCTCCTCATCTTTTTCAGACCGTTTCATGCTCCTGATATTTTTCACACCGTTTGAAGCTCTTCATATTTTTCACACGTTTTCAGATTCTTCATGATTTTGATCACCGTTTCATGCTCCTCCTATTTTTCAGACCGTTTCATGCTCCTCATATTTTTGACACCTTTTGAAGCTCTTCACATTTATCACACCTTTTCAGGCTCTTCATGTTTTTCAACACCGCTTCATGATCCACCTATATTTCAGAGCGTTTCATGCTCCTCTTATTTTTCACACCTTTTCCGGCTCTTCATGTTTTTCAACACCGCTTCATGCTCCTCCTATTTTTCAGATCGTTTCAGGCTCCGCATATTTTTGACTCCTTTTGAAGCTCTTCATATTTTTCACACGTTTTCAGGCCCTTCATGTTTTTGAACACCGCTTCATGCTCCTCCTATTTTTCAAACCTTTTGAAGCTCTTCATGTTTTTCACACCTTATCAGCCTCTTCATGTTTTTGAACATCTCTTCATGCTCCTCATATTTTTGAACAATTTTATAAGCTCTTCATATTTTTCACACTTTTTCAGGCTCTTCATGTTTTTGAGCACCGCTTCATGCTCCTCCTATTTTTCAAACCTTTTGAAGCTCTTCATGTTTTTCACACCTTATCAGCCTCTTCATGTTTTTGAACATCTCTTCATGCTCCTCATATTTTTGACAATTTTATAAGCTCTTCATATTTTTCACACTTTTTCAGGCTCTTCATGTTTTTGAGCACCGCTTCATGCTCCTCCTATTTTTCAAACCTTTTGAAGCTCTTCATGTTTTTCACACATTTTCAGGCTGTTTATAGTTTTAAACACCGCTGCATGATTCTCCCATATTTGAGACCATTTCATGCTCCTCATATTTTTGACATTTTTTGAAGCTCTTCATATTTTTCACACGTTTTCAGATTCTTCATGTTTTTGATCACCGTTTCATGCTCCTCCTATTTTTCAGACCGTTTCATACTCCTCATATTTTTGACACCTTTTGAAGCTCTTCACATTTATCACAGCTTTTCAGGCTCTTCATGTTTTTCAACACCGCTTCATGATCCTCCTATATTTCAGAGCGTTTCATGCTCCTCATATTTTTGACACCTTTTGAAGCTCTTCACATTTTTCACACCTTTTCCGGCTCTTCATGTTTTTCAACTCCGCTTCATGCTCCTCCTATTTTTCAGATCATTTCAGGCTCCGCATATTTTTGACTCCTTTTGAAGCTCTTCATATTTTTCACACGTTTTCAGGCCCTTCATGTTTTTGAACACCGCTTCATGCTCCTCCTATTTTTCAAACCTTTTGAAGCTCTTCATGTTTTTCACACCTTATCAGCCTCTTCATGTTTTTGAACATCTCTTCATGCTCCTCATATTTTTGAACAATTTTATAAGCTCTTCATATTTTTCACACTTTTTCAGGCTCTTCATGTTTTTGAGCACCGCTTCATGCGCCTCCTATTTTTCAAACGTTTTGAAGCTCTTCATGTTTTTCACACCTTATCAGCCTCTTCATGTTTTTGAACATCTCTTCATGCTCCTCATATTTTTGACAATTTTATAAGCTCTTCATATTTTTCACACTTTTTCAGGCTCTTCATGTTTTTGAGCACCGCTTCATGCTCCTCCTATTTTTCAAACCTTTTGAAGCTCTTCATGTTTTTCACACTTTTTCAGGCTGTTTATAGTTTTAAACACCGCTGCATGATTCTCCTATATTTGAGACCATTTCATGCTCCTCATATTTTTGACATTTTTTGAAGCTCTTCATATTTTTCACACGTTTTCAGATTCTTCATGTTTTTGATTACCGTTTCATGCTCCTCCTATTTTTCAGACCGTTTCATACTCCTCATATTTTTGACACCTTTTGAAGCTCTTCACATTTATCACACCTTTTCAGGCTCTTCATGTTTTTCAACACCGCTTCATGATCCTCCTATATTTCAGAGCGTTTCATGCTCCTCATATTTTTGACACCTTTTGAAGCTCTTCACATTTTTCACACCTTTTCCGGCTCTTCATGTTTTTCAACTCCGCTTCATGCTCCTCCTATTTTTCAGATCATTTCAGGCTCCGCATATTTTTGACTCCTTTTGAAGCTCTTCATATTTTTCACACGTTTTCAGGCCCTTCATGTTTTTGAACACCGCTTCATGCTCCTCCTATTTTTCAAACCTTTTGAAGCTCTTCATGTTTTTCACACCTTATCAGCCTCTTCATGTTTTTGAACATCTCTTCATGCTCCTCATATTTTTGAACAATTTTATAAGCTCTTCATATTTTTCACACTTTTTCAGGCTCTTCATGTTTTTGAGCACCGCTTCATGCTCCTCCTATTTTTCAAACCTTTTGAAGCTCTTCATGTTTTTCACACCTTATCAGCCTCTTCATGTTTTTGAACATCTCTTCATGCTCCTCATATTTTTGACAATTTTATAAGCTCTTCATATTTTTCACACTTTTTCAGGCTCTTCATGTTTTTGAGCACCGCTTCATGCTCCTCCTATTTTTCAAACCTTTTGAAGCTCTTCATGTTTTTCACACATTTTCAGGCTGTTTATAGTTTTAAACACCGCTGCATGATTCTCCCATATTTGAGACCATTTCATGCTCCTCATATTTTTGACATTTTTTGAAGCTCTTCATATTTTTCACACGTTTTCAGATTCTTCATGTTTTTGATCACCGTTTCATGCTCCTCCTATTTTTCAGACCGTTTCATACTCCTCATATTTTTGACACCTTTTGAAGCTCTTCACATTTATCACAGCTTTTCAGGCTCTTCATGTTTTTCAACACCGCTTCATGATCCTCCTATATTTCAGAGCGTTTCATGCTCCTCATATTTTTGACACCTTTTGAAGCTCTTCACATTTTTCACACCTTTTCCGGCTCTTCATGTTTTTCAACTCCGCTTCATGCTCCTCCTATTTTTCAGATCATTTCAGGCTCCGCATATTTTTGACTCCTTTTGAAGCTCTTCATATTTTTCACACGTTTTCAGGCCCTTCATGTTTTTGAACACCGCTTCATGCTCCTCCTATTTTTCAAACCTTTTGAAGCTCTTCATGTTTTTCACACCTTATCAGCCTCTTCATGTTTTTGAACATCTCTTCATGCTCCTCATATTTTTGAACAATTTTATAAGCTCTTCATATTTTTCACACTTTTTCAGGCTCTTCATGTTTTTGAGCACCGCTTCATGCTCCTCCTATTTTTCAAACCTTTTGAAGCTCTTCATGTTTTTCACACCTTATCAGCCTCTTCATGTTTTTGAACATCTCTTCATGCTCCTCATATTTTTGACAATTTTATAAGCTCTTCATATTTTTCACACTTTTTCAGGCTCTTCATGTTTTTGAGCACCGCTTCATGCTCCTCCTATTTTTCAAACCTTTTGAAGCTCTTCATGTTTTTCACACTTTTTCAGGCTGTTTATAGTTTTAAACACCGCTGCATGATTCTCCTATATTTGAGACCATTTCATGCTCCTCATATTTTTGACATTTTTTGAAGCTCTTCATATTTTTCACACGTTTTCAGATTCTTCATGTTTTTGATTACCGTTTCATGCTCCTCCTATTTTTCAGACCGTTTCATACTCCTCATATTTTTGACACCTTTTGAAGCTCTTCACATTTATCACACCTTTTCAGGCTCTTCATGTTTTTCAACACCGCTTCATGATCCTCCTATATTTCAGAGCGTTTCATGCTCCTCATATTTTTGACACCTTTTGAAGCTCTTCACATTTTTCACACCTTTTCCGGCTCTTCATGTTTTTCAACTCCGCTTCATGCTCCTCCTATTTTTCAGATCATTTCAGGCTCCGCATATTTTTGACTCCTTTTGAAGCTCTTCATATTTTTCACACGTTTTCAGGCCCTTCATGTTTTTGAACACCGCTTCATGCTCCTCCTATTTTTCAAACCTTTTGAAGCTCTTCATGTTTTTCACACCTTATCAGCCTCTTCATGTTTTTGAACATCTCTTCATGCTCCTCATATTTTTGATCAATTTTATAAGCTCTTCATATTTTTCACACTTTTTCAGGCTCTTCATGTTTTTGAGCACCGCTTCATGCTCCTCCTATTTTTCAAACCTTTTGAAGCTCTTCATGTTTTTCACACCTTATCAGCCTCTTCATGTTTTTGAACATCTCTTCATGCTCCTCATATTTTTGACAATTTTATAAGCTCTTCATATTTTTCACACTTTTTCAGGCTCTTCATGTTTTTGAGCACCGCTTCATGCTCCTCCTATTTTTCAAACCTTTTGAAGCTCTTCATGTTTTTCACACTTTTTCAGGCTGTTTATAGTTTTAAACACCGCTGCATGATTCTCCTATATTTGAGACCATTTCATGCTCCTCATATTTTTGACATTTTTTGAAGCTCTTCATATTTTTCACACGTTTTCAGATTCTTCATGTTTTTGATCACCGTTTCATGCTCCTCCTATTTTTCAGACCGTTTCATACTCCTCATATTTTTGACACCTTTTGAAGCTCTTCACATTTATCACACCTTTTCAGGCTCTTCATGTTTTTCAACACCGCTTCATGATCCTCCTATATTTCAGAGCGTTTCATGCTCCTCATATTTTTGACACCTTTTGAAGCTCTTCACATTTTTCACACCTTTTCCGGCTCTTCATGTTTTTCAACTCCGCTTCATGCTCCTCCTATTTTTCAGATCATTTCAGGCTCCGCATATTTTTGACTCCTTTTGAAGCTCTTCATATTTTTCACACGTTTTCAGGCCCTTCATGTTTTTGAACACCGCTTCATGCTCCTCCTATTTTTCAGACGGTTTCAGGCTGCTCGTATTTTTCAGACCGTTTCATGCTCCTCATATTTTTGACAATTTTATAAGCTCTTCATGTTTTTCACACTTTTTCAGGCTCTTCATGTTTTTTAGCACCGCTTCATGCTCCTCCTATTTTTCAAACCTTTTGAAGCTCTTCATGTTTTTCACACCTTATCAGCCTCTTCATGTTTTTGAACATCTCTTCATGCTCCTCATATTTTTGACAATTTTATAAGCTCTTCATATTTTTCACACGTTTTCAGGCTCTTCATGTTTTTGATCACCGTTTCATGCTCCTGCTATTTTTCAGACCGTTTCATGCTCCTCATATTTTTGACAATTTTATAAGCTCTTCATATTTTTCACACTTTTTTAGGCTCTTCATGTTTTTTAACACCGCTTCATGCTCCTCCTATTTTTCAAACTTTTTGAAGCTCTTCATGTTTTTCACACCTTATCAGCCTCTTCATGTTTTTGAACACCTCTTCATGCTACTCCTATTTTTCAGACCTTTTCATGTTCCTCCTGTTTTTCACACCTTTTGAAGCTCTTCATATTTTTCACACCTTTTCAGGCTGTACATGTTTTTGAAGACCACTTCATGCTCCTCATCTTTTTCAGACCGTTTCATGCTCCTGATATTTTTCACACCGTTTGAAGCTCTTCATATTTTTCACACGTTTTCAGATTCTTCATGATTTTGATCACCGTTTCATGCTCCTCCTATTTTTCAGACCGTTTCATGCTCCTCATATTTTTGACACCTTTTGAAGCTCTTCACATTTATCACACCTTTTCAGGCTCTTCATGTTTTTCAACACCGCTTCATGATCCACCTATATTTCAGAGCGTTTCATGCTCCTCTTATTTTTCACACCTTTTCCGGCTCTTCATGTTGTTCAACACCGCTTCATGCTCCTCCTATTTTTCAGATCGTTTCAGGCTCCGCATATTTTTGACTCCTTTTGAAGCTCTTCATATTTTTCACACGTTTTCAGGCCCTTCATGTTTTTGAACACCGCTTCATGCTCCTCCTATTTTTCAAACCTTTTGAAGCTCTTCATGTTTTTCACACCTTATCAGCCTCTTCATGTTTTTGAACATCTCTTCATGCTCCTCATATTTTTGAACAATTTTATAAGCTCTTCATATTTTTCACACTTTTTCAGGCTCTTCATGTTTTTGAGCACCGCTTCATGCTCCTCCTATTTTTCAAACCTTTTGAAGCTCTTCATGTTTTTCACACCTTATCAGCCTCTTCATGTTTTTGAACATCTCTTCATGCTCCTCGTATTTTTGACAATTTTATAAGCTCTTCATATTTTTCACACTTTTTCAGGCTCTTCATGTTTTTGAGCACCGCTTCATGCTCCTCCTATTTTTCAAACCTTTTGAAGCTCTTCATGTTTTTCACACTTTTTCAGGCTGTTTATAGTTTTAAACACCGCTGCATGATTCTCCTATATTTGAGACCATTTCATGCTCCTCATATTTTTGAAATTTTTTGAAGCTCTTCATATTTTTCACACTTTTTCAGGCTCTTCATGTTTTGAACAACACTTCATGCTCCTCCTATTTTTCAGACCGTTTCATGCTCCTCAGGTATTTCACACCTTTTGAAGCTCTTCATATTTTTCACACCTTTTCAGGCTCTTCACCTTTTTGAACAACACTTCATGCTCCTCCTACTTTTCAGACTGTTTCATGCTCATCTCATTTTTGACACCTTTTCAGGGTCTTCATATTTTTCAAACTTTTGAAGATCTTCATATTTTTCACACTTTTTCAGGCTCTTCATGTTTTGAACACTGCTTCATGCTCCTCCTATTTTTCAGACCGTTTCATTCTCCTCATGTTTTTCACACCTTTTGAAGCTCTTCATAATTTTCACACCTTTTCATGCTCTTCATGTTTTTGAACACCGTTTCATGCTCGTCCTATTTTTCAGACCATTTCAAGCTCCTCATATTTTTGAAACCTTTTGAAGCTCTTCATATTTTTCACACCTTTTCCGTCTCTTCTTGTTTTTCAACACCGCTTCTTGCTCCTCCTATTTTTCAGACCGTTTCATGCTCCTCATATTGTTGACACCTTTTGAAGCACTTCATATTTTTCACACCTTTTCAGGCTCTTCATATTTTTGAACGGCGGTTCATGTTCCTCCTGTTTTTCACACCTATTGAAGCTCTTCATATTTTTCACACCTTTTCAGGCTGTACATGTTTTTGAAGACCACTTCATGCTCCTCATCTTTCTCAGACCGTTTCATGCTCCTGATAATTTTCACACCGTTTGAAGCTCTTCATATTTTTCACACGTTTTCAGATTCTTCATGTTTTTGATCACCGTTTCATGCTCCTCCTATTTTTCAGACCGTTTCATACTCCTCATATTTTTGACACCTTTTGAAGCTCTTCACATTTATCACACCTTTTCAGGCTCTTCATGTTTTTCAACACCGCTTCATGATCCTCCTATATTTCAGAGCGTTTCATGCTCCTCATATTTTTGACACCTTTTGAAGCTCTTCACATTTTTCACACCTTTTCCGGCTCTTCATGTTTTTCAACTCCGATTCATGCTCCTCCTATTTTTCAGATCATTTCAGGCTCCGCATATTTTTGACTCCTTTTGAAGCTCTTCATATTTTTCACACGTTTTCAGGCCCTTCATGTTTTTGAACACCGCTTCTGCTCCTCCTATTTTTCAGACGGTTTCAGGCTGCTCGTATTTTTCAGACCGTTTCATGCTCCTCATATTTTTGACAATTTTATAAGCTCTTCATGTTTTTCACACTTTTTCAGGCTCTTCATGTTTTTTAGCACCGCTTCATGCTCCTCCTATTTTTCAAACCTTTTGAAGCTCTTCATGTTTTTCACACCTTATCAGCCTCTTCATGTTTTTGAACATCTCTTCATGCTCCTCATATTTTTGACAATTTTATAAGCTCTTCATATTTTTCACACGTTTTCAGGCTCTTCATGTTTTTGATCACCGTTTCATGCTCCTGCTATTTTTCAGACCGTTTCATGCTCCTCATATTTTTGACAATTTTATAAGCTCTTCATATTTTTCACACTTTTTTAGGCTCTTCATGTTTTTTAACACCGCTTCATGCTCCTCCTATTTTTCAAACTTTTTGAAGCTCTTCATGTTTTTCACACCTTATCAGCCTCTTCATGTTTTTGAACACCTCTTCATGCTACTCCTATTTTTCAGACCTTTTCATGTTCCTCCTGTTTTTCACACCTTTTGAAGCTCTTCATATTTTTCACACCTTTTCAGGCTGTACATGTTTTTGAAGACCACTTCATGCTCCTCATCTTTTTCAGACCGTTTCATGCTCCTGATATTTTTCACACCGTTTGAAGCTCTTCATATTTTTCACACGTTTTCAGATTCTTCATGATTTTGATCACCGTTTCATGCTCCTCCTATTTTTCAGACCGTTTCATGCTCCTCATATTTTTGACACCTTTTGAAGCTCTTCACATTTATCACACCTTTTCAGGCTCTTCATGTTTTTCAACACCGCTTCATGATCCACCTATATTTCAGAGCGTTTCATGCTCCTCTTATTTTTCACACCTTTTCCGGCTCTTCATGTTTTTCAACACCGCTTCATGCTCCTCCTATTTTTCAGATCGTTTCAGGCTCCGCATATTTTTGACTCCTTTTGAAGCTCTTCATATTTTTCACACGTTTTCAGGCCCTTCATGTTTTTGAACACCGCTTCATGCTCCTCCTATTTTTCAAATCTTTTGAAGCTCTTCATGTTTTTCACACCTTATCAGCCTCTTCATGTTTTTGAACATCTCTTCATGCTCCTCATATTTTTGAACAATTTTATAAGCTCTTCATATTTTTCACACTTTTTCAGGCTCTTCATGTTTTTGAGCACCGCTTCATGCTCCTCCTATTTTTCAAACCTTTTGAAGCTCTTCATGTTTTTCACACCTTATCAGCCTCTTCATGTTTTTGAACATCTCTTCATGCTCCTCATATTTTTGACAATTTTATAAGCTCTTCATATTTTTCACACTTTTTCAGGCTCTTCATGTTTTTGAGCACCGCTTCATGCTCCTCCTATTTTTCAAACCTTTTGAAGCTCTTCATGTTTTTCACACATTTTCAGGCTGTTTATAGTTTTAAACACCGCTGCATGATTCTCCCATATTTGAGACCATTTCATGCTCCTCATATTTTTGACATTTTTTGAAGCTCTTCATATTTTTCACACGTTTTCAGATTCTTCATGTTTTTGATCACCGTTTCATGCTCCTCCTATTTTTCAGACCGTTTCATACTCCTCATATTTTTGACACCTTTTGAAGCTCTTCACATTTATCACAGCTTTTCAGGCTCTTCATGTTTTTCAACACCGCTTCATGATCCTCCTATATTTCAGAGCGTTTCATGCTCCTCATATTTTTGACACCTTTTGAAGCTCTTCACATTTTTCACACCTTTTCCGGCTCTTCATGTTTTTCAACTCCGCTTCATGCTCCTCCTATTTTTCAGATCATTTCAGGCTCCGCATATTTTTGACTCCTTTTGAAGCTCTTCATATTTTTCACACGTTTTCAGGCCCTTCATGTTTTTGAACACCGCTTCATGCTCCTCCTATTTTTCAAACCTTTTGAAGCTCTTCATGTTTTTCACACCTTATCAGCCTCTTCATGTTTTTGAACATCTCTTCATGCTCCTCATATTTTTGAACAATTTTATAAGCTCTTCATATTTTTCACACTTTTTCAGGCTCTTCATGTTTTTGAGCACCGCTTCATGCGCCTCCTATTTTTCAAACCTTTTGAAGCTCTTCATGTTTTTCACACCTTATCAGCCTCTTCATGTTTTTGAACATCTCTTCATGCTCCTCATATTTTTGACAATTTTATAAGCTCTTCATATTTTTCACACTTTTTCAGGCTCTTCATGTTTTTGAGCACCGCTTCATGCTCCTCCTATTTTTCAAACCTTTTGAAGCTCTTCATGTTTTTCACACTTTTTCAGGCTGTTTATAGTTTTAAACACCGCTGCATGATTCTCCTATATTTGAGACCATTTCATGCTCCTCATATTTTTGACATTTTTTGAAGCTCTTCATATTTTTCACACGTTTTCAGATTCTTCATGTTTTTGATTACCGTTTCATGCTCCTCCTATTTTTCAGACCGTTTCATACTCCTCATATTTTTGACACCTTTTGAAGCTCTTCACATTTATCACACCTTTTCAGGCTCTTCATGTTTTTCAACACCGCTTCATGATCCTCCTATATTTCAGAGCGTTTCATGCTCCTCATATTTTTGACACCTTTTGAAGCTCTTCACATTTTTCACACCTTTTCCGGCTCTTCATGTTTTTCAACTCCGCTTCATGCTCCTCCTATTTTTCAGATCATTTCAGGCTCCGCATATTTTTGACTCCTTTTGAAGCTCTTCATATTTTTCACACGTTTTCAGGCCCTTCATGTTTTTGAACACCGCTTCATGCTCCTCCTATTTTTCAAACCTTTTGAAGCTCTTCATGTTTTTCACACCTTATCAGCCTCTTCATGTTTTTGAACATCTCTTCATGCTCCTCATATTTTTGAACAATTTTATAAGCTCTTCATATTTTTCACACTTTTTCAGGCTCTTCATGTTTTTGAGCACCGCTTCATGCTCCTCCTATTTTTCAAACCTTTTGAAGCTCTTCATGTTTTTCACACCTTATCAGCCTCTTCATGTTTTTGAACATCTCTTCATGCTCCTCATATTTTTGACAATTTTATAAGCTCTTCATATTTTTCACACTTTTTCAGGCTCTTCATGTTTTTGAGCACCGCTTCATGCTCCTCCTATTTTTCAAACCTTTTGAAGCTCTTCATGTTTTTCACACATTTTCAGGCTGTTTATAGTTTTAAACACCGCTGCATGATTCTCCCATATTTGAGACCATTTCATGCTCCTCATATTTTTGACATTTTTTGAAGCTCTTCATATTTTTCACACGTTTTCAGATTCTTCATGTTTTTGATCACCGTTTCATGCTCCTCCTATTTTTCAGACCGTTTCATACTCCTCATATTTTTGACACCTTTTGAAGCTCTTCACATTTATCACAGCTTTTCAGGCTCTTCATGTTTTTCAACACCGCTTCATGATCCTCCTATATTTCAGAGCGTTTCATGCTCCTCATATTTTTGACACCTTTTGAAGCTCTTCACATTTTTCACACCTTTTCCGGCTCTTCATGTTTTTCAACTCCGCTTCATGCTCCTCCTATTTTTCAGATCATTTCAGGCTCCGCATATTTTTGACTCCTTTTGAAGCTCTTCATATTTTTCACACGTTTTCAGGCCCTTCATGTTTTTGAACACCGCTTCATGCTCCTCCTATTTTTCAAACCTTTTGAAGCTCTTCATGTTTTTCACACCTTATCAGCCTCTTCATGTTTTTGAACATCTCTTCATGCTCCTCATATTTTTGAACAATTTTATAAGCTCTTCATATTTTTCACACTTTTTCAGGCTCTTCATGTTTTTGAGCACCGCTTCATGCTCCTCCTATTTTTCAAACCTTTTGAAGCTCTTCATGTTTTTCACACCTTATCAGCCTCTTCATGTTTTTGAACATCTCTTCATGCTCCTCATATTTTTGACAATTTTATAAGCTCTTCATATTTTTCACACTTTTTCAGGCTCTTCATGTTTTTGAGCACCGCTTCATGCTCCTCCTATTTTTCAAACCTTTTGAAGCTCTTCATGTTTTTCACACTTTTTCAGGCTGTTTATAGTTTTAAACACCGCTGCATGATTCTCCTATATTTGAGACCATTTCATGCTCCTCATATTTTTGACATTTTTTGAAGCTCTTCATATTTTTCACACGTTTTCAGATTCTTCATGTTTTTGATTACCGTTTCATGCTCCTCCTATTTTTCAGACCGTTTCATACTCCTCATATTTTTGACACCTTTTGAAGCTCTTCACATTTATCACACCTTTTCAGGCTCTTCATGTTTTTCAACACCGCTTCATGATCCTCCTATATTTCAGAGCGTTTCATGCTCCTCATATTTTTGACACCTTTTGAAGCTCTTCACATTTTTCACACCTTTTCCGGCTCTTCATGTTTTTCAACTCCGCTTCATGCTCCTCCTATTTTTCAGATCATTTCAGGCTCCGCATATTTTTGACTCCTTTTGAAGCTCTTCATATTTTTCACACGTTTTCAGGCCCTTCATGTTTTTGAACACCGCTTCATGCTCCTCCTATTTTTCAAACCTTTTGAAGCTCTTCATGTTTTTCACACCTTATCAGCCTCTTCATGTTTTTGAACATCTCTTCATGCTCCTCATATTTTTGATCAATTTTATAAGCTCTTCATATTTTTCACACTTTTTCAGGCTCTTCATGTTTTTGAGCACCGCTTCATGCTCCTCCTATTTTTCAAACCTTTTGAAGCTCTTCATGTTTTTCACACCTTATCAGCCTCTTCATGTTTTTGAACATCTCTTCATGCTCCTCATATTTTTGACAATTTTATAAGCTCTTCATATTTTTCACACTTTTTCAGGCTCTTCATGTTTTTGAGCACCGCTTCATGCTCCTCCTATTTTTCAAACCTTTTGAAGCTCTTCATGTTTTTCACACTTTTTCAGGCTGTTTATAGTTTTAAACACCGCTGCATGATTCTCCTATATTTGAGACCATTTCATGCTCCTCATATTTTTGACATTTTTTGAAGCTCTTCATATTTTTCACACGTTTTCAGATTCTTCATGTTTTTGATCACCGTTTCATGCTCCTCCTATTTTTCAGACCGTTTCATACTCCTCATATTTTTGACACCTTTTGAAGCTCTTCACATTTATCACACCTTTTCAGGCTCTTCATGTTTTTCAACACCGCTTCATGATCCTCCTATATTTCAGAGCGTTTCATGCTCCTCATATTTTTGACACCTTTTGAAGCTCTTCACATTTTTCACACCTTTTCCGGCTCTTCATGTTTTTCAACTCCGCTTCATGCTCCTCCTATTTTTCAGATCATTTCAGGCTCCGCATATTTTTGACTCCTTTTGAAGCTCTTCATATTTTTCACACGTTTTCAGGCCCTTCATGTTTTTGAACACCGCTTCATGCTCCTCCTATTTTTCAGACGGTTTCAGGCTGCTCGTATTTTTCAGACCGTTTCATGCTCCTCATATTTTTGACAATTTTATAAGCTCTTCATGTTTTTCACACTTTTTCAGGCTCTTCATGTTTTTTAGCACCGCTTCATGCTCCTCCTATTTTTCAAACCTTTTGAAGCTCTTCATGTTTTTCACACCTTATCAGCCTCTTCATGTTTTTGAACATCTCTTCATGCTCCTCATATTTTTGACAATTTTATAAGCTCTTCATATTTTTCACACGTTTTCAGGCTCTTCATGTTTTTGATCACCGTTTCATGCTCCTGCTATTTTTCAGACCGTTTCATGCTCCTCATATTTTTGACAATTTTATAAGCTCTTCATATTTTTCACACTTTTTTAGGCTCTTCATGTTTTTAACACCGCTTCATGCTCCTCCTATTTTTCAAACTTTTTGAAGCTCTTCATGTTTTTCACACCTTATCAGCCTCTTCATGTTTTTGAACACCTCTTCATGCTACTCCTATTTTTCAGACCTTTTCATGTTCCTCCTGTTTTTCACACCTTTTGAAGCTCTTCATATTTTTCACACCTTTTCAGGCTGTACATGTTTTTGAAGACCACTTCATGCTCCTCATCTTTTTCAGACCGTTTCATGCTCCTGATATTTTTCACACCGTTTGAAGCTCTTCATATTTTTCACACGTTTTCAGATTCTTCATGATTTTGATCACCGTTTCATGCTCCTCCTATTTTTCAGACCGTTTCATGCTCCTCATATTTTTGACACCTTTTGAAGCTCTTCACATTTATCACACCTTTTCAGGCTCTTCATGTTTTTCAACACCGCTTCATGATCCACCTATATTTCAGAGCGTTTCATGCTCCTCTTATTTTTCACACCTTTTCCGGCTCTTCATGTTGTTCAACACCGCTTCATGCTCCTCCTATTTTTCAGATCGTTTCAGGCTCCGCATATTTTTGACTCCTTTTGAAGCTCTTCATATTTTTCACACGTTTTCAGGCCCTTCATGTTTTTGAACACCGCTTCATGCTCCTCCTATTTTTCAAACGTTTTGAAGCTCTTCATGTTTTTCACACCTTATCAGCCTCTTCATGTTTTTGAACATCTCTTCATGCTCCTCATATTTTTGAACAATTTTATAAGCTCTTCATATTTTTCACACTTTTTCAGGCTCTTCATGTTTTTGAGCACCGCTTCATGCTCCTCCTATTTTTCAAACCTTTTGAAGCTCTTCATGTTTTTCACACCTTATCAGCCTCTTCATGTTTTTGAACATCTCTTCATGCTCCTCGTATTTTTGACAATTTTATAAGCTCTTCATATTTTTCACACTTTTTCAGGCTCTTCATGTTTTTGAGCACCGCTTCATGCTCCTCCTATTTTTCAAACCTTTTGAAGCTCTTCATGTTTTTCACACTTTTTCAGGCTGTTTATAGTTTTAAACACCGCTGCATGATTCTCCTATATTTGAGACCATTTCATGCTCCTCATATTTTTGAAATTTTTTGAAGCTCTTCATATTTTTCACACTTTTTCAGGCTCTTCATGTTTTGAACAACACTTCATGCTCCTCCTATTTTTCAGACCGTTTCATGCTCCTCAGGTATTTCACACCTTTTGAAGCTCTTCATATTTTTCACACCTTTTCAGGCTCTTCACCTTTTTGAACAACACTTCATGCTCCTCCTACTTTTCAGACTGTTTCATGCTCATCTCATTTTTGACACCTTTTCAGGGTCTTCATATTTTTCAAACTTTTGAAGATCTTCATATTTTTCACACTTTTTCAGGCTCTTCATGTTTTGAACACTGCTTCATGCTCCTCCTATTTTTCAGACCGTTTCATTCTCCTCATGTTTTTCACACCTTTTGAAGCTCTTCATAATTTTCACACCTTTTCATGCTCTTCATGTTTTTGAACACCGTTTCATGCTCGTCCTATTTTTCAGACCATTTCAAGCTCCTCATATTTTTGAAACCTTTTGAAGCTCTTCATATTTTTCACACCTTTTCCGTCTCTTCTTGTTTTTCAACACCGCTTCTTGCTCCTCCTATTTTTCAGACCGTTTCATGCTCCTCATATTGTTGACACCTTTTGAAGCACTTCATATTTTTCACACCTTTTCAGGCTCTTCATATTTTTGAACGCCGGTTCATGTTCCTCCTGTTTTTCACACCTATTGAAGCTCTTCATATTTTTCACACCTTTTCAGGCTGTACATGTTTTTGAAGACCACTTCATGCTCCTCATCTTTCTCAGACCGTTTCATGCTCCTGATAATTTTCACACCGTTTGAAGCTCTTCATATTTTTCACACGTTTTCAGATTCTTCATGTTTTTGATCACCGTTTCATGCTCCTCCTATTTTTCAGACCGTTTCATACTCCTCATATTTTTGACACCTTTTGAAGCTCTTCACATTTATCACACCTTTTCAGGCTCTTCATGTTTTTCAACACCGCTTCATGATCCTCCTATATTTCAGAGCGTTTCATGCTCCTCATATTTTTGACACCTTTTGAAGCTCTTCACATTTTTCACACCTTTTCCGGCTCTTCATGTTTTTCAACTCCGATTCATGCTCCTCCTATTTTTCAGATCATTTCAGGCTCCGCATATTTTTGACTCCTTTTGAAGCTCTTCATATTTTTCACACGTTTTCAGGCCCTTCATGTTTTTGAACACCGCTTCTGCTCCTCCTATTTTTCAGACGGTTTCAGGCTGCTCGTATTTTTCAGACCGTTTCATGCTCCTCATATTTTTGACAATTTTATAAGCTCTTCATGTTTTTCACACTTTTTCAGGCTCTTCATGTTTTTTAGCACCGCTTCATGCTCCTCCTATTTTTCAAACCTTTTGAAGCTCTTCATGTTTTTCACACCTTATCAGCCTCTTCATGTTTTTGAACATCTCTTCATGCTCCTCATATTTTTGACAATTTTATAAGCTCTTCATATTTTTCACACGTTTTCAGGCTCTTCATGTTTTTGATCACCGTTTCATGCTCCTGCTATTTTTCAGACCGTTTCATGCTCCTCATATTTTTGACAATTTTATAAGCTCTTCATATTTTTCACACTTTTTTAGGCTCTTCATGTTTTTTAACACCGCTTCATGCTCCTCCTATTTTTCAAACTTTTTGAAGCTCTTCATGTTTTTCACACCTTATCAGCCTCTTCATGTTTTTGAACACCTCTTCATGCTACTCCTATTTTTCAGACCTTTTCATGTTCCTCCTGTTTTTCACACCTTTTGAAGCTCTTCATATTTTTCACACCTTTTCAGGCTGTACATGTTTTTGAAGACCACTTCATGCTCCTCATCTTTTTCAGACCGTTTCATGCTCCTGATATTTTTCACACCGTTTGAAGCTCTTCATATTTTTCACACGTTTTCAGATTCTTCATGATTTTGATCACCGTTTCATGCTCCTCCTATTTTTCAGACCGTTTCATGCTCCTCATATTTTTGACACCTTTTGAAGCTCTTCACATTTATCACACCTTTTCAGGCTCTTCATGTTTTTCAACACCGCTTCATGATCCACCTATATTTCAGAGCGTTTCATGCTCCTCTTATTTTTCACACCTTTTCCGGCTCTTCATGTTTTTCAACACCGCTTCATGCTCCTCCTATTTTTCAGATCGTTTCAGGCTCCGCATATTTTTGACTCCTTTTGAAGCTCTTCATATTTTTCACACGTTTTCAGGCCCTTCATGTTTTTGAACACCGCTTCATGCTCCTCCTATTTTTCAAACCTTTTGAAGCTCTTCATGTTTTTCACACCTTATCAGCCTCTTCATGTTTTTGAACATCTCTTCATGCTCCTCATATTTTTGAACAATTTTATAAGCTCTTCATATTTTTCACACTTTTTCAGGCTCTTCATGTTTTTGAGCACCGCTTCATGCTCCTCCTATTTTTCAAACCTTTTGAAGCTCTTCATGTTTTTCACACCTTATCAGCCTCTTCATGTTTTTGAACATCTCTTCATGCTCCTCATATTTTTGACAATTTTATAAGCTCTTCATATTTTTCACACTTTTTCAGGCTCTTCATGTTTTTGAGCACCGCTTCATGCTCCTCCTATTTTTCAAACCTTTTGAAGCTCTTCATGTTTTTCACACATTTTCAGGCTGTTTATAGTTTTAAACACCGCTGCATGATTCTCCCATATTTGAGACCATTTCATGCTCCTCATATTTTTGACATTTTTTGAAGCTCTTCATATTTTTCACACGTTTTCAGATTCTTCATGTTTTTGATCACCGTTTCATGCTCCTCCTATTTTTCAGACCGTTTCATACTCCTCATATTTTTGACACCTTTTGAAGCTCTTCACATTTATCACAGCTTTTCAGGCTCTTCATGTTTTTCAACACCGCTTCATGATCCTCCTATATTTCAGAGCGTTTCATGCTCCTCATATTTTTGACACCTTTTGAAGCTCTTCACATTTTTCACACCTTTTCCGGCTCTTCATGTTTTTCAACTCCGCTTCATGCTCCTCCTATTTTTCAGATCATTTCAGGCTCCGCATATTTTTGACTCCTTTTGAAGCTCTTCATATTTTTCACACGTTTTCAGGCCCTTCATGTTTTTGAACACCGCTTCATGCTCCTCCTATTTTTCAAACCTTTTGAAGCTCTTCATGTTTTTCACACCTTATCAGCCTCTTCATGTTTTTGAACATCTCTTCATGCTCCTCATATTTTTGAACAATTTTATAAGCTCTTCATATTTTTCACACTTTTTCAGGCTCTTCATGTTTTTGAGCACCGCTTCATGCTCCTCCTATTTTTCAAACCTTTTGAAGCTCTTCATGTTTTTCACACCTTATCAGCCTCTTCATGTTTTTGAACATCTCTTCATGCTCCTCATATTTTTGACAATTTTATAAGCTCTTCATATTTTTCACACTTTTTCAGGCTCTTCATGTTTTTGAGCACCGCTTCATGCTCCTCCTATTTTTCAAACCTTTTGAAGCTCTTCATGTTTTTCACACTTTTTCAGGCTGTTTATAGTTTTAAACACCGCTGCATGATTCTCCTATATTTGAGACCATTTCATGCTCCTCATATTTTTGACATTTTTTGAAGCTCTTCATATTTTTCACACGTTTTCAGATTCTTCATGTTTTTGATTACCGTTTCATGCTCCTCCTATTTTTCAGACCGTTTCATACTCCTCATATTTTTGACACCTTTTGAAGCTCTTCACATTTATCACACCTTTTCAGGCTCTTCATGTTTTTCAACACCGCTTCATGATCCTCCTATATTTCAGAGCGTTTCATGCTCCTCATATTTTTGACACCTTTTGAAGCTCTTCACATTTTTCACACCTTTTCCGGCTCTTCATGTTTTTCAACTCCGCTTCATGCTCCTCCTATTTTTCAGATCATTTCAGGCTCCGCATATTTTTGACTCCTTTTGAAGCTCTTCATATTTTTCACACGTTTTCAGGCCCTTCATGTTTTTGAACACCGCTTCATGCTCCTCCTATTTTTCAAACCTTTTGAAGCTCTTCATGTTTTTCACACCTTATCAGCCTCTTCATGTTTTTGAACATCTCTTCATGCTCCTCATATTTTTGATCAATTTTATAAGCTCTTCATATTTTTCACACTTTTTCAGGCTCTTCATGTTTTTGAGCACCGCTTCATGCTCCTCCTATTTTTCAAACCTTTTGAAGCTCTTCATGTTTTTCACACCTTATCAGCCTCTTCATGTTTTTGAACATCTCTTCATGCTCCTCATATTTTTGACAATTTTATAAGCTCTTCATATTTTTCACACTTTTTCAGGCTCTTCATGTTTTTGAGCACCGCTTCATGCTCCTCCTATTTTTCAAACCTTTTGAAGCTCTTCATGTTTTTCACACTTTTTCAGGCTGTTTATAGTTTTAAACACCGCTGCATGATTCTCCTATATTTGAGACCATTTCATGCTCCTCATATTTTTGACATTTTTTGAAGCTCTTCATATTTTTCACACGTTTTCAGATTCTTCATGTTTTTGATCACCGTTTCATGCTCCTCCTATTTTTCAGACCGTTTCATACTCCTCATATTTTTGACACCTTTTGAAGCTCTTCACATTTATCACACCTTTTCAGGCTCTTCATGTTTTTCAACACCGCTTCATGATCCTCCTATATTTCAGAGCGTTTCATGCTCCTCATATTTTTGACACCTTTTGAAGCTCTTCACATTTTTCACACCTTTTCCGGCTCTTCATGTTTTTCAACTCCGCTTCATGCTCCTCCTATTTTTCAGATCATTTCAGGCTCCGCATATTTTTGACTCCTTTTGAAGCTCTTCATATTTTTCACACGTTTTCAGGCCCTTCATGTTTTTGAACACCGCTTCATGCTCCTCCTATTTTTCAGACGGTTTCAGGCTGCTCGTATTTTTCAGACCGTTTCATGCTCCTCATATTTTTGACAATTTTATAAGCTCTTCATGTTTTTCACACTTTTTCAGGCTCTTCATGTTTTTTAGCACCGCTTCATGCTCCTCCTATTTTTCAAACCTTTTGAAGCTCTTCATGTTTTTCACACCTTATCAGCCTCTTCATGTTTTTGAACATCTCTTCATGCTCCTCATATTTTTGACAATTTTATAAGCTCTTCATATTTTTCACACGTTTTCAGGCTCTTCATGTTTTTGATCACCGTTTCATGCTCCTGCTATTTTTCAGACCGTTTCATGCTCCTCATATTTTTGACAATTTTATAAGCTCTTCATATTTTTCACACTTTTTTAGGCTCTTCATGTTTTTTAACACCGCTTCATGCTCCTCCTATTTTTCAAACTTTTTGAAGCTCTTCATGTTTTTCACACCTTATCAGCCTCTTCATGTTTTTGAACACCTCTTCATGCTACTCCTATTTTTCAGACCTTTTCATGTTCCTCCTGTTTTTCACACCTTTTGAAGCTCTTCATATTTTTCACACCTTTTCAGGCTGTACATGTTTTTGAAGACCACTTCATGCTCCTCATCTTTTTCAGACCGTTTCATGCTCCTGATATTTTTCACACCGTTTGAAGCTCTTCATATTTTTCACACGTTTTCAGATTCTTCATGATTTTGATCACCGTTTCATGCTCCTCCTATTTTTCAGACCGTTTCATGCTCCTCATATTTTTGACACCTTTTGAAGCTCTTCACATTTATCACACCTTTTCAGGCTCTTCATGTTTTTCAACACCGCTTCATGATCCACCTATATTTCAGAGCGTTTCATGCTCCTCTTATTTTTCACACCTTTTCCGGCTCTTCATGTTGTTCAACACCGCTTCATGCTCCTCCTATTTTTCAGATCGTTTCAGGCTCCGCATATTTTTGACTCCTTTTGAAGCTCTTCATATTTTTCACACGTTTTCAGGCCCTTCATGTTTTTGAACACCGCTTCATGCTCCTCCTATTTTTCAAACCTTTTGAAGCTCTTCATGTTTTTCACACCTTATCAGCCTCTTCATGTTTTTGAACATCTCTTCATGCTCCTCATATTTTTGAACAATTTTATAAGCTCTTCATATTTTTCACACTTTTTCAGGCTCTTCATGTTTTTGAGCACCGCTTCATGCTCCTCCTATTTTTCAAACCTTTTGAAGCTCTTCATGTTTTTCACACCTTATCAGCCTCTTCATGTTTTTGAACATCTCTTCATGCTCCTCGTATTTTTGACAATTTTATAAGCTCTTCATATTTTTCACACTTTTTCAGGCTCTTCATGTTTTTGAGCACCGCTTCATGCTCCTCCTATTTTTCAAACCTTTTGAAGCTCTTCATGTTTTTCACACTTTTTCAGGCTGTTTATAGTTTTAAACACCGCTGCATGATTCTCCTATATTTGAGACCATTTCATGCTCCTCATATTTTTGACATTTTTTGAAGCTCTTCATATTTTTCACACTTTTTCAGGCTCTTCATGTTTTGAACAACACTTCATGCTCCTCCTATTTTTCAGACCGTTTCATGCTCCTCAGGTATTTCACACCTTTTGAAGCTCTTCATATTTTTCACACCTTTTCCGGCTCTTCACCTTTTTGAACAACACTTCATGCTCCTCCTACTTTTCAGACTGTTTCATGCTCATCTCATTTTTGACACCTTTTCAGGGTCTTCATATTTTTCAAACTTTTGAAGATCTTCATATTTTTCACACTTTTTCAGGCTCTTCATGTTTTGAACACTGCTTCATGCTCCTCCTATTTTTCAGACCGTTTCATTCTCCTCATGTTTTTCACACCTTTTGAAGCTCTTCATAATTTTCACACCTTTTCATGC
The DNA here is from genome assembly GCF_033118175.1 of Dama dama. Classification (NCBI taxonomy): domain Eukaryota; kingdom Metazoa; phylum Chordata; class Mammalia; order Artiodactyla; family Cervidae; genus Dama; species Dama dama. The sequence goes on along the minus strand of NW_026870893.1, from coordinate 3,235,996 downwards.
TCTTCATGTTTTTGAACACCGTTTCATGCTCGTCCTATTTTTCAGACCATTTCAAGCTCCTCATATTTTTGAAACCTTTTGAAGCTCTTCATATTTTTCACACCTTTTCAGGCTTTTCATGTATTTGAACACCGCTTTATGCTCCTCACATTTCTCACACCTTTTGAAGCTCTTCATATTTTTCTCACCCTTTCAGGCTCCTCATGTTTTTGAACACCGCTTCATGCTCCTCACATTTTTCAGACCGTTTCATGATCCTCATGTATTTCACACCTTTTGAACCTCTTCATATTTTTCACACCTTTTCAATGTCTTCATGTTTTTGAACACTGTTTCATGCTTTTCCTGTTTTTCAGACCATTTCATGATACTCATATTTTTGACACCTTTTGAAGCTCTTCATATTTTTCACAATTTTCAGGTGTTTATAGTTCTCAATACCGCTGCATGATTCTCCTATATTTGAGACCATTTCATGCTCCTCATATTTTTGACATTTATTGAAGCTCTTCATATTTTTCACACCTTTTGAAGCTCTTCCTATTTTTCACAGGTTTTCAGGCTCTTCATGTTATTCAACACCGCTTCATGCTCCTCCTATTTTTCCGACCGTTTCATGCTCATCTCATTTTTGACACCTTTTGAAGGTCTTCATATTTTTCACACCTTTTGAAGCTCTTCATATTTTTCACTTCTTTTCAGGCTCTTCATGTTTTTTAACACCGCTTCATGCTCCTCATATTTTTCAGACCGTTTCATGCTCCTCATATTTTTGACATCTTTTGAAACTCTTCACGTTTTTCACACATTTTCAGGCTCTTCATGTTTTTCAACACCGCTTGATGATCCTCCTATATTTCAGACCGTTTCATGCTCCTCATATTTTTGACACGTTTTGAAGCTCTTCATATTTTTCACACCTTTTCAGACTCTTCATGTTCTTCAACACCGGTTCATGCTGCTCCTATTTTTCAGACCGTTTCATGCTCATCTCTTTTTTGACAACTTTTGAAGCTCTTCATATTTTCATACCTTTTGAAGCTCTTCATATTTTTCACACGTTTTCTGGCTCTTCATGTTTTTCAACACCGCTTCATGCTCCTCCTATTTTTCAGACCGTTTCCTGCTCCTCATATTTTTGACACGTTTTGAAGCTCTTCATATTTTTCACACCTTTTCCGTCTCTTCTTGTTTTTCAACACCGCTTCTTGTTCCTCCTATTTTTCAGACCGTTTCATGCTCCTCATATTGTTGACACCTTTTGAAGCACTTCATATTTTTCACACCTTTTCAGGCTCTTCATATTTTTGAACACCGCTTCATGTTCCTCCTGTTTTTCACACCTTTTGAAGCTCTTCATATTTTTCACACCTTTTCAGGCTCTTCAGGTTTTTGAACACCTCTTCATGCTCCTCCTATTTTTCAGACCGTTTCATGCTCCTCATGTATTTCACACCTTTTGAAGCTCTTCATATTTTTCACACCTTTTCAGTCTCTCCATGTTTCTGAACACCACTTCCTGCTCCTCCTATTTTTGAGGCCGTTTCATTCTCATCTCATTTTTGACACCTTCTGAAGCTCTTCATTTCTTTCACACCTTTTGAGCTCTTCATATTCTTCACACGTTTTCAGGCTCTTCATGTATTTCAATAACGCTTCTTACTTCTCCTATTTTTCAGACCGTTTCATGCTCCTCATATTTTTGACACCTTTTGAAGCTCTTCATATTCTTCACACGTTTTCAGGCTCTTCATGTATTTCAATAACGCTTCTTACTTCTCCTATTTTTCAGACCGTTTCATGCTCCTCATATTGTTGACACCTTTTGAAGCACTTCATATTTTTCACACCTTTTCAGGCTCTTCATATTTTTGAACACCGCTTCATGTTCCTCCTGTTTTTCACACCTTTTGAAGCTCTTCATATTTTTCACACCTTTTCAGGCTGTACATGTTTTTGAAGACCACTTCATGCTCCTCATCTTTTTCAGACCGTTTCATGCTCCTGATATTTTCCACACAGTTTGAAGCTCTTCATATTTTTCACACGTTTTCAGATTCTTCATGTTTTTGATCACCGTTTCATGCTCCTCCTATTTTTCAGACCGTTTCATGCTCCTCATGTATTTCACACCTTTTGAAGCTCTTCATATTTTCATACCTTTTGAAGCTCTTCATATTTTTCACACGTTTTCAGGCTCTTCATGTTTTTCAACACCGCTTCATGCTCCTCCTATTTTTCAGACCGTTTCATGCTCCTCATATTTTTGACACGTTTTGAAGCTCTTCATATTTTTCACACCTTTTCCGTCTCTTCTTGTTTTTCAACACTGCTTCTTGCTCCTCCTATTTTTCAGACCGTTTCATGCTCCTCATATTGTTGACACCTTTTGAAGCACTTCATATTTTTCACACCTTTTCAGGCTCTTCATATTTTTGAACACCGCTTCATGTTCCTCCTGTTTTTCACACCTATTGAAGCTCTTCATATTTTTCACACCTTTTCAGGCTGTACATGTTTTTGAAGACCACTTCATGCTCCTCATCTTTTTCAGACCGTTTCATGCTCCTGATATTTTTCACTCCGTTTGAAGCTCTTCATATTTTTCACACGTTTTCAGATTCTTCATGATTTTAATCACCGTTTCATGCTCCTCCTATTTTTCAGACCGTTTCATGCTCCTCATATTTTTGACACCTTTTGAAGCTCTTCACATTTATCACACCTTTTCAGGCTCTTCATGTTTTTCAACACCGCTTCATGATCCACCTATATTTCAGAGCGTTTCATGCTCCTCTTATTTTTCACACCTTTTCCGGCTCTTCATGTTTTTCAACACCGCTTCATGCTCCTCCTATTTTTCAGATCGTTTCAGGCTCCGCATATTTTTGACTCCTTTTGAAGCTCTTCATATTTTTCACACGTTTTCAGTCCCTTCATGTTTTTGAACACCGCTTCATGCTCCTCCTATTTTTCAAACCTTTTGAAGCTCTTCATGTTTTTCACACCTTATCAGCCTCTTCATGTTTTTGAACATCTCTTCATGCTCCTCATATTTTTGAACAATTTTATAAGCTCTTCATATTTTTCACACTTTTTCAGGCTCTTCATGTTTTTGAGCACCGCTTCATGCTCCTCCTATTTTTCAAACCTTTTGAAGCTCTTCATGTTTTTCACACCTTATCAGCCTCTTCATGTTTTTGAACATCTCTTCATGCTCCTCATATTTTTGACAATTTTATAAGCTCTTCATATTTTTCACACTTTTTCAGGCTCTTCATGTTTTTGAGCACCGCTTCATGCTCCTCCTATTTTTCAAACCTTTTGAAGCTCTTCATGTTTTTCACACTTTTTCAGGCTGTTTATAGTTTTAAACACCGCTGCATGATTCTCCTATATTTGAGACCATTTCATGCTCCTCATATTTTTGACATTTTTTGAAGCTCTTCATATTTTTCACACGTTTTCAGATTCTTCATGTTTTTGATCACCGTTTCATGCTCCTCCTATTTTTCAGACCGTTTCATACTCCTCATATTTTTGACACCTTTTGAAGCTCTTCACATTTATCACACCTTTTCAGGCTCTTCATGTTTTTCAACACCGCTTCATGATCCTCCTATATTTCAGAGCGTTTCATGCTCCTCATATTTTTGACACCTTATGAAGCTCTTCACATTTTTCACACCTTTTCCGGCTCTTCATGTTTTTCAACTCCGCTTCATGCTCCTCCTATTTTTCAGATCATTTCAGGCTCCGCATATTTTTGACTCCTTTTGAAGCTCTTCATATTTTTCACACGTTTTCAGGCCCTTCATGTTTTTGAACACCGCTTCATGCTCCTCCTATTTTTCAGACGGTTTCAGGCTGCTCGTATTTTTCAGACCGTTTCATGCTCCTCATATTTTTGACAATTTTATAAGCTCTTCATGTTTTTCACACTTTTTCAGGCTCTTCATGTTTTTTAGCACCGCTTCATGCTCCTCCTATTTTTCAAACCTTTTGAAGCTCTTCATGTTTTTCACACCTTATCAGCCTCTTCATGTTTTTGAACATCTCTTCATGCTCCTCATATTTTTGACAATTTTATAAGCTCTTCATATTTTTCACACGTTTTCAGGCTCTTCATGTTTTTGATCACCGTTTCATGCTCCTGCTATTTTTCAGACCGTTTCATGCTCCTCATATTTTTGACAATTTTATAAGCTCTTCATATTTTTCACACTTTTTTAGGCTCTTCATGTTTTTTAACACCGCTTCATGCTCCTCCTATTTTTCAAACTTTTTGAAGCTCTTCATGTTTTTCACACCTTATCAGCCTCTTCATGTTTTTGAACACCTCTTCATGCTACTCCTATTTTTCAGACCTTTTCATGTTCCTCCTGTTTTTCACACCTTTTGAAGCTCTTCATATTTTTCACACCTTTTCAGGCTGTACATGTTTTTGAAGACCACTTCATGCTCCTCATCTTTTTCAGACCGTTTCATGCTCCTGATATTTTTCACACCGTTTGAAGCTCTTCATATTTTTCACACGTTTTCAGATTCTTCATGATTTTGATCACCGTTTCATGCTCCTCCTATTTTTCAGACCGTTTCATGCTCCTCATATTTTTGACACCTTTTGAAGCTCTTCACATTTATCACACCTTTTCAGGCTCTTCATGTTTTTCAACACCGCTTCATGATCCACCTATATTTCAGAGCGTTTCATGCTCCTCTTATTTTTCACACCTTTTCCGGCTCTTCATGTTTTTCAACACCGCTTCATGCTCCTCCTATTTTTCAGATCGTTTCAGGCTCCGCATATTTTTGACTCCTTTTGAAGCTCTTCATATTTTTCACACGTTTTCAGGCCCTTCATGTTTTTGAACACCGCTTCATGCTCCTCCTATTTTTCAAACCTTTTGAAGCTCTTCATGTTTTTCACACCTTATCAGCCTCTTCATGTTTTTGAACATCTCTTCATGCTCCTCATATTTTTGACAATTTTATAAGCTCTTCATATTTTTCACACTTTTTCAGGCTCTTCATGTTTTTGAGCACCGCTTCATGCTCCTCCTATTTTTCAAACCTTTTGAAGCTCTTCATGTTTTTCACACCTTATCAGCCTCTTCATGTTTTTGAACATCTCTTCATGCTCCTCATATTTTTGACAATTTTATAAGCTCTTCATATTTTTCACACTTTTTCAGGCTCTTCATGTTTTTGAGCACCGCTTCATGCTCCTCCTATTTTTCAAACCTTTTGAAGCTCTTCATGTTTTTCACACTTTTTCAGGCTGTTTATAGTTTTAAACACCGCTGCATGATTCTCCTATATTTGAGACCATTTCATGCTCCTCATATTTTTGACATTTTTTGAAGCTCTTCATATTTTTCACACTTTTTCAGGCTCTTCATGTTTTGAACAACACTTCATGCTCCTCCTATTTTTCAGACCGTTTCATGCTCCTCAGGTATTTCACACCTTTTGAAGCTCTTCATATTTTTCACACCTTTTCCGGCTCTTCACCTTTTTGAACAACACTTCATGCTCCTCCTACTTTTCAGACTGTTTCATGCTCATCTCATTTTTGACACCTTTTCAGGGTCTTCATATTTTTCAAACTTTTGAAGATCTTCATATTTTTCACACTTTTTCAGGCTCTTCATGTTTTGAACACTGCTTCATGCTCCTCCTATTTTTCAGACCGTTTCATTCTCCTCATGTTTTTCACACCTTTTGAAGCTCTTCATAATTTTCACACCTTTTCATGCTCTTCATGTTTTTGAACACCGTTTCATGCTCGTCCTATTTTTCAGACCATTTCAAGCTCCTCATATTTTTGAAACCTTTTGAAGCTCTTCATATTTTTCACACATTTTCAGGCTTTTCATGTATTTGAACACCGCTTTATGCTCCTCACATTTCTCACACCTTTTGAAGCTCTTCATATTTTTCTCACCTTTTCAGGCTCCTCATGTTTTTGAACACCGCTTCATGCTCCTCACATTTTTCAGACCGTTTCATGATCCTCATGTATTTCACACCTTTTGAACCTCTTCATATTTTTCACACCTTTTCAATGTCTTCATGTTTTTGAACACTGTTTCATGCTTTTCCTGTTTTTCAGACCATTTCATGATACTCATATTTTTGACACCTTTTGAAGCTCTTCATATTTTTCACAATTTTCAGGTGTTTATAGTTTTCAATACCGCTGCATGATTCTCCTATATTTGAGACCATTTCATGCTCCTCATATTTTTGACATTTATTGAAGCTCTTCATATTTTTCACACCTTTTGAAGCTCTTCCTATTTTTCACAGGTTTTCAGGCTCTTCATGTTATTCAACACCGCTTCATGCTCCTCCTATTTTTCCGACCGTTTCATGCTCATCTCATTTTTGACACCTTTTGAAGGTCTTCATATTTTTCACACCTTTTGAAGCTCTTCATATTTTTCACTTCTTTTCAGGCTCTTCATGTTTTTTAACACCGCTTCATGCTCCTCATATTTTTCAGACCGTTTCATGCTCCTCATATTTTTGACATCTTTTGAAACTCTTCACGTTTTTCACACATTTTCAGGCTCTTCATGTTTTTCAACACCGCTTGATGATCCTCCAATATTTCAGACCGTTTCATGCTCCTCATATTTTTGACACGTTTTGAAGCTCTTCATATTTTTCACACCTTTTCAGACTCTTCATGTTCTTCAACACCGGTTCATGCTGCTCCTATTTTTCAGACCGTTTCATGCTCATCTCTTTTTTGACAACTTTTGAAGCTCTTCATATTTTCATACCTTTTGAAGCTCTTCATATTTTTCACACGTTTTCTGGCTCTTCATGTTTTTCAACACCGCTTCATGCTCCTCCTATTTTTCAGACCGTTTCCTGCTCCTCATATTTTTGACACGTTTTGAAGCTCTTCATATTTTTCACACCTTTTCCGTCTCTTCTTGTTTTTCAACACCGCTTCTTGTTCCTCCTATTTTTCAGACCGTTTCATGCTCCTCATATTGTTGACACCTTTTGAAGCACTTCATATTTTTCACACCTTTTCAGGCTCTTCATATTTTTGAACACCGCTTCATGTTCCTCCTGTTTTTCACACCTTTTGAAGCTCTTCATATTTTTCACACCTTTTCAGGCTCTTCAGGTTTTTGAACACCTCTTCATGCTCCTCCTATTTTTCAGACCGTTTCATGCTCCTCATGTATTTCACACCTTTTGAAGCTCTTCATATTTTTCACACCTTTTCAGTCTCTCCATGTTTCTGAACACCACTTCCTGCTCCTCCTATTTTTGAGGCCGTTTCATTCTCATCTCATTTTTGACACCTTCTGAAGCTCTTCATTTTTTTCACACCTTTTGAGCTCTTCATATTCTTCACACGTTTTCAGGCTCTTCATGTATTTCAATAACGCTTCTTACTTCTCCTATTTTTCAGACCGTTTCATGCTCCTCATATTTTTGACACCTTTTGAAGCTCTTCATATTCTTCACACGTTTTCAGGCTCTTCATGTATTTCAATAACGCTTCTTACTTCTCCTATTTTTCAGACCGTTTCATGCTCCTCATATTGTTGACACCTTTTGAAGCACTTCATATTTTTCACACCTTTTCAGGCTCTTCATATTTTTGAACACCGCTTCATGTTCCTCCTGTTTTTCACACCTTTTGAAGCTCTTCATATTTTTCACACCTTTTCAGGCTGTACATGTTTTTGAAGACCACTTCATGCTCCTCATCTTTTTCAGACCGTTTCATGCTCCTGATATTTTCCACACAGTTTGAAGCTCTTCATATTTTTCACACGTTTTCAGATTCTTCATGTTTTGATCACCGTTTCATGCTCCTCCTATTTTTCAGACCTTTTCATGCTCCTCATGTATTTCACACCTTTTGAAGCTCTTCATATTTTCATACCTTTTGAAGCTCTTCATATTTTTCACACGTTTTCAGGCTCTTCATGTTTTTCAACACCGCTTCATGCTCCTCCTATTTTTCAGACCGTTTCATGCTCCTCATATTTTTGACACGTTTTGAAGCTCTCCATATTTTTCAAACCTTTTCCGTCTCTTCTTGTTTTTCAACACTGCTTCTTGCTCCTCCTATTTTTCAGACCGTTTCATGCTCCTCATATTGTTGACACCTTTTGAAGCACTTCATATTTTTCACACCTTTTCAGGCTCTTCATATTTTTGAACACCGCTTCATGTTCCTCCTGTTTTTCACACCTATTGAAGCTCTTCATATTTTTCACACCTTTTCAGGCTGTACATGTTTTTGAAGACCACTTCATGCTCCTCATCTTTTTCAGACCGTTTCATGCTCCTGATATTTTTCACTCCGTTTGAAGCTCTTCATATTTTTCACACGTTTTCAGATTCTTCATGATTTTAATCACCGTTTCATGCTCCTCCTATTTTTCAGACCGTTTCATGCTCCTCATATTTTTGACACCTTTTGAAGCTCTTCACATTTATCACACCTTTTCAGGCTCTTCATGTTTTTCAACACCGCTTCATGATCCACCTATATTTCAGAGCGTTTCATGCTCCTCTTATTTTTCACACCTTTTCCGGCTCTTCATGTTTTTCAACACCGCTTCATGCTCCTCCTATTTTTCAGATCGTTTCAGGCTCCGCATATTTTTGACTCCTTTTGAAGCTCTTCATATTTTTCACACGTTTTCAGGCCCTTCATGTTTTTGAACACCGCTTCATGCTCCTCCTATTTTTCAAACCTTTTGAAGCTCTTCATGTTTTTCACACCTTATCAGCCTCTTCATGTTTTTGAACATCTCTTCATGCTCCTCATATTTTTGACAATTTTATAAGCTCTTCATATTTTTCACACTTTTTCAGGCTCTTCATGTTTTTGAGCACCGCTTCATGCTCCTCCTATTTTTCAAACCTTTTGAAGCTCTTCATGTTTTTCACACCTTATCAGCCTCTTCATGTTTTTGAACATCTCTTCATGCTCCTCATATTTTTGACAATTTTATAAGCTCTTCATATTTTTCACACTTTTTCAGGCTCTTCATGTTTTTGAGCACCGCTTCATGCTCCTCCTATTTTTCAAACCTTTTGAAGCTCTTCATGTTTTTCACACTTTTTCAGGCTGTTTATAGTTTTAAACACCGCTGCATGATTCTCCTATATTTGAGACCATTTCATGCTCCTCATATTTTTGACATTTTTTGAAGCTCTTCATATTTTTCACACTTTTTCAGGCTCTTCATGTTTTGAACAACACTTCATGCTCCTCCTATTTTTCAGACCGTTTCATGCTCCTCAGGTATTTCACACCTTTTGAAGCTCTTCATATTTTTCACACCTTTTCCGGCTCTTCACCTTTTTGAACAACACTTCATGCTCCTCCTACTTTTCAGACTGTTTCATGCTCAGCTCATTTTTGACACCTTTTCAGGGTCTTCATATTTTTCAAACTTTTGAAGATCTTCATATTTTTCACACTTTTTCAGGCTCTTCATGTTTTGAACACTGCTTCATGCTCCTCCTATTTTTCAGACCATTTCATTCTCCTCATGTTTTTCACACCTTTTGAAGCTCTTCATAATTTTCACACCTTTTCATGCTCTTCATGTTTTTGAACACCGTTTCATGCTCGTCCTATTTTTCAGACCATTTCAAGCTCCTCATATTTTTGAAACCTTTTGAAGCTCTTCATATTTTTCACACCTTTTCCGTCTCTTCTTGTTTTTCAACACCGCTTCTTGCTCCTCCTATTTTTCAGACCGTTTCATGCTCCTCATATTGTTGACACCTTTTGAAGCACTTCATATTTTTCACACCTTTTCAGGCTCTTCATATTTTTGAACGCCGGTTCATGTTCCTCCTGTTTTTCACACCTATTGAAGCTCTTCATATTTTTCACACCTTTTCAGGCTGTACATGTTTTTGAAGACCACTTCATGCTCCTCATCTTTCTCAGACCGTTTCATGCTCCTGATAATTTTCACACCGTTTGAAGCTCTTCATATTTTTCACACGTTTTCAGATTCTTCATGTTTTTGATCACCGTTTCATGCTCCTCCTATTTTTCAGACCGTTTCATACTCCTCATATTTTTGACACCTTTTGAAGCTCTTCACATTTATCACACCTTTTCAGGCTCTTCATGTTTTTCAACACCGCTTCATGATCCTCCTATATTTCAGAGCGTTTCATGCTCCTCATATTTTTGACACCTTTTGAAGCTCTTCACATTTTTCACACCTTTTCCGGCTCTTCATGTTTTTCAACTCCGCTTCATGCTCCTCCTATTTTTCAGATCATTTCAGGCTCCGCATATTTTTGACTCCTTTTGAAGCTCTTCATATTTTTCACACGTTTTCAGGCCCTTCATGTTTTTGAACACCGCTTCATGCTCCTCCTATTTGTCAGACGGTTTCAGGCTGCTCGTATTTTTCAGACGGTTTCATGCTCCTCATATTTTTGACAATTTTATAAGCTCTTCATATTTTTCACACTTTTTCAGGCTCTTCATGTTTTTTAGCACCGCTTCATGCTCCTCCTATTTTTCAAACCTTTTGAAGCTCTTCATGTTTTTCACACCTTATCAGCCTCTTCATGTTTTTGAACATCTCTTCATGCTCCTCATATTTTTGACAATTTTATAAGCTCTTTATATTTTTCACACTTTTTCAGGCTCTTCATGTTTTTGAACACCGCTTCATGCTCCTCCTATTTTTCAGACCGTTTCATGCTCCTCAGGTGTTTCACACTTTTTGAAGCTCTTCATAATTTTCACACCTTTTCAGGCTCTTCACGTTTTTGAACAACACTTCATGCTCCTCCTACTTTTCAGACTGTTTCATGCTCATCTCATTTTTGACACCTTTTCAGGGTCTTCATATTTTTCAAACTTTTGAAGATCTTCATATTTTTCACACTTTTTCAGGCTCTTCATGTTTTGAACACTCCTTCATGCTCCTCCTATTTTTCAGACCGTTTCATTCTCCTCATGTTTTTCACACCTTTTGAAGCTCTTCATAATTTTCACACCTTTTCATGCTCTTCATGTTTTTGAACACCGTTTCATGCTCGTCCTATTTTTCAGACCATTTCAAGCTCCTCATATTTTTGAAACCTTTTGAAGCTCTTCATATTTTTCACACCTTTTCAGGCTTTTCATGTATTTGAACACCGCTTCATGCTCCTCACATTTCTCACACCTTTTGAAGCTCTTCATATTTTTCTCACCTTTTCAGGCTCCTCATGTTTTTGAACACCGCTTCATGCTCCTCATATTTTTCAGACCGTTTCATGATCCTCATGTATTTCACACCTTTTGAACCTCTTCATATTTTTCACACCTTTTCAATGTCTTCATGTTTTTGAACACTGTTTCATGCTGCTCCTGTTTTTCAGACCATTTCATGATACTCATATTTTTGACACCTTTTGAAGCTCTTCATATTTTTCACACTTTTTCAGGTGTTTATAGTTTTCAACACCGCTGCATGATTCTCCTATATTTGAGACCATTTCATACTCCTCATATTTTTGACATTTATTGAAGCTCTTCATATTTTTCACACCTTTTGAAGCTCTTCCTATTTTTCACAGGTTTTCAGGCTCTTCATGTTTTTCAACACCGCTTCATGCTCCTCCTATTTTTCCGAGCGTTTCATGCTCATCTCATTTTTGACACCTTTTGAAGGTCTTCATATTTTTCACACCTTTTCAGACTCTTCATGTTCTTCAACACCGCTTCATGCTGCTCCTATTTTTCAGACCGTTTCATGCTCATCTCTTTTTTGACAACTTTTGAAGCTCTTCATATTTTCATACCTTTTGAAGCTCTTCATATTTTTCACACGTTTTCTGGCTCTTCATGTTTTTCAACACCGCTTCATGCTCCTCCTATTTTTCAGACCGTTTCGTGCTCCTCATATTTTTGACACGTTTTGAAGCTCTTCATATTTTTCACACCTTTTCCGTCTCTTCTTGTTTTTCAACACCGCTTCTTGTTCCTCCTATTTTTCAGACCGTTTCATGCTCCTCATATTGTTGACACCTTTTGAAGCACTTCATATTTTTCACACCTTTTCAGGCTCTTCATATTTTTGAACACCGCTTCATGTTCCTCCTGTTTTTCACACCTTTTGAAGCTCTTCATATTTTTCACAACTTTTCAGGCTCTTCAGGTTTTTGAACACCTCTTCATGCTCCTCCTATTTTTCAGACCGTTTCATGCTCCTCATGTCTTTCACACCTTTTGAAGCTCTTCATATTTTTCACACCTTTTCAGTCTCTCCATGTTTCTGAACACCACTTCCTTTTCCTCCTATTTTTGAGGCCGTTTCATGCTCATCTCATTTTTGACACCTTCTGAAGCTCTTCATTTTTTTCACACCTTTTGAGCTCTTCATATTCTTCACACGTTTTCAGGCTCTTCATGTATTTCAATAACGCTTCTTACTTCTCCTATTTTTCAGACCGTTTCATGCTCCTCATATTGTTGACACCTTTTGAAGCACTTCATATTTTTCACACCTTTTCAGGCTCTTCATATTTTTGAACACCGCTTCATGTTCCTCCTGTTTTTCACACCTTTTGAAGCTCTTCATATTTTTCACACCTTTTCAGGCTGTACATGTTTTTGAAGACCACTTCATGCTCCTCATCTTTTTCAGACCGTTTCATGCTCCTGATATTTTCCACACAGTTTGAAGCTCTTCATATTTTTCACACGTTTTCAGATTCTTCATGTTTTTGATCACCGTTTCATGCTCCTCCTATTTTTCAGACCGTTTCATGCTCCTCATGTATTTCACACCTTTTGAAGCTCTTCATATTTTCATACCTTTTGAAGCTCTTCATATTTTTCACACGTTTTCAGGCTCTTCATGTTTTTCAACACCGCTTCATGCTCCTCCTATTTTTCAGACCGTTTCATGCTCCTCATATTTTTGACACGTTTTGAAGCTCTCCATATTTTTCACACCTTTTCCGTCTCTTCTTGTTTTTCAACACTGCTTCTTGCTCCTCCTATTTTTCAGACCGTTTCATGCTCCTCATATTGTTGACACCTTTTGAAGCACTTCATATTTTTCACACCTTTTCAGGCTCTTCATATTTTTGAACACCGCTTCATGTTCCTCCTGTTTTTCACACCTATTGAAGCTCTTCATATTTTTCACACCTTTTCAGGCTGTACATGTTTTTGAAGACCACTTCATGCTCCTCATCTTTTTCAGACCGTTTCATGCTCCTGATATTTTTCACTCCGTTTGAAGCTCTTCATATTTTTCACACGTTTTCAGATTCTTCATGATTTTAATCACCGTTTCATGCTCCTCCTATTTTTCAGACCGTTTCATGCTCCTCATATTTTTGACACCTTTTGAAGCTCTTCACATTTATCACACCTTTTCAGGCTCTTCATGTTTTTCAACACCGCTTCATGATCCACCTATATTTCAGAGCGTTTCATGCTCCTCTTATTTTTCACACCTTTTCCGGCTCTTCATGTTTTTCAACACCGCTTCATGCTCCTCCTATTTTTCAGATCGTTTCAGGCTCCGCATATTTTTGACTCCTTTTGAAGCTCTTCATATTTTTCACACGTTTTCAGGCCCTTCATGTTTTTGAACACCGCTTCATGCTCCTCCTATTTTTCAAACCTTTTGAAGCTCTTCATGTTTTTCACACCTTATCAGCCTCTTCATGTTTTTGAACATCTCTTCATGCTCCTCATATTTTTGACAATTTTATAAGCTCTTCATATTTTTCACACTTTTTCAGGCTCTTCATGTTTTTGAGCACCGCTTCATGCTCCTCCTATTTTTCAAACCTTTTGAAGCTCTTCATGTTTTTCACACCTTATCAGCCTCTTCATGTTTTTGAACATCTCTTCATGCTCCTCATATTTTTGACAATTTTATAAGCTCTTCATATTTTTCACACTTTTTCAGGCTCTTCATGTTTTTGAGCACCGCTTCATGCTCCTCCTATTTTTCAAACCTTTTGAAGCTCTTCATGTTTTTCACACTTTTTCAGGCTGTTTATAGTTTTAAACACCGCTGCATGATTCTCCTATATTTGAGACCATTTCATGCTCCTCATATTTTTGACATTTTTTGAAGCTCTTCATATTTTTCACACTTTTTCAGGCTCTTCATGTTTTGAACAACACTTCATGCTCCTCCTATTTTTCAGACCGTTTCATGCTCCTCAGGTATTTCACACCTTTTGAAGCTCTTCATATTTTTCACACCTTTTCAGGCTCTTCACATTTTTGAAAAACACTTCATGCTCCTCCTACTTTTCAGACTGTTTCATGCTCAGCTCATTTTTCACACCTTTTCAGGGTCTTCATATTTTTCAAACTTTTGAAGATCTTCATATTTTTCACACTTTTTCAGGCTCTTCATGTTTTGAACACTGCTTCATGCTCCTCCTATTTTTCAGACCATTTCATTCTCCTCATGTTTTTCACACCTTTTGAAGCTCTTCATAATTTTCACACCTTTTCATGCTCTTCATGTTTTTGAACACCGTTTCATGCTCGTCCTATTTTTCAGACCATTTCAAGCTCCTCATATTTTTGAAACCTTTTGAAGCTCTTCATATTTTTCACACCTTTTCCGTCTCTTCTTGTTTTTCAACACCGCTTCTTGCTCCTCCTATTTTTCAGACCGTTTCATGCTCCTCATATTGTTGACACCTTTTGAAGCACTTCATATTTTTCACACCTTTTCAGGCTCTTCATATTTTTGAACGCCGGTTCATGTTCCTCCTGTTTTTCACACCTATTGAAGCTCTTCATATTTTTCACACCTTTTCAGGCTGTACATGTTTTTGAAGACCACTTCATGCTCCTCATCTTTCTCAGACCGTTTCATGCTCCTGATAATTTTCACACCGTTTGAAGCTCTTCATATTTTTCACACGTTTTCAGATTCTTCATGTTTTTGATTACCGTTTCATGCTCCTCCTATTTTTCAGACCGTTTCATACTCCTCATATTTTTGACACCTTTTGAAGCTCTTCACATTTATCACACCTTTTCAGGCTCTTCATGTTTTTCAACACCGCTTCATGATCCTCCTATATTTCAGAGCGTTTCATGCTCCTCATATTTTTGACACCTTTTGAAGCTCTTCACATTTTTCACACCTTTTCCGGCTCTTCATGTTTTTCAACTCCGCTTCATGCTCCTCCTATTTTTCAGATCATTTCAGGCTCCGCATATTTTTGACTCCTTTTGAAGCTCTTCATATTTTTCACACGTTTTCAGGCCCTTCATGTTTTTGAACACCGCTTCATGCTCCTCCTATTTGTCAGACGGTTTCAGGCTGCTCGTATTTTTCAGACCGTTTCATGCTCCTCATATTTTTGACAATTTTATAAGCTCTTCATATTTTTCACACTTTTTCAGGCTCTTCATGTTTTTTAGCACCGCTTCATGCTCCTCCTATTTTTCAAACCTTTTGAAGCTCTTCATGTTTTTCACACCTTATCAGCCTCTTCATGTTTTTGAACATCTCTTCATGCTCCTCATATTTTTGACAATTTTATAAGCTCTTTATATTTTTCACACTTTTTCAGGCTCTTCATGTTTTTGAACACCGCTTCATGCTCCTCCTATTTTTCAGACCGTTTCATGCTCCTCAGGTGTTTCACACTTTTTGAAGCTCTTCATAATTTTCACACCTTTTCAGGCTCTTCACGTTTTTGAACAACACTTCATGCTCCTCCTACTTTTCAGACTGTTTCATGCTCATCTCATTTTTGACACCTTTTCAGGGTCTTCATATTTTTCAAACTTTTGAAGATCTTCATATTTTTCACACTTTTTCAGGCTCTTCATGTTTTGAACACTCCTTCATGCTCCTCCTATTTTTCAGACCGTTTCATTCTCCTCATGTTTTTCACACCTTTTGAAGCTCTTCATAATTTTCACACCTTTTCATGCTCTTCATGTTTTTGAACACCGTTTCATGCTCGTCCTATTTTTCAGACCATTTCAAGCTCCTCATATTTTTGAAACCTTTTGAAGCTCTTCATATTTTTCACACCTTTTCAGGCTTTTCATGTATTTGAACACCGCTTCATGCTCCTCACATTTCTCACACCTTTTGAAGCTCTTCATATTTTTCTCACCTTTTCAGGCTCCTCATGTTTTTGAACACCGCTTCATGCTCCTCATATTTTTCAGACCGTTTCATGATCCTCATGTATTTCACACCTTTTGAACCTCTTCATATTTTTCACACCTTTTCAATGTCTTCATGTTTTTGAACACTGTTTCATGCTGCTCCTGTTTTTCAGACCATTTCATGATACTCATATTTTTGACACCTTTTGAAGCTCTTCATATTTTTCACACTTTTTCAGGCTTTTCATGTTTCTGAACAACGCTTCATGCTCCTCCTATTTTTCACACCTTTTGAAGCTCTTCATATTTTTCACAGCTTTTCAGGCTGCACATGTTTTTGAACACCACTTCATGCTCCTCATCTTTTTCAGTCTGTTTCATGCTCCTCATATTTTTCACACCGTTTGAAGCTCTTCATATTTTTAACACGTTTTCAGGCTCTTCATGTTTTTGATCACCGTTTCATGCTCCTCCTATTTTTCAGACCGTTTCATGCTCCTCATATTTTTGACAATTTCATAAGCTCTTCATATTTTTCACACTTTTTCAGGCTCTTCATGTTTTTGAACACCGCTTCATGCTCCTCTTGTTTTTCAAACTTTTTGAAGCTCTTCATGTTTTTCACACCTTATCAGCCTCTTCATGTTTTTGAACACCTCTTCATGCTCCTCCTATTTTTCAGACCTTCTCATGCTCCTCATGTATTTCACACGTTTTGAATCTCTTCATGTTTTTCACACCTTTTCAGGCTCTTCATGTGTTTGAACACAGCTTCATGCTCCTTCTATTTTTCAGACCGTTTCAAGCTCCTCATATTTTTGACACCTTTGAAGCTCTTCATATTTTTCACACCTTTTCAAGCTCTTCATGTTTTTCAACACCGCCTCATGCTCCTCCTATTTTTCTGAACGTTACATGCTCCTCATGTATTTCACACCTTTTGAAGCTCTTCATATTTTTCACACCTTTTTAGGCTCTCCATGTTTCTGAACAGCACTTCATGCTCCTATTTTTGAGACCGTTTCATGCTCATCTCATTTTTGACACCTTCTGAAACTCTTCATTTTTTTCACACCTTTGGAGCTCTTCATATTCTTCACACGTTTTCAGGCTCTTCATGTATTTCAACAATGCTTCTTACTCCTCCTATTTTTCAGATCGTTTCATGCTCCTTATAGTTTTCACAGCTTTTGAAGCTCTTCATATTCTTCACACCTTTTCAAGCTCTTCATATTTTTCAAACCTTTTGAAGCTCTTCATATTTTTAACACGTTTTCAGGCTCTTCAAGTTTTTGAACACCGCTTCATGCTCCTCCTATTTTTCAGACCTTTTCATACTCCTCATGTATTTCACACCTTTTGAAGCTCTTCATATTTTTCACACCTTTTCAGGCTCTTCATGTTTTTGAACACCGCTTCATGCTCCTCCTTTTTTTCAGACCGTTTCATGCTCTTAATATTTTTGAAACCTTTTGAAGCTCCTCATATTTTTCAGACTTTTTCAGGCTCTTCATGGTGTTGAGCACTGCTTCTTGCTCCTCCTATTTTTCAGACCGTTTCATGCTCCTCTTGTATTTCACACCTTTTGAAGCTCTTCATATTTTGCACACCTTTTCAGGCTCTTCATGTTTTTCAACACCACTTCATGCTCCTCCTATTTTTGAGACCGGTTCATGCTCCTCATATTTTTCACACATTTTCATACTCTTCATATTTTTCACACCTTTTCAGGCTCTTCAGGTTTTTCAACACCGTTTCATGCTCCTCCTATTTTCCGACGGTTTCATGCTCCTCACATATTTGACACCTTTTAAAGCTCTTCTTATTTTTCACACCTTTTCATGCTTTTCATGTTTTTCAACACCATTTCATGCTTCTCCTATTTTTCAGACCGTTTCCTGCTCCTCATATATTTGACATCTTTTGAAGCTCTTCTTATTTTTCACACCTTTTCATGCTTTTCAAGTTTTTCAACACCGTTTCATGCTCCTCCTATTTTCAGACCGTTTGATGCTCCTCATATTTTTGACACCTTTAGAAACTCTTCATATTTTTCACACCTTTTCAGGCTCTTCATGTTTTTTATCACTGCTTCATGCTCATCCTATTTTTCAGAACGTTTCATGCTGTTAATATTTTTGTCACCTTTTGAAGCTCTTCATATTTTTCACACCTTCTCAGGCTCTTCATGTCTTTGAACACCGTTTCATGCTCCTCCTATTTTTCAGACCGTTTCGTGCTCCTCATATGTTTGACACCTTTTGAAGCTCTTCATATTATTCACACCATTTCAGGTTCTTCACGTTTTTAAACAACGCTTCATGCTCCTCCTATTTTTCAAAACGTTTCATGCTCCTCATATTTTTGACAACTTTTGAAGCTCTTCATATTTTTCACACCTTTCATTCTCTTCATGTTTTTCCACAGAGCTTCATGCTCCTCCTCTTTTACAGACCGTTTCATCCTCCTCATATTTTTGACACCTTTTGAAGCTCTTCATATGTTTCACACCTTTTCATTCTCTTCATGTTTTTCAGCACAGCTTCATGCTCGTACTATTTTTGAGACCGTTTCATGCTCCTCATATTTTTGACACCTTCTGAAGCTCATCATATTTTTCACAGGTTTTCATGCTCTTCATCTTTTTCAAAACCGTTTCATTCTCATACTATTTTTCAGACATTTTCATGCTCCTATATATTTCACACCTTTTGAAACTCTTCATGTTTTTCACACGTTTTCAGGCTCTTCATGGTTTTCAACACCGCTGCATGCTCCTCCTATTTTTCAGACCGTTTCATGCTCTTAATATTTTTGACATCTTTTGAAGCTCTTCATATATTTCACACCTTTTCAGGCTCTTCATGTTTTTCAACACTGTTTCATGCTCCTCCTATTTTTCAGACCGTTTCATGCTTCTCTTATTTTTGACAACTTTTGAAGCGCTTCATATTTTTCACACCTTTTCAGGGTCTTCTTCTTTTGCAACACCACTTCATGCTCCTCTTATTTTTTAGACCGTTTCATGCTCCTCATATTTTTGACACCTTTTGAAGCTCTTCATATTTTACAGACCTTTCCTGGTTCTTCTTGTTTTTGAACACTGTTTCATGCTCCTCCTGTTTTTCAGACCGTTTCATGCTGCTCATATTTTGACACCTTTTGAAGCTCTCCATATTTTTCACACCTTTTCAGGCTCTTCATGTTTTTGAAACCACTTCATTCTCCTCCTATTTTTCAGATCGTTTCATGCTCCTAATATTTTTGACACCTTTTGAAGCTCTTCATATATTTCACACCTTTTCAGGCTCTTCATGTTCTTTAACACCGATTCATGCTCCTCCTACTTTTCAGACCGTTTCATGCTACTCATATTTGGACACCTTTTGAAGCTCTTCATGTTTTTCAACAACGTTTCATGCTCCTCCTGTTTTTCAGACCGTTTCATGCTCCTCATATTTTTGACACCTTTTGAAACTCTTCATATTTTTCACATCTTTTCAGGCTCTTCAAGTTTTTGAACACCGTTTCTTGCTGCTACTATTTTTCAGCCCTTTCATTCTCCAAATATTTTTGACACCTTTTGAAGCCTTTCATATTTTTCACACCTTTTCAGGCTCTTCATGTTTTTCACAATGTTTCATGCTCCTCTTATTTTTCAGACCGTTTCATGCTCCTCATCTTTTTGACACCTTTTGAAGCTCTTCCTATTATTCACACCTTTCCAGACTCTTCATGTTTTTGAACACCGCTTCATGCTCCTCCTATTTTTCAGACCGTTTCATGTTCCTCATATTTTTGACACCTTTTGAAGCTCTTCATATTTTTCAGACGTTTTCAGGCTCTTCATGTTTTTGAACACCTCTTCATGCTCCTCCTATTTTACAGACCTTTGTATGCTCTTCATATTTTTGACAACTTTTGAATCTCTTCATATTTTTCACACCTTTTCTGTCTCTGCATATTTTGAACACCGCTTCATGCTCCTCCTATTTTTCAGACCGTTCCATGATCCTCATATTTTTGACACCTTTTGAAGCTTTTCATATTTTTCACACCTTTACAGGCTCTTCATGTTATTAACACTGCTTCATGCTCCTCATATTTTTCAGACCGTTTCATTCTCCTCAGGTATTTCACACCTTTTGAAGCTCTTCATATTTTTCACACCTTTTGAAGCTCTTCATATATTTCACACCTTTTGAAGCTCTTCATGTTTTTCAACACCTCTTCATGCTCCTCCTATTTTTCAGACCGTTCATGCTCCTCATATTTTGAAACAATTTGAAGCTCCTCCTATTTTCCACACGTTTTCAGGCTCTTCATGTTTTTCAACACCGTTTCATGTTCCTCCTATTTTTCCTACCGTTTCATGCTCCTCCTATTTTTCAGACCATTTCATGCTCCTCATATTTTTGACAATTTTGGAAGCTCTTCATATTTTTCACACCTTTTCAGGGTCTTCATATTTTTCAACACCGCTATATGCTCCTACTAAATTTCAGACTGTTTCATGTTCCTCATATTTTTCACACCTTTTGAAGCTCTTCATATTTTTCACACCTTTTCAGGCTCTTCATGTTTTTCAACACCACTTCATATTCCTCCTATTATTCAGACCGTTTCATGCTCATCTCATTTTTGACACGTTTTGAAGCTATTGGTATTTTTCAAACCTTTTGAAGCTCTTCATATTTTTCACACCTTTTCAGGATCTTCATGTTTTTAAACACCGCTTCATGCTCCTCCCATTTTTCAGAACTTTTCATGCTCCTCATGTATTTCACACCATTTGAAGCACTTCATATTTTTCACACCTTTTCAGTCTCTTCATGTTTTTCAACACCACTTCATGTTCCTCCTATTTTTCAGACCGTTTCATGCTCATCTCATTTTTGACACCTTTTGAAGCTATTGGTATTTTTCAAACCTTTTGAAGCTCTTCATATTTTTCACACCTTTTCAGGATCTTCATGTTTTTAAACACCGCTTCATGCTCCTCCCATTTTTCAGAACTTTTCATGCTCCTCATGTATTTCACACCATTTGAAGCACTTCATATTTTTCACACCTTTTCAGTCTCTTCATGTTTTTCAACACCACTTCATGTTCCTCCTATTTTTCAGACCGTTTCATGCTCATCTCATTTTTGACACCTCTTGAAGCTCTTGATATTTTTCACACCTTTTGAATCTCTTCATATTTTTCACACCTTTTCAGGATCTTCATGTTTTTAAACACCCCTTCATGCTCCTCCTATTTTTCAGAACTTTTCATGCTCCTCATATTTTTCAAATCTTTTGAAGCTCTTCATATTTTTCGCACCATTCCAGGCTCTTCATGTTTTTGAACACCGCTTCATGCTTCTCCTATTTTTCAGACCGTGTCATGCTCCTCATATTTTTGACACCTTTTGAAGCTCTTCATATTTTTCAAACCTTTTCAGGTTCTTCAAGTTTTTCAACACCGTTTCATGCTCCTCGTATTTTTCAGACCGTTTCATGCTCCTCATATTTTTGACACCTTTTGAAGCTCTTCCTATTTTCCACACCTTTTCAGCCTCTTGATGTTTTAGAACACCACTTCATGCTCCTTCTATTTTTCATAACGTTTCATGCTCCTCTCATTTTTCACACCTTTTGAAGCTCTTCATATTTTTCACACCTTTTGAAGCTCTTCATATTTTTCACACCTTTTCAGGCTCTTCATGTTTTGGAGCACACCTTCATGCTCCTCCCATTTTTCAGACCTGTTCATGCTACTCATATTTTTCAAATCTTTTGAAGCTCTTCATATTTTTCACACCTTTTCAGGCTCTTCATGTTTTTCAACACCGCTTCATGCTCCTCCTATTTTCAGAACGTTTCATGCTCCTCATATTTTTGACAACTTTTGAAGCTCTTCATATTTTTCACACCTTTTCAGGCTCTTCATGTTTTTCAACACCGCTTCATGCTCCTCCTATTTTCAGACCGTTTCATGCTCCTCATATTTTTGACATCTTTTGAAGCTGTTCATATTTTTCACTCCTTTTCAGGCACTTCATGTTTTTGAACACCGTTTCATGCTCCTCCTATTTTTCAGAACGTTTCATGCTCTTCATATTTTAGACACCTTTTGAGGCTCTTCATATTTCTCATACCTTTTCAGGCTCTCCATATTTTTGAACACCGCTTCTTGCTCCTCCTAATTTTGAGACGGTTTCATGCTCCTCATATTTATGACACATTTTGAAGCTCTTCATATTATTCACTCCTTTTCAGGCTCTTCATGGTTTTGAACACCGCTTTATGCTCCTCCTATTTTTCAGACCGTTTCATGCTCTTCATATATTTCACACCTTTTGAAGCTCTTCATATTTTTCACACCTTTTCAGGCTCTTCATGTTTTTCCACACCGATTCATGCTCCTTCTATTTTTCAAAACGTTTCATGTTCCTCATATTTTTGACACCTTTTGAAGCTCTTCCTTTTTTTCACACCTTTTCATGCTCTTCATGTTTCTAACACCGTTTCATGCTTCTCCTATTTTTCAGACCGTTTAATGCTCCTCATATTTTTCACACCTTTTGAATCTCTATATTTGTCACACCTTTTCAGACTCTTCATGTTTTTGAACACCGCTTCATGCTCCTCCTATTTTTCAGACCGTTTCATGTTCCTCATATTTTTGACACCTTTTGAAGCTCTTCATATTTTTCAGACGTTTTCAGGCTCTTCATGTTTTTGAACACCTCTTCATGCTCCTCCTATTTTACAGACCTTTGTATGCTCTTCATATTTTTGACAACTTTTGAATCTCTTCATATTTTTCACACCTTTTCTGTCTCTGCATATTTTGAACACCGCTTCATGCTCCTCCTATTTTTCAGACCGTTCCATGATCCTCATATTTTTGACACCTTTTGAAGCTTTTCATATTTTTCACACCTTTACAGGCTCTTCATGTTATTAACACTGCTTCATGCTCCTCATATTTTTCAGACCGTTTCATTCTCCTCAGGTATTTCACACCTTTTGAAGCTCTTCATATTTTTCACACCTTTTGAAGCTCTTCATATATTTCACACCTTTTGAAGCTCTTCATGTTTTTCAACACCTCTTCATGCTCCTCCTATTTTTCAGACCGTTCATGCTCCTCATATTTTGAAACAATTTGAAGCTCCTGCTATTTTCCACACGTTTTCAGGCTCTTCATGTTTTTCAACACCGTTTCATGTTCCTCCTATTTTTCCTACCGTTTCATGCTCCTCCTATTTTTCAGACCATTTCATGCTCCTCATATTTTTGACAATTTTGGAAGCTCTTCATATTTTTCACACCTTTTCAGGGTCTTCATATTTTTCAACACCGCTACATGCTCCTACTAAATTTCAGACTGTTTCATGTTCCTCATATTTTTCACACCTTTTGAAGCTCTTCATATTTTTCACACCTTTTCAGGCTCTTCATGTTTTTCAACACCACTTCATATTCCTCCTATTATTCAGACCGTTTCATGCTCATCTCATTTTTGACACGTTTTGAAGCTATTGGTATTTTTCAAACCTTTTGAAGCTCTTCATATTTTTCACACCTTTTCAGGATCTTCATGTTTTTAAACACCGCTTCATGCTCCTCCCATTTTTCAGAACTTTTCATGCTCCTCATGTATTTCACACCATTTGAAGCACTTCATATTTTTCACACCTTTTCAGTCTCTTCATGTTTTTCAACACCACTTCATGTTCCTCCTATTTTTCAGACCGTTTCATGCTCATCTCATTTTTGACACCTTTTGAAGCTATTGGTATTTTTCAAACCTTTTGAAGCTCTTCATATTTTTCACACCTTTTCAGGATCTTCATGTTTTTAAACACCGCTTCATGCTCCTCCCATTTTTCAGAACTTTTCATGCTCCTCATGTATTTCACACCATTTGAAGCACTTCATATTTTTCACACCTTTTCAGTCTCTTCATGTTTTTCAACACCACTTCATGTTCCTCCTATTTTTCAGACCGTTTCATGCTCATCTCATTTTTGACACCTCTTGAAGCTCTTGATATTTTTCACACCTTTTGAATCTCTTCATATTTTTCACACCTTTTCAGGATCTTCATGTTTTTAAACACCCCTTCATGCTCCTCCTATTTTTCAGAACTTTTCATGCTCCTCATATTTTTCAAATCTTTTGAAGCTCTTCATATTTTTCGCACCATTCCAGGCTCTTCATGTTTTTGAACACCGCTTCATGCTTCTCCTATTTTTCAGACCGTGTCATGCTCCTCATATTTTTGACACCTTTTGAAGCTCTTCATATTTTTCAAACCTTTTCAGGTTCTTCAAGTTTTTCAACACCGTTTCATGCTCCTCGTATTTTTCAGACCGTTTCATGCTCCTCATATTTTTGACACCTTTTGAAGCTCTTCCTATTTTCCACACCTTTTCAGCCTCTTGATGTTTTAGAACACCGCTTCATGCTCCTTCTATTTTTCATAACGTTTCATGCTCCTCTCATTTTTCACACCTTTTGAAGCTCTTCATATTTTTCACACCTTTTGAAGCTCTTCATATTTTTCACACCTTTTCAGGCTCTTCATGTTTTGGAGCACACCTTCATGCTCCTCCCATTTTTCAGACCTGTTCATGCTACTCATATTTTTCAAATCTTTTGAAGCTCTTCATATTTTTCACACCTTTTCAGGCTCTTCATGTTTTTCAACACCGCTTCATGCTCCTCCTATTTTCAGAACGTTTCATGCTCCTCATATTTTTGACAACTTTTGAAGCTCTTCATATTTTTCACACCTTTTCAGGCTCTTCATGTTTTTCAACACCGCTTCATGCTCCTCCTATTTTCAGACCGTTTCATGCTCCTCATATTTTTGACATCTTTTGAAGCTGTTCATATTTTTCACTCCTTTTCAGGCACTTCATGTTTTTGAACACCGTTTCATGCTCCTCCTATTTTTCAGAACGTTTCATGCTCTTCATATTTTAGACACCTTTTGAGGCTCTTCATATTTCTCATACCTTTTCAGGCTCTCCATATTTTTGAACACCGCTTCTTGCTCCTCCTAATTTTGAGACGGTTTCATGCTCCTCATATTTATGACACATTTTGAAGCTCTTCATATTATTCACTCCTTTTCAGGCTCTTCATGGTTTTGAACACCGCTTTATGCTCCTCCTATTTTTCAGACCGTTTCATGCTCTTCATATATTTCACACCTTTTGAAGCTCTTCATATTTTTCACACCTTTTCAGGCTCTTCATGTTTTTCCACACCGATTCATGCTCCTTCTATTTTTCAAAACGTTTCATGTTCCTCATATTTTTGACACCTTTTGAAGCTCTTCCTTTTTTTCACACCTTTTCATGCTCTTCATGTTTCTAACACCGTTTCATGCTTCTCCTATTTTTCAGACCGTTTAATGCTCCTCATATTTTTCACACCTTTTGAATCTCTATATTTGTCACACCTTTTCAGGCTCTTCATGTTTTTCAACACCGCTTCATGCTCCTCCTATTTTTCAGATCGTTTCTTGCTCCTCCTATATTTCAAACTGTTTCACGCACCTCTTATTATTGACACCTTTTGAAGCTCTTCATATTTTTCACACCTTTTCAGGCTCTTCATGTTTTTCAACACCACTTCATGCTCCTCCTATTTTTAAGACCGTTTCATGCTCCTCATATTTTTGACAGCTTTTGAAGCTCTTCATATTTTTCACACCATTGCAGGCTCTTAATGTTTTTGAACACCGTTTCATGCTCCTCCTATATTTCAGACCGTTTCATGCTTCTCATATTTTTGACACATTTTGAAGCTCTTCATATTTTTCACACCTTTTGAAGCTCTTCATATTTTTCACAACATTTCAGGCTCTTCATGTTTTTGAACACCGTTTCATGCTCCTCCTATATTTCAGACCATTTCATGCTCCTCATATTTCTGACAAATTTTGAAGCTCTTCAAATATTTCAAACATTTTCAGGCTCTTCATGTTTTGAACACCACTTCATGCTCCTCCTATTTTTCAGACCGTTTCATGCTCATCTCATTTTTGACACCTTTTGAAGCTCTTCATATTTTTCACAACTTTTGAAGCTTTTCATATTTTTGACACATTTTCAGGCTCTTCAGGTTTTTCAACACCGCTTCTTGCTCCTCCTAATTTTCAGACCGCTTCTTGCTCCTCCTAATTTTCAGACCGTTTCATGCTCCTCTCATTTTTCACACCTTTTGAAGCTCTTCATATTTTTCACACCTTTTCAGGCTCTTCATGTTTTTGAACACCGCTTCATGCTCCACCTATTTTTCTGACCGTTTCATGCACCTCATATTTTTGACACCTTTTGAAGCTGCTCCTATTTTTCACACGTTTTCAGGCTCTTCATGTTTTTCAACACCGTTTCATTCTCCTCCTATTTTTCCAACCGTTTCATGCTCCTCCTATTTTTCAGACCGTTTCATGCTCCTAATAATTTTGACAATTTTGGAAGCTCTTCATATTTTTCACACCTTTTAAGGCTCTTCATGTTTTTCAACACCACTATATGCTCCTACTAATTTTCAGACTGTTTCATGCTCGTCATATATTTTACACCTTTTGAAGCTCTTCATATTTTTCACACCTTTTCAGGCTCTTCATGTTTTGGAGCACACCTTCATGCTCCTCCCATTTTTCAGACCGTTTCATGCTCCTCATGTATTTCACACCATTTGAAGCACTTCATATTTTTCACACCTTTTCAGTCTCTTCATGTTTTTCAACACCACTTCATGTTCCTCCTATTATTCAGACCGTTTCATGCTCATCTCATTTTTGACACCTTTTGAAGTTCTTGATATTTTTGACACCTTTTGAAGCTCTATATTTTTCACACCTTTTCAGGCTCTTCATGTTTTGGAGCACACCTTCATGCTCCTCCCATTTTTCAGACCGTTTCATGCTCCTCATGTATTTCACACCATTTGAAGCACTTCATATTTTTCACACCTTTTCAGGCTCTTCATGTTTCTCAACACCGCTTCATGCTCCTCCTATTTTTCAGACCGTTTCATGCTCCTCCTATTTTTCAGACCGTTTTATGCTCCTCATATTTTTGACACCTTTTGAAGCTCTTCATATTTTTCACACCTTTTCAGGCTATTCATGTTTTCCAGCACCACTTCATGCTCCTCCTATTTTTCAGACCGATTCATGCTCCTCATATTTTTGATACCTTTTGAAGCTCTTCATATTTTTCACACCTTTTCAGGCTATTCATGTTTTCCAACACCATTCATGCTCCTCCTATTTTTCAGACCGTTTCATGCTCCTCCTAATTTTGACACCTGTTGATGCTGTTCATATTTTTCACACCTTTTGAAGCTCTTCATATGTTTCACACGTTTTCAGACTCTTCATGTTTTTCAACACTGCTTCATGCTCTTCCTATTTTTCAGACCGTTTCATGCTCCTCTTATTTTCGACACCTTTTGAAGCTCTTCATTTTTTTCACACATTTTCAGGCTCTTCATGTTTTTGAACCCCGCTTCAATGCTCATCCTATTTTTCAGACCATTTCATGCTCCTCGAAGTTTTTGACACGTTTTGTAGCTCTTCATATTTTTCACAACTTTTCAGGCTCTTCATGTTTTTGAATACCGCTTCATGCTCCTAGTATTTATCGACCGTTTCAGTCTCCTCCTGTATTTCACATCATTTGAAGCTCTTCGTATTTTTCACACCTTTTCAGGCTCTTCATGTTTTTGAACACCGCTTCATGCTCCTCCTATTTTTCATACCGTTTCATGCTCCTCATATTTTTGACACGATTTGAAGCTCTTCATATTTTTTACACATTTTCAGGCTCTTCATGTTTTTCAACACCGCTTCATGCTCCTCCTATTTATCAGACCGTTTCATGCCCCTCATTTATTTCACACCTTTGGAAGCTCTTCATAATTTTCACACCTTTTCAGGCTCTTCATGTTTTTCAACACCGTTTCATGCTTCCCCTTTTTTCAGACCGTTTCATGCTCCTCATATTTTTGACACCTTTTGAAGCTTCTCATATTTTTCACACCTTTTGAAGCTCTCCATATTTTTCACAACTTTTGAAGCTCTTCATATTTTTCACAACATTTCAGGCTCTTCATATTTTTGAACACCGTTTCATTCTCCTCCTATATTTCAGACCATTTCATGCTCCTCATATTTTTGACACCTTTTGAAGCTCTTCATATTTTTCACATCTTTTCAGGCTCTTCATGTTTTTCAACACCGCTTCATGCTCCTCCTATTTTTCAGACCGTTTCATGCTCCTCTCATTTTTGACACATTTTGAAGCTCTTCAAATATTTCACACATTTTCAGGCTCTTCATGATTTTCAACACCCTTCATGCTCCTCCTATTTTTCAGACCGTTTCATTCTCATCTCATTTTTGACACCTTTTGAAGCTCTTCATACTTTTCACAACTTTTGAAGCTTTTCATATTTTTCACACATTTTCAGGCTCTTCAGGTTTTTCAACACCGCTTCTAGCTCCTCCTAATTTTCAGACCGTTTCATGCTCCTCATATTTTTGACACCTTTTGAAGTTCTTCATATTTTTCACACCTTTTCAAAATCTCATGTTTTTGAACACAGCTTCATGCTCGTCCTGTTTTTAAGGTTGTTTCATGCTCCTCATTATTGCACACCTTTTGAAGCTCTTCATATATTTCACACCTTTTCAGGCTCTTCATGTTTTTGAACACCGCTTCATGCTCCTCCTATTTTTCAGACTGCTTCATGCTCCTCATATTTTTGACACCTTTTGAAGCTCTTCATATTTTTGACACCTTTTGAAGTTCTTCATATTTCTCACACGTTTTCAGGCTCTTCAGGTTTTTCAACACCGCTTCTAGCTCCTCCTAATTTTCAGACCGTTTCATGCTCCTCATATTTTCACACCTTTTGAAGTTCTTCATATTTTTCACACCTTTTCAAAATCTCATGTTTTTGAACACAGCTTCATGCTCGTCCTGTTTTTAAGGTTGTTTCATGCTCCTCATTATTGCACACCTTTTGAAGCTCTTCATATATTTCACACCTTTTCAGGCTCTTCATTTTTTGGAAGACCACTTCATGCTCCTCCTATTTTTCAGACCGTTTCATGCTCATCTCATTTTTGACACCTTTTGAAGCTCTTCATATTTTTCACACCTTTTCAGGCTCTTCATGTTTTTCAAACCGCTTCATGCTCGTCCTATTTTCCAGACCATTTCATGCTCCTCATATTTTTGAAAACTTTTGAATCTCTTCATATATTTCACGTCTTTTGAGGCTCTTCATGTTTTTCAACACGACTTCGTGCTCCACCTATTTTTCATTCCTTTTCATGCTCATCTCATTATTCACACCTTTTGAAGCACTTCATATTTTTCACACTTTTTCAGTCTCTTAATGTTTTTCAATGCCACTTCACGCTCCTGCTATTTTTCAGATCGTTTCATACTCCTCATATTTTTGACACCTTTTGAAGCTCTTCATATTTTTCACACCTTTTCAGGCTCTTCATGATTTTGAACACTGCTTCATGCTCCTACTATTTTCAGACCATTTCAAGCTCCTCATGTATTTCACACCTTTTGAAGCTCTTCATATTTTTCACAACTTTTCAGGCTCTTGATGTTATTAAACACTGTTTCATGCTGCTCCTACTTTTCAGACCGTTTCATACTCCTCATATTTTTGACACATTTTGAAGCTCTTCATATATTTCAACCTTTTCAGGCTCTTCATGTTTTTCAACACCACTTCATGCTCCTCCTATTTTTCAGATTGCTTCATGCTCATCTCATTTTTGACACCTTTTGAAGCTGTTCATATTTTTCACACCTTTTGAAGCTCTTCATATTTTTCACAAGTTTTCAGGCTCTTCATGTTTTTGAACACCGCTTCATGCTCCTCCTATTTTTCAGACCGTTTCAGCCTCCTAATATTTTTGACACCTTTTGAAGCTCTTCATATTTTGGACACCTTTTCAGGCTATTCATGTTTTTGAACACCGTTTCATGCTCCTCCTATTTTTCAGACCGTTTCAGCCTCCTAATATTTTTGACACCATTTGAAGCTCTTCATATTTTGGACACCTTTTCAGGCTCTTCATGTTTTTGAACACCGCTTCATGCTCCTCCTATTTTTCAGACCGTTTCATGCTCCTCATGTATTTCATACTTTTTGAAGCTCTTCATATTTTTCACACCTTTTCAGCGTCTCATGTTTTTGAACACCGCTTCATGCTCCTCCTAATTTTCAGACAGTTTCAGCCTCCTAATATTTTTGACACCATTTGAAGCTCTTCATATTTTGGACACCTTTTCAGGCTCTTCATGTTTTTCAACACCACTTCATGCTTCTCCTATTTTTCAGACCGTTTCATGCTCCTCATATTTTTGACACCTTTTGAAACTCTTCATATTTTTCACACCTTTTCAAGCTCTTCATATTATTGAACACAGTTTCATGCTCCTCGTATTTTTCAGACCTTTTCATGCTCCTCATATTTTTGACACCTTTAGAAGCACTTCATATTTTTCACACCTTTTCAGGCTCTTCTTTTTTTTGAACACAACTTCATGCTCCTTATATTTTTCAGACCGTTTCATGCTCCTCATATTTTTGACACCATTTGAAGCTCTTAATATTTTTCACACCTTTTCAGGCTCGTCATGTTGTTGAACACCACTTCATGCTCCTAATATCTTTAAAACCGTTTCATGCTCATCTCATTCTTGACACCTTTTGAAGCTCTTCATATTTTTCACACGTTTTCAGGCTCTTCACGTTTTTTTTTTATATTTTTTTTGTTTATTGTTATATTTTTTCATGTTTTTGAACACCGCTTCATGCTCCTCCTATTTTTCAGACCATTTCATGCTCCTCATATTTTTCACACCTTTTGAAGCTCTTCATATTTTTACACATTTTCAGGCTCTTCATGTTTTTCAACACCACTTAATGCTCCTCCTATTTTTCAGACCGTTTCATGCTCCTCATATTTTTGACACCTTTTGAAGCTCTTCGTATATTTCACACCTTTTCATGCTCTTCATGTTTATCAACACCAATTCATGCTCCTCCTATTTTTCAGACCGTTTCATGCTAATCTCATTTTTGACACCTATTGAAGCTCTTCATATTTTTCCAACCTTTTGAAGTTCTTCATATTTTTCGCACCATTTCAGGCTCTTCATGTATTTCAACACCGCTTCATGCTCCTCCTCTTTTTCAGACAATTTTTGCTCCTCATAATTTTGACACCATTTGAAGCTCTTCATATTTCTCACAACTTTTCTGGTTCTTCATGTATTTCAACACCGCTTCATGCTCCTCCTATTCTTCAGACCGTATCATGCTCATCTAATTTTTGAGACCTTTTGAAGCTCTTCATATTTTTCCACATATTTTGAAGCTCTTCGTACTTTTCACGCATTTTCAGGCTCTTCATATTTTGCAACACCCCTTCTTGCTCCTCCTATTTTTCAGACCGTTTCATGCTCCTCATATTTTTGAACACCTTTTGAAGCTCTTCATATTTTCCACACCTATTCAGGCTCTTCAGGTTTTCGAACACCGCTTCATGCTCCTCCTTTTCTGCAGACCGTTTCATGCTCCTCATATTTTTGACACCTTTTGAAGCTCTTCATATTTCTCACACCTTTTCAGGCTCTTCATATTTTTGAACACCGCTTCATGCTCCTCCTATTTTTCAGACCGTTTCATGCTCATCTCATTTTTGACACTTTTTGAAGCTCTTCATATTTTTCACACCTTTTCAGGCTCTTCATATTTTTCAACACCACTTCATGCTCCTTCTATTTTTCAGAGAGTTTCATGCTCCTCATGTATTTCACACCTTTTGAAGCTCTTCATATTTTTCACACCTTTTCAGGCTCGTCATGTTTTTCATCACTGTTTCATGCTCCTCCTATTTTTCAGACCGTTTCATGCTCCTCATATTTTTGAAACCTTTTGAAGCTCATCATATTTTTCACACCTTTTCAGGCTCTTCATGTTTTTGAACACCGTTTCATGTTCCTCCTACTTTTCAGACCGTTTCATGCTCCTCATATTTTTGACACCTTTTGAAGCTCTTCATATTTTTCACAACTTTTCCGGCTCTTCATGATTTTCAACACCGCTTCATGCTCCTCCTATTTTTCAGACCGTTCCATTCTCATCTCATTTTTGACACCTTTTGAAGCTCTTCATATTTTTCACACCTTTTGAAGCTCTTCATAATTTTCACACGTTTTCAGGCTCTTCATGTTTTTCAACATCGCTTCATGATCCTCCAATTTTTCAGACCGTTTCATGCACCTCATATTTTTCACACCTTTTGAAGCTCTTCATATTTCTCACACATTTTCAGGCTCTTCATGTTTCTCAACACCGCTTCATGATCCTCCGATTTTTCAGACCGTTTCATGCTCCTCATATTTTTGACACCTTTTGAAGCTCTTCATATTTTTCTCACCTTTTCAGGCCTTCATGTTTTTGAACACCGCTTCATGCTCCTCCTATTTTTCAACCGTTTCATACTCCTCATATTTTTGACACCATTTGAAGCTCTTCATATTTTTCACACCTTTTCAGGCTCTTCATGTTTTTGAACATCGCTCCATGCTCCTCCTATTTTTCAGACCGTTTAATGCTCCTCATGTATTTCACACCTTTTGAAGCTCCTCATATTTTTCACGCCTTTTCAGGCTCTTCATGTTTTTGAACACAGCTTCATGCTCCTCCTATTTTTCAGACCGTTTCATGCTCCTCATATTTTTGACACCTTTTGTAGCTTTTCATATTTTTCACAACTTTTCAGGCTCTTCATTTTTTTCAACAACACTTCATGCCCCTCTTTTTTTTCAGACCGTTTCATTCTCATCTAATTTTTGACACCTTTTGAAGCTCT
Source organism: Dama dama (assembly GCF_033118175.1). Classification (NCBI taxonomy): domain Eukaryota; kingdom Metazoa; phylum Chordata; class Mammalia; order Artiodactyla; family Cervidae; genus Dama; species Dama dama. The sequence goes on along the minus strand of NW_026870893.1, from coordinate 3,202,944 downwards.
TCATTATTTTCACACCTTTTGAAGCTCTTCATATTTTTCACACGTTTTCAGGCTCTTCATGTTTTTGAACAACGCTTCATGCTCCTCCTATTTATCAGACCATTTAATCCTCCCCATGTATTTCACACCTTTTGAAGCTCTTCATATTTTTCACACATTTTCAGGCTCTTCATGTTTTTGAACACCATTTCATGCTCCTCCTATTTTGCAGACCGTTTCATTCTCCTCATATTTTTGACACCTTTTGAAGCTCTTCATGTATTTCACACCTTTTCAGGCTTTTCATTTTTTTCAACACCACTTCATTCTCCTCCTATTTTTCAGACCGTTTCATGCTTATCTCATTTTGACACATTTTGAAGCTCTTCATATTTTTCACATCTTTTGAAGCTTTTCATATTTTTCACACCTTTTCAGGCTCTTCATGATTTTCAACACCGCTTCATGCTCCTCCTAATTTTCAGACCGTTTCATGCTCATTTCTTTTTTGACACCCTTTGAAGCTCTTCATATTTTTCACAATTTGAAGTTCTTCATATTTTTCATATTTTTGAAGCTCTTCATATTTCACACGTTTTCAGACTCTTCATGATTTTCAACACCGCTTCATGCTCCTGAAATTTTTCAGACCGTTTCATGCTCCTCATATTTTTGACACCTTTTGAAGCTCTTCATATTTCTCACACCTTTTCAGGCTGTTCATGTTTTTCAGCACCGCTTCATGCTCCTCCTATTTTTCAGACCGTTTCATGCTCATCTCATTTTGACACCTTTTGAAGTTCTTCATATTTTTCACACCTATTGAAGCTCTTCATATTTTTCACATTTTTGAAGCTCTTCATATTTTTCCACATCTTTTGAAGCTCTTCATATTTTTCACGCGTTTTCAGGCTCTTCATGTTTTTCAACACGCCTTCTTGGTCCTCCCATTTTTCATACCGTTTCATGCTCCTCATATTTTTGAAACCTTTTGAAGCTCTTCATATTTTTCACACCTTTTCAGGCTCTTCAAGTTTTTGAACACCGCTTCATCCTCCTCGTATTTTTAAGACCGTTTCATGCTCCTCATATTTTTGAAACCTTTTGAAGCTCTTCATATTTTTCACACCTTTTCAGGCTCTTCAAGTTTTTGAACACCGCTTCATCCTCCTCGTATTTTTAAGACCGTTTCATGCTCCTCATATTTTTGAAACCTTTTGAAGCTCTTCATATTTTTCACACCTTTTTAGGCTCTTCATTTTTTTGAACACCGCTTCATGCTCCTCCTATTTTTCAGACCGTATCATGCTCCTCATATTTTTCCACACCTTTTGAAGCTCTTCATATTTTTCACACCTTTTTAGCCTCTTCATGTTTTTCAACACCAGTTCATGCTCCTCCTAATTTTCAGACCGTTTCATGCTCCTCATATTTTTAACACCTTTAGAAACTCTTCATATTTTTCACACATTTTCAGGCTCTTCATGTTTTTCAACACCGCTTCATGCTCCTCCTATTTTTCAGACCGTTTCATGCTCCTCATATTTTTGACACCTTTTGAAGCTCTTCATATTTTTCACACTTTTCAGGCTCTTCATGTTTTTCAACAACGCTTCATGCTCCGCCTATTTTTCAGACCATTTCATTCTCCTCATATTTTTGACACCTTTTCAAGCTCTTCAGATATTTCACACCTTTTCAGGCTCTTCATTTTTTTCAACACCACTTCATGCTCCTCCTATTTTTCAGACCGTTTCATGCTCCTCATATTTTTGACACTTTTTGAAGCTCTTTATATATTTCACACATTTTCAGGCTCTTCATGTTTTTCAACACCGTTTCATGATCCTCCTATTTTCAGACCGTTTCATACTCCTCATATTTTTGACACCTTTTGAAGCTCTTCATATTTTTCACACTTTTCAGGCTGTTCATGTTTTTCAACAACGCTTCATGCTCCGCCTATTTTTCAGACCATTTCATTCTCCTCATATTTTTGACACCTTTTGAAGTTCCTCAGATATTTCACACCTTTTCAGGCTCTTCATTTTTTTCAACACCACTTTATGCTCCTACTATTTTTCAGATCGTTTCATGCTCTTCTCATTTTGACACCTTTTAAAGCTCTTCATATTTTTCACATCTTTCGAAGCTCTTCATATTTTTCACACGTTTTCAGGCTCTTCATGTTGTTCAACACCCTTTCTTGCTTCTCCTATTTTTAAGACCATTTCATGCTCCTCATATATTTGACAGGTTTTGAAGCTCTACATATTTTTCACACCTTTTCAGGCTCTTCATGTTTTTGAACACGGCTTCATGCTCCTCCTATTTTTCAGACCGTATCCTGCTCCTCATATTTTTCACACCTATTGAAGCTCTTCATATTTTTCACACCTTTTCAGGCTCTTCATATTTTTGAACACCACTTTATGCTCCTCCTATTTTACAGAGAGTTTCATGCTCCTCATGTATTTCACACCTTTTAAGGCTCTTCATATTTTTCACACCTTTTCAGGCTCTTCATGTTGTTCAACACCCTTTCTTGCTTCTCCTATTTTTAAGACCATTTCATGCTCCTCATATATTTGACAGGTTTTGAAGCTCTACATATTTTTCACACCTTTTCAGCCTTTTCATTTATTTCAATATCACTTCATGCTCCTCCTATTTTTCAGAACGTTTCATGCTCATCTCATTTTGACACCTTTTGAAGCTCTTCATATTTTTCACACCTTTTCAGGCTCTTCATGTTTTTGAACACCGCTTCATGCTCCTCCTCTTTTTCAGACAGTTTCATGTTCTGCATATTTTTCACACGTTTTGAAGCTCTTCATATTTTTCACACCTTTTCAGGCTCTTCATGTTTTTCAACACCACTTCTTGCTTCTCCTATTTTTCAGACCGATTAATGCTCCTCATATTTTTGACACCTTTTGAAGCTCTTCATATTTTTCACACGTTTTGAAGCTCTTCATATTTTTCGCACCTTTTCAGGCTCTTCATGTTTTTCAACACCACTTCTTGCTTCTCCTATTTTTCAGACCGTTTCATGGTCATCTCGTTTTTGATATCTTTTGAAGCTCTTCATATTTTTCACACCTTTTGAAGCTCTTCATATTTTTCACACGTTTTCAGGCTCTTCATGTTTTTCACCACCGCTTCATGCTCATCCTATTTTCCAGACCGTTTCATGCTCCTGATATTTTTGACACGTTTTGAAGCTCTTCATATTTTTCACACATTTTGAAGCTCTTCATATATTTCACACCTTTTCAGGCTCTTCATGATTTTTAACAACAGTTCATGCTCCTCCTATTTTTCAGACTGTTTCATGCTCATCTCATATTTGACACCTTTAGAAGCTCTTCTTATTTTTCACACCTTTTCATGCTCTTCATGTTTTGCTACACCACTTCATGCTCCTCCATTTTTCAGACCATTTCATGCTCATCTCATTTTTGACACCTTTTGAAGCTCTTCATATTTTTCACACCTTTTCAGGCTCTTCATGTTTTTGAACACCGCTTCATGCTCCTCCTATTTTTCAGACCGTACCCTGCTCCTCATATTTTTCACACCTATTGAAGCTCTTAATATTTTTCACAACTTTGCAGGCTCTTCATGTTTTTGAACACCACTTCATGCTCCTCCTATTTTACAGAGAGTTTCAGGCCCCTCATGTATTTCACACCTTTTGAAGCTCTTCATATTTTTCACACCGTTTCAGTCTCTTCATGTTTTTCAACACCGTTTCATGCTGCTTATATTTTTCAGACCGTTTCGTGCTCCTCATATCTTTCACACCTTTTGAAGCTCTTCATATTTTTCACACCTTTTCAGGCTCTTCATGTTTTTGAACACTGCTTCATGCTCCTCCTATTTTTCAGGTCATTTCATGCTCCTCATATTTTTGAAACCTTTTGAAGCTCTTCATATTTTTCACTCCTTTTCAGGCTCCACATGTTTTTGAACAGCGCATCATGCTCCTCCTATTTTCAGACCGTTCCATGCTCCTCATATTTTTGACACCTTTTGAAGCTCTTCATAAATTTCACACCTTTTCAGGCTCTTCATGTTTTTCAACACCACTTCATCCTCCAAATATTTTTCAGATGGCTTCATGCTCATCTCATTTTTGACACCTTTTGAAGCTCTTCATATTTTTGACATCTTTTGAAGCTCTTCATATTTCTCACACTTTTTCAGGCTCTTCATGTTTTTCATCACCGCTTCATGCTCCTCCTATTTTTCAGACCGTTTCATGCTCCTCAAATTTTGGACACCTTTTAAAGCTCTTCATATATTTCACACCTTTTCAGGCTCGTCATTTTTTTGAACACCACTTCATGCTCCTCCTATTTTTCAGACCGTTTCATGCTCCTCATATTTTTGACACCTTTTGAAGCTCCTCATATTTTTCACACCTTTTGAAGCTCTTCATATTTTTCACACCTTTTGAAGCTCTTCATATTTTTCACAACTTTTCAGGCTCTTCATGTTTTTGAACACCGTTTCATGCTCCTCCTATATTTCAGACCATTTCATGCTCCTCATATTTTTGACAGCGTTTAGAGCTCTTCAAATATTTCACACATTTTCAGGCTATTCATGTTTTCAACACAAATTCATGCTCCCCCTTTTTTTCAGACCGTTTCATGCTCATCTCATTTTTGACATCTTTTGAAACTCTTCATATTTTTCACACCTTTTGAAGCTCTTCATATTTTTCACAGCTTTTGAAGCTCTTCATATTTTTCACACCTTTTCAGGATTTCATGTTTTTAACACCGCTTCATACTCCTCCAATTTTTCTGAATGTTTCGTTCTCCTCATATTTTTCAGACCGTTTCATGCTCCTCATATATTTCACACCTTTTGAATCTCTTCACGTTTTCACACCTTTTGAATCCCTTCATATTTTCACACCTTTTCAGGCTCCTCATGTTTTTGAACAAGGCTTCATGCTCCTCCTATATTTCAGACCGTGTCATGCTCCTCATATTTTTGACACCTTTTTAAGGTCTTCATATTTTTCACACCTTTTCAGTCTCTTCAAGTTTTTGAACACTGGTACATGCTCCGCCTATTTTTCACACCTTTTGAAGCTCTTCAAATTTTTCACACCTTTTCAGGCTCTTCATGTTGTCAACACCGTTTCATGCTCCTCCTATTTTTCAGACCGTTTCATGCTCCTCATATTTTTGACACCTTTTGAAGCTCTTCATATATTTCACACCTTTTCAGGCTCTTCATGTTTTTGAACACCGCTTCATGCTCCTCCTATTTTTCAGACCGTTTCATGCTCCTCATATTTTTGACACCTTTTGAAGCTCTTCATATTTTTCACACATTTTCAGGCACCTCATATTTTTAAACACCGCATCATGCTCCTCCTATTTTCAGACCGTTTCATGCTCCTGATGTATTTTCCACCTTTGGAAGCTTTTCACATTGTTCACACCTTTTCAGGCTCTTCATGTTTCTGAACACCGTTTCAAGCTGTTCCTAATTTTCAGACCGCTTCATGCTCCTCTCATTTTTGACACCTTTTGAAGCTCTTCATATTTTTGACAACTTTTGAGGCTCTTCATATTTCTCACACGTTTTCAGGTTGTTCATGTTTTTCAACACCGCTTCATGCTCCTCCCCTTTTTCAGACCGTTTAATGCTCATCTCATTTTTGACACCTTTTGAAGGTCTTCATATTTTTCACACCTTTTGAAGCTCTTCATATTTTCACAACTTTTCAGGCTTTTCATGTTTTTGAACACCGTTTCATGCTCCTGCATATTTCAGACCGATTCTTGCTGCTCATATGTTTGACCTGTTTTGAAGCTCTTCATATTTTTCACACCTTTTCAGGCTCTTCATGTTTTTGAACACCGCTTCATGCTCCTCCTCTTTTTCAGACAGTTTCATGTTCTGCATATTTTTCACACGTTTTGAAGCTCTTCATATTTTTCACACCTTTTCAGGCTCTTCATGTTTTTCAACACCACTTCTTGCTTCTCCTATTTTTCAGACCGATTAATGCTCCTCATATTTTTGACACCTTTTGAAGCTCTTCATATTTTTCACACGTTTTGAAGCTCTTCATATTTTTCGCACCTTTTCAGGCTCTTCATGTTTTTCAACACCACTTCTTGCTTCTCCTATTTTTCAGACCGTTTCATGGTCATCTCGTTTTTGATATCTTTTGAAGCTCTTCATATTTTTCACACCTTTTGAAGCTCTTCATATTTTTCACACGTTTTCAGGCTCTTCATGTTTTTCACCACCGCTTCATGCTCATCCTATTTTCCAGACCGTTTCATGCTCCTGATATTTTTGACACGTTTTGAAGCTCTTCATATTTTTCACACATTTTGAAGCTCTTCATATATTTCACACCTTTTCAGGCTCTTCATGATTTTTAACAACAGTTCATGCTCCTCCTATTTTTCAGACTGTTTCATGCTCATCTCATATTTGACACCTTTAGAAGCTCTTCTTATTTTTCACACCTTTTCATGCTCTTCATGTTTTGCTACACCACTTCATGCTCCTCCATTTTTCAGACCATTTCATGCTCATCTCATTTTTGACACCTTTTGAAGCTCTTCATATTTTTCACACCTTTTCAGGCTCTTCATGTTTTTGAACACCGCTTCATGCTCCTCCTATTTTTCAGACCGTACCCTGCTCCTCATATTTTTCACACCTATTGAAGCTCTTAATATTTTTCACAACTTTGCAGGCTCTTCATGTTTTTGAACACCACTTCATGCTCCTCCTATTTTACAGAGAGTTTCAGGCCCCTCATGTATTTCACACCTTTTGAAGCTCTTCATATTTTTCACACCGTTTCAGTCTCTTCATGTTTTTCAACACCGTTTCATGCTGCTTATATTTTTCAGACCGTTTCGTGCTCCTCATATCTTTCACACCTTTTGAAGCTCTTCATATTTTTCACACCTTTTCAGGCTCTTCATGTTTTTGAACACTGCTTCATGCTCCTCCTATTTTTCAGGTCATTTCATGCTCCTCATATTTTTGAAACCTTTTGAAGCTCTTCATATTTTTCACTCCTTTTCAGGCTCCACATGTTTTTGAACAGCGCATCATGCTCCTCCTATTTTCAGACCGTTCCATGCTCCTCATATTTTTGACACCTTTTGAAGCTCTTCATAAATTTCACACCTTTTCAGGCTCTTCATGTTTTTCAACACCACTTCATCCTCCAAATATTTTTCAGATGGCTTCATGCTCATCTCATTTTTGACACCTTTTGAAGCTCTTCATATTTTTGACATCTTTTGAAGCTCTTCATATTTCTCACACTTTTTCAGGCTCTTCATGTTTTTCATCACCGCTTCATGCTCCTCCTATTTTTCAGACCGTTTCATGCTCCTCAAATTTTGGACACCTTTTAAAGCTCTTCATATATTTCACACCTTTTCAGGCTCGTCATTTTTTTGAACACCACTTCATGCTCCTCCTATTTTTCAGACCGTTTCATGCTCCTCATATTTTTGACACCTTTTGAAGCTCCTCATATTTTTCACACCTTTTGAAGCTCTTCATATTTTTCACACCTTTTGAAGCTCTTCATATTTTTCACAACTTTTCAGGCTCTTCATGTTTTTGAACACCGTTTCATGCTCCTCCTATATTTCAGACCATTTCATGCTCCTCATATTTTTGACAGCGTTTAGAGCTCTTCAAATATTTCACACATTTTCAGGCTATTCATGTTTTCAACACAAATTCATGCTCCCCCTTTTTTTCAGACCGTTTCATGCTCATCTCATTTTTGACATCTTTTGAAACTCTTCATATTTTTCACACCTTTTGAAGCTCTTCATATTTTTCACAGCTTTTGAAGCTCTTCATATTTTTCACACCTTTTCAGGATTTCATGTTTTTAACACCGCTTCATACTCCTCCAATTTTTCTGAATGTTTCGTTCTCCTCATATTTTTCAGACCGTTTCATGCTCCTCATATATTTCACACCTTTTGAATCTCTTCACGTTTTCACACCTTTTGAATCCCTTCATATTTTCACACCTTTTCAGGCTCCTCATGTTTTTGAACAAGGCTTCATGCTCCTCCTATATTTCAGACCGTGTCATGCTCCTCATATTTTTGACACCTTTTTAAGGTCTTCATATTTTTCACACCTTTTCAGTCTCTTCAAGTTTTTGAACACTGGTACATGCTCCGCCTATTTTTCACACCTTTTGAAGCTCTTCAAATTTTTCACACCTTTTCAGGCTCTTCATGTTGTCAACACCGTTTCATGCTCCTCCTATTTTTCAGACCGTTTCATGCTCCTCATATTTTTGACACCTTTTGAAGCTCTTCATATATTTCACACCTTTTCAGGCTCTTCATGTTTTTGAACACCGCTTCATGCTCCTCCTATTTTTCAGACCGTTTCATGCTCCTCATATTTTTGACACCTTTTGAAGCTCTTCATATTTTTCACACATTTTCAGGCACCTCATATTTTTAAACACCGCATCATGCTCCTCCTATTTTCAGACCGTTTCATGCTCCTGATGTATTTTCCACCTTTGGAAGCTTTTCACATTGTTCACACCTTTTCAGGCTCTTCATGTTTCTGAACACCGTTTCAAGCTGTTCCTAATTTTCAGACCGCTTCATGCTCCTCTCATTTTTGACACCTTTTGAAGCTCTTCATATTTTTGACAACTTTTGAGGCTCTTCATATTTCTCACACGTTTTCAGGTTGTTCATGTTTTTCAACACCGCTTCATGCTCCTCCCCTTTTTCAGACCGTTTAATGCTCATCTCATTTTTGACACCTTTTGAAGGTCTTCATATTTTTCACACCTTTTGAAGCTCTTCATATTTTCACAACTTTTCAGGCTTTTCATGTTTTTGAACACCGTTTCATGCTCCTGCATATTTCAGACCGATTCTTGCTGCTCATATGTTTGACCTGTTTTGAAGCTCTTCATATTTTTCACACCTTTTCAGGCTCTTCATGTTTTTCAACACCGCTTCATGCTCCTCCTATTTTTTACACCTTTTGAAGCTCTTCATATTTTTCACACCTTTTCAGGCTGTTCATGTTTTTGAACATGGTTTCATGTTCCTCCTATTTTTCAGACCGTTTCATGCTCCTCATATTTTTGAAACCTTTTGAAGCTCTTCATATTTTTCACACCTTTTCAGGCTCTTTATGTTTTTCAACACTACTTCATGCTCCCCCTCTTTTTCAGACGGTTTCATGCACATCTCTTTTTTGACACCTTTTGAAGCTCTTCATATTTTTCATACCTTTTGAAACTCTTTATATTTTTCACACGTTTTCAGGCTCTTCATGTTTTTCAACACCGCTTCATGCTCCTCCTATTTTTCAGACCGTTTCATGCTCCTCATTTATTTCACACCTTTTGAAGCTCTTCATATTTTTCAAGCTTTTTCAGGCTCTTCATGTTTTTGAACACCGCTTCATGCTCCTCCTATTTTTCAAACCTTTTCATGATCATCATGTATTTCAGACGTTTGAAACTCTTCATATTTTTCACACCTTTTGAAGCTCTTCATATTTTTCACAACTTTTCAGGCCTTTCATGTTTTCAACACAGTTTCAGGCTCCGCCTATTTTTCAGACCGTTTCATGCTCCTCATATTTTTGACACCTTTTGAAGGTCTTCATATTTTTCACACCTTTTCAGGCTCTTCGTGTTTTTGAACATCGTTTCATGCTCCTCCTATTTTTCAGACTGTTTCATGCTCCTCTTATTTTTCACACCTTTTGAAGCTCTTCATATTTTTGCCACCTTTTCAGGCTCTTCATGTTTTTCAACACAGTTTCATGCTCCTCCTATTGTTCCAACCGTTTCAAGCTTCTCATATTTTTGACACCTTTTGAAGCTCATCATATTTTTCACACCTTTTCATGCTCTTCATGTTTTTCAACACCGTTACATGATTCTCCTATTTTTCAGACTGTTTCATGCTCCTCATATTTTTGACACTTTTTGAAGCTCTTCATGTTTTTCACACCATTTAGGATCTTCATGATTTTCAACACCGCTTCATACTCCTCCTATTTTTCAGACCGTTTCATGCTCCACATATTTTTGACACCTTTTGAAGCTCTTCATATTTTTCACACCTTTTCAGTCTCTTCATGTCTTTCAACACCGCTTCATGCTCCTCCTATTTTTCAGACCGTATCATGCTCCTCGTATTTTTGACACGATTTGAAGCTCTTCATATAATTCACACTTTTTCAGGCTCTTCAAGATTTTCAACACCGTTTCATGCTCCTCCTATTTTTCAAACCGTTTCAAGCTTCTCATATTTTTGACACCTTTTGAAGCTCTTCATATTTTTCACACCTTTTCAGGCTCTTCATGTTGTTGAACACCGTTTCATGCTCCTCATATTTTTGACATATTTTGAAACTCTTCATATTTTTGCCACCTTTTGAAGCTCTTCATATCTTTCACACCTTTTCAGGCTCTTCATATTTTTCACACCTTTTCATGCTCTTCATGTTTTTCAACACCACTTCATACTCCTCATATTTTTGACACATTTTGAAGCTCTTCATATTTTTCAAACTTTTTGAACCTCTTCATATTTTTCACACCTTTTCAGGCTCTTCATGTTGTTTAACGCTGCTTCATGCTCCTGCTATTTTTCTGACCGTTTGATACTCCTCATATTTTCACACCTTTGAAGCTATTCATATTTTTCACACCTTTTCAGGCTCTTCATGTTTTTGAACACCATTTCATGCTCCTCCTATTTTTGACACCTTATGGAACTCCTCATATTTTTCACACCTATTCAGGCTCTTCATGTTTTTGAACACCGTTTTATGTTACTCCTATTTTTCTGACCGTTTCATGCTCCTCATATTTTTGACACCTTTTGAAGCTCTTCATATTTTCATTCCTTTTCAGGCTCTTCATGTGTTCAACAACGCTTCATGCTCCTCCTATTTTTCAGAAAGTTTCATGCTCCTCATATGTTTGACACTTTTTGAAGCTCTTCATATTTTTTACACCTTTTGAAGCTCTTCATATTTTTCACATCTTTTCAGACTCTTCATGTATTTCAACACCAGGTCATGCTCCTCCTATTTTTCAGAACTTTTCCTGCTCCTCATATTTTTGACACCTTTTGAAGCTCCTCATATATTTCACACCTTGTCAGGCTCTTCATGTTTTTCAACTCCGCTTCATGCTCCTCCTATTTTTCAGACCGTTTCATGCTCCTCATATTTTTGACACCTTTTGAAGCTCTTCATATTTTTCACACCTTTTCAGGCTCTTCATGTTGTTGAACACCGTTTCATGCTCCTCATATTTTTGACATATTTTGAAACTCTTCATATTTTTGCCACCTTTTGAAGCTCTTCATATCTTTCACACCTTTTCAGGCTCTTCATATTTTTCACACCTTTTCATGCTCTTCATGTTTTTCAACACCACTTCATACTCCTCATATTTTTGACACATTTTGAAGCTCTTCATATTTTTCAAACTTTTTGAACCTCTTCATATTTTTCACACCTTTTCAGGCTCTTCATGTTGTTTAACGCCGCTTCATGCTCCTGCTATTTTTCTGACCGTTTGATACTCCTCATATTTTCACACCTTTGAAGCTATTCATATTTTTCACACCTTTTCAGGCTCTTCATGTTTTTGAACACCATTTCATGCTCCTCCTATTTTTGACACCTTATGGAACTCCTCATATTTTTCACACCTTTTCAGCCTCTTCATGTTTTGAACAAAACTTCATGCTCCTCCTATTTTTCAGACAGTTTCATTTTCCTCATATTTTTGACACCTTTTTAAGCTCTTCATATATTTCAAACCTTTTCAGGCTCTTTATGTTTTTGAACACCGTTTCATGCTCCTCCTATTTGTCTGACCGTTTCATGCTCCTCATATTTTTGACACCTTTTGAAGCTCTTCATGTATTTCACAGCTTTTCAGTCTCTTCATGGTTTTGAACAGCGTTTCATGCTCCTCCTATTTTTCAGACCGTTTCATGCTCCTCATATTTTTCACTCCTTTTTAGGCTCTGCATATTGTTCACACCTTTTCAGGATCTACATGTTGTCAACACCGTTTCATTCTCCTCCTATATTTGAGACCGTTTCAAGCTCCTCATATTTTTGACACCTTTTGAAGCTCTTCATACATTTCTCACATTTTCAGTCTCTTCATGGTTTTGAACACCGTTTCATGCTCCTCATTTTTTTCAAACCTTTTGATGCTTTTCATATTTTTCACACATTTTCAGGCTCTTCATGTTTTTGAACATGGTTTCATGCTTCTCCTATTTTTCAGACCGTTTCATGCACCTCATATTTTTGACACCTTTTGAAGCTCTTCATATTTTTCACAAATTTTCAGTATCTTCAATTTTTTGAACACCGTTTCATGCTCCTGATATTTTTCAGACCTTTTGAAGCTCTTCATATTTTTCACAAATTTTCAGGTTCTTCATGTTTTTGAACACCATTTCATGATCCTCCTATTTTTCAGACCGTGTCATGCTCCTCATAATTTTGACACCTTTAGGGCTCTTCATATTTTACACACCTTTTCGGGCTGTTCATGTTTTTGAACACTGCTTCATACTCCCCCTATTTTTCAGACCGTTCCCTGCTCTTCATATTTCTGACACTTTTTGAAGCTCTTCATATTTTTCACACATTTTCAGGCTCTTCATGTTTTTGAACATGGATTCATGCTTCTCCTATTTTTCAGACCGTTTCATGCTCCTCATATTTTTGACACCTTTTGAAGCTCTTCATAGTTTTCACACCTTTTGAAGCTCTTCATATTTTTCACACCTTTTCAGGCTCTTCATGTTTTCCAACACCACTTCATGCTCCTCCTATTTTTCAGACCGTTTCATGCTCCTCATATTTTTGACTCGTTTTGAAACTCTTTATATTTTTCACACCTTTTCAGGCTCTTCATGTTTTTCAACAGTGCCTCATGCTCCTCCTATTTTTCAGACCGTTTCATGCTCCTCATCTTTTGACACCTTTTGAAGGTCTTCATATTTTTCACACCTTTTCAGTATTCAAGTTTTTGAACACCGCTTCATGCTCCTCATATTTTTCACAGCTTCTGAAGCTCTTCATATTTTTCTCACCTTTTCAGGCTCTTAATATTTTTGAACATCGTTTCGTGCTCCTCTTATTTTCAGAACGTTTCATGCTCCTCATATTTTTGACACTTTTTGAAGCTCTTCATGTTTTTCACACCTTTTGAAGCTCTTCATATTTTTCACACTTTTTCAGGCTCTTCATGTTTTTGAACACCGCTTCATGCTCCTTCTATTTTTCAGAGAGTTTCATGCTCCTCATGTATTTCACACCTTTTGAAGCTCTTCATATTTTTCAAACCTTTTCAGGCTCTTCATGTCTTTCAACACCGCTTCATGCTCCTCCTATTTTTCAGACCGTATCATGCTCCTCGTATTTTTGACACGTTTTGAAGCTCTTCATATAATTCACACTTTTTCAGGCTCTTCAAGATTTTCAACACCGTTTCATGCTCTTCCTATTTTTCAGACTATTTCATGCTCCTCATATATTTGACACCTTTTGAAGCTCTTCATAATTTTCACACCTTTTCAGGCTCTTCATATTTTTGTACACCGTTTCATGCTCCTCCTATTTTTTAGAAGTTTCATGCTCCTCATATTTTTGACACCTTTTGAAGCTCTTCATGTATTTCACACCTATTCAGGCTCTTCATGTTTTTGAATACCGTTACATGATTCTCCTATTTTTCAGACTGTTTCATGCTCCGCATATTTTTGACACCTTTTGAAGCTCTTCATATTTTTCACACCTTTTGAAGCTCTTCATATTTTTCACACCTTTTCAGGCACTTCATGTTTTTCAACACCGTTTCATGCTCCTCCTATTTTTCAGACCGTTTCATGCTCCTCATATTTTGACATGTTTTGAATCTCTTCATATTTTTCACATCTTTTCAGGCGCTTCAGGTTTTCAACACCGTTTCATGCTCCTCCTATTTTTCAGACCGTTTCATGCTCCTCATATTTTTGATACCTTTTGAAGCTCTTCATATTTTTCACAACTTTTCAGACCTTTCATGTTTCAGCACAGTTTCATGCTCCGCCTATTTTTCAGCACTTTTCATGCTCCTCATATTTTTCACGTCTTTTGAAGCTCTTCATATATTTCACACTTTTTCAGGCTCTTCTTGTTTTGGAACACCGCTTCATGCTTCTCCTATATTTCACACCTTTTCATAATCTTCATATTTTCCACGCCTTTTTAAGCTCTTCGTATTTTTCACACCTTTTCAGGCTCTTCATGTTTATGAACAAAGTTTCATGCTCCTCCTATTTTTCAGAACGTTTCATGCTCCTCATATTTTTGACACCTTTTGTAGATCTTCATATTTTTCACACCTTTTGAAGCTCTTCATATTTTTCACAGCTTTTCAGGCTCTTCATGTTTTTCAGCACAGTTTCATGCTCCTCCTATTTTTCAAACCGTTTCAAGCTTCTCATATTTTTGACACCTTTTGAAGCTATTCATATTTTTCACACCTTTTCAGGCTCTTCATGTTGTTGAACACGGTTTCATGCTTCTCCTATGTTTCAGACCGTTTCATGCTCCTCATATTTTTGACGCCTTTTGAAACTCTTCATATTTTTCACACCTTTTCAGGCTCTTCATGTTGTTGAACACCGTTTCATGCTCCTCATATTTTTGACATATTTTGAAACTCTTCATATTTTTGCCACCTTTTGAAGCTCTTCATATCTTTCACACCTTTTCAGGCTCTTCATATTTTTCACACCTTTTCATGCTCTTCATGTTTTTCAACACCACTTCATACTCCTCATATTTTGGACACATTTTGAAGCTCTTCATATTTTTCAAACTTTTTGAACCTCTTCATATTTTTCACACCTTTTCAGGCTCTTCATGTTGTTTAACGCCGCTTCATGCTCCTGCTATTTTTCTGACCGTTTGATACTCCTCATATTTTCACACCTTTGAAGCTATTCATATTTTTCACACCTTTTCAGGCTCTTCATGTTTTTGAACACCATTTCATGCTCCTCCTATTTTTGACACCTTATGGAACTCCTCATATTTTTCACACCTATTCAGGCTCTTCATGTTTTTGAACACCGTTTTATGTTACTCCTATTTTTCCGACCGTTTCATGCTCCTCATATTTTTGACACCTTTTGAAGCTCTTCATATTTTCATTCCTTTTCAGGCTCTTCATGTGTTCAACAACGCTTCATGCTCCTCCTATTTTTCAGAAAGTTTCATGCTCCTCATATGTTTGACACTTTTTGAAGCTCTTCATATTTTTTACACCTTTTGAAGCTCTTCATATTTTTCACATCTTTTCAGACTCTTCATGTATTTCAACACCAGGTCATGCTCCTCCTATTTTTCAGAACTTTTCCTGCTCCTCATATTTTTGACACCTTTTGAAGCTCCTCATATATTTCACACCTTGTCAGGCTCTTCATGTTTTTCAACTCCGCTTCATGCTCCTCCTATTTTTCAGACCGTTTCATGCTCCTCATATTTTTGACACCTTTTGAAGCTCTTCATATTTTTCACACCTTTTCAGGCTCTTCATGTTGTTGAACACCGTTTCATGCTCCTCATATTTTTGACATATTTTGAAACTCTTCATATTTTTGCCACCTTTTTAAGCTCTTCATATCTTTCACACCTTTTCAGGCTCTTCATATTTTTCACACCTTTTCATGCTCTTCATGTTTTTCAACACCACTTCATACTCCTCATATTTTTGACACATTTTGAAGCTCTTCATATTTTTCAAACTTTTTGAACCTCTTCATATTTTTCACACCTTTTCAGGCTCTTCATGTTGTTTAACGCCGCTTCATGCTCCTGCTATTTTTCTGACCGTTTGATACTCCTCATATTTTCACACCTTTGAAGCTATTCATATTTTTCACACCTTTTCAGGCTCTTCATGTTTTTGAACACCATTTCATGCTCCTCCTATTTTTGACACCTTATGGAACTCCTCATATTTTTCACACCTTTTCAGCCTCTTCATGTTTTGAACAAAACTTCATGCTCCTCCTATTTTTCAGACAGTTTCATTTTCCTCATATTTTTGACACCTTTTTAAGCTCTTCATATATTTCAAACCTTTTCAGGCTCTTTATGTTTTTGAACACCGTTTCATGCTCCTCCTATTTGTCTGACCGTTTCATGCTCCTCATATTTTTGACACCTTTTGAAGCTCTTCATGTATTTCACAGCTTTTCAGTCTCTTCATGGTTTTGAACAGCGTTTCATGCTCCTCCTATTTTTCAGACCGTTTCATGCTCCTCATATTTTTCACTCCTTTTTAGGCTCTGCATATTGTTCACACCTTTTCAGGATCTACATGTTGTCAACACCGTTTCATTCTCCTCCTATATTTGAGACCGTTTCAAGCTCCTCATATTTTTGACACCTTTTGAAGCTCTTCATACATTTCTCACATTTTCAGTCTCTTCATGGTTTTGAACACCGTTTCATGCTCCTCATTTTTTTCAAACCTTTTGATGCTTTTCATATTTTTCACACATTTTCAGGCTCTTCATGTTTTTGAACATGGTTTCATGCTTCTCCTATTTTTCAGACCGTTTCATGCACCTCATATTTTTGACACCTTTTGAAGCTCTTCATATTTTTCACAAATTTTCAGTATCTTCAATTTTTTGAACACCGTTTCATGCTCCTGATATTTTTCAGACCTTTTGAAGCTCTTCATATTTTTCACAAATTTTCAGGTTCTTCATGTTTTTGAACACCATTTCATGATCCTCCTATTTTTCAGACCGTGTCATGCTCCTCATAATTTTGACACCTTTAGGGCTCTTCATATTTTACACACCTTTTCGGGCTGTTCATGTTTTTGAACACTGCTTCATACTCCCCCTATTTTTCAGACCGTTCCCTGCTCTTCATATTTCTGACACTTTTTGAAGCTCTTCATATTTTTCACACATTTTCAGGCTCTTCATGTTTTTGAACATGGATTCATGCTTCTCCTATTTTTCAGACCGTTTCATGCTCCTCATATTTTTGACACCTTTTGAAGCTCTTCATAGTTTTCACACCTTTTGAAGCTCTTCATATTTTTCACACCTTTTCAGGCTCTTCATGTTTTCCAACACCACTTCATGCTCCTCCTATTTTTCAGACCGTTTCATGCTCCTCATATTTTTGACTCGTTTTGAAACTCTTTATATTTTTCACACCTTTTCAGGCTCTTCATGTTTTTCAACAGTGCCTCATGCTCCTCCTATTTTTCAGACCGTTTCATGCTCCTCATCTTTTGACACCTTTTGAAGGTCTTCATATTTTTCACACCTTTTCAGTATTCAAGTTTTTGAACACCGCTTCATGCTCCTCATATTTTTCACAGCTTCTGAAGCTCTTCATATTTTTCTCACCTTTTCAGGCTCTTAATATTTTTGAACATCGTTTCGTGCTCCTCTTATTTTCAGAACGTTTCATGCTCCTCATATTTTTGACACTTTTTGAAGCTCTTCATATTTTTCACACCTTTTGAAGCTCTTCATATTTTTCACACTTTTTCAGGCTCTTCATGTTTTTGAACACCGCTTCATGCTCCTTCTATTTTTCAGAGAGTTTCATGCTCCTCATGTATTTCACACCTTTTGAAGCTCTTCATATTTTTCAAACCTTTTCAGGCTCTTCATGTCTTTCAACACCGCTTCATGCTCCTCCTATTTTTCAGACCGTATCATGCTCCTCGTATTTTTGACACGTTTTGAAGCTCTTCATATAATTCACACTTTTTCAGGCTCTTCAAGATTTTCAACACCGTTTCATGCTCTTCCTATTTTTCAGACTATTTCATGCTCCTCATATATTTGACACCTTTTGAAGCTCTTCATAATTTTCACACCTTTTCAGGCTCTTCATATTTTTGTACACCGTTTCATGCTCCTCCTATTTTTTAGAAGTTTCATGCTCCTCATATTTTTGACACCTTTTGAAGCTCTTCATGTATTTCACACCTATTCAGGCTCTTCATGTTTTTGAATACCGTTACATGATTCTCCTATTTTTCAGACTGTTTCATGCTCCGCATATTTTTGACACCTTTTGAAGCTCTTCATATTTTTCACACCTTTTGAAGCTCTTCATATTTTTCACACCTTTTCAGGCACTTCATGTTTTTCAACACCGTTTCATGCTCCTCCTATTTTTCAGACCGTTTCATGCTCCTCATATTTTGACATGTTTTGAATCTCTTCATATTTTTCACATCTTTTCAGGCGCTTCAGGTTTTCAACACCGTTTCATGCTCCTCCTATTTTTCAGACCGTTTCATGCTCCTCATATTTTTGATACCTTTTGAAGCTCTTCATATTTTTCACAACTTTTCAGACCTTTCATGTTTCAGCACAGTTTCATGCTCCGCCTATTTTTCAGCACTTTTCATGCTCCTCATATTTTTCACGACTTTTGAAGCTCTTCATATATTTCACACTTTTTCAGGCTCTTCTTGTTTTGGAACACCGCTTCATGCTTCTCCTATATTTCACACCTTTTCATAATCTTCATATTTTCCACGCCTTTTTAAGCTCTTCGTATTTTTCACACCTTTTCAGGCTCTTCATGTTTATGAACAAAGTTTCATGCTCCTCCTATTTTTCAGAACGTTTCATGCTCCTCATATTTTTGACACCTTTTGTAGATCTTCATATTTTTCACACCTTTTGCAGCTCTTCATATTTTTCACAGCTTTTCAGGCTCTTCATGTTTTTCAGCACAGTTTCATGCTCCTCCTATTTTTCAAACCGTTTCAAGCTTCTCATATTTTTGACACCTTTTGAAGCTATTCATATTTTTCACACCTTTTCAGGCTCTTCATGTTGTTGAACACGGTTTCATGCTTCTCCTATGTTTCAGACCGTTTCATGCTCCTCATATTTTTGACGCCTTTTGAAGCTCTTCATATTTTTCACACCTTTTCAGGCTCTTCATGTTGTTGAACACCGTTTCATGCTCCTCATATTTTTGACATATTTTGAAACTCTTCATATTTTTGCCACCTTTTTAAGCTCTTCATATCTTTCACACCTTTTCAGGCTCTTCATATTTTTCACACCTTTTCATGCTCTTCATGTTTTTCAACACCACTTCATACTCCTCATATTTTTGACACTTTTTGAAGCTCTTCATATTTTTCAAACTTTTTGAACCTCTTCATATTTTTCACACCTTTTCAGGCTCTTCATGTTGTTTAACGCCGCTTCATGCTCCTGCTATTTTTCTGACCGTTTGATACTCCTCATATTTTCACACCTTTGAAGCTATTCATATTTTTCACACCTTTTCAGGCTCTTCATGTTTTTGAACACCATTTCATGCTCCTCCTATTTTTGACACCTTATGGAACTCCTCATATTTTTCACACCTATTCAGGCTCTTCATGTTTTTGAACACCGTTTTATGTTACTCCTATTTTTCCGACCGTTTCATGCTCCTCATATTTTTGACACCTTTTGAAGCTCTTCATATTTTCATTCCTTTTCAGGCTCTTCATGTGTTCAACAACGCTTCATGCTCCTCCTATTTTTCAGAAAGTTTCATGCTCCTCATATGTTTGACACTTTTTGAAGCTCTTCACATTTTTCACATCTTTTCAGACTCTTCATGTATTTCAACACCAGGTCATGCTCCTCCTATTTTTCAGAACTTTTCCTGCTCCTCATATTTTTGACACCTTTTGAAGCTCCTCATATATTTCACACCTTGTCAGGCTCTTCATGTTTTTCAACTCCGCTTCATGCTCCTCCTATTTTTCAGACCGTTTCATGCTCCTCATATTTTTGACACTTTTTGAAACTCTTCATATTTTTCACACCTTTTCAGGCTCTTCATGTTTTGAACAAAACTTCATGCTCCTCCTATTTTTCAGACAGTTTCATTTTCCTCATATTTTTGATAACTTTTTAAGCTCTTCATATATTTCACACCTTTTCAGGCTCTTTATGTTTTTGAACACCGTTTCATGCTCCTCCTATTTGTCTGACCGTTTCATGCTCCTCATATTTTTGACAACTTTTGAAGCTCTTCATGTATTTCACAGCTTTTCAGTCTCTTCATGGTTTTGAACAGCGTTTCATGCTCCTCCTATTTTTCAGACCGTTTCATGCTCCTCGTATTTTTCACACCTTTTGAAGCTCTTCATATTTCTCACACCTTTTCAGGCTCTTCATGTTTTTCTACACCACTTCATGCTTCTCCTATTTTTCAGCCCGTTTCATGCTCCTCATGTATTTCACACCTTTTGAAGCTCTTCATATTTTTCACACCTTTTCAGGCTCTTCATGTTTTTCAACACCATTTAATGCTGCTTCTATTTTTCAGACCGTTTCATGCTCCTCATATTTTTCACACCTTTTGAAGCTCTTCATATTTTTCACACCTTTTCAGGCTCTTCAAGTTTTTCAACACCACTTCATGCTCCTCCTTTTTTGCAGACCGTTTCATGCTCCTCATATTTTTGATACCTTTTGATGCTCTTCATATTTTTCACACCTTTTCAGGCTCTTCATTTTTTCAACACCGCTTCATGCTCCTCCTATTTTTCAGACCGTTTCATGCTCATCTCATTTTTGAAACCTTTTGAAGCTTTTCATATATTTCACAACTTTTCAGGCTCTTCATGTTTTTGAACACCGCTTCATGCTCCTCCTATTTTTCAGACTGTTTCATGCTCCTCATATTTCACACCTTTTGAAGCTCTTCATATTTTTCACACCTTTTCAGGCTCTTCCTTTTTTTTATCACCGTTACATTCTCCTCCTATTTTTCAGACCATTTCATTCTCCTCATATTTTTGACACTTTTTGAAGCTCTTTATATATTTCACACCTTTTCAGGCTCTTCATGTTTTTGATCACCGTTACATTCTCCTCCTATTATTCAGACCGTTTCATGCTCCTCATATTTTTGACACTTTTTGAAGCTCTTTATATATTTCACACATTTGCAGGCTCTTCATGTTTTTGAACACAGCTTCATGCTCCTCCTATTTTTCAGACAATTTCATGCTCCTCATATTTTTGACAACTTTGGAAGCTCTTCATATTTTTCACACATTTTCAGGCTCTTCATGTTTTTCAACACTGTTGCATGATCCTCCTATTTTTCAGACCGTTTCATGCTCCTCATATACTTGACACATTTTTAAGCTCTTCATATATTTCACACATTTTCAGGCTATTCATGTTTTTCAACACCGCTCATGCTCCTTGTATTTTTAAGACCGTTTCATGCTCCTCATATTTTAGACACCTTTTTAAGCTCTTCATATTTTTCACACCTTTTTAAGCTCTTCATATTTCTCACACCTTTTCAGGCTCTTCATGTTTTTCAACAACGCTTCATGCACCTCCTATTCGTCAGACCGTTTCATGCTCATCTCATTTTTGACACCTTTTGAATCTTTTCATATTTTTCACACCTTCTCAGGCTCTTCATGTTTTTGAACACCGCTTCATGCTAATCCTATTTTTCAAACCATATCATGCTCCTCATATTTTTCACACCTTTTAAGCTCTTCATATTTTTCACACTTTTTCAGGCTCTTCATGTTTTTCAACACCGCTTCATGCTCCTCCTATTTTTCAGACCGTTTCATGCTCATCAAATTTTTGACACCTTTTGAAGCTCTTCATATTGTTCACACTTTTTCAGGCTCTTCATGTTTTTGAACACCGTTTCATGCTGCTTCTATTTTTCAGACCGTTTCATGCTCCTCATATTTTTCACACCTTTTGAAGCTCTTCATATTTCTCACACCTTTTCAGGCTCTTCATGTTTTTCAACACCACTTCATGCTTCTCCTATTTTTCAGCCCGTTTCATGCTCCTCATTTATTTCACACCTTTTGAAGCTCTTCATATTTTTCACACCTTTTCAGGCTCTTCATGTTTTTCAACACCGTTTCATGCTGCTTCTATTTTTCAGACCGTTTCATGCTCCTCATATTTTTCACACCTTTTGAAGCTCTTCATATTTTTCACACCTTTTCAGGCTCTTCATGTTTTTCTACACCACTTCATGCTTCTCCTATTTTTCAGCCCGTTTCATGCTCCTCATGTATTTCATACCTTTTGAAGCTCTTCATATTTTTCACACCTTTTCGGGCTCTTCATGTTTTTGAACACCGCTTCATGCTCCTCCTATTTTTCAGACCATTTCATGCTCCTCATATTTTACACCTTTTGAAGCTCTTCATATTTTTCACACCTTTTCAGGCTCTTCATGTTTTTGATCACCGTTACATTCTCCTCCTATTTTTCAGACCGTTTCATGCTCCTCATTTTTGACAACTTTGGAAGCTCTTCATATTTTTTACACATTTTCAGGCTCTTCATGTTTTTCAACACTGTTGCATGATCCTCCTATTTTTCAGACCGTTTCATGCTCCTCATATACTTGACACATTTTTAAGCTCTTCATATATTTCACACATTTTCAGGCTATTCATGTTTTTCAACACCGCTTCATGCTCCTTGTATTTTTAAGACCGTTTCATGCTCCTCATATTTTTGACACCTTTTTAAGCTCTTCATATTTTTCACATCTTTTTAAGCTCTTCATATTTCTCACACCTTTTCAGGCTCTTCATGTTTTTCAACAACGCTTCATGCACCTCCTATTTGTCAGACCGTTTCATGCTCATCTCATTTTTGACACCTTTTGAATCTTTTCATATTTTTCACACCTTCTCAGGCTCTTCATGTTTTTCAACAACGCTTCATGCACCTCCTACTTTTCAGACCGTTTCATGCTCATCAAATTTTTGACACCTTTTGAAGCTCTTCATATTTTTCACACCTTTTGAAGCTCTTCATATTTTTCACACCATTTCAGTCTCTTCATGTTTTTCAACACCGTTTCATGCTGCTTCTATTTTTCAGACGGTTTCATGCTCCTCATATTTTTCACACCTTTTGAAGCTCTTCATATTTTTCACACCTTTTCAGGCTCTTCATGTTTTTCTACACCACTTCATGCTTCTCCTATTTTTCAGACCGTTTCATGCTCCTCATATTTTTCACACCTTTTGAAGCTCTTCATATTTTTCACACCTTTTCAGGCTCTTCATGTTTTTCTACACCACTTCATGCTTCTCCTATTTTTCAGCCTGTTTCATGCTCCTCATTTATTTCACACCTTTTCAGGCTCTTCATTTTTTTCACACATTTACATGCTCTTCATGTTTTTGATCACCGTTTCATGCTCCTCCTATTTTTCCGACCATTTCATGCTCCTCATATTTTTGACACCTTTTGAAGCTCTTCGTATTTTTCACACTTTTTCAGGTCTCTTCATGTTTTTATCCACCGTTTCATGCTAATCCCATTTTTCAAACCTTATTATGCTCCTCATATTTTTCACACCTTTTTAAGCTCTTCATATTTTTCACACCTTTTCAGGATCTTCATGTTTTTGAACACCGCTTCATGCTCCTCATATTTTTCAGACCGTTTCTTGCTCCTCGTATTTTTTCATCTTTTGAAGCTTTTCATATTTTTCACACCTTCTCAGGCTCTTCAAGTTTTTCAACACCACTTCATGCTCCTCCTTTTTTGCAGACCGTTTGATGCTCCTCATATTTTTGATACCTTTTGATGCTCTTCATATTTTTCACACCTTTTCAGGCTCTTCATTTTTTCAACACCGCTTCATACTCCTCCTATTTTTCAGACCGTTTCATGCTCATCTCATTTTTGACACCTCTTGAAGCTTTTCATATTTTTCACAACGTTTCAGGCTCTTCAAGTTTTTGAACACCGCTTCATGTTCTTCCTATTTTTCAGACCTTTTCATGCTCCTCATATTTTTGACACCTTTTGAAGCTCTTCATATTTTTCACACCTTTTCAGGCTCTTCATGTTTTTCAACACCGCTTCATGCTCCTCCTATTTTTCAGAGAGTTTCATTCTCCTCATGTATTTCACACCTTTTGAAGCTCTTCATATTTTTCAAAACTTTTCAGGCTCTTCATATTTTTCCACACCACTTCATGCTCATCCTATTTTTCAGACAGTTTCATGCTCCTCATATTTTTGACATCTTTTGAAGCTCTTCTTATTTTTCACACCTTTTCAGGCTCTTCATGTTTTTCAACACAGCTTCATGCTCCTCCTATTTTTCAGACCGTTTCATGCTCATCTCATTTTTGACACCTTTTGAAGATCTTCATATTTTTCACACCTTTTCAGGCTCTTCATGTTTTTGAACACCGCTTCATGCTAATCCCATTTTTCAAAACATATCATGCTCCTCATAATTTTCACACCTTTTTAAGCTCTTCATATTTTTCACACCTTTTCAGGCTCTTCATGTTTTTGAATACTACTTCATGCTCCTTCTATTTTTCAGAGATTTTCATGCTCCTCATGTATTACACACCTTTTGAAGCTCTTCATATTTTTCACACTTTTACAGGCTCTTCATGTGTTTCCACACCACTTCATGCTACTCAGATTTTTCAGCTCCTTTCATGCTGCTCATGAATTTCACACCTTTTGAAGCTCTTCATATTTTTCACACCTTTTCAGGCTCTTCCTGTTTTGATCACCGTTTCATGCTCCTCCTATTTTTCAGACCGTTTCATGCTCCTCATAATTTTTGACACCTTTTAAAGGTCTTCATTATTTTCACACCTTTTCTGGCACTTCATGTTTTTGAACACAACTTCATGCTCCTCCTATTTTTCAGACCATTTCATATTCCTCATATTTTTCACACCTTTTGAAGCTCTTCATATTTTTCACACCTTTTCAGGCTCTTCATGTTTTTGAACACCGTTGCATGATCCTCCTATTTTTCAGACCGTTTCATGCTCCTCATATACTTGACACATTTTTAAGCTCTTCATATATTTCACTCATTTTCAGGCTATTCATGTTTTTCAACACCGCTTCATGCTCCTTGTATTTTTAAGACCGTTTCATGCTCCTCATATTTTTGACACCTTTTTAACCTCTTCATATTTCTCACACATTTTCAGGCTCTTCATGTTTTTCAACAACGCTTCATGCACCTCCTATTTTTCAGACCGTTTCATGCTCATCTCATTTTTGACACCTTTTGAAGCTTTTCATATTTTTCACACCTTTTCAGGCTCTTCATGATTATGAACACCGCTTCATGCTAATCCTATTTTTCAAACCATATCATGCTCCTCATATTTTTCACACCATTTTAAACTCTTCATATTTTTCACACCTTTACAGGCTCTTCATGTTTTTGAACACCGCTTCATGCTCCTCCTATTTTTCAGACCGTTTCATGCTCCTCATATTTCACACCTTTTGAAGCTCTTCATATTTTTCACACCTTTTCAGTCTCTTCATGTTTTTGAACACCGCTTCATGCTAATCCCATTTTTCAAACCATATCATGCTCCTCATATATTTCACACCTTTTTAAGCTCTTCATATTTTTCACACCTTTTCAGGCTCTTCATGTTCTTGAACACTACTTCATGCTCCTTCTATTTTTTAGAGAGTTTCATGTTCCTCATGTATTACACACCTTTTGAAGCTCTTCATATTTTTCACACCTTTACAGTCTCTTCATGTTTTTTAACACCACTTCATGCTCCTCCTATATTTCAAACCGTTTCATGCTCCTCATATTTTTGACATCTTTTGAAGCTTTTCATATTTTTCACACCTTTTCAGGCTCTTCAAGTTTTTCAACACCGCTTCATGCTCCTCCTTTTTTGCAGACCGTTTCATGCTCCTCATATTTTTGATACCTTTTGATGATCTTCATATTTTTCACACCTTTTCAGGCTCTTCATTTTTTCAACACCACTTCATGCTCCTCCTATTTTTCAGACCGTTTCATGGTCATCTCATTTTTTAAACCTTTTGAAGCTTTTCATATTTTTCACAACGTTTCAGGCTCTTCAAGTTTTTGAACACCGCTTCATGCTCCTCCTATTTTTCAGACCGTTTCATGCCTCTCATATTTTTCACACTTTTTGAAGCTCTTCATATTTTTCACACCTTTTCAGGCTCTTCATGTTTTTCTACACCGCTTCATGCTCCTCCTATTTTTCAGACCGTTTCATGCTCCTCATATTTTACACCTTTTGAAGCTCTTCATATTTTTCACACCTTTTCAAGCTCTTCATGTTTTTGATCACCGTTACATTCTCCTCCTATTATTCAGACCGTTTCATGCTCCTCATATTTTTGACACTTTTTGAAGCTCTTTATATATTTCACACCTTTTCAGGCTCTTAATGTTTTTGATCACCGTTACATTCTCCTCCTACTATTCAGACCGTTTCATGCTCCTCATATTTTTGACACTTTTTGAAGCTCTTTATATATTTCACACATTTTCAGGCTCTTCATGTTTTTGAACACAGCTTCATGCTCCTCCTATTTTTCAGACCGTTTCATGCTCCTCATATACTTGACACATTTTTAAGCTCTTCATATATTTCACACATTTTCAGGCTATTCATGTTTTTCAACACCGCTTCATGCTCCTTGTATTTTTAAGACCTTTTCATGCTCCTCATATTTTTGACACCTTTTTAAGCTCTTCCTATTTTTCACACCTTTTTAAGCTCTTCATATTTCTCACACCTTTTCAGGCTCTTCATGTTTTTCAACAACGCTTCATGCACCTCCTATTTGTCAGACCGTTTCATGCTCATCTCATTTTTGACACCTTTTGAATCTTTTCATATTTTTCACACCTTCTCAGGCTCTTCATGTTTTTGAACACTGCTTCATGCTAATCCTATTTTTCACACCATATCATGCTCCTCATATTTTTCACACCTTTTAAGCTCTTCATATTTTTCACACTTTTTCAGGCTCTTCATGTTTTTCAACACCGCTTCATGCTCCTCCTATTTTTCAGACCGTTTCATGCTCATCAAATTTTTGACACCTTTTGAAGATCTTCATATTTTTCACACCTTTTGAAGCTCTTCATATTTTTCACACCATTTCAGGCTCTTCATGTTTTTCAAAACCGTTTCATGCTGCTTCTATTTTTCAGACCGTTTCATGCTCCTCATATTTTTCACACCTTTTGAAGCTCTTCATATTTTTCACACCTTTTCAGACTATTCATGTTTTTCAACACTGCTTCATGCTCCTTGTATTTTTAAGACCGTTTCATGCTCCTCATATTTTTGACACCTTTTTAAGCTCTTCATATTTCTCATACCTTTTCAGGCTCTTCATTTTTTCAACAACGCTTCATGCACCTCCTATTTTTCAGACCGTTTCATGCTCATCTCATTTTTGACACCTTTTGAAGCTTTTCATATTTTTCACACCTTTTCAGGCTCTTCATGTTTTTCCACACCACATCATGCTTCTCCTAATTTTCAGCAAGTTTCATGCTCCTCATGTATTTCACACCTTTTGAAGCTCTTCATATTTTTCAAAACTTTTCAGGCTCTTCCTGTTTTCGAACAGCGCTTCATGCTCCTCCTATATTTCAGACCGTTTCATGCTCCTCATGTATTACACACCTTTTGAAGCTCTTCATTTTTTTCACACATTTACAGGCTCTTCATGTTTTTGATCACCGTTTCATGCTCCTCCTATTTTTCAGACCATTTCATGCTCCTCATATTTTTGACACCTTTTGAAGCTCTTCGTATTTTTCACACCTTTTCAGGTCTCTTCATGTTTTTATACACCGTTTCATGCTAATCCCATTTTTCAAACCATATCATGCTCCTCATATTTTTCACACCTCTTCAAGCTTTTCATATTTTTCACAACGTTTCAGGCTCTTCAAGTTTTTGAACACCGCTTCATGTTCTTCCTATTTTTCAGACCGTTTCATCCTCCTCATATTTTTGACACCTTTTGATGCTCTTCATATTTTTCACACCTTTTCAGGCTTTTCATTTTTTCAAAACCGCTTCATACTCCTCCTATTTTTCAGACCGTTTCATGCTCATCTCATTTTTGACACCTCTTGAAGCTTTTCATATTTTTCACAACGTATCAGGCTCTTCAAGTTTTTGAACACCGCTTCATGTTCTTTTTATTTTTCAGACCGTTTCATGCTCCTCATATTTTTGACACCTTTTGAAGCTCTTCATATTTTTCACACCTTTTCAGGCTCTTCATGTTTTTCAACACCGCTTCATGCTGCTCATATTTTTCAGACTGTTTCATGCTCCTCATATTTTTGACACCTTTTGAAGCTCTTCATTTTTTTCACGCCTTTTAAGGCTCTTCATATTTTTCAACACCGCTTCATGCTGCTCATATTTTTCAGACCGTTTCATGCTCCTCATATTTTTGACACCTTTTGAAGCTCTTCTTATTTTTCACACTTTTTCAGTCTATTCATGTTTTTGAACACCATTTCAGGCTCCTCCTATTTTTCAGAGAGTTTCATGCTCCTCATGTATTTCACTCCTTTGAAAGCTCTTCATATTTTTCAAAGATTTTGAAGCTCTTCATTTTTTTCACACCTTTTCAGGCTCTTCATGTTTTTCAACACCGTTTCATGCTCCTCCTATTTTTCAAACCGTTTCATGTTCCTCATAATTTTGAAACCTTTTGAAGATCTTCATAATTTTCACACATTTTCAGGCTCTTCATGTGTTTGAACACCACTTCATGTTCCTCCTATTTTTCAGACCATTTCATGCTCCTCATATTTTTGACACCTTTTGAAGCTCTCATATTTTTCATACCTTTTGAAGCTCTTCATGTTTTTGAACACTGCTTCATGCTCCTCGTATTTTTCAGATCGTTTCATGCTCCTCATATTTTTGACACTTTTTGAGCTCTTCATATTTTTCAAACCTTTTCAGGCTCTTCATGTTTTCGAACTCTGCTTCATGCTCCTCCAGTTTTTCACACCGTTTCATGATCCTCTTGTATTTCACAACTTTGAACCTCTTCATATTTTTCACACCTTTTCATGCTCTTCAAGTTTTTCAACATCACTTCATGCTCCTACATTTTTGCAGACCGTTTCATGCTCCTCATATTTTTGACACATTTTGAAGCTCTTCCTATTTCTCACACCTTTTCAGCCTGTTCATGTCTTTCAACACCGCTTCATGCTCCTCCTATTTTTCAGACGGGTTCATGCTCATCTCATTTTTGACACCTTTTGAAGGTCTTCATATTTCTCACACCTTTTCAGCCTGTTCATGTTTTTGAACACAGGTTGATGCTCCTCCTATTTTTCAGAACGTTTCATGCTCCTCATATTTTGGACACCTTTGAAGGTCTTCATATTTTTCACACCTTTTCAAGCTCTTCATATATTTACACACCACTTCATGCTTCTCCTATTTTTCAGGCCATTTCATGCTCCTCATGTATTTCACACCTTTTGAAGCTCTTCATATTTTTCACAGCTTTTCAGGCTCTTCATGTTTTTCCACAGCACTTCATGCTTCTCTTATTTTTCAGCCCGTTTCATGCTCCTCATGTATTTCACACCTTTTGAAGCTCTTCATATTTTTCACACCCTTTTAAGATCTTCATGTTTTTGAACACAGCTTCATGCTCCTCCTATTTTTCAGACCGTTTCATGCTCCTCATATTTTTGACACCTTTTGAAGCTCTTCATATTTTTCACACATTTTCACGCTCTTCATGTTTTTTAACATCGCTTCATGCTCCTCCTATTTTTCAGAGAGTTTCATGCTCCTCATGTATTTCACACCTTTTGAAGCTCTTCATATTTTTCACACATTTTCAGGCTCTTCATGTTTTTCAACACCGCTTCATGCACGTCCTATTTTTCAGACCGTTTCATGCTCATCTCATTTTTGACACCTTTTGAAGTTTTTCATATTTTTCACAACTTTTCAGGCTCTTCATGTTTTTGAACACCGCTTCATGCTAATCCTATTTTTCAAACCATATCATGCTCCTCATATTTTTCACACCTTTTGAAGCTCTTCATATATTTCACACCTTTTCAGGCTCTTCCTGTTTTTGAACACCACTTCATGCTCCTTCTCTTTTTCAGAGAGTTTTATGCTCCTCATGTATTTCACACCTTTTGAAGCTCTTCATATTTTTCACACCTTTTCAGGCTCTTCATGTTTTTCAACACCGCTTCATGCTACTCATATTTTTCAGACCGTTTCATGCTCCTCATATTTTTGACACCTTTTGAAGCTCTTCATTTTTTTCACGCCTTTTAAGGCTCTTCATATTTTTCAACACCGCTTCATGCTGCTCATATTTTTCAGACCGTTTCATGCTCCTCATTTTTTTGACACCTTTTGAAGCTCTTCATATTTTTCACACGTTTTCAGTCTATTCATGTTTTTGAACACCATTTCAGGCTCCTCCTATTTTTCAGAGAGTTTCATGCTCCTCATGTATTTCACACCTTTGAAAGCTCTTCATATTTTTCAAAGATTTTGAAGCTCTTCATATTTTTCACACCTTTTCAGGCTCTTCATGTTTTTCAACACCGTTTCATGCTCCTCCTATTTTTCAAACCGTTTCATGTTCCTCATAATTTTGACACCTTTTGAAGATCTTCATAATTTTCACACATTTTCAGGCTCTTCATGTGTTTGAACACCGCTTCATGTTCCTACTATTTTTCAGACCGTTTCATGCTCCTCATATTTTTGACACCTTTTGAAGCTCTCATATTTTTCATACCTTTTGAACCTCTTCATGTTTTTGAACACTGCTTCATGCTCCTCATATTTTTGACACTTTTTGAGCTCTTCATATTTTTCAAACCTTTTCAGGCTCTTCATGTTTTCGAACTCTGCTTCATGCTCCTCCTATTTTTCAGACCGTTTCATTCTCCTCATATTTTTGACACCTTTTGAAGCTCTTCATATTTTTCAAACCTTTTCAGGCTCTTCATGTTTTTCGACACAGCTTCATGCTCCTCCTATTTTTCAGACCGTTTCATTCTCCTCATATTTTTGACACCTTTTGAAGCTCTTCATATTTTCCACACCTTTTCAGGCTCTTCATGTTTTTGATCACCGTTTCATGCTCCTTCTATTTTTCAGATCGTTTCATGCTCATCATATTTTTGACACTTTTTGAGCTCTTCATATTTTTCACACCTTTTCAGGCTCTTCATGTTTTTGAACACCGCTTCATGATCCTCCTGATTTTCAGACCGTTTCATGCTCTTCATATTTTTGAAACATTTTGAAGCTCTTCATATTTTTCACACCTTTTCAGGCTCTTCATGTTTTTCTCCACCACTTCATGCTCCTCCTATTTTTCAGACCGTTTCATGCTCATCTCATTTTTGTCACCTTTGAAGCTCTTCATATTTTTCACACCTTTTAAAGCTCTTCATATTTTTCATAAATTTTCAGGCTCTTCATGTTTTTCAAAACCGTTTCATGCTGCTTCTATTTTTCAGACCGTTTCATGCTCCTCATATTTTTCACACCTTTTTAAGCTCTTCATATTTTTCACACCCTTTTAAGATCTTCATGTTTTTGAACACAGCTTCATGCTCCTCCTATTTTTCAGACCGTTTCATGCTCCTCATATTTTTGACAACTTTTGAAGCTCTTCATATTTTTCACACCTTTTCAGGCTCTTCATATTTTTGAACACAGCTTCATGCTCCTCCTATTTTTCAGACCGTTTCATGCTCCTCATATTTTTGACACTTTTTGAAGCTTTTCATATTTTTCACATCTTTTCAGGCTCTTCATGTGTTTCAACACCATTTCATGATCCTCCTATTTTTCAGACCGTTTCATGCTCATCTCATTTTTGACACCTTTTGAAGCTTTTCATTTTTTTCACACATTTTCAGGCTCTTCATATTTTTCCACACCACTTCATGCTTCTCCTATTTTTCAGCCCGTTTCATGCTCCTCATGTATTTCACAGCTTTTGAAGCTCTTCATATTTTTCACACCTTTTCAGGCTCTTCATGTTTTTGGTCACCGTTTCATGCTCCTCCTATTTTTCAGACCGTATCATGCTCCTCATATTTTTGACACCTTTTGAAGCTCTTCATATTTTTCACACGTTTTCAGCTCTTAATGTTTTTCAACACCGCTTCATGCTCTTCCTATTTTTCAGACCGTTTCATGCTCATCTCATTTTTGACACCTTTTGAAGCTCTTCATATTTTTCACACGTTTTCAGCTCTTAATGTTTTTCAACACCGCTTCATGCTCTTCCTATTTTTCAGACCGTTTCATGCTCATCTCAATTTTGACACCTTTTGAAGCTCTTCATATTTTTCACACATTTTCAGGCTCTTCATGTTTTTGAACATCGCTTCATGCTCCTCCTATTTTTCAGAGAGTTTCATGCTCCTCATGTATTTCACACCTTTTGAAGCTCTTCATATTTTTCACACCTTTTCAGGCTCTTCATGATTTTCAACACCGCTCATGCTCCTCCTATTTTTCAGACCGTTTCATGCTCATCTCATTTTTGACACCTTTTTAATCTCTTCATATTTTTCAAAACTTTTGAAGTTCTTCATATTTTTAATATTTTTGAAGCTCTTCATATTTTCACACGTTTTCACACTCTTCATGTTTTTCAACACCGCTTCATGCTCCTCCTATTTTTCAAACCGTATCATGCTCCTCATATTTTTGACACTTTTTGAAGCTCTTCATATTTTTCACTCATTTTCAGGCTCTTCATATTTTTCAACACCACTTCATGCTCCTCCTATTTTTGAGACCGTTTGGTGCTCCGCATATTTTTGACACCTTTAGGAACTCTTCATATTTTTCACACCTTTTCAGGCACTTCATGTTTTTTATCTCTGCTTCATGCTCGTCCTATTTTTCAGAACGTTTATGCTCCTCATATTTTTGACACCTTTTGAAGCTCTTCATATTTTTCACACCTTTTCAGGCTCTTCATGTTTTTCGACACAGCTTCATGCTCCTCCTATTTTTCAGACCGTTTCATTCTCCTCATATTTTTGACACCTTTTGAAGCTCTTCATATTTTTCACACCTTTTCAGGCTCTTCATGTTTTTCGACACAGCTTCATGCTCCTTCTATTTTTCAGACCGTTTCATTCTCCTCATATTTTTGACACCTTTTGAAGCTCTTCATATTTTTCACACCTTTTCAGGCTCTTCATGTTTTTCGACACAGCTTCATGCTCCTCCTATTTTTCAGACCGTTTCATTCTCCTCATATTTTTGACACCTTTTGAAGCTCTTCATATTTTTCACACATTTTCAGGCTCTTCATGTTTTTGAACATCGCTTCATGCTCCTCCTATTTTTCAGAGAGTTTCATGCTCCTCATGTATTTCACACCTTTTGAAGCTCTTCATATTTTTCACACATTTTCAGGCTCTTCATGTTTTTCGACACAGCTTCATGCTCCTCCTATTTTTCAGACCGTTTCATGCTCCTCATATTTTTGACACCTTTTGAAGCTCTTCAATTTTTTCACTCCTTTTAAGGCTCTTCATGTTTTTCAACACCGCTTCATGCTGCTCATATTTTTCAGACCGTTTGATGCTCCTCATATTTTTGACACCTTTTGAAGCTCTTCATATTTTTCACACGTTTTCAGTCTATTCATGTTTTTGAACACCATTTCAGGCTCCTCCTATTTTTCAGAGAGTTTCATGCTCCTCATGTATTTCACACCTTTGAAAGCTCTTCATATTTTTCAAAGATTTTGAAGCTCTTCATATTTTTCACACCTTTTCAGGCTCTTCATGTTTTTCAACACCGTTTCATGCTCCTCCTATTTTTCAAACCGTTTCATGTTCCTCATAATTTTGACACCTTTTGAAGATCTTCATAATTTTCACACATTTTCAGGCTCTTCATGTGTTTGAACACCGCTTCATGTTCCTCCTATTTTTCAGACCGTTTCATGCTCCTCATATTTTTGACACCTTTTGAAGCTTTTCATATTTTTCACAACTTTTCAGGCTCTTCATGTTTTGATCACCGTTTCATGCTCCTTCTATTTTTCAGATCGTTTCATGCTCATCATATTTTTGACACTTTTTGAGCTCTTCATATTTTTCACACCTTTTCAGGCTCTTCATGTTTTTGAACACCGCTTCATGATCCTCCTGATTTTCAGACCGTTTCATGCTCTTCATATTTTTGAAACATTTTGAAGCTCTTCATATTTTTCACACCTTTTCAGGCTCTTCATGTTTTTCTCCACCACTTCATGCTCCTCCTATTTTTCAGACCGTTTCATGCTCTTCTCATTTTTGTCACCTTTGAAGCTCTTCATATTTTTCACACCTTTTAAAGCTCTTCATATTTTTCACAAGTTTTCAGGCTCTTCATGTTTTTCAAAACCGTTTCATGCTGCTTCTATTTTTCAGACCGTTGCATGCTCCTCATATTTTTCACACCTTTTGAAGCTCTTCATATTTTTCACACCCTTTTAAGATCTTCATGTTTTTGAACACAGCTTCATGCTCGTCCTATTTTTCAGACCGTTTCATTCTCCTCATATTTTTGACAACTTTTGAAGCTCTTCATATTTTTCACACCTTTTCAGGCTCTTCATATTTTTGAACACAGCTTCATGCTCCTTCTATTTTTCAGACCGTTTCATGCTCCTCATATTTTTGACACTTTTTGAAGCTTTTCATATTTTTCACATCTTTTCAGGCTCTTCATGTTTTTCAAGACCATTTCATGATCCTCCTATTTTTCAGACCGTTTCATGCTCATCTCATTTTTGACACCTTTTGAAGCTTTTCATATTTTTCACACATTTTCAGGCTCTTCATATTTTTCCACACCACTTCATGCTTCTCCTATTTTTCAGCCCGTTTCATGCTCCTCATGTATTTCACAGCTTTTGAAGCTCTTCATATTTTTCACACCTTTTCAGGCTCTTCATGTTTTTGGTCACCGTTTCATGCTCCTCCTATTTTTCAGACCGTTTCATGCTCCTCATATTTTTGACACCTTTTGAAGCTCTTCATATTTTTCACACGTTTTCAGCTCTTAATGTTTTTCAACACCGCTTCATGCTCTTCCTATTTTTCAGACCGTTTCATACTCATCTCATTTTTGACACCTTTTGAAGCTCTTCATATTTTTCACACGTTTTCAGCTCTTAATGTATTTCAACACCGCTTCATGCTCTTCCTATTTTTCAGACCGTTTCATACTCATCTCATTTTTGACACCTTTTGAAGCTCTTCATATTTTTCACACGTTTTCAGCTCTTAATGTTTTTCAACACCGCTTCATGCTCTTCCTATTTTTCAGACCGTTTCATGCTCATCTCAATTTTGACACCTTTTGAAGCTCTTCATATTTTTCACACATTTTCAGGCTCTTCATGTTTTTGAACATCGCTTCATGCTCCTCCTATTTTTCAGAGAGTTTCATGCTCCTCATGTATTTCACACCTTTTGAAGCTCTTAATATTGTTCACACCTTTTAAGGCTCTTCATGTTTTTCAACACCGCTTCATGCTGCTCATATTTTTCAGACCGTTTCATGCTCCTCATATTTTTGACACCTTTTGAAGCTCTTCATATTTTTCACACGTTTTCAGTCTATTCATGTTTTTGAACACCATTTCAGGCTCCTCCTATTTTTCAGAGAGTTTCATGCTCCTCATGTATTTCACACCTTTGAAAGCTCTTCATATTTTTCAAAGATTTTGAAGCTCTTCATATTTTTCACACCTTTTCAGGCTCTTCATGTTTTTCAACACCGTTTCATGCTCCTCCTATTTTTCAGAGAGTTTCATGCTCCTCATAATTTTGACAGCTTTTGAAGATCTTCATAATTTTCACACATTTTCAGGCTCTTCATGTGTTTGAACACCGCTTCATGTTCCTCATATTTTTCAGACCGTTTCATGCTCCTCATATTTTTGACACCTTTTGAAGCTCTCATATTTTTCATACCTTTTGAAGCTCTTCATGTTTTTGAACACTGCTTCATGCTCCTGGTATTTTTCAGATCGTTTCATGCTCCTCATATTTTTGACACTTTTTGAGCTCTTCATATTTTTCAAACCTTTTCAGGCTCTTCATGTTTTCGAACTCTGCTTCATGCTCCTCCACTTTTTCACACCATTTCATGATCCTCATGTATTTCACAACTTTGAACCTCTTAATATTTTTCACACCTTTTCATGCTCTTCAAGTTTTTCAACATCACTTCATGCTCCTACTTTTTTGCAGACCGTTTCATGCTCCTCAAATTTTTGACACCTTTTGAAGCTCTTCATATTTTTCACAACTTTTCAGGCTCTTTATGATATTCAACAGCGCTTCATGCTCCTCCTATTTTTCAGACCGTTTCATGCTCCTCATAATTTTGACACCTTTTGATGCTTTCATATTTTTAACACCTTTTCAGGCTCTTCATCTTTTTCAACACCACTTCATGCTCCTCCTTTTTTGCAGACCATTTCATGCTACTCATAATTTTAACACCTTTTGAAGCTCTTCATATTTCTCACACCTTTTCAGGCTCTTCATGTTTTTCAACAACGCTTCATGCTCCTCCGATTTTTCAGACCGTTTCATGCTCCTCATATTTTTGACACGTTTTGAAGCTCTTCATATTTTTCACTACTTTTCAGGCTCTTCATGTTTTTCAACACCGCTTCATGCACGTCCTATTTTTCAGGCCGTTTCATGCTCATCTCATTTTTGACACCTTTTGAAGGTTTTCATATTTTTCACAACTTTTCAGGCTCTTCATGTTTTTGAACACCGCTTCATGCTAATCCTATTTTTCAAACCATATCATGCTCCTCATATTTTTCACACCTTTTGAAGCTCTTCCTATATTTCACACCTTTTCAGGCTCTTCATGTTTTTGAACACCACTTCATGCTCCTTCTCTTTTTCAGAGAGTTTTATGCTCCTCATGTATTTCACACCTTTTGAAGCTCTTCATATTTTTCACACCTTTTCAGGCTCTTCATGTTTTTCAACACCGCTTCATGCTGCTCATATTTTTCAGACCGTTTCATGCTCCTCATATTTTTGACACCTTTTGAAGCTCTTCATTTTTTTCACACCTTTTAAGGCTTTTCATGTTTTTCAACACCGCTTCATGCTCCTCCAATTTTTCAGACCATTTCATGCTCCTCATATTTTTGACACCTTTTGAAGCTCTTCATATTTTTCACACAATTTCAGGCTCTTCATGTTTTTCAACACCGCTTCATGCTCCTCCGATTTTTCAGACCGTTTCATGCTCCTCATATTTTTCACACCTTTTGAAGCCTTTCATATTTTTCACAACTTTTCAGGCTCTTCATGTTTTTGAACACAGCTTCATGCTCCTCCTATTTTTCAGACCGTATCATGCTCCTCATATTTTTCACACCTTTTGAAGCTCTTCATATTTTTCACACGTTTTCAGTCTATTCATGTTTTTGAACACCATTTCAGGCTCCTCCTATTTTTCAGAGAGTTTCATGCTCCTCATGTATTTCACACCTTTGAAAGCTCTTCATATTTTTCAAAGATTTTTAAGCTCTTCATATTTTTCAAACCTTTTCAGGCTCTTCATGTTTTTCAACACCGTTTCATGCTCCTCCTATTTTTCAAAACGTTTCATGTTCTTCATAATTTTGACAGCTTTTGAAGATCTTCATAATTTTCACACATTTTCAGGCTCTTCATGTGTTTGAACACCGCTTCATGTTCCTCATATTTTTCAGACCGTTTCATGCTCCTCATATTTTTGACACCTTTTGAAGCTCTCATATTTTTCATACCTTTTGAAGCTCTTCATGTTTTTGAACACTGCTTCATGCTCCTCGTATTTTTCAGATCGTTTCATGCTCCTCATATTTTTGACACTTTTTCAGCTCTTCATATTTTTCAAACCTTTTCAGGCTCTTCATGTTTTCGAACTCTGCTTCATGCTCCTCCACTTTTTCACACCGTTTCATGATCCTCATGTATTTCACAACTTTGAACCTCTTAATATTTTTCACACCTTTTCATGCTCTTCAAGTTTTTCAACATCACTTCATGCTCCTACTTTTTTCAGACCGTTTCATGCTCCTCATATTTTTGACACCTTTTAAAGCTCTTCATATTTCTCACACCTTTTCAGGCTCTTCATGTCT
The DNA here is from genome assembly GCF_033118175.1 of Dama dama. NCBI lineage: Eukaryota > Metazoa > Chordata > Mammalia > Artiodactyla > Cervidae > Dama > Dama dama. Next base: position 3,164,848 of record NW_026870893.1, on the reverse strand, counting down.
TTCAACACCGCTTCATGCTCCTCCTATTTTTCAGACGGGTTCATGCTCATCTCATTTTGACACCTTTTGAAGCTTTTCATATTTTTCACACCTTTTCAGGCTCTTCATGTTTTTGAACACAGGTTGAGGCTCCTCCTATTTTTCAGAACGTTTCATGCTCCTCATAATTTTGACACCTTTTGTAGCTCTTCATATTTTTCACATCTTTTCAGGCTCTTCATGTTTTTCAACACCGTTTCATGATCCTCCTATTTTTCAGACCGTTTCATGCTCATCTCATTTTTGACACCTTTTGAAGGTCTTCATATTTTTCACACCTTTTCAAGCTCTTCATATTTTTAAACACCACTTCATGCTTCTCCTATTTTTCAGCCCATTTCATGCTCCTCATGTATTTCACACCTTTTGAAGCTCTTCATATTTTTCACAGCTTTTCAGGCTCTTCATGTTTTTCCACAGCACTTCATGCTTCTCTTATTTTTCAGCCCGTTTCATGCTCTTCATGTATTTCACATCTTTTGAAGCTCTTCATATTTTTCACACCTTTTCATGCTCTTCATGTTTCTGAAAACCGCTTCATGATCCTCCTATTTTTCAGACCGTTTCATTCTCCTCATATATTTCACACCTTTTGAAGCTCTTCATATTTTTCACACCTTTTCAGGCTCTTCATGTTTTTGAACACTGCTTCATGCTCCTCGTATTTTTCAGATCGTTTCATGCTCCTCATATTTTTGACACTTTTTGAGCTCTTCATATTTTTCACACCTTTTCAGGATCTTCATGTTTTTGAACACCGCTTCATGATCCTCCTGATTTTCAGACCGTTTCATGCTCTTCATATTTTTGAAACATTTTGAAGCTCTTCATATTTTTCACACCTTTTCAGGCTCTTCATGTTTTTCAACTCCGTTCATGCTCCTCCTATTTTTCAGACCGTTTCATGCTCATCTCATTTTTGTCACCTTTGAAGCTCTTCATGTTTTTCACACCTTTTGAAGCCCTTCATATTTTTCACACGTTTTCAGGCTCTTCATGTTTTTCAAAACCGTTTCATGCTGCTTCTATTTTTCAGACCGTTTCATGCTCCTCATATTTTTCACACCTTTTGAAGCTCTTCATATTTTTCACACCCTTTTAAGATCTTCATGTTTTTGAACACAGCTTCATGCTCCTCCTATTTTTCAGACCGTTTCATGCTCCTCATATTTTTGACACCTTTTGAAGCTCTTCATATTTTTCACACCCTTTTAAGATCTTCATGTTTTTGAACACAGCTTCATGCTCCTCCTATTTTTCAGACCGTTTCATGCTCCTCATATTTTTGACACTTTTTGAGCTCTTCATATTTTCCACACCTTTTCAGGCTCTTCATGTGTTTGATCACCGTTTCATGCTCCGTCTGTTTTTCAGATCGTTTCATGCTCGTCATATTTTTGACACTTTTTGAGCTCTTCATATTTTTCACACCTTTTCAGGCTCTTCATGTTTTTGAACACCGCTTCATGCTATTCCTATTTTTCTGACCGTTTATGCTCCTCATATTTTTGACACCTTTAGAAGCTCTTCATATTTTTCACACCTTTTCAGGCTCTTCATGTTTTTGATCACCGTTTCATGCTCCTCCTATTTTTCAGACCGTTTCATGCTCCTCATATTTTTGACACCTTTTGAAGCTCTTCATATTTTTCACACCTTTTCAGGCTCTTCATGTTTTTGAACACCGCTTCATGATCCTCCTGTTTTCAGACCGTTTCATGCTCTTCATATTTGTGAAACATTTTGAAGCTCTTCATATTTTTCACACCTTTTCAGGCTCTTCATGTTTTTCACCACCACTTCACGCTCCTCCTATATTTCAGACCGTATCATGCTCATCTCATTTTTGTCACCTTTGAAGCACTTTATTTTTTTCACACCTTTTGAAGCTCTTCATATTTTTCACACTTTTTCATGCTCTTCATATTTTTCAACACCGTTTCATGCTGCTTATATTTTTCAGTCCGTTTCATGCTCCTCATATATTTCACACCTTTTGAAGCTCTTCATATTTTTCACACCTTTTCAGGATCTTCATGTTTTGGAACACAGCTTCATGCTCCTCCTATTTATCAGACCGTTTCATGCTCCTCATATTTTTGACACCTTTTGAAGCTCTTTATATTTTTCACAGTTTTTCAGGCTCTTCATTATTTTCAACACCGTTTCATGTTATTCCTATTTTTCAGACCGTTTAATGCTCATCTCATTTTTGACACCTTTTGAAGCTTTTCATATTTTTCACAACTTTTCAGGCTCTTCATGTTTTTGAACACCGCTTCATGCTCCTCCTATTTTTCAGAGAGTTTCATGCTCCTCATGTATTTCACAGCTTTTGAAGCTCTTCATATTTTCCACACTTTTTCAGGCTCTTCATGTTTTTGATCACCGTTTCATGCTCCTTCTATTTTTCAGATCGTTTCATGCTCATCATATTTTTGACACTTTTTGAGCTCTTCATATTTTTCACACCTTTTCAGGCTCTTCATGTTTTTGAACACCGCTTCATGATCCTCCTATTTTTCAGACCGTTTCATGCTCCTCATATTTTTGACACCTTTAGGAGCTCTTCATATTTTTCACACCTTTTCAGGCTCTTCATGTTTTTCGACACAGCTTCATGCTCCTCCTATTTTTCAGACCGTTTCATGCTCCTCATATTTTTGACACCTTTTGAAGCTCTTCATATATTTCACACCTTTTCAGTCTCTTCTTTTTTTTTCAACACCACTTCATGCTCCTACTATTTTTCAGACCGTTTCATACTCATCTCAATTTTGACACCTTTTGAAGCTCTTCATATTTTTCACACATTTTCAGGCTCTTCATGTTTTTGAACATTGCTTCAGGCTCCTCCTATTTTTCAGAGAGTTTCATGCTCCTCATGTATTTCACACCTTTTGAAGCTCTTCATATTTTTCACACCTTTTCAGGCTCTTCATGATTTTGGACACCGTTTCATGCTCCTCCTATTTTTCAGACCGTTTCATGCTCCTCATATTTATGACACCTTTTGAAGCTCTTCATATTTTTCACACCTTTTCATGCTCTTCATGTTTCTGAAAACCGCTTCATGATCCTCCTATTTTTCAGACCGTTTCATTCTCCTCATATATTTCACACCTTTTGAAGCTCTTCATATTTTTCACACCTTTTCATACTCTTCATGTTTCTGAAAACTGCTTCATGATCCTCCTATTTTTCAGACCGTTTCATGCTCCTCATATATTTCACACCTTTTGAAGCTCTTCATATTTTTCACACCTTTTCAGGCTCTTCATGTTTTTGAACACAGCTTCATGCTCCACCTATTTATCAGACCGTTTCATGCTCCTCATATTTTTGACACCTTTTGCAGCTCTTTATATTTTTCACACTATTTCAGGCTCTTCATGATTTTCAACACCGTTTCATGTTATTCCTGTTTTTCAGACCGTTTAAGGCTCATCTCATTTTTGACACCTTTTGAAGCTTTTCATATTTTTCACAACTTTTCAGGCTCTTCATGTTTTTGAACACCGCTTCATGCTCCTCCTATTTTTCAGAGAGTTTCATGCTCCTCATGTATTTCACACCTTTTGAAGCTCTTCATATTTTCCACACCTTTTCAGGCTCTTCATGTGTTTGATCACCGTTTCATGCTCCTTCTATTTTTCAGACCGTTTCATGCTCTTCATATTTTTGACACCTTTTGAAGCTCTTCATATTTTTCACATCATTGAAGCTCTTCATATTTTTCACCCCTTTTCAGGCTCTTCATGATTTTCAACACCGCTTCATGCTCCTCGTATTTTTCGGACCGTTTTATGCTCATCTCATTTTTGACACCTTTTGAAGCTCTTCATATTTTTCACACCTTTTGAAGCTCTTCATATTTTTCATATGTTTGAAGCTCTTCATATTTTCACACGTTTTCAGACTCTTCATGTTTTTCAACACCGCTTCATGCCCCTGCTATTTTTCAGACAGTTTCATGCTCCTCATATTTTTGACAGGTTTTGAGGCTTTTCATATTTTTCACACCTTTTCAGGCTCTTCATATTTTTGAACACCGTTTCATAATCCGCCAATTTTTAAGACCGTTTCATGCTCCTCATAATTTTGACACCTTTAGAACCTCTTCATATTTTACACAGCTTTTCAGGCTCTTCATGTTTTTCAACACCGCTTCATGCTCCTCCTCTTTTTCAGAACGTTTCATGCTCCTCATATATTTGACACCTTTTGAAGCTCTTGATATTTCTCACACCTTTTCAGGTTCTTCATGTTTTTCAACACCGCTTCATGCTCCTCCTATTTTTCAGACCGTTTCATGCTCATCTCATTTTTGACACCTTTTGAAGCTCTTCATATTTTTCACATCTTTTGAAGCTCTTTATATTTTTCACACCTTTTCAGGCTCTTCATGTTTTTGAACATAGGTTGAGGCTCCTCCTATTTTTCAGAACGTTTCATGCTCCTCATAATTTTGACACCTTTTGTAGCTCTTCATATTTTTCACATCTTTTCAGGCTCTTCATGTTTTTCAACACCGTTTCATGATCCTCCTATTTTTCAGACCGTTTCATGCTCATCTCATTTTTGACACCTTTTGAAGCTCTTCATATTTTTCACAGCTTTTCAGGCTCTTCATGTTTTTCAACACCACTTCATGCTCCTACTATTTTTCAGACCGTTTCATACTCATCTCAATTTTGACACCTTTTGAAGCTCTTCATATTTTTCACAGCTTTTCAGGCTCTTCATGTTTTTCCACAGCACTTCATGCTTCTCTTATTTTTCAGCCCGTTTCATGCTCTTCATGTATTTCACATCTTTTGAAGCTCTTCATATTTTTCACACCTTTTCATGCTCTTCATGTTTCTGAAAACCGCTTCATGATCCTCCTATTTTTCAGACCGTTTCATTCTCCTCATATATTTCACATCTTTTGAAGCTCTTCATGTTTTTCACACCTTTTCAGGCTCTTCATGTTTTTGAACACTGCTTCATGCTCCTCTTATTTTTCAGATCGTTTCATGCTCCTCATATTTTTGACACTTTTTGAGCTCTTCATATTTTTCACACCTTTTCAGGATCTTCATGTTTTTGAACACCGCTTCATGATCCTCCTGATGTTCAGACCGTTTCATGCTCTTCATATTTTTGAAACATTTTGAAGCTCTTCATATTTTTCACACCTTTTCAGGCTCTTCATGTTTTTCAACTCCGTTCATGCTCCTCCTATTTTTCAGACCGTTTCATGCTCATCTCATTTTTGTCACCTTTGAAGCTCTTCATGTTTTTCACACCTTTTGAAGCCCTTCATATTTTTCACACGTTTTCAGACTCTTCATGTTTTTCAAAACCGTTTCATGCTGCTTCTATTTTTCAGACCGTTTCATGCTCCTCATATTTTTCACACCTTTTGAAGCTCTTCATATTTTTCACACCCTTTTAAGATCTTCATGTTTTGGAACACAGCTTCATGCTCCTCCTATTTTTCAGACCGTTTCATGCTCCTCATATTTTTGACACCTTTTGAAGCTCTTCATATTTTTCACACCCTTTTAAGATCTTCATGTTTTTGAACACAGCTTCATGCTCCTCCTATTTTTCAGACCGTTTCATGCTCCTCATATTTTTGACACTTTTTGAGCTCTTCATATTTTCCACACCTTTTCAGGCTCTTCATGTGTTTGATCACCGTTTCATGCTCCGTCTGTTTTTCAGATCGTTTCATGCTCGTCATATTTTTGACACTTTTTGAGCTCTTCATATTTTTCACACCTTTTCAGGCTCTTCATGTTTTTGAACACCGCTTCATGCTATTCCTATTTTTCTGACCGTTTATGCTCCTCATATTTTTGACACCTTTAGAAGCTCTTCATATTTTTCACACCTTTTCAGGCTCTTCATGTTTTTGATCACCGTTTCATGCTCCTCCTATTTTTCAGACCGTTTCATGCTCCTCATATTTTTGACACCTTTTGAAGCTCTTCATATTTTTCACACCTTTTCAGGCTCTTCATGTTTTTGAACACCGCTTCATGATCCTCCTGTTTTTCAGACCGTTTCATGCTCTTCATATTTGTGAAACATTTTGAAGCTCTTCATATTTTTCACACCTTTTCAGGCTCTTCATGTTTTTCACCACCACTTCACGCTCCTCCTATATTTCAGACCGTATCATGCTCATCTCATTTTTGTCACCTTTGAAGCACTTTATTTTTTTCACACCTTTTGAAGCTCTTCATATTTTTCACACTTTTTCATGCTCTTCATATTTTTCAACACCGTTTCATGCTGCTTATATTTTTCAGTCCGTTTCATGCTCCTCATATATTTCACACCTTTTGAAGCTCTTCATATTTTTCACACCTTTTCAGGATCTTCATGTTTTGGAACACAGCTTCATGCTCCTCCTATTTATCAGACCGTTTCATGCTCCTCATATTTTTGACACCTTTTGAAGCTCTTTATATTTTTCACAGTTTTTCAGGCTCTTCATTATTTTCAACACCGTTTCATGTTATTCCTATTTTTCAGACCGTTTAATGCTCATCTCATTTTTGACACCTTTTGAAGCTTTTCATATTTTTCACAACTTTTCAGGCTCTTCATGTTTTTGAACACCGCTTCATGCTCCTCCTATTTTTCAGAGAGTTTCATGCTCCTCATATTTTTGACACCTTTTGAAGCTCTTTATATTTTTCACAGTTTTTCAGGCTCTTCATTATTTTCAACACCGTTTCATGTTATTCCTATTTTTCAGACCGTTTAATGCTCATCTCATTTTTGACACCTTTTGAAGCTTTTCATATTTTTCACACCTTTTCAGGATCTTCATGTTTTGGAACACAGCTTCATGCTCCTCCTATTTATCAGACCGTTTCATGCTCCTCATATTTTTGACACCTTTTGAAGCTCTTTATATTTTTCACAGTTTTTCAGGCTCTTCATTATTTTCAACACCGTTTCATGTTATTCCTATTTTTCAGACCGTTTAATGCTCATCTCATTTTTGACACCTTTTGAAGCTTTTCATATTTTTCACACCTTTTCAGGCTCTTCATGTTTTTGAACACCGCTTAATGATCCTCCTATTTTTCAGACCGTTTCATGCTCCTCATATTTTTGACACCTTTAGGAGCTCTTCATATTTTTCACACCTTTTCAGGCTCTTCATGTTTTTCGACACAGCTTCATGCTCCTCCTATTTTTCAGACCGTTTCATGCTCCTCATATTTTTGACACCTTTTGAAGCTCTTCATATATTTCACACCTTTTCAGTCTCTTCTTTTTTTTTCAACACCACTTCATGCTCCTACTATTTTTCAGACCGTTTCATACTCATCTCAATTTTGACACCTTTTGAAGCTCTTCATATTTTTCACACATTTTCAGGCTCTTCATGTTTTTGAACATTGCTTCAGGCTCCTCCTATTTTTCAGAGAGTTTCATGCTCCTCATGTATTTCACACCTTTTGAAGCTCTTCATATTTTTCACACCTTTTCAGGCTCTTCATGATTTTGGACACCGTTTCATGCTCCTCCTATTTTTCAGACCGTTTCATGCTCCTCCTATTTATGACACCTTTTGAAGCTCTTCATATTTTTCACACCTTTTCATGCTCTTCATGTTTCTGAAAACCGCTTCATGATCCTCCTATTTTTCAGACCGTTTCATTCTCCTCATATATTTCACACCTTTTGAAGCTCTTCATATTTTTCACACCTTTTCATACTCTTCATGTTTCTGAAAACTGCTTCATGATCCTCCTATTTTTCAGACCGTTTCATGCTCCTCATATATTTCACACCTTTTGAAGCTCTTCATATTTTTCACACCTTTTCAGGCTCTTCATGTTTTTGAACACAGCTTCATGCTCCACCTATTTATCAGACCGTTTCATGCTCCTCATATTTTTGACACCTTTTGCAGCTCTTTATATTTTTCACACTATTTCAGGCTCTTCATGATTTTCAACACCGTTTCATGTTATTCCTGTTTTTCAGACCGTTTAAGGCTCATCTCATTTTTGACACCTTTTGAAGCTTTTCATATTTTTCACAACTTTTCAGGCTCTTCATGTTTTTCAACACCGCTTCATTCTCCTCCTATTTTTCAGACCGTTTCATGCTCATCTCATTTTTGTCACCTTTGAAGCTCTTTATATTTTTCACACCTTTTGAAGCTCTTCATATTTTTCACACGTTTTCAGGCTCTTCATAGTTTTCAACACCGTTTCATGCTGCTTCTATTTTTCAGATCGTTTATGCTCCTCATATTTTTGACACCTTTAGAAGCTCTTCATATTTTTCAAACCTTTTCAGGTTCTTCATGTTTTTGATCACCGTTTCATGCTCCTCCTATTTTTCAGACCGTTTCATGCTCCTCATATTTTTGACACATTTTGAAGCTGTTCATATTTTTCACACCTTTTCAGGCTCTTCATGTTTTTGAACACCGCTTCATGATCCTCCTATTTTTCAGACCGTTTCATGCTCCTCATATTTTTGACACTTTTTGAGCTCTTCATATTTTTCACACCTTTTCAGACTCTTCATGTTTTTGAACACCGCTTCATAATCCTCCTGTTTTTCAGACCGTTTCATGCTCTTCATATTTGTGAAACATTTTGAAGCTCTTCATATTTTTCACACCTTTTCAGGCTCTTCATGTTTTTGAACACAGCTTCATGCTCCACCTATTTATTAGACCGTTTCATGCTCCTCATATTTTTGACACCTTTTGCAGCTCTTTATATTTTTCACACTATTTCAGGCTCTTCATGATTTTCAACACCGTTTCATGTTATTCCTATTTTTCCGACCGTTTAATGCTAATCTCATTTTTGACACCTTTTGAAGCTCTTCATATTTTTCACACCTTTTCAGGCTCTTCATGTTTTTGAACACCGCTTCATGCTCCTCTTATTTTTCAGACCGTTTTTTGCTCCTCATATTTTTAACACCTTTTTAAGCTTTTCATATTTTTCACACCTTTTCAGGCTCTTCAAGTTTTTCAACACCACTTCATGCTCCTTCTTTTTTGCAGACCGTTTCATGCTCCTCATACATTTGACACCTTTTGATCCTCTTCATATTTTTCACACCTTTTCAGGCTCTTCATTTTTCAACACCGCTTCATGCTCCTCCTATTTTTCAGACCGTTTCATGCTCATCTCATTTTTGACACCTTTTGAAGCTTTTCATATTTTTCACACTATTTCAGGCTCTTCATGATTTTCAACACCGTTTCATGTTATTCCTATTTTTCCGACCGTTTCATGCTCATCTCAATTTTGACACCTTTTGAAGCTCTTCATATTTTTCACAACTTTTCAGGCTCTTCATGTTTTTGAACACCGCTTCATGCTCCTCCTATTTTTCAGAGCGTTTCATGCTCCTCATATTTTTGACACTTTTTGAGCACTTCATATTTTTCACACCTTTTCAGGCTCTTCATGTTTTTGAACACCGCTTCATGATCCTCCTGTTTTTCAGACCGTTTCATGCTCTTCATATTTGTGAAACATTTTGAAGCTCTTCATATTTTTCACACCTTTTCAGGCTCTTCATGTTTTTGAACACAGCTTCATGCTCCACCTATTTATCAGACCGTTTCATGCTCCTCATATTTTTTTTTTGTTTTTTTATTCTTGATAAGCTTTTTTTTTTTTTTAATTTTTATTATTTTTTTTTCCAGTGGGTTTTGTCATACATTGCTATGAATCAGCCATTGATTTACATGTATTCCCAATCCCGATCATATTTTTGACACCTTTTGCAGCTCTTTATATTTTTCACACTATTTCAGGCTCTTCATGATTTTCAACACCGTTTCATGTTATTCCTATTTTTCCGACCGTTTAATGCTAATATCATTTTTGACACCTTTTGAAGCTTTTCATATTTTTCACAACTTTTCAGGCTCTTCATGTTTTTGAACACCGCTTCATGCTCCTCCTATTTTTCAGAGCGTTTCATGCTCCTCATATTTTTGACACTTTTTGAGCTCTTCATATTTTTCACACCTTTTCAGGCTCTTCATGTTTTTGATCACCGTTTCATGCTCCTTCTATTTTTCAGATCGTTTCATGCTCATCATATTTTTGACACTTTTTGAGCTCTTCATATCTTTCACACCTTTTCAGGCTCTTCATGTTTTTGAACACCGCTTCATGATCCTCCTATTTTTCAGACCGTTTCATGCTCCTCATATTTTTGACACATTTAGAAGCTCTTCATTTTTTTCACACCTTTTCAGGCTCTTCATGTTTTTCGACACAGCTTCATGATCCTCCTATTTTTCAGACCATTTCATTCTCCTCATATATTTGACACCTTTTGATCCTCTTCATATTTTTCACACCTTTTCAGGCTCTTCATTTTTCAACACCGCTTCATGCTCCTCCTATTTTTCAGACCGTTTCATGCTCATCTCATTTTTGACACCTTTTGAAGCTTTTCATATTTTTCACAACTTTTCATGCTCTTCATGTCTTTCAACACCGTTTCAGGCTCCTCATATTTTTCAGACCGTTTCATGCTCATCTCATTTTTGACACCTTTTGAAGCTCTTCATATTTTTCACACATTTTCAGGCTCTTCATGTTTTTGAAAACCGCTTCATGCTCCTCCTATTTTTCAGAGAGTTTCATGCTCCTCATGTATTTCACACCTTTTGAAGCTCTTCATATTTTTCACACCTTTTCAGGCTCTTCATGTTTTTGATCACCGTTTCATGCTCCTCCTATTTTTCAGACCGTTTCATGCTCCTCATATTTATGACACCTTTTGAAACTCTTCCTATTTTTCACACCTTTTCATGCTCTTCATGTTTCTGAAAACCGCTTCATGATCCTCCTATTTTTCAGACCGTTTCATTCTCCTCATATATTAAACACCTTTTGAAGCTCTTCATATTTTTCACACCTTTTCATGCTCTTCATGTTTCTGAAAACCGCTTCATGATCCTCCTATTTTTCAGACCGTTTCATTCTCCTCATATATTTCACACCTTTTGAAGCTCTTCATATTTTTCCCACCTTTTCAGGCTCTTCATGTTTTTGAACACTGCTTCATGCTCCTCGTATTTTTCAGATCGTTTCATGCTCCTCATATTTTTGACAGTTTTTGAGCTCTTCATATTTTTCACACCTTTTCAGGCTCTTCATGTTTTTGAACACCGCTTCATGATCCTCCTGATTTTCAGACCGTTTCCTGCTCTTCATATTTTTGAAACATTTTGAAGCTCTTCATATTTTTCACACCTTTTCAGGCTCTTCATGTTTTTCACCACCACTTCATGCTCCTCCTATTTTTCAGACCGTTTCATGCTCATCTCATTTTTTTCACCTTTGAAGCTCTTTATATTTTTCACACCTTTTGAAGCTCTTCATATTTTTCACACGTTTTCAGGCTCTTCATATTTTTCAACACCGTTTCTTGCTGCTTCTATTTTTCAGACCGTTTCATGCTCCTCATATTTTTCACACCTTTTGAAGCTCTTCATATTTTTCACACCTTTTCAGGCTCTTCATGTTTTTGAACACAGCTTCATGCTCCACCTATTTATCAGACCGTTTCATGCTCCTCATATTTTTGACACCTTTTGCAGCTCTTTATATTTTTCACATTATTTCAGGCTCTTCATGATATTCAACACCGTTTCATGTTATTCCTATTTTTCAGACCGTTTAATGCTCATCTCATTTTTGACACCTTTTGAAGCTTTTCATATTGTTCACACCTTTTCAGTCTGTTCATGATTTTCAACACCGCTTCATGCTCCTTCTATTTTTCAGACCGTTTCAAGCTCATCTCATTTTTGACACCTTTTTAATCTCTTCATATTTTTCACAACTGTTGAAGCTCTTCATATTTTTAATATTTTTGAAGCTCTTCATATTTTCACACGTTTTCACACTCTTCATGTTTTTCAACACCGCTTCATGCTCCTCCTTTTTTCAAACCGTATCATGCTCCTCATATTTTTGACACCTTTAGAAACTCTTCATATTTTTCACACCTTTTCAGGCTCTTCATGTTTTTTATCACTGCTTCATGCTCGTCCTATTTTTTAGAAAGTTTCATGCTCCTCATATTTTTGACACTTTTTGAAGGTCTTCATATTTTTCACACCTTTTCAGGCTCTTCATTTTTTTCAACACTACTTGTTGCTCCTCCTATTTTTTAGAACTTTTCATACTCATCTAATTTTTGACACATTTGGAGGCACTTCATATTTTTTACACCTTTTGAAGCTCTTCATATTTTTCACAGTTTTGAAGGTCTTCAAAATTTTTACACCTTTTCAGGCTCTTCATGTTTTTCAACACCACTTCATGCTCCTCCTTTTTTTTAGACCGTTTCAGGCTCCCCATATTTTTCACACCTTTTCAGGCTCTTCATGTTTTTCAACACCACTTCATGCTCCTCCTATTTTTCAACCGTTTCATGCTCATGTAATTTTTGACACCTTTTGAAGCTCGTCAATTTTTCACACCTTTTGAAGCTCTTCATATTTTTCACACGTTTTCAGGCTCTTCATGTTTTTCAACACAGCTTCATGCTCCTCATATTTTTCAGACCGTTTAATCCTCCTCATGTATTTCACACCTTTTGAATCTCTTCATATTTTTCACACGTTTTCAGGCTCTTCATCGTTTTCAACACCGCTTCATGCTCCTCCTATTTTTCAGACCGTTTCATGCTCATCTCATTTTTGACACCTTTTGAAGCTCTTCATATTTGTCACACCTTTTGAAGCGCTTCATATTTTTTATATTCTTGAAGCTCTTCATATTTTCACACGTTTTCAGACTCTTCATGTGTTTCAACACCGCTTCATGCTCCTGCTATTGTTCAGACCGTTTCATGCTCCTCATGTTTTTGACACGTTTTGAGGCTTTTCTATTTTTCACACCTTTTCAGCTCTTCATGTTTTTGAACACCGCTTCATCCTCCTTCTATTTTTCAGACCATTTCATGATCCTTATATTTTTGACACCTTTTGAAGCTCTTCTAATTTTTCACACCTTTTCAGGCACTTCATGTTTTTGAACACCGCTTTATGCTCCTCCTATTTTTCAGACCGTTTCATGCTCCTCATATTTTTGACACCTTTTGAAGCTCTTCATATTTTTCACACCTTTTCATTCTCTTCATGATTTTCAACAGCATTTCATGCTCCTCCTATTTTTCAGACCGTTTGATACTCATCTCATTTTTGACACCTTTTCAAGCTCTTCATATTTTTCAAACCTTTTGAAGCTCTTCATATTTTTCACATTTTTGAAGCTCTTCATATATTTCACACCTTAACAGGCTCTTCTTTTTTTTCAACACCACTTCATGCTCCTCCTATTTTTCAGACCGTTTGATGCTCATCTCATTTTTGACACCTTTTGAAGCTCTTCATATTTTTCACAACTTTGAAGCTCTTCATATTTTTCTAACCTTTTCAGGCTCTTCACTTTTTTGAACAACGCTTCATGCTCCTCGTATTTTTCAGACCGTTTCATGCTCCTCGAATATTTGACACCTTTTGAAGCTCCTCATATTTTTCACACATTTTGAAGCTCTTCATATTTTTCAACACCGCTTCATGCTCCTCCTATTATTCAGACCGTTTCATGCTCATCTCATTTTTGACACCTTTTGAAGCTATTCATATTTTTCACACCTTTTGAGGTTCTTCATGTTTTTGAACACCGCTTCATGGTCCTCCTATTTTTCAGAACTTTTCATGCTCCTCATATAATTCAGACCGTTTGAAGCTCTTCATATTTTTCACACCTTTTCAGGCTCTTCATGTTTTTCAACACCGTTTCATGCTCCTCCTATTTTTCAGACCGTTTCATGCTCCCCATATTTTTGACACATTTTGAAGCTCTTCATATTTTTCACACATTTTCAGGCTCTTCATGTTTTTCAACACCGCTTCATGCTCCTCCTATTTTTCAGAATGTTTCATGCTCCTCATATTTTTGACACCTTTTGAAGGTCTTCATATTTTTCACACATTTTCAGGCTCTTCATGTTTTTCAACACCGCTTTATGCTCCTCCTATTTTGCAGACCGTTTCATGCTCCTATATTTTTGACACCTTTTGAAGCTTTTCATATTTCTCACTCATTTTGAGGCTCTTCATGTTTTTGAACATCACTTCATGCTCCTCCTATTTTTCAGACCGTTTCATGCTCCCCATATTTTTGACACCTTTTGAAGCTCTTCATATTTTTCACCCCTTTTGAAGCTGTTCATATATTTCACACCTTTTCAGGCTCTTGATGTTTTTCAACACCACTTCATGCTCCTTCTATTTTTCACACCCTTTCATGCTAATCTAATTTTTGACACCTTTTGAAGCTCTTCATATTTTTCACACCTTTTGAAGGTCTTCATATTTTTCACACCTTTTCAGGCTGTTCATGTTTTTGAACACCGGTTATGCTCGTCCTATTTTTCAGACCATTTCATGCTTCTCATACTTTTGACACCTTTTGAAGCTCTTCATATTTTTCACACCTTTTCAGGCTCTTCATGTTTTTCAACACCGCTTCATGATCCTCCTATTTTTCAGACCGTTTCATGCTCCGCATATTTTTGACACCTTTTGAAGCTCTTCATATTATTCACACCTTTTCAGGCTCTTCATGTTTTTCAACAACACTTCATGCTCCTCCTATTTTTCAGACCGTTTCATGCTCATCTCATTTTTGACATCTTTTGAAGCTCTTCATATTTTTCACACCTTTTGAAGCTCTTCATAATTTTCATATTTTTGAAGCACTTCATATTTTTCACACTTTTTCAGGCTCTTCATGTTTTTCAACACCTCTTCAGGCTCCTCCTATTTTTCGGACCCTTTCATGCTAATCTAATTTTTGGCACTTTTTGAAGCTCTTCATATTTATCACACCTTTTAAGTCTCTGCATGTTTTTGAACACCTTTACATGCTCCTCATGTATTTCACTCCTTTTGAAGCTCTTCATATTTTGCACAAATTTTCAGGCTCTTCATGTTTTTGAACACCGCTTCATCCTCCTATTTTTCAGAGGGTTTCATGCTCGTCGTATTTTTGACACATTTTGAAGCTCTTCATATTTTTCACACCTTTTCAGGCTCTTCATGTTTTTGAACACCGCTTCATGCTCCTCCAATTTTTGAGACCGTTTCATGCTCCTCATATTTTCGACACCTTTTGAAGCTTTCATATTTTTCACACCTTTTCAAGCTCTTCATGTTTTTCAACACCACTTCATGCTGCTCCTTTTTTGCAGACCGTTTCATGCTACTCATATTTTTGACACCTTATGAAGCTCTTCATACTTCTCACACCTTTTCAGGCTCTTCATGTTTTTCAACACCGCTTCATGCACCTCCGATTTTTCAGACCGTTTCATGCTCATCTCATTTTCAACACCTTTTGAAGCTCTTCATATTTTTCACATCTTTTGAAGCTGTTCATATTTTTCACACTTTTTCAGGCTCTGCATGTTTTTCAACAACCTTTTTTGCTCCTCTTATTTTTCAGACCGTTTCATGCTCCTCATATTTTTCACACCTTTTGAAGCTCTTCATATTTTTCACACCTTTTCAGGCTCTTCATGTTTTTGAACACCGCTTCATGCTCCTCCTATTTTTCAGACCGTTTAAACCTCCTCATGTATTTCACACCTTTTGAAGCTCTTCATATTTTTCACACCTTTTCATGCACTTCATGTGTTTGAACATCATTTCATGCTCCTCCTATTTTGCAGACCGTTTCATTCTTCTCATATTTTTGACACCTTTTGAAGCTCTTCATATATTTCACACCTTTTCAGGCTTTTCATTTTTTTCAACACCACTTCATCCTCCTCCTATTTTTAAGACCGTTTCATGCTCCTAATATTTTTGACACCTTTTGAAGCTCTTCATATTTTTCACACCTTTTCAGGCTCTTCATGTTTTTCAACACCGTTTCATGATCCTCATATTTTTCAGACCGTTTCATGCTCCTCATATTTTTTACACCTTTTGAAGCTCTTCATATATTTAACACCTTTTCAGGCTCTTCTTATTTTGCAACACCGCATCATGCTCCTCCTATTTTTGAGACCGTTTCATGCTCCTCATAATTCTGACACGTTTTGAAGCTCTTCATATTTTTCACACCTTTTCAGGCTCTTCATGATTTTGAACACCTCTTCATGATCCTCCTATTTTACAGACCGTTTCATGCTCTTCATATTATTGACCCCTTTTGAAGCTCTTCATATTTTTCACACCTTTTCAGGCTCTTCATGTTTTTCAACACCATTTCATGCCGCATCTATTTTTCAGACCGTTTCATGCTCCTCATATTTTTCACACCTTTTGAAGCTCTTCATATTTTTCACAACTCTTCAGGCTCTTCATGTTTTTGAACACCACTTCATGCTCCTCCTATTTTTCAGAGAGTTTCATGCTCCTTATGTATTTCACACCTTTTGAAGCTCTTCATATTTTTCAACACCGTTTCATGCTGCTTCTATTTTTCAGGCCGTTTCATGCTCCTCATATTTTACATACCTTTTGAAGCTCTTCATATTTTTCACACATTTCAGGCTCTTCATGTTTTTCAACACCATTTCATGCCGCATCTATTTTTCAGACCGTTTCATGCTCCTCATATTTTTCACACCTTTTGAAGCTCTTCATATTTTTCACAACTTTTCAGGCTCTTCATGTTTTTGAACACCAATTCATGCTCCTCCTATTTTTCAGAGAGTTTCATGCTCCTCATGTATTTCACACCTTTTGAAGCTCTTCATATTTTTCACACCTTTTCAGGCTCTTCATATTTTTCTAAACCACTTCATGCTTCTCCTATTTTTCAGACCATTTCATGCTCCTCATGAATTTCACACCTTTTGAAGCTCTTCATATTTTTCACACCTTTTCAGTCTCTTCTTTTTATCAACACCACTTCATGCTCCTCCTATTTTTCAGACCGTTTCATGCTCATCTCATTTTTGACACCTTTTGAAGCTTTTCATATTTTTCACAACTTTTTAGGCTCTTCATGTTTTTGAACACGGCTTCATGCTCCTCCTCTTTTTCACAGTTTCATTCTCCTCAAGTATTTCACACCTTTTGAAGCTCTTCATATTTTTCACAACTTTTCAGGCTCTTCATGTTTTTGAACACCGCTTCATGATCCTCCTATTTTTCAGACCGTTTCCTGCTCTTCATATTTTTGACACCTTTTGAAGCTCTTCATATTTTTCACACCTTTTCATGCTCTTTATGTTTTTCAACACCGTTTCATGCTGATTCTATTTTTCAGACCATTTCATGCTCCTCATATTTTTCACACCTTTTGAAGCTCTTCATATTTTTCACACCTTTCAGGCTCTTCATGTTTTTCGACACTGTTTCATGCTGCTTCTATTTTTCAAACCGTTTCATGAGCCTCATAATTTTCACACCTTTTGAAGATGTTCATATTTTTCACACGGTTTCAGGCTCTACATGTTTTTGAACACAGCTTCATGGTACTCCTATTTTTCAGTCCGTTTCATGCTCATCTCATTTTTGACACCTTTGAAGCTCTTCATATTTTTCACACCTTTTGAAGCTCTTCATATTTTTCACACCTTTTCAAGCTCTTCATGTTTTTCAACACCCCTTCTTACTCCTCCTATTTTTCAGACCATTTCATGCTCCTCATATATTTGACACGTTTTGAAGCTCTTCATATTTTTCACACTTTTTCAGGCTCTGCATGTTTTTCAACAACCTTTTTTGCTCCTCCTATTTTTCAGACCGTTTCATGCTCCTCATATTTTTCACACCTTTTGAAGCTCTTCATATTTTTCACACCTTTTCAGGCTCTTCATGTTTTTGAACACCGCTTCATGCTCCTCCTATTTTTCAGACCGTTTAAACCTCCTCATGTATTTCACACCTTTTGAAGCTCTTCATATTTTTCACACCTTTTCATGCACTTCATGTGTTTGAACATCATTTCATGCTCCTCCTATTTTGCAGACCGTTTCATTCTTCTCATATTTTTGACACCTTTTGAAGCTCTTCATATATTTCACACCTTTTCAGGCTTTTCATTTTTTTCAACACCACTTCATCCTC
Source organism: Dama dama (assembly GCF_033118175.1). Taxonomy (NCBI): domain Eukaryota; kingdom Metazoa; phylum Chordata; class Mammalia; order Artiodactyla; family Cervidae; genus Dama; species Dama dama. Next base: position 3,146,703 of record NW_026870893.1, on the reverse strand, counting down.
CTCCTATTTTTAAGACCGTTTCATGCTCCTAATATTTTTGACACCTTTTGAAGCTCTTCATATTTTTCACACCTTTTCAGGCTCTTCATGTTTTTCAACACCGTTTCATGATCCTCATATTTTTCAGACCGTTTCATGCTCCTCATATTTTTTACACCTTTTGAAGCTCTTCATATATTTAACACCTTTTCAGGCTCTTCTTATTTTGCAACACCGCATCATGCTCCTCCTATTTTTGAGACCGTTTCATGCTCCTCATAATTCTGACACGTTTTGAAGCTCTTCATATTTTTCACACCTTTTCAGGCTCTTCATGATTTTGAACACCTCTTCATGATCCTCCTATTTTACAGACCGTTTCATGCTCTTCATATTATTGACCCCTTTTGAAGCTCTTCATATTTTTCACACCTTTTCAGGCTCTTCATGTTTTTCAACACCATTTCATGCCGCATCTATTTTTCAGACCGTTTCATGCTCCTCATATTTTTCACACCTTTTGAAGCTCTTCATATTTTTCACAACTCTTCAGGCTCTTCATGTTTTTGAACACCACTTCATGCTCCTCCTATTTTTCAGAGAGTTTCATGCTCCTTATGTATTTCACACCTTTTGAAGCTCTTCATATTTTTCAACACCGTTTCATGCTGCTTCTATTTTTCAGGCCGTTTCATGCTCCTCATATTTTACATACCTTTTGAAGCTCTTCATATTTTTCACACATTTCAGGCTCTTCATGTTTTTCAACACCATTTCATGCCGCATCTATTTTTCAGACCGTTTCATGCTCCTCATATTTTTCACACCTTTTGAAGCTCTTCATATTTTTCACAACTTTTCAGGCTCTTCATGTTTTTGAACACCAATTCATGCTCCTCCTATTTTTCAGAGAGTTTCATGCTCCTCATGTATTTCACACCTTTTGAAGCTCTTCATATTTTTCACACCTTTTCAGGCTCTTCATATTTTTCTAAACCACTTCATGCTTCTCCTATTTTTCAGACCATTTCATGCTCCTCATGAATTTCACACCTTTTGAAGCTCTTCATATTTTTCACACCTTTTCAGTCTCTTCTTTTTATCAACACCACTTCATGCTCCTCCTATTTTTCAGACCGTTTCATGCTCATCTCATTTTTGACACCTTTTGAAGCTTTTCATATTTTTCACAACTTTTTAGGCTCTTCATGTTTTTGAACACGGCTTCATGCTCCTCCTCTTTTTCACAGTTTCATTCTCCTCAAGTATTTCACACCTTTTGAAGCTCTTCATATTTTTCACAACTTTTCAGGCTCTTCATGTTTTTGAACACCGCTTCATGATCCTCCTATTTTTCAGACCGTTTCCTGCTCTTCATATTTTTGACACCTTTTGAAGCTCTTCATATTTTTCACACCTTTTCATGCTCTTTATGTTTTTCAACACCGTTTCATGCTGATTCTATTTTTCAGACCATTTCATGCTCCTCATATTTTTCACACCTTTTGAAGCTCTTCATATTTTTCACACCTTTCAGGCTCTTCATGTTTTTCGACACTGTTTCATGCTGCTTCTATTTTTCAAACCGTTTCATGAGCCTCATAATTTTCACACCTTTTGAAGATGTTCATATTTTTCACACGGTTTCAGGCTCTACATGTTTTTGAACACAGCTTCATGGTACTCCTATTTTTCAGTCCGTTTCATGCTCATCTCATTTTTGACACCTTTGAAGCTCTTCATATTTTTCACACCTTTTGAAGCTCTTCATATTTTTCACACCTTTTCAAGCTCTTCATGTTTTTCAACACCCCTTCTTACTCCTCCTATTTTTCAGACCATTTCATGCTCCTCATATATTTGACACGTTTTGAAGCTCTTCATATTTTTCACACCTTTTCAAGCTCTTCATGTTTTTGAACACCGCTTCTTGCTCCTCCTATTTTTCAGACCGTTTCATGCTACTCATATTTTTGACACCTTTTCAAGCTTTTCATATTTTTCACACCTTTTCAGCCTCTTCATTTTTTTCAAAACTACTTCTTGTTCCTCCTATTTTGCAGACCGTTTCATGCTCATCTAATTTTTGACACCTTTGGAAGCTCTTCGTATTTTTCACATTTTTTGAAGCTCTTCATATTTTTCACACTTTTTCAAACACTTCATGTATTTCAACACCGCTTCTTGCTGCTTCTATTTTTCAGACCGTTGCATGCTCCTCATATTTTTGACCCGTTTTGAAGCTCTTTATATTTTTCACACCTTTTCAGGTTCTTCATGTTTTTGAACACCGTTTCATCCTCCTCATATTTTTCAGACCATTTCATGCTCCTCTTATTTTGACACCTTTTGAAGCTCTTCATATTTTTCACACCTTTTCAGGCTCTTCATGTTTCTGAACACGACTTCATGCTCCACCTATTTTTCAGACCGTTTCAAGCTCCTCATATTTTTGACACCTTTTGAAGCTCTTCATATATTTCACACGTTTTCAGGGTCTTCATGTTTTTCAACACCGTTTCATGACACTCCTATTTTTCAGACCGTTTCATGCTCCTCATATTTTTGACACCTTTTGAAACTCTTCATATATTTCACACCTTTTCAAACTCTTCATGTTTTTGAACACCGCTTCATGCTCCTCATATTTTTCAGACCGTTTCATGCTCCTCATATTTTTGACACCATTTGAAGCTCTTCATATTTCTCACAGCTTTTCAGGTTCTTCATGTTTTTCAACACCGCTTCATGCTCCTCCTATTTTTCAGACCGTTTCATGCTCATATCATTTTTGACACCTTTTGAAGCTCTTCATATTTTACCACATCTTTTGAAGCTCTTCGTATTTTTCACACGTTTTCAGGCTCTTCTTGTTTTTCAATACCCCTTCTTGCTCCTCCTACTTTTCAGACCATTTCATGCTCCTCATATTTTTGACACGTTTTGAAGCTCTTCATATTTTTCACAACTTTTCAGGCTCTTCATGATTTTCAAAGCGTCTTCATGCTCCTCCTATTTTTCAGACCCTTTCATGCTCATCTAATTTTTGACATCTTTTGAAGCTCTTCATATTTCTCACAACTTTTGAAGCTCTTCATATTTTTCATATTTTTGAAGCTCTTCATATTTTCACACGTTTTCAGACTCTTCATGTTTTTCAACACCGCTTCATGCTCCTCCTATTTTTCAGAGAGTTTCATGCTCCTCATGTATTTCACACCTTTTGAAGCTCTTCATATTTTTCACACCCTTTCATGCTCTTCATGTTTTTGATCACCGTTTCATGCTCCTCCTATTTTTCAGAACGTTTCATGCTCTTCATATTTTTGACACCTTTTGAAGCTCTTCATATTTTTCACATCTTTTCGTGCTCTTCATGTTTTTCAACACCGTTTCATGCTAATTCTATTTTTCAGATCATTTCATGCCCCTCATATTTTTCACACCTTTTGAAGCTCTTCATATTTTTCACACCTTTCAGGCTGTTCATGTATTTCGACAACGTTTCATGCTGCTTCTATTTTTCAGACCGTTTCATGATCCTCATATTTTTCACACCTTTTGAAGATCTTCATATTTTTCACACGTTTTCAGGCTCTACATGTTTTTGAACACAGCTTCATGCTACTCCTATTTTTCAGACCGTTTCATGCTCATCTCATTTTTGACACCTTTGAAGCTCTTCATATTTTTCACACCTTTTGAAGCTCTTCATATTTTTCACACCTTTTCAAGCTCTTTATGTTTTTCAACACCCCTTCTTACTCCTCCTATTTTTCAGACCGTTTCATGCTCCTCATATATTTGACACGTTTTGAAGCTCTTCATATTTTTCACACGTTTTCAGGCTCTTCATGTTTTTGAACACCGCTTCATGCTCCTCCTAATTTTCAGACCGTTTCATGCTCCTCATATTTTTCACACCTTTTGAAGCTCTTCATATTTTTCACACCTTTTCAGGCTCTTCATGTTTTTCAACACCACTTCATGCTTCTCTTATTTTTCAGACCGTTTCATGCTCATCTCATTTTTGACACCTTTGAAGCTCATCATATTTTTCACACCTTTTGAAGATCTTCATATTTTTCACTCCTTTTCAGGCTTTTCATGTTTTTCAACACCGTTTCATGCTGCTTTTATTTTTCAGACAGTTTAATGCTCCTCATGTATTTCACACATTTTGAAGCTTTTCATATTTTTCACACCTTTTCAGGCTCTTCATGTTTTTCAACACCGTTTCATGCTGCTTTTATTTTTCAGACCATTTCATGCTCCTCATATTTTTCACACCTTTTGAGCTCTTAATATTTTACACAACTTTTCAGGCTCTTCATGTTTTTGAACACATCTTCATGCTCCTCCTATTTTTCAGACCGTTTCATTCTCCTCATATTTTTGAAGCCTTTTGAAGCTCTTCATATTTTTCACACCTTTTCAGGCTCTTCATGTTTTTCAACACCGTTTCATGATCCTCCTATTTTACAGACCGTTTCATGCTCATCTCATTTTTGACACCTTTTGAAGCTTTTCATATTTTTCACAACTTTTTAGGCTCTTCATGTTTTTGAACACGGCTTCATGCTCCTCCTCTGTTTCAGAGTTTCATGCTCCTCATGTATTTCACACCTTTTGAAGCTCTTCATATTTTTCACACATTTTCAGCATCTTCATGCTTTTGATCACCGTTTCATGCTCTTCCTATTTTTCAGACCGTGTCATGCACCTCATATTTTTCACACCTTTTGAAGCTCTTCATATTTTTCACACCTTTTCAGGCTCCTCATGTTTTTCAACACCGCTTCATGCTCCTCCTCTTTTTCAGACCGCTTCATGCTCCTCATATTTTTCAGACCGTTTCATGAACCTCATATTTTTCACACCTTTTGAAGCTCTTCATATTTTTTACACCTTTCTCAGGCTCTTCATGTTTTTCAACACCTCTTCATGCTCCTCCTACTTTTCAGACCATTTAATGTTCCTCATGTATTTCACACCTTTTGAAGTTCTTCATATTTTTCACACCTTTTGAAGCTCTTCATATTTTTCACACGTTTTCAGGCTCTTCATGTATTTCAAAACCGCTTCATGCTGCTTCAATTTTTCAGACCGTTTCATGCTCCTCATATTTTTGACCCGTTTGGAAGCTGTTCATATTTTTCACACCTTTTCAGTTTCTTCAGGTTTTTGAACACCACTTCATGCTCCTCCTGTTTTTCAGATCGTTTCATGCTCATCTCATTTTTGACACCTTTGAAACTCTTCATATTTTTCACACCTTTTGAAGCTCTTCATATATTTCACACCTTCCCTGGCTCTTCATGTTTTTCAACATCACTTCATGCTCCTCCTATTTTTCAGACACTTTCATGCTAATCTAATTTTTGACACCTTTTGAAGGTCTTCATATTTTTCACACCTTTTGAAGCTCTTCATATTTTTCAAACCTTTTCAGGCTCTTCATGTTTTTCAACACCACTTCATGCTTCTCTTATTTTTCAGACCGTTTCATGCTCATCTCATTTTTGACACCTTTGAAGCTCATCATATTTTTCACACCTTTTGAAGATCTTCATATTTTTCACTCCTTTTCAGGCTTTTCATGTTTTTCAACACCGTTTCATGCTGCTTTTATTTTTCAGACCGTTTAATGCTCCTCATGTATTTCACACATTTTGAAGCTTTTCATATTTTTCACACCTTTTCAGGCTCTTCATGTTTTTCAACACCGTTTCATGCTGTTTTTATTTTTCAGACCATTTCATGCTCCTCATATTTTTCACACCTTTTGAGCTCTTAATATTTTACACAACTTTTCAGGCTCTTCATGTTTTTGAACACATCTTCATGCTCCTCCTATTTTTCAGACCGTTTCATTCTCCTCATATTTTTGAAGCCTTTTGAAGCTCTTCATATTTTTCACACCTTTTCAGGCTCTTCATGTTTTTCAACACCGTTTCATGATCCTCCTATTTTACAGACCGTTTCATGCTCATCTCATTTTTGACACCTTTTGAAGCTTTTCATATTTTTCACAACTTTTTAGGCTCTTCATGTTTTTGAACACGGCTTCATGCTCCTCCTCTGTTTCAGAGTTTCATGCTCCTCATGTATTTCACACCTTTTGAAGCTCTTCATATTTTTCACACATTTTCAGCATCTTCATGCTTTTGATCACCGTTTCATGCTCCTCCTATTTTTCAGACCGTGTCATGCACCTCATATTTTTCACACCTTTTGAAGCTCTTCATATTTTTCACACCTTTTTAGGCTCCTCATGTTTTTCAACACCGCTTCATGCTCCTCCTCTTTTTCAGACCGCTTCATGCTCCTCATATTTTTCAGACTGTTTCATGAACCTCATATTTTTCACACCTTTTGAAGCTCTTCATATTTTTTACACCTTTCTCAGGCTCTTCATGTTTTTCAACACCTCTTCATGCTCCTCCTACTTTTCAGACCATTTAATGTTCCTCATGTATTTCACACCTTTTGAAGTTCTTCATATTTTTCACACCTTTTGAAGCTCTTCATATTTTTCACACGTTTTCAGGCTCTTCATGTATTTCAAAACCGCTTCATGCTGCTTCAATTTTTCAGACCGTTTCATGCTCCTCATATTTTTGACCCGTTTGGAAGCTGTTCATATTTTTCACACCTTTTCAGTTTCTTCAGGTTTTTGAACACCACTTCATGCTCCTCCTGTTTTTCAGATCGTTTCATGCTCATCTCATTTTTGACACCTTTGAAACTCTTCATATTTTTCACACCTTTTGAAGCTCTTCATATATTTCACACCTTCTCTGGCTCTTCATGTTTTTCAACATCACTTCATGCTCCTCCTATTTTTCAGACCCTTTCATGCTAATCTAATTTTTGACACCTTTTGAAGGTCTTCATATTTTTCACACCTTTTGAAGCTCTTCATATTTTTCAAACCTTTTCAGGCTCTTCATGTTTTTGAACACCGCTTCATGCTCCTCCCTTTTTTCAGACCGTTTAATGCTCCTCATATTTTTGACATTTTTTGAAGCTCTTCATATTTTTCACACCTTTTCAGGCTCTTCATGTTTTTGAACACCGCTTCATGCTCCTCCTATATTTCAGTCCGTTTCATGCTCCTCCTATTTTTCACACCTTTTGAAGCTCTTCATATTTTTCACACCTTTTCAGGCTCTTCATGTTTTTGAACACCGCTTGATGCTCCTCCTATTTTTCAGACCGTTTCATGCTCCTCATGTATTTCACACGTTTTGAAGCTCTTCATATTTTTCACACCTTTTCAGCCTCTTCATGATTTTGAACACCGCTTCATCATCCTCCTATTTTTCAGAATGTTTCATGCTCCTCATATTTTTGACAACTTTTGAAGCTTTTCATATTTTTCACAACTTTTCAGGCTCTTCATGTTTTTGAACAGAGCTTCATGCTCCTCCTATTTTTCAGACCGTATCATGTTCCTCATGTATTTTACACCTTTTGAAGCTCTTCATATTTTTCACACCTTTTCAGGCTCTTCATGCATTTGAACAACTTTTCATGCTCCTCCTATTTTTCAGACCGTTTCATACTCCTCATAGTTTTGACACCTTTTGAAGCTCTTCATATTTTTCACACCTTTTCAGGTTCTTCATGTTTTTCAACATCGCTTCATGCTCCTCCTATTTTTCAGACCGTTTCATGCTCCTCATATTTTTGACACCTTTTGAAGCTCTTAATATATTTCACAGCTTTTCAGACTCTTCATGATTTCCATTACCGCTTCATGCTCCTCATATTTTTCAGACCGTTTCATGCTCATCTCATTTTTATCACCTTTTGAAACTCTTCATATTTTTCACACCTTTTGAAGCTCTTCATATTTTTCACACGTTTTCAGGCTCTTCATGTTTTTCAACACCACTTCTTGCTTCTCCTATTTTTCAGACCGTTTCATGATCCTCATATTTTTGACCCATTTTGAAACTCTTCATATTTTTCACACCTTTTCAGGCTCTTCATGTTTTTCAACACCGCTTCATGCTCCTCCTATTTTTCAGACCCTTTCATGCTCCTCATAATTTTGACACCTTTTGATGCTCTTCATATTTTTCACACCTTTTCAGGCTCTTCATGTTTTTCCACACCGCTTCATGCTCCTCCTATTTTTCAGACCATTTCATGCTCCTCATATATTTGACACATTTTGAAGCTCTTCATATTTTTCACACCTTTTCATGCTCTTCATGTTTGTGAACACCGCTTCATGCTCGTCCTATTTTTCAGACCGTTTCATGCTCCTCATGTATTTCACACCTTTTGAAGCTCTTCATATTTTGCACAGCTTTTCAGGCTCTTCATGTTTTTCACAAACACTTCATGCTCGTCCTATTTTTCAGACCGTTTCATGCTCCTCATATTTTTGACAACTTTTGAAGCTCTTCATATTTTTGACACCTTTGAGGCTCTTCATGTTTTTGAACACCACTTCATGCTCCTCCTATATTTCAGTCCGTTTCATGCTCCTCCTATTTTTCACACCTTTTGAAGCTCTTCATATTTTTGACACCTTTGAGGCTCTTCATGTTTTTGAACACCACTTCATGCTCCTCCTATTTTTCAGACCGTTTCATGGTCCTCATATATTTGACTCCTTTAGAAGCTCTTCATATTTTTCACACCTTTTCAGGCTCTTCATGGTTTTCAACACCGCTTCATGCTCCTCCTCTTTTTCAGACCGTTTCATGCTCCTCATATTTTTGACAACTTTTGAAGCTCTTCTTATTTTTCACACCTTTTCAGGCTCTTCATGATTTTCAAAACGGCTTCATGCTCCTCCTATTTTCACACCATTTCATGCTCATCTCATTTTTGACACCTTTTTAAGCTCCTCTACTTTTGACCCCTTTAGAGGCTCTTCATATTTTTGACAACTTTTCAGGCTCTTCATGTTTTTCAACACCGCTTCATGCTCCTCCTAATTTTCAGACCGTTTCATGACCCTCATATTTTTGACACCTTTTGAAGGTCCTCATATATTTCACACCTTTTCAGACTCTTCATGATTTCCAACACCACTTCATTCTCCTCATTTTTTTCACACCGTTTAATGCTCATCTCATTTTTGACACCTTTTGAAGCTCTTCATATTTTTGACACATTTAGAAGCTCTTCATATTTTTTACACATTTTCAGGCTCTTCATATTTTTCAACACCGCTTATTGCTCCTCCTATTTGTCAGACCGTTTCATGCTCATCTCATTTTTGACAACTTTTGAAGCTCTTCATGTTTTTCACATATAATGAAGCTCTTCATATTTTACACACCTTTTCAGGCTCTTCATGTTTTTCAACACCGCTTCATGCTCCTCCTATTTTTCAGACCGTTTCATGCTCCTCATATTTTTGACACCTTTAAAGCTCTTCATATTTTTCACACCTTTTCAGACTCTTCATGTTTTCAACACCGCTTCATGCTCCTCCTATTTTTCAGACCTTCTCATGCTCCTCCTATTTTTCAGACCGTTTCATGCTTCTCATATTTGGAAACCTTTTGAAACTCTTCATATTTTTCACAACTTTTCAGTCTCTTCATGTTTTTCAACACCGATTCATGCTCCTCCTTTTTTCAGACCGTTTGATGCTCCTCATATTTTTGGCACCTTTTGAAGCTCTTCATATTTTTCACACCTTTTCAGGTCTTCATGTTTTTGAACACCATTTCATGCTCCTCCTATTTTTCAGACCGTTTCATGGTCCTCATATTTTTGACACCTTTTGAACCTCTTCATATTTTTCACACCTTTTCAGGCTCTTCATGTTTTCAACACCGCTTCATGCTCCTACTATTTTTCAGACGGTTTCATGCTCCTCATATTTTTGACACCTTTTGAAGCTCTTCATATTATTCACACCTTTTCAGGCTCTTCATGTTTTTCAACACCGCTTCATGCTCCTCCTTTTTTTCAGACCGTTTCATGCTCCTCATATTTTTGACGCCTTTTGAAGCTCTTCATATTTTTCACACTTCTCCAGGCTCTTCATGTTTTTGAACACCATTTCATGCTCCTCCTGTTTTTCAGACCGTTTCATGCTCCTCATCTTTTTGACACGTTTTGAAACTCTTCATATTTATCACACCTTTTCAGGCTCTTCATGTTTTTCAACACAATTTCATGCTCCTCCTTTTTTTCAGACCGTTTTATGCTCCTCATATATTTGACACCTTTTGAAGCTCTTCATAATTTCCACACCTTTTCAGGCTCTTCATGTTTTTCTACACCGCTTCATGCTCCCCCTACATTTCAGACCGTTCATGCCTCTCATATTTTTGAAACCTTTTGAAGCTCTTCATATTTTTCACACCTTTTTAGGCTCTTCATGTTTTTCAACACCATTTCATGCTCCTCCTTTTTTTCAAACCGTTTTATGCTCCTCATATATTTGACACCTTTTGAAGCTCTTCATAATTTCCACACCTCTTCAGGCTCTTCATGTTTTTGAACACCATTTCATGCTCCTCTTATTTTTTTTTTATTGTTTTTTTTTTTTAATTTTTTTTAATTATTTTTATTTTTTCTTTCCCAGTCGGTTTTGTCATACATTGATATGAATCAGCCATGGATTTACATGTATTCCCGATTCCAATCCCCCCTTCCACCTCCCTCTCCACCCGATTCCTCTCCGTCTTCCCAGTGCACCAAGCCGGAGCACTTGTCTCGTGCATCCTACCTGGGCTGGTGATCTGTTTCACCATAGATAGCATACATGCTGTTCATTTGAAATATCCCACCCTCACATTCTCCCACAAAGTTCAAAAGTCTGTTCTGTATTTCTGTGTCTATTTTTCTGTTCTGCATATAGGGTTATCGTTATCACCTTTCTAAATTCCATATACATGTGTCAGCATGCTCTAATGTTCTTTATCTTTCTGGCTTACTTCACTCTGTATAATGGGCTCCAGCTTCATCCATCTCATTAGGCCTGATTCAAGTGAATTTTTTAATGGCTGAGTAATATTCCATGGTGTATATGTACCACAGCTTTCTTATCCATTCATCTGCTGACGGGCATCTAGGTTGCTTCCATGTCCTGGCTATTATAAATAGTGCTGCGATGAACATTGGGGTGCACGTGTCTCTTTCAGACGAACCTATGGACACCTTATCTTTGACAAAGGAGGCAAGGATATACAATGGAAAAAAGACAACCTCTTTAACAAGTGGTGCTGGGAAAACTGGTCAACCACTTGTAAAAGAATGAAAATAGAACACTTTCTAACACCATACACAAAAATAAACTCAAAATGGATTAAAGATCTAAATGTAAGACCAGAAACTATAAAACTCCTAGAGGAGAAGATAGGCAATACACTCTCCGACATAAATCAAAGCAAGATCCTCTATGACCCACCTCCCAGAATATTGGAAATAAAAGCAAAACTAAACAAATGGGACCTAATGAAACTTAAAAGCTTTTGCACTACAAAGGAAACTATAAGTAAGGTGAAAAGACAGCCCTCAGATTGGGAGAAAATAATAGCAAATGAAGAAACAGACAAAGGATTAATCTCAAAAATATACAAGCAAATCCTGCAGCTCAATTCCAGAAAAATAAATGACCCAATACAAAATGAGCCAAAGAACTAAACAGACATTTCTCCAAAGAAGACATACAGATGGATAACAAACACATGAAAAGATGCTCAACATCACTCATTATTAGAGAAATGCAAATGAAAACCACAATGAGGTACCATTATATGCCAGTCAGGATGGCTGCTATCCAGAAGTCTACAAGCAATAAATGCTGGAGATGGTGTGGAGAAAAGGGAACCCTCTTACACTGTTGGTGGGAATGCACACTAGTACAGCCGCTATGGAAAACAGTGTGGAGATTTCTTAAAAAACTGGAAATAGAACTGCCATATGACCCAGCAATCCCACTTCTGGGCATACACACTGAGGAAACCAGATCCTCTTATTTTTCAGACCGTTTCAAGCTCTTCATATTTTTTACACCTTTTGAAGCTCTTCATATATTTCACACCTTTTCAGGCTCTTCATGTTTTTCAACACCGCTTCATGCTCCTCCTATTTTTCAGACCGTTTCATGGTCCTCATGTTTTTGTCACCTTTTGAAGCTCTTCATATTTTTCACACCTTTTCATGCTCTTCATGTTTTTGAACACCATTTCATGCTCCTCCTATTTTTTAAACCGTTTCATGCTCCTCATATTTTTCACACATTTTGAAGCTCTTCATATTTTTCACACCTTTTCAGGCTCTTCATATTTTACAACAAGTTTTCATGCTCCTCCTATTTTTCAGACCGTTTAATGCTCCCCATAATTTTGACACCTTTTGAAGCGCTTCATAATTATCACACCTTTTCAGGCTCTTCATGCTTTTCAAATTTGCTTCTGCTCCTCCTATTTTTCAGACCGTTTCATGCTCCTCATATTTTTGACACCTTTTGAAGCTCTTCATATTTTTCACAGCTTTTCAGGCTCTTCATGTTTTTCAACACCGCTTTATTCTCCTCATATTTTTCAGACCGTTTCATGCGCCTCATATTTTGGATATCTCTTGAAGCTCGTCATATTTCTAACAACTTTTCAGGCTCTTCATGTTTTCAACACAGTTTCATGCTCCTCCTATTTTTTAGACCGTTTCATGCGCCTCATATTTTGACTCCTTTTGAAGCTCTTCATATTTTTCACACATTTTCAGGCTCTTCATGTTTTTCAACACCGTTTCTTGCTCATCCTCTTTTTCAGACCGTTTCATGCCCCTCATATTTTTGACACCTTTTCAAGCTCTTCACATTTTTCAAACCTTTTCAGGCTCTTCATGTTTTTGAACAACGTTTCATGCTCCTCCTATTTTTCAGACAGTTTCATGCCCCTCATATTTTTGACACCTTTTCAAGCTCTTCACATTTTTCAAAACATTTCAGGCTCTTCATGTTTTGAACACCGTTTCATCCTCCTCCTAATTTTCAGACCGTTTCATGCTCCTCATATATTTGACACCTTTTGAAGCTCTTCATATTTTTCACAACTTTTCAGGTTCTTCATGTTTTCAACACCACTTCATGCTCCTCCTATATTTCTGACCGTGTCATGCTCCTCATATTTTTGACAACTTTTGAAGCTCTTCATATTTTTCACACCTTTTCAGGCTCTTCATGTTTTTCTACACCGCTTCATGCTCCTCCTATTTTTGACATCTTTTGAAGCTCTTCATATATTTCACACCTTTTCAGGGTTTTCATGTTTTTGAACACCGTTTCATGCTCCTCATATTTTTCAGACCGTTTCATGCTCCTCATATTATTGACACCTTTTGAAGCTCTTCATATATTTCACACCTTTTCAGGGTTTTCATGTTTTTGAACACCGTTTCATGCTCCTCATATTTTTCAGACCGCTTCATGCTCCTCCTATTTTTGACATCTTTTGAAACTCTTCATATTTTTCACAATTTTTCAGGCTCCTCATGTTTTTGAACACCGTTTCATGCTCCTCCATTTTTTCAGACCGTTTCATGCTCCTCATATTTTGACACCTTTTGAAGCTCTTCATATTTTTCACACCTTTTCAGGCTCTTCATATTTTTCAACAAGGTTTCATGCTCCTCCTATTTTTCAGACGGTTTCATGCTCCTCATATGTTTGACACCTTTTGAAGCTCTTCATATTTTTCACACCTTTCCAGGCTCTTCATATTTTTGAACACCGATTAATGCTCCTCCTATTTTTCAGACCGTTTCTTGCTCCTCATATTTTTGACACCTTTTGAAGCTCTTCATATTTTTCACACCTTTTCAGGCTCTACATATTTTTCAACACAACTTCATGCTCCTCCTTTATTTGAGACCGTTTCATGCTCCTCATATTTTTGACACCTTTTGAAGCTCTCCATAGATTTCACACCTTTTCAGGCTCTTCATGTTTTTCTACACCGCTTCTTGCTCCTCCTATTTTTCAGAGCTATTCATGCTCCTCATATTTTTGTCACCTTTTGAAGCTCTTCATATATTTCACACCTTTTCAGGCTTTTCATGTTTTTCAACACCGCTTCATGCTCCTACTATTTTTCAGACCTTTTCATGCTCCTCATATGTTTCACACCTTTTTAAGCTCTTCATGTTTTTTAACACCTTTCACGCTCCTCCTATATTTCAGACCGTTTCAAGCTCCTCATATTTTTGACACCTTTTGAATCTCTTCATATTTTTCACATTTATCAGGGTCTTCATGTTTTTCTACACCACTTCATGCTCCTCCTATTTTTCAGACCTTTTCATTCTCCGCATATGTTTCACAACTTTTTCAGACTCTTCATGTTTCTCAACACCACTTCATGCTCCTCCTATTTTTCAGACCGTTTCATGCTCCTCATATTTTTGACGCCTTTTGAAGCTCTTCATATATTTCACACTTCTCCAGGCTCTTCATGTTTTTGAACACCCTTTCATGCTCCTCCTGTTTTTCAGACCGTTTCATGCTGCTCATATTTTTGACACCTTTTGAAGTTCTTCATATTTTTCACACCTTTTCAGGCTCTTCACGTTTTTCAACACCACTTCATGCTCCTCCTATTTTTCAGTCCGTTTCATGCTCTTGATATTTTTGACACCTTTTGAAGTTCTTCATATTTTTCACACCTTACAGGCTCTTCATGATTTTCAACACCACTTCATGCTCCTCCTAATTTTCACACCGTTTCATGCTCCTCATATATTTGACACCTTTTGAAGCTCTTCAGATTTTTCACACTTCCCCAGGCTCTTCATATTTTTCAACACCGCTTCATGCTCCTCCTATTTTTCAGACCGTTTCATGCTCCTCATCTTTTTGACACGTTTTGAAACTCTTCATATTTATCACACCTTTTCAGGCTCTTCATGTTTTTCAACACCATTTCATGCTCCTCCTTTTTTTCAGACCGTTTTATGCTCCTCATATATTTGACACCTTTTGAAGCTCTTCATAATTTCCACACCTTTTCAGGCTCTTCATGTTTTTCTACACCGCTTCATGCTCCCCCTACATTTCAGACCGTTCATGCCTCTCATATTTTTGAAACCTTTTGAAGCTCTTCATATTTTTCACACCTTTTTAGGCTCTTCATGTTTTTCAACACCATTTCATGCTCCTCCTTTTTTTCAAACCGTTTTATGCTCCTCATATATTTGACACCTGTTGAAGCTCTTCATAATTTACACACCTTTTCAGGCTCTTCATGTTTTTGAACACCGTTTCATGCTCCTCTTATTTTTTTTATTGTTATTTTTTTTATTTTTTTTATTATTTTTATTTTTTTTCCCAGTCGGTTTTGGCATACATTGATATGAATCAGCCATGGATTTACATGTATTCCCATTCCCGATTCCCCCTCCCACCTCCCTCTCCACCCGATTCCTCTGGGTCTTCCCAGTGCACCAAGCTGGAGCACTTGTCTCGTGCATCCTACCTGGGCTGGTGCTCTGTTTCACCATAGATAGCATACATACTGTTCTTTTGAAATATCCCACCCTCACATTCTCCCACAAAGTTCAAAAGTCTGTTCTGTATTTCTGTGTCTATTTTTCTGTTCTGCATATAGGGTTATCGTTGTCACCTTTCTAAATTCCATATACATGTGTCAGTATGCTCTAATGTTCTTTATCTTTCTGGCTTACTTCACTCTGTATAATGGGCTCCAGCTTCATCCATCTCATTAGGCCTGATTCAAATGAATTCTTTTTAATGGCTGAGTAATATTCCATGGTGTATATGTACCACAGCTTTCTTATCCATTCATCTGCTGACGGGCATCTAGGTTGCTTCCATGTCCTGGCTATTATAAACAGTGCTGCGATGAACATTGGGGTGCACGTGTCTCTTTCAGACGAACCTATGGACACCTTATCTTTGACAAAGGAGGCAAGGATATACAATGGAAAAAAGACAACCTCTTTAACAAGTGGTGCTGGGAAAACTGGTCAACCACTTGTAAAAGAATGAAAATAGAACACTTTCTAACACCATACACAAAAATAAACTCAAAATGGATTAAAGATCTAAATGTAAGACCAGAAACTATAAAACTCCTAGAGGAGAAGATAGGCAAAACACTCTCCGACATAAATCAAAGCAAGATCCTCTATGACCCACCTCCCAGAATATTGGAAATAAAAGCAAAACTAAACAAATGGGACCTAATGAAACTTAAAAGCTTTTGCACTACAAAGGAAACTATAAGTAAGGTGAAAAGACAGCCCTCAGATTGGGAGAAAATAATAGCAAATGAAGAAACAGACAAAGGATTAATCTCAAAAATATACAAGCAAATCCTGCAGCTCAATTCCAGAAAAATAAATGACCCAATAAAAAATGAGCCAAAGAACTAAACAGACATTTCTCCAAAGAAGACATACAGATGGATAACAAACACATGAAAAGATGCTCAACATCACTCATTATTAGAGAAATGCAAATCAAAACCACAATGAGGTACCATTACATGCCAGTCAGGATGGCTGCTATCCAAAAGTCTACAAGCAATAAATGCTGGAGAGGGAGTGGAGAAAAGGGAACCCTCTTATACTGTTGGTGGGAATGCACACTAGTACAGCCGCTATGGAAAACGGTCTAGAGATTTCTTAAAAAACTGGAAATAGAACTGCCATATGACCCAGCAATTCCACTTCTGGGCATACACACTGAGGAAACCAGATCCTCTTATTTTTCAGACCGTTTCAAACTCCTCATATTTTTTACACCTTTTGAAGCTCTTCATATATTTCACACCTTTTCAGGCTCTTCATGTTTTTCAACACCGCTTCATGCTCCTCCTATTTTTCAGACCGTTTCATGGTCCTCATATGTTTGACACCTTTTGAAGCTCTTCATATTTTTCACACCTTTCCGTGCTCTTCATGTTTTTCAACACGCTTTCATGCTCCTCCGATTATTCAGATCGTTTCATGCTCCTCATATTTTTGACACATTTTGAAGCTCTTCATATTTTCGACACCTTTCAGGTTCTTCATGTTTTTCAACACCGTTTCATGCTCCTCCTATTTTTCAAACCGTTTCATGCTCCTCATATTTTTGACACATTTTGAAGCTCTTCATATTTTCGACACCTTTCAGGTTCTTCATGTTTTTCAACACCGTTTCATGCTCCTCCTATTTGTCAAACCGTTTCATGTTCCTCCTATTTTTCAGACCGTTTCTTGCTCCTCATATTTTTGACACCTTTTGAAGCTCTTCATTTTTTTTAACACCTTTTCACGCTCCTCCTATATTTCAGACAGTTTCAAGCTCCTCATATTTTTGACACCTTTTGAAGCTCTTCATATTTTTCACATTTTTTCAGGGTCTTCATATTTTTCTACACCACTTCATGCTCCTCCTATTTTTCAGACCGTTTCATTCTCCTCATATGTTTCACAAATTTTTCAGGCTCTTCATGTTTCTCAACACCACTTCATGCTCCTCCTATTTTTCAGACCGTTTCATGCTCCTCATATTTTTGACACCTTTTGAAGTTCTTCATATTTTTCACACCTTTTCAGGCTTTTCATGTTTTTCTACACTGCTTCATTCTCTTCCTATTTTTCAGACATTTTCATGCTCCTCATACTTTTGACATCCTTTGAAGCTCTTCATATTTTTCACACCTTTTCAGGCTTTTCAGGTATTTCAACACCGTCTCATGCGCCTCCTATTTTTCAGACCGTTTCATGCTCCTCATATGTTTCACACCTTTTTCAGGCTCTTCATGTTTTTCAACACCACTTCATGCTCCTCCTAATTTTCAGACCGTATCACTCATCATATTTTTGACACAGTTTGAAGCTCTTCCTACTTTTCACACCTTTTGAGGCTCTTCATGTTTTTGAAAACAGTTTCTTGCTCCTCATATTTTTCAGACCGTTTCATGGTCCTCATATTTTTGACACCTTTTGAAGCTCTTCATATTTTTCACACTTTTTCAGGGTCTTCATATTTTTCTACACCACTTCATGCTCCTCCTATTTTTCAGACCGTTTCATGCTCCTCATATTTTGGACACCTTTTGTAGTTCTTCATATTTTTCACACCTTTTCAGGCTTTTCATGTTTTTCTACACCACTTCATTCTCTTGCTATTTTTCAGACATTTTCATGCTCCTCATATTTTTGACATCCTTTGAAGCTCTTCATATTTTTCACACCTTTTCAGGCTTTTCATGTATTTCAACACCGTCTCATGCGCCTCCTATTTTTCAGACCGTTTCATGCTCCTCATATGTTTCACACCTTTTTCAGGCTCTTCATGTTTTTCAACACCACTTCATGGTCCTCCTATTTTTCAGACCGTATCATGCTCATCATATTTTTGACACAGTTTGAAGCTCTTCCTACTTTTCACACCTTTTGAGGCTCTTCATGTTTTTGAAAACAGTTTCTTGCTCCTCATATTTTTCAGACCGTTTCATGGTCCTCATATTTTTGACACCTTTTGAAGCTCTTCATATTTTTCACACTTTTTCAGGGTCTTCATGTTTTTCTACATCACTTCATGCTCCTCCTATTTTTCAGACCGTTTCATTCTCCTCATATGTTTCACAACTTTTTCAGGCTCTTCATGTTTCTCAACACCACTTCATGCTCCTCCTATTTTTCAGACCGTTTCATGCTCCTCATATTTTTGACACTTTTTGAAGCTCTTCATATTTTTCACACCTTTCCAGGCTCTTCATGTTTTTGAACACCGTTTCATGATCATCCTATTTTTCAGACCGTTTCATGCTCCTCATATGTTTCACACCTTTTGAAGCTCTTCATGTTTTTTAACACCTTTTCATGCTCCTCCTATATTTCAGACCGTTTAATGCTCCTTATATTTTTGACACCATTTGAAGCTCTTCATATTTTTTGCACCTTTTCAGGCTCTTCATATTTTTCAACACCACTTCATGCTTCTCCAATTTTTCAGACCGTTTCATGCTCCTCATATATATGACACCTTTTGAAGCTCTTCATATTTTCGACACCTTTCAGGTTCTTCATGTTTTTCAACACCGCTTCATGCTCCTACTCTTTTCAGACCTTTTCATGCTCCTCATATGTTTCACACCTTTTTAAGCTCTTCATGTTTTAACACCTTTTCACGCTCCTCCTATATTTCAGACCTTTTCAAGTACCTCATATTTTTGACACCTTTTGAAGCTCTTCATATTTTTCACATTTTTTCAGGGTCTTCATGTTTTTCTACACCACTTCATGCTACTCCTATTTTTAAGAGCTTTTCATGCTCCTCATATTTTTGTCACCTTTTGAAGCTCTTCATATTTTTCACACCTTTTCAGGCTTTTCATGTTTTTCAACACCACTTCATTCTCCTCCTTTATTTCAGACCGTTTCATGCTCCTCATCTTTTTCACACCTTTTGAAGCTCTTTATATTTTTCACACCTTTTCAGGCTTTTCATGTTTTTCTACACCGCTTCATTCTCTTCCTATTTTTCAGACATTTTCATGCTCCTCATATTTTTGA
This sequence comes from Dama dama, assembly GCF_033118175.1. NCBI lineage: Eukaryota > Metazoa > Chordata > Mammalia > Artiodactyla > Cervidae > Dama > Dama dama. The sequence goes on along the minus strand of NW_026870893.1, from coordinate 3,127,215 downwards.
CATCCTTTGAAGCTCTTCATATTTTTCACACCTTTTCAGGCTTTTCATGTATTTCAACACCGTCTCATGCGCCTCCTATTTTTCAGACCGTTTCATGCTCCTCATATGTTTCACACCTTTTTCAGGCTCTTCATGTTTTTTAACACCACTTCATGCTCCTCCTATTTATCAGACCGTTTCATGCTCATCATATTTTTGACACAGTTTGAAGCTCTTCATACTTTTCACACCTTTTGAGGCTCTTCATGTTTTTGAAAACAGTTTCTTGCTCCTCATATTTTTCAGACCGTTTCATGGTCCTCATATTTTTGACACCTTTTGAAGCTCTTCATATTTTTCGCACCTTTTCAGGCTCTTCATTTTTTTGAACACCACTTCATGCTTCTCCAATTTTTCAGACCGTTTCATGCTCCTCATATATTTGACACCTTTTGAAGCTCTTCATATTTTTCACATCTTTTCAGGCTCTTCATATTTTTCAACCCGCTTAAGCTCCTCCTATTTTTCAGACCGTTTCTTGCTCCTCATATTTTTGACACCTTTGAGGCTCTTAATATATTTCACACCTTTTCAGGCTCTTCATGTTTTTGAACACCGCTTCATGCTCCTCCTATTTTTCAGACCGTTTCATGCTCCTCCTATTTTTCAGACCGTTTCATGCTCCTCATATTTTTGACACCTTTTGAACCTCTTCATATTTTTCACACCTTTTCAGGCTCTTCATGTTTTCAACACCGCTTCATGCTCCTACTATTTTTCAGACGGTTTCATGCTCCTCATATTTTTGACACCTTTTGAAGCTCTTCATATATTTCACACCTTTTCAGGCTCTTCATGTTTTTCAACACCGCTTCATGCTCCTACTATTTTTCAGACCGTTTCATGGTCCTCATATTTTTGACACCTTTTGAAGCTCTTCATATTTTTCACACCTTTTCAGGCTCTTCATATTTTTGAACACCGTTTCATGCTCCTCCTATTTTTCAGACCGTTTCATGCTCCTCATGTTTTTGAGACGTTTTGAAGCTCTGCATATTTTTCATAACTTTCAGGCTCTTCATGCATTAGAAACACCGTTACATGCTCCTCCTATTTTTCATACCATATCATGCTCGTCATTTTTTTGACACATTTTGAAGCTCTTCATATTTTTCACACCTTTGCAGGCTCTTTATGTTTTTCAACGCCGTATCATGCTCCTCCTATTTTTCAGACCGTTTCATGCTCCTCATATATTTGACACCTTTTGAAGCTCTTCATATTTTTCACATCATTTCAGGCTCTTCAAGTTTTTGAAAACGGCTTCATGCTCCTCCTAATTTTCAGACCGTTTTTTGCTCATCATATTTTTGACACATTTTGAAGCTTTTCATATTTTTCACAGCTTTTCAGGCTCTTCATGTTTTTGAACACAGTTTCATGCTCCGCATATTTTTCACACCTTTTCATGCTCTTCATATTTTTCACACCTTTTCAGGCTCTTCATGTTTCTCAACACCGTTTCATGCTTCTCCTATTTTTCAGACCATTTCATGCTCCTCATATTTTTGACAGCTTTTTAAGCTCTTCATATATTTCACACCTTTTCAGGCTTTTCATGTTTTTGAACACCGCTTCATGCTCCTCCTATTTTTCAGACCATTTCATGCTCCTCGTATTTTTCACACCTTTTGAAGCTCTTCGTATATTTCACACCTTTTCAGGCTCTTCATGTTTTTGAACACCGCTTAATGCTCCTCCTATTTTTCAGATTGTTTCATCCTCCTCATATTTTTGACACCTTTGAAGCTCTTCATATTTGTCACACCCTTCCAGGCTCTTCATGTTCTTCATCACTGTTTCATGCTCCTCCTATTTTTCAAATTGTTTCAGGCTCCTCATATTTTTCACACCTTTTGAAGCTCTTCATATTTTTCACACCTTTTCAGGCTCTTCATGTTTTTCAAAACCGCTTCATGCTCCTCCTGTTTTTCAGACCGTTTCAAGCTCCTCATGTTTTTCATATCTTTTGAAGCTCTTCATATTTTTCAAACGTTTTCAGGCTCTTCATGATTTTCAACACCGCTTCATGATCCTCCTATTTATCAGACCGTTTCATGCTCATCTCATTTTTGACACCTTTTGAAGCTGCTCATATTTTTCACACCTTTTGAAGCTCTTCATTTTTTTCACAACTTTTCAGGCTCTTCAAGTTTTTCAACACCGCTTCATGCTCCTCCTATTTTTCAGACCGTTTCATGCTCCTCATGTAATTCACACCTTTTGAAACTCTTCATATTTTTCACACCTTTTCAGGCTCTTCATGTTTTGGAACACCGTTTCATGCTCCTCCTATTTTTCAGACCTTTCATGCTCCTCATATTTTTGACACCTTTTGAAGCTCTTCATATTTTTCACAACTTTTCAGGCTCTTCATGTTTTTCAACACGGCTTCATGCTTCTCCTATTTTCCAGACCGTTTCATTGTCCTCATATTTTTGACACCTTTAGAAGCTCTTCATATTTTTCACACGTTTTCAGGCTCTTCATGTTTTTCAACACGGCTTCATGCTCCTCCTATTTTTCAGACCTTTTCATGCTCCTCATATTTTTGACACCTTTTGAAGCTCTTCATATTTTTCACACGTTTTCAGGCTCTTCATGTTTTTCAACACGGCTTCATGCTCCTCCTATTTTTCAGACCTTTTCATGCTCCTCATATTTTTGACACCTTTAGAAGCTCTTCATATTTTTCACACCTTTTCAGGCTCTTCATGTTTTGGAACACCGTTTCATGCTGCTCCTATTTTTCAGACCTTTTCATGCTCCTCATATTTTTGACACCTTTTGAAGCTCTTCATATTTTTCACAACTTTTCAGGCTGTTCATGTTTTGGAACACCGTTTCATGCTCCTCCTTTTTTTCAGACCGTTTCATGCTCCTCATATCTTTGACACCTTTTGAAGCTCTATATTTTTCACACCTTTTCAGGATCTTCATGTTTTAGAACACCGCTTCATGCTACTCCTATTTTTCAGACCGTTTCATGCTCCTCCTATTTTTCACACTTTTTGAAGCTCTTCATATTTTTCACACCTTTTCAGGCTCTTCATGTTTTTGAACACCGTTTCATGCTGCTCCTATTTTTCAGACTCTTTCATGCTCGTCATATTTTTGACACCTTTTGAAGCTCTTCGTATTTTTCACACCTTTTCAGGCTCTTCATGTTTTTGAAAACCGCTTCATGCTCCTCCTATTTTTCACACCTTTTGAAGCTCTTCATATTTTTCACACCTTTTCAGGCTCTTCATGTTTTACAACTCCGCTCATGCTCCTCCTCTTTTTCAGACCGTTTCATGCTCCTCATATTTTTGACACTTTTTGAGGCTCTTCATATTTTTCACACCATTTCAGGCTCTTCTTCGTTTTGAACAACGTTTCATGCTCCTCCTATTTTTCAGACCGTTTCATGCTCCTCATGTATTTCACACCTTTTGAAGCTCTTCATAATTTTCACACCTTTTCAGGCTCTACATATTTTTCAACATCACATCATGCTTCTCTTATTTTTCAGACCGATTCATGTTCCTCATATTTTTGACACCTTTTGAAGCTCTTCATATTTTTCACACCTGTTCAGGCTCTTCATGTTTTTCAACGCCGCTTCATGGTCCTCATCTTTTTCAGACCGTTTCATGCTCCTCATATTTTTCACACCTTTTGAAGCTCTTCATATTTTTCACAACTTTTCAGGCTCTTCATATTTTTGATCACCGTTTCATGCTCCTCCTATTTTTCAGACCGTTTCATGCTCCTCATATTTTGACAACTTTTTAAGCTCTTCACATTTTTCACACCTTTTCAGGCTCTTCATGTTTTTCAAAACCGCTTCATGATCCCCCTATATTTCAGACCGTTTCATGCTCCTCATATTTTTCACACCTTTTGAAGCTCTTCGTATTTTTCACACCTTTTCAGACTCTTCATGTTTTTCAACACCACTTCATGCTCCTCCTATTTTTCCGACGGTTTCATGCTCATCGCGTTTTTGACACCTTCTGAAGCTCTTCATTTTTTTCAAAACTTTTGAGCTCTTCACATTCTTCACACGTTTTCAGGCTCTTCATGTATTTCAATAACGGTTCTTACTCCTCCTATTTTTCAGAACGTTGCATGCTTCTCATATTTTTGACACGTTTTGAAGCTCTTCATATTTTTCACACCTTTTCAGGCTCTTCATGTTTTTCAACACCACTTCATGCTCCTCCTATTTTTCAGACCGTTTCATGCTCCTCCTATTTTTCACACCTTTTGAAGCTCTTCATATTTTTTCACACCTTTTCAGGCTGTACATGTTTTTGAACACCACTTCATGCTCCTCCTATTTTTCAGATCGTTTCTTGCTCCTCATGTATTTCACACATTTTGAAGCTCTTCATATTTTTCACACCTTTTCAGGCTCTTCATGTTTTTCAACACCGCATCATGCTCCTCCTATTTTTCAGACCGTTTCATGCTCATCTCTTTTTTGACACCTTTTGAAGCTCTTCATATTTTTCATACGTTTTGAAGCTCTTCATACTTTTCACACTTTTTCAGGCTCTTCGTGTTTTTGAACACCGCTTCACGCTCCTCCTATTTTTCAGACCGTTTCATGCTGCTCGTATTTTTCAGACCGTTTCATGCTCCTCATAATTTTGACAATTTTATAAGCTCTTCATGTTTTTCACACTTTTTCAGGCTCTTCATGTTTTTGAACACCGCTTCATGCTCCTCCTATTTTTCAAACTTTTGAAGCTCTTCATGTTTTTCACACCTTTTCAGGCTCTTCATGTTTTTGAACACAGCTTCATGCTCCTCCTAATTTTCAGACCGTTTCATGCTCCTCATACATTTCACACCTTTTTAAGCTCTTCCTATTTTTCACACCTTTTCACGCTCTTCATGTTTTTGAACACCGTTTTATGCTGCCTCTATATTTCAGACCGTTTCATGCTCCTCATATATTTTAAACCTTTTGAATCTCTTCATATATTTCACACCTTTTCAGGCTGTTCATGTTTTTCAACAACGCTTCATGATCTTCCTATTATTCAGACCGTTTCATGCTCCTCAAGTATTTCACACCTTTTGAAGCTCTTCATGTTTTTCACACCTTTTCAGGCTCTTCATGTTTTTCAACACCACTTAATGCCCCTCCTATTTTTCAGACCGTATCATGCTCATCTCATTTTTACACCTTTTTAAGCTCTTCATATTTTTCACACCTTTTGAAGCTCTTCCTATTTTTCACACCTTTTCAGGCTCTTCAGGGTTTTGAACACCGCTTCATGCTCCTCATATTTTTCACACCTTTTGAAGCTCTTCATATTTTTCACACCTTTTCAGGCTCTTCATGTTTTTCAACACCGCTTCTTGCTCCTCCATTTTTCACACCCTTTCATGCTTCTCATGTATTTCACACCTTTTGAAACTCTTCATATTTTTCACACGTTTTCAGGCTCTTCACGTTTTTTTTTTATATTTTTTTTGTTTATTGTTATATTTTTTCATGTTTTTGAACACCGCTTCATGCTCCTCCTATTTTTCAGACCATTTCATGCTCCTCATATTTTTCACACCTTTTGAAGCTCTTCATATTTTTCACACGTTTTCAGGCTCTTCATGTTTTTCACCACCGCTTCATGCTCATCCTATTTTCCAGACCGTTTCATGCTCCTGATATTTTTGACACGTTTTGAAGCTCTTCATATTTTTCACACATTTTGAAGCTCTTCATATATTTCACACCTTTTCAGGCTCTTCATGATTTTTAACAACAGTTCATGCTCCTCCTATTTTTCAGACTGTTTCATGCTCATCTCATATTTGACACCTTTAGAAGCTCTTCTTATTTTTCACACCTTTTCATGCTCTTCATGTTTGCTACACCACTTCATGCTCCTCCATTTTTCAGACCATCATGCTCATCTCATTTTTGACACCTTTTGAAGCTCTTCATATTTTTCACACCTTTTCAGGCTCTTCATGTTTTGCAACATCTCTTCATGCTCCTCCTATTTTTCAAACCGTTTCATCCTCCTCATATTTTTGACACCTTTTGAAGCTCTTCATATTTTTCACACCTTTTCAGGCTCTTCATGTTTTTGAACACCGCTTCATGCTCCTCCTATTTTTCAGACCGTACCCTGCTCCTCATATTTTTCACACCTATTGAAGCTCTTAATATTTTTCACATCTTTGCAGGCTCTTCATGTTTTTGAACACCACTTCATGCTCCTCCTATTTTACAGAGAGTTTCAGGCCCCTCATGTATTTCACACCTTTTGAAGCTCTTCATATTTTTCACACCGTTTCAGTCTCTTCATGTTTTTCAACACCGTTTCATGCTGCTTATATTTTTCAGACCGTTTCATGCTCCTCATATCTTTCACACCTTTTGAAGCTCTTCATATTTTTCACACCTTTTCAGGCTCTTCATGTTTTTGAACACTGCTTCATGCTCCTCCTATTTTTCAGGTCATTTCATGCTCCTCATATTTTTGAAACCTTTTGAAGCTCTTCATATTTTTCACTCCTTTTCAGGCTCCACATGTTTTTGAACAGCGCATCATGCTCCTCCTATTTTCAGACCGTTCCATGCTCCTCATTTTTTTGACACCTTTTGAAGCTCTTCATAAATTTCACACCTTTTCAGGCTCCTCATGTTTTTCAACACCACTTCATCCTCCAAATATTTTTCAGATGGCTTCATGCTCATCTCATTTTTGACACCTTTTGAAGCTCTTCATATTTTTGACATCTTTTGAAGCTCTTCATATTTCTTACACTTTTTCAGGCTCTTCATGTTTTTCATCACCGCTTCATGCTCCTCCTATTTTTCAGACCGTTTCATGCTCCTCAAATTTTTGACACCTTTTAAAGCTCTTCATATATTTCACACCTTTTCAGGCTCGTCATTTTTTTGAACACCACTTCATGCTCCTCCTATTTTTCAGACCGTTTCATGCTCCTCATATTTTTGACACCTTTTGAAGCTCCTCATATTTTTCACACCTTTTGAAGCTCTTCATATTTTTCACACCTTTTGAAGCTCTTCATATTTTTCACAACTTTTCAGGCTCTTCATGTTTTTGAACACCGTTTCATGCTCCTCCTATATTTCAGACCATTTCATGCTCCTCATATTTTTGACAGCGTTTAGAGCTCTTCAAATATTTCACACATTTTCAGGCTATTCATGTTTTTCAACACACATCATGCTCCCCCTTTTTTTCAGACCGTTTCATGCTCATCTCATTTTTGACATCTTTTGAAACTCTTCATATTTTTCACACCTTTTGAAGCTCTTCATATTTTTCACAGCTTTTGAAGCTCTTCATATTTTTCACACCTTTTCAGGATTTCATGTTTTTAACACCGCTTCATACTCCTCCAATTTTTCTGAATGTTTCGTTCTCCTCATATTTTTCAGACCGTTTCATGCTCCTCATATATTTCACACCTTTTGAATCTCTTCACGTTTTCACACCTTTTGAATCCCTTCATATTTTCACACCTTTTCAGGCTCCTCATGTTTTTGAACACTGGTACATGCTCCGCCTATTTTTCACACCTTTTGAAGCTCTTCAAATTTTTCACACCTTTTCAGGCTCCTCATGTTTTTGAACAAGGCTTCATGCTCCTCCTATATTTCAGACCGTGTCATGCTCCTCATATTTTTGACACCTTTTTAAGGTCTTCATATTTTTCACACCTTTTCAGTCTCTTCAAGTTTTTGAACACTGGTACATGCTCCGCCTATTTTTCACACCTTTTGAAGCTCTTCAAATTTTTCACACCTTTTCAGGCTCTTCATGTTGTCAACACCGTTTCATGCTCCTCCTATTTTTCAGACCGTTTCATGCTCCTCATATTTTTGACACCTTTTGAAGCTCTTCATATATTTCACACCTTTTCAGGCTCTTCATGTTTTTGAACACCGCTTCATGCTCCTCCTATTTTTCAGACCGTTTCATGCTCCTCATATTTTTGACACCTTTTGAAGCTCTTCATATTTTTCACACATTTTCAGGCACCTCATATTTTTAAACACCGCATCATGCTCCTCCTATTTTCAGACCGTTTCATGCTCCTGATGTATTTTCCACCTTTGGAAGCTTTTCACATTGTTCACACCTTTTCAGGCTCTTCATGTTTCTGAACACCGTTTCAAGCTGTTCCTAATTTTCAGACCGCTTCATGCTCCTCTCATTTTTGACACCTTTTGAAGCTCTTCATATTTTTGACAACTTTTGAGGCTCTTCATATTTCTCACACGTTTTCAGGTTGTTCATGTTTTTCAACACCGCTTCATGCTCCTCCCCTTTTTCAGACCGTTTAATGCTCATCTCATTTTTGACACCTTTTGAAGGTCTTCATATTTTTCACACCTTTTGAAGCTCTTCATATTTTCACAACTTTTCAGGCTTTTCATGTTTTTGAACACCGTTTCATGCTCCTGCATATTTCAGACCGATTCTTGCTGCTCATATGTTTGACTTGTTTTGAAGCTCTTCATATTTTTCACACCTTTTCAGGCTCTTCATGTTTTTCAACACCGCTTCATGCTCCTCCTATTTTTTACACCTTTTGAAGCTCTTCATATTTTTCACACCTTTTCAGGCTGTTCATGTTTTTGAACATGGTTTCATGTTCCTCCTATTTTTCAGACCGTTTCATGCTCCTCATATTTTTGAAACCTTTTGAAGCTCTTCATATTTTTCACACCTTTTCAGGCTCTTCATGTTTTTCAACACTACTTCATGCTCCCCCTCTTTTTCAGACGGTTTCATGGACATCTCTTTTTTGACACCTTTTGAAGCTCTTCATATTTTTCATACCTTTTGAAACTCTTTATATTTTTCACACGTTTTCAGGCTCTTCATGTTTTTCAACACCGCTTCATGCTCCTCCTATTTTTCAGACCGTTTCATGCTCCTCATTTATTTCACACCTTTTGAAGCTCTTCATATTTTTCAAGCTTTTTCAGGCTCTTCATGTTTTTGAACACCGCTTCATGCTCCTCCTATTTTTCAAACCATTTCATGATCCTCATGTATTTCAGACGTTTGAAACTCTTCATATTTTTCACACCTTTTGAAGCTCTTCATATTTTTCACAACTTTTCAGGCCTTTCATGTTTTCAACACAGTTTCAGGCTCCGCCTATTTTTCAGACCGTTTCATGCTCCTCATATTTTTGACACCTTTTGAAGGTCTTCATATTTTTCACACCTTTTCAGGCTCTTCATGTTTTTGAACATCGTTTCATGCTCCTCCTATTTTTCAGACTGTTTCATGCTCCTCTTATTTTTCACACCTTTTGAAGCTCTTCATATTTTTGCCACCTTTTCAGGCTCTTCATGTTTTTCAACACAGTTTCATGCTCCTCCTATTGTTCCAACCGTTTCAAGCTTCTCATATTTTTGACACCTTTTGAAGCTCATCATATTTTTCACTCCTTTTCATGCTCTTCATGTTTTTCAACACCGTTACATGATTCTCCTATTTTTCAGACTGTTTCATGCTCCTCATATTTTTGACACTTTTTGAAGCTCTTCATGTTTTTCACACCATTTAGGATCTTCATGATTTTCAACACCGCTTCATACTCCTCCTATTTTTCAGACCGTTTCATGCTCCACATATTTTTGACACCTTTTGAAGCTCTTCATATTTTTCAACCTTTTCAGTCTCTTCATGTCTTTCAACACCGCTTCATGCTCCTCCTATTTTTCAGACCGTATCATGCTCCTCGTATTTTTGACACGATTTGAAGCTCTTCATATAATTCACACTTTTTCAGGCTCTTCAAGATTTTCAACACCGTTTCATGCTCCTCCTATTTTTCAAACCGTTTCAAGCTTCTCATATTTTTGACACCTTTTGAAGCTCTTCATATTTTTCACACCTTTTCAGGCTCTTCATGTTGTTGAACACCGTTTCATGCTCCTCATATTTTTGACATATTTTGAAACTCTTCATATTTTTGCCACCTTTTGAAGCTCTTCATATCTTTCACACCTTTTCAGGCTCTTCATATTTTTCACACCTTTTCATGCTCTTCATGTTTTTCAACACCACTTCATACTCCTCATATTTTTGACACATTTTGAAGCTCTTCATATTTTTCAAACTTTTTGAACCTCTTCATATTTTTCACACCTTTTCAGGCTCTTCATGTTGTTTAACGCCGCTTCATGCTCCTGCTATTTTTCTGACCGTTTGATACTCCTCATATTTTCACACCTTTGAAGCTATTCATATTTTTCACACCTTTTCAGGCTCTTCATGTTTTTGAACACCATTTCATGCTCCTCCTATTTTTGACACCTTATGGAACTCCTCATATTTTTCACACCTATTCAGGCTCTTCATGTTTTTGAACACCGTTTTATGTTACTCCTATTTTCCTGACCGTTTCATGCTCCTCATATTTTTGACACCTTTTGAAGCTCTTCATATTTTCATTCCTTTTCAGGCTCTTCATGTGTTCAACAACGCTTCATGCTCCTCCTATTTTTCAGAAAGTTTCATGCTCCTCATATGTTTGACACTTTTTGAAGCTCTTCATATTTTTTACACCTTTTGAAGCTCTTCATATTTTTCACATCTTTTCAGACTCTTCATGTATTTCAACACCAGGTCATGCTCCTCCTATTTTTCAGAACTTTTCCTGCTCCTCATATTTTTGACACCTTTTGAAGCTCCTCATATATTTCACACCTTGTCAGGCTCTTCATGTTTTTCAACTCCGCTTCATGCTCCTCCTATTTTTCAGACCGTTTCATGCTCCTCATATTTTTGACACCTTTTGAAGCTCTTCATATTTTTCACACCTTTTCAGGCTCTTCATGTTGTTGAACACCGTTTCATGCTCCTCATATTTTTGACATATTTTGAAACTCTTCATATTTTTGCCACCTTTTGAAGCTCTTCATATCTTTCACACCTTTTCAGGCTCTTCATATTTTTCACACATTTTCATGCTCTTCATGTTTTTCAACACCACTTCATACTCCTCATATTTTTGACATATTTTGAAGCTCTTCATATTTTTCAAACTTTTTGAACCTCTTCATATTTTTCACACCTTTTCAGGCTCTTCATGTTGTTTAACGCCGCTTCATGCTCCTGCTATTTTTCTGACCGTTTGATACTCCTCATATTTTCACACCTTTGAAGCTATTCATATTTTTCACACCTTTTCAGGCTCTTCATGTTTTTGAACACCATTTCATGCTCCTCCTATTTTTGACACCTTATGGAACTCCTCATATTTTTCACACCTATTCAGGCTCTTCATGTTTTTGAACACCGTTTTATGTTACTCCTATTTTTCTGACCGTTTCATGCTCCTCATATTTTTGACACCTTTTGAAGCTCTTCATATTTTCATTCCTTTTCAGGCTCTTCATGTGTTCAACAACGCTTCATGCTCCTCCTATTTTTCAGAAAGTTTCATGCTCCTCATATGTTTGACACTTTTTGAAGCTCTTCATATTTTTTACACCTTTTGAAGCTCTTCATATTTTTCACATCTTTTCAGACTCTTCATGTATTTCAACACCAGGTCATGCTCCTCCTATTTTTCAGAACTTTTCCTGCTCCTCATATTTTTGACACCTTTTGAAGCTCCTCATATATTTCACACCTTGTCAGGCTCTTCATGTTTTTCAACTCCGCTTCATGCTCCTCCTATTTTTCAGACCGTTTCATGCTCCTCATATTTTTGACACCTTTTGAAGCTCTTCATATTTTTCACACCTTTTCAGGCTCTTCATGTTGTTGAACACCGTTTCATGCTCCTCATATTTTTGACATATTTTGAAACTCTTCATATTTTTGCCACCTTTTGAAGCTCTTCATATCTTTCACACCTTTTCAGGCTCTTCATATTTTTCACACCTTTTCATGCTCTTCATGTTTTTCAACACCACTTCATACTCCTCATATTTTTGACATATTTTGAAGCTCTTCATATTTTTCAAACTTTTTGAACCTCTTCATATTTTTCACACCTTTTCAGGCTCTTCATGTTGTTTAACGACGCTTCATGCTCCTGCTATTTTTCTGACCGTTTGATACTCCTCATATTTTCACACCTTTGAAGCTATTCATATTTTTCACACCTTTTCAGCCTCTTCATGTTTTGAACAAAACTTCATGCTCCTCCTATTTTTCAGACAGTTTCATTTTCCTCATATTTTTGACACCTTTTTAAGCTCTTCATATATTTCACACCTTTTCAGGCTCTTTATGTTTTTGAACACCGTTTCATGCTCCTCCTATTTGTCTGACCGTTTCATGCTCCTCATATTTTTGACACCTTTTGAAGCTCTTCATGTATTTCACAGCTTTTCAGTCTCTTCATGGTTTTGAACAGCGTTTCATGCTCCTCCTATTTTTCAGACCGTTTCATGCTCCTCATATTTTTCACTCCTTTTTAGTCTCTGCATATTGTTCACACCTTTTCAGGATCTACATGTTGTCAACACCGTTTCATTCTCCTCCTATATTTGAGACCGTTTCAAGCTCCTCATATTTTTGACACCTTTTGAAGCTCTTCATACATTTCTCACATTTTCAGTCTCTTCATGGTTTTGAACACCGTTTCATGCTCCTCATTTTTTTCAAACCTTTTGATGCTTTTCATATTTTTCACACATTTTCAGGCTCTTCATGTTTTTGAACATGGTTTCATGCTTCTCCTATTTTTCAGACCGTTTCATGCACCTCATATTTTTGACACCTTTTGAAGCTCTTCATATTTTTCACAAATTTTCAGTATCTTCAATTTTTTGAACACCGTTTCATGCTCCTGATATTTTTCAGACCTTTTGAAGCTCTTCATATTTTTCACAAATTTTCAGGTTCTTCATGTTTTTGAACACCATTTCATGATCCTCCTATTTTTCAGACCGTGTCATGCTCCTCATAATTTTGACACCTTTAGGGCTCTTCATATTTTACACACCTTTTCGGGCTGTTCATGTTTTTGAACACTGCTTCATACTCCCCCTATTTTTCAGACCGTTCCCTGCTCTTCATATTTCTGACACTTTTTGAAGCTCTTCATATTTTTCACACATTTTCAGGCTCTTCATGTTTTTGAACATGGATTCATGCTTCTCCTATTTTTCAGACCGTTTCATGCTCCTCATATTTTTGACACCTTTTGAAGCTCTTCATAGTTTTCACACCTTTTGAAGCTCTTCATATTTTTCACACCTTTTCAGGCTCTTCATGTTTTCCAACACCACTTCATGCTCCTCCTATTTTTCAGACCGTTTCATGCTCCTCATATTTTTGACTCGTTTTGAAACTCTTTATATTTTTCACACCTTTTCAGGCTCTTCATGTTTTTCAACAGTGCCTCATGCTCCTCCTATTTTTCAGACCGTTTCATGCTCCTCATCTTTTGACACCTTTTGAAGGTCTTCATATTTTTCACACCTTTTCAGTATTCAAGTTTTTGAACACCGCTTCATGCTCCTCATATTTTTCACAGCTTCTGAAGCTCTTCGTATTTTTCTCACCTTTTCAGGCTCTTAATATTTTTGAACATCGTTTCGTGCTCCTCTTATTTTCAGAACGTTTCATGCTCCTCATATTTTTGACACTTTTTGAAGCTCTTCATATTTTTCACACCTTTTGAAGCTCTTCATATTTTTCACACTTTTTCAGGCTCTTCATGTTTTTGAACACCGCTTCATGCTCCTTCTATTTTTCAGAGAGTTTCATGCTCCTCATGTATTTCACACCTTTTGAAGCTCTTCATATTTTTCAAACCTTTTCAGGCTCTTCATGTCTTTCAACACCGCTTCATGCTCCTCCTATTTTTCAGACCGTATCATGCTCCTCGTATTTTTGACACTTTTTGAAGCTCTTCATATAATTCACACTTTTTCAGGCTCTTCAAGATTTTCAACACCGTTTCATGCTCTTCCTATTTTTCAGACTATTTCATGCTCCTCATATATTTGACACCTTTTGAAGCTCTTCATATTTTTCACACCTTTTCAGGCTCTTCATATTTTTGTACACCGTTTCATGCTCCTCCTATTTTTTAGAAGTTTCATGCTCCTCATATTTTTGACACCTTTTGAAGCTCTTCATGTATTTCACACCTATTCAGGCTCTTCATGTTTTTGAATACCGTTACATGATTCTCCTATTTTTCAGACTGTTTCATGCTCCGCATATTTTTGACACCTTTTGAAGCTCTTCATATTTTTCACACCTTTTGAAGCTCTTCATATTTTTCACACCTTTTCAGGCTCTTCATGTTTTTCAACACCGTTTCATGCTCCTCCTATTTTTCAGACCGTTTCATGCTCCTCATATTTTGACATGTTTTGAATCTCTTCATATTTTTCACATCTTTTCAGGCGCTTCAGGTTTTCAACACCGTTTCATGCTCCTCCTATTTTTCAGACCGTTTCATGCTCCTCATATTTTTGATACCTTTTGAAGCTCTTCATATTTTTCACAACTTTTCAGACCTTTCATGTTTTCAGCACAGTTTCATGCTCCGCCTATTTTTCAGCACTTTTCATGCTCCTCATATTTTTCACGACTTTTGAAGCTCTTCATATATTTCACACTTTTTCAGGCTCTTCTTGTTTTGGAACACCGCTTCATGCTTCTCCTATATTTCACACCTTTTCATAATCTTCATAATTTCCACGCCTTTTTAAGCTCTTCGTATTTTTCACACCTTTTCAGGCTCTTCATGTTTATGAACAAAGTTTCATGCTCCTCCTATTTTTCAGAACGTTTCATGCTCCTCATATTTTTGACACCTTTTGAAGATCTTCATATTTTTCACACCTTTTGAAGCTCTTCATATTTTTCACAGCTTTTCAGGCTCTTCATGTTTTTCAGCATAGTTTCATGCTCCTCCTATTTTTCAAACCGTTTCAAGCTTCTCATATTTTTGACACCTTTTGAAGCTATTCATATTTTTCACACCTTTTCAGGCTCTTCATGTTGTTGAACACGGTTTCATGCTTCTCCTATGTTTCAGACCGTTTCATGCTCCTCATATTTTTGACGCCTTTTGAAGCTCTTCATATTTTTCACACCTTTTCAGGCTCTTCATGTTGTTGAACACCGTTTCATGCTCCTCATATTTTTGACATATTTTGAAACTCTTCATATTTTTGCCACCTTTTGAAGCTCTTCATATCTTTCACACCTTTTCAGGCTCTTCATATTTTTCACACCTTTTCATGCTCTTCATGTTTTTCAACACCACTTCATACTCCTCATATTTTTGACACATTTTGAAGCTCTTCATATTTTTCAAACTTTTTGAACCTCTTCATATTTTTCACACCTTTTCAGGCTCTTCATGTTGTTTAACGCCGCTTCATGCTCCTGCTATTTTTCTGACCGTTTGATACTCCTCATATTTTCACACCTTTGAAGCTATTCATATTTTTCACACCTTTTCAGGCTCTTCATGTTTTTGAACACCATTTCATGCTCCTCCTATTTTTGACACCTTATGGAACTCCTCATATTTTTCACACCTATTCAGGCTCTTCATGTTTTTGAACACCGTTTTATGTTACTCCTATTTTTCCAACCGTTTCATGCTCCTCATATTTTTGACACCTTTTGAAGCTCTTCATATTTTCATTCCTTTTCAGGCTCTTCATGTGTTCAACAACGCTTCATGCTCCTCCTATTTTTCAGAAAGTTTCATGCTCCTCATATGTTTGACACTTTTTGAAGCTCTTCATATTTTTCACATCTTTTCAGACTCTTCATGTATTTCAACACCAGGTCATGCTCCTCCTATTTTTCAGAACTTTTCCTGCTCCTCATATTTTTGACACCTTTTGAAGCTCCTCATATATTTCACACCTTGTCAGGCTCTTCATGTTTTTCAACTCCGCTTCATGCTCCTCCTATTTTTCAGACCGTTTCATGCTCCTCATATTTTTGACACTTTTTGAAACTCTTCATATTTTTCACACCTTTTCAGGCTCTTCATGTTTTGAACAAAACTTCATGCTCCTCCTATTTTTCAGACAGTTTCATTTTCCTCATATTTTTGATAACTTTTTAAGCTCTTCATATATTTCACACCTTTTCAGGCTCTTTATGTTTTTGAACACCGTTTCATGCTCCTCCTATTTGTCTGACCGTTTCATGCTCCTCATATTTTTGACAACTTTTGAAGCTCTTCATGTATTTCACAGCTTTTCAGTCTCTTCATGGTTTTGAACAGCGTTTCATGCTCCTCCTATTTTTCAGACCGTTTCATGCTCCTCGTATTTTTCACACCTTTTGAAGCTCTTCATATTTCTCACACCTTTTCAGGCTCTTCATGTTTTTCTACACCACTTCATGCTTCTCCTATTTTTCAGCCCGTTTCATGCTCCTCATGTATTTCACACCTTTTGAAGCTCTTCATATTTTTCACACCTTTTCAGGCTCTTCATGTTTTTCAACACCATTTAATGCTGCTTCTATTTTTCAGACCGTTTCATGCTCCTCATATTTTTCACACCTTTTGAAGCTCTTCATATTTTTCACACCTTTTCAGGCTCTTCAAGTTTTTCAACACCACTTCATGCTCTTCCTTTTTTGCAGACCGTTTCATGCTCCTCATATTTTTGATACCTTTTGATGCTCTTCATATTTTTCACACCTTTTCAGGCTCTTCATTTTTTCAACACCGCTTCATGCTCCTCCTATTTTTCAGACCGTTTCATGCTCATCTCATTTTTGAAACCTTTTGAAGCTTTTCATATATTTCACAACTTTTCAGGCTCTTCATGTTTTTGAACACCGCTTCATGCTCCTCCTATTTTTCAGACCGTTTCATGCTCCTCATATTTCACACCTTTTGAAGCTCTTCATATTTTTCACACCTTTTCAGGCTCTTCATGTTTTTGATCACCGTTACATTCTCCTCCTATTATTCACACCGTTTCATGCTCCTCATATTTTTGACACTTTTTGAAGCTCTTTATATATTTCACACCTTTTCAGGCTCTTCATGTTTTTGATCACTGTTACATTCTCCTCCTATTATTCAGACCGTTTCATGCTCCTCATATTTTTGACACTTTTTGAAGCTCTTTATATATTTCACACATTTGCAGGCTCTTCATGTTTTTGAACACAGCTTCATGCTCCTCCTATTTTTCAGACAATTTCATGCTCCTCATATTTTTGACAACTTTGGAAGCTCTTCATATTTTTCACACATTTTCAGGCTCTTCATGTTTTTCAACACTGTTGCATGATCCTCCTATTTTTCAGACCGTTTCATGCTCCTCATATACTTGACACATTTTTAAGCTCTTCATATATTTCACACATTTTCAGGCTATTCATGTTTTTCAACACCGCTCATGCTCCTTGTATTTTTAAGACCGTTTCATGCTCCTCATATTTTAGACACCTTTTTAAGCTCTTCATATTTTTCACACCTTTTTAAGCTCTTCATATTTCTCACACCTTTTCAGGCTCTTCATGTTTTTCAACAACGCTTCATGCACCTCCTATTCGTCAGACCGTTTCATGCTCATCTCATTTTTGACACCTTTTGAATCTTTTCATATTTTTCACACCTTCTCAGGCTCTTCATGTTTTTGAACACCGCTTCATGCTAATCCTATTTTTCAAACCATATCATGCTCCTCATATTTTTCACACCTTTTAAGCTCTTCATATTTTTCACACTTTTTCAGGCTCTTCATGTTTTTCAACACCGCTTCATGCTCCTCCTATTTTTCAGACCGTTTCATGCTCATCAAATTTTTGACACCTTTTGAAGCTCTTCATATTTTTCACACTTTTTCAGGCTCTTCATGTTTTTCAACACCGTTTCATGCTGCTTCTATTTTTCAGACCGTTTCATGCTCCTCATATTTTTCACACCTTTTGAAGCTCTTCATATTTCTCACACCTTTTCAGGCTCTTCATGTTTTTCAACACCACTTCATGCTTCTCCTATTTTTCAGCCCGTTTCATGCTCCTCATTTATTTCACACCTTTTGAAGCTCTTCATATTTTTCACACCTTTTCAGGCTCTTCATGTTTTTCAACACCGTTTCATGCTGCTTCTATTTTTCAGACCGTTTCATGCTCCTCATATTTTTCACACCTTTTGAAGCTCTTCATATTTTTCACACCTTTTCAGGCTCTTCATGTTTTTCTACACCACTTCATGCTTCTCTTATTTTTCAGCCCGTTTCATGCTCCTCATGTATTTCATACCTTTTGAAGCTCTTCATATTTTTCACACCTTTTCAGGCTCTTCATGTTTTTGAACACCGCTTCATGCTCCTCCTATTTTTCAGACCGTTTCATGCTCCTCATATTTTACACCTTTTGAAGCTCTTCATATTTTTCACACCTTTTCAGGCTCTTCATGTTTTTGATCACCGTTACATTCTCCTCCTATTTTTCAGACCGTTTCATGCTCCTCATATTTTTGACAACTTTGGAAGCTCTTCATATTTTTCACACATTTTCAGGCTCTTCATGTTTTTCAACACTGTTGCATGATCCTCCTATTTTTCAGACCGTTTCATGCTCCTCATATACTTGACACATTTTTAAGCTCTTCATATATTTCACACATTTTCAGGCTATTCATGTTTTTCAACACCGCTTCATGCTCCTTGTATTTTTAAGACCGTTTCATGCTCCTCATATTTTTGACACCTTTTTAAGCTCTTCATATTTTTCACATCTTTTTAAGCTCTTCATATTTCTCACACCTTTTCAGGCTCTTCATGTTTTTCAACAACGCTTCATGCACCTCCTATTTGTCAGACCGTTTCATGCTCATCTCATTTTTGACACCTTTTGAATCTTTTCATATTTTTCACACCTTCTCAAGCTCTTCATGTTTTTCAACAACGCTTCATGCACCTCCTACTTTTCAGACCGTTTCATGCTCATCAAATTTTTGACACCTTTTGAAGCTCTTCATATTTTTCACACCTTTTGAAGCTCTTCATATTTTTCACACCATTTCAGGCTCTTCATGTTTTTCAACACCGTTTCATGCTGCTTCTATTTTTCAGACGGTTTCATGCTCCTCATATTTTTCACACCTTTTGAAGCTCTTCATATTTTTCACACCTTTTCAGGCTCTTCATGTTTTTCTACACCACTTCATGCTTCTCCAATTTTCAGACCGTTTCATGCTCCTCATATTTTTCACACCTTTTGAAGCTCTTCATATTTTTCACACCTTTTCAGGCTCTTCATGTTTTTCTACACCACTTCATGCTTCTCCTATTTTTCAGCCTGTTTCATGCTCCTCATTTATTTCACACCTTTTCAGGCTCTTCATTTTTTTCACACATTTACATGCTCTTCATGTTTTTGATCACCGTTTCATGCTCCTCCTATTTTTCCGACCATTTCATGCTCCTCATATTTTTGACACCTTTTGAAGCTCTTCGTATTTTTCACACTTTTTCAGGTCTCTTCATGTTTTTATACACCGTTTCATGCTAATCCCATTTTTCAAACCTTATTATGCTCCTCATATTTTTCACACCTTTTTAAGCTCTTCATATTTTTCACACCTTTTCAGGATCTTCATGTTTTTGAACACCGCTTCATGCTCCTCATATTTTTCAGACCGTTTCTTGCTCCTCGTATTTTTTCATCTTTGAAGCTTTTCATATTTTTCACACCTTCTCAGGCTCTTCAAGTTTTTCAACACCACTTCATGCTCCTCCTTTTTTGCAGACCGTTTGATGCTCCTCATATTTTTGATACCTTTTGATGCTCTTCATATTTTTCACACCTTTTCAGGCTCTTCATTTTTTCAACACCGCTTCATACTCCTCCTATTTTTCAGACCGTTTCATGCTCATCTCATTTTTGACACCTCTTGAAGCTTTTCATATTTTTCACAACGTTTCAGGCTCTTCAAGTTTTTGAACACCGCTTCATGTTCTTCCTATTTTTCAGACCGTTTCATGCTCCTCATATTTTTGACACCTTTTGAAGCTCTTCATATTTTTCACACCTTTTCAGGCTCTTCATGTTTTTCAACACCACTTCATGCTCCTCCTATTTTTCAGAGAGTTTCATTCTCCTCATGTATTTCACACCTTTTGAAGCTCTTCATATTTTTCAAAACTTTTCAGGCTCTTCATATTTTTCCACACCACTTCATGCTCATCCTATTTTTCAGACAGTTTCATGCTCCTCATATTTTTGACATCTTTTGAAGCTCTTCTTAGTTTTCACACCTTTTCAGGCTCTTCATGTTTTTCAACACAGCTTCATGCTCCTCCTATTTTTCAGACCGTTTCATGCTCATCTCATTTTTGACACCTTTTGAAGATCTTCATATTTTTCACACCTTTTCAGGCTCTTCATGTTTTTGAACACCGCTTCATGCTAATCCCATTTTTCAAACCATATCATGCTCCTCATAATTTTCACACCTTTTTAAGCTCTTCATATTTTTCACACATTTTCAGGCTCTTCATGTTTTTGAATACTACTTCATGCTCCTTCTATTTTTCAGAGATTTTCATGCTCCTCATGTATTACACACCTTTTGAAGCTCTTCATATTTTTCACACTTTTACAGGCTCTTCATGTGTTTCCACACCACTTCATGCTACTCAGATTTTTCAGCTCGTTTCATGCTGCTCATGAATTTCACACCTTTTGAAGCTCTTCATATTTTTCACACCTTTTCAGGCTCTTCCTGTTTTGATCACCGTTTCATGCTCCTCCTATTTTTCAGACCGTTTCATGCTCCTCATAATTTTTGACACCTTTTAAAGGTCTTCATTATTTTCACACCTTTTCTGGCACTTCATGTTTTTGAACACAACTTCATGCTCCTCCTATTTTTCAGACCATTTCATATTCCTCATATTTTTCACACCTTTTGAAGCTCTTCATATTTTTCACACCTTTTCAGGCTCTTCATGTTTTTGAACACCGTTGCATGATCCTCCTATTTTTCAGACCGTTTCATGCTCCTCATATACTTGACACATTTTTAAGCTCTTCATATATTTCACTCATTTTCAGGCTATTCATGTTTTTCAACACCGCTTCATGCTCCTTGTATTTTTAAGACCGTTTCATGCTCCTCATATTTTTGACACCTTTTTAACCTCTTCATATTTCTCACACATTTTCAGGCTCTTCATGTTTTTCAACAACGCTTCATGCACCTCCTATTTTTCAGACCGTTTCATGCTCATCTCATTTTTGACACCTTTTGAAGCTTTTCATATTTTTCACACCTTTTCAGGCTCTTCATGATTTTGAACACCGCTTCATGCTAATCCTATTTTTCAAACCATATCATGCTCCTCATATTTTTCACACCATTTTAAACTCTTCATATTTTTCACACCTTTACAGGCTCTTCATGTTTTTGAACACCGCTTCATGCTCCTCCTATTTTTCAGACCGTTTCATGCTCCTCATATTTCACACCTTTTGAAGCTCTTCATATTTTTCACACCTTTTCAGTCTCTTCATGTTTTTGAACACCGCTTCATGCTAATCCCATTTTTCAAACCATATCATGCTCCTCATATATTTCACACCTTTTTAAGCTCTTCATATTTTTCACACCTTTTCAGGCTCTTCATGTTCTTGAACACTACTTCATGCTCCTTCTATTTTTCAGAGAGTTTCATGTTCCTCATGTATTACACACCTTTTGAAGCTCTTCATATTTTTCACACCTTTACAGTCTCTTCATGTTTTTTAACACCACTTCATGCTCCTCCTATATTTCAAACCGTTTCATGCTCCTCATATTTTTGACATCTTTTGAAGCTTTTCATATTTTTCACACCTTTTCAGGCTCTTCAAGTTTTTCAACACCGCTTCATGCTCCTCGTTTTTGCAGACCGTTTCATGCTCCTCATATTTTTGATACCTTTTGATGATCTTCATATTTTTCACACCTTTTCAGGCTCTTCATTTTTTCAACACCACTTCATGCTCCTCCTATTTTTCAGACCATTTCATGGTCATCTCATTTTTTAAACCTTTTGAAGCTTTTCATATTTTTCACAACGTTTCAGGCTCTTCAAGTTTTTGAACACCGCTTCATGCTCCTCCTATTTTTCAGACCGTTTCATGCTCCTCATATTTTTTACACTTTTTGAAGCTCTTCATATTTTTCACACCTTTTCAGGCTCTTCATGTTTTTCTACACCGCTTCATGCTCCTCCTATTTTTCAGACCGTTTCATGCTCCTCATATTTTACACCTTTTGAAGCTCTTCATATTTTTCACACCTTTTCAGGCTCTTCATGTTTTTGATCACCGTTACATTCTCCTCCTATTATTCAGACCGTTTCATGCTCCTCATATTTTTGACACTTTTTGAAGCTCTTTATATATTTCACACCTTTTCAGGCTCTTCATGTTTTTGATCACCGTTACATTCTCCTCCTACTATTCAGACCGTTTCATGCTCCTCATATTTTTGACACTTTTTGAAGCTCTTTATATATTTCACACCTTTTCAGGCTCTTCATGTTTTTGAACACAGCTTCATGCTCCTCCTATTTTTCAGACCGTTTCATGCTCCTCATATACTTGACACATTTTTAAGCTCTTCATATATTTCACACATTTTCAGGCTATTCATGTTTTTCAACACCGCTTCATGCTCCTTGTATTTTTAAGACCTTTTCATGCTCCTCATATTTTTGACACCTTTTTAAGCTCTTCCTATTTTTCACACCTTTTTAAGCTCTTCATATTTCTCACACCTTTTCAGGCTCTTCATGTTTTTCAACAACGCTTCATGCACCTCCTATTTGTCAGACCGTTTCATGCTCATCTCATTTTTGACACCTTTTGAATCTTTTCATATTTTTCACACCTTCTCAGGCGCTTCATGTTTTTGAACACTGCTTCATGCTAATCCAATTTTTCACACCATATCATGCTCCTCATATTTTTCACACCTTTTAAGCTCTTCATATTTTTCACACTTTTTCAGGCTCTTCATGTTTTTCAACACCGCTTCATGCTCCTCCTATTTTTCAGACCGTTTCATGCTCATCAAATTTTTGACACCTTTTGAAGCTCTTCATATTTTTCACACCTTTTGAAGCTCTTCATATTTTTCACACCATTTCAGGCTCTTCATGTTTTTCAAAACCGTTTCATGCTGCTTCTATTTTTCAGACCGTTTCATGCTCCTCATATTTTTCACACCTTTTGAAGCTCTTCATATTTTTCACACCTTTTCAGACTATTCATGTTTTTCAACACTGCTTCATGCTCCTTGTATTTTTAAGACCGTTTCATGCTCCTCATATTTTTGACACCTTTTTAAGCTCTTCATATTTCTCATACCTTTTCAGGCTCTTCATGTTTTTCAACAACGCTTCATGCACCTCCTATTTTTCAGACCGTTTCATTCTCATCTCATTTTTGACACCTTTTGAAGCTTTTCATATTTTTCACACCTTTTCAGGCTCTTCATGTTTTTCCACACCACATCATGCTTCTCCTAATTTTCAGCAAGTTTCATGCTCCTCATGTATTTCACACCTTTTGAAGCTCTTCATATTTTTCAAAACTTTTCAGGCTCTTCCTGTTTTTGAACAGCGCTTCATGCTCCTCCTATATTTCAGACCGTTTCATGCTCCTCATGTATTACACACCTTTTGAAGCTCTTCATTTTTTTCACACATTTACAGGCTCTTCATGTTTTTGATCACCGTTTCATGCTCCTCCTATTTTTCAGACCATTTCATGCTCCTCATATTTTTGACACCTTTTGAAGCTCTTCGTATTTTTCACACCTTTTCAGGTCTCTTCATGTTTTTATACACCGTTTCATGCTAATCCCATTTTTCAAACCATATCATGCTCCTCATATTTTTCACACCTCTTCAAGCTTTTCATATTTTTCACAACGTTTCAGGCTCTTCAAGTTTTTGAACACCGCTTCATGTTCTTCCTATTTTTCAGACCGTTTCATCCTCCTCATATTTTTGACACCTTTTGATGCTCTTCATATTTTTCACACCTTTTCAGGCTCTTCATTTTTTCAAAACCGCTTCATACTCCTCCTATTTTTCAGACCGTTTCATGCTCATCTCATTTTTGACACCTCTTGAAGCTTTTCATATTTTTCACAACGTATCAGGCTCTTCAAGTTTTTGAACACCGCTTCATGTTCTTTTTATTTTTCAGACCGTTTCATGCTCCTCATATTTTTGACACCTTTTGAAGCTCTTCATATTTTTCACACCTTTTCAGGCTCTTCATGTTTTTCAACACCGCTTCATGCTGCTCATATTTTTCAGACTGTTTCATGCTCCTCATATTTTTGACACCTTTTGAAGCTCTTCATTTTTTTCACGCCTTTTAAGGCTCTTCATATTTTTCAACACAGCTTCATGCTGCTCATATTTTTCAGACCGTTTCATGCTCCTCATATTTTTGACACCTTTTGAAGCTCTTCTTATTTTTCACACCTTTTCAGTCTATTCATGTTTTTGAACACCATTTCAGGCTCCTCCTATTTTTCAGAGAGTTTCATGCTCCTCATGTATTTCACTCCTTTGAAAGCTCTTCATATTTTTCAAAGATTTTGAAGCTCTTCATTTTTTTCACACCTTTTCAGGCTCTTCATGTTTTTCAACACCGTTTCATGCTCCTCCTATTTTTCAAACCGTTTCATGTTCCTCATAATTTTGAAACCTTTTGAAGATCTTCATAATTTTCACACATTTTCAGGCTCTTCATGTGTTTGAACACCACTTCATGTTCCTCCTATTTTTCAGACCATTTCATGCTCCTCATATTTTTGACACCTTTTGAAGCTCTCATATTTTTCATACCTTTTGAAGCTCTTCATGTTTTTGAACACTGCTTCATGCTCCTCGTATTTTTCAGATCGTTTCATGCTCCTCATATTTTTGACACTTTTTGAGCTCTTCATATTTTTCAAACCTTTTCAGGCTCTTCATGTTTTCGAACTCTGCTTCATGCTCCTCCAGTTTTTCACACCGTTTCATGATCCTCTTGTATTTCACAACTTTGAACCTCTTCATATTTTTCACACCTTTTCATGCTCTTCAAGTTTTTCAACATCACTTCATGCTCCTACATTTTTGCAGACCGTTTCATGCTCCTCATATTTTTGACACATTTTGAAGCTCTTCCTATTTCTCACACCTTTTCAGGCTGTTCATGTCTTTCAACACCGCTTCATGCTCCTCCTATTTTTCAGACGGGTTCATGCTCATCTCATTTTTGACACCTTTTGAAGGTCTTCATATTTCTCACACCTTTTCAGCCTGTTCATGTTTTTGAACACAGGTTGATGCTCCTCCTATTTTTCAGAACGTTTCATGCTCCTCATATTTTTGACACCTTTGAAGGTCTTCATATTTTTCACACCTTTTCAAGCTCTTCATATATTTACACACCACTTCATGCTTCTCCTATTTTTCAGGCCATTTCATGCTCCTCATGTATTTCACACCTTTTGAAGCTCTTCATATTTTTCACAGCTTTTCAGGCTCTTCATGTTTTTCCACAGCACTTCATGCTTCTCTTATTTTTCAGCCCGTTTCATGCTCCTCATGTATTTCACACCTTTTGAAGCTCTTCATATTTTTCACACCCTTTTAAGATCTTCATGTTTTTGAACACAGCTTCATGCTCCTCCTATTTTTCAGACCGTTTCATGCTCCTCATATTTTTGACACTTTTTGAAGCTTTTCATATTTTTCACATCTTTTCAGGCTCTTCATGTTTTTCAACACCATTTCATGATCCTCCTATTTTTCAGACCGTTTCATGCTCATCTCATTTTTGACACCTTTTGAAGCTTTTCATATTTTTCACACATTTTCAGGCTCTTCATATTTTTCCACACCACTTCATGCTTCTCCTATTTTTCAGCCCGTTTCATGCTCCTCATGTATTTCACACCTTTGAAGCTCTTCATATTTTTCACACCTTTTCAGGCTCTTCATGTTTTTGGTCACCGTTTCATGCTCCTCCTATTTTTCAGACCGTTTCATGCTCCTCATATTTTTGACACCTTTTGAAACTCTTCATATTTTTCACACGTTTTCAGCTCTTAATGTTTTTCAACACCGCTTCATGCTCTTCCTATTTTTCAGACCGTTTCATGCTCATCTCATTTTTGACACCTTTTGAAGCTCTTCATATTTTTCACACGTTTTCAGCTCTTAATGTTTTTCAACACCGCTTCATGCTCTTCCTATTTTTCAGACCGTTTCATGCTCATCTCATTTTTGACACCTTTTGAAACTCTTCATATTTTTCACACGTTTTCAGCTCTTAATGTTTTTCAACACCGCTTCATGCTCTTCCTATTTTTCAGACCGTTTCATGCTCATCTCATTTTTGACACCTTTTGAAGCTCTTCATATTTTTCACACGTTTTCAGCTCTTAATGTTTTTCAACACCGCTTCATGCTCTTCCTATTTTTCAGACCGTTTCATGCTCATCTCAATTTTGACACCTTTTGAAGCTCTTCATATTTTTCACACATTTTCAGGCTCTTCATGTTTTTGAACATCGCTTCATGCTCCTCCTATTTTTCAGAGAGTTTCATGCTCCTCATGTATTTCACACCTTTTGAAGCTCTTCATATTTTTCACACCTTTTCAGGCTCTTCATGATTTTCAACACCGCTCATGCTCCTCCTATTTTTCAGACCGTTTCATGCTCATCTCATTTTTGACACCTTTTTAATCTCTTCATATTTTTCAAAACTTTTGAAGCTCTTCATATTTTTAATATTTTTGAAGCTCTTCATATTTTCACACGTTTTCATACTCTTCATGTTTTTCAACACCGCTTCATGCTCCTCCTATTTTTCAAACCGTATCATGCTCCTCATATTTTTGACACTTTTTGAAGCTCTTCATATTTTTCACTCATTTTCAGGCTCTTCATATTTTTCAACACCACTTCATGCTCCTCCTATTTTTGAGACCGTTTGGTGCTTCGCATATTTTTGACACCTTTAGGAACTCTTCATATTTTTCACACCTTTTCAGGCACTTCATGTTTTTTATCACTGCTTCATGCTCGTCCTATTTTTCAGAACGTTTCATGCTCCTCATACTTTTGACACCTTTTGAAGCTCTTCATATTTTTCACACCTTTTCAGGCTCTTCATGTTTTTCGACACAGCTTCATGCTCCTCCTATTTTTCAGACCGTTTCATTCTCCTCATATTTTTGACACCTTTTGAAGCTCTTCATATTTTTCACACATTTTCAGGCTCTTCATGTTTTTCGACACAGCTTCATGCTCCTCCTATTTTTCAGACCGTTTCATTCTCCTCATATTTTTGACACCTTTTGAAGCTCTTCATATTTTTCACACATTTTCAGGCTCTTCATGTTTTTGAACATCGCTTCATGCTCCTCCTATTTTTCAGAGAGTTTCATGCTCCTCATGTATTTCACACCTTTTGAAGCTCTTCATATTTTTCACACATTTTCAGGCTCTTCATGTTTTTCAACACCGCTTCATGCACGTCCTATTTTTCAGACCGTTTCATGCTCATCTCATTTTTGACACCTTTTGAAGTTTTTCATATTTTTCACAACTTTTCAGGCTCTTCATGTTTTTGAACACCGCTTCATGCTAATCCTATTTTTCAAACCATATCATGCTCCTCATATTTTTCACACCTTTTGAAGCTCTTCATATATTTCACACCTTTTCAGGCTCTTCCTGTTTTTGAACACCACTTCATGCTCCTTCTCTTTTTCAGAGAGTTTTATGCTCCTCATGTATTTCACACCTTTTGAAGCTCTTCATATTTTTCACACCTTTTCAGGCTCTTCATGTTTTTCAACACCGCTTCATGCTACTCATATTTTTCAGACCGTTTCATGCTCCTCATATTTTTGACACCTTTTGAAGCTCTTCATTTTTTTCACGCCTTTTAAGGCTCTTCATATTTTTCAACACCGCTTCATGCTGCTCATATTTTTCAGACCGTTTCATGCTCCTCATATTTTTGACACCTTTTGAAGCTCTTCTTATTTTTCACACCTTTTCAGTCTATTCATGTTTTTGAACACCATTTCAGGCTCCTCCTATTTTTCAGAGAGTTTCATGCTCCTCATGTATTTCACACCTTTGAAAGCTCTTCATATTTTTCAAAGATTTTGAAGCTCTTCATATTTTTCACACCTTTTCAGGCTCTTCATGTTTTTCAACACCGTTTCATGCTCCTCCTATTTTTCAAACCGTTTCATGTTCCTCATAATTTTGACACCTTTTGAAGATCTTCATAATTTTCACACATTTTCAGGCTCTTCATGTGTTTGAACACCGCTTCATGTTCCTACTATTTTTCAGACCGTTTCATGCTCCTCATATTTTTGACACCTTTTGAAGCTCTCATATTTTTCATACCTTTTGAACCTCTTCATGTTTTTGAACACTGCTTCATGCTCCTCATAT
Source organism: Dama dama (assembly GCF_033118175.1). Taxonomy (NCBI): domain Eukaryota; kingdom Metazoa; phylum Chordata; class Mammalia; order Artiodactyla; family Cervidae; genus Dama; species Dama dama. The sequence continues at coordinate 3,098,736 of NW_026870893.1, read as the reverse complement.
TTTTGACACTTTTTGAGCTCTTCATATTTTTCAAACCTTTTCAGGCTCTTCATGTTTTCGAACTCTGCTTCATGCTCCTCCTATTTTTCAGACCGTTTCATTCTCCTCATATTTTTGACACCTTTTGAAGCTCTTCATATTTTTCAAACCTTTTCAGGCTCTTCATGTTTTTCGACACAGCTTCATGCTCCTCCTATTTTTCAGACCGTTTCATTCTCCTCATATTTTTGACACCTTTTGAAGCTCTTCATATTTTCCACACCTTTTCAGGCACTTCATGTTTTTGATCACCGTTTCATGCTCCTTCTATTTTTCAGATCGTTTCATGCTCATCATATTTTTGACACTTTTTGAGCTCTTCATATTTTTCACACCTTTTCAGGCTCTTCATGTTTTTGAACACCGCTTCATGATCCTCCTGATTTTCAGACCGTTTCATGCTCTTCATATTTTTGAAACATTTTGAAGCTCTTCATATTTTTCACACCTTTTCAGGCTCTTCATGTTTTTCTCCACCACTTCATGCTCCTCCTATTTTTCAGACCGTTTCATGCTCATCTCATTTTTGTCACCTTTGAAGCTCTTCATATTTTTCACACCTTTTAAAGCTCTTCATATTTTTCATAAATTTTCAGGCTCTTCATGTTTTTCAAAACCGTTTCATGCTGCTTCTATTTTTCAGACCGTTTCATGCTCCTCATATTTTTCACACCTTTTGAAGCTCTTCATATTTTTCACACCCTTTTAAGATCTTCATGTTTTTGAACACAGCTTCATGCTCCTCCTATTTTTCAGACCGTTTCATGCTCCTCATATTTTTGACAACTTTTGAAGCTCTTCATATTTTTCACACCTTTTCAGGCTCTTCATATTTTTGAACACAGCTTCATGCTCCTCCTATTTTTCAGACCGTTTCATGCTCCTCATATTTTTGACACTTTTTGAAGCTTTTCATATTTTTCACATCTTTTCAGGCACTTCATGTTTTTCAACACCATTTCATGATCCTCCTATTTTTCAGACCGTTTCATGCTCATCTCATTTTTGACACCTTTTGAAGCTTTTCATATTTTTCACACATTTTCAGGCTCTTCATATTTTTCCACACCACTTCATGCTTCTCCTATTTTTCAGCCCGTTTCATGCTCCTCATGTATTTCACAGCTTTTGAAGCTCTTCATATTTTTCACACCTTTTCAGGCTCTTCATGTTTTTGGTCACCGTTTCATGCTCCTCCTATTTTTCAGACCGTTTCATGCTCCTCATATTTTTGACACCTTTTGAAGCTCTTCATATTTTTCACACGTTTTCAGCTCTTAATGTTTTTCAACACCGCTTCATGCTCTTCCTATTTTTCAGACCGTTTCATGCTCATCTCATTTTTGACACCTTTTGAAGCTCTTCATATTTTTCACACGTTTTCAGCTCTTAATGTTTTTCAACACCGCTTCATGCTCTTCCTATTTTTCAGACCGTTTCATGCTCATCTCAATTTTGACACCTTTTGAAGCTCTTCATATTTTTCACACATTTTCAGGCTCTTCATGTTTTTGAACATCGCTTCATGCTCCTCCTATTTTTCAGAGAGTTTCATGCTCCTCATGTATTTCACACCTTTTGAAGCTCTTCATATTTTTCACACCTTTTCAGGCTCTTCATGATTTTCAACACCGCTCATGCTCCTCCTATTTTTCAAACCGTATCATGCTCCTCATATTTTTGACACTTTTTGAAGCTCTTCATATTTTTCACTCATTTTCAGGCTCTTCATATTTTTCAACACCACTTCATGCTCCTCCTATTTTTGAGACCGTTTGGTGCTCCGCATATTTTTGACACCTTTAGGAACTCTTCATATTTTTCACACCTTTTCAGGCACTTCATGTTTTTTATCACTGCTTCATGTTCGTCCTATTTTTCAGAACGTTTCATGCTCCTCATATTTTTGCACCTTTTGAAGCTCTCATATTTTTCATACCTTTTGAGGCTCTTCATGTTTTTGAACACTGCTTCATGCTCCTCGTATTTTTCAGATCGTTTCATGCTCCTCATATTTTTCACACTTTTTGAGCTCTTCATATTTTTCAAACCTTTGCAGGCTCTTCATGTTTTCGAACTCTGCTTCATGCTCCTCCTATTTTTCAGACCGTTTCATTCTCCTCATATTTTTGACACCTTTTGAAGCTCTTCATATTTTTCAAACATTTTCAGGCTCTTCATGTTTTTCGACACAGCTTCATGCTCCTCCTATTTTTCAGACCGTTTCATTCTCCTCATATTTTTGACACCTTTTGAAGCTCTTCATATATTTCACACATTTTCAGGCTCTTCATTTTTTTGAACATCGCTTCATGCTCCTCCTATTTTTCAGAGAGTTTCATGCTCCTCATGTATTTCACACCTTTTGAAGGTCTTCATATTTCTCACACCTTTTCAGGCTCTTCATGATTTTCAACACCGCTCATGCTCCTCCTATTTTTCAGACCGTTTCATGCTCATCTCATTTTTGACACCTTTTGAAGCTCTTCATATTTTTCACACCTTTTCAGGCTCTTCATGTTTTTGAACACTTTTTCATGCTCTTCCTCCTTTTCAGACCGTTTCATGCTCCTCATATTTTTGACACTTTTTGAAGCTCTTCATATTTTTCACTCATTTTCAGGCTCTTCATGTTTTTCAACACCACTTCATGCTCCTCCTATTTTTGAGACCGTTTGGTGCTCCTCATATTTTTGACACCTTTAGGAACTCTTCATATATTTCACACCTTTTCAGGCACTTCATATTTTTTATCACTGCTTCATGCTCGTCCTATTTTTCAGAACGTTTCATGCTCCTCATATTTTTGACACCTTTTGAAGCTCTTCATATTTTTCACACCTTTTCAGGCTTTTCATGTTTTTGAACACCGCTTCATGTTCCTCCTATTTTTCAGACCGTTTCATGCTCCTCATATTTTTGACATCTTTTGAAGCTCTTCATATATTTCACACCTTTTCAGGCTCTTCATATTTTTGAACACCGCTTCATGCTCCTCCTATTTTTCAGATTGTTTCATGCTCCTCATATATTTGACACCTTTTGAAGCTCTTCATATTTTTCACACCTTTTCAGGCTCTTCATGATTTTCAACACCGCTTCATGCTCCTCCTATTTTTCAGACCTTTTCATGCTCATCTCTTTTTTGACACCTTTTGAAGCTCTTCAGATTTTTCACACCTTTTGAAGCTCTTCATATTTTTCACATTTATGAATCTCTTCATATTTTCCACACGTTTTCAGACAATTCATGTTTTTCAACATCGCTTCATGCTCCTCCTATTTTTCAGACCGTTTCATTCTCCTCATATTTTTGACAACTTTTGAAGCTCTTCATATATTTCACACTTTTTCAGACTTTTCCTTTTATTCAACACGACTTCATGCTCCTCCTATTTTTCAGACCGTTTCATGCTCATCTCATTTTGACACCTTTTGAAGCTCTTCATGTTTTTCTCATCTTTTGAAGCTCTTCATATTTTTCACAACTTTTCAGGCTCTTTATGATATTCAACAGCGCTTCATGCTCCTCCTATTTTTCAGACCGTTTCATGCTCCTCATAATTTTGACACCTTTTGATGCTTTCATATTTTTAACACCTTTTCAGGCTCTTCATCTTTTTCAACACCACTTCATGCTCCTCCTTTTTTGCAGACCGTTTCATGCTACTCATACTTTTAACACTTTTTGAAGCTCTTCATATTTCTCACACCTTTTCAGGTTCTTCATGTTTTTCAACAACGCTTCATGCTCCTCTGATTTTTCAGACCGTTCCATGCTCCTCATATTTTTGACACCTTTTGAAGCTCTTCATATTTTTCACCCCTTTTCAGGCTCTTCATGTTTTTGAACACCGCTTCATGCTTCTCCTATTGTTCAGACCGTTTCATGCTCCTCATATTTTTGACACCTTTTGAAGCTCTTCATATTTTTCACTACTTTTCAGGCTCTTCATGTTTTTCAACACCGCTTCATGCACGTCCTATTTTTCAGACCGTTTCATGCTCATCTCATTTTTGACACCTTTTGAAGGTTTTCATATTTTTCACAACTTTTCAGGCTCTTCATGTTTTTGAACACCGCTTCGTGCTAATCCTATTTTTCAAACCATATCATGCTCCTCATATTTTTCACACCTTTTGAAGCTCTTCATATATTTCACACCTTTCAGGCTCTTCATGTTTTTGAACACCACTTCATGCTCCTTCTCTTTTTCATAGAGTTTTATGCTCCTCATGTATTTCACACCTTTTGAAGCTCTTCATATTTTTCACACCTTTTCAGGCTCTTCATGTTTTTCACCACGACTTCATGCTCCTCCTATTTTTCAGACCGTTTCATGCTCATCTCATTTTTGTCACCTTTGAAACTCTTTATATTTTTCACACCTTTTGAAGCTCTTCATATTTTTCACACGTTTTCAGGCTCTTCATGTGTTTCAACACCGTTTCATGCTGCTTCTATTTTTCAGACCGTTTCATGCTCCTCATATTTTTGACACCTTTTGCAGCTCTTTATATTTTTCACACTATTTCAGGCTCTTCATGATTTTCAACACCGTTTCATGTTATTCCTATTTTTCAGACCGTTTAATGCTCATCTCATTTTTGACACCTTTTGAAGCTTTTCATATTTTTCACAACTTCAGGCTCTTCATGTTTTTGAACACCGCTTCATGCTCCTCCTATTTTTCAGAGAGTTTCATGCTCCTCATGTGTTTCACACCTTTTGAAGCTCTTCATATTTTCCACACCTTTTCAGGCTCTTCATGTGTTTGATCACCGTTTCATGCTCCGTCTATTTTTCAGATCGTTTCATGCTCCTCATATTTTTGACACTTTTTGAGCTCTTCATATTTTTCACACCTTTTCAGGCTCTTCATGTTTTTGAACACCGCTTCATGCTACTCCTATTTTTCAGACCGTTTATGCTCCTCATATTTTTGACACCTTTAGAAGCTCTTCATATTTTTCACACCTTTTCAGGCTCTTCATGTTTTTGACCACCGTTTCATGCTCCTCCTATTTTTCAGACCGTTTCATGCTCCTCATATTTTTGACACCTTTTGAAGCTCTTCATATTTTTCACACCTTTTCAGGCTCTTCATGTTTTTGAACACCGCTTCATGATCCTCCTGTTTTTCAGACCGTTTCATGCTCTTCATATTTGTGAAACATTTTGAAGCTCTTCATATTTTTCACACCTTTTCAGGCTCTTCATGTTTTTCACCACCACTTCACGCTCCTCCTATATTTCAGACCGTATCATGCTCATCTCATTTTTGTCACGTTTGAAGCTCTTTATTTTTTTCACACCTTTTGAAGCTCTTCATATTTTTCACACGTTTTTTGCTCTTCATATTTTTCAACACCGTTTCATGCTGCTTCTATTTTTCAGTCCGTTTCATGCTCCTCATATATTTCACACCTTTTGAAGCTCTTCATATTTTTCACACCTTTTCAGGATCTTCATGTTTTGGAACACAGCTTCATGCTCCTCCTATTTATCAGACCGTTTCATGCTCCTCATATTTTTGACAGCTTTTGAAGCTCTTTATATTTTTCACAGTTTTTCAGGCTCTTCATTATTTTCAACACCGTTTCATGTTATTCCTATTTTTCAGACCGTTTAATGCTCATCTCATTTTTGACACCTTTTGAAGCTCTTCATATTTTTCACACCTTTTCAGGCTCTTCATGATTTTGGACACCGTTTCATGCTCCTCCTATTTTTCAGACCGTTTCATGCTCCTCATATTTATGACACCTTTTGAAGCTCTTCATATTTTTCACACCTTTTCATGCTCTTCATGTTTCTGAAAACCGCTTCATGATCCTCCTATTTTTCAGACCGTTTCATGCTCCTCATATATTTCACACCTTTTGAAGCTCTTCATATTTTTCACATCATTGAAGCTCTTCATATTTTTCACGCCTTTTCAGGCTCTTCATGATTTTCAACATCGCTTCATGCTCCTCGTATTTTTCGGACCGTTTTATGCTCATCTCATTTTTGACACCTTTTGAAGCTCTTCATATTTTTCAAACCTTTTGAAGCTCTTCATATTTTTCATATGTTTGAAGCTCTTCATATTTTCACACGTTTTCAGACTCTTCATGTTTTTCAACACCGCTTCATGCCCCTGCTATTTTTCAGACAGTTTCATGCTCCTCATATTTTTGACAGGTTTTGAGGCTTTTCATATTTTTCACACCTTTTCAGGCTCTTCATGTTTTTGAACACCGTTTCATAATCCGCCTATTTTTAAGACCGTTTCATGCTCCTCATATTTTTGACACCTTTAGAACCTCTTCATATTTTACACAGCTTTTCAGGCTCTTCATGTTTTTCAACACCGCTTCATGCTCCTCCTCTTTTTCAGAACGTTTCATGCTCCTCATATATTTGACACCTTTTGAAGCTCTTGATATTTCTCACACCTTTTCAGGTTCTTCATGTTTTTCAACACCGCTTCATGCTCCTCCTATTTTTCAGACCGTTTCATGCTCATCTCATTTTTGACACCTTTTGAAGCTCCTCATATTTTTCACATCTTTTGAAGCTCTTCATATTTTTCACACCTTTTCAGGCTCTTCATGTTTTTGAACACCGCTTCATGATCCTCCTGTTTTTCAGACCGTATCATGCTCATCTCATTTTTGTCACCTTTGAAGCTCTTTATATTTTTCACACCTTTTGAAGCTCTTCATATTTTTCACACCTTTTCAGGCTCTTCATGTTTTTGATCACCGTTTCATGCTCCTCCTATTTTTCAGACCGTTTCATGCTCCTCATAATTTTGACACCTTATGAAGCTCTTCATATTTTTCACACCTTTTCTGGCTCTTCATGTTTTTGAACACCGCTTCATGATCCTCCTGATTTTCAGACCGTTTCATGCTCTTCATATTTTTGAAACATTTTGAAGCTCTTCATATTTTTCACACCTTTTCAGGCTCTTCATGTTTTTCACCACCACTTCATTCTCCTCCTATTTATCAGACCGTTTCATGCTCATCTCATTTTTGTCACCTTTGAAGCTCTTCATATTTTTCACACGTTTTCAGGCTCTTCATAGTTTTCAGCACCGTTTCATGCTGCTTTTATTTTTCAGATCGTTTATGCTCCTCATATTTTTGACACCTTTAGAAGCTCTTCATATTTTTCAAACCTTTTCAGGTTCTTCATGTTTTTGATCACCGTTTCATGCTCCTCCTATTTTTCAGACCGTTTCATGCTCCTCATATTTTTGACACATTTTGAAGCTGTTCATATTTTTCACACCTTTTCAGGCTCTTCATGTTTTTGAACACCGCTTCATGATCCTCCTATTTTTCAGACCGTTTCATGCTCCTCATATTTTTGACACTTTTTGAGCTCTTCATATTTTTCACACCTTTTCAGGCTCTTCATGTTTTTTAACACCGCTTCATGATCCTCCTATTTTTCAGACCGTTTCATGCTCCTCATATTTTTGACACATTTTGAAGCTGTTCATATTTTTCACACCTTTTCAGGCTCTTCATGTTTTTGAACACCGCTTCATGCTCCTCCTATTTTTCATACCGTTTCATGCTCCTCATAATTTTGACACCTTTTGAAGCTCCTCCTATTTTTCACACGTTTTCAGCTCTTCATGTTTTTGAACACTGCTTCATGCTCCTCATATATTTCAGACAGTTTCATGATCCTCATGTATTTCACACCTTTTGAACCTCTTCATATTTTTCACACATTTTCAATGTCTTCATGTTTTTGAACATCGTTTCATGTTGCTCCTATTTTTCAGACCGTTTCATGCTCCTCATATTTTTGACAGCTTTTGAAGCTCTTCATATTTTTCACACTTTTTAAGGCTGTTTATAGTTTTCAACACCGCTGCATGATTCCCCTATTTTTCAGACCGTTTCATGCTCCTCATATTTTTGACATTTTTTGAAGCTCTTCATATTTTTCACACCTTTTCAGGCTCTTCATGTTTTTGAACACCGTTTCATGCTCCTCCTATTTTCCAGACACTTTCATGCTCATCTCATTTTTGACACCTTTTGAAGCTCTTCATATTTTTCACACGTTTTCAGGCTCTTCATGTTTTTCAACACCGCTTCATGCTCCTCATATTTTTGACACTTTTTGAAGCTCCTCATATGTTTCACACATTTTGAACCTCTTCATATATTTCACACCATTTCAGGATCATCATGTTTTTCAACACCACTTCATGCTCCTCCTTTTTTTCAGACCATTTCATGCTCCTCATAATTTTGACACCTTTAGAAGCTCTTCATATTTTTCACACTTTTGAAGCTTTTCATATTTTTCACACCTTTTCAGGCTCTTCATGTTTTTGAACACCGCTTCATGGTCCTCCTATTTTTCAGACCGTTTCATGCTACTCATGTATTTCACACCTTTTGAAGCTCTTCATATTTTTCACACCTTTTCAGGCTCTTCATGTTTTTCAACACCACTTAATGCTCCTCCTATTTTTCACACCGTTTCATGCTCATCTACTTTTTGACACCTTTTGAAGATCTTCATATTTTTCACATTTTTGAAGCTCTTCATATTTCTCACACCTTTTCAGGCTCTTCATGTTTTTCAACACCGATTCATGCTCCTCCTATTTTTCAGACCGTTTCATGCTCATCTCTTTTTTGACACCTTTTGAAGCTTTTCATAATTTTCACAACTTTTCAGGCCCTTGATGTTTCTGAACACCGCTTCATACTCCTCCTATTGTTCAGACCGTTTCATGCTCCTCATATTTCTCACACCTTTTGAATCTCTTCATATTTTTCACAAATTATAAGGCTCTTCATGTTTTTTAACACCACTTCATGCTCCTCCTATTTTTCAGAGATTTTCATGCTCCTCATGTATTTCACACCTTTTGAAGCTCTTCATATTTTTCACACTTTTTCAGGCTCTTCATCTTTTTCCACACCACTTCATGATTCTCCTATTTTTCAGACCGTTTCAGGCTCCTCATATTTTTGACACCTTTAGAAGCTCTTCATATTTTTCACACCTTTTCAGGCTCCTCAAATTTTTCACACCTTTTCAGGCTCTTCAAATTATTCACACCTTTTCAGGCTCTTCAAATTTTTCACACCTTTTCAGGCTCTTCATATTTTTCACACCTTTTCAGGCTCTTCAAATTTTTCACACCTTTTCAGGCTCTTCATGTTTTTGATCAACATTTCATGCTCCTCCCATTTTTCAGACCGTTTCATGCTCCTCATATTTTTGACACCTTTTGAGCTTTGCATATTGTTCACACCTTTTCAGGCTCTTCATTTTTTTCAACAGTACTTCTTGCTCCTCCAATTTTTCAGACCGTTTCATGCTCATCTAATTTTTGACACCTTTTGAAGCTATGCATATTTTTCACAACTTTTCAGGCTCTTCATGTTTTTCAACACCACTGCATGCTCCTCGTATTTTTAAGACCGTTTCATGCTCCTCATATTTTTGACACCTTTAGAAGCTCTTCATATTTTTCACACCTTTTCAGGCTCTTCATGTTTTTCAACACCGCTTCATGCTCCTCTTCTTCTTCAGACCGTTTCATGCTCCTCATATTTTTGACACCTTTTTAAGCTCTTCATGTTTTTCACACCTTTTCAGGCTCTTCATGTTTTTGAACACCATTTCATGCTCCTCCTATTTTGCAGACCGTTTCATGCTCATCTCATTTTGACACCTTTTGAAGCTCTTCATATTTTTCACACCTTTTGAAGCTCTTCATATTTTTCATATTTTTGAAGCTCTTCATATTTTAACACGTTTTCAGACTCTTCATGTTTTCAACACGGCTTCATGCTCCTCCTATTTTTCAATCTGTATCATGCTCCTCATATTTTTCACACCTTTTGAAGCTCTTCATATTTTCACACCTTTTCAGGCTCTTCTTGTTTTTAACACCACTTCATGCTATTTCTATTTTTCAGAGAGTTTCATGCTCCTCATGTATTTCACACCTTGTGAAGTTCTTCATATTTTTCACAGCTTTTCAGGCTCTTCATGTTTTTGATCACCGTTTCATGCTCCTCATATTTTTCAGACGGTTTCATGCTCATCTCATTTTTAACACCTTTTGAAGCTCTTCATATATTTCACACGTTTTCAAGCTCTTCATATTTTTCACACCTTTTCAGGTTCTTCATGTTTTTCAACACCGCTTCATGCTCCTCCTATTTTTCAGACCGTTTCATGCTCCTCATATTTTTGACACCTTTTGATGCTTTTCATATTTTTCACAATTTTTCAGGCTCTTCATGTTTTTGAACACCGCTTCATGCTAATCCTATTTTTCAAACCATATCATGCTCCTCATATTTTCCACACCTTTTGAGGCTCTTCATATTTTTCACACCTTTTCACGCTTTTCTTATATTTCCACACCACTTCATGCTTCTCCTATTTTTCAGCCAGTTTCATGCCCCTCATGTATTTCACACCTTTTGAAGCTCTTCATATTTTTCACAGCTTTTGAAGCTCTTCATATTTTTCACATGATTTTCAATCTCTTCATGTATTTCAACACCGCTTCATGCTCCTCCTATTTTTCAGAAAGTTTCATGCTCCTCATATTTTTGACACCTTTTGAAGCTCTTCATATTTTTCTCACCCTTTGAAGCTCTTCATATTTTTCATATTTTTGAAGCTCTTCATATTTTCACACGTTTTCAGGCTCTTCATGTTTTTCAACACAGCTTCATGCTCCTCCTATTTTTAAAACTGTATCATGCTCCTCATATTTTTCACACCTTTTGAAGCTCTTCATATTTTTCACACCTTTTCAGGCTCTTCATGTTTTTCAACATCGCTTCATGCTCCGCCTATTTTTCAGACCGTTTCATCCTCCTCATATTTTTGACACCTTTTGAAGCTCTTCATATTTTTCTCACCCTTTGAAGCTCTTCATATTTTTCATATTTTTGAAGCTCTTCATATTTTCACACCTTTTCAGGCTCTTCATGTTTTTGAACACCACTTCATGCTCCTTCTATTTTTCAGAGAGTTTCATGCTCCTCATGTATTTCACACCTTTTGAAGCTCTTCATATTTTTCACACCTTTTCAGGCTCTTCATGTTTTTGATCAACATTTCATGCTCCTCCCATTTTTCAGACCGTTTCATGCTCCTCATATTTTTGACACCTTTTGAAGCTGTTCATATTTTTCACACCTTTTCTGACTCTTCATGTTTTTGAACACCACTTGATGCTCCTCCTATTATTCACACCGTTTCATGCTTCTCATATTTTTGACACCTTTTGAAGCTCTTCATATTTTTCACACCCTTTCAGGCTCTTAATGTTTTTCAACACCACTTCATGCTCCTCCTATTTTTCATACGTTTTCATGCTCCTCATATTTTTGACACCTTTTGAAGCTCTTCATATTGTTCACACTTTTTCAGGCTCTTCATGTTTTTGAACACCGTTTCATGTTCCTTGTATTTTTCAGGCCATTTCATGCTCGTCATGTATTTCACACTTTTGAAGCTCTTCATATTTTTCACACATTTTCAGGATCTTCATGTTTTTCAACACCACTTCATGCTTCTCCTATTTTTTAGCCCGTTTCAAGCTCCTTATATTTTTGACACCTTTTGAAGCTTTTCATATTTTTCACACCTTTTCAGGCTCTTCATGTTTTTGAACACCACTTCATGCTCCTTCTATTTTTCAGAGAGTTTCATGCTCCTCATGTATTTCACACGTTTTGAAGCTCTTCATATTTTTCACACCTTTTCATGATCTTCATGTTTTTCAATTCCACTTCAGGTTTCTCCTATTTTTCAGCCCGTTTCATGCTCCTCATGTATTTCACACCTTTTGAAGCTCTTCATATTTTTCACACCTTTTCAGGCTCTTCATGTTATTGATCACCGTTTCATGCTCCTCCTATTTTTCAGACCGTTTCATTCTCCTCATATTTTTGACACCTTTTGAAGCTCTTCATATATTTCACACCTTTTCAGGCTCTTCATGTTTTTGAACACCGCTTCATGCTCCTCTTATTTTTCAGACCGTTTCAGGATCCTCATATTTTTGACACCTTTTGAAACTCTTCATATTTCTCACACCTTTTCAGGCTCTTCATGTTTTTCAACACCACTTCATGCTCCTCCTATTTTTCAAACCGTTTCATGCTCATCTCTTTTTGACACATTTTGAAGCTCTTCAAATATTTCACACATTTTGAAGTTCTTCATATTTTTCACACCTTTTCAAGCTCTTCATATTTTTCACACCTTTTCCGGCTCTTCATGTTTTTCACACCGCTTCATACTCCTCCTATTTTTCAGACCGTTTCATGCTCCACATATTTTGAAACCTTTTGAAGCTCTTCATATTTTTTACACCTTTTAGGCTCTCCATGTTTTTCATCACCGATTCATGCTCCTCCTATTTTTGAGGCCGTTTCATGCTCCTCATATTTTTGACACCTTTTGAATCTCTTCATATTTTTCACACCTTTTAGGCTCTTCATGTTTTTGAACAGCGCTTCATGCTCCTCATATTTTTCAGACCGTTTCATGCTCCTCATATTTTTCACACCTTTTGAAGCTCTTCATATTTTTCATATTTTTTAAGCTCTTCATATTTTTCACACTTTTTCAGGCTCTTCATGTTTTTGAGCACACCTTCATGCTCCTCCTATTTTTCAGACCGTTTCATGCTCCTCATGTATTTCACACCATTTGAAGCTCTTCATGTTTTTCACACCTTTTCAGTTTCTTCATGTATTTGAACACCATTTCATGCTCCTCCGATTTTTTAGACCGTTTCATGCTCCTCATATTTTTGACACCTTTTGAAGCTCTTCATATTTTTCACACCTTTTCAGGCTCTTCATGTTTTTGAACACCGCTTCATGCTCCACCAATTTTTCAGACCGTTTCATGTTTCTCATATTTTTGACACCTTTTGAAGCTCTTCATATTTTTCACCCCTTTTGAAGCTCTTCATATTTTTCATATTTTTGAAGCTCTTCATATTTTTCACACCTTTTCAGGCTTTTCATGTATTTGAACACCGATTCATGTTCCTCTTATTTTTCAGACCGTTTCATGCTCCTCCTATTTTTCACTCCTTTTGAAGCTCTTCATATTTTTCACACCTTTTCAGTCTCTACATGTTTTTGAACACCGCTTCATGCTACTCCTATTTCTCAGACCATTTCATGCTCCTCATGTATTTCACACCTTTTGAAGCTCTTCGTATTTTGCACACATTTTCAGGCTTTTCATGTTTTTCACAACCACTTCATGCTCCTCATATTTTTCAGACCATTTCATGCACATTTCATTTTTGACTCCTTTTGAAGCTCTTCATATTTTTCACACCATTTTCAGGCTCTTCATGTTTTTCAACACCGCTTTATGATCCTCCTATTTTTCAGACAGTTTCATATTCCTCATATTTTTGACATTTTTTGAGGCTCTTCATATTTTTCACACCTTTTCATGCTCTTCATGTTTTTGAACACCGTTTCATGCTCCTCCTATTTTTCAGACCGTTTCATGCACATCTCATTTTTGACACCTTTTGAAGCTCTTGATATTTTTCACAGCATTTTCAGGCTCTTCATGTTTTTCAACACCGCTTTATGATCCTCCTATTTTTCAGACCGTTTCATGCTCCTCATATATTTGACATCTTTTGAAGCTCTTCGTATTTTTCATACCTTTTCAGGCTCTTCATATTTTTCACACATTTTCAGGCTGTTCATGTTTTGAACACGGCTTCATGCTCCTCCAATTTTTCAGACCATTTCATGTTCCTCATATTTTTGACACCTTTTGAAGCTCTTCATTCTTTTCACACCTTTTGAATCTCCTCATATTTTTCACACCATTTTCAGGCTCTTCATGTTTTTCAACACCGTTTCATTCTCCTCCTATTTTTCAGACCGTTTCATGCTCCTCATATGTTTGACACCTTTTGAAGCTCTTCATATTTTTCACACCTTTTCACGCTCTTCATGTTTTTGAACACCGCTTCATGCTCCTCCTATTTTTCAGACCGTTTCATGCTCCTCATATTTTTGACACATTTTGAAGCTCTTCATATTTTTCACACCCTTTCAGGCTCTTAATGTTTTTCAACACCACTTCATGCTTCTCCTATTTTTCAGACGTTTTCATGCTCCTCATATTTTTGACACTTTTAGAAACTCTTCATATCTTTCACACCTTTTCAGGCTCTTCATGTTTTGCCACACTGCTTCATGCTCCTCCTAATTTTCAGCCCGTTTCATGCTCCTCATGTATTTCACACATTTTGAAGCTCTTCATATGTTTCACACATTTTAAGGCTCTTCATGTTTTTCAACACCGCTTCATGCTCCTCCTATTTTTCAGACTGTTCCATGCTCCTCATATTTTTGACACCTTTTGAAGCTCTTCATATTTTTCACACCTTTTCCGGCTCTTCATGTTTTTCAACACCGCTTCATGCTCCTCCTATTTTTCAGACCGTTTCATGCTCCTCATATTTTTGACACCTTTTAAAGCTTTCATATTTTTCACACCTTTTGAATCTCTTCTTATTTTTCACACGTTTTCAGGCTCTTCATCTAATTCAACACCGCTTCATGCTGCTTCTATTTTTCAGACCGTTTCATGCTCCTCATATTTTTGACACCTTTTGAAGCTCTTCATATTTTTCACACCTTTTCAGGCTCTTCATGTTTTTGAACACCGTTTCATGCTCCTCGTATTTTTCAGGCCATTTCATGCTCCTCATGTATTTCACGCCTTTTGAAGCTCTTCATATTTTTCACACCTTTTCAGGATCTTCATGTTTTTCAACACCACTTCATGCTACTTCTATTTTTCAGCCCGTTTCATGCTCCTCATATTTTTGACACCTTTTGAAGCTTTTCATATTTTTCACAACTTTTCAGGCTCTTTATGTTTTTGAACACCACTTCATGCTCCTTCTATTTTTCAGAGAGTTTCATGCTCCTCATGTATTTCACACCTTTTGAAGCTCTTCATATTTTTCACACCTTTTCAGGCTCTTCATGTTTTTGATCACCGTTTCATGCTCCTCCTATTTTTCAGACCGTTTCATTCTCCTCATATTTTTGACACCTTTTGAAGGTCTTCATATATTCCACACCTTTTCAGGCTCTTCATGTTTTTGAACACCGCTTCATGCTCCTTTTATTTTTCAGACCGTTTCAGTCTCCTCTTATTTTTGATACCTTTTGAAACTCTTCATATTTCTCACACCTTTTCAGGCTCTTCAGGTTTTTCTAAACCACTTCATGCTCCTCGTATTTTTCAGACCTTTTCATGCTCCTCATATTTTTCACACCTTTTGAAGTTCTTCGTCATTTTCACACCTTTTCAGGCTCTTCATGTATTTCAACACCGTTTCATGCTCCTCCTATTTTTCAGACCGTTTCATGCTCCTCATATTTTTGACACCTTTTGAAGCTCTTCATATTTTTCACACCTTTTCAGGCTCTTCATGTATTTCACCACCGTTTCATGCTTCTCCTATTTTTCAGACCGTTTCATGCTCCTCATATTTTTCACACCTTTTGAAGCTCTTCATATTTTTCACACCTTTTCACGCTCTTCTTGTTCTTGAACACCGTTTCTTGCTCCTCCTATTTTTCAGACCGTTTTCTGCTCCTCCTATTTTTCAGACCGTTTCATGCTCATCCTGTTTTTCAGACCGTATCATTCTCCTCATATTTTTGACAATATTGGTAGCTCTTCATATTTTTCACTCCTTTTCAGGCTCTTCTTGTTTTTCAACACCGCTTCATTCTCCTCCTATTTTTCAGACCATTTCATTCTCCTCATATTTTTGACAGCTTTTGAAGCTCTTCATCTTTTTCACACCTTTTCAGGCTCTTCAAGTTTTTGAACACCGCGTCTTGCTCCTCCTATTTTTCAGACCATTTCATGCTCATCATATTTTTCACACCTTTTGAAACTCTTTATATTTTTCACACCATTTCAGGCTCTTCATGTTTTTGAACATCGCTTCATGCTCCTCCTATTTTTCAGACGGTTTCATGCTCCTCATGTATTTCACAACTTTTGAAGCTCTTCGTATTTTTCACACCTTTTCAGGATCTTCATGTTTTTGAACACCGCTTCATGATCCTCCTATTTTTGAAACCGTTGCATGCTCCACATATTTTTGACACCTTTTGAACCTCTTAGTATTTTTCACACCTTTTCAGGCTCTTCAGGTTTTTCAACACCGCTTCATGCTCCTCCTATTTTTCAGACCGTTTCATGCTCCTCATATTTTTGACTCGTTTTGAAGCTCTTCATATTTTCACAATTTTTTAAGCTCTTCATATTTTTCACACGTTTTCAGGTTCTTCATATTTTTCAACACCGCTTTTTGCTCCTCCTCTTTTTCAGACCGTATCATGCTCCTCATATTTTTGACACGTTTTGAAGCTCGTCATATTTTTAACACCTTTTCAGGCACTTCAGGTTTTTGAACACCGTTTCATGCTCCTCCTATTTTTCAGACCGTTTCATGCTCCTCATTTTTTTGACACCTTTTGACGCTCTTCACTTTTTTCACAACTTTTCAGGCTCTTCATGTTTTTGAATACCGCTTCATGCTCCTCCTACTTTTCACACCGTTTCATGCTCCTCATATTTTTGATACCTTTTGAAGGTCTGCATATTTTTCACACCTTTTTAGGCTCTTCATTTTTTTGAACACCACTTCATGCTCCTCCCATTTTTCAGACAGTTTCATGCTCATCTCATTTTTGACACCTTTTGAAACTCTTCATATTTTTCACACCTTTTGAAGCTCTTCATAATTTCACACGTTTTCAGGCTCTTCATGTTTTTCAACACCTTTTCATGCTCCTCCTATTTTTCAGACCGTTTCATGCTCCTCATATTTTTGACACGTTTTGAGTCTCTTCATCTTTTTCACACCTTTTCAGGCTCTTCAAGATTTTGAACACCGCTTCTTGCTCCTCCTATTTTTCAGACCGTTTCATGCTCATCTCATGTTTGACAACTTTAGAAGCTCCTCATATTTTTCACACCTTTTGAAGCTCTTCATATTTTTCACACGTTTTCATGGTCTTCATGTTTTTCAACACCACATCATGCTCCTCCTATTTTTCGGACCGTTTCATGCTCCTCATATTTTTGACACCTTTTGAAGGTCTTCATATTTTTCACACCTTTTCAGGCTCTTCATGTTTTTGAACACCACATCATGCTCCTCCTATTTTTCGGACCGTTTCATGCTCCTCATATTTTTGACACCTTTTGAAGCTCGTCATATTTTTCAAACCTTTTTAGGCTCTTCACGTTTTTCAACACCACTTCATGCTCCTCCTATTTTTCAGACAGTTTCATGCTCCTAATATTTTTGACACCTTATGAAGCTCTTCATATTTTTCACACCTTTTCAGGCTCTTCATGTTTTTCGACACTGCTTCATGCTCCTCCTAATTTTCAGCCTGTTTCATGCTCCTCATATTTTTCACACCTTTTGAAGTTCTTCACATTTTTCACAACTCTTAATGCTCTTCATGTGTTTCGACACTGCCTCATGCGCCTCCTATTTTTCAGCCTGTTTCATGCTCCTCATATTTTTCACACCTTTTGAAGCTCTTCACATTTTTCACACCTTTTTAAGCTGTTCATATTTTTCACACGTTTTCAGGCTCTTCATGTTTTCAACACCTCTTAATGCACCTCCTATTTTTCAGACCGTTTCATGCCCCTCATATTTTTCACACCTTTTGAAGATCTTCATATATTTCACACCTTTTCAGGCTCTTCATGTTTTTGAACAAAACTTCATGCTTCTCCTATTTTTCAGAGCGTTTAATGCTCCTCATGTACTTCACACCTTTTGAAGGTCTTCATATATTTCACACCTTTTCAGGCTCTTCATGTTTTTCAACACCGCTTCATGCTCCTCCTATTTTTCAGACCGTTCATTCTCCTCATAATTTTGAAACATTTTGAAGCTCTTCTTATTTTTCACACCTTTTCAGGCTCTTCATGGTTTTCAAGAACGCTTCATGCTCCTGCTATTTTCCAGACCGTTCATGCTCATCATATTTTTGACACCTTTTGAAGCTCTTCATATTTTTCACACCTTTTCAGGCTCTTCCTGTTTTTCAACAAGATTTCATGCTCCTGCTGTTTTTCAGACCGTTTCAAGGTCCTCATGTATTTCACACCATGAGAAGCTCTTCATATTTTTCACACCTTTTCAGGCTCTTCATGTTTTTCAACACCGCTTCGTGCCCCTCCTATCTTTCAGACCATTTCATGCTCATCTCATTTTTGACACCTTTTGAAGCTCTTCATATATTTAACACCTTTTGAAGCTCTTCATAATTTTCACACGTTTTCAGGCTCTTCATGTTTTTCAACACGGCTTCATGATCCTCCTATTTTTCATACCGTTCATGCTCCTCATATTTTTGACACCTTTTGAAGTTCTTCATATTTTTCACACCTTTTCCCGCTCTTCATGTTTGTTAAAACCGTTTCTTGCTCCTCCTATTTTTCAGACCGTTTCATGCTCCTCATATTATTGACACCATATGAAGCTCTTCATATTTTTCACTCCTTTTCAGATCTTCATGTTTTTCAACACCACTTCATGCTCCTTCTATTTTTCAGACCGATTCATGCTCCTCATATTTTTGACACGTTTTGAAGCTCTTCATATTCTTCACAGCTTTTGATGCTCTTCATGTTTTTCAACACTGCTTCATGCTCCTCCTATATTTCAGACCGTTTCATGCTCCTCATATTTTTGACACCTTTTGAAGCTCTTCATATATTTCACACCTTTTCAGACTCTTCATGTTTTTCAACACCACTTCATCCTCATCCTATTTTTCAGACCGATTCAACCTCCTCATATTTTTGACACCTTTTGAAGCTCTTCAAATTTTTCACACATTTTCAGGCTCTTCATGTTTTTCAACACCGCTTCATGCTCCTCCTATTTTTCAGACGTTTTCATGCTCCTCATAATTTTGACACCTTTTGAAGCTCTTCATATTTTTCATACCTTTTTTGGCTCTTCATGTTTTTCAACATCACTTCATGATCCTCCTATTTTTCAGACCGGTTCATGCTCCTCATATTTTTGACACCTTTTGAAGATCTCCATATTTCTCACACCTTTTCAGGCTCTTCATGTTTTTCAACACCGCTTCATGCTCCTCCTATCTTTCAGACAATATCATGCTCACCTCATTTTTGACTTCTTTTGAAGCTCTTCATATATTTCACACCTTTTGAAGCTCTTCACATTTTTCACACCTTTTCAGTCTCTTCATGTTTTTCAACACCAATTCATGTTCCTCCTAATATTCAGACCATTTCATGCTCATCTCATTTTTGACACATTTTGAAGCTCTTCATATTTTTCACACCTTTTGAAGCTCTTCACATTTTTCACACCTTTTCAGACTCTTCTTGTTTTTTAACACCGCTTCATGCTCCTCCTATTTTTCAGACCGTTTCATGCTCCTCATATTTTTGACACCTTTTGAATCTCTTCATATACTTCACACTTCTTCAGGCTCTTCATGTTTTTCACCAACACTTCATGCTCCTCCTATTTTTTAGGCCATTTCATGCTCATCTCATTTTTGACACCGTTTGAAGCTCTTCATATTTTTCACACCGTTTGAAGCTGTTCATATTTTTCACACCTTTTGAAGCTGTTCATATTTTTCACACGTTTTCAGGCTCTTCATGTTTTCAACACCGCTTCATGCACCTCCTATTTTTCAGACCGTTTCATGCCCCTCATATTTTTCACACCTTTTGAAGATCTTCATATATTTCACACCTTTTGAAGATCTTCATATATTTCACACCTTTTCAGGCTCTTCATGTTTTTGAACAAAACTTCATGCTTCTCCTATTTTTCAGAGCGTTTAATGCTCCTCATGTACTTCACACCTTTTGAAGGTCTTCATATATTTCACACCTTTTCAGGCTCTTCATGTTTTTCAACACTGCTTCATGCTCCTCCTATTTTTCAGACCGTTCATTTTCCTCATAATTTTGAAACATTTTGAAGCTCTTCTTATTTTTCACACCTTTTCAGTCTCTTCATGGTTTTCAAGACCGCTTCATGCTCCTGCTATTTTCCAGACCGTTCATGCTGAACATATTTTTGACACCTTTTGAAGCTCTTCATATTTTTCACACCTTTTCAGGCTCTTCATGTTTTTCAACACCGCTTCATGCTCCTCCTATTTTCCAGACCGTTTCATGCTCCTCATATTTTTGACACCTTTTGAAGCTCTTCATATATTTCACACTTTTCCAGGCTCATCATGTTTTTCAACACCACTTCATGCTCCTCCTATTTTTCAGGCCGTTTCATGCTCATCTCATTTTTGACCCCTTTTGAAGCTCTTCATATTTTTCACACCTTTAGAAGCTCTTCATATTTTTCAACACCGCTTCATGCTCCTCCTATTTTATAGACCGTTTCATGCTCCTCATATTTTTGACACCTTCTGAAGTTCCTCATATTTTTCACACCATTTCAGGCTCTTCATGTTTTTCAACACCGTTTCATGCTCCTCCTATTTTTCAGACGGTTTCATGCTCCTCATATTTTTGACACCTTTTGAAGCTCTTCATATATTTCACACCTTTTCACGCACTTCATGTTTGTTAAAACCGTTTCTTGCTTCTCCTATTTTTCAGACCGTTTCTTGCTCCTCATATTTTTGACACATTATGAAGCTCTTCATATTTTTCACAACTTTTCAGACTCTTCATGTTTTTCAACACCACTTCATGCTCATCCTATTTCTCAGACCGATTCAACCTCCTCATATTTTTGACACCTTTTGAATCTCTTCAAATTTTTCACACATTTTCAGGCTCTTCATGTTTTTCAACACCGCTTCATGCTCCTCCTATTTTTCAGACCTTTTCATGCTCCTCATATTTTTGACACCTTTTGAAGCTCTTCATATTTTTCACACCTTTTTTGGCTCTTCATGTTTTCAACATCACTTCATGATCCTCCTATTTTTCAGACCGTTTCATGCTCCTCATATTTTTGACACCTTTTGAAGATCTCCATATTTCTCACAAATTTTCAGGCTCTTCATGTTTTTCAACACCGCTTCATGCTCCTCCTATCTTTCAGACAATATCATGCTCATCTCATTTTTGACTTCTTTTGAAGCTCTTCATATATTTCACACCTTTTGAAGCTCTTCATATTTTTCACACCTTTTCAGGCTCTTCATGTTTTTCAACACCGCTTCATGCCCCTCCTATCTTTCAGACCATTTCATGCTCATCTCATTTTTGACACCTTTTGAAGCTCTTCATATATTTCACACCTTTTGAAGCTCTTCAGAGTTTTCACACGTTTTCAGGCTCTTCATGTTTTTCTACAAGGCTTCATGATCCTCCTATTTTTCATACCGTTCATGCTCCTCATATTTTGACACCTTTTGAAGTTCTTCCTATTTTTCACAACTCTTCATGCTCTTCATGTTTTTCGACACCGCTTCATGCTCCTCCAATTTTACAGCCTGTTTCATGCTCCTCATATTTTTGACACGTTTTGAAGCTCTTTATATATTTCACACTTTTTCAGGCTCATCATGTTTTTCAACACCACATCATGCTCCTCCTATTTCAGGCCGTTTCATGCTCATCTCATTTTTGACACCTTTTGAAGCTCTTCATATTTTTCACACCTTTAGAAGCTGTTCATATTTTTCACACCTTTAGAAGCTCTTCATATTTTTCGCACGTTTTTAGGCTCTTCATGTTTTTCAACACCGCTTCATGCACCTCCTTTTTTTCAGACCGTTTCATGCTCATCTCATTTTTGACACGTTTTGAAGGTCTTCACAATTTTCACAAATTTTCATCCTCTTCATGTTTTCAAACACCGTTTCATGCTCCTCCTATTTTTCAGACCGTTTCATGCTCCTCATATTTTTCACACCTTTTGAAGCTCTTCATATTTTTCACACCTTTTTAGGCTCTTCACGTTTTTCAACACCACTTCATGCTCCTCCTATTTTTCAGACAGTTTCATGCTCCTAATATTTTTGACACCTTATGAAGCTCTTCATATTTTCCACACCTTTTCAGACTCTTCATGATTTTCAAAACCGCTTCATGCTCCTCCTATTTTTCAGACCGGTTCATGCTGCTCATATTTTTCACACCTTTTGATGCTCTTCATATTTTTCACACCTTTTCAGGCTCTTCATGTTTTTAAACATCACTTCTTGCTCCTCCTATTTTTCAGACCGTTTCATGCTCCTCATATTTTTGACACCTTTTGAAGATCTCCATATTTCTCACACCTTTTCAGGCTCTTCATTGTATTCAACACCGCTTCATGCTCCTCCTATCTTTCAGACCATTTCATGCTCATCTCATTTTTGACACCTTTTGAAGCTCTTCATATATTTCACACCTTTTGAAGCTCTTCATAATTTTCACACGTTTTCAGGCTCTTCATGTTTTTCAACACGGCTTCATGATCCTCCTATTTTTCATACCGCTCATGCTCCTCATATTTTTGACACCTTTTGAAGTTCTTCCTATTTTTCACAACTTTTCATGCTCTTCATGTTTTTCGACACCGCTTCATGCTCCTCCTATTTTACAGCCTGTTTCATGCTCCTCATATTTTTGACACGTTTTGAAGCTCTTTATATATTTCACACTTTTTCAGGCTCATCATGTTTTTCAACACCACTTCATGCTCCTCCTATTTTTCAGGCCGTTTCATGCTCATCTCATTTTTGACACCTTTTGAAGCTCTTCATATTTTTCACACCTTTAGAAGTTGTTCATATTTTTCACACCTTTAGAAGCTCTTCATATTTTTCGCACGTTTTCAGGCTCTTCATGTTTTTCAACACCTCTACATTCTCCTTCTATTTTTCAGACCGTTTCATGCTCCTCATATTTTTGACACCTTTTGAATCTCTTCATATACTTCACACGTTTTCAGGCTCTTCATGTTTTTCACCAACACTTCATGCTCCTCCTATTTTTTAGGCCATTTCATGCTCATTTCATTTTTCACACCTTTTGAAGCTCTTCATATTTTTCACACCTTTTGAAGCTGTTCATATTTTTCACACTTTTTCAGGCTCTTCATGTTTTCAACACCGCTTCATGCACCTCCTATTTTTCAGAGCGTTTCATGTCCCTCATATTTTTCACACCTTTTGAAGATCTTCATATATTTCACACCTTTTCAGGCTCTTCATGTTGTTGAACAAAACTTCATGCTTCTCCTATTTTTCAGAGCGATTAATGCTCCTCATGTACTTCACACCTTTTGAAGGTCTTCATATTTTTCACAACTTTTCAGGCTCTTCATGTTTTTCAACACCGCTTCACGCTCCTCCTATTTTTCAGACCGTTCATTCTCCTCATAATTTTGAAACATTTTGAAGCTCTTCTTATTTTTCACACCTTTTCAGGCTCTTCATGGTTTTCAAGACCGCTTCATGCTCCTCCTATTTTCCAGACCGTTCATGCTCCTCATATTTTTGACACCTTTTGCAGCTCTTCATATTTTTCACACCTTTTCAGGCTCTTCATGTTTTTCAACACCGCTTCATGCTCCTCCTATTTTTCAGACCATTTCATGCTCCTCATATTTTTGACACCTTTTGAAGCTCTTCATATATTTCACACTTTTTCAGGCTCATCATGTTTTTCAACACCACTTCATGCTCCTCCTATTTTTCAGGCCGTTTCATGCTCATCTCATTTTTGACACCTTTTGAAGCTCTTCATATTTTTCACACCTTTAGAAGCTCTTCATATTTTTCGCACGTTTTCAGGATCTTCATGTTTTTCAACACCGCTTCATGCACATCCTTTTTTTCAGACCGTTTCATGCTCATCTCATTTTTGACACGTTTTGAAGGTCTTCATATTTTTCACACATTTTCATGCTCTTCATGTTTTCAAACACCGTTTCATGCTCCTCCTATTTTTCAGACCGTTTCATGCTCCTCATATTTTTCACACCTTTTGAAGCTCTTCATATTTTTCACACCTTTTTAGGCTCTTCACGTTTTTCAACACCACTTCATGCTCCTCCTATTTTTCAGACAGTTTCATGCTCCTAATATTTTTAACACCTTATGAAGCTCTTCATATTTTCCACACCTTTTTAGACTCTTCATGCTTTTCAAAACCGCTTCATGCTCCTCCTATTTTTCAGACCGGTTCATGCTCCTCATATTTTTCACATCTTTTGATGCTCTTCATAATTTTCACACCTTTTCAGGCTCTTCATGTTTTTAAACATCACTTCTTGCTCCTCCTATTTTTCAGACCGTTTCATGCTCCTCATATTTTTGACACATTTTGAAGATCTTCATATTTCTCACACCTTTTCAGGCTCTTCATGTTTTTCAACACCGCTTCATGCCCCTCCTATCTTTCAGACCATTTCATGCTCATCTCATTTTTGACACCTTTTGAAGCTCTTCATATATTTCACACCTTTTGAAGCTCTTGATAATTTTCACACGTTTTCAGGATCTTCATGTTTTTCAACACCGCTTCATGCTCCTCCTATTTTTCAGACCGTTTCATGCTCCTCATATTTTTGACACCTTTTGAAGTTCTTCCTATTTTTCACAACTCTTCATGCTCTTCATGTTTTTCGACACCGCTTCATGCTCCTCCTATTTTTCAGCCTGTTTCATGCTCCTCATATTTTTGACACCTTTTGAAGCTCTTCATATTTTTCACACCTTTTCCCGCTCTTCATGTTTGTTAAAACCGTTTCTTGCTCCTCCTATTTTTCAGACCGTTTCATGTTCCTCATATTTTTGACACCTTATGAAGCTCTTCATATTTTTCACTCCTTTTCAGATCTTCATGTTTTTCAACACCACTTCATGCTCCTTCTATTTGTCAGACCGATTCATGCTCCTCATATTTTTGACAAGTTTTGAAGCTCTTCATATTCTTCACAGCTTTTGATGCTCTTCATGTTTTTCAACACCGCTTCATGCCCCTCCTATATTTCAGACCGTTTCATGCTCCTCATATTTTTGACACATTTTCAAGATCTTCATTGTTCTCACACCTTTTCAGGCTCTTCATGTTTTTCAACACCGCTTCATGCCCCTCCTATATTTCAGACCATTTCATGCTCATCTCATTTTTGACACCTTTTGAAGCTCTTCATATATTTCACACCTTTTGAAGCTCTTGATAATTTTCACACGTTTTCAGGCTCTTCATGTTTTTCAGCAAGATTTCATGCTCCTCCTGTTTTTCAGACCGATGCATGCTCCTCATATTTTTGACACGTTTTGAAGCTCTTCATATTCTTCACAGCTTTTGATGCTCTTCATGTTTTTCAACACCGCTTCATGCTCCTCCTATTTTTCAGACCGTTTCATGCTCCTCATATTTTTGACACCTTTTGAAGCTCTTCATATATTTCACACCTTTTCAGGCTCTTCATGTTTTTCAACACTGCTTCATGCTCCTCCTATTTTTCAGACCGTTCATTTTCCTCATAATTTTGAAACATTTTGAAGCTCTTCTTATTTTTCACACCTTTTCAGTCTCTTCATGGTTTTCAAGACCGCTTCATGCTCCTGCTATTTTCCAGACCGTTCATGCTGAACATATTTTTGACACCTTTTGAAGCTCTTCATATTTTTCACACCTTTTCAGGCTCTTCATGTTTTTCAACACCGCTTCATGCTCCTCCTTTTTTCCAGACCGTTTCATGCTCCTCATATTTTTGACACCTTTTGAAGCTCTTCATATATTTCACACTTTTCCAGGCTCATCATGTTTTTCAACACCACTTCATGCTCCTCCTATTTTTCAGGCCGTTTCATGCTCATCTCATTTTTGACCCCTTTTGAAGCTCTTCATATTTTTCACACCTTTAGAAGCTCTTCATATTTTTCAACACCGCTTCATGCTCCTCCTATTTTATAGACCGTTTCATGCTCCTCATATTTTTGACACCTTCTGAAGTTCCTCATATTTTTCACACCATTTCAGGCTCTTCATGTTTTTCAACACCGTTTCATGCTCCTCCTATTTTTCAGACGGTTTCATGCTCCTCATATTTTTGACACCTTTTGAAGCTCTTCATATATTTCACACCTTTTCACGCACTTCATGTTTGTTAAAACCGTTTCTTGCTTCTCCTATTTTTCAGACCGTTTCTTGCTCCTCATATTTTTGACACATTATGAAGCTCTTCATATTTTTCACAACTTTTCAGACTCTTCATGTTTTTCAACACCACTTCATGCTCATCCTATTTCTCAGACCGATTCAACCTCCTCATATTTTTGACACCTTTTGAATCTCTTCAAATTTTTCACACATTTTCAGGCTCTTCATGTTTTTCAACACCGCTTCATGCTCCTCCTATTTTTCAGACCTTTTCATGCTCCTCATATTTTTGACACCTTTTGAAGCTCTTCATATTTTTCACACCTTTTTTGGCTCTTCATGTTTTTCAACATCACTTCATGATCCTCCTATTTTTCAGACCGTTTCATGCTCCTCATATTTTTGACACCTTTTGAAGATCTCCATATTTCTCACAAATTTTCAGGCTCTTCATGTTTTTCAACACCGCTTCATGCTCCTCCTATCTTTCAGACAATATCATGCTCATCTCATTTTTGACTTCTTTTGAAGCTCTTCATATATTTCACACCTTTTGAAGCTCTTCATATTTTTCACACCTTTTCAGGCTCTTCATGTTTTTCAACACCGCTTCATGCCCCTCCTATCTTTCAGACCATTTCATGCTCATCTCATTTTTGACACCTTTTGAAGCTCTTCATATATTTCACACCTTTTGAAGCTCTTCAGAGTTTTCACACGTTTTCAGGCTCTTCATGTATTTCTACACGGCTTCATGATCCTCCTATTTTTCATACCGTTCATGCTCCTCATATTTTTGACACCTTTTGAAGTTCTTCCTATTTTTCACAACTCTTCATGCTCTTCATGTTTTTCGACACCGCTTCATGCTCCTCCAATTTTACAGCCTGTTTCATGCTCCTCATATTTTTGACACGTTTTGAAGCTCTTTATATATTTCACACTTTTTCAGGCTCATCATGTTTTTCAACACCACTTCATGCTCCTCCTATTTCAGGCCGTTTCATGCTCATCTCATTTTTGACACCTTTTGAAGCTCTTCATATTTTTCACACCTTTAGAAGCTGTTCATATTTTTCACACCTTTAGAAGCTCTTCATATTTTTCGCACGTTTTTAGGCTCTTCATGTTTTTCAACACCGCTTCATGCACCTCCTTTTTTTCAGACCGTTTCATGCTCATCTCATTTTTGACACGTTTTGAAGGTCTTCACAATTTTCACAAATTTTCATCCTCTTCATGTTTTCAAACACCGTTTCATGCTCCTCCTATTTTTCAGACCGTTTCATGCTCCTCATATTTTTCACACCTTTTGAAGCTCTTCATATTTTTCACACCTTTTTAGGCTCTTCACGTTTTTCAACACCACTTCATGCTCCTCCTATTTTTCAGACAGTTTCATGCTCCTAATATTTTTGACACCTTATGAAGCTCTTCATATTTTCCACACCTTTTCAGACTCTTCATGATTTTCAAAACCGCTTCATGCTCCTCCTATTTTTCAGACCGGTTCATGCTGCTCATATTTTTCACATCTTTTGATGCTCTTCATATTTTTCACACCTTTTCAGGCTCTTCATGTTTTTAAACATCACTTCTTGCTCCTCCTATTTTTCAGACCGTTTCATGCTCCTCATATTTTTGACACCTTTTGAAGATCTCCATATTTCTCACACCTTTTCAGGCTCTTCATTGTATTCAACACCGCTTCATGCTCCTCCTATCTTTCAGACCATTTCATGCTCATCTCATTTTTGACACCTTTTGAAGCTCTTCATATATTTCACACCTTTTGAAGCTCTTCATAATTTTCACACGTTTTCAGGCTCTTCATGTTTTTCAACACGGCTTCATGATCCTCCTATTTTTCATACCGTTCATGCTCCTCATATTTTTGACACCTTTTGAAGTTCTTCCTATTTTTCACAACTTTTCCTGCTCTTCATGTTTTTCGACACCGCTTCATGCTCCTCCTATTTTACAGCCTGTTTCATGCTCCTCATATTTTTGACACGTTTTGAAGCTCTTTATATATTTCACACTTTTTCAGGCTCATCATGTTTTTCAACACCACTTCATGCTCCTCCTATTTTTCAGGCCGTTTCATGCTCATCTCATTTTTGACACCTTTTGAAGCTCTTCATATTTTTCACACCTTTAGAAGTTGTTCATATTTTTCACACCTTTAGAAGCTCTTCATATTTTTCGCACGTTTTCAGGCTCTTCATGTTTTTCAACACCTCTACATTCTCCTTCTATTTTTCAGACCGTTTCATGCTCCTCATATTTTTGACACCTTTTGAATCTCTTCATATACTTCACACGTTTTCAGGCTCTTCATGTTTTTCACCAACACTTCATGCTCCTCCTATTTTTTAGGCCATTTCATGCTCATTTCATTTTTCACACCTTTTGAAGCTCTTTATATTTTTCACACCTTTTGAAGCTGTTCCTATTTTTCACACTTTTTCAGGCTCTTCATGTTTTCAACACCGCTTCATGCACCTCCTATTTTTCAGAGCGTTTCATGCCCCTCATATTTTTCACACCTTTTGAAGATCTTCATATATTTCACACCTTTTCAGGCTCTTCATGTTGTTGAACAAAACTTCATGCTTCTCCTATTTTTCAGAGCGATTAATGCTCCTCATGTACTTCACACCTTTTGAAGGTCTTCATATTTTTCACAACTTTTCAGGCTCTTCATGTTTTTCAACACCGCTTCACGCTCCTCCTATTTTTCAGACCGTTCATTCTCCTCATAATTTTGAAACATTTTGAAGCTCTTCTTATTTTTCACACCTTTTCAGGCTCTTCATGGTTTTCAAGACCGCTTCATGCTCCTCCTATTTTCCAGACCGTTCATGCTCCTCATATTTTTGACACCTTTTGCAGCTCTTCATATTTTTCACACCTTTTCAGGCTCTTCATGTTTTTCAACACCGCTTCATGCTCCTCCTATTTTTCAGACCATTTCATGCTCCTCATATTTTTGACACCTTTTGAAGCTCTTCATATATTTCACACTTTTTCAGGCTCATCATGTTTTTCAACACCACTTCATGCTCCTCCTATTTTTCAGGCCGTTTCATGCTCATCTCATTTTTGACACCTTTTGAAGCTCTTCATATTTTTCACACCTTTAGAAGCTCTTCATATTTTTCGCACGTTTTCAGGATCTTCATGTTTTTCAACACCGCTTCATGCACCTCCTTTTTTTCAGACCGTTTCATGCTCATCTCATTTTTGACACGTTTTGAAGGTCTTCATATTTTTCACACATTTTCATGCTCTTCATGTTTTCAAACACCGTTTCATGCGCCTCCTATTTTTCAGACCGTTTCATGCTCCTCATATTTTTCACACCTTTTGAAGCTCTTCATATTTTTCACACCTTTTTAGGCTCTTCACGTTTTTCAACACCACTTCATGCTCCTCCTATTTTTCAGACAGTTTCATGCTCCTAATATTTTTGACACCTTATGAAGCTCTTCATATTTTCCACACCTTTTTAGACTCTTCATGCTTTTCAAAACCGCTTCATGCTCCTCCTATTTTTCAGACCGGTTCATGCTCCTCATATTTTTCACATCTTTTGATGCTCTTCATATTTTTCACACCTTTTCAGGCTCTTCATGTTTTTAAACATCACTTCTTGCTCCTCCTATTTTTCAGACCGTTTCATGCTCCTCATATTTTTGACACATTTTGAAGATCTTCATATTTCTCACACCTTTTCAGGCTCTTCATGTTTTTCAACACCGCTTCATGCCCCTCCTATCTTTCAGACCATTTCATGCTCATCTCATTTTTGACACCTTTTGAAGCTCTTCATATATTTCACACCTTTTGAAGCTCTTGATAATTTTCACACGTTTTCAGGATCTTCATGTTTTTCAACACCGCTTCATGCTCCTCCTATTTTTCAGACCGTTTCATGCTCCTCATATTTTTGACACCTTTTGAAGTTCTTCCTATTTTTCACAACTCTTCATGCTCTTCATGTTTTTCGACACCGCTTCATGCTCCTCCTATTTTTCAGCCTGTTTCATGCTCCTCATATTTTTGACACCTTTTGAAGCTCTTCATATTTTTCACACCTTTTCCTGCTCTTCATGTTTGTTAAAACCGTTTCTTGCTCCTCCTATTTTTCAGACCGTTTCATGTTCCTCATATTTTTGACACCTTATGAAGCTCTTCATATTTTTCACTCCTTTTCAGATCTTCATGTTTTTCAACACCACTTCATGCTCCTTCTATTTGTCAGACCGATTCATGCTCATATTTTTGACACGTTTTGAAGCTCTTCATATTCTTCACAGCTTTTGATGCTCTTCATGTTTTTCAACACCGCTTCATGCCCCTCCTATATTTCAGACCGTTTCATGCTCCTCATATTTTTGACACATTTTGAAGATCTTCATTGTTCTCACACCTTTTCAGGCTCTTCATGTTTTTCAACACCGCTTCATGCCCCTCCTATATTTCAGACCATTTCATGCTCATCTCATTTTTGACACCTTTTGAAGCTCTTCATATATTTCACACCTTTTGAAGCTCTTGATAATTTTCACACGTTTTCAGGCTCTTCATGTTTTTCAGCAAGATTTCATGCTCCTCCTGTTTTTCAGACCGATGCATGCTCCTCATATTTTTGACACGTTTTGAAGCTCTTCATATTCTTCACAGCTTTTGATGCTCTTCATGTTTTTCAACACCGCTTCGTGCTCCTCCTATTTTTCAGACCGTTTCATGCTCCTCATATTTTTGACACCTTTTGAAGCTCTTCATATATTTCACACCTTTTCAGGCTCTTCATGTTTTTCAACACCACTTCATGCTCCTCCTATTTTTCAGAGCGTTTCATGCTCCTCATATTTTTTGACACCTTTTGAAGTTCCTCATATTTTTCACACCATTTCAGTCTCTTCATGTTTTTGAACACCTTTTCATGCTCCTCCTATTTTTCAGACCGTTTCATGCTCCTCATGTTTTTGACACCTTTGAAGCTCTTCATATATTTCACACCTTTTCACGCTCTTCATGATTGTTAAAACCGTTTCTTGCTTCTCCTATTTTTCAGACCGATATATGCTCCTCATATTTTTGACACCTTATGAAGCTGTTCATATTTTTCACACGTTTTCAGGCTCTTCATGTTTTCAACACCGCTTCATGCACCTCCTATTATTCAGACCGTTTCATGCCCCTCATATTTTTCACACCTTTTGAAGATCTTCATATATTTCACACCTTTCCAGGCTCTTCATGTTTTTGAACAAAACTTCCTGCTTCTCCTATTTTTCAGACCGTTTCATGCTCATCTCATTTTTGACACCTTTTGAAGCTGTTCATATTTTTCACACCTTTTCTGGCTCCCCATGATTTTCAACACCGTTTCATGCTCCTCCCATTTTTCAGACCGTTTCATGCTCCTCATGTTTTTCACACCTTTTGAAGCTGTTCATATTTTTCACACCTTTTCCGGCTCCCCATGTTTTTCAACACGGCTTCATGATCCTCCTGTTTTTCAGACCGTTTCATGCTCCTCATATTTTTGACACCATTTGAGGTTCCTCATATATTTCACACCTTTTCAGGCTCTTCATGTTTTTCACACCACTTCATGCTCCTCCTATTTTTCAGAACGTTTCATGCTCTTCATATTTTTGACACTTTTTGAATCTCTTCATATTTTTCACACCTTTTCTGGCTCTTCATGTTTTTCAACACCGCTTCATGCTCGTCCTACTTTCCAGACCGTTTCGTGCTTGTCTCATTTTTGACACCTTTTGAAGCTCTTCATATTTCTCACTACTTTTAAGCTCTTCATGTTTTTCACACGTTTTCAGGCTCTTCATGTTTTTCAACACCGCTTCATGCTCCTCCCATTTTTCAGACCGTTTCATGCTCCTCATATTTTTGACACTTTTTGAAGCTCTTCATATTTTACCCACCTTTTCAGGCTCGTCATGTTTTTGAACACCGCTTCATGCTCCTCCTATTTTTCAGACCGTTTCATGCTCCTCATGTATTTCCAAACTTTTGAAGCTCTTCATATTTTTCACACCTTTTCAGGCTCTTCATGTTTTTGAACAGCGCTTCATGCTCCTCCTATTTTTCAGACCGTTTCATGCTCCTCATAATTTTCAAACCTTTTGAAGCTCTTCATATTTTTTACACGTTTTCCGGTTCTTCATGTTTTTGAACACTGCTTTATGTTCCTCCTATTTTTCAGACCGTTTCATTCTCCTCATGTATTGCACACCTTTTGAAGCGCTTCATATATTTCGCATGTTTTCAGGCTCTTCATGTTTTTCAAAACCAATTCATGCTCCTCCTATTTTTCAGATCGTTTCATGCTCCTCATATTTTTGACACCTTTTGAAGTTCCTCATATTTTTCACACCATTTCAGACTCTTCATGTTTTTCAACACCACTTCATGCTCATCCTATTTTTCAGACCGATTCAACCTCCTCATATTTTTGACACCTTTTGAAGCTCTTCAAATTTTTCACACATTTTCAGGCTCTTCATGTTTTTCAACACCACTTCATGCTCCTCCTATTTTTTAGACCTTTTCATGCTCCTCATATTTTTGACACCTTTTGAAGCTCTTCATATTTTTCACACCTTTTTTGGCTCTTCATGTTTTTCAACACCGCTTCATGCTCCTCCTATTTTTCAGACCGTTTCATGCTCCTCATATTTTTGACACCTTTTGAAGATCTCCATATTTCTCACACCTTTTCAGGCTCTTCATGTTTTTCAACACCGCTTCATGGTCCTCCTATCTTTCAGACAATATCATGCTCATCTCATTTATTACTTCTTTTGAAGCTCTTCATATAATTCACACCTTTTGAAGCTCTTCATATTTTTCACACCTTTTCAGTCTCTTCATGTTTTTCAACACCAATTCATGTTCCTCCTAATATTCAGACCGATTCAACCTCCTCATATTTTTGACACCTTTTGAAGCTCTTCAAATTTTTCACACATTTTCAGGCTCTTCTTGTTTTTCAACACCGCTTCATGCTCCTCCTATTTTCAGATCGTCTCATGCTCCTCATATTTTTCACACCTTTTGAAGCTCTTCATATTTTGCATACCTTTTCAGGCTCTTCATGTTTTTCAACACCGCTTCATTCTCCTTCTATTTTTCAGACCGTTTCATGCTCCTCATATTTTTGACACCTTTTGAATCTCTTCATAAAAATCACAGTTTTTCAGGCTTTTCATGTTTTTCACCAACACTTCATGCTCCCCCTATTTTTTAGGCCATTTCATGCTCATCTCATTTTTGACACAGTTTGAAGCTCTTCATATTTTTCACACCTTTTGAAGCTCTTCATATTTTTCACACCTTTTGAAGCTGTTCATATTTTTCACACGTTTTCAGGCTCTTCATGTTTTCAACACCGCTTCATGCTCCTCCTATTATTCAGACCGTTTCATGCCCCTCATATTTTTCACACCTTTTGAAGATCTTCATATATTTCACACCTTTCCAGGCTCTTCATGTTTTTGAACAAAACTTCCTGCTTCTCCTATTTTTCAGACCGTTTCATGCTCGTCTCATTTTTGACACCTTTTGAAGCTGTTCATATTTTTCACACCTTTTCTGGCTCCCCATGATTTTCAACACCGTTTCATGCTCCTCCCATTTTTCAGACCGTTTCATGCTCCTCATGTTTTTGACACCTTTTGAAGCTGTTCATATTTTTCACACCTTTTCCGGCTCCCCATGTTTTTCAACACGGCTTCATGATCCTCCTGTTTTTCAGACCGTTTCATGCTCCTCATATTTTTGACACCATTTGAGGTTCCTCATATATTTCACACCTTTTCAGGCTCTTCATGTTTTTCACACCACTTCATGCTCCTCCTATTTTTCAGAACGTTTCATGCTCTTCATATTTTTGACACTTTTTGAATCTCTTCATATTTTTCACACCTTTTCTGGCTCTTCATGTTTTTCAACACCGCTTCATGCTCGTCCTACTTTCCAGACCGTTTCATGCTTGTCTCATTTTTGACACCTTTTGAAGCTCTTCATATTTCTCACTACTTTTAAGCTCTTCATGTTTTTCACACGTTTTCAGGCTCTTCATGTTTTTCAACACCGCTTCATGCTCCTCCCATTTTTCAGACCGTTTCATGCTCCTCATATTTTTGACACTTTTTGAAGCTCTTCATATTTTACCCACCTTTTCAGGCTCGTCATGTTTTTGAACACCGCTTCATGCTCCTCCTATTTTTCAGACCGTTTCATGCTCCTCATGTATTTCCAAACTTTTGAAGCTCTTCATATTTTTCACACCTTTTCAGGCTCTTCATGTTTTTGAACAGCGCTTCATGCTCCTCCTATTTTTCAGACCGTTTCATGCTCCTCATAATTTTCAAACCTTTTGAAGCTCTTCATATTTTTTACACGTTTTCCGGTTCTTCATGTTTTTGAACACTGCTTTATGTTCCTCCTATTTTTCAGACCGTTTCATTCTCCTCATGTATTGCACACCTTTTGAAGCGCTTCATATATTTCGCATGTTTTCAGGCTCTTCATGTTTTTCAAAACCAATTCATGCTCCTCCTATTTTTCAGATCGTTTCATGCTCCTCATATTTTTGACACCTTTTGAAGTTCCTCATATTTTTCACACCATTTCAGTCTCTTCATGTTTTTGAACACCTTTTCATGCTCCTCCTATTTTTCAGACCGTTTCATGCTCCTCATATTTTTGACACCTTTGAAGATCTTCATATATTTCACACCTTTTCACGCTCTTCATGATTGTTAAAACCGTTTCTTGCTTCTCCTATTTTTCAGACCGATTCATGCTCCTCATATTTTTGACACCTTATGAAGCTCTTCATATTTTTCACACCTTTTCAGACTCTTCATGTTTTTCAACACCACTTCATGCTCATCCTATTTTTCAGACCGATTCAACCTCCTCATATTTTTGACACCTTTTGAAGCTCTTCAAATTTTTCACACATTTTCAGGCTCTTCATGTTTTTCAACACCGCTTCATGCTCCTCCTATTTTTCAGACCTTTTCATGCTCCTCATATTTTTGACACCTTTTGAAGCTCTTCATATTTTTCACACCTTTTTTGGCTCTTCATGTTTTTCAACACCGCTTCATGCTCCTCCTATTTTTCAGACCGTTTCATGCTCCTCATATTTTTGACACCTTTTGAAGATCTCCATATTTCTCACACCTTTTCAGGCTCTTCATGTTTTTCAACACCGCTTCATGGTC
The DNA here is from genome assembly GCF_033118175.1 of Dama dama. Taxonomy (NCBI): domain Eukaryota; kingdom Metazoa; phylum Chordata; class Mammalia; order Artiodactyla; family Cervidae; genus Dama; species Dama dama. The sequence continues at coordinate 3,063,255 of NW_026870893.1, read as the reverse complement.
CTCCTATCTTTCAGACAATATCATGCTCATCTTTTTTTACTTCTTTTCAAGCTCTTCATATAATTCACACCTTTTGAAGCTCTTCATATTTTTCACACCTTTTCAGTCTCTTCATGTTTTTCAACACCAATTCATGTTCCTCCTAATATTCAGACCGATTCAACCTCCTCATATTTTTGACACCTTTTGAAGCTCTTCAAATTTTTCACACATTTTCAGGCTCTTCTTGTTTTTCAACACCGCTTCATGCTCCTCCTATTTTCAGATCGTCTCATGCTCCTCATATTTTTCACACCTTTTGAAGCTCTTCATATTTTGCACACCTTTTCAGGCTCTTCATGTTTTTCAACACCGCTTCATTCTCCTTCTATTTTTCAGACCGTTTCATGCTCCTCATATTTTTGACACCTTTTGAATCTCTTCATAAAAATCACAGTTTTTCAGGCTTTTCATGTTTTTCACCAACACTTCATGCTCCCCCTATTTTTTAGGCCATTTCATGCTCATCTCATTTTTGACACAGTTTGAAGCTCTTCATATTTTTCACACCTTTTGAAGCTCTTCATATTTTTCACACCTTTTGAAGCTGTTCATATTTTTCAAACGTTTTCAGGCTCTTCATGTTTTCAACACCGCTTCATGCACCTCCTATTATTCAGACCGTTTCATGCCCCTCATATTTTTCACACCTTTTGAAGATCTTCATATATTTCACACCTTTTCAGGCTCTTCATGTTTTTGAACAAAACTTCATGCTTCTCCTATTTTTCAGACCGTTTCATGCTCGTCTCATTTTTGACACCTTTTGAAGCTGTTCATATTTTTCACACCTTTTCTGGCTCCCCATGTTTTTCAACACCGTTTCATGCTCCTCCCATTTTTTGGACCGTTTCATGCTCCTCATGTTTTTGACACCTTTTGAAGCTGTTCATATTTTTCACACCTTTTCCGGCTCCCCATGTTTTTCAACACGGCTTCATGATCCTCCTGTTTTTCAGACCGTTTCATGCTCCTCATATTTTTGACACCATTTGAGGTTCCTCATATTTTTCACACCTTTTCAGGCTCTTCATGTTTTTCACACCACTTCATGCTCCTCCTATTTTTCAGACCGTTTCATGCTCCTCATAATTTTCAAACCTTTTGAAGCTCTTCATATTTTTTACACGTTTTCCGGTTCTTCATGTTTTTGAACACTGCTTTATGTTCCTCCTATTTTTCAGACCGTTTCATGCTCCTCATGTATTGCACACCTTTTGAAGCGCTTCATATATTTCGCATGTTTTCAGGCTCTTCATGTTTTTCAAAACCAATTCATGCTCCTCCTATTTTTCAGACTGTTTCATGCTCCTCATAATTTGGACATCTTTTGAAGCGCTTCATATTTTTCACACCTTTTGAGGCTTTTCATGTTCTTCAACACCGCTTCATGCTCCTCCTATTTTTCAAACTGTTTCAAGCTCCTCATATTTTTGACACCTTTTGAAGCGCTTCATATTTTTCACCCCTTTTCAGGCTCTTCGTGTTTTTCAAAACCGCTTCATGCTCCTCGTATTCTTCAGAAATTTTCATGATCCTCATATTTTTGACATCTTTTGAAGCTCTGCATATTTTTCACACCTTCTCAGGCTCTTCATGTTTTTCAACACCGCTTCATGCTCCTCCTATTTTTCAGAGCGTTTCATGCTCCTCATATATTTGACACCTTTTGAAGCTCTTTATATTTTTCACACCATTTCAGGCTCTTCATGTTTTTCAACAGCGCTTCATGATCCTCCTGTTTTTCAGACCATTTCATGCTCCTAATATTTTTGACACCTTTTGAAGCTCTTCATATTTTTCATACCTTTTCAGGCTCCCCATGTTTTTCAACACGGCTTCATGATCCTCCTGCTTTTCAGACCGTTTCATGCTCCTCATATTTTTGACTCCTTTTGAAACTCTTCATATATTTCACACCTTTTCAGGCTCTTCATATTTTTCAACACCATTTCATGCTCCTCCTCTTTTTCAGACCGTTTCATGCTCCTCATATTTTTGCCACCTTTTGAAGCTCTTCATATTTTTCACACCTTTCCAGGCTCTTCTTGTTTTTCAACTCCGCTTCATGCTCCTCCTATTTTTCATACCGTTTCATGCTCCTCATATTTTTGACACCTTTTGAAGCTCTTCATATGTTTCACACCTTTTCAGGCTCTTCATGTTTTTTAACACCGTTTCATGCTCCTCCTATTTTTCTGATCGTTTCCCACTCCTCATATGTTTCACACTTTTGAAGCTCTTCATGTTTTTAAACACCTTTTGATGCTCCTCCTATATTTCAGACAGTTTCATGCTACTCATATTTTGACACCTTTTGAAGCTCTTCATATTTTTCACACCTTTTCAGGCTCGTCATGTTTTTCAACACCATTTCATGCTCCTCCTTTTTTTCAGACCGTTTCATGCTCCTCAGATTTTTGACACCTTTTGAAGCTCTTCATATTTCTCACACCTTTTCAGGCTCTTCATGTTTTTGAACACCGCTTCATGCTCCTCCTATTTTTCAGACCGTTTCATGCTCCTCATGCCTTTCACACCTTTTGAAGCTCTTCATATTTTTCAGAACTTTCCAGGATCTTCATGTTTTTCAGCACCGCTTCATGCTCCTCCTACTTTTCAGACCGTTTAATGCTCCTCATAATTTTCATACGTTTTCAATCTCTTCATATTTTTCACACCTTTTCAGGCTCTTCATGTTTTTGAACACCGTTTCATGCTCCTCATATTTTTCAGAACGTTTAATGCTCCTCATGTATTTCACATCTTTTGAAGCTCTTCATATTTTTCACACCTTTTCAGGCTCTTCATGTTTTTGAACACCGTTTCATGGTCCTCATATTTTTCAGACCGTTTAATGCTCCTCATGTATATCACATCTTTTGAAGCTCTTCTTATGTTTCACAAATTGTGAAGCTCTTCATGTTTTTTAACACCGCTTCATGCTCCTCGTATTTTTCAGACCGTTTCATGCTCCTCATATTTTTCACACCTTTTGAAGCTCTTCATATTTTTAAAACTTTTCAGGCTCTTCATGTTTTTCAACACCGCTTCATGCTTCTCCTGCTTTTCAGACCGTTTCATGCTCCTCATATTTTTGACTCCTTTTGAAGCTCTTCATATTTTTCACATCTTTTCAGGCTCTTCATGATTTTCAACACCACTTCATGCTCCTCGTATTTTTCAGACCTTTTCATGCTCCTCATATTTTTGACACCTTTTGAAGCTCTTCATATTTTTCACACCTTTTGAAGCTCTTCGTATTTTTCACACCTTTTCAGGCTCTTCATGTTTTTGAACACCGTTTTATGCTGCTTCTATTTTTCAGACCATTTCATGCTCCTCATATATTTTAAACCTTTTGAAACTCTTCATATTTTTCACACCTTTTCAGGCTGTTCATGTTTTTCAACAACGCTTCATGATCCTCCTATTTTTCAGACCGTTTCATGCTCCTCAAGTATTTCACACCTTTTGAAGCTCTTCATATTTTTCACACCTTTTCAGGCTCTTCATGTTTTTCAACACCGCTTCATGCTTCTCCTGTTTTTCAGACCATTTCATGCTCCTCTTAATTTTGACACCTTTTGAAGCTCTTCATATTTTCCACGTCTTTTCAGGCTCTTCATGTTTTTGAACACTGCTTCATGTTCCTTCTATTTTTCAGACCGTTTCATGCTCCTCAAATTTTTGAAAACTTTTGAAGCTCTTCATATTTTTCACACCATTTCAGGCTCTTCATGTTTTTGAAGACCGTTTCATGCTCCTTCTATTATTCAGACCGTTTCATGCTCCTCATGTATTTCACACCTTTTGAAGCTCTTCATATTTTTCACACGTTTTCAGGCTCTTCATGTTTTTCATCAATGCTTCATGCTCCTTCTCTTTTTCAGACCGTTTCATGCTCCTCATATTTTTCACACCTTTTGAAGCTCTTCATATTTTTCACACCTTTTCAGGCTCTTCACGTTTTTCAACACCGTCTCATGCTCCTCCTATTTTTCAGACCGTTTCATTCTCCTCATATTTTTGACACCGTTAGTAGCTCTTCATATTTTTCACACCTTTTCAGGCTCTTCATGTTTCTGAACACCGCTTCATGCTCCTCCTCTTTTATACACCGTTTCATGCTCCTCATGTATTTCACACCTTTTGTAGCTCTTCATATTTTTTACACCTTTTCAAGCTCTTCATGTTTTTGAACAGCGCTTCATGCTCCTCCTATTTTTCAGACAGTTTCATGCTCCTCATGTATTTCACACCTTTTGTAGCTCTTCATATTATTCACACCTTTTCAGACTCTGCATGTTTTTCAACACCACTTCATGCTCCTCCTATTTTGCAGACAGTTTCATGCTCCTCATATTTTTGACAACATTTGAAGCTCTTCATATTTCTAACACCTTTTCAGGCGCTTCATGTTTTTGAACACCGCTTCGTGCTCCTCCTATTTTTCAGACCGTTTCATGCTCATCTCAATTTTGACACCTTTTGAAGCTCTTCTTATTTTTCACATCTTTTGAAACTCTTCATATTTTTCACACTTTTTCAGGCTCTTCATGTTTTTCAACAACGTTTCATGATCCTCCTATTTTTCAGACCGTTTCATGCTCCTCATATTTTTGACACCTTTTGAAGCTCTTCATATTTTTCACAACTTTTGAAGCTCTTATATTTTTCACACCTTTTCAGGCTCTTCATGATTTTCTACACCGCTTCATGCTCCTCCTATTTGTCAGACCGTTTCATGTTCCTCATATATTTGACACCTTTTGAAGCTCTTCATATATTTCACACCTTTTCAGGCGCTTCATGTTTTTCAACACCGCTTCATGCTCCTCCTATTTTTCAGAACGTTTCATGCTCATCTCTTTTTTGACACCTTTTGAAGCTCTTCATATTTTTCACAACTTTTGAAGCTCTTCATATTTTTCAACACTGCTTTATGCTCCTCCTATTTTTCAGACCGTTTCATGCTCATCTAATTTTTGACACCTTTTTAAGCTCTTCATATATTTCACATCTTTTGAAGCTCTTCATATTTTTCACATTTTTGAAGCTCTTCATATTTTTCACACGTTTTCAGGCTCTTCATGATTTTGAACACCACTTCATGCACCTCTTATTTTTCAGACCGTTTCATGCTCCTCATGTATTTCACACCTTTTGAAGCTCTTCATATTTTTCACACTTTTTGAAGCTCTTCATATATTTCACACATTTTCAGGCTCTTCATGTTTTTCAACACCGCTTCATGCTCCTCCTTTTTTTCAGACCGTTTCATGGTCCTCATGTATTTCACACATTTTGAGGCTCTTCATATCTTTCACACCTTTTCAGCCGCTTCATGTTTTTGAACACCGTTTCATGCTCCTATTTATCAGACCGTTTCATGCTCCTCATATTTTTGACACCTTTTGCAGCTCTTCATATTTTTCACAAGTTTTCAGTCTCTTCATGATTTTGAACACCGCTTCATGATCCTCCTATTTTTAAGACCGTTTCATGCTCTTCATATTTTTGACACCTTTTGCAGCTCTTCATATTTTTCACACCTTTTCAGGCTCTTCATGTTTTTCAACACCGCTTCATGCTGCTTCTCTTTTTCAGACCGTTTCATGCTCCTCATATTTTTCACACCTTTTGAAGCTCCTCATATTTTTCACACCTTATCAGGCTCTTCATGTTTTTGAACACAGCTTCATGCTACTCCTATTTTTCAGACCGTTTCATGCTCCTCATAGTTTTCACACCTTTTGAAGCTCCTCATATTTTTCACACCTTTTCAGGCTCTTCATGTTTTTCAACACCGTTACATGATCCTCCTATTTTTCAGACTGTTTCATGCTCATCTCATTTTTGACCCCTTTTGAAGCTTTTCAGATTTTTCACAACTTTTTAGGCTCTTCATGTTTCTCAACACAGCTTCATGCTCCACATATTTTTCAGACCGTTTCATGCTCATCTCATTTTTGACACCTTTTGAAGCTCTTCATATTTCTCACAACTTTTTAGGCTTTTCATATTTTTGAACACCGCTTCATGCTCCTCCTATTTTTCAGAGAGTTTCATGCTCCTCATGTATTTCACACCTTTTGAAGCTCTTCATATTTTTCACACCTTTTCAGGCTCTTCATGTTTTTAATCACCGTTTCATGCTCCTCCTATTTTTCAGACCGTTTCATGCTCCTCATATATTTGACACATTTTGAAGCTCTTTATATTTTTCACACATTTTCAGGCTCTTCATGTTTTTGAACACTGCTTCATGATCCTCCTATTTTTCAGACCTTTTCATGTTCTTCATATGTTTGACACATTTTGAAGCTCTTCATATTTTTCACACCTTTTCAGGCTCTTCATGTGTTTCAACACCACTTCATGCTTCTCCTATTTTTCAGACCGTTTCATGCGCCTCATGTATTTCACACCTTTTGAAGCTCTTCATAATTTTCACATCTTTTCAGTCTCTTCATGTTTTTGAACACCATTTCATGCCGCTTCTATTTTTTAGACCGTTTCCTGCTCCTCATATTTTTCACACCTTTTGATGCTCTTCATATTTTTCACACGTTTTCAGGCTCTTCTTGTTTTTCAACACCGCTTCATGCTCCTCCTATTTTTCAGACGGTTTCATGCTCATCTCATTTTTTACACCTTTTGAAGCTCTGCATATTTTTCACACCTTTTCAGGCTCTTCATATTTTTCACACGTTTTCAGGCTCTTCATTTTTTTCAACACCACTTCATGCTCCTCCTATTTTTCAGACGGTTTCATGCTCATCTCATTTTTTACACCTTTTGAAGCTCTTCATATTTTTCACACCTTTTCAGGCTCTTCATATTTTTGAACACTGCTTCATGATCCTCCTATTTTTCAGACCGTTTCATGCTCTTCATATTTTTGACACCTTTTGAAGCTCTTCATATTTTTCACACCTTTTCAGGCTCTTCATGTTTTTCCACACCACTTCATGCTTCTCCTATTTTTCAGACCGTTTCATGATCCTCATGAATTTCACACATTTTGAAGCTCTTTATATTTTTCACACATTTTCAGGCTCTTCATGTTTTTGATCACCGCTTCATGATCCTCCTATTTTTCAGACCGTTTAATGTTCTTCATATATTTGACAGCTCTTGAAGCTCTTCATATTTTTCACACCTTTTCAGGCTCTTCATGTTTTTCCCCACCACTTCAATCTTCTCCTATTTTTCAGACCATTTCATGCTCCTCATGAATTTCACACCTTTTGAAGCTCTTCATATTTTTCACACCTTTTCAGGCTCTTCATGTTTTTTATCACCGTTTCATGCTCCTATTTTCAGACCGTTTCATGCTCCTCATATTTTTGACACCTTTTGCAACTCTTCATATTTTTCACAAGTTTTCAGTCTCTTCATGATTTTGAACACCGCTTCATGATCCTCCTATTTTTAAGACCGTTTCATGCTCTTCATATTTTTGACACCTTTTGCAGCTCTTCATATTTTTCACACCTTTTCAGGCTCTTCATGTTTTTGAACACAGCTTCATGCTACTCCTATTTTTCAGACCGTTTCATGCTCCTCATATTTTTCACACCTTTTGAAGCTCCTCATATTTTTCACACCTTTTCAGGCTCTTCATGTTTTTGAACACAGCTTCATGCTCCTCCTATTTTTCAGACCGTTTCATGCTCCTCATATTTTTCACACCTTTTGAAGCTCCTCATATTTTTCACACCTTTTCAGGCTCTTCATGTTTTTGAACACTGCTTCATGATCCTCCTATTTTTCAGACCTTTTCATGTTCTTCATATGTTTGACACATTTTGAAGCTCTTCATATTTTTCACACCTTTTCAGGCTCTTCATGTGTTTCAACACCACTTCATGCTTCTCCTATTTTTCAGACCGTTTCATGCGCCTCATGTATTTCACACCTTTTGAAGCTCTTCATAATTTTCACATCTTTTCAGTCTCTTCATGTTTTTGAACACCATTTCATGCCGCTTCTATTTTTTAGACCGTTTCCTGCTCCTCATATTTTACACACCTTTTGATGCTCTTCATATTTTTCACACGTTTTCAGGCTCTTCTTGTTTTTCAACACCGCTTCATGCTCCTCCTATTTTTCAGACCGTTTCTTGCACCTCATATTTTTCTCACCTTTTGAAGCGCTTCATATTTTCCACACCTTTTCAGGCTCTTCATGTTTTTCAACACCGCTTCATGCTCCTCCTATTTTTCAGACCGTTTCATGCTCCTCATATTTTTGACACGTTTTGAATCTCTTCATATTTTTCAAACATTTTCAGGCTCTTCATGTTTTTCACACCTTTTCAGGCTCTTCATGTTTTTGAACACCATTTCATGATCCTCCTATTTTTCTGACCGTTTCATGCTCCTCATATTTTTGACACGTTTTGAAGCTCTTCATATTTTTCACACATTTTCAGGCTCTTCATGTTTTTCACACCTTTTCAGGCTCTTCATGTTTTTGAACACCATTTCATGATCCTCCTATTTTTCTGACCGTTTAATGCTCCTCATATTTTTGACACCTTTAGAAACTCTTCATATTTTTCACACCTTTTCAAGCACTTCATGGTTTTCCACACCGCTTCATGCTCCTCCTATTTTTCAGACGGTTTCATGCTCTTCATATTTTTGATAACTTTTGAAGCTCTTCATATTTTTCACACCTTTTCAGGCTCTTCATGTTTTTCAAGACCACTTCATGCTCCTCCTATTTTTCAGACCGTTTCATGCTCATCTCATTTTTGACACCTTTTGAAGTTCTTCATATTTTTCCCACCTTTTGAAGCTCTTCATATATTTCACACGTTTTCAGGTTCTTCATGTTTTTCAACACCGTTTCATGCTGCTTCTATTTTTCAGACCGTTTCATGCTCCTCATATTTTTCACACCTTTTGAAGCTCTTCATATTTTTCACACGTTTTCAGGCTCTTCATGTTTTTCAACACCGTTTAATTCTGCTTCTATTTTTCAGACCGTTTCATGCTCCTCATATTTTTTACACCTTTAGACTCTTCATATTTTTCACACCTTTTCAGCCTCTTCATGTTTTTGAACACCCCTTCTTGCTCCTTTTATTTTTCAGAGAGTTTCATGCTCCTCATGTATTTCACACCTTTTGAAGCTCTTCATATTTTTCACACCTTTCAGGCTCTTCATGTTTTTAATCACCGTTTCATGCTCCTCCTATTTTTCAGACCGTTTCATGCTCCTCATATATTTGACACATTTTGAAGCTCTTTATATTTTTCACACATTTTCAGGCTCTTCATGTTTTTGAACACTGCTTCATGATCCTCCTATTTTTCAGACCTTTTCATGTTCTTCATATGTTTGACACATTTTGAAGCTCTTCATATTTTTCACACCTTTTCAGGCTCTTCATGTGTTTCAACACCACTTCATGCTTCTCCTATTTTTCAGACCGTTTCATGCGCCTCATGTATTTCACACCTTTTGAAGCTCTTCAGAATTTTCATATCTTTTCAGTCTCTTCATGTTTTTGAACACCATTTCATGCCGCTTCTATTTTTTAGACCTTTTCCTGCTCCTCATATTTTTCACACCTTTTGATGCTCTTCATATTTTTCACACGTTTTCAGGCTCTTCTTGTTTTTCAACACCGCTTCATGCTCCTCCTATTTTTCAGACGGTTTCATGCTCATCTCATTTTTTACACCTTTTGAAGCTCTTCATATTTTTCACACCTTTTCAGGCTCTTCATATTTTTCACACGTTTTCAGGCTCTTCATTTTTTTCAACACCACTTCATGCTCCTCCTATTTTTCAGACGGTTTCATGCTCATCTCATTTTTTACACCTTTTGAAGCTCTTCATATTTTTCACACCTTTTTAGGCTCTTCATATTTTTCACACGTTTTCAGGCTCTTCTTGTTTTTCAACACCGCTTCATGCTCCTCCTATTTTTCAGACCGTTTCATGCTCCTCATATTTTTGACACCTTTTGAAGCTCTTCATATTTTTCACAACTTTTCAGTATCTTCCTGTTTTTGAACACCGTTTCATGCTCCTCCTATTTTTCAGTCCGTTTAATGCTCCTCATGTATTTCACACCTTTTGAAGCTCTTCATATTTTTCACACGTTTTCAGGCTCTTCATGTTTTTGAACACCGCTTCATGCTCCTCCAATTTCAGACCGTTTCATGCTCCTCATGTATTTCACACCTTTTGAAGCTCTTCATATTTTTCACAACTTTTCAGGCTCCTCATGTTTTTGAACACCGCTTCATGCTCCTCCTATTTTCCAGACCGTTTCATGCTCCTCATATTTTTGACACCTTTTGCAGGTCTTCATATTTTTCACACCTTTTCAGGCTCTTCATATTTTTGAACACTGCTTCATGATCCTCCTATTTTTCAGACCGTTTCATGCTCTTCATATTTTTGACACCTTTTGATGCTCTTCATATTTTTCACACCTTTTCAGGCTCTTCATGTTTTTCCACACCACTTCATGCTTCTCCTATTTTTCAGACCGTTTCATGATCCTCATGAATTTCACACATTTTGAAGCTCTTTATATTTTTCACACATTTTCAGGCTCTTCATGTTTTTGATCACCGCTTCATGATCCTCCTATTTTTCAGACCATTTAATGTTCTTCATATATTTGACACCTCTTGAAGCTCTTCATATTTTTCACACCTTTTCAGGCTCATCATGTTTTTCCCCACCACTTCATTCTTCCCCTATTTTTCAGACCATTTCATGCTCCTCATGAATTTCACACCTTTTGAAGCTCTTCATATTTTTCACACCTTTTCAGGCTCTTCATGTTTTTCACACCTTTTCAGGCTCTTCTTGTTTTTCAACACCGCTTCATGCTCCTCCTATTTTTCAGACCGTTTCTTGCACCTCATATTTTTCTCACCTTTTGAAGCGCTTCATATTTTTCACACCTTTTCAGGCTCATCATGTTTTTCCCCACCACTTCATTCTTCTCCTATTTTTCAGACCATTTCATGCTCCTCATGAATTTCACACCTTTTGAAGCTCTTCATATTTTTCACACATTTTCAGGCTCTTCATGTTTTTCACACCTTTTCAGGCTCTTCATGTTTTTGAACACCATTTCATAATCCTCCTATTTTTCTGACCGTTTCATGCTCCTCATATTTTTGACACGTTTTGAAGCTCTTCATATTTTTCACACATTTTCAGGCTCTTCATGTTTTTCACACCTTTTCAGGCTCTTCATGTTTTTGAACACCATTTCATGATCCTCCTATTTTTCTGACCGTTTAATGCTCCTCATATTTTTGACACCTTTAGAAACTATTCATATTTTTCACACCTTTTCAAGCACTTCATGGTTTTCCACACCGCTTCATGCTCCTCCTATTTTTCAGACGGTTTCATGCTCTTCATATTTTTGATAACTTTTGAAGCTCTTCATATTTTTCACACCTTTTCAGGCTCTTCATGTTTTTCAAGACCACTTCATGCTCCTCCTATTTTTCAGACCGTTTCATGCTCATCTCATTTTTGACACCTTTTGAAGTTCTTCATATTTTTCCCACCTTTTGAAGCTCTTCATATATTTCACACGTTTTCAGGTTCTTCATGTTTTTCAACACCGTTTCATGCTGCTTCTATTTTTCAGACCGTTTCATTCTCCTCATATTTTTGACACCTTTTGAAGCTCTTCATATTTTTCACACCTTTTCAAGCTCTTCATGTTTTTGCACACTGCTTCATGCTCTTCCTATTTTTCAGACCGTTTCATGCTCCTCATATTTTTGACACCTTTTGAAGCTCTTCATATTTTTCACACCTTTTCAGGCTCTTCATGTTTTTCAACACCAATTCATGCTTCTCCTATTTTTCAGACTGTTTAATGCTCCTCATATTTTTGACACCTTTAGAAACTCTTCATATTTTTCACACCTTTTCAAGCACTTCATGGTTTTCCACACCGCTTCATGCTCCTCCTATTTTTCATACCGTTTCATTCTCCTCATATTTTTGACACCTTTTGAAGCTCTCATATATTTCACACCTTTTCAGGCTCTTCATTTTTTTCAACACCACGTCATGCTCCTCCTATTTTTCAGACCCTTCTATGCTCTTCTCATTTTTGACACCTTTTGAAGCTCTTCATATTTTTCACACCTTTTGAAGCTCTTCATGTTTTTCACACCTTTTCAGGCTCTTCATGTTTTTCAACACCGCTTCATGCTCCTTCTATTTTTCTGACCGTTTCATGCTCCTCATAATTTTGACACATTTTGAAGCTCTTCATATTTTTCACACCTTTTCAGGCTCTTCATGTTTTTCAACACCGCTTCGTGCTCCTCCTCTTTTTCAGACCGTTTCATGCTCCTCATATTTTTGACATCTATTGAAGCTCTTCATATTTCTCACACCTTTTCAGGTTCTTCATGTTTTTCAACACCACTTCATGCTCCTCCTATTTTTCAGACCGTTTCATGCACATCTCATTTTTGACACCTTTTGAAGCTCTTCATATCTTTCATATTTTTGAAGTTCTTCATATTTTCACACGTTTTCAGACTCTTCATGTTTTTCAACACCGCTTCATGCTCCTGCTATTTTTCACACCGTTTCATGCTCTTCAAATATTTGACACCTCTTGAAGCTCTTCATATTTTTCACACCTTTTCAGGCTCTTCATGTTTTTTATCACCGTTTCATGCTCCTATTTTTCAGACCGTTTCATGCTCCTCATATTTTTGACACCTTTTGCAGCTCTTCATATTTTTCACAAGTTTTCAGTCTCTTCATGATTTTGAACACCGCTTCAAGATCCTCCTATTTTTAAGACCGTTTCATGCTCTTCATATTTTCACACCTTTTCAGGCTCTTCATGTTTTTCAACACCGTTTCATGCTGCTTCTCTTTTTCAGACCGTTTCATGCTCCTTATATTTTTCACACCTTTTGAAGCTCCTCATATTTTTCACACCTTTTCAGGCTCTTCATGTTTTTGAACACAGCTTCATGCTACTCCTATTTTTCAGACTGTTTCATGCTCCTCATATTTTTCACAACTTTTGAAGCTCCTCATATTTTTCACACCTTTTCAGGCTCTTCATGTTTTTCAACACCGTTACATGATCCTCCTATTTTTCAGACTGTTTCATGCTCATCTCATTTTTGACCCCTTTTGAAGCTTTTCAGATTTTTCACAACTTTTTAGGCTCTTCATGTTTCTCAACACGGCTTCATGCTCCAGATATTTTTCAGACCGTTTCATGCTCATCTCATTTTTGACACCTTTTCAAGTTCTTCATATTTTTCCCACCTTTTGAAGCTCTTCATATATTTCACACGTTTTCATGCCCTTCATGTTTTTCATCACCGCTTCATGCTCCTCCTATTTTTCAGACCGTTTGATGCTCCTCATATTTTTGACACCTTTTGAAGCTCTTCATATTTTTCACACCTTTTCAGGCTCTTCATTTTTTTCAACGCTACTTCTTGCTCCTCCAATTTTTCAGACCGTTTCATGCTCATCTAATTTTTGACACCTTTTGAAGCTTTGCATATTTTTCAAAACTTTTCAGGCTCTTCATGTTTTTGAACACCGCTTAATGCTCCTCCTATTTCTCAGACAATATCATGCTATTCATATTTTTCACACCTTTTGAAGCTCTTCATATTTTTCACATTTTTTCAGGCTCTTCATGTTTTTGAACACCACTTCATGCTCCTCCTAATTTTTCAGAGAGTTTCATGCTCCTCATGTATTTCACACCTTTTGAAGCTCTTCATATTTTTCACACCTTATCAGGCTTTTCATGTTTTTCCACACCACTTCATGCTTCTCCTATTTTTCAGCCCGTTTTATGCTCCTCATGTATTTCACACCTTTTGAAGCTCTTCATATATTTCACACCTTTTCAGGCTCTTCACGATTTTCAACACCGCTTCATGCTCCTCCTATTTTTGAGACCGTTTCATGCTCCTCATATTTTTGACACCTTTTGAAGCTCTTCATATTTTTCACACGTTTTTACGTTCTTCATGTTATTCATCACCGCTTCACGCTCCTCCTATTTTTGAGACGGTTTTACGCTCCACATATTTTTGACAACTTTTGGAGCTCTTCACATTTTTCACACGTTTTCAGGCTCTTCATGTTTTTGAACACCGCTTCATTCTCCTCCTATTTTTCAGACGGATTTATGCTCCTCATATTTTTGACACCTTTTGAAGCTCTTCATATTTTTCACACCTTTTCAGGCTCTTCATGTTTTTGAACACCGCTTGATGCTCCTCCTATTTTTCACCCCGTTACATGCTCATCTCATTTCTTACAGCTTTTGAAGCTCTTCATATTTTGCGCAGCTTTTCAGGCTCTTCCTGATTTTCAGCTCCACTTCATGCTCCTCCTATTTTTCAGACTGTTTCTTGCTCCTCATATTTTTGATACTTTTTGAAGCTCTTCATATTTTTCACACCTTTTCTGGCTCTTCACGTTTTTGAACACAGCTTCATGCTCCTCCTATTTTTCAGACCGTTTCATTCTCCTCATGTTTTTGACACCTGTTGAAGCTCTTCACATTTTTCACACCTTTTCAGGCTCTTCACGATTTTCAACACCGCTTCATGATCCTCCTATTTTTCAGACCGTTTCATACTCATCCAATTTTTGAGACTGTTTCAGGCTCCTCATATTTTTGACAGATTTTGAATCTCTTCATATTTTTCACACCTTTTGAAGCTCTTCATATTTTTCACACCTTTTCAGGCTCGTTATGATTTTCAACACAGCTTAATGCTCCTCCTATTTTTCAGACCGTTTCATGCTCATCTCATTTTTGACACCTTTTGAAGCTCTTCATATTTTTCACATTTTTGAAGCTCTTCATATTTTTCACACCTTTTCAGGCTCGTTATGATTTTCAACACAGCTTAATGCTCCTCCTATTTTTCAGACCGTTTGATGCTCATCTCAATTTGACACCTTTTGAAGCTCTTCATATTTTTCACACCTTTTGAAGCTCTTCATATTTTTCACACATTTTAAGGCTCTTCATGTTTTTCAACACCGCTTCTTGCTCCTCCTATTTTTCCGACCGTTTCATGCTCCTCATATATTTGACACGTTTTGAAGCTCTTGATATTTTTCACACCTTTTCAGGCTCTTCATGTTTTTGAACACCATTTCTTGCTCCGCCTATTTTTCAGACCGTTTCATTCTCCTCATATTTTTGACATCTTTTGAAGCTCTTCATATTTTTCACACCTTTTGAAGCTCTTCATATTTTTCACACCTTTTCAGGCTCTTCATGTTTTTCAACACTGCTTCATGCTCCTGCTATTTTTCAGACCGTTTCATACTCCTCATATTTTTGACATTTTTTAAGGCTCTTCATATTTTTCACACCTTTTCAGGCTCTTCATGTTTTTGAACACGGTTTCATGATCCTCCTATTTTCAGAAAGTTTCATGCCCCTCATATTTTTGACACCTTTTAAACCTCTTCATATTTTTCACACTTTTTCATGCTCTTCATGTTTTTCAACACCGGTTCATGCTCCTCCTATTTTTCAGAAAGTTTCATGCTCCTCATATTTTTGAAACCTTTTGAAGCTCTTCATATTTTTCTCACATTTTCAGGCTCTTCCTGTTTTTCAACACCATTTCATGCTCCTCTTAT
The DNA here is from genome assembly GCF_033118175.1 of Dama dama. Taxonomy (NCBI): domain Eukaryota; kingdom Metazoa; phylum Chordata; class Mammalia; order Artiodactyla; family Cervidae; genus Dama; species Dama dama. The sequence continues at coordinate 3,047,550 of NW_026870893.1, read as the reverse complement.
ATTCAGACCGTTTCATGCTCCTCCTATTTTTCAGACCGTTTCATGATCCTCATATTTTTGAAACCTTTTGAAGCTCTTCATATTTTTCACACCTTTTCTAGCTCTTCAAGATTTTCAACAAGGCTTCATGCTCCTGCTTTTTTTCAGACCTTTTCCTGCTCCTCATATATTTGACAGCTTTTGAAGCTCTTCATATTTTTCACACCTTTTCAGGCTCTTCATGTTTTTGAACACCGCTTCATGCTCCTCCTATTTTTCAGACCGTTTCATGCTCGTCATATTTTTCACACCCTTTAAAGCTCTTCATATTTTTCACACTTTTTCAGGCTCTTCATGTTTTTCAACACCACTTCATGCTCCTGCTATTTTTCAGACCGTTTCATGCTCGTCATATTTTTAACACCCTTTAAAGCTCTTCATATTTTTCACACTTTTTCAGGCACTTCATGTTTTTCAGCTCCACTTCATGCTCCTCCTATTTTTCAGACCGTTTCATGCTCCTCTTATTTTTCATACCATTTCATGCTCCTCATACACCTGACAACTTTTGAAGCTCTTCATATATTTCACACCTTTTCAGGCTCTCCATGTTTTTCATCAGCAATTCATGCTCCTGCTATATTTGAGGCCGTTTCATGCTCCTCATATTTTTGACATCTTTTGAAGCTCTTCATATTTTTCACACCTTTTCAGGCTCATCATGTTTTTCAACACAGTTTCTTGCCCTCGTATTTTTCAGAACATTTCATGCTCATCTCATTTTTGACACCTTTTGAAGCTCCTCATATTTTTCACACCCTTTCAGGCTCTTCATGTTTTTCAACACCGCTTCATGCCCCTCCTATCTTTCAGAACATTTCATGCTCATCTCATTTTGGACACTTTTTGAAGCTCTTCATATATTTCACACCTTTTCAGGCTCTCCATGTTTTTCATCAGCAATTCATGCTCCTCCTATATTTGAGGCCGTTTCATGCTCCTCATATTTTTGACATCTTTTGAAGCTCTTCATATTTTTCACACCTTTTCACGTTCTTCATGTTTTTCAACATCGCTTGCTGCTCCTCCTCTTTTTCAGAGCGTTTCATGCTCCTCATAATTTTGACACCTTTGAAGCTCTTCATACTTTTCACACCTTTTCAGGCTCTTCATGTTTTTCAACACCACTTCAGGCTCCTTCTATTTTTCAGACCGTTTCTTGCTCCTCATATTTTTGACACCTTTGAGGCTCTTCATATTTTTCACACTTTTTCAGGCTCTTCATGTTTTTCAACACCACTTCAAGCTCCTTCTATTTTTCAGACCGTATCTTGCTCCTCATATTTTTGACACCTTTGAGGCTCTTCATATATTTCACACTGTTTCAGGCTCTTTATGTTTTTCAACACTGCTTCATGCTCCTCCTAATTTTCAGACCGTTTCATTCTCCTCATATTTTTGAGACCTTTTGAAGCTCTTCATATTTTTCACACTTTTTCAGGCTCTTCATGTTTTTCAAACCGCTTCATGCTCCTCCTATTTTTCAGACCGTTTCATGCTTCTCCTATTTTTCAGACCGTTTCATGCTCCTCATATTTTTGACGCCTTTTGAAGCTCCTCCTATTTTTCACACCTTTTCAGGCTCTTCATGTTTTTCAGCACCACTTCATGCTCCTCCTATTTTTCAGACCGTTTCATGCTCCTCATATTTTTGACACTTTTTGAAGCTCTTCATATTTTTCACACCTTTTCAGGCTCTTCATGTTTTTCAACACCGCTTCATGCTCCTCCTATTTTTCAGACCCTTTCATGCTCCTCATATTTTTGACACTTTTTGAAGCTCTTCATATTTTTCACACCTTTTCACGCTCTTCATGTTTTTCAACATCGCTTGCTGCTCCTCCTCTTTTTCAGAGCGTTTCATGCTCCTCATAATTTTGACACCTTTGAAGCTCTTCATATTTTTCACACCTTTTCAGGCTCTTCATATTTTTCAACACCACTTCATGCTCCTCCTCTTTTTCAGACCGTTTCATGCTCCTCATATTTTTGACACTTTTTGAAGCTCTTCATATTTTTCACACTTCTCCAGGCTCTTCATTTTTTTGAACACCGCTTCATGCTCCTCCTATTTTTCAGACCTTTTCATGCTCCTCATGTTTTTGACATCTTTTGAAGCACTTCATATTTTTCACACCTTTTCAGGCTCTTTATGTTTTTCATCAACGCTTCATGCTCCTCCTATTTTTCAGACCGTTTCATGCTCCTCATATGTTTCACACCTTTTGAAGCTCTTCATATTTTTTTTAACACCTATTCACGCTCCTCCTATATTTCAGACCGTTTCAAGCTCCTCATATTTTTGACACTTTTTGTAGCTCTTCATATTTTTCACACCTTTTCAGGGTTTTCATGTTTTTCTACACCACTTCATGCTCCTCCTATTTTTCAGACCGTTTTATTCTACTCATATGTTTCACACCTTTTTCAAGCTCTTCATGTTTTTCAACACCACTTCATGCTCCTCCTAATTATCAGACCATTTCATTCTCCTCATATTTTTGACACCATTTGAAGCTCTTCATATTTTTCACACCTTTTCAGGCTCTTCATGTTTTTTAACACCTTTTCATGCTCCTGCTATATTTCAGACCGTTTCATGCTCCTTATATTTTTGACACCTTTTGAAGCTCTTCATATTTTTCATACGTTTTCAGGCTCTTCATATTTTTCAACACCGCTTCATGCTCCTCCTATTTTTCAGACCGTATCATGCTCCTCATATGTTTCACACCTTTTTCAGGCTCTTCATGTTTTTCAACAACACTTCATGCTCCTCCTATGTTTCAGACCTTTTCATGCTCCTCATATTTTTGACACAGTTTGAAGCTCTTCACATTGTTCACACCTTTTGAGGCTCTTCATGTTTTGAAAACAGTTTCTTGTTCCTCATATTTTTCAGACCGTTTCACCCTCTATATATTTGACACCTTTTTGAAGCTCTTCATATTTTTCACACCTTTTGTGGCTCTTCATGTTTTTGAAAACAGTTTCTTGCCCCTCATATTTTTCAGACCGTTTCACCCTCTATATATTTGACATCTTTTTGAAGCTCTTCATATTTTTCACACCTTTTCAGGCTCTTCAAGTTTTTCAACACCACTTCAAGCTCCTTCTATTTTTCAGACCGTTTCTTGCTCCTCATATTTTTGACACCTTTGAGGCTCTTCATATATTTCACACTTTTTCAGGCTCTTCTTGTTTTTCAACACCACTTCAAGCTCCTTCAATTTTTCAGACCGTTTCTTGCTCCTCATATTTTTGACACCTTTGAGGCTCTTCATATATTTCACACTGTTTCAGGCTCTTTAGGTTTTTCAACACCGCTTTATGCTCCTCCTAATTTTCAGACCGTTTCATTCTCCTCATATTTTTGACACATTTTGAAGCTCTTCATATTTTTCACACTTTTTCAGGCTCTTCATGTTTTTCAAACCGCTTCCTGCTCCTCCCATTTTTCAAACCGTTTCATGCTTCTCCTATTTTTCTGACCGTTTCATGCTCCTCATATTTTTGACGCCTTTTGAAGCTCTTCATATTTTTCACACCTTTTCAGGCTATTCATGTTTTTCAGCACGACTTCATGCTCCTCCTATTTTTCAGACCGTTTCATTCTCCTCATATTTTTGACACCTTTTGAAGCTCTTCATATTTTTCACACCTTTTCAGGCTCTTCATGTTTTTCAACACCGCTTCATGCTACTCCTATTTTTCAGACCCTTTCATGCTCCTCATATTTGTGACACCTTTTGAAGCTCTTCATATTTTTCACACCTTTTCACGCTCTTCATGTTTTTCAACATCGCTTGCTGCTCCTCCTCTTTTTCAGAGCGTTTCATGCTCCACATAATTTTGACACCTTTGAAGCTCTTCATATTTTTCACACCTTTTCAGGCTCTTCATGTTTTTCAACACCACTTCAATCTCCTTCTATTTTTCAGACCGTTTCTTGCTCCTCATATTTTTGACACCTTTGAGGCTCTTCATATATTTCACATTTTTTCAGGCTCTTCATGTTTTTCAACACCACTTCAAGCTCCTTCTATTTTTCAGACCGTTTCTTGCTCCTCATATTTTTGACACCTTTGAGGCTCTTCATATATTTCACACTGTTTCAGGTTCTTTATGTTTTTCAACACTGCTTCATGCTCCTCCTAATTTTCAAACCGTTTCTTTCTCCTCATATTTTTGACACCTTTGAAGCTCTTCATATTTTTCACACTTTTTCAGGCTCTTCATGTTTTTCAAACCGCTTCATGCTCCTCCTATTTTTCAGACCGTTTCATGCTTCTCCTATTTTTCAGACCGTTTCATGCTCCTCATATTTTTGACGCCTTTTGAAGCTCTTCCTATTTTTCACACCTTTTCAGGCTCTTCATGTTTTTCAACACCGCTTCATGCTCCTCGTATTTTTCAGAGCGTTTCATGGTCCTCATAATTTTGACACCTTTGAAGCTCTTCATACTTTTCACACCTTTTCAGTCTCTTCATATTTTTCAACACCACTTCATGCTTCTCCTATTTTTCAGACCGTTTCATGCTCCTCATATTTTTGACACTTTTTGAAGCTCTTCATATTTTTCACACTTCTCCAGGCTCTTCATTTTTTTGAACACCGCTTCATGCTCCTCCTATTTTTCAGACCTTTTCATGCTCCTCATGTTTTTGACACCTTTTGAAGCACTTCATATTTTTCACACCTTTTCAGGCTCTTCATGTTTTTCAACAACGCTTCATGCTCCTCCTATTTTCAGACCGTTTCATGCTCCTCATATGTTTCACACCTTTTGAAGCTCTTCATATTTTTTTAACACTTTTTCACGCTCCTCCTATATTTCAGACCGTTTCAAGCTCCTCATATTTTTGACACTTTTTGTAGCTCTTCATATTTTTCACACCTTTTCAGGGTCTTCATGTTTTTCTACACCACTTCATGCTCCTCCTATTTTTCAGACCGTTTTATTCTACTCATATGTTTCACACTTTTTTCAAGCTCTTCATGTTTTTCAACACCACTTCATGCTCCTCCTAATTATCAGACCATTTCATTCTCCTCATATTTTTGACACCATTTGAAGCTCTTCATATTTTTCACACCTTTTCAGGCTCTTCATGTTTTTTAACACCTTTTCATGCTCCTGCTATATTTCAGACCGTTTCATGCTCCTTATATTTTTGACACCTTTTGAAGCTCTTCATATTTTTCATACGTTTTCAGGCTCTTCATATTTTTCAACACCGCTTCATGCTCCTCCTATTTTTCAGACCGTATCATGCTCCTCATATGTTTCACACCTTTTTCAGGCTCTTCATGTTTTTCAACAACACTTCATGCTCCTCCTATGTTTCAGACCTTTTCATGCTCCTCATATTTTTGACACAGTTTGAAGCTCTTCACATTGTTCACACCTTTTGAGGCTCTTCATGTTTTGAAAACAGTTTCTTGTTCCTCATATTTTTCAGACCATTTCACCCTCTATATATTTGACACCTTTTTGAAGCTCTTCATATTTTTCACACCTTTTGAGGCTCTTCATGTTTTTGAAAACAGTTTCTTGCCCCTCATATTTTTCAGACCGTTTCACCCTCTATATATTTGACATCTTTTTGAAGCTCTTCATATTTTTCACACCTTTTCAGGCTCTTCATGTATTTCAACACCACTTCAAGCTCCTTCTATTTTTCAGACCGTTTCTTGCTCCTCATATTTTTGACACCTTTGAGGCTCTTCATATATTTCACACTTTTTCAGGCTCTTCATGTTTTTCAACACCACTTCAAGCTCCTTCAATTTTTCAGACCGTTTCTTGCTCCTCATATTTTTGACACCTTTGAGGCTCTTCATATATTTCACACTGTTTCAGGCTCTTTAGGTTTTTCAACACCGCTTTATGCTCCTCCTAATTTTCAGACCGTTTCATTCTCCTCATATTTTTGACACATTTTGAAGCTCTTCATATTTTGCACACTTTTTCAGGCTCTTCATGTTTTTCAAACCGCTTCCTGCTCCTCCCATTTTTCAAACCGTTTCATGCTTCTCCTATTTTTCTGACCGTTTCATGCTTCTCATATTTTTGACGCCTTTTGAAGCTCTTCATATTTTTCACACCTTTTCAGGCTATTCATGTTTTTCAGCACGACTTCATGCTCCTCCTATTTTTCAGACCGTTTCATTCTCCTCATATTTTTGACACCTTTTGAAGCTCTTCATATTTTTCACACCTTTTCAGGCTCTTCATGTTTTTCAACACCGCTTCATGCTACTCCTATTTTTCAGACCCTTTCATGCTCCTCATATTTGTGACACCTTTTGAAGCTCTTCATATTTTTCACACCTTTTCACGCTCTTCATGTTTTTCAACATCGCTTGCTGCTCCTCCTCTTTTTCAGAGCGTTTCATGCTCCTCATATGTTTCACACATTTTGAAGCTCTTCCTATTTTTTTAACACCTTTTCTCGCTCCTCCTATATTTCAGACCGTTTCAAGCTCCTCATATTTTTGACACTTTTTGTAGCTCTTCATATTTTTCACACCTTTTCAGGGTCTTCATATTTTTCTACACCACTTCATGCTCCTCCTATTTTTCAGACCGTTTTATTCTACTCATATGTTTCACACCTTTTTCAAGCTCTTCATGTTTTTCAACACCACTTCATGCTCCTCCTAATTATCAGACCGTTTAATTCTCCTCATATATTTGACAACATTTGAAGCTTTTCATATTTTTCACACCTTTTCAGGCTCTTCATGTTTTTTAACACCTTTTCATGCTCGTCCTATATTTCAGGCCGTTTCATGCTCCTTATATTTTTGACACCTTTTGAAGCTCTTCATATTTTTCACACCTTTTCAGGCTCTTCATATTTTTCAACACCGCTTCATGCTCCTTCTATTTTTCAGACCGTTTCTTGCTCCTCATATTTTTGACACCTTTGAGGCTCTTCATATATTTTACACTTTTTCAGGCTCTTCATGTTTTTCAACACCACTTCAAGCTCCTTCTATTTTTCAGACCGTTTCTTGCTCCTCGTATTTTTGACACCTTTGAGGCTCTTCATATATTTCACACTGTTTCAGGATCTTTATGTTTTTCAACACCGCTTCATGCTCCTCCTAATTTTCAGTCCGTTTCATTCTCCTCATATTTTTGACACCTTTTGAAGCTCTTCATATTTTTCACACTTTTTCAGGCTTTTCATGTTTTTCAAACCGCTTCATGCTCCTCCTATTTTTCAGACCGCTTCATGCTCCTCCTATTTTTCAGATCATTTCATGCTCCTCATGTTTTTGACACCTTTTGAAGCACTTCATATTTTTCACACCTTTTCAGGCTCTTCATGTTTTTCAACAACGCTTCATGCTCCTCCTTTTTTCAGACCGTTTCATGCTCCTCATATGTTTCACACCTTTTGAAGCTCTTCATATTTTTTTAACACTTTTTCACGCTCCTCCTATATTTCAGACCGTTTCAAGCTCCTCATATTTTTGACACTTTTTGTAGCTCTTCATATTTTTCACACCTTTTCAGGGTCTTCATGTTTTTCTACACCACTTCATGCTCCTCCTATTTTTCAGACCGTTTTATTCTACTCATATGTTTCACACCTTTTTCAAGCTCTTCATGTTTTTCAACACCACTTCATGCTCCTCCTAATTATCAGACCGTTTCATTCTCCTCATATTTTTGACACCATTTGAAGCTTTTCATATTTTTCACACCTTTTCAGGCTCTTCATGTTTTGCAACACCACTTCATGCTCCTCCTAATTATCAGACCGTTTCATTCTCCTTATATTTTTGACACCTTTTGAAGCTCTTCATATTTTTCACTCCTTTTTCAGGCTCTTCATGTTTTTCAACAACACTTCATGCTCCACCTATGTTTCAGACCGTTTCATGCTCCTCATATTTTTGACACAGTTTGAAGCTCTTCACATTGTTCACACCTTTTGAGGCTCTTCATGTTTTTGAAAACAGTTTCTTGCTCCTCATATTTTTCAGACCGTTTCACCCTCTATATATTTGACACCTTTTTGAAGCTCTTCATATTTTTCACACCTTTTGAGGCTCTTCATGTTTTTGAAAACAGTTTCTTGCTCCTCTTAATTTTCAGACCGTTTCACCCTCTATATATTTGACACCTTTTTGAAACTCTTCATATTTTTCACACCTTTTCACGCTCTTCATGTTTTTCAACATCGCTTGCTGCTCCTCCTCTTTTTCAGAGCGTTTCATGCTCCTCATAATTTTGACACCTTTGAAGCTCTTCGTATTTTTCACACCTTTTCAGGCTCTTCATATTTTTCAACCCCACTTCATGGTTCTCCTATTTTTCAGACCGTTTAATGCTCCTCATATTTTTGACACTTTTTGAAGCTCTTCATATTTTTCACACTTCTCCAGGCTCTTCATTTTTTTGAACACCGCTTCATGCTCCTCCTATTTTTCAGACCTTTTCAACTCCTCATGTTTTTGACACCTTTTGAAGCACTTCATGTTTTTCACACCTTTTCAGGCTCTTCATGTTTTTCAACAACGCTTCATGCTCCTCCTATTTTTCAGACCGTTTCATGCTCCTCATATGTTTCAGACATTTTGAAGCTCTTCCTATTTTTTTAACACCTTTTCACGCTCCTCCTATATTTCAGACCGTTTCAAGCTCCTCATATTTTTGACACTTTTTGTAGCTCTTCATATTTTTCACACCTTTTCAGGGTCTTCATGTTTTTCTACACCACTTCATGCTCCTCCTATTTTTCAGACCGTTTTATTCTACTCATATGTTTCACACCTTTTTCAAGCTCTTCATGTTTTTCAACACCACTTCATGCTCCTCCTAATTATCAGACCGTTTAATTCTCCTCATATATTTGACAACATTTGAAGCTTTTCATATTTTTCACACCTTTTCAGGCTCTTCATGTTTTTTAACACCTTTTCATGCTCCTCCTATATTTCAGGCCGTTTCATGCTCCTTATATTTTTGACACCTTTTGAAGCTCTTCATATTTTTCACACCTTTTCAGGCTCTTCATATTTTTCAACACCGCTTCATGCTCCTCCTATTTTTCAGACCGTATCATGCTCCTCATATGTTTCACAACTTTTTCAGTCTCTTCATGTTTTTCAACAACACTTCATGCTCCTCCTCTTTTTCAGAGCGTTTCTTGCTCCTCATAATTTTGACACCTTTGAAGCTCTTCATATTTTTCACACCTTTTCAGGCTCTTCATGTTTTTCAACACCGCTTCATGCTCCTCCAATTTTTCAGACCCTTTCATGCTCCTCATATTTGTGACACCTTTTGAAGCTCTTCATATTTTTCACACCTTTTCACGCTCTTCATGTTTTTCAACATCGCTTGCTGCTCCTCCTCTTTTTCAGAGCGTTTCATGCTCCTCATAATTTTGACACCTTTGAAGCTCTTCATATTTTTCACACCTTTTCAGGCTCTTCATGTTTTTCAACACCACTTCAAGCTCCTTCTATTTTTCAGACCGTTTCTTGCTCCTCATATTTTTGACACCTTTGAGGCTCTTCATATATTTCACACTTTTTCAGGCTCTTCATGTTTTTCAACACCACTTCAAGCTCCTTCTATTTTTCAGACCGTTTCTTGCTCCTCATATTTTTGACACCTTTGAGGCTCTTCATATATTTCACACTGTTTCAGGCTCTTTATGTTTTTCAACACCGCTTCATGCTCCTCCTAATTTTCAGACCGTTTCATTCTCCTCATATTTTTGACACATTTTGGAGCTCTTCATATTTTTCACACTTTTTCAGGCTCTTCATGTTTTTCAATCCGCTTCATGCTCCTCCTATTTTTCAGACCGTTTCATGCTTCTCCTATTTTTCAGACCGTTTCATGCTCCTCATATTTTTGACGCCTTTTGAATCTCTTCATATTTTTCACACCTTTTCAGGCTATTCATGTTTTTCAACAACGCTACAATGCTCCTCCTATTTTTCAGACCGTTTCATGCTCCTCATATTTTTGACACCTTTTGAAGCTCTTCATATTTTTCACACCTTTTCAGGCTCTTCATGTTTTTCAACACCACTTCAAGCTCCTTCTATTTTTCAGACCGTTTCTTGCTCCTCATATTTTTGACACCTTTGAGGCTCTTCATATATTTCACACTGTTTCAGGCTCTTTATGTTTTTCAACACCGCTTCATGCTCCTTCTAATTTTCAGACCGTTTCATTCTCCTCATATTTTTGACACCTTTTGAAGCTCTTCATATTTTTCACACTTTTTCAGGCTCTTCATGTTTTTCAAACCGCTTCATGCTCCTCCTATTTTTCAGACCGTTTCATGCTTCTCCTATTTTTCAGACCGTTTCATGCTCCTCATATTTTTGACGCCTTTTAAGCTCTTCCTATTTTTCACACCTTTTCAGGCTCTTCATGTTTTTCAGCACCACTTCATGCTCCTCCTATTTTTCAGACCGTTTCATGCTCCTCATATGTTTCACACCTTTTGAAGCTCTTCATATTTTTTTTAACACCCTTTCATGCTCCTCCTATATTTCAGACCATTTCAAGCTCCTCATGTTTTTGACACCTTTTGAAGCTCTTCATATTATTCACACTTTTTCAGGCTCTTCATGTTTTTCAAACCGCTTCATGCTCCTTCTATTTTTCAGACCGTTTCATGCTTCTCCTATTTTTCACACTGTTTCATGTTCCTCATATTTTTGACGCCTTTTGAAGCTCTTCATATTTTTCACACCTTTTCAGGCTATTCATGGTTTTCAGCACCACTTCATGCTCCTCCTATTTTTCAGACCGTTTCATGCTCCTCATATTCTTGACACCTTTTGAAGCTCTTCATATTTTTCACACCTTTTCAGGCTCTTCATGTTTTTCAACAACACTTCATGCTCCTCCTATTTTTCAGACCCTTTCATGCTCCTCATATTTGTGACACCTTTTGAAGCTCTTCATATTTTTCACACCTTTTCACGCTCTTCATGTTTTTCAACATCGCTTGCTGCTCCTCCTCTTTTTCAGAGCGTTTCATGCTCCTCATAATTTTGACACCTTTGAAGCTCTTCATATTTTTCACACCTTTTCAGGCTCTTCATGTTTTTCAACACCACTTCAAGCTCCTTCTATTTTTCAGACCGTTTCTTGCTCCTCATATTTTTGACACCTTTGAGGCTCTTCATATATTTCACACTTTTTCAGGCTCTTCATGTTTTTCAACACCACTTCAAGCTCCTTCTATTTTTCAGACCGTTTCTTGCTCCTCATATTTTTGAAACCTTTGAGGCTCTTCATATATTTCACACTGTTTCAGGCTCTTTATGTTTTTCAACACCGCTTCATGCTCCTCCTAATTTTCAGACCGTTTCATTCTCCTCATATTTTTGACACATTTTGGAGCTCTTCATATTTTTCACACTTTTTCAGGCTCTTCATGTTTTTCAAACCGCTTCATGCTCCTCCTATTTTTCAGACCGTTTCATGCTTCTCCTATTTTTCAGACCGTTTCATGCTCCTCATATTTTTGACGCCTTTTGAATCTCTTCATATTTTTCACACCTTTTCAGGCTATTCATGTTTTTCAACAACGCTACAATGCTCCTCCTATTTTTCAGACCGTTTCATGCTCCTCATATTTTTGACACCTTTTGAAGCTCTTCATATTTTTCACACCTTTTCAGGCTCTTCATGTTTTTCAACACCACTTCAAGCTCCTTCTATTTTTCAGACCGTTTCTTGCTCCTCATATTTTTGACACCTTTGAGGCTCTTCATATATTTCACACTGTTTCAGGCTCTTTAGGTTTTTCAACATCGCTTCATGCTCCTTCTAATTTTCAGACCGTTTCATTCTCCTCATATTTTTGACACCTTTTGAAGCTCTTCATATTTTTCACACTTTTTCAGGCTCTTCATGTTTTTCAAACCGCTTCATGCTCCTCCTATTTTTCAGAGCGTTTCATGCTCCTCATAATTTTGACACCTTTGAAGCTCTTCATATTTTTCACACATTTTCAGGCTCTTCATATTTTTCAACACCACTTCATGCTTCTCCTATTTTTCAGACCGTTTAATGCTCCTCATATTTTTGACACTTTTTGAAGCTCTTCATATTTTTCACACTTCTCCTGGCTCTTCATTTTTTTGAACACGGCTTCATGCTCCTCCTATTTTTCAGACCTTTTCATGCTCCTCATGTTTTTGACACCTTTTGAAGCACTTCATATTTTTCACACCTTTTCAGGCTCTTCACGTTTTTCAACAACGCTTCATGCTCCTCCTATTTTTCAGACCGTTTCATGCTCCTCATATGTTTCACACCTTTTGAAGCTCTTCATATTTTTCACACCTTTTCAGGCTATTCATGTTTTTCAGCACCACTTCATGCTCCTCCTATTTTTCAGACCGTTTCATGCTCCTCATATTCTTGACACCTTTTGAAGCTCTTCATATTTTTCACACCTTTTCAGGCTCTTCATGTTTTTCAACACCGCTTCATGCTCCTCCTATTTTTCAGACCCTTTCATGCTCCTCATATTTGTGACACCTTTTGAAGCTCTTCATATTTTTCACACCTTTTCACGCTCTTCATGTTTTTCAACATCGCTTGCTGCTCCTCCTCTTTTTCAGAGCGTTTCATGCTCCTCATAATTTTGACACCTTTGAAGCTCTTCATATTTTTCACACCTTTTCAGGCTCTTCATATTTTTCAACACCACTTCATGCTTCTCCTATTTTTCAGACCGTTTAATGCTCCTCATATTTTTGACACTTTTTGAAGCTCTTCATATTTTTCACACTTCTCCTGGCTCTTCATTTTTTTGAACACGACTTCATGCTCTTCCTATTTTTCAGACCTTTTCATGCTCCTCATGTTTTTGACACCTTTTGAAGCACTTCATATTTTTCACACCTTTTCAGGCTCTTCATGTTTTTCAACAACGCTTCATGCTCCTCCTATTTTTCAGACCGTTTCACGCTCCTCATATGTTTCACACCTTTTGAAGCTCTTCATATTTTTTTTAACACCCTTTCATGCTCCTCCTATATTTCAGACCGTTTCAAGCTCCTCATGTTTTTGACACCTTTTGAAGCTCTTCATATTTTTCACACTTTTTCAGGCTCTTCATGTTTTTCAAACCGCTTCATGCTCCTTCTATTTTTCAGACCGTTTCTTGCTCCTCATAATTTTGACACCTTTGAAGCTCTTCATATTTTTCACACCTTTTCAGGCTCTTCATATTTTTCAACACCACTTCATGCTTCTCCTATTTTTCAGACCGTTTAATGCTCCTCATATTTTTGACACTTTTTGAAGCTCTTCATATTTTTCACACTTCTCCTGGCTCTTCATTTTTTTGAACACGGCTTCATGCTCCTCCTATTTTTCAGACCTTTTCATGCTCCTCATGTTTTTGACACCTTTTGAAGCACTTCATATTTTTCACACCTTTTCAGGCTCTTCATGTTTTTCAACAACGCTTCATGCTCCTCCTATTTTTCAGACCGTTTCATGCTCCTCATATGTTTCACACCTTTTGAAGCTCTTCATATTTTTCACACCTTTTCAGGCTATTCATGTTTTTCAGCACCACTTCATGCTCCTCCTATTTTTCAGACCGTTTCATGCTCCTCATATTCTTGACACCTTTTGAAGCTCTTCATATTTTTCACACCTTTTCAGGCTCTTCATGTTTTTCAACACCGCTTCATGCTCCTCCTGTTTTTCAGACCCTTTCATGCTCCTCATATTTGTGACACCTTTTGAAGCTCTTCATATTTTTCACACCTTTTCACGCTCTTCATGTTTTTCAACATCGCTTGCTGCTCCTCCTCTTTTTCAGAGCGTTTCATGCTCCTCATAATTTTGACACCTTTGAAGCTCTTCATATTTTTCACACCTTTTCAGGCTCTTCATGTTTTTCAACACCACTTCAAGCTCCTTCTATTTTTCAGACCGTTTCTTGCTCCTCATATTTTTGACACCTTTGAGGCTCTTCTTATATTTCACACTTTTTCAGGCTCTTCATGTTTTTCAACACCACTTCAAGCTCCTTCTATTTTTCAGACCGTTTCTTGCTCCTCATATTTTTGACACCTTTGAGGCTCTTCATATATTTCACACTGTTTCAGGCTCTTTATGTTTTTCAACACTGCTTCATGCTCCTCCTATTTTTCAGACCGTTTCATGCTTCTCCTATTTTTCAGACCGTTTCATGCTTCTCCTATTTTTCAGACCGTTTAATGCTCCTCATATTTTTGACACTTTTTGAAGCTCTTCATATTTTTCACATTTCTCCAGGCTCTTCATTTTTTTGAACACCGCTTCAAGCTCCTCCTATTTTTCAGACCTTTTCATGCTCCTCATGTTTTTGACACTTTTTGAAGCACTTCATATTTTTGACACCTTTTCAGGCTCTTCATGTTTTTCAACAACGCTTCATGCTCCTCCTATTTTTCAGACCGTTTCATGCTCCTCATACTTTTCACACCTTTTGAAGCTCTTCATATTTTTTTAACACCTATTCACGCTCCTCCTATATTTCAGACCGTTTCAAGCTCCTCATATTTTTGACACTTTTTGTAGCTCTTCATATTTTTCACACCTTTTGAGGGTCTTCATGTTTTTCTACACCACTTCATGCTCCTCCTATTTTTCAGACCGTTTTATTCTACTCATATGTTTCACACCTTTTTCAAGCTCTTCATGTTTTTCAACACCACTTCATGCTCCTCCTAATTATCAGACCGTTTCATTCTCCTCATATTTTTGACACCATTTGAAGCTTTTCATATTTTTCACACCTTTTCAGGCTCTTCATGTTTTTTAACACCTTTTCATGCTCCTGCTATATTTCAGACCGTTTCATGCTCCTTATATTTTTGACACCTTTTGAAGCTCTTCATATTTTTCACACATTTTCATGCTCTTCATATTTTTCAACACCGCTTCATGCTCCTCCTATTTATCAGACCATATCATGCTCCTCATATGTTTCACAACTTTTTCAGGCTCTTCATGTTTTTCAACAACAATTCATGCTCCTCCTATTTTTCAGACCCTTTCATGCTCCTCATATTTTTGACACAGTTTGAAGCTCTTCACATTTTTCACACCTTTTGAGGCTCTTCATGTTTTTGAAAACAGTTTCTTGTTCCTCATATTTTTCAGACCGTTTCACCCTCTATATATTTGACACCTTTCTGAAGCTCTTCATATTTTTCACACCTTTTCAGGCTCTTCATGTTTTTCAACACCACTTCAAGCTCCTTCTATTTTTCAGACCGTTTCTTGCTCCTAATATTTTTGACACCTTTGAGGCTCTTCATATATTTCACACTTTTTCAGTCTCTTTATGTTTTTCAACACCGCTTCATGCTCCTCCTAATTTTCAGACCGTTTCATTCTCCTCATATTTCTGACACCTTTTGAAGCTCTTCATATTTTTCACACCTTTTCAGGCTCTTCATGTTTTTCAACACCACTTCAAGCTCCTTCTATTTTTCAGACCGTTTCTTGCTCCTCATATTTTTGACACCTTTGAGGCTCTTCATATATTTCACACTTTTTCAGGCTCTTTATGTTTTTCAACACCGCTTCATGCTCCTCCTAATTTTCAGACCGTTTCATTCTCCTCATATTTTTGACACCTTTTGAAGCTCTTCATATTTTTCACACTTTTTCAGGCTCTTCTTGTTTTTCAAACCGCTTCATGCTCCTCCTATTTTCAGACCGTTTCATGCTCCTCCTATTTTTCAGACCGTTTCATGCTCCTCATATTTTTGACGCCTTTTGAAGCTCTTCATATTTTTCACACCTTTTCATGCTCTTCATGTTTTTCAGCACCACTTCATGCTCCTCCTATTTTTCAGACCTTTTTTTGCTCCTCATATTTTTTACACATTTTGAAGCTCTTCATATTTTTCACACCTTTTCAGGCTCTTCATGTTTTTCAACACCGCTTCATGCTCCTCCTATTTTTCAAACCGTTTCATGCTCCTCATATTTTTGACACCTTTTGTATCTCTTCATATTTTTCACACCTTTTCAGGCTCTTCATGTTTTTCAACATCGCTTGCTGCTCCTCATCTTTTTCAGACCGTTTCATGCTCCTCTTAGTTTTGACACCTTTGAAGCTCTTCATATTTTTTACACCTTTTCAGGCTCCTCATATTTTTCTTCACCACTTCATGCTTCTCCTATTGTTCAGACCGTTTCATGCTCCTCATATTTTTGACACTTTTTGAAGCTCTTCATATTTTTCACACCTTTTCAGGCTCTTCCTGTTTTTCAACAACACTTCATGCTCCTCCTATTTTTCAGACCTTTTCATGCTCCTCATATTTTTGACACTTTTTGAAGCTCTTCATATTTTTGACACCTTTTCAGGCTCCTCATATTTTTCGTCACCACTTCATGCTTCTCCTATTTTTCAGACCGTTTCATGCTCCTCATATTTTTGACACTTTTTGAAGCTCTTCATATTTTTGACACCTTTTCAGGCTCTTCATGTTTTTCAACAACGCTTCATGCTCCTCCTATTTTTCAAACCGTTTCATGCTCCTCATATGTTTCACACCTTTTGAAGCTCTTCTTATTTTTTTTAACACCTTTTCACGCTCCTCCTATATTTCAGACCGTTTCAAGCTCCTCATATTTTTGACACTTTTTGTAGCTCTTCATATTTTTCACACCTTTTCAGCGTCTTCATGTTTTTCTACACCACTTCATGCTACTCCTATTTTTCAGACCGTTTTATTCTACTCATATGTTTCACACCTTTTTCAAGCTCTTCATGTTTTTCACCACCACTTCATGCTCCTCCTAATTATCAGACCGTTTCATTCTCCTCATATTTTTGACACCATTTGAAGCTTTTCATATTTTTCACACCTTTTCAGGCTCTTCATGTTTTTTAACACCTTTTCATGCTCCTGCTATATTTCAGACCGTTTCATGCTCCTTATATTTTTGACACCTTTTGAAGCTCTTCATATTTTTCATACTTTTTCAGGCTCTTCATATTTTTCAACACCGCTTCATGCTCCTCCTATTTTTCAGACCGTATCATGCTCCTCATATGTTTCACACCTTTTTCAGGCTCTTCATGTTTTTCAACAACACTTCATGCTCCTCCTATGTTTCAGACCGTTTCATGCTCCTCATATTTTTGACACAGTTTGAAGCTCTTCACATTGTTCACACCTTTTGAGGCTCTTCATGTTTTTGAAAACAGTCTCTTGCTCCTCATATTTTTCAGACCGTTTCACCCTCTATATATTTGACACCTTTTTGAAGCTCTTCATATTTTTCACACCTTTTGCGGCTCTTCATGTTTTTGAAAACAGTTTCTTGCTCCTCATATTTTTCAGACCGTTTCACCCTTTATATATTTGACACCTTTTTGAAGCTCTTCATATTTTTCACACCTTTTCAGGCTCTTCATGTTTTTCAACACCACTTCAAGCTCCTTCAATTTTTCAGACCGTTTCTTGCTCCTCATATTTTTGACACCTTTGAGGCTCTTCATATATTTCACACTGTTTCAGGCTCTTTAGGTTTTTCAACACCGCTTCATGCTCCTCCTAATTTTCAGACCGTTTCATTCTCCTCATATTTTTGACACATTTTGAAGCTCTTCATATTTTTCACACTTTTTCAGGCTCTTCATGTTTTTCAAACCGCTTCATGCTCCTCCTATTTTTCAGAACGTTTCATGCTTCTCCTATTTTTCAGACCGTTTCATGCTCCTCATATTTTTGACGCCTTTTGAAGCTCTTCATATTTTTCACACCTTTTCAGGCTATTCATGTTTTTCAACAACGCTACAATGCTAATCCTATTTTTCAGACCGTTTCATGCTCCTCATATTTTTGACACCTTTTGAAGCTCTTCATATTTTTCACACCTTTTCAGGCTCTTCATGTTTTTCAACACCACTTCAAGCTCCTTCTATTTTTCAGACCGTTTCTTGCTCCTCATATTTTTGACACCTTTGAGGCTCTTCATATATTTCACACTGTTTCAGGCTCTTTATGTTTTTCAACACCGCTTCATGCTCCTTCTAATTTTCAGACCGTTTCATTCTCCTCAAATTTTTGACACCTTTTGAAGCTCTTCATATTTTTCACACTTTTTCAGGCTCTTCATGTTTTTCAAACCGCTTCATGCTCCTCCTATTTTTCAGACCGTTTCATGCTCCTCATATTTTTGACACCTTTTGAAGCTCTTCATATTTTTCGCACCTTTTCAGGCTCTTCATGTTTTTCGACACCGCTTCATGCTCCTCCTATTTTTCAGACCCTTTCATGCTCCTCATATTTGTGACACCTTTTGAAGCTCTTCATATTTTTCACACCTTTTCACGCTCTTCATGTTTTTCAACATCGCTTGCTGCTCCTCCTCTTTTTCAGAGCGTTTCATGCTCCTCATAATTTTGACACCTTTGAAGCTCTTCATAATTTTCACACCTTTTCAGGCTCTTCATATTTTTCAACACCACTTCATGCTCCTCCTATTTTTCAGATCGTTTAATGCTCCTCATAGTTTTGACACTTTTTGAAGCTCTTCATATTTTTCACACTTCTCCAGGCTCTTCATTTTCTGAACACCGCTTCATGCTCCTCCTATTTTTCAGACATTTTCATGCTCCTCATGTTTTTGACACCTTTTGAAGCACTTCATATTTTTCACACCTTTTCAGGCTCTTCATGTTTTTCAACAACGCTTCATGCTCCTCCTATTTTTCAGACCGTTTCATGCTCCTCATATGTTTCACACCTTTTGAAGCTCTTCATATTTTTTTAACACCTTTTCACGCTCCTCCTATATTTCAGACCGTTTCAAGCTCCTCATATTTTTGACACTTTTTGTAGCTCTTCATATTTTTCACACCTTTTCAGGGTTTCATGTTTTTCTACACCACTTCATGCTCCTCCTATTTTTCAGACCGTTTTATTCTACTCATATGTTTTAAACCTTTTTCAAGCTCTTCATGTTTTTCAACATCACTTCATGCTCCTTCTAATTATCAGACCGTTCATTCTCCTCATATTTTTGACACCATTTGAAGCTCTTCATATATTTCACACCTTTTCAGGCTCTTCATGTATTTCAACACCGCTTCATGCTTCTCCTATTTTTCAGACTGTTTCATGCTACTAATGTATTTAACACATTTTGAAGCTCTTCATATTTTTCACACCATTTCAGGATCTTCATGTTTTTGAACACGGCTTCATGCTCCTCCTTTTTTTCAGACCGTTTCATGCTCCTCATATTTTTGACACCTTTTGAAGCTCTTCATATTTTTCACACCTTTTCAGGCTCTTCATGTTTTTGAACACCGCTTCATGCTCCTCCTATTTTCAGATCGTTTCATGCTCCTCATATTTTTGACACCTTTTGAAGCTCTTCATATTTTTCACACCTTTTCAGGTTCTTCATGTTTTTGAACACCGCGTCATGCTCCTCCTATTTTTCAGAACGTTTCAAGCTCCTCATATTTTTGACACCTTTTGAAGCTCTTCATATTTTTCACACCTTTTCAGACTCTTCATGTTTTTCAACACTGCTTCATGCTCCTTCTATTTTTCAGACCGTTTCATGCTCCTCATATTTTTGACACCTTTTGAAGCTCTTCATATTTTTCACACCTTTTCAGACTCTTCATATTTTTCAACACTGCTTCATGCTCCTCCTATTTTTCAGACCGTTTCATGCTCCTCATATTTTTGACACCTTTTCATGCTCTTCACATTTTTCACACATTTTCAGGCTCTTCATTTTTTTCAACACCGATTCATGATCCTTCTATTTTTCAGACCGTTTCATTCTCCTCATATTTTTGACAACTTTTGAAGCTCTTCATATTTTTCACACCTTTTCAGGCTCTTCATGTTTTTCAGCACTACTTCATGCTCCTCGTATATTTCAGACCGTATCATGCTCCTCATATTTTTGACTCCTTTCGAAGCTCTTCCTATTTTTCACACCTTTCAGGCTCTTCATGTTTTTGAAAACCGTTTCATGCTCCTCCTATTTTTCAGACCGTTTCATGCTCCTCATATTTTTTACGCCTTTGAAGCTCTTCATATTTTTCACACCTTTTCAGGCTCCTCATGTTTTTGAACACCGCTTCCTGATCCTCCTATATTTCAGACCGTTTCATGCTCCTCATATTTTTGACACGTTTTGAAGCTCTTCGTATTTTTCACACCTTTTCAGAATCTTCATGTTTTTCAACACCGCTTCATGCTCTTCCTATTTTTCAGACCATTTTATGCTCATATCATTTTTGACACCTTTTGAAGCACTTCATATTTTTCACACCTTTTGAAGCTCTTCATATTTTTCACACCTTTTCAGGCTCTTCATGTTTTTGAGCACTACTTCATGCTCCTCCTATATTTCAGACCGTATCATGCTCCTCATATATTTGACACCTTTCGAAGCTCTTCATATTTTTCACACCTTTTCAGGCTCTTCATGTTTTTCAACACCGCTTCATGCTCCTCCTATTTTTCAGACCGTTTCGTGCTCCTCATATTTTTGATACCTTTTGAAGCTCTTCATATTTTTCATACCTTTGGAAGCTCTTCATATTTTTCACACGTTTTCAGGCTCTTCATGTTTTTCAACACCGCTTCATGCTTCTCCTCTTTTTCAGACCGTTTCATGCCTCTCATATTTTTGACACCTTTTGAAGCTTTTCATATTTTTCACAATTTTTCAGGCTCTTCATATTTTTGAACACCACTTCATGCTCCTCCTATTTTTCAGACCGTATCATGCTCCTCATGTTTTTCACACTTTTTGAACCTCTTCACATTTTTCACACATTTTTAGGCTCTTCATGTTTTTGAACACCACTTCATGCTCCTCCTATTTTTCAGACAGTTTCATGCTCCTCATGTATTTCCCACCTTTTGAAGCTCTTCATATTTTTCACACCTTTTCAGGCTCTTCATGTTTTTCAACACAACTTCATGCATCTCCTATTTTTCGGACCGTTTCATGCTCCTCATGTTTTTCACACCTTTTGAAGCTCTTCATATTTTCACACCTTTTAAGGCTCTTCATGTTTTTGAACACCGCTTCATGCTCCTCCTTTTTTCAGACCGTTTCATTCTCCTCATATATTTCACACCTTTTGAAGCTCTTCATATTTTTCAAAGATTTTGAAGCTCTTCATATTTTTCACACCTTATCAGGCTCTTCATGTTTTTCAACACCGCTTCATGCTCCTCTGATTTTTCAGACCGTTTCATGCTCCTCATATTTTTCACACCTTTTGAAGCCTTTCATATTTTTCACAACTTTTCAGGCTCTTCATGATTTTGAACATCGCTTCATGCTCCTCCTATTTTTCAGACCGTATCATGCTCCTCATATTTTTCACACCTTTTGAAGCTCTTCATATTTTTCACAGCTTTTTAGGATCTTCAAGTTTTTCAACACCATTTGATGCTCCTCCTATTTTTCAGACCGTTTCATGCTCATCTCATTTTTGTCACCTTTGAAGCTCTTTATATTTTTCACACCTTTTGAAGCTCTTCATATTTTTCACACGTTTTCAGGCTCTTCATGTGTTTCAACACCGTTTCATGCTGCTTCTATTTTTGAGACCGTTTCATGCTCCTCATATTTTTCATACCTTTTCAAGCTCTTCATATTTTTCACACCTTTTCAGGCTCTTCATGTTTTTGAACACAGCTTCATGCTCCACCTATTTATCAGACCGTTTCATGCTCCTCATATTTTTGACACCTTTTGCAGCTCTTTATATTTTTCACACTATTTCACGCTCTTCATGATTTTCAACACCGTTTCATGTTATTCATATTTTTCAGACCCTTTAATGCTCATCTCATTTTTGACACCTTTTGAAGCTTTTCATATTTTTCACAAATTTTCAGGCTCTTCATGTTTTTGAACACCGCTTCATGCTCCTCCTATTTTTCAGAGAGTTTCATGCTCCTCATGTATTTCACACCTTTTGAAGCTCTTCATATTTTTCACACCTTTCAGGCTCTTCATGTTTTTGAAAACCGTTTCATGCTCCTCCTATTTTTCAGACCGTTTCATGCTCCTCATATTTTTTACGCCTTTGAAGCTCTTCATATTTTTCACACCTTTTCAGGCTCCTCATGTTTTTGAACACCGCTTCCTGATCCTCCTATATTTCAGACCGTTTCATGCTCCTCATATTTTGACACGTTTTGAAGCTCTTCGTATTTTTCACACCTTTTCAGAATCTTCATGTTTTTCAACACCGCTTCATGCTCTTCCTATTTTTCAGACCGTTTTATGCTCATATCATTTTTGACACCTTTTCAAGCTCTTCATATTTTTCACACCTTTTGAAGCTCTTCATATTTTTCACAAGATTTCAGGCTCTTCATGTTTTTCAACACCGCTTCATGCTCCTCCTATTTTTCGGACCGTTTCATGCTCCTCATATTTTTGACACCTTTTGAAGCTCTTCATATTTTTCACACCTTTCAGGCTCTTCATATTTTTCAAACCTTTTGAAGCTCTTCCTATTTTTCACAAGATTTCAGGCTCTTCATGTTTTTCAACACAACTTCATGCATCTCCTATTTTTCGGACCGTTTCATGCTCCTCATGTTTTTCACACCTTTTGAAGCTCTTCATATTAATCACACCTTTTCAGGCTCTTCATATTTTTGAACAGCGTTTCATGCTCCTCCTATTTTTCAGACCGTTTCATGCTCCTCATATTTTTGACACCTTCTCATGCTCTTCACATTTTTCACACATTTTCAGGCTCTTCATTTTTTTCAACACCGATTCATGATCCTTCTATTTTTCAGACCGTTTCATTCTCCTCATATTTTTGACAACTTTTGAAGCTCTTCATATTTTTCACACCTTTTCAGGCTCTTCATGTTTTTCAGCACTACTTCATGCTCCTCCTATATTTCAGACCGTATCATGCTCCTCATATTTTTGACTCCTTTCGAAGCTCTTCCTATTTTTCACACCTTTCAGGCTCTTCATGTTTTTGAAAACCGTTTCATGCTCCTCCTATTTTTCAGACCGTTTCATGCTCCTCATATTTTTTACGCCTTTGAAGCTCTTCATATTTTTCACACCTTTTCAGGCTCCTCATGTTTTTGAACACCGCTTCCTGATCCTCCTATATTTCAGACCGTTTCATGCTCCTCATATTTTTGACACGTTTTGAAGCTCTTCATATTTTTCACACCTTTTCAGAATCTTCATGTTTTTCAACACCGCTTCATGCTCTTCCTATTTTTCAGACCGTTTTATGCTCATATCATTTTTGACACCTTTTCAAGCTCTTCATATTTTTCACACCTTTTGAAGCTCTTCATATTTTTCACACCTTTTCAGGCTCTTCATGTTTTTCAGCACTACTACATGCTCCTCCTATTTTTCAGACAGTTTCATGCTCCTCATGTATTTCCCACCTTTTGAAGCTCTTCATATTTTTCACACCTTTTCAGGCTCTTCATT
The DNA here is from genome assembly GCF_033118175.1 of Dama dama. Taxonomy (NCBI): domain Eukaryota; kingdom Metazoa; phylum Chordata; class Mammalia; order Artiodactyla; family Cervidae; genus Dama; species Dama dama. The sequence goes on along the minus strand of NW_026870893.1, from coordinate 3,024,016 downwards.
TTTTTCAACACAACTTCATGCATCTCCTATTTTTCGGACCGTTTCATGCTCCTCATGTTTTTCACACCTTTTGAAGCTCTTCATATTTTCACACCTATTAAGGCTCTTCATGTTTTTGAACACCGCTTCATGCTCCTCTTTTTTTCAGACCGTTTCATTCTCCTCATATATTTCACACCTTTTGAAGCTCTTCATATTTTTCAAAGATTTTGAAGCTCTTCATATTTTTCACACCTTTTCAGGCTCTTCATGTTTTTCAACACCGTTTCATGCTTCTCCTATTTTTCAAACCGTTTCATGTTCCGCATAATTTTGACACCTTTTGAAGAACTTCATAATTTTCACACATTTTCAGGCTCTTCATGTGTTTGAACACCGCTTCATGTTCCTCCTATTTTTCAGAAAGTTTCATGCTCCTCATATTTTTGACACCTTTTGAAGCTCTTCATATTTTTCATACCTTTTGAAGCTCTTCATGTTTTTGAACACTGCTTCATGCTCCTCGTATTTTTCAGATCGTTTCATGTTCCTCATATTTTTGACACTTTTTGAGCTCTTCATATTCTTCAAACCTTTTCAGGCTCTTCATGTTTTCGAACTCGGCTTCATGCTCCTCCAATTTTTCAAACCGTTTCATGATCCTCATGTATTTCACAACTTTGAACCTCTTCATATTTTTCACACCTTTTCATGCTCTTCAAGTTTTTCAACCTCACTTCATGCTCCTACTTTTTTGCAGACCGTTTCATGCTCCTCATATTTTTGACACCTTTTGAAGCTCTTCATATTTCTCACAACTTTTCAGGCTCTTCATGTCTTTCAACACCGCTTCATGCTCCTCCTATTTTTCAGACGGGTTCATGCTCATCTCATTTTTGACACCCTTTGAAGTTTTTCATATTTTTCACACCTTTTCAGGCTTTTCATGTTTTTGAACACAGGTTGATGCTCCTCCTATTTTTCAGACCGTTTCATGCTCCTCATATTTTTGACACCTTTAGAAGCTCTTCATATTTTTCACACCTTTTCATGCTCTTCATGTTTTTCGACACAGCTTCATGCTCCTCCTGTTTTTCAGACCGTTTCATTCTCCTCATATTTTTGACTCCTTTTCAGGCTCTTCATGTTTTTGAACACCGCTTCATGCTACTCCTATTTTTCAGACCGTTTCATGCTCCTCATATTTTTGACACCTTTAGAAGCTCTTCATATTTTTCACACCTTTTCAGTCTCTTCTTTTTTTTCAACACCACTTCATGCTCCTCCTATTTTTCAGACCGTTTCATGCTCATCTCAATTTTGACACCTTTTGTAGCTCTTCATATTTTTCACACATTTTCAGGCTCTTCATGTTTTTGAAAACCGCTTCATGCTCCTCCTATTTTTCGAGAGTTTCATGCTCCTCATGTATTTCACACCTTTTGAAGCTCTTCATATTTTTCACACCTTTTCAGGCTCTTCATGTTTTTGATCACCGTTTCATGCTCCTCCTATTTTTCAGACCGTTTCATGCTCCTCATATGTATGACACCTTTTGAAGCTCTGCATATTTTTCACACCTTTTCATGCTCTTCATGTTTCTGAAAACCGCTTCTTGATCCTCATCTTTTTCAGACCGTTTCATTCTCCTCAATTTTTTCACACCTTTTGAAGCTCTTCATATTTTTCACACCTTTTCATGCTCTTCATGTTTCTGAAAACCGCTTCATGATCCTCCTATTTTTCAGACCATTTCATTCTCCTCATATATTTCACAGCTTTTGAAGCTCTTCATATTTTTCACACCTTTTCAGGCTCTTCATGTTTTTGAACACTGCTTCATGCTCCTCGTATTTTTCAGATCGTTTCATGCTCCTCATATTTTTGACACTTTTTGAGCTCTTCATATTTTTCACACCTTTTCAGGCTCTTCATGTTTTTGAACACCGCTTCATGATCCTCCTGATTTTCAGACCGTTTCATGCTCTTCATATTTTTGAAACATTTTGAAGCTCTTCATATTTTTCACAGCTTTTCAGGCTCTTCATGTTTTTCACCACCACTTCATGCTCCTCCTATTTTTCAGACCGTTTCATGCTCATCTCATTTTTGTCACCTTTGAAGCTCTTCATATTTTTCACACCTTTTGAAGCTCTTCATATTTTTCACAAGTTTTCAGGCTCTTCATGTTTTTCAAAACCGTTTCATGCTGCTTCTATTTTTCAGACCGTTTCATGCTCCTCATATTTTTCACACCTTTTGAAGCTCTTCATATTTTTCACACCCTTTTAAGATACTCATGTTTTTCAAAACCGTTTCATGCTGCTTCTATTTTTCAGACCGTTTCATGCTCCTCATATTTTTCACACCTTTTGAAGCTCTTCATATTTTTCACACCCTTTTAAGATACTCATGTTTTTGAACACAGTTTCATGCTCCTCCTATTTTTCAGACCGTTTCATGCTCCGCATATTTTTGACACCTTTTGAAGCTCTTCATATTTTTCACACCTTTTCAGGCTCTTCATGTTTTTGAACACAGCTTCATGCTCCTCCTATTTTTCAGACCGTTTCATGTTCCTCATATTTTTGACACCTTTTGAAGCTCTTCATATTTTTCACAACATTTCAGGCTCTTCATGTTTTTCAACACCACTTCATGCACGTCCTATTTTTCAGACCGTTTCATGCTCATCTCATTTTTGACACCTTTTGAAGTTTTTCATATTTTTCACAACTTTTCAGGCTCTTCAAGTTTTTGAACACCGCTTCATGGTCCTCCTATTTTTCAGACCGTTTCATGCTCATCTCATTTTTGACACCTTTTGAAGCCTTTCATATTTTTCACAACTTTTCAGGCTCTTCATGTTTTTGAACATCGCTTCATGCTCCTCCTATTTTTCAAACCGTTTCATGCTCATCTCATTTTTGACACCTTTTGAAGCTCTTCATATTTTTCACACCTTTTCAGGCTCTTCATGTTTTTGAACACTTCTTCATGCTCTTCCTCTTTTTCAGACCATTTCATGCTCCTCATATTTTTGACACTTTTTGAAGCTCTTCATATTTTTCACTCATTTTCAGGCTCTTCATGATTTCAACACCGCTTCATGCTCCTCCTATTTTTCAGATATTTTAATGCTCATCTCCTTTTTGACACCTTTTGAAGCTCTTCATATTTTTCACACATTTTGAGGCCTTCATAGTTTTCACATTTTTGAAGCTCTTCATATTTTCCACACGTTTTCAGACTCTTCATGTTTTTTAACATCGCTTCATGCTCCTCCTATTTTTCACACCGTTTCATGCTCATCTCATTTTTGACGCCTTTTGAAGCTTTTCATATTTTTCAAAACTTTTCAGGCTCTTCATGTTTTGAACACCGCTTCATGGTAATCCTATTTTTGAAACCATATCATGCTCCTCATATTTTTCACACATTTTGAAGCTCTTCATATTTTTCAAACCTTTTCATACTCTTCATGTTTTTGAACACAACTTCATGCACCTTCTATTTTTCAGAGAGTTTCATGCTCCTCATGTATTTCACACCTTTTGAAGCTCTTCATATTTTTCACACCTTTTCAGGCTCTACATGTTTTTGAACACCGTTTCATGCTCCTCCTATTTTTCAGACGGTTTCATGCTCCTCATATTTTGACCCCTTTTGAAGCTCTTCATATTTTTCACACTCTTTCAAGCTCTTCATGTTTTTCAACTCCACTTCATACTCCTCCTATTTTTCAGACCGTTTCATGTTCCTCATATTTTTGACACCTTTAGAAAATTTCATATTTGTCACACTTTTTCAGGCTCTTCATGTTTTTCAACACCGCTTCATGCTCCTCCTATTTTGCGACCGTTTCATGCTCCTCATATTTTTGACACCTTTTGAGGCTCTTCATATTTTTCACACCTTTTCAGGCTCTTCATGTTTTTGAACACCGCTTCATGCTCCTCCTATTTTTCAGACCGTTTCATACTCCTCATATTTTTGACACGTTTTGAGGCTCTTCATATTTTTCACACATTTTCAGGATCTTCATGTTTTTGAACACTGTTTCATGATCCTCCTATTTTTCAGAACGTTTCATGCTCCTCATATTTTTGACACCTTTTAAAGCTATTCATATTTTTCACACCTTTTCAGGCTCTTCATGTTTTTGAACACCGCTTCATGCTCCTCCAATTTCTCAGACCGTTTCATGCTCCTCATATATTTGACACCATTTAAAGCTATTCATATTTTTCACACATTTTCAGGCTTTTCATGTTTTTGAACACCGCTTCATGGTCCTCCTATTTTTCAGAACGTGTCATGCTCCTCATGTATTTCACACCTTTTGAAGCTCTTCATATTTTTCACACCTTTTGAAACTCTTCATATATTTCACACCTTTTCAAGCTCTTCATGTTTTTCAACACCGATTCATGATCCTACTAATTTTCAGACCTGTTCATGCTAATCTAATTTTTGACACCTTTTGAAGCTCTTCATATTTTTCACACCTTTTCAGGCTCTTCATTTTTTTCAACACCACTTCATGCTCCTCCTATTTTTCAGACCGTTTCATGCTCATCTCATTTTTGACATCTTTTGAAGCTCTTCATATTTTTCACAACTTTTGAAGCTCTTCATATTTTTCACACCTTTTAAAGCTCTTCATATTTTTCACACCTTTTCAGGCGCTTCATGTTTTTGAATACCGCTTCATGCTCCTCCTATTTTTCAGTGCGTTTCATGCTCCTCCTATTTTTCACACCTTTTGAAGCTCTTCATATTTTTCACACGTTTTCAGGCTCTTCATGATTTTCAACACCGCTTAATGCTCCTCGTATTTTTCAGACCGTTTCATGCTCATCTCATTTTTGACACCTTTTGAAGATCTTCATATTTTTCACATCTTTTGAAGCTCTTCATATTTTTCACATTTTTTAAATCTCTTCATATTTTTCACACCTTTTCAGGATCTTCAGGTTTTTGAACACCGCTTCATGCTCCTCCTATTTTTCAGACTGTTTCATGCTCCTCATATTTTTGACAACTTTTGAAGCTCTTCATATTTTTCACACATTTTCAGGCCCTTCATGTTTTTGAAAACCGCTTCATGGTCCTACTATCTTTCAGAACGTTTCATGCTCCTCATGTATTTCACACCTTTTGAAGCTCTTCATATTTTTCACACCTTTTCAGGTTCTTCATGTTTTTCAACACCGATTCATGCTCCTCCTGTTTTTCAGACCGTTTCATGCTCATCTCATTTTTGACACCTTTTGAAGCTCTTCATATTTTTCACAACTTTTGAAGCTCTTCATATTTTTCACACCTTTTAAAGCTCTTCATATTTTTCACACCTTTTCAGGCTCTTCATGTTTTTCAACACCGCTTCATGCTCCTCCTATTTTTCCGACTGTTTCATGCTCCTCATATTTTTGACACCTTTTGAAGCTCTTCATATTTTTCACACCTTTTCAGGCTCTTCATGTTTTCCAACAACCCTTCATGCTCCTCGTATTTTTCAGTCCGTTTCATGCTCCTCATATTTTTGACACCTTTTGAAGCTCTTCATATTTCTCACACCTTTTCAGGTTCTTCATGTTTTTCAACACCGCTTCATGCTCCTCCTATTTTTCAGACGGTTTCATGCTCATCTCATTTTTGACACCTTTTGAAGCTCTTCATATTTTTCACACCTTTTCATGCTCTTCATGTTTCTGAAAACCGCTTCATGATCCTCCTATTTTCAGACCATTTCATTCTCCTCATATATTTCACAGCTTTTGAAGCTCTTCATATTTTTCACACCTTTTCAGGCTCTTCATGTTTTTGAACACTGCTTCATGCTCCTCGTATTTTTCAGATTGTTTCATGCTCCTCATATTTTTGACACTTTTTGAGCTCTTCATATTTTTCACACCTTTTCAGGCTCTTCATGTTTTTGAACACCGCTTCATGATCCTCCTGATTTTCAGACCGTTTCATGCTCTTCATATTTTTGAAACATTTTGAAGCTCTTCATATTTTTCACAGCTTTTCAGGCTCTTCATGTTTTTCACCACCACTTCATGCTCCTCCTATTTTTCAGACCGTTTCATGCTCATCTCATTTTTGTCACCTTTGAAGCTCTTCATATTTTTCACACCTTTTGAAGCTCTTCATATTTTTCACAAGTTTTCAGGCTCTTCATGTTTTTCAAAACCGTTTCATGCTGCTTCTATTTTTCAGACCGTTTCATGCTCCTCATATTTTTCACACCTTTTGAAGCTCTTCATATTTTTCACACCCTTTTAAGATACTCATGTTTTTGAACACAGTTTCATGCTCCTCCTATTTTTCAGACCGTTTCATGCTCCGCATATTTTTGACACCTTTTGAAGCTCTTCATATTTTTCACACCTTTTCAGGCTCTTCATGTTTTTGAACACCGCTTCATGCTCCTCCTATTTTTCAGACCTTTTCATGTTCCTCATATTTTTGACACCTTTTGAAGCTCTTCATATTTTTCACAACATTTCAGGCTCTTCATGTTTTTCAACACCACTTCATGCACGTCCTATTTTTCAGACCGTTTCATGCTCATCTCATTTTTGACACCTTTTGAAGTTTTTCATATTTTTCACAACTTTTCAGGCTCTTCAAGTTTTTGAACACTGCTTCATGCTCCTCCTATTTTTCAGACCGTTTCATGCTCATCTCATTTTTGACACCTTTTGAAGCCTTTCATATTTTTCACAACTTTTCAGGCTCTTCATGTTTTTGAACATCGCTTCATGCTCCTCCTATTTTTCAAACCGTTTCATGCTCATCTCATTTTTGACACCTTTTGAAGCTCTTCATATTTTTCACACCTTTTCAGGCTCTTCATGTTTTTGAACACTTCTTCATGCTCTTCCTCTTTTTCAGACCATTTCATGCTCCTCATATTTTTGACACTTTTTGAAGCTCTTCATATTTTTCACTCATTTTCAGGCTCTTCATGATTTTCAACACCGCTTCATGCTCCTCCTATTTTTCAGATATTTTAATGCTCATCTCCTTTTTGACACCTTTTGAAGCTCTTCATATTTTTCACACATTTTGAGGCCTTCATAGTTTTCACATTTTTGAAGCAATTCATATTTTCCACACGTTTTCAGACTCTTCATGTTTTTTAACATCGCTTCATGCTCCTCCTATTTTTCACACCGTTTCATGCTCATCTCATTTTTGACGCCTTTTGAAGCTTTTCATATTTTTCAAAACTTTTCAGGCTCTTCATGTTTTGAACACCGCTTCATGGTAATCCTATTTTTGAAACCATATCATGCTCCTCATATTTTTCACACATTTTGAAGCTCTTCATATTTTTCAAACCTTTTCATACTCTTCATGTTTTTGAACACCACTTCATGCACCTTCTATTTTTCAGAGAGTTTCATGCTCCTCATGTATTTCACACCTTTTGAAGCTCTTCATATTTTTCACACCTTTTCAGGCTCTTCATGTTTTTGAACACCGTTTCATGCTCCTCCTATTTTTCAGACGGTTTCATGCTCCTCATATTTTGACACCTTTTGAAGCTCTTCATATTTTTCACACTCTTTCAAGCTCTTCATGTTTTTCAACTCCACTTCATAGTCCTCCTATTTTTCAGACCGTTTCATGTTCCTCATATTTTTGACACCTTTAGAAAATTTCATATTTGTCACACTTTTTCAGGCTCTTCATGTTTTTCAACACCGCTTCATGCTCCTCCTATTTTGCGACCGTTTCATGCTCCTCATATTTTTGACACCTTTTGAGGCTCTTCATATTTTTCACACCTTTTCAGGCTCTTCATGTTTTTGAACACCGCTTCATGCTCCTCCTATTTTTCAGACCGTTTCATACTCCTCATATTTTTGACACGTTTTGAGGCTCTTCATATTTTTCACACATTTTCAGGATCTTCATGTTTTTGAACACTGTTTCATGATCCTCCTATTTTTCAGAACGTTTCATGCTCCTCATATTTTTGACACCTTTTAAAGCTATTCATATTTTTCACACCTTTTCAGGCTCTTCATGTTTTTGAACACCGCTTCATGCTCCTCCAATTTCTCAGACCGTTTCATGCTCCTCATATATTTGACACCATTTAAAGCTATTCATATTTTTCACACATTTTCAGGCTTTTCATGTTTTTGAACACCGCTTCATGGTCCTCCTATTTTTCAGAACGTGTCATGCTCCTCATGTATTTCACACCTTTTGAAGCTCTTCATATTTTTCACACCTTTTGAAACTCTTCATATATTTCACACCTTTTCAAGCTCTTCATGTTTTTCAACACCGATTCATGATCCTACTAATTTTCAGACCTGTTCATGCTAATCTAATTTTTGACACCTTTTGAAGCTCTTCATATTTTTCACACCTTTTCAGGCTCTTCATTTTTTTCAACACCACTTCATGCTCCTCCTATTTTTCAGACCGTCATGCTCATCTCATTTTTGACATCTTTTGAAGCTCTTCATATTTTTCACAACTTTTGAAGCTCTTCATATTTTTCACACCTTTTAAAGCTCTTCATATTTTTCACACCTTTTCAGGCGCTTCATGTTTTTGAATACCGCTTCATGCTCCTCCTATTTTTCAGTGCGTTTCATGCTCCTCCTATTTTTCACACCTTTTGAAGCTCTTCATATTTTTCACACCTTTTCAGGCTCTTCATGATTTTCAACACCGCTTAATGCTCCTCGTATTTTTCAGACCGTTTCATGCTCATCTCATTTTTGACACCTTTTGAAGATCTTCATATTTTTCACATCTTTTGAAGCTCTTCATATTTTTCACATTTTTTAAATCTCTTCATATTTTTCACACCTTTTCAGGATCTTCAGGTTTTTGAACACCGCTTCATGCTCCTCCTATTTTTCAGACTGTTTCATGCTCCTCATATTTTTGACAACTTTTGAAGCTCTTCATATTTTTCACACATTTTCAGGCCCTTCATGTTTTTGAAAACCGCTTCATGGTCCTACTATCTTTCAGAACGTTTCATGCTCCTCATGTATTTCACACATTTTGAAGCTCATCATATTTTTCACACCTTTTCAGGTTCTTCATGTGTTTCAACACGGCTTCATGCTCCTCCTATATTTCACACCATTTCATGCTCATCTGATTTTGACACCTTTTGAAGCTCTTCATATTTTTCACACGTTTTCAGGCTCTTCATGTTTTTCAACACCGCTTCATGCTCCTCCTACTTTTCAGACCATTTCATGCACCTCATATTTTTGACACCTTTTGAAGCTCTTCATGTTTTTCACACCTTTTGAAGCTCTTCATATTTTTCATATTTTTGAAGCTCTTCATATTTTCACACCTTTTCAGACTCTTCATGTTTTTCAACATTGCTCCTCCTATTTTTAAGACCGCTTCATGCTCATCTCATTTTTCAAACTTTTGAAACTGTTCATATATTTCACACCTTTTGAAGCTCTTCAAATTTTGACAAGTTTTCAGGTTCTTCATGTTTTTCAACACCGCTTCATGCTCCTCCTATTTTTCAGACTATTTCATGCTCCACATATTTTTGACACGTTTTGAAGCCCTTCATATTTTTCACACTTTTTCAGGCTTTTTATGTTTTTGAACACCACTTCATGCTGCTCCTATATTTCACATCTTTTGAAGCTCGTCATATATTTCACACCTTTTCAGGCTCTTCATGTTTTTAAACTACACTTCATGCTCCTCCAATTTTTCAGACCGCTTCATGCTCCTCATATTTATCACACCTTTTGAAGGTCTTCATATTTTTCACATCTTTTCAGGCTCCTCATGTTTTTGAACACCGCTTCATCCTCCTCCTATTTTTCAGATCGTTACATGCTCCTAATATTTTTGATACCTTATGAAGCTCTTCATATTTTTCACACTTTTTCAGGCTTTTCATGTTTTCCAACACCGCTTCATTCTCTTCCTATTTTTCAGACCGTTTCATGCTCATCTCATTTTTGACACCTTTTGAAGCTTTTCATATTTTTCAAAACATTTCAGCTCTTCATGTTTTTGAAAACCGCTTCATGCTCCTCTTATTTTTCAGAGAGTTTCATGCTCCTCATGTATTTCACACCTTTTGAAGCTCTTCAAATTTTTCACACCTTTTCAGGCTCTTCATGTTTTTGATCACCGTTTCATGATCCTCCTAATTTTCAGACGGTATCATGCTCCTCATATTTTGACATCTTTTGAAGCTCTTCATATTTTTCACATCTTTTGAAGCTCTTCATATTTTTCACACATTTTCAGGCTCTTCATGTTTTTCAACACCGCTTCATGCTCCTCCTAATTTTCAGAGAGTTTCATGCACCTCATGTATTTCACACCTTTTGAAGGTCTTCATATTTTTCACAACTTTTCAGGCTCTTCATGTTTTTCAACACTGCTTCTTCCTCCTCCTAATTTTCAGAGTGTTTCATGCGCCTCATCTATTTCACACCTTTTGAAGCTCTTCATATTTTTCACAGGTTTTCAGGCTCGTCATGTTTTTGAACACCGCTTCATGCGCCTCCTATTTTTCAGACCGTTTCATGCTCCTCGTATTTTTGACAGATTTTGAAGCTTTTCACATTTTTCACACCTTTTCAGGCTCTTCAAGTTTTTCAACACCACTTCATGCTCCTCCTTTTTGCAGACCTTTTCATGCTCCTCATATTTTTGACACCTTTTGATGATCCTCATATTTTTGACACCTTTTCAGTCTCTTTTTTTTTTCAACACCACTTCATGCTCCTCCCATTTTTCAAACCGTTTCATGCTCATCTCATTTTTGACACCTTTTGAAGCTTTTCATATTTTTCACACCTTTTGAAGCTTTTCATATTTTTCACACCTTTTCAGGCTCTTCTTGCTTTTCAACACCGCTTCATGCTCCTAATATTTTTCAGACCGTTGCTTGCACCTCATATATTTCACACCTTTTGAAACTCTTCATATTTTTCACACCTTTTCAGGCTCTTCATGTTTTTCAACTCTGCTTCATGCTCCTCCTATTTTTAGACCGTTGCATGCTCCTCATATTTTTGACACCTTTTGAAGCTCTTCATATTCTTCACACTTTTCAGGCTCTTCATGTTTTTGAACACCGCTTAATGCTCCTCCTATTTTTCAGACCGTTTCATGCACCTAATATTTTTCACACCTATTGAAGCTCTTCATATTTTTCACAACTTTTCAGGCTCTTCATGTTTTTGAACAACGCTTCATGCCCCTCCTATTTTTCAGACCGTTTCTTGCTCCTCATATTTTTAACACCTTTTGAAGCTCTTCATATTTTTCACACCTTTTCAGGCTTTTCATGTATTTGAACACGCTTCATGCTTCTCCTTGTTTTCAGACCGTTTTTTGCTCCTCATATTTTTGACACCTTTTAAGCTATTCATATTTTTCACACGTTTTCAGCTCTTCATGTTTTTCAACACCGCATCATGCTCTTCTTATTTTTCAGACCGTTTCAAGTTCATCTCTTTTTTGACAACTTTTGAAGCTTTTCATATTTTTCACAACATTTCAGGCTCTTCATGTTTTTGAACACCGCTTCATGCTCCTCCTAATGTTCAGAGAGTTTCATGCTCCTCATATATTTCACACCTTTTGAAGCTCTTCATATTTTTCACACCTTTTCAGACTCTTCATGTTTTTCCACACCACTTCATGCTTCTCCTATTTTTCAGCCCGTTTCATGCTCCTCATATTTTTGACACGTTTTGAAGCTCTTCATATTTTTCACAACATTTCAGGCTCTTCATGTTTTTGAACACCACTACATGCTCCTCCTATTTTTTAGACAGTTTCATGCTCCTCATATTTTTCACACCTTTTGAAGCTCTTCATTTTATTCGCACATTTTCAGGCTCTTCATGTATTTGAACACCGTTTCATGCTCCTCCTATTTTTCAGACCGTTTCATGCTCTTCATATATTTGACACCTTTTGAAGCTCTTCATATTTTTCACATTTCTGAAGCTCTTCATATTTTTCACACCTTTTCAGGCTCTTCATGTTTTTGAACACCACTACATGCTCCTCCTATTTTTTAGACAGTTTCATGCTCCTCATATTTTTCACACCTTTTGAAGCTCTTCATTTTATTCGCACATTTTCAGGCTCTTCATGTATTTGAACACCGTTTCATGCTCCTCCTATTTTTCAGACCGTTTCATGCTCCTCATATTTTTGACACCTTTTGAAGCTCTTCATATTTCTCACAGCTTTTCAGGCTCTTCATGTTTTTCAACACCACTTCATGCTCCTCCTATTTTTCACACCGTTTCGTTCTCCTCATATTTTTGACACCTTTTGAAGCTCTTCATATATTTCACACCTTTTCAGGCTCTTCATTTTTTTCAACACCACTACATGCTCCTCCTATTTTTCACATCGTTTCATGCTCATCTCATTTTTGACACATTTGAAGCTCTTCATATTTTTCACACCTTTTGAAGCTCTTCATATTTTTCACACGTTTTCAGGCTCTTCATGTTTTTCAACACCGCTTCATGCTCCTCCCATTTTTCAGACCGTTTCATGCTCCTCATATTTTTGACACGTTTTGAAGCTCTTCATATCTTTCATACCTTTTCAGACTCTTCAGGTTTTTCAACACCGCTTCATGCTCCTCCTGTTTTTCAGAATGTTTCCTGTTCTTCCGTTTTTTCAGATCATTTCATGCTCCTCATATTTTTGACACGTTTTGAAGCTCTTCATATTTTTCACACCTTTTCAGGCTCTTCATGTTTTTCAACACAGCTTCATGCTCCTCCTATTTTTCAGACCTTTTCATGCTCCTCATATTTTTGACTCCTTGTGAAGCTCTTCATATTTTTCACACATTTTCATGCTCTTCATATTTTTCAACACCGTGTCATGCTCCTCCTATTTAACAGACCGTGTCATGCTCCTCATATTTTTCACACCTTTAAAGCTCTTCATATTTTACTCACATTTTAAGGCTCTTCATGTTTTTCAACACCGTGTCATGCTCCTCCTATTTTTCAGACGGTATCATGCTCTTCATAATTTTCACACCTTTAAAGCTCTTCATATTTTTCACGCCTTTTAAGGCTCGTCATATTTTTGAACACCTCTTCATGCTCCTCCTATTTTTCAGACCGTTTCATGTTCCTGCTATTTTTCAGATCTTTTCATGCTCCTGATATTTTTGACACCTTTTGAAGCTCTTCATATTTTTCACACCTTTTCAGGCTCTTCATGTTTTTCAACACCACTTCATGCTCCTCGTATTTTTCAGACCGTTTCATGCTCCTCATATTTTTGACACCTTTTGAAGCTCTGCATATTTTTCACACCTTTTCAGGCTCTTCATGATTTTCAACACCACTTCATGGTCCTCCCATGTTTCAGACCGTTTCATGCTCCTCATATTTTTGACACGTTTTGGGGCTCTCATATTTTTCACACCATTCCAGGCTCTTCATATTTTTGAACACCGTTTCATGCTCCTCCTATTTTTCAGACCGTTTCATGCTCCTCATATTTTTGACACCTTTTGAAGCTCTTCATATTTTTCATACCTTTTCAGGCTCTCCATATTTTTGAACACTGCTTCATGCTCCTCCTATTTTTGAGACCGTTTCATGCTCCTCATATTTTTGACACCTTTTGAAGCTCTTCATATTTGACACACCTTTTCAGGCTCTTCATGTTTTTGAACACCGCTTTATCCTCCTCCTCTTTTTCAGACCGTTCCCTGCTCTTCATATTTTTCAAACCTTTTGAAGATCTTCATATTTTTCACACCTTTTCAGGCTCTTCATGTTTTTAAACACCGCTTCATGCTCCTTCTGTTTTTCAGACCGTTTCATGTTCCTCATATTTTTGACACATTTTGAAGCTCTTCATATTTTTCATACCTTTTCAGGCTCTCCATATTTTTGAACACCGCTTCATGCTCCTCCTATTTTTCAGACCGTTTCATGTTCCTGCTATTTTTCAGATCTTTTCATGCTCCTGATATTTTTGACACCTTTTGAAGCTCTTCATATTTTTCACACCTTTTCAGGCTCTTCATGGTTTTCAACACCACTTCATGCTCCTCGTATTTTTCAGACCGTTTCATGCTCCTCATATTTTTGACACCTTTTGAAGCTCTGCATATTTTTCACACCTTTTCAGGCTCTTCATGATTTTCAACACCACTTCATGGTCCTCCCATGTTTCAGACCGTTTCATGCTCCTCATATTTTTGACACCTTTTGAAGCTCTTCATATATTTCATACCTTTTCAGACTCTTCATGTTTTTGAACACCGCTTCATGCTCCTCCTGTTTTTCAGAATGTTTCCTGTTCCTCCTTTTTTTCAGATCATTTCATGCTCCTGTTATTTTTCACACCTTTTCAGGCTCTTCATGTTTTTCAACACCGCTTCATGCTCCTCCTATTTATCAGACCGTGTCATGCTCCTCATATTTTTCACACCTTTAAAGCTCTTCATATTTTCCTCACATTTTAGGCTCTTCATGTTTTTCAACACCGTGTCATGCTCCTCCTATTTTTCACACCTTTAAAGCTCTTCATATTTTTCACACATTTTAAGGTTCTTCATGTTTTTCAACACCATGTCATGCTCCTCCTATTTTTCAGACGGTTTCATGCTCCTCATAATTTTTACACCTTTAAAGCTCTTAATATTTTTCACACATTTTAAGTTTCTTCATGTTTTTGAACACCACTTCATGCTCCTCCTATTTTTCAGACCGTTTCATGCTCCTCATATTTTTCACACCTTTTGAAGCTCTTCATATTTTTAACACCTTTTCAGACTCTTCATGTTTTTGAACAGTGCTTCATGCTCCTCCTATTTTTCAGACCTTTTCATACTCCTCCTATTTTTCAGGCAGTTTCATGCTCCTCATATTTTGACACCTTTTGAAGCTCTTCATATTTTTAACACTTTTTCAGGCTGTTCAAGTTTTTGAACACCATTTCATGCTCCTCATATTTTTGAAACCTTTTGAAGCTCTTCATATTTTTAACAACTTTTCAGACTCTTCATGTTTTCGAACAGCGCTTCATGCTCCTCCTATTTTTCAGACATTTTCATACTCCTCCTACTTTTCAAGCAGTTTCATGCTCCTCATATTTTGACACCTTTTGAAGCTCTTCATATTTTTCACGCCTTTTAAGGCTCGTCATATTTTTGAACACCACTTCATGCTCCTCCTATTTTTCAGACCGTTTCATGTTCCTGTTATTTTTCAGATCATTTCATGCTCCTGTATTTTTGACACCTTTTGAAGCTCTTCATATATTTCACAGCTTTTCAGGCTTTTCAAGTTTTTGAACATCGTTTCATGCTCCTCCTATTTTTCAGAACGTTCCATGCTCCTCATGTTTTTCACACGTTTTGCAGCTCTTCATATTTTTCACACCTTTTCTGGGTCTTCATATTTTTCAACACCACCTCATGCTTCTCCTATTTTTTAGAATGTTTAATGCTCCTCATAATTTTGACACCTTTTGAAACTCTTCATATTTTTCAAACCTTTTCAGGCTCTTCATGTTTTTCAACACCAATTCATGCTTCTCCTATTTTTCACACCGTTTCATGCTCCTCATATTTTTGACATCTTTTGAAGCTCTTCATATTTTTCACAGCTTTTCAGGCTCTTCATGTTTTTGAACACCCCTTCATGCTCCTCTTCTTTTTCAGACCGTTTCATACTCCTCATATTTTTGACACCTTTTGAAGCTCTTCATATATTTCACAACTTTTCAGGCTCTTCATGTTTATTAACACCATTTCATGCTCCTCCTGTTTTTCAGCCCATTTCATGCTCATCTCATTTTTGACACCTGTTGAAGCTCTTCATATTTCTCACACCTTTTGAAGCTCTTCATTTATTTCACTCCTTTACAGGCTCTTTATGTTTTTCAACACCGCTTCATGCTCCTCCTATTTTTTAGACCATTTCATGCTCCTCATATATTACACACCTTTTGAAACTCTTCATATTTTTCACACCTTTTCAGGCTCTTCATGTTTTCGAACATGGCTTCATGCTCCTCTTATTTTTTCAGACCGTTTCATGCTCCTCATATTTTTGAACACCTTTTGGAGCTCTTCGTGTTTTTCACACCTTTTCAGGCTCTTCATGTTTTTCAACACCGCTTCATGCTACTCCTTTATTTCAGACAGTTTCATTCTCCTCCTATTTTTGACACCTTTGAAGCTCTTCATATATTTCACACCTTTTCAAGCTCTTCATGTTTTTGAACACCGATTCATGCTCCTCCTATTTTTCAGACCGTTTCATGCTCCTCCTATTTTTCAGGCCGTTTCATGCTCCTCATATTTTGACACATTTTGAAGCTCTTCATATTTTTCACGCCTTTTAAGGCTCGTCATATTTTTGAACACCACTTCATGCTCCTCCTATTTTTCAGACCGTTTCATGTTCCTGCTATTTTTCAGATCATTTCATGCTCCTGATATTTTTGACACCTTTTGAAGCTCTTCATATATTTCACAGCTTTTCAGGCTCTTCAAGTTTTTGAACATCGTTTCATGCTCCTCCTATTTTTCAGAACGTTCCATGCTCCTCATATTTTTCACACGTTTTGCAGCTCTTCATATTTTTCACACCTTTTCTGGGTCTTCATATATTTCAACACCACTTCATGCTTCTCCTATTTTTTAGAATGTTTAATGCTCCTCATAATTTTGACACCTTTTGAAACTCTTCATATTTTTCAAACCTTTTCAGACTCTTCATGTTTTTCAACAACAATTCATGCTCCTCCTATTTTTCACACCGTTTCATGCTCCTCATATTTTTGACATCTTTTGAAGCTCTTCATATATTTCACACCTTTTCATACTCTTCATGTTTTTCACCAGTGCTTCATTCTCCTCCTATTTTTCAGACCGTTTCATGCTCCTCATATTTTTGACACCTTTTGAAGCTCTTCATATTTTTCACAGCTTTTCATGCTCTTCATGTTTTTGAACACCCCTTCATGCACCTCTTCTTTTTCAGACCGTTTCATACTCCTCATATTTTTGACACCTTTTGAAGCTCTTCATATATTTCACAACTTTTCAGGCTCTTCATGTGTATCAACACCATTTCATGCTCCTCCTGTTTTTCAGCCCATTTCATGCTCATCTCATTTTTGACACCTTTTGAAGCTCTTCATATTTTTCACACCTTTTCAGGCTCTTCATGTTTTTCAACACCGCTTCATGCTCCTCCTTTATTTCAGACAATTTCATTCTCCTCCTATTTTTGACACCTTTGAAGCTCTTCATATATTTCACACCTTTTCAAGCTCTTCATGTTTCTGAACACCGATTCATGCTCCTCCTATTTTTCAGACCGTTTCATGCTCCTCCTATTTTCACGCCGTTTCATGCTCCTCATATTTTGACACATTTTGAAGCTCTTCGTATTTTTCACACATTTTCAGGCTCTTCATGTTTTTGAATACCACGGCATGCTCCTCCTATTTTTCAGACCGTTTCATGCTCCTCATATTTGACAAGTTTTGAAGCTCTTCTTATATTTCACACCTTTTCAGGCACTTCATGTTTTTCAAAACCGCTTCCTTTTCCTCCTATTTTTCAGAACGTTTCATGCTCCTCATATTTTTGATACCTTTTGAAGCTCTTCATATTTTTCACACCTTTTCATGCTCTTCATGTTTTCAACACCGATTCATGCTCCTCCTATTTTTCAGACCGTTTCATGCTCCTCCTATTTTTCAGGCCGTTTCATGCT
Source organism: Dama dama (assembly GCF_033118175.1). NCBI lineage: Eukaryota > Metazoa > Chordata > Mammalia > Artiodactyla > Cervidae > Dama > Dama dama. The sequence continues at coordinate 3,006,269 of NW_026870893.1, read as the reverse complement.
CCTCATATTTTGACACATTTTGAAGCTCTTCATAGTTTTCACACCTTTTCAGGCTCTTCATGTTTTTGAATTCGGCTTCATGCTCCTCCTATATTTCACTCCGTTTCATGCTCCTCATAGTTTTGACACCTTTTGAACATCTTCATATTTTTCACACCTTTTCAGGCTCTTCATGTTTTTTAACACTGCTTCATGCTCCTCCTATTTTTCAGACCGCTTCTTGCTCCTCATATTTTTGACTTCTTTTGAAGCTCTTCATATTTTTCACACGTTTTCAGGCTCTTCATGTTTTTCAACACCGCTTCATGCTCCTCCTATATTTCACTCCGTTTCATGCTCCTCATAGTTTTGACACCTTTTGAATATCTTCATATTTTTCACACCTTTTCAGGCTCTTCATGTTTTTGAACACCGCTTCATGCTCCTCCTATATTTCAGACAGTTTCTTGCTCCTCCTGTTTTTGGCACTTTTTGAAGCTCTTCATTTATTTCAATCCTTTACAGGCTCTTCATGTTTTTCAACACCGCTTCAAGCTCCTCCTATTTTTCAGACCGTTTCATGCTCCTCATAGTTTTGACACCTTTGAAGCTCTTCATATTTTTCACACCGTTTCAGGCTCTTCATGTTTTTCAACAGCGCTTCAGGCTCCTCCTATTTTTCAGACCATTTCATGCGCCTCATATTTTTGACACCTTTTGAAGCTCTTCATATTTTTCACACCTTTTCAGGCTCTTCATGTTTTTGAACACCGCTTCATGCTCCTCCTATTTTTCAGACCGTTTCATGCTCCTCATATTTTTGACACCTTTTGAAGCTCTTCATATTTTTCACACCTTTTCATGCTCTTCATGTTTTTCAACACCGCTTCATGCTCCTCCTATTTTCAGACCGTTTCATGCTCCTCATAGTTTTGACACCTTTTGAAGCACTTCATATTTTTCACACCTTTTCAGGCTCTTCATGTTTCTCAACACGGCTTCCTGCTCCTCCTATTTTTCAGACCATTTCATGCTCCTCATAATTTTGACACGTTTCGAAGCTCTTCATATTTTTGACACCATTTCAAGCTCTTCATGTTTTTCAACACCGCGTCATGCCCCTCCTATTTTCAGACCGTTTCATGCTCCTCATATTTTTGACGTCTTTTGAAGCTGTTCACATTTTTCACACCTTTTAATGCTCTTCATGTTTTTCAACACTACTGCATCTCCTCTTATTTTTCAGACCGTTTCAAGCTCCTCATATTTGAGAAGTTGTGAAGCTCTTCATATATTTCACACATTTTCAGGCACTTCATATTTTTCAAAACCACTTCATGCTCCTCCTATTTTTCAGAACGTTTCATGCTCCTCATATTTTTGACACCTTTTGAAGCTTTTCATATTTTTCACAACATTTCAGGCTCTTCATGTTATTGAACACCGCTTCATGCTCCTCCTATATTTCAGAGAGTTTCATGCTCCTCATGAATTTCACACCTTTTGAAGCTCTTCATAATTTTCATACCTTTTCAGGCTCTTCAGGTTTTTCAACACCGCTTCATGCTCCTCCTATTTTTCAGACCGTTTCATGCTCCTCATATTTTTGACACCTTTTGAAGCTCTTCATATTTTTCACAACTTTTCAGGCTCTTCATGTTTTTGAACACCGCTTCATGCTCCTCCTATTTTTCAGACCGGTTCATTCTGCTCATATTTTTGACAACTTTTGAAGCTCTTCATATTTGTCATATCTTTTCAGGCTCTTCATGTTTTTGAACACCGCTTCATGCTCCTCTTATTTTTCATACCGTTTCATGCTCATTTCATTTTTGACACCTTTTGAAGCTCTTCATATTTTTCACACCTTTTCAAGCTCTTCATGTTTTTCAACACCGTTTCATGCTCCTCCTATTTTTCAGGCCGTTTCATGCTCATCTCATTTTTGACACCTTTTGAAACTCTTCATATTCTTCACACATTTTGAAGCTTTTCATATTTTTTCACACGTTTTCAGGCTCTTCATGTTTTTCAACACCGCTTCATGCTCCTCCTATTTTTCAGACCGTTTCATGCTCCTCATATTTTTGACACCTTTTGAAGCTCTTCATATTTTTCACACTTTTCTGGCTCTTCATGTTTTTCAACACCACTTCCTGCTCCTCCTATTTTTCAGACCGTTTCATGCTCCTCATGTATTTCACACCTTTTGAAGCTCTTCATATTTTTCACACCTTTTCAGGCTCTTCATGTTTTTAATCACCGTTTCATCCTCCTCTAATTTTTCAGACCGTTTCATGCTTCTCATATATTTGACATATTTTGAAGCTCTGAATATTTTTCACACATTTTCAGGCTCTTCATGTTTTTGAACACTGCTTCATAATCCTCCTATTTTTCAGTCGGTTTCATGCTCTTCATATGTTTGACACCGTTTGAAGCTCTTCATATTTTTCACACTTTTTCAGCTCTTCATGTTTTTGAACACCATTTCATGCCACTTCTATTTTTCAGACCGTTTCATGCTCCTCATATTCTTCACACCTTTTGAAGCTCTTCATATTTTTCACACCTTTTCAGGCTCTTCATATTTTTGAACACCGCTTCTCGCTCCTCCTATTTTAAGACCGTTTCATGCTCATCTCATTTTTCACACCTTTTGTAGCTCTTCATATTTTTCACACGTTTTCAGGCTCTTCATGTTTTTCAACACCGTTTCTTGATCCTCCTATTTTTCAGACCGTTTCATTCTCATCTCATTTTTATCACCTTTTGAAGCTTTTCATATTTTTCACAACTTTTCAGGCTCTTCATGTTTTTGACCACCGCTTCATGCTCCTCCTATTTTTCAGAGAGTTTCATACTCCTCATGTATTTCACACATTTTGAAGGTCTTCATATTTTTCACACCTTTTCAGGCTCTTCATCTTTTTCCACACCACTTCATGCTTCTCCTATTTTTCAGCCCGTTTCATGCTCCTCATGTATTTCACACCTTTTGAAGCTCTTCATATTTTTCACACCTTTTCAGGCTCTTCATGTTTTTCAACACCGCTTCATGCTCCGCCTATTTTTCAGACCGTTTCATGCTTCTCATATTTTTGACACCTTTTGAAGCTCTTCATATTTTTCACAACTTTTCAGGCTCTTCATGTTTTTGAACACCACTTCATGCTCCTCCTATTTTTCAGACCGTTTCATGCTCCTCATATTTTTGACACCTTTTGAAGCTCTTCATATTTTTCACACCTTTTCAGGCTCTTCATGTTTTTGAACACCGCTTCATGCTCCTCTTATTTTTCAGACCGTTTCATGCTCATCTCATTTTTGACACCTTTTGAATCTCTTCATATTTTTCACACCTTTACAGGCTCATCCTGATTTTCAACACCGTTTTATGATCCTCCTATTTTTAAGACCTTTTCATGCTCATCTCATTTTTGACACCTTTTGAAGCTCTTCAAATTTTTCACACCTTTTGAAGCTCTTCATATTTTTCATATTTTTGAAGCTCTTCATATTTTCACACGTTTTCAGGCTCTTCATGTTTTTCAACACCGCTTCATGCTATTTCTATTTTTCAGAAAGTTTCATGCTCCTCATATATTTCACACCTTTTGAAGCTCTTCATATTTTTCAAACCTTTTCAGGCTCTTCATGTTTTTCCACACCCCTTCATGCTTCTCCTATTTTTCAGCCTGTTTCATGCTCCTCATATTTTTGACACCTTTTGAAGCTTTTCATATTTTTCACACCTTTTCAGGCTCTTCATTTTTTTCAACACTACTTCTTGCTCCTCCAATTTTTCAGACCATTTCATGCTCATCTAATTTTTGACACATGTTGAAGCTCTTCATATATTTCACACCTTCTGAAGCTCTTCATATTTTTCACACTTTTTCAGGCTCTTCATGTTTTTCAACACCACTTCATGCTTCTCCTATTTTTCAGCCCGTTTCATGCTCCTCATGTTTTTCACACCTTTTGAAGCTCGTCATATTTTTTACACCTTTTCAGGCTCTTCATGTTTTGATCACCGTTTCATGCTACTCCTATTTTTCAGACCGTTTCATGCTCATCTCATTTTTGACACCTTTTAAAGCTCTTCATATATTTCACACTTTTGAAGCTCTTCATATTTTGCACACCTTTCCAGGCTGTTCATATTTTTCAACACCGCTTCATGCTCCACCTATTTTTCAGACCGTTTCATGCTCCTCATATTTTTGACACCTTTTGAAGCTCTTCATATTTTTCACACCTTTTCAGGCTCTTCATTTTTTTCAACACTACTTCTTGCTCCTCCAATTTTTCAGACCGTTTCATGCTCATCTAATTTTTGACACCTGTTGAAGCTCTTCATATTTTTCACACCTTCTGAAGCTCTTCATATTTTTCACACTTTTTCAGGCTCTTCATGTTTTTCAACACCACTTCATGCTTCTCCTATTTTTCAGCCCGTTTCATGCTCCTCATGTTTTTCACACCTTTTGAAGCTCGTCATATTTTTCACACCTTTTCAGGCTGTTCATGTTTTTGATCACCGTTTCTTGCTCCTCGTATGTTTCAGACCGTTTCATGCTCCTCATATTTTTGACACCTTTTAATCTCTTTATATTTTTCACAGCTTTTCAGGCTCTTCATGTTTTTGAACACCACTTCATTCTCGTCCTATTTTTCAGACCGTTTCATGCTCCTCATATTTTTGACACCTTTTCAAGCTCTTCATGTTTTTCAACACCACTTCTTGCTTCTCCTATTTTTCAGACCGATTAATGCTCCTAATATTTTTGACACCTTTTGAAGCTCTTCATATTTTTCACATCTTTTGAAGCTCTTCATATTTTTCACACCTTTTCATGCTCTTCATGTTTTTCAACATAGCTTCATGCTCGTCCTATTTTTCAGACCTTTTCATGCTCCTCATATTTTGACACCTTTTGAAGCTCTTCATATTTTTCACAGCATTTTAGGCTCTTCATGTTTTTCAACACCCCTTCATGCTCCTCCTATTTTTCAGACCGTTTCATGCTCGTCATATTTTTGACACCTTTTGAAGCTCTTCAAATATTTCACACCTTTTCAGGCTCTTCTTTTTTTTTCAACACCACTTCATGCTCCTCCTTTTTTTCATACCGTTTCATGCTCATCTCATTTTTGACACCTTTTGAAGCTCTTCATATTCTTCACACATTTTGAAGCTCTTCATATTTTTTCACACCTTTTCAGGTTCTTCATGTTTTTCAACACCGCTTCATGCTCCTCCTATTTTTCAGACCGTTTCATGCTCCTCATATTTTTGACACCTTTTGAAGCTCTTAATATTTTTCACACTTTTCAGGCTCTTCATGTTTTTCAACACCACTTCATGCTCCTCCTATTTTTCAGATCGTTTCATTCTCCTCATATTTTTGACACCTTTTGAAGCTCTTCATATATTTCACACCTTTTCAGGCTCTTCATGTTTTTAACACCACTTCATGCTCCTCCTATTTTTCAGACCATTTCCTGCTCATCGATTTTTGACACCTTTTGAAGCTCTTCATGTTTTTGACCACCGTTTCATGCTATTCCTATTTTTCAAACTGTTTCATGGTCCTCATATTTGTTACACCTTTTGAAGCTATTCATATATTTCACACCTTTTCAGGCTCTTCTTGTTTTTCAACACAGCTTCATTCTCCTCCTATTTTATACCGTTTCATGCTCCTCATGTTTTTGACACCTTTTGAAGCACTTCATATTTTTCACACTTTTCAGGCTCTTCATGTATTTGAAAACCGCCTCATGCTCCTCCTATTTTTCAGACCGTTTCATGTCCAAATGTATTTCACACCTTTTGAAGCTCTTTATATTTTTCAAAACTTTTCAGGCCCTTCATGTGTTTGATCAGCATTTCATGCTCCTCCTATTTTTCAGATCGTTTCAGGCTCCGCATATTTTTGACTCCTTTTGAAGCTCTTCATATTTTTCACACGTTTTCAGGCCCTTCATGTTTTTGAACACCGCTTCATGCTCCTCCTATTTTTCAGACGGTTTCAGGCTGCTCGTATTTTTCAGACCGTTTCATGCTCCTCATATTTTTGACAATTTTATAAACTCTTCATATTTTTCACACTTTTACAGGCTCTTCATGTTTTTGAGCACTGCTTCATGCTCCTCCTGTTTTTCAAAACTTTTGAAGCTCTTCATGTTTTTCACACCTTATTAGCCTCTTCATGTTTTTGAACATCTCTTCATGCTCCTCATATTTTTGACAATTTTATAAGCTCTTCATATTTTTCACACTTTTTCAGGCTCTTCATGTTTTTGAACACCGCTTCATGCTCCTCCTATTTTTCAAACCTTTTGAAGCTCTTCATATTTTTCACACTTTTTCAGGCTCTTCATGTTTTGAACACCGCTTCATGCTCCTCCTATTTTTCAGACCGTTTCATGCTCCTCAGATATTTCACACCTTTTGAAGCTCTTCATATTTTTCACACCTTTTCAGGCTCTTCACGTTTTTGAACAACACTTCATGCTCCTCCTACTTTTCAGACTGTTTCATGCTCATCTCATTTTTGACACCTTTTCAGGGTCTTCATATTTTTCAAACTTTTGAAGATCTTCATATTTTTCACACTTTTTCCGGCTCTTCATGTTTTGAACACTGCTTCATGCTCCTCCTATTTTTCAGACCGTTTCATTCTCCTCATGTTTTTCACACCTTTTGAAGCTCTTCATAATTTTCACACCTTTTCATGCTCTTCATGTTTTTGAACACCGTTTCATGCTCGTCCTATTTTTCAGACCATTTCAAGCTCCTCATATTTTGGAAACCTTTTGAAGCTCTTCATATTTTTCACACCTTTTCCGTCTCTTCTTGTTTTTCAACACCGCTTCTTGCTCCTCCTATTTTTCAGACCGTTTCATGCTCCTCATATTGTTGACACATTTTGAAGCACTTCATATTTTTCACACCTTTTCAGGCTCTTCATATTTTTGAACACCGCTTCATGTTCCTCCTGTTTTTCACACCTTTTGAAGCTCTTCATATTTTTCACACCTTTTCAGGCTGTACATGTTTTTGAAGACCACTTCATGCTCCTCTTCTTTTTCAGACCGTTTCATGCTCCTGATATTTTTCATACCGTTTGAAGCTGTTCATATTTTTCACACGTTTTCAGATTCTTCATGATTTTGATCACCGTTTCATGCTCCTCCTATTTTTCAGACCGTTTCATGCTCCTCATATTTTTGACACCTTTTGAAGCTCTTCACATTTATCACACATTTTCAGGCTCTTCATGTTTTTCAACACCACTTCATGCTCCTCCTATTTTTCAGATCGTTTCAGGCTCCGCCTATTTTTGACTCCTTTTGAAGCTCTTCATATTTTTCACACGTTTTCAGGCCCTTCATGTTTTTGAACACCGCTTCATGCTCCTCCTATTTTTCAAACCTTTTGAAGCTCTTCATGTTTTTCACACCTTATCAGCCTCTTCATGTTTTTGAACATCTCTTCATGCTCCTCATATTTTTGACAATTTTATAAGCTCTTCATATTTTTCACACTTTTTCAGGCTCTTCATGTTTTTGAGCACCGCTTCATGGTTCTCCTATTTTTCAAACCTTTTGAAGCTCTTCATGTTTTTCACACCTTATCAGCCTCTTCATGTTTTTGAACATCTCTTCATGCTCCTCATATTTTTGACAATTTTATAAGCTCTTCATATTTTTCACACTTTTTCAGGCTCTTCATGTTTTTGAGCACCGCTTCATGCTCCTCCTATTTTTCAAACCTTTTGAAGCTCTTCATGATTTTCACACTTTTTCAGGCTGCTTATAGTTTTAAACACCGCTGCATGATTCTCCTATATTTGAGACCATTTCATGCTCCTCATATTTTTGACATTTTGTGAAGCTCTTCATATTTTTCACACTTTTTCAGGCTCTTCATGTTTTGAGCAACACTTCATGCTCCTCCTATTTTTCAGACCGTTTCATGCTCCTCAGGTATTTCACACCTTTTGAAGCTCTTCATATTTTTCACACCTTTTCAGGCTCTTCACCTTTTTGAACAACACTTCATGCTCCTCCTACTTTTCAGACTGTTTCATGCTCATCTCATTTTTGATACCTTTTCAGGGTCTTCATATTTTTCAAACTTTTGAAGATCTTCATATTTTTCACACTTTTTCAGGCTCTTCATGTTTTGAACACTGCTTCATGCTCCTCCTATTTTTCAGACCGTTTCATTCTCCTCATGTTTTTCACACCTTTTGAAGCTCTTCATAATTTTCACACCTTTTCATGCTCTTCATGTTTTTGAACACCGTTTCATGCTCGTCCTATTTTTCAGACCATTTCAAGCTCCTCATATTTTTGAAACCTTTTGAAGCTCTTCATATTTTTCACACCTTTTCCGTCTCTTCTTGTTTTTCAACACCGCTTCTTGCTCCTCCTATTTTTCAGACCGTTTCATGCTCCTCATATTGTTGACACCTTTTGAAGCACTTCATATTTTTCACACCTTTTCAGGCTCTTCATATTTTTGAACGCCGGTTCATGTTCCTCCTGTTTTTCACACCTATTGAAGCTCTTCATATTTTTCACACCTTTTCAGGCTGTACATGTTTTTGAAGACCACTTCATGCTCCTCATCTTTCTCAGACCGTTTCATGCTCCTGATAATTTTCACACCGTTTGAAGCTCTTCATATTTTTCACACGTTTTCAGATTCTTCATGTTTTTGATCACCGTTTCATGCTCCTCCTATTTTTCAGACCGTTTCATACTCCTCATATTTTTGACACCTTTTGAAGCTCTTCACATTTATCACACCTTTTCAGGCTCTTCATGTTTTTCAACACCGCTTCATGATCCTCCTATATTTCAGAGCGTTTCATGCTCCTCATATTTTTGACACCTTATGAAGCTCTTCACATTTTTCACACCTTTTCCGGCTCTTCATGTTTTTCAACTCCGCTTCATACTCCTCCTATTTTTCAGATCATTTCAGGCTCCGCATATTTTTGACTCCTTTTGAAGCTCTTCATATTTTTCACACGTTTTCAGGCCCTTCATGTTTTTGAACACCGCTTCATGCTCCTCCTATTTGTCAGACGGTTTCAGGCTGCTCGTATTTTTCAGACCGTTTCATGCTCCTCATATTTTTGACAATTTTATAAGCTCTTCATATTTTTCACACTTTTTCAGGCTCTTCATGTTTTTAGCACCGCTTCATGCTCCTCCTATTTTTCAAACCTTTTGAAGCTCTTCATGTTTTTCACACCTTATCAGCCTCTTCATGTTTTTGAACATCTCTTCATGCTCCTCATATTTTTGACAATTTTATAAGCTCTTCATATTTTTCACACGTTTTCAGGCTCTTCATGTTTTTGATCACCGTTTCATGCTCCTCCTATTTTTCAGACCGTTTTATGCTCCTCATATTTTTGACAATTTTATAAGCTCTTAATATTTTTCACACTTTTTTAGGCTCTTCATGTTTTTTAACACCGCTTCATGCTCCTCCTATTTTTCAAACTTTTTGAAGCTCTTCATGTTTTTCACACCTTATCAGCCTCTTCATGTTTTTGAACACCTCTTCATGCTACTCCTATTTTTCAGACCTTTTCATGTTCCTCCTGTTTTTCACACCTTTTGAAGCTCTTCATATTTTTCACACCTTTTCAGGCTGTACATGTTTTTGAAGACCACTTCATGCTCCTCATCTTTTTCAGACCGTTTCATGCTCCTCAGGTATTTCACACCTTTTGAAGCTCTTCATATTTTTCACACCTTTTCAGGCTCTTCACCTTTTTGAACAACACTTCATGCTCCTCCTACTTTTCAGACTGTTTCATGCTCATCTCATTTTTGATACCTTTTCAGGGTCTTCATATTTTTCAAACTTTTGAAGATCTTCATATTTTTCACACTTTTTCAGGCTCTTCATGTTTTGAACACTGCTTCATGCTCCTCCTATTTTTCAGACCGTTTCATTCTCCTCATGTTTTTCACACCTTTTGAAGCTCTTCATAATTTTCACACCTTTTCATGCTCTTCATGTTTTTGAACACCGTTTCATGCTCGTCCTATTTTTCAGACCATTTCAAGCTCCTCATATTTTTGAAACCTTTTGAAGCTCTTCATATTTTTCACACCTTTTCCGTCTCTTCTTGTTTTTCAACACCGCTTCTTGCTCCTCCTATTTTTCAGACCGTTTCATGCTCCTCATATTGTTGACACCTTTTGAAGCACTTCATATTTTTCACACCTTTTCAGGCTCTTCATATTTTTGAACGCCGGTTCATGTTCCTCCTGTTTTTCACACCTATTGAAGCTCTTCATATTTTTCACACCTTTTCAGGCTGTACATGTTTTTGAAGACCACTTCATGCTCCTCATCTTTCTCAGACCGTTTCATGCTCCTGATAATTTTCACACCGTTTGAAGCTCTTCATATTTTTCACACGTTTTCAGATTCTTCATGTTTTTGATCACCGTTTCATGCTCCTCCTATTTTTCAGACCGTTTCATACTCCTCATATTTTTGACACCTTTTGAAGCTCTTCACATTTATCACACCTTTTCAGGCTCTTCATGTTTTTCAACACCGCTTCATGATCCTCCTATATTTCAGAGCGTTTCATGCTCCTCATATTTTTGACACCTTATGAAGCTCTTCACATTTTTCACACCTTTTCCGGCTCTTCATGTTTTTCAACTCCGCTTCATACTCCTCCTATTTTTCAGATCATTTCAGGCTCCGCATATTTTTGACTCCTTTTGAAGCTCTTCATATTTTTCACACGTTTTCAGGCCCTTCATGTTTTTGAACACCGCTTCATGCTCCTCCTATTTGTCAGACGGTTTCAGGCTGCTCGTATTTTTCAGACCGTTTCATGCTCCTCATATTTTTGACAATTTTATAAGCTCTTCATATTTTTCACACTTTTTCAGGCTCTTCATGTTTTTAGCACCGCTTCATGCTCCTCCTATTTTTCAAACCTTTTGAAGCTCTTCATGTTTTTCACACCTTATCAGCCTCTTCATGTTTTTGAACATCTCTTCATGCTCCTCATATTTTTGACAATTTTATAAGCTCTTCATATTTTTCACACGTTTTCAGGCTCTTCATGTTTTTGATCACCGTTTCATGCTCCTCCTATTTTTCAGACCGTTTTATGCTCCTCATATTTTTGACAATTTTATAAGCTCTTAATATTTTTCACACTTTTTTAGGCTCTTCATGTTTTTTAACACCGCTTCATGCTCCTCCTATTTTTCAAACTTTTTGAAGCTCTTCATGTTTTTCACACCTTATCAGCCTCTTCATGTTTTTGAACACCTCTTCATGCTACTCCTATTTTTCAGACCTTTTCATGTTCCTCCTGTTTTTCACACCTTTTGAAGCTCTTCATATTTTTCACACCTTTTCAGGCTGTACATGTTTTTGAAGACCACTTCATGCTCCTCATCTTTTTCAGACCGTTTCATGCTCCTCAGGTATTTCACACCTTTTGAAGCTCTTCATATTTTTCACACCTTTTCAGGCTCTTCACCTTTTTGAACAACACTTCATGCTCCTCCTACTTTTCAGACTGTTTCATGCTCATCTCATTTTTGATACCTTTTCAGGGTCTTCATATTTTTCAAACTTTTGAAGATCTTCATATTTTTCACACTTTTTCAGGCTCTTCATGTTTTGAACACTGCTTCATGCTCCTCCTATTTTTCAGACCGTTTCATTCTCCTCATGTTTTTCACACCTTTTGAAGCTCTTCATAATTTTCACACCTTTTCATGCTCTTCATGTTTTTGAACACCGTTTCATGCTCGTCCTATTTTTCAGACCATTTCAAGCTCCTCATATTTTTGAAACCTTTTGAAGCTCTTCATATTTTTCACACCTTTTCCGTCTCTTCTTGTTTTTCAACACCGCTTCTTGCTCCTCCTATTTTTCAGACCGTTTCATGCTCCTCATATTGTTGACACCTTTTGAAGCACTTCATATTTTTCACACCTTTTCAGGCTCTTCATATTTTTGAACGCCGGTTCATGTTCCTCCTGTTTTTCACACCTATTGAAGCTCTTCATATTTTTCACACCTTTTCAGGCTGTACATGTTTTTGAAGACCACTTCATGCTCCTCATCTTTCTCAGACCGTTTCATGCTCCTGATAATTTTCACACCGTTTGAAGCTCTTCATATTTTTCACACGTTTTCAGATTCTTCATGTTTTTGATCACCGTTTCATGCTCCTCCTATTTTTCAGACCGTTTCATACTCCTCATATTTTTGACACCTTTTGAAGCTCTTCACATTTATCACACCTTTTCAGGCTCTTCATGTTTTTCAACACCGCTTCATGATCCTCCTATATTTCAGAGCGTTTCATGCTCCTCATATTTTTGACACCTTATGAAGCTCTTCACATTTTTCACACCTTTTCCGGCTCTTCATGTTTTTCAACTCCGCTTCATACTCCTCCTATTTTTCAGATCATTTCAGGCTCCGCATATTTTTGACTCCTTTTGAAGCTCTTCATATTTTTCACACGTTTTCAGGCCCTTCATGTTTTTGAACACCGCTTCATGCTCCTCCTATTTGTCAGACGGTTTCAGGCTGCTCGTATTTTTCAGACCGTTTCATGCTCCTCATATTTTTGACAATTTTATAAGCTCTTCATATTTTTCACACTTTTTCAGGCTCTTCATGTTTTTAGCACCGCTTCATGCTCCTCCTATTTTTCAAACCTTTTGAAGCTCTTCATGTTTTTCACACCTTATCAGCCTCTTCATGTTTTTGAACATCTCTTCATGCTCCTCATATTTTTGACAATTTTATAAGCTCTTCATATTTTTCACACGTTTTCAGGCTCTTCATGTTTTTGATCACCGTTTCATGCTCCTCCTATTTTTCAGACCGTTTTATGCTCCTCATATTTTTGACAATTTTATAAGCTCTTAATATTTTTCACACTTTTTTAGGCTCTTCATGTTTTTTAACACCGCTTCATGCTCCTCCTATTTTTCAAACTTTTTGAAGCTCTTCATGTTTTTCACACCTTATCAGCCTCTTCATGTTTTTGAACACCTCTTCATGCTACTCCTATTTTTCAGACCTTTTCATGTTCCTCCTGTTTTTCACACCTTTTGAAGCTCTTCATATTTTTCACACCTTTTCAGGCTGTACATGTTTTTGAAGACCACTTCATGCTCCTCATCTTTTTCAGACCGTTTCATGCTCCTGATATTTTTCACACCGTTTGAAGCTCTTCATATTTTTCACACGTTTTCAGATTCTTCATGATTTTGATCACCGTTTCATGCTCCTCCTATTTTTCAGACCGTTTCATGCTCCTCATATTTTTGCCACCTTTTGAAGCTCTTCACATTTATCACACCTTTTCAGGCTCTTCATGTTTTTCAACACCGCTTCATGATCCACCTATATTACAGAGCGTTTCATGCTCCTCTTATTTTTCACACCTTTTCCGGCTCTTCATGTTTTTCAACACCACTTCATGCTCCTCCTATTTTTCAGATCGTTTCAGGCTCCGCATATTTTTGACTCCTTTTGAAGCTCTTCATATTTTTCACACGTTTTTAGGCCCTTCATGTTTTTGAACACCGCTTCATGCTCCTCCTAATTTTCAAACCTTTTGAAGCTCTTCATGTTTTTCACACCTTATCAGCCTCTTCATGTTTTTGAACATCTCTTCATGCTCCTCATATTTTTGACAATTTTATAAGCTCTTCATATTTTTCACACTTTTTCAGGCTCTTCATGTTTTTGAGCACCGCTTCATGCTCCTCCTATTTTTCAAACCTTTTGAAGCTCTTCATGTTTTTCACACTTTTTCAGGCTGTTTATAGTTTTAAACACCGCTGCATGATTCTCCTATATTTGAGACCATTTCATGCTCCTCATATTTTTGACATTTTTTGAAGCTCTTCATATTTTTCACACTTTTTCAGGCTCTTCATGTTTTGAGCAACACTTCATGCTCCTCCTATTTTTCAGACCGTTTCATGCTCCTCAGGTATTTCACACCTTTTGAAGCTCTTCATATTTTTCACACCTTTTCAGGCTCTTCACCTTTTTGAACAACACTTCATGCTCCTCCTACTTTTCAGACTGTTTCATGCTCATCTCATTTTTGACACCTTTTCAGGGTCTTCATATTTTTCAAACTTTTGAAGATCTTCATATTTTTCACACTTTTTCAGGCTCTTCATGTTTTGAACACTGCTTCATGCTCCTCCTATTTTTCAGACCGTTTCATTCTCCTCATGTTTTTCACACCTTTTGAAGCTCTTCATAATTTTCACACCTTTTCATGCTCTTCATGTTTTTGAACACCGTTTCATGCTCGTCCTATTTTTCAGACCATTTCAAGCTCCTCATATTTTTGAAACCTTTTGAAGCTCTTCATATTTTTCACACCTTTTCCGTCTCTTCTTGTTTTTCAACACCGCTTCTTGCTCCTCCTATTTTTCAGACCGTTTCATGCTCCTCATATTGTTGACACCTTTTGAAGCACTTCATATTTTTCACACCTTTTCAGGCTCTTCATATTTTTGAACGGCGGTTCATGTTCCTCCTGTTTTTCACACCTATTGAAGCTCTTCATATTTTTCACACCTTTTCAGGCTGTACATGTTTTTGACCACTTCATGCTCCTCATCTTTCTCAGACCGTTTCATGCTCCTGATAATTTTCACACCATTTGAAGCTCTTCATATTTTTCACACGTTTTCAGATTCTTCATGTTTTTGATCACCGTTTCATGCTCCTCCTATTTTTCAGACCGTTTCATACTCCTCATATTTTTGACACCTTTTGAAGCTCTTCACATTTATCACACCTTTTCAGGCTCTTCATGTTTTTCAACACCGCTTCATGATCCTCCTATATTTCAGAGCGTTTCATGCTCCTCATATTTTTGACACCTTTTGAAGCTCTTCACATTTTTCACACCTTTTCCGGCTCTTCATGTTTTTCAACTCCGCTTCATGCTCCTCCTATTTTTCAGATCATTTCAGGCTCCGCATATTTTTGACTCCTTTTGAAGCTCTTCATATTTTTCACACGTTTTCAGGCCCTTCATGTTTTTGAACACCGCTTCATGCTCCTCCTATTTGTCAGATGGTTTCAGGCTGCTCGTATTTTTCAGACCGTTTCATGCTCCTCATATTTTTGACAATTTTATAAGCTCTTCATATTTTTCACACTTTTTCAGGCTCTTCATGTTTTTTAGCACCGCTTCATGCTCCTCCTATTTTTCAAACCTTTTGAAGCTCTTCATGTTTTTCACACCTTATCAGCCTCTTCATGTTTTTGAACATCTCTTCATGCTCCTCATATTTTTGACAATTTTATAAGCTCGTCATATTTTTCACACGTTTTCAGGCTCTTCATGTTTTTGATCACCGTTTCATGCTCCTCCTATTTTTCAGACCGTTTCATGCTCCTCATATTTTTGACAATTTTATAAGCTCTTAATATTTTTCACACTTTTTTAGGCTCTTCATGTTTTTTAACACCGCTTCATGCTCCTCCTATTTTTCAAACTTTTTGAAGCTCTTCATGTTTTTCACACCTTATCAGCCTCTTCATGTTTTTGAACACCTCTTCATGCTACTCCTATTTTTCAGACCTTTTCATGTTCCTCCTGTTTTTCACACCTTTTGAAGCTCTTCATATTTTTCACACCTTTTCAGGCTGTACATGTTTTTGAAGACCACTTCATGCTCCTCATCTTTTTCAGACCGTTTCATGCTCCTGATATTTTTCACACCGTTTGAAGCTCTTCATATTTTTCACACGTTTTCAGATTCTTCATGATTTTGATCACCGTTTCATGCTCCTCCTATTTTTCAGACCGTTTCATGCTCCTCATATTTTTGCCACCTTTTGAAGCTCTTCACATTTATCAGACCTTTTCAGGCTCTTCATGTTTTTCAACACCGCTTCATGATCCACCTATATTTCAGAGCGTTTCATGCTCCTCTTATTTTTCACACCTTTTCCGGCTCTTCATGTTTTTCAACACCACTTCATGCTCCTCCTATTTTTCAGATCGTTTCAGGCTCCGCATATTTTTGACTCCTTTTGAAGCTCTTCATATTTTTCACACGTTTTCAGGCCCTTCATGTTTTTGAACACCGCTTCATGCTCCTCCTATTTTTCAAACCTTTTGAAGCTCTTCATGTTTTTCACACCTTATCAGCCTCTTCATGTTTTTGAACATCTCTTCATGTTCCTCATATTTTTGACAATTTTATAAGCTCTTCATATTTTTCACACTTTTTCAGGCTCTTCATGTTTTTCAGCACCGCTTCATGCTCCTCCTATTTTTCAAACCTTTTGAAGCTCTTCATGTTTTTCACACCTTATCAGCCTCTTCATGTTTTTGAACATCTCTTCATGCTCCTCATATTTTTGACAATTTTATAAGCTCTTCATATTTTTCACACTTTTTCAGGCTCTTCATGTTTTTGAGCACCGCTTCATGCTCCTCCTATTTTTCAAACCTTTTGAAGCTCTTCATGTTTTTCACACTTTTTCAGGCTGTTTATAGTTTTAAACACCGCTGCATGATTCTCCTATATTTGAGACCATTTCATGCTCCTCATATTTTTGACATTTTTTGAAGCTCTTCATATTTTTCACACTTTTTCAGGCTCTTCATGTTTTGAGCAACACTTCATGCTCCTCCTATTTTTCAGACCGTTTCATGCTCCTCAGGTATTTCACACCTTTTGAAGCTCTTCATATTTTTCACACCTTTTCAGGCTCTTCACCTTTTTGAACAACACTTCATGCTCCTCCTACTTTTCAGACTGTTTCATGCTCATCTCATTTTTGATACCTTTTCAGGGTCTTCATATTTTTCAAACTTTTGAAGATCTTCATATTTTTCACACTTTTTCAGGCTCTTCATGTTTTGAACACTGCTTCATGCTCCTCCTATTTTTCAGACCGTTTCATTCTCCTCATGTTTTTCACACCTTTTGAAGCTCTTCATAATTTTCACACCTTTTCATGCTCTTCATGTTTTTGAACACCGTTTCATGCTCGTCCTATTTTTCAGACCGTTTCAAGCTCCTCATATTTTTGAAACCTTTTGAAGCTCTTCATATTTTTCACACCTTTTCCGTCTCTTCTTGTTTTTCAACACCGCTTCTTGCTCCTCCTATTTTTCAGACCGTTTCATGCTCCTCATATTGTTGACACCTTTTGAAGCACTTCATATTTTTCACACCTTTTCAGGCTCTTCATATTTTTGAACGGCGGTTCATGTTCCTCCTGTTTTTCACACCTATTGAAGCTCTTCATATTTTTCACACCTTTTCAGGCTGTACATGTTTTTGACCACTTCATGCTCCTCATCTTTCTCAGACCGTTTCATGCTCCTGATAATTTTCACACCATTTGAAGCTCTTCATATTTTTCACACGTTTTCAGATTCTTCATGTTTTTGATCACCGTTTCATGCTCCTCCTATTTTTCAGACCGTTTCATACTCCTCATATTTTTGACACCTTTTGAAGCTCTTCACATTTATCACACCTTTTCAGGCTCTTCATGTTTTTCAACACCGCTTCATGATCCTCCTATATTTCAGAGCGTTTCATGCTCCTCATATTTTTGACACCTTTTGAAGCTCTTCACATTTTTCACACCTTTTCCGGCTCTTCATGTTTTTCAACTCCGCTTCATGCTCCTCCTATTTTTCAGATCATTTCAGGCTCCGCATATTTTTGACTCCTTTTGAAGCTCTTCATATTTTTCACACGTTTTCAGGCCCTTCATGTTTTTGAACACCGCTTCATGCTCCTCCTATTTGTCAGATGGTTTCAGGCTGCTCGTATTTTTCAGACCGTTTCATGCTCCTCATATTTTTGACAATTTTATAAGCTCTTCATATTTTTCACACTTTTTCAGGCTCTTCATGTTTTTTAGCACCGCTTCATGCTCCTCCTATTTTTCAAACCTTTTGAAGCTCTTCATGTTTTTCACACCTTATCAGCCTCTTCATGTTTTTGAACATCTCTTCATGCTCCTCATATTTTTGACAATTTTATAAGCTCGTCATATTTTTCACACGTTTTCAGGCTCTTCATGTTTTTGATCACCGTTTCATGCTCCTCCTATTTTTCAGACCGTTTCATGCTCCTCATATTTTTGACAATTTTATAAGCTCTTAATATTTTTCACACTTTTTTAGGCTCTTCATGTTTTTTAACACCGCTTCATGCTCCTCCTATTTTTCAAACTTTTTGAAGCTCTTCATGTTTTTCACACCTTATCAGCCTCTTCATGTTTTTGAACACCTCTTCATGCTACTCCTATTTTTCAGACCTTTTCATGTTCCTCCTGTTTTTCACACCTTTTGAAGCTCTTCATATTTTTCACACCTTTTCAGGCTGTACATGTTTTTGAAGACCACTTCATGCTCCTCATCTTTTTCAGACCGTTTCATGCTCCTGATATTTTTCACACCGTTTGAAGCTCTTCATATTTTTCACACGTTTTCAGATTCTTCATGATTTTGATCACCGTTTCATGCTCCTCCTATTTTTCAGACCGTTTCATGCTCCTCATATTTTTGCCACCTTTTGAAGCTCTTCACATTTATCAGACCTTTTCAGGCTCTTCATGTTTTTCAACACCGCTTCATGATCCACCTATATTTCAGAGCGTTTCATGCTCCTCTTATTTTTCACACCTTTTCCGGCTCTTCATGTTTTTCAACACCACTTCATGCTCCTCCTATTTTTCAGATCGTTTCAGGCTCCGCATATTTTTGACTCCTTTTGAAGCTCTTCATATTTTTCACACGTTTTCAGGCCCTTCATGTTTTTGAACACCGCTTCATGCTCCTCCTATTTTTCAAACCTTTTGAAGCTCTTCATGTTTTTCACACCTTATCAGCCTCTTCATGTTTTTGAACATCTCTTCATGTTCCTCATATTTTTGACAATTTTATAAGCTCTTCATATTTTTCACACTTTTTCAGGCTCTTCATGTTTTTCAGCACCGCTTCATGCTCCTCCTATTTTTCAAACCTTTTGAAGCTCTTCATGTTTTTCACACCTTATCAGCCTCTTCATGTTTTTGAACATCTCTTCATGCTCCTCATATTTTTGACAATTTTATAAGCTCTTCATATTTTTCACACTTTTTCAGGCTCTTCATGTTTTTGAGCACCGCTTCATGCTCCTCCTATTTTTCAAACCTTTTGAAGCTCTTCATGTTTTTCACACTTTTTCAGGCTGTTTATAGTTTTAAACACCGCTGCATGATTCTCCTATATTTGAGACCATTTCATGCTCCTCATATTTTTGACATTTTTTGAAGCTCTTCATATTTTTCACACTTTTTCAGGCTCTTCATGTTTTGAACACCACTTCATGCTCCTCCTATTTTTCAGACCGTTTCATGCTCCTCAGGTATTTCACACCTTTTGAAGCTCTTCATATTTTTCACACCTTTTCAGGCTCTTCACCTTTTTGAACAACACTTCATGCTCCTCCTACTTTTCAGACTGTTTCATGCTCATCTCATTTTTGACACCTTTTCAGGGTCTTCATATTTTTCAAACTTTTGAAGATCTTCATATTTTTCACACTTTTTCAGGCTCTTCATGTTTTGAACACTGCTTCATGCTCCTCCTATTTTTCAGACCGTTTCATTCTCCTCATGTTTTTCACACCTTTTGAAGCTCTTCATAATTTTCACACCTTTTCATGCTCTTCATGTTTTTGAACACCGTTTCATGCTCGTCCTATTTTTCAGACCATTTCAAGCTCCTCATATTTTTGAAACCTTTTGAAGCTCTTCATATTTTTCACACCTTTTCCGTCTCTTCTTGTTTTTCAACACCGCTTCTTGCTCCTCCTATTTTTCAGACCGTTTCATGCTCCTCATATTGTTGACACCTTTTGAAGCACTTCATATTTTTCACACCTTTTCAGGCTCTTCATATTTTTGAACGGCGGTTCATGTTCCTCCTGTTTTTCACACCTATTGAAGCTCTTCATATTTTTCACACCTTTTCAGGCTGTACATGTTTTTGAAGACCACTTCATGCTCCTCATCTTTCTCAGACCGTTTCATGCTCCTGATAATTTTCACACCGTTTGAAGCTCTTCATATTTTTCACACGTTTTCAGATTCTTCATGTTTTTGATCACCGTTTCATGCTCCTCCTATTTTTCAGACCGTTTCATACTCCTCATATTTTTGACACCTTTTGAAGCTCTTCACATTTATCACACCTTTTCAGGCTCTTCATGTTTTTCAACACCGCTTCATGATCCTCCTATATTTCAGAGCGTTTCATGCTCCTCATATTTTTGACACCTTTTGAAGCTCTTCACATTTTTCACACCTTTTCCGGCTCTTCATGTTTTTCAACTCCGCTTCATGCTCCTCCTATTTTTCAGATCATTTCAGGCTCCGCATATTTTTGACTCCTTTTGAAGCTCTTCATATTTTTCACACGTTTTCAGGCCCTTCATGTTTTTGAACACCGCTTCATGCTCCTCCTATTTGTCAGACGGTTTCAGGCTGCTCGTATTTTTCAGACCGTTTCATGCTCCTCATATTTTTGACAATTTTATAAGCTCTTCATATTTTTCACACTTTTTCAGGCTCTTCATGTTTTTTAGCACCGCTTCATGCTCCTCCTATTTTTCAAACCTTTTGAAGCTCTTCATGTTTTTCACACCTTATCAGCCTCTTCATGTTTTTGAACATCTCTTCATGCTCCTCATATTTTTGACAATTTTATAAGCTCGTCATATTTTTCACACGTTTTCAGGCTCTTCATGTTTTTGATCACCGTTTCATGCTCCTCCTATTTTTCAGACCGTTTCATGCTCCTCATATTTTTGACAATTTTATAAGCTCTTAATATTTTTCACACTTTTTTAGGCTCTTCATGTTTTTTAACACCGCTTCATGCTCCTCCTATTTTTCAAACTTTTTGAAGCTCTTCATGTTTTTCACACCTTATCAGCCTCTTCATGTTTTTGAACACCTCTTCATGCTACTCCTATTTTTCAGACCTTTTCATGTTCCTCCTGTTTTTCACACCTTTTGAAGCTCTTCATATTTTTCACACCTTTTCAGGCTGTACATGTTTTTGAAGACCACTTCATGCTCCTCATCTTTTTCAGACCGTTTCATGCTCCTGATATTTTTCACACCGTTTGAAGCTCTTCATATTTTTCACACGTTTTCAGATTCTTCATGATTTTGATCACCGTTTCATGCTCCTCCTATTTTTCAGACCGTTTCATGCTCCTCATATTTTTGCCACCTTTTGAAGCTCTTCACATTTATCAGACCTTTTCAGGCTCTTCATGTTTTTCAACACCGCTTCATGATCCACCTATATTTCAGAGCGTTTCATGCTCCTCTTATTTTTCACACCTTTTCCGGCTCTTCATGTTTTTCAACACCACTTCATGCTCCTCCTATTTTTCAGATCGTTTCAGGCTCCGCATATTTTTGACTCCTTTTGAAGCTCTTCATATTTTTCACACGTTTTCAGGCCCTTCATGTTTTTGAACACCGCTTCATGCTCCTCCTATTTTTCAAACCTTTTGAAGCTCTTCATGTTTTTCACACCTTATCAGCCTCTTCATGTTTTTGAACATCTCTTCATGTTCCTCATATTTTTGACAATTTTATAAGCTCTTCATATTTTTCACACTTTTTCAGGCTCTTCATGTTTTTCAGCACCGCTTCATGCTCCTCCTATTTTTCAAACCTTTTGAAGCTCTTCATGTTTTTCACACCTTATCAGCCTCTTCATGTTTTTGAACATCTCTTCATGCTCCTCATATTTTTGACAATTTTATAAGCTCTTCATATTTTTCACACTTTTTCAGGCTCTTCATGTTTTTGAGCACCGCTTCATGCTCCTCCTATTTTTCAAACCTTTTGAAGCTCTTCATGTTTTTCACACTTTTTCAGGCTGTTTATAGTTTTAAACACCGCTGCATGATTCTCCTATATTTGAGACCATTTCATGCTCCTCATATTTTTGACATTTTTTGAAGCTCTTCATATTTTTCACACTTTTTCAGGCTCTTCATGTTTTGAACACCACTTCATGCTCCTCCTATTTTTCAGACCGTTTCATGCTCCTCAGGTATTTCACACCTTTTGAAGCTCTTCATATTTTTCACACCTTTTCAGGCTCTTCACCTTTTTGAACAACACTTCATGCTCCTCCTACTTTTCAGACTGTTTCATGCTCATCTCATTTTTGACATCTTTTCAGGGTCTTCATATTTTTCAAACTTTTGAAGATCTTCATATTTTTCACACTTTTTCAGGCTCTTCATGTTTTGAACACTGCTTCATGCTCCTCCTATTTTTCAGACCGTTTCATTCTCCTCATGTTTTTCACACCTTTTGAAGCTCTTCATAATTTTCACACCTTTTCATGCTCTTCATGTTTTTGAACACCGTTTCATGCTCGTCCTATTTTTCAGACCATTTCAAGCTCCTCATATTTTTGAAACCTTTTGAAGCTCTTCATATTTTTCACACCTTTTCCGTCTCTTCTTGTTTTTCAACACCGCTTCTTGCTCCTCCTATTTTTCAGACCGTTTCATGCTCCTCATATTGTTGACACCTTTTGAAGCACTTCATATTTTTCACACCTTTTCAGGCTCTTCATATTTTTGAACGGCGGTTCATGTTCCTCCTGTTTTTCACACCTATTGAAGCTCTTCATATTTTTCACACCTTTTCAGGCTGTACATGTTTTTGAAGACCACTTCATGCTCCTCATCTTTCTCAGACCGTTTCATGCTCCTGATAATTTTCACACCGTTTGAAGCTCTTCATATTTTTCACACGTTTTCAGATTCTTCATGTTTTTGATCACCGTTTCATGCTCCTCCTATTTTTCAGACCGTTTCATACTCCTCATATTTTTGACACCTTTTGAAGCTCTTCACATTTATCACACCTTTTCAGGCTCTTCATGTTTTTCAACACCGCTTCATGATCCTCCTATATTTCAGAGCGTTTCATGCTCCTCATATTTTTGACACCTTTTGAAGCTCTTCACATTTTTCACACCTTTTCCGGCTCTTCATGTTTTTCAACTCCGCTTCATGCTCCTCCTATTTTTCAGATCATTTCAGGCTCCGCATATTTTTGACTCCTTTTGAAGCTCTTCATATTTTTCACACGTTTTCAGGCCCTTCATGTTTTTGAACACCGCTTCATGCTCCTCCTATTTGTCAGACGGTTTCAGGCTGCTCGTATTTTTCAGACCGTTTCATGCTCCTCATATTTTTGACAATTTTATAAGCTCTTCATATTTTTCACACTTTTTCAGGCTCTTCATGTTTTTTAGCACCGCTTCATGCTCCTCCTATTTTTCAAACCTTTTGAAGCTCTTCATGTTTTTCACACCTTATCAGCCTCTTCATGTTTTTGAACATCTCTTCATGCTCCTCATATTTTTGACAATTTTATAAGCTCTTCATATTTTTCACACTTTTTCAGGCTCTTCATGTTTTTGAACACCGCTTCATGCTCCTCCTATTTTTCAAACCTTTTGAAGCTCTTCATATTTTTCACACTTTTTCAGGCTCTTCATGTTTTGAACACCACTTCATGCTCCTCCTATTTTTCAGACCGTTTCATGCTCCTCAGGTATTTCACACTTTTTGAAGCTCTTCATAATTTTCACACCTTTTCAGGCTCTTCACGTTTTTGAACAACACTTCATGCTCCTCCTACTTTTCAGACTGTTTCATGCTCATCTCATTTTTGACACCTTTTCAGGGTCTTCATATTTTTCAAACTTTTGAAGATCTTCATATTTTTCACACTTTTTCAGGCTCTTCATGTTTTGAACACTCCTTCATGCTCCTCCTATTTTTCAGACCGTTTCATTCTCCTCATGTTTTTCACACCTTTTGAAGCTCTTCATAATTTTCACACCTTTTCATGCTCTTCATGTTTTTGAACACCGTTTCATGCTCGTCCTATTTTTCAGACCATTTCAAGCTCCTCATATTTTTGAAACCTTTTGAAGCTCTTCATATTTTTCACACCTTTTCAGGCTTTTCATGTATTTGAACACCGCTTCATGCTCCTCACATTTCTCACACCTTTTGAAGCTCTTCATATTTTTCTCACCTTTTCAGGCTCCTCATGTTTTTGAACACCGCTTCATGCTCCTCATATTTTTCAGACCGTTTCATGATCCTCATGTATTTCACACCTTTTGAACCTCTTCATATTTTTCACACCTTTTCAATGTCTTCATGTTTTTGAACACTGTTTCATGCTGCTCCTGTTTTTCAGACCATTTCATGATACTCATATTTTTGACACCTTTTGAAGCTCTTCATATTTTTCACACTTTTTCAGGTGTTTATAGTTTTCAACACCGCTGCATGATTCTCCTATATTTGAGACCATTTCATGCTCCTCATATTTTTGACATTTATTGAAGCTCTTCATATATTTCACACCTTTTGAAGCTCTTCCTATTTTTCACAGGTTTTCAGGCTCTTCATGTTTTTCAACACCGCTTCATGCTCCTCCTATTTTTCCGAGCGTTTCATGCTCATCTCATTTTTGACACCTTTTGAAGGTCTTCATATTTTTCACACCTTTTGAAGCTCTTCATATTTTTCACTTCTTTTCAGGCTCTTCATGTTTTTTAACACCGCTTCATGCTCCTCATATTTTTCAGACCGTTTCATGCTCCTCATATTTTTGACATCTTTTGAAGCTCTTCACGTTTTTCACACATTTTCAGGCTCTTCATGTTTTTCAACACCGCTTGATGATCCTCCTATATTTCAGACCGTTTCATGCTCCTCATATTTTTGACACCTTTTGAAGCTCTTCATATTTTTCACACCTTTTCAGACTCTTCATGTTCTTCAACACCGCTTCATGCTGCTCCTATTTTTCAGACCGTTTCATGCTCATCTCTTTTTTGACAACTTTTGAAGCTCTTCATATTTTCATACCTTTTGAAGCTCTTCATATTTTTCACACGTTTTCAGGCTCTTCATGTTTTTCAACACCGCTTCATGCTCCTCCTATTTTTCAGACCGTTTCGTGCTCCTCATATTTTTGTCACGTTTTGAAGCTCTTCATATTTTTCACACCTTTTCCGTCTCTTCTTGTTTTTCAACACCGCTTCTTGTTCCTCCTATTTTTCAGACCGTTTCATGCTCCTCATATTGTTGACACCTTTTGAAGCACTTCATATTTTTCACACCTTTTCAGGCTCTTCATATTTTTGAACACCGCTTCATTTTCCTCCTGTTTTTCACACCTTTTGAAGCTCTTCATATTTTTCACACCTTTTCAGGCTCTTCAGGTTTTTGAACACCTCTTCATGCTCCTCCTATTTTTCAGACCGTTTCATGCTCCTCATGTATTTCACACATTTTGAAGCTCTTCATATTTTTCACACCTTTTCAGTCTCTCCATGTTTCTGACCACCACTTCCTGCTCCTCCTATTTTTGAGGCCGTTTCATGCTCATCTCATTTTTGACACCTTCTGAAGCTCTTCATTTTTTTCACACCTTTTGAGCTCTTCATATTCTTCACACGTTTTCAGGCTCTTCATGTATTTCAATAACCCTTCTTACTTCTCCTATTTTTCAGACCGTTTCATGCTCCTCATATTTTTGACACCTTTTGAAGCTCTTCATATTTTTCACAGTTTTTCAGGCTTTTCATGTTTCTGAACAACGCTTCATGCTCCTCCTATTTTTCACACCTTTTGAAGCTCTTCATATTTTTCACAGCTTTTCAGGCTGCACATGTTTTTGAACACCACTTCATGCTCCTCATCTTTTTCAGTCTGTTTCATGCTCCTCATATTTTTCACACCGTTTGAAGCTCTTCATATTTTTCACAAGTTTTCAGGCTCTTCATGTTTTTGATCACCGTTTCATGCTCCTCCTATTTTTCAGACCGTTTCATGCTCCTCATATTTTTGACAATTTCATAAGCTCTTCATATTTTTCACACTTTTTCAGGCTCTTCATGTTTTTGAACACCGCTTCATGCTCCTCTTATTTTTCAAACTTTTTGAAGCTCTTCATGTTTTTCACACCTTATCAGCCTCTTCATGTTTTTGAACACCTCTTCATGCTCCTCCTATTTTTCAGACCTTTTCATGCTCCTCATGTATTTCACACGTTTTGAAGCTCTTCATGTTTTTCACACCTTTTCAGGCTCTTCATGTGTTTGAACACAGCTTCATGCTCCTCCTATTTTTCAGACCGTTTCATGCCCCTCATATTTTTGACACCTTTGAAGCTCTTCATATTTTTCACACCTTTTTAGGCTCTCCATGTTTCTGACCACCACTTCATGCTCCTATTTTTGAGACCGTTTCATGCTCATCTCATTTTTGACACCTTCTGAAACTCTTCATTTTTTTCACACCTTTGAAGCTCTTCATATTCTTCACACGTTTTCAGGCTCTTCATGTATTTCAACAATGCTTCTTACTCCTCCTATTTTTCAGATCGTTTCATGCTCCTTATAGTTTTCACAGCTTTTGGAGCTCTTCATATTTTGCACACCTTTTCAGGCTCTTCATGTTTTTGAACACCGCTTCATGCTCCTCCTATTTTTCAAACCGTTTCATGCTCCTCATGTATTTCACACCTTTTGAAGCTCTTCATATTTTTCACACCTTTTCAGGCTCTTCATGTTTTTGAACACCGCTTCATGCTCCTCCTATTTTTCAGACCGTTTCATGCTCCTCATAATTTTCACACCTTTTAAAGCTCTTCTTATTTTTCACACCTTATCATGTTCTTCATGTTTTTGAACACCGCTTCATCTTTCTCCTATTTTTAAGACCGTTTCATGCTCCTCATATTTTTGACACCTTTTGAAGCTCTTCATATTTTGCACACCTTTTCAGGCTCTTCATGTTTTTCACAAGCACTTCACGCTCCTCCTATTTTTCAGAACGTATCATGCTCCTCATATTTTTGACACCTTTTGAAGCTCTTCATATTTTTCACACCTTTTGAAGCTCTTCTTATATTTCACAACTTTTCAGGCTCTTCATGTTTTTGAACAAAACTTCATGCTTCTCCTATTTGTCAGACCGTTTAATCCTCCTCATGTATTTCACACCTTTTGAAGCTCTTCATATTTTTCACACCTTTTCAGGCTTTTCATGTTTTTGAACAGCGCTTCATGCTCCTCCTAATTTTCAGAAGGTTTCATACTCACCTCACATTTGACACCTTTTGAAGCTCTTCATGTTTTTCACACCTTTTCAGGCTCTTCATGTTTTTCAACACCGCTACATGATCCTCCTATTTTTCAAACCGTTTCCTGCTCCTCATATTTTTGACACCTTTTGAAGCTCTTCATATATTTCACACCGTTTCAGGCTCTTCATGTTTTTCAACACCGCTTCATGCTCCTCCTATTTTTCAGACCGTTTCATGATGCTCATATTTTTGACACCTTTTGAAGCTCTTCATATTTTTCACACCTTTGGAAGCACTTCATATTTTTCACAACTTTTCAGGCTCTTCACTTTTATCAACACCGCATCATGCTCCTCCTATTTTTCAGACCGTTTCATGCTCCTGATATTATTGACAACTTTTGAATCTCTTCATATTTTTCACACATTCTCAGAGTTTTCATGTTTTTCAAAACCGCTTCATGCTCCTCCTATTTTTCAGACCGTTTCATGCTCCTCATATTTTTCACATCTTTTAAAGCTCTTCATATTTTTCACACCTTTTCAGACCTTTCATGTTTTACAACATCACTTCATGCTCCTCCTATTTTTCAGACCGTTTCATGCTTCTCATATTTTTGACACCTTTTGAAGCTGTTCATATTTTTCCGACCTTTTCAGGCTCTTCATGTTTTTCAACATGGCTTCAGGCTCCTCCTATTTTTCAGAACGTTTCATGCTCCTCATAATTTTCACAACTTTTGAATCTTTTCCTATATTTCACACGTTTTCAGGCTCTTCTTGTTTTTCAACACTTCTTCATGCTCCTCTTATTTTTCAGACCGTTACATGCTCCTCATATTTTTCTCACCTTTTGAAGATATTCATATTTTTTAAACCTTTTCAGGCTCTTCATGTTTTTCAACACCGCTTCATGCTCCTCCTATGTTTCCGCCCTTTTCATGCTCCTCATGTATTTCACACCTTTTGAAGCTCTTCATATTTTTCACATCTTTTCAGGTTCTTCATATTTTTTTACACCGTTGCCTGCTCCTCCTATTTTTCAGACCATTTCATGCTCGTCATATTTCTGACACCTTTTGAAGTTCTTCATATTTTTCACAAATTTTCAGGCTCTTCATGTTTTTCAACATCCCTTCCTGATCCTCCTATTTTTCAGACCGTTTCATGCTCCTCATATTTTTGACACCTTTTGAAGATCTTCATATTTTTCACACCTTTTCAGGCTCTTCATATTTTTGAACACTGTTTCCTGCTCCTCCTATTTTTCAGACTTTTCATGCTCCTCATATTTTTGACACCTTTTGAAGCTCTTCATATTTTTCACTCCTTTTCAGGTTCTTCATATTTTTCCACACCGCTTCATGTTCCTCCTATTTTTCAGACCGTTTCATGCTCCTCACAGTTTTGACACCTTTTGAAGCTCTTCATATATTTCACAACTTTTCAGGCTTTTCATGTTTTTGAACACTGTTTCATTCTCCTCATATTTTTGACACCTTTTGAAGCTCTTCATATATTCACACCTTTTCAGGCTCTTCATGTTTTTGAACACCGTTACATGCTCCTTCTATTTTTCATAACATTTTATGCTCGTCATTTTTTTGACACCTTTTGAAGCTCTTCATATTTTTCACACCTTTTCAGGTTCTTCATATTTTTTTACACCGTTGCCTGCTCCTCCTATTTTTCAGACCATTTCATGCTCGTCATATTTTTGACACCTTTTGAAGCTCTTCATATTTTTCACAAATTTTCAGGCTCTTCATGTTTTTCAACATCCCTTCCTGATCCTCCTATTTTTCAGACCGTTTCATGCTCCTCATATTTTTGACACCTTTTGAAGATCTTCATATTTTTCACACCTTTTCAGGCTCTTCATATTTTTGAACACTGTTTCCTGCTCCTCCTATTTTTCAGACTTTTCATGCTCCTCATATTTTTGACACCTTTTGAAGCTCTTCATATTTTTCACTCCTTTTCAGGTTCTTCATGTTTTTCCACACCGCTTCATGTTCCTCCTATTTTTCAGATCGTTTCATGCTCCTCACAGTTTTTACACCTTTTGAAGCTCTTCATATATTTCACAACTTTTCAGGCTTTTCATGTTTTTGAACACTGTTTCATTCTCCTCATATTTTTGACACCTTTTGAAGCTCTTCATATATTCACACCTTTTCAGGCTCTTCATGTTTTTGAACACCGTTACATGCTCCTTCTATTTTTCATACCATTTCATGCTCGTCATTTTTTTGACACCTTTTGAAGCTCTTCATATTTTTCACACCTTTTCAGGCTCTTTATGTTTTTCAACGCCGTATCATGCTCCTCCTATTTTTCAGACCGTTTCATGCTCCTCATATCTTTGACACCTTTTGAAGCTCTTCATATTTTTCACAACATTTCAGGCTCTTCAAGTTTTTGAAAACGGCTTCATGCTCCTCCTAATTTTCAGACCGTTTCTTGCTCCTCATATTTTTGACACCTTTTGAAGCTCTTCATATTTTTCACAGCTTTTCATGCTCTTCATATTTTTCACACCTTTTCAGGCTCTTCATGTTTCTCAACACCGTTTCATGCTCCTCATATTTTTCAGACCGTTTCATGCTCCTCATATTTTTGACACCTTTTGAAGCTCTTCCTATATTTCACACCTTTTCAGGCTCTTCATGTTTTTCAACACCACTTCATGCTCCTCCTGTTTTTCAGACCGTTTAATGCTCCCCAAAATTTGACACCTTTTGAAGCGCTTCATAATTGTCACACCTTTTCAGGCTCTTCATGTTTTTCAAATCCGCATCATCCTCCTCCTATATTTCTGACCGTGTCATGCTCCTCATTATTTTGACACCTTTTGAAGCTCTTCATATTTTTCACACCGTTTCTTGCTCCTCATATTTTTCAGACCGTTTCATGCTCCTCCAATTTTTAACATATTTTGAAGCTCTTCATAGATTTCACATCTTTTAAGGGTTTTCATGTTTTTGAACACCGTTTCATGCTCCTCATATTTTTCAGACCGTTTCATGCTCCTCGTATTTCTGACACCTTGTGAAGCTCTTCATATTTTTCAAAGCTTTTCATGCTGTTCATGTTTTTCAACACCCTTTCATGCTCCTCCTATTTTTGAGACCGTTTCATGCTCCTCGTATTTCTGACACCTTGTGAAGATCTTCATATTTTTCACACCTTTTCAGGCGCTTCCTGTTTTTCAACACCGCTTCATGCTCCTCCTATTTTTCAGACCGTTACATGCTCCTCATATTTTTGACACCTTTTGAAGCTCTTAATATTTTTCACATCTTTTCAGGCTCTTCATCTTTTTGAACTCCTTTTCAGGCTCCTCCTGTTGTTCAGACCATTTCATGCTCCTCATATTTTTGACACATTTTGAAGCTCTTCATATTTTTCACACTTTTCAGGCACTTCCTGTTTTTCAACACTGCTTCATGCTCCTCCTATTTCAGACCGTTTCATGCTCCTCATATTTTTGACACCTTTTGAAGCTCTTCATATTTTTCACACATTTTCAGGCTCTTCATGTTTTTCAACACTATTTCATGCTCCTCCATTTTTTCAGACCGTTTCATGCTCCTCCTATTTTTCTGACGGTTTCATGCAATTCATATTTTTGACACCTTTTGAAGCTCTTCATATATTGCACACCTTTTCAGGCTCTTCATGTTTTTGAACACCGTTTCATGCTCCTCATATTTTTCAGACCATTTCATGCTCTTCATATTTTTCACACTTTTTGAAGCTCCTCATATTTTTCACACCTTTTAATGCTCTTCATATTTTTCAACACCATTTCATGCTCCGCCTATTTTTCAGACCGTTTAATGCTCCCCATAATTTTGACACCTTTTGAAGCGCTTCATAATTGTCACACTTTTTCAGGCTTTTCAAGTTTTTTAAATCCGCTTCATCCTCCTCCTATATTTCTGACCATGTCATGCTCCTCATATTTTTGACACCTTTTGAAGCTCTTCATATTTTTCACACCGTTTCATGCTCCTCATATTTTTCAGACCGTTTCATGCTCCTCATATTTTGACTCATTTTGAAGCTCTTCATATTTTTCACACCGTTTCATGCTCCTCATATTTTTCAGACCGTTTCATGCTCCTCGTATTTCTGACACCATGTGAAGCTCTTCATATTTTTCAAAGCTTTTCATGCTGTTCATGTTTTTCAACACCCTTTCATGCTCCTCCTGTTTTTGAGACCGTTTCATGCTCCTCGTATTTCTGACACCTTGTGAAGATCTTCATATTTTTCACACCTTTTCAGGCGCTTCCTGTTTTTCAACACCGCTTCATGCTCCTCCTATTTTTCAGACCGTTTCATGCTCTCCATATTTATGACACCTTTTGAAGCTCTTCATAATTTTCACACCTTTTCAGGCTCTTCATTTTTTTGAACTCCTTTCAGGCTCCTCCTCTTGTTCAGACCATTTCATGCTCCTCATATTTTTGACACATTTTCAAGCTCTTCATATTTTTCACACCTTTTCAGGCGCTTCCTGTTTTTCAACACCGCTTCATGATCCTCCTATTTTTAAGACCGTTTCATGCTCCTCATATTTTGATACCTTTTGAAGCTCTTCATATTTTTCACAACTTTTCACTCTCTTCATGTTTGTTAAAACCGTTTCTTGCTCTTCCTATTTTTCAGACCGTTTCTTGCCCCTCATATTTTTGTCACATTTTGAAGCTCTTCATATTCTTCACATCTTTTGAGGCTCTTCATGTTTTTCTACACCGCTTCATGCTCCTCCTATTTTTCAGACCGTTTCTTGCTCCTCATATTTTTGACACCTTTTGAAGCTCTTCATATTCTTCACACCTTTTGAGGCTCTTCATGTTTTTCATCACCACTTCATGCCCCTCCTATTTTTCAGACCGTTTCATGCTCCTCATATTTGTGACACCTTTTGAAACTCTTCATATTTTTCACAAGTTTTCATGCTCTTCATGTTTTCCTTCACCGCTTCATGCTCCTCCTATATTTCAGCCCGTTTCATGCAGCTCATATTTGTGACACCTTTTGAAGCTCTTCATATTTTTCACACCTTTTCACTCTCTTCATGTTTGTTAAAACCGTTTCTTGCTCCTCCTATTTTTCAGACCGTTTCTTGCTCCTCATATTTTTGACACCTTTTGAAGCTCTTCATATTTTTCACACCTTTTGAAGCTCTTCATATTTTTCACACCTTTTCAGGCTTTCCATGTTTTTGAACACCGCTTCATGCTCCTCCTATGTTTCACACCTTTTGAAGCTCTTCATGTATTTCACACCTTTTCAGGCTCTTCAGATTTTTGAACACCGCTTCATGCTCCTCCTATTTTTCAGATCGTTTTATGCTCCTCATGTATTTCACACTTTTGAAGCTCTTCATATTTTTGACACAATTTCAGGCTCTTCATGTTTTTAAAAACCGTTTCATGCTCCTCCTATTTCTCAGACCGTTTCATGCTCCTCATATTTTTTTTTACACCTTTTGAAACTCTTCATATTCTTCACAACTTTTCAGGCTCTTCATGTTTTTGAACACCGTTTCATGCTCCTCATATATTTTACACCTTTTGAAGCTCTTCATATTTTTCACACCTTTTCAGGCTCTTCATGTTTTTCAACACAGCTTCATTCTCCTCCTATTTTTCAGACTGTTTCATGCTCCTCATATTTTTGACACCTTTTGATGCTCTTCATATTCTTCACACTTTTCAGACTTTTCATGTTTTTGAACACCGCTTCATGCTCCTCCTATTTTTCAGACCGTTTCATGCTCCTCATGTATTTCAAACCTTTTGAAGCTCTTCATATTTTTCACACTTTTTCAGGCTCTTCATGTTTTTCAACACCACTTCATGCTCCTCCTATTTTTCAGACTGTTTCATGCTCCTCATATTTTTAATAGCTTTAGAAGCTCTTCATATATTTCACACCTTCTCAGGCTCTTCATGTTTTTCAACACCACTTCATGCTCCTCCTATTTTTCAGACCGTTTCATGCTCCTCATATTTCTGACACCTTTAGAAGCTATTCATAATTTTCACACCTTTTCAGGCTCTTCATTTTTTAAACACCACTTTATGCTCCTCCTACTTTTCAGACCGCTTCATGTTCATCTCATTTTTGACATCTTTTAAAGCTCTTCTTATTTTTCACACCTTTTCAGGCTCTTCACGTTTTTGAACATCGCTTCATGCTCCTCCTATTTTTCAGACCGTTTCATGTTCCTCATATTTTTCACACCTTTTGAAGCTCTTCATATTTTTCACACATTTTCAGGCTCTTCATGTTTTTGAACACCGCTTCATGCTCCTCCTATTTTTCAGACCGTTTCATGTTCCTCATATTTTTGACACCTTTTGAAGCTCTTCATATTTTTCACACCTTTTCAGGCTCTTCATATTTTTGAACACCGCTTCATGCTCCTCCTATTTTTCAGACCGTTTCATGCTCCTCATATTTTTGACACCTTTTGAAGCTTTTCATATTTTTCACAACTTTTCAGGCTCTTCATGTTTTTGAACACCGCTTCATGCTCCTCCTATTTTTCAGACCGCATCATGCTCCACATATTTTTCACACATTTTGAAGCTCTTCATATTTTTCACACCTTTTCAGGCTGTTCATATTTTTGAACACCACTTCATGCTCCTGCTATTTTTCAGAGAGTTTCATGCTCCTCATGTATTTCACACCTTTTGAAGCTCTTCATATTTTTCACACCTTTTCAGGCTCTTCATGTGTTTCAAAACCGCTTCAGGCTCGTCCTATTTTTCAGACCGTTTCATGCTCATCTCATTTTTGACACCTTTTGAAGCTCTTCATATTTTTCACACCTTTTCAGGCTCTTCATGTTTTTGAACACCGCTTCATGCTCCTCCTATTTTTGAGACCGCTTCATACTCCTCTCATTTCTGACACCTTTTGAAGCTCTTCATATTTTTGACACCTTTTGAAGCTCTTCATATTTCTCACACGTTTTCAGGCTCTTCATGATTTTCAACACCGATTCATGCTCCTCCTCTTTTTCAGACCGTTTCATGCTCCTCATATTTTTCAGACCGTTTCATTCTCCTCATATTTATGTCAACTTTTGAAACTCTTCATTTTCTTCACTCCTTTTCATGCTCTTCATATTTTTGAACACTGCTTCATGCTCCTCCTATGTTTCAGACCGTTTCATGCTCCTCATATTTTTGAAACCTTTTGAAGTTCTTCATATATTTCACACCTTTTCAGGCTCTTCATGTTTTTAAACACCTCTTCATTCTTCTCCTGTTTTTCAGACCATTTCTTGCTCCTCATATTTTTCACACTTTTTGAAGCTCTTCATATTTTTCACACTTTTTGAAGCTCTTCATACTTTTCACACCTGTCAGGCTCTTCATGTTTTTGAACACCGCTTCCTGCTCCACCTATTTTTCAGATCGTTTCATGCTCCTCATATTTTTCACACTTTTTGAACCTCTTCATATTTTTCACACCTATTCAGGGTCTTCATATTTTTCAACACCGCTAAATGCTCCTCCTATTTTTCAGACCGTTTCATGCTCCTCATATTTTTGACACGTTTTGAAGCTCTTCATTTATTTCACACCTTTTCAGGCTCTTCATGTTTTTCAACATCGCTTCATGCTTCTCGTATTTTTCAGACCGTTTCACGCTTCTCAAATTTTTGACACCTTTTGAAGCTCTTCATATTTTTC
The DNA here is from genome assembly GCF_033118175.1 of Dama dama. Classification (NCBI taxonomy): domain Eukaryota; kingdom Metazoa; phylum Chordata; class Mammalia; order Artiodactyla; family Cervidae; genus Dama; species Dama dama. Next base: position 2,971,323 of record NW_026870893.1, on the reverse strand, counting down.
ACACCTTTTCATGTTCTTCATTTTTCTCAACAAAGCTTCATGCTCGTCCTATTTTTCAGACCGTTTCATGCTCCTCATATTTTTGACACGTTTTGAAGCTCTTCATTTATTTCACACCATTTCAGGCTCTTCTTGTTTTTCAACACCATTTCAAGCTCCTCCTATTTTTCAGACTGTTTCATGCTCCTCATATTTCTGACACCTTTTGAAGCTCTTCATATATTTCACACCTTTTCAGGCTCTTCATGTTTTTGAACACGGCTTCATGCTCCTCCTATGTTTCACACCTTTTGAAGATCTTCATATATTCCACACCTTTTCAAGCTCTTCATGTTTTTGAACACGGCTTCATGCTCCTCATATTTTTCACACCTTTTGAAGCTCTTAATATTTTTCACACATTTTCAGGCTCTTCATGTTTTTGAACACCGTTTAATGCTCCTCCTATTTTTCAGACCGTTTCATCCTCCTCATATTTTTCACACCTTTTGAAGCTCTTCATATATTTCTCACCTTTTCCTGTTCCTCAGGTTTTTCAACTCCGTTTCATGCTCCTCCTATTTTTCAGATCGTTTCATGCTCCTCCTATTTTTCAGACTGTTTCATGCACCTCTTATTATTGACACCTTTTGAAGCTCTTCATATTTTTCACACCTTTTCATGCTCTTCATGTTTTTCAACAACATTTCATGCTCCTCCTATTTTTCAGACCTTTTCATGCTCCTCATATTTTTCACACCTTTTCATGCTCTTCTTGTTTTTCAACACAGTTTCTTGCTCCTCATATGTTTGACACCTTTTGAATCTCTTCATATTATTCACACCTTTTCAGGCTCTTCATGATTTTCAACACCGCTTCATGCTCCCCATATTTTTGAGACCATTTTATGCTACTCATATTTTGACACCTTTTGAAGCTCTTCATGTATTTCACATCTTTTTCAGGCTCTACATGTTTTTCAACACCGCTTCATGCTCGTCATATTTTGAGACCGATTTATGCTACTCATATTTTGACACCTTTTGAAGCTCTTCATGTATTTCAGACCTTTTCAGGCTCTTCATGTATTTCTACACCGCTTCATTCTCCTCCTATTTTTCAGCCCGTTTCATGCTCGTCATATTTTTCAGACAGTTTCATGATCCTCCTATTTTTCAGACCGTTTCATGGTCCTAATGTTTTTGACACCTTTTGGAGCTCTTCATATATTTCACACCTTTTAAGGCTCTTCATTTTTCTGAACACCGCTTCATGCTCCTCCTATATTTCACACTTTTTGAAGCTCTTCATATATTTCACACCTTTTCAAGCTCTTCATGTTTTTGAACACCGCTTCATGCTCCTCTTATTTTTGACACATTTTTGAAGCTCTTCATATATTTCACACCTTTTCAGGCTCTTCTTGTTTTTCAACAACATTTCAAGCTCCTTCTATTTTTCAGACTGTTTCATGCTCCTCATATTTCTGACACCTTTTGAAGCTCTTCATATATTTCACACCTTTTCAGACTCTTCATGTTTTTGAACACGGCTTCATGCTCCTCCTATGTTTCACACCTTTTGAAGATCTTCATATATTTCACACCTTTTCAAGCTCTTCATGTTTTTGAACACCGCTTCATGCTGCTCATATTTTTCACACCTTTTGAAGCTCTTAATATTTTTCACACATTTTCAGGCTCTTCATGTTTTTGAACACCGTTTAATGCTCATCCTATTTTTCAGACCGTTTCATGCTCCTCATATTTTTCACACCTTTTGAAGCTCTTCATATATTTCTCACCTTTTCCTGTTCTTCAGGTTTTTCAACACCGTTTCATGCTCCTCCTATTTTTCAGATCGTTTCATGCTCCTCCTATTTTTCAGACTGTTTCATGCACCTCTTATTATTGACACCTTTTGAAGCTCTTCATATTTTTCACACCTTTTCATGCTCTTCATGTTTTTCAACAACATTTCATGCTCCTCCTATTTTTCAGACCTTTTCATGCTCCTCATATTTTTCACACCTTTTCATGCTCTTCTTGTTTTTCAACACAGTTTCATGCTCCTCATATTTTTCACACCTTTTGAAGCTCTTCATATATTTCACACCTTTTCAAGCTCTTCATGTTTTTGAACACCGCTTCATGCTCCTCATATTTTTCACACCTTTTGAAGCTCTTAATATTTTTCACACATTTTCAGGCTCTTCATGTTTTTCAACACCGCTTCATGCTCCTCCTATTTTTCAGACCGTTTCATGCTCCTCCTATTTTTGAGACCGTTTCAGCCTCCGCATATTTGATACGTATTGAAGCTCTTCATATTTTTCACACCTTTTCAGGCTCTTCATGTTTTTCTACACCGCTTCATGCTCCTCCTATTTTTGACATTTTTTGAAGCTCTTCATATATTTCACACCTTTTCAGGGTTTTCATGTTTTTGAACACCGTTTCATGCTCCTCATATTTTTCAGACCGTTACATGCTCCTCATATTATTGACACCTTTTGAAGCTCTTCATATATTTCACACCTTTTCAGGGTTTTCATGTTTTTGAACACCGTTTCATGCTCCTCATATTTTTCAGACCGTTTCATGCTCCTCATATTTTTGACACCTTTTGAAACTCTTCATATTTTTCACAATTTTTCAGGCTCCTCATGTTTTTGAACACCGTTTCATGCTCCTCCATTTTTTCAGACCGTTTCATGCGCCTCATATTTTGGATATCTTTTGAAGCTCGTCATATTTCTAACAACTTTTCAGGCTCTTCATGTTTTCAACACAGTTTCATGCTCCTCCTATTTTTCAGACCGTTTCATGCGCCTCATATTTTGACTCCTTTTGAAGCTCTTCATATTTTTCACACATTTTCAGGCTCTTCATGTTTTTCAACACCGTTTCTTGCTCATCCTCTTTTTCAGACCGTTTCATGCCCCTCATATTTTTGACACCTTTTCAAGCTCTTCACATTTTTCAAACCTTTTCAGGCTCTTCATGTTTTTGAACAACGTTTCATGCTCCTCCTATTTTTCAGACCGTTTCATGCTCCTCATATATTTGACACCTTTTGAAGCTCTTCATATTTTTCACAACTTTTCAGGTTCTTCATGTTTTCAACACCACTTCATGCTCCTCCTATATTTCTGACCTTGTCATGCTCCTCATATTTTTGACAACTTTTGAAGCTCTTCATATTTTTCACACCTTTTCAGGCTCTTCATGTTTTTCTACACCGCTTCATGCTCCTCCTATTTTTGACATCTTTTGAAGCTCTTCATATATTTCACACCTTTTCAGGGTTTTCATGTTTTTGAACACCGTTTCATGCTCCTCATATTTTTCAGACCGTTTCATGCTCCTCATATTATTGACACCTTTTGAAGCTCTTCATATATTTCACACCTTTTCAGGGTTTTCATGTTTTTGAACACCGTTTCATGCTCCTCATATTTTTCAGACCGTTTCATGCTCCTCATATTTTTGACACCTTTTGAAACTCTTCATATTTTTCACAATTTTTCAGGCTCCTCATGTTTTTGAACACCGTTTCATTCTCCTCCATTTTTTCAGACCGTTTCATGCTCCTCATATTTTGACACCTTTTGAAGCTCTTCATATTTTTCACACCTTTTCAGGCTCTTCATATTTTTCAACAAGGTTTCATGCTCCTCCTATTTTTCAGACGGTTTCATGCTCCTCATATGTTTGACACCTTTTGAAGCTCTTCATATTTTTCACACCTTTCCAGGCTCTTCATATTTTTGAACACCGATTAATGCTCCTCCTATTTTTCAGACCGTTTCTTGCTCCTCATATTTTTGACACCTTTTGAAGCTCTTCATATTTTTCACAGCTTTCCAGGCTCTTCATATTTTTGAACACCGATTAATGCTCCTCCTATTTTTCAGACCGTTTCTTGCTCCTCATATTTTTGACACCTTTTGAAGCTCTTCATATTTTTCACACCTTTTCAGGCTCTACATATTTTTCAACACAACTTCATGCTCCTCCTTTATTTGAGACCGTTTCATGCTCCTCATATTTTTGACACCTTTTGAAGCTCTCCATAGATTTCACACCTTTTCAGGCTCTTCATGTTTTTCTACACCGCTTCTTGCTCCTCCTATTTTTCAGAGCTATTCATGCTCCTCATATTTTTGTCACCTTTTGAAGCTCTTCATATATTTCACACCTTTTCAGGCTTTTCATGTTTTTCAACACCGCTTCATGCTCCTACTATTTTTCAGACCTTTTCATGCTCCTCATATGTTTCACACCTTTTTAAGCTCTTCATGTTTTTTAACACCTTTCATGCTCCTCCTATATTTCAGACCGTTTCAAGCTCCTCATATTTTTGACACCTTTTGAAGCTCTTCATATTTTTCACATTTATCAGGGTCTTCATGTTTTTCTACACCACTTCATGCTCCTCCTATTTTTCAGACCGTTTCATTCTCCTCATATTTTTGAAGCCTTTTGAAGCTCTTCTTATTTTTCACACCTTTTCAGGCTCTTCATGATTTTCAACACCGTTTCATGATCCTCCTATTTTACAGACCGTTTCATGCTCATCTCATTTTTGACACCTTTTGAAGCTTTTCATATTTTTCACAACTTTTTAGGCTCTTCATGTTTTTGAACACGGCTTCATGCTCCTCCTCTGTTTCAGAGTTTCATGCTCCTCATGTATTTCACACCTTTTGAAGCTCTTCATATTTTTCATACATTTTCAGCATCTTCATGCTTTTGATCACCGTTTCATGCTCCTCCTATTTTTCAGACCGTGTCATGCACCTCATATTTTTCACACCTTTTGAAGCTCTTCATATTTTTCACACCTTTTCAGGCTCCTCATGTTTTTCAACACCGCTTCATGCTCCTCCTCTTTTTCAGACCGCTTCATGCTCCTCATATTTTTCATACCGTTTCATGAACCTCATATTTTTCACACCTTTTGAAGCTCTTCATATCTTTTACACCTTTCTCAGGCTCTTCATGTTTTTCACCACCTCTTCATGCTCCTCCTACTTTTCAGACCATTTAATGTTCCTCATGTATTTCACACCTTTTGAAGTTCTTCATATTTTTCACACCTTTTGAAGCTCTTCATATTTTTCACACGTTTTCAGGCTCTTCATGTATTTCAAAACCGCTTCATGCTGCTTCAATTTTTCAGACCGTTTCATGCTCCTCATATTTTTGACCCGTTTGGAAGCTGTTCATATTTTTCACACCTTTTCAGTTTCTTCAGGTTTTTGAACACCACTTCATGCTCCTCCTGTTTTTCAGATCGTTTCATGCTCATCTCATTTTTGACACCTTTTGAAACTCTTCATATTTTTCACACCTTTTGAAGCTCTTCATATATTTCACACCTTCTCTGGCTCTTCATGTTTTTCAACATCACTTCATGCTCCTCCTATTTTTCAGACCCTTTCATGCTAATCTAATTTTTGACACCTTTTGAAGGTCTTCATATTTTTCACACCTTTTCAGGCTCTTCATGTTTTTGAACACCGCTTCATGCTCCTCCTATATTTCAGTCCGTTCCATGATCCTCCTATTTTTCACACCTTTTGAAGCTCTTCATATTTTTCACACCTTTTCAGGCTCTTCATGTTTTTGAACACCGCTTGATGCTCCTCCTATTTTTCAGACCGTTTCATGCTCCTCATTTATTTCACACGTTTTGAAGCTCTTCATATTTTTCACACCTTTTCAGCCTCTTCATGATTTTGAACACTGCTTCATCATCCTCCTATTTTTCAGAATGTTTCATGCTCCTCATATTTTTGACAACTTTTGAAGCTTTTCATATTTTTCACAACTTTTCAGGCTCTTCATGTTTTTGAACAGAGCTTCATGCTCCTCCTATTTTTCAGACCGTATCATGTTCCTCATGTATTTTACACCTTTTGAAGCTCTTCATATTTTTCACACCTTTTCAGGCTCTTCATGCATTTGAACAACTTTTCATGCTCCTCCTATTTTTCAGACCGTTTCATACTCCTCATAGTTTTGACACCTTTTGAAGCTCTTCATATTTTTCACACCTTTTCAGGTTCTTCATGTTTTTCAACATCGCTTCATGCTCCTCCTATTTTTCAGACCGTTTCATGCTCCTCATATTTTTGACACCTTTTGAAGCTCTTAATATATTTCACAGCTTTTCAGACTCTTCATGATTTCCATTACCGCTTCATGCTCCTCATATTTTTCAGACCGTTTCATGCTCATCTAATTTTTATCACCTTTTGAAACTCTTCATATTTTTCACACCTTTTGAAGCTCTTCATATTTTTCACACGTTTTCAGGCTCTTCATGTTTTTCAACACCACTTCTTGCTTCTCCTATTTTTCAGACCGTTTCATGATCCTCATATTTTTGACCCATTTTGAAACTCTTCATATTTTTCACACCTTTTCAGGCTCTTCATGTTTTTCAACACCGCTTCATGCTCCTCCTATTTTTCAGACCCTTTCATGCTCCTCATAATTTTGACACCTTTTGATGCTCTTCATATTTTTCACACCTTTTCAGGCTCTTCATGTTTTTCCACACCGCTTCATGCTCCTCCTATTTTTCAGACCATTTCATGCTCCTCATATATTTGACACATTTTGAAGCTCTTCATATTTTTCACACCTTTTCATGCTCTTCATGTTTGTGAACACCGCTTCATGCTCGTCCTATTTTTCAGACCGTTTCATGCTCCTCATGTATTTCACACCTTTTGAAGCTCTTCATATTTTGCACAGCTTTTCAGGCTCTTCATGTTTTTCACAAACACTTCATGCTCGTCCTATTTTTCAGACCGTTTCATGCTCCTCATATTTTTGACAACTTTTGAAGCTCTTCATATTTTTGACACCTTTGAGGCTCTTCATGTTTTTGAACACCACTTCATGCTCCTCCTATATTTCAGTCCGTTTCATGCTCCTCCTATTTTTCACACCTTTTGAAGCTCTTCATATTTTTGACACCTTTGAGGCTCTTCATGTTTTTGAACACCACTTCATGCTCTTCCTATTTTTCAGACCTTTTCATGCTCCTCCTATTTTTCAGACCGTTTCATGCTTCTCATATTTTGAAACCTTTTGAAGCTCTTCATATTTTTCACAACTTTTCAGTCTCTTCATGTTTTTCAACACCGCTTCATGCTCCTCCTTTTTTCAGACCGTTTGATGCTCCTCATATTTTTGGCACCTTTTGAAGCTCTTCATATTTTTCACACCTTTTCAGGTCTTCATGTTTTTGAACACCATTTCATGCTCCTCCTATTTTTCAGACCGTTTCATGGTCCTCATATTTTTGACACCTTTTGAACCTCTTCATATTTTTCACACCTTTTCAGGCTCTTCATGTTTTCAACACCGCTTCATGCTCCTACTATTTTTCAGACGGTTTCATGCTCCTCATATTTTTGACACCTTTTGAACCTCTTCATATTTTTCACAGCTTTTCAGGCTCTTCATGTTTTCAACACCGCTTCATGCTCCTACTATTTTTCAGACGGTTTCATGCTCCTCATATTTTTGACACCTTTTGAAGCTCTTCATATTATTCACACCTTTTCAGGCTCTTCATGTTTTTCAACACCGCTTCATGCTCCTCCTTTTTTTCAGGCCGTTTCATGCTCCTCATCTTTTTGACACGTTTTGAAACTCTTCATATTTATCACACCTTTTCAGGCTCTTCATGTTTTTCAACACAATTTCATGCTCCTCCTTTTTTTCAGACCGTTTTATGCTCCTCATATATTTGACACCTTTTGAAGCTCTTCATTATTTCCACACCTTTTCAGGCTCTTCATGTTTTTCTACACCGCTTCATGCTCCCCCTACATTTCAGACCGTTCATGCCTCTCATATTTTTGAAACCTTTTGAAGCTCTTCATATTTTTCACACCTTTTTAGGCTCTTCATGTTTTTCAACACCATTTCATGCTCCTCCTTTTTTTCAAACCGTTTTATGCTCCTCATATATTTGACACCTTTTGAAGCTCTTCATAATTTCCACACCTCTTCAGGCTCTTCATGTTTTTGAACACCATTTCATGCTCCTCTTATTTTTTTTTTATTGTTTTTTTTTTTAATTTTTTTAAATTATTTTTATTTTTTCTTTCCCAGTCGGTTTTGTCATACATTGATATGAATCAGCCATGGATTTACATGTATTCCCAATTCCAATCCCCCCTCCCACCTCCCTCTCCACCCGATTCCTCTCCGTCTTCCCAGTGCACCAAGCCGGAGCACTTGTCTCGTGCATCCTACCTGGGCTGGTGATCTGTTTCACCATACATAGCATACATGCTGTTCATTTGAAATATCCCACCCTCACATTCTCCCACAAAGTTCAAAAGTCTGTTCTGTATTTCTGTGTCTCTTTTTCTGTTCTGCATATAGGGTTATCGTTGTCACCTTTCTAAATTCCATATACATGTGTCAGCATGCTCTAATGTTCTTTATCTTTCTGGCTTACTTCACTCTGTATAATGGGCTCCAGCTTCATCCATCTCATTAGGCCTGATTCAAGTGAATTTTTTAATGGCTGAGTAATATTCCATGGTGTATATGTACCACAGCTTTCTTATCCATTCATCTGCTGACGGGCATCTAGGTTGCTTCCATGTCCTGGCTATTATAAATAGTGCTGCGATGAACATTGGGGTGCACGTGTCTCTTTCAGACGAACCTATGGACACCTTATCTTTGACAAAGGAGGCAAGGATATACAATGGAAAAAAGACAACCTCTTTAACAAGTGGTGCTGGGAAAACTGGTCAACCACTTGTAAAAGAATGAAAATAGAACACTTTCTAACACCATACACAAAAATAAACTCAAAATGGATTAAAGATCTAAATGTAAGACCAGAAACTATAAAACTCCTAGAGGAGAAGATAGGCAATACACTCTCCGACATAAATCAAAGCAAGATCCTCTATGACCCACCTCCCAGAATATTGGAAATAAAAGCAAAACTAAACAAATGGGACCTAATGAAACTTAAAAGCTTTTGCACTACAAAGGAAACTATAAGTAAGGTGAAAAGACAGCCCTCAGATTGGGAGAAAATAATAGCAAATGAAGAAACAGACAAAGGATTAATCTCAAAAATATACAAGCAAATCCTGCAGCTCAATTCCAGAAAAATAAATGACCCAATACAAAATGAGCCAACGAACTAAACAGACATTTCTCCAAAGAAGACATACAGATGGATAACAAACACATGAAAAGATGCTCAACATCACTCATAATTAGAGAAATGCAAATCAAAACCACAATGAGGTACCATTATATGCCAGTCAGGATGGCTGCTATCCAGAAGTCTACAAGCAATAAATGCTGGAGATGGTGTGGAGAAAAGGGAACCCTCTTACACTGTTGGTGGGAATGCACACTAGTACAGCCGCTATGGAAAACAGTGTGGAGATTTCTTAAAAAACTGGAAATAGAACTGCCATATGACCCAGCAATCCCACTTCTGGGCATACACACTGAGGAAACCAGATCCTCTTATTTTTCAGACCGTTTCAAGCTCCTCATATTTTTTACACCTTTTGAAGCTCTTCATATATTTCACACCTTTTCAGGCTCTTCATGTTTTTCAACACCGCTTCATGCTCCTCCTATTTTTCAGACCGTTTCATGGTCCTCATGTTTTTGTCACCTTTTGAAGCTCTTCACATTTTTCACACCTTTTCATGCTCTTCATGTTTTTGAACACCATTTCATGCTCCTCCTATTTTTTAAACCGTTTCATGCTCCTCATATTTTTCACACATTTTGAAGCTCTTAATATTTTTCACACCTTTTCAGGCTCTTCATATTTTACAACAAGTTTTCATGCTCCTCCTATTTTTCAGACCGTTTAATGCTCCCCATAATTTTGACACCTTTTGAAGCTCTTCATAATTATCACACCTTTTCAGGCTCTTCATGTTTTTCAAATTTGCTTCTGCTCCTCCTATTTTTCAGACCGTTTCATGCTCCTCATATTTTTGACACCTTTTGAAGCTCTTCATATTTTTCACAGCTTTTCAGGCTCTTCATGTTTTTCAACACCGCTTTATTCTCCTCATATTTTTCAGACCGTTTCATGCGCCTCATATTTTGGATATCTTTTGAAGCTCGTCATATTTCTAACAACTTTTCAGGCTCTTCATGTTTTCAACACAGTTTCATGCTCCTCCTATTTTTCAGACCGTTTCATGCGCCTCATATTTTGACTCCTTTTGAAGCTCTTCATATTTTTCACACATTTTCAGGCTCTTCATGTTTTTCAACACCGTTTCTTGCTCCTCCTCTTTTTCAGACCGTTTCATGCCCCTCATATTTTTGACACCTTTTCAAGCTCTTCACATTTTTCAAACCTTTTCAGGCTCTTCATGTTTTTGAACAACGTTTCATACTCCTCCTATTTTTCAGACAGTTTCATGCCCCTCATATTTTTGACACCTTTTCAAGCTCTTCACATTTTTCAAAACATTTCAGGCTCTTCATGTTTTGAACACCGTTTCATCCTCCTCCTAATTTTCAGACCGTTTCATGCTCCTCATATATTTGACACCTTTTGAAGCTCTTCATATTTTTCACAACTTTTCAGGTTCTTCATGTTTTCAACACCACTTCATGCTCCTCCTATATTTCTGACCGTGTCATGCTCCTCATATTTTTGACAACTTTTGAAGCTCTTCATATTTTTCACACCTTTTCAGGCTCTTCATGTTTTTCTACACCGCTTCATGCTCCTCCTATTTTTGACATCTTTTGAAGCTCTTCATATATTTCACACCTTTTCAGGGTTTTCATGTTTTTGAACACCGTTTCATGCTCCTCATATTTTTCAGACCGTTTCATGCTCCTCATATTATTGACACCTTTTGAAGCTCTTCATATATTTCACACCTTTTCAGGGTTTTCATGTTTTTGAACACCGTTTCATGCTCCTCATATTTTTCAGACCGTTTCATGCTCCTCATATTTTTGACACCTTTTGAAACTCTTCATATTTTTCACAATTTTTCAGGCTCCTCATGTTTTTGAACACCGTTTCATGCTCCTCCATTTTTTCAGACCGTTTCATGCTCCTCATATTTTGACACCTTTTGAAGCTCTTCATATTTTTCACACCTTTTCAGGCTCTTCATATTTTTCAACAAGGTTTCATGCTCCTCCTATTTTTCAGACGGTTTCATGCTCCTCATATGTTTGACACCTTTTGAAGCTCTTCATATTTTTCACACCTTTCCAGGCTCTTCATATTTTTGAACACCGATTAATGCTCCTCCTATTTTTCAGACCGTTTCTTGCTCCTCATATTTTTGACACCTTTTGAAGCTCTTCATATTTTTCACAGCTTTCCAGGCTCTTCATATTTTTGAACACCGATTAATGCTCCTCCTATTTTTCAGACCGTTTCTTGCTCCTCATATTTTTGACACCTTTTGAAGCTCTTCATATTTTTCACACCTTTTCAGGCTCTACATATTTTTCAACACAACTTCATGCTCCTCCTTTATTTGAGACCGTTTCATGCTCCTCATATTTTTGACACCTTTTGAAGCTCTCCATAGATTTCACACCTTTTCAGGCTCTTCATGTTTTTCTACACCGCTTCTTGCTCCTCCTATTTTTCAGAGCTATTCATGCTCCTCATATTTTTGTCACCTTTTGAAGCTCTTCATATATTTCACACCTTTTCAGGCTTTTCATGTTTTTCAACACCGCTTCATGCTCCTACTATTTTTCAGACCTTTTCATGCTCCTCATATGTTTCACACCTTTTTAAGCTCTTCATGTTTTTTAACACCTTTCACGCTCCTCCTATATTTCAGACCGTTTCAAGCTCCTCATATTTTTGACACCTTTTGAAGCTCTTCATATTTTTCACATTTATCAGGGTCTTCATGTTTTTCTACACCACTTCATGCTCCTCCTATTTTTCAGACCTTTTCATTCTCCTCATATGTTTCACAACTTTTTCAGACTCTTCATGTTTCTCAACACCACTTCATGCTCCTCCTATTTTTCAGACCGTTTCATGCTCCTCATATTTTTGACGCCTTTTGAAGCTCTTCATATTTTTCACACTTCTCCAGGCTCTTCATGTTTTTGAACACCCTTTCATGCTCCTCCTGTTTTTCAGACCGTTTCATGCTGCTCATATTTTTGACACCTTTTGAAGTTCTTCATATTTTTCACACCTTTGCAGGCTCTTCACGTTTTTCAACACCACTTCATGCTCCTCCTATTTTTCAGTCCGTTTCATGCTCCTTATATTTTTGACACCTTTTGAAGTTCTTCATATTTTTCACACCTTACAGGCTCTTCATGATTTTCAACACCACTTCATGCTCCTCCTAATTTTCACACCGTTTCATGCTCCTCATATATTTGACACCTTTTGAAGCTCTTCAGATTTTTCACACCTTTTCAGGCTCTTCATATTTTTCAACACCGCTTCATGCTCCTCCTATTTTTCAGACCGTTTCATGCTCCTCATCTTTTTGACACGTTTTGAAACTCTTCATATTTATCACACCTTTTCAGGCTCTTCATGTTTTTCAACACCATTTCATGCTCCTCCTTTTTTTCAGACCGTTTTATGCTCCTCATATATTTGACACCTTTTGAAGCTCTTCATAATTTCCACACCTTTTCAGGCTCTTCATGTTTTTCTACACCGCTTCATGCTCCCCCTACATTTCAGACCGTTCATGCCTCTCATATTTTTGAAACCTTTTGAAGCTCTTCATATTTTTCACACCTTTTTAGGCTCTTCATGTTTTTCAACACCATTTCATGCTCCTCCTTTTTTTCAAACCGTTTTATGCTCCTCATATATTTGACACCTGTTGAAGCTCTTCATAATTTACACACCTTTTCAGGCCCTTCATGTTTTTAAACACCGTTTCATGCTCCTCTTATTTTTTTTTATTGTTATTTTTTTTATTTTTTTTTATTATTTTTATTTTTTTTCCCAGTCGGTTTTGGCATACATTGATATGAATCAGCCATGGATTTACATGTATTCCCAGTCCCGATTCCCCCTCCCACCTCCCTCTCCACCCGATTCCTCTGGGTCTTCCCAGTGCACCAAGCCGGAGCACTTGTCTCGTGCATCCTACCTGGGCTGGTGATCTGTTTCACCATAGATAGCATACATGCTGTTCTTTTGAAATATCCCACCCTCACATTCTCCCACAAAGTTCAAAAGTCTGTTCTGTATTTCTGTGTCTATTTTTCTGTTCTGCATATAGGGTTATCGTTGTCACCTTTCTAAATTCCATATACATGTGTCAGTATGCTGTAATGTTCTTTATCTTTCTGGCTTACTTCACTCTGTATAATGGGCTCCAGCTTCATCCATCTCATTAGGCCTGATTCAAATGAATTCTTTTTAATGGCTGAGTAATATTCCATGGTGTATATGTACCACAGCTTTCTTATCCATTCATCTGCTGACGGGCATCTAGGTTGCTTCCATGTCCTGGCTATTATAAACAGTGCTGCGATGAACATTGGGGTGCACGTGTCTCTTTCAGACGAACCTATGGACACCTTATCTTTGACAAAGGAGGCAAGGATATGCAATGGAAAAAAGACAACCTCTTTAACAAGTGGTGCTGGGAAAACTGGTCAACCACTTGTAAAAGAATGAAAATAGAACACTTTCTAACACCATACACAAAAATAAACTCAAAATGGATTAAAGATCTAAATGTAAGACCAGAAATTATAAAACTCCTAGAGGAGAAGATAGGCAAAACACTCTCCGACATAAATCAAAGCAAGATCCTCTATGACCCACCTCCCAGAATATTGGAAATAAAAGCAAAACTAAACAAATGGGACCTAATGAAACTTAAAAGCTTTTGCACTACAAAGGAAACTATAAGTAAGGTGAAAAGACAGCCCTCAGATTGGGAGAAAATAATAGCAAATGAAGAAACAGACAAAGGATTAATCTCAAAAATATACAAGCAAATCCTGCAGCTCAATTCCAGAAAAATAAATGACCCAATAAAAAATGAGCCAAAGAACTAAACAGACATTTCTCCAAAGAAGACATACAGATGGATAACAAACACTTGAAAAGATGCTCAACATCACTCATTATTAGAGAAATGCAAATCAAAACCACAATGAGGTACCATTACATGCCAGTCAGGATGGCTGCTATCCAAAAGTCTACAAGCAATAAATGCTGGAGAGGGAGTGGAGAAAAGGGAACCCTCTTATACTGTTGGTGGGAATGCACACTAGTACAGCCGCTATGGAAAACGGTCTAGAGATTTCTTAAAAAACTGGAAATAGAACTGCCATATGACCCAGCAATTCCACTTCTGGGCATACACACTGAGGAAACCAGATCCTCTTATTTTTCAGACCGTTTCAAACTCCTCATATTTTTTACACCTTTTGAAGCTCTTCATATAATTCACACCTTTTCAGGCTCTTCATGTTTTTCAACACCGCTTCATGCTCCTCCTATTTTTCAGACCGTTTCATGGTCCTCATATTTTTGACACCTTTTGAAGCTCTTCATATTTTTCACACCTTTCCGTGCTCTTCATGTTTTTCAACACACTTTCATGCTCCTCCGATTATTCAGATCGTTTCATGCTCCTCATATTTTTGACACATTTTGAAGCTCTTCATATTTTCGACACCTTTCAGGTTCTTCATGTTTTTCAACACCGTTTCATGCTCCTCCTATTTTTCAAACCGTTTCATGCTCCTCATATTTTTGACACATTTTGAAGCTCTTCATATTTTCGACACCTTTCAGGTTCTTCATGTTTTTCAACACCGTTTCATGCTCCTCCTATTTGTCAAACCGTTTCATGTTCCTCCTATTTTTCAGACCGTTTCTTGCTCCTCATATTTTTGACACCTTTTGAAGCTCTTCATGTTTTTTAACACCTTTTCACGCTCCTCCTATATTTCAGACCGTTTCAAGCTCCTCATATTTTTGACACCTTTTGAAGCTCTTCATATTTTTCACATTTTTTCAGGGTCTTCATATTTTTCTACACCACTTCATGCTCCTCCTATTTTTCAGACCGTTTCATTCTCCTCATATGTTTCACAACTTTTTCAGGCTCTTCATGTTTCTCAACACCACTTCATGCTCCTCCTATTTTTCAGACCGTTTCATGCTCCTCATATTTTTGACGCCTTTTGAAGCTCTTCATATTTTTCACACTTCTCCAGGCTCTTCATGTTTTTGAACACCCTTTCATGCTCCTCCTGTTTTTCAGACCGTTTCATGCTGCTCATATTTTTGACACCTTTTGAAGTTCTTCATATTTTTCACACCTTTGCAGGCTCTTCACGTTTTTCAACACCACTTCATGCTCCTCCTATTTTTCAGTCCGTTTCATGCTCCTTATATTTTTGACACCTTTTGAAGTTCTTCATATTTTTCACACCTTACAGGCTCTTCATGATTTTCAACACCACTTCATGCTCCTCCTAATTTTCACACCGTTTCATGCTCCTCATATATTTGACACCTTTTGAAGCTCTTCAGATTTTTCACACCTTTTCAGGCTCTTCATATTTTTCAACACCGCTTCATGCTCCTCCTATTTTTCAGACCGTTTCATGCTCCTCATCTTTTTGACACGTTTTGAAACTCTTCATATTTATCACACCTTTTCAGGCTCTTCATGTTTTTCAACACCATTTCATGCTCCTCCTTTTTTTCAGACCGTTTTATGCTCCTCATATATTTGACACCTTTTGAAGCTCTTCATAATTTCCACACCTTTTCAGGCTCTTCATGTTTTTCTACACCGCTTCATGCTCCCCCTACATTTCAGACCGTTCATGCCTCTCATATTTTTGAAACCTTTTGAAGCTCTTCATATTTTTCACACCTTTTTAGGCTCTTCATGTTTTTCAACACCATTTCATGCTCCTCCTTTTTTTCAAACCGTTTTATGCTCCTCATATATTTGACACCTGTTGAAGCTCTTCATAATTTACACACCTTTTCAGGCCCTTCATGTTTTTAAACACCGTTTCATGCTCCTCTTATTTTTTTTTATTGTTATTTTTTTTATTTTTTTTTATTATTTTTATTTTTTTTCCCAGTCGGTTTTGGCATACATTGATATGAATCAGCCATGGATTTACATGTATTCCCAGTCCCGATTCCCCCTCCCACCTCCCTCTCCACCCGATTCCTCTGGGTCTTCCCAGTGCACCAAGCCGGAGCACTTGTCTCGTGCATCCTACCTGGGCTGGTGATCTGTTTCACCATAGATAGCATACATGCTGTTCTTTTGAAATATCCCACCCTCACATTCTCCCACAAAGTTCAAAAGTCTGTTCTGTATTTCTGTGTCTATTTTTCTGTTCTGCATATAGGGTTATCGTTGTCACCTTTCTAAATTCCATATACATGTGTCAGTATGCTGTAATGTTCTTTATCTTTCTGGCTTACTTCACTCTGTATAATGGGCTCCAGCTTCATCCATCTCATTAGGCCTGATTCAAATGAATTCTTTTTAATGGCTGAGTAATATTCCATGGTGTATATGTACCACAGCTTTCTTATCCATTCATCTGCTGACGGGCATCTAGGTTGCTTCCATGTCCTGGCTATTATAAACAGTGCTGCGATGAACATTGGGGTGCACGTGTCTCTTTCAGACGAACCTATGGACACCTTATCTTTGACAAAGGAGGCAAGGATATGCAATGGAAAAAAGACAACCTCTTTAACAAGTGGTGCTGGGAAAACTGGTCAACCACTTGTAAAAGAATGAAAATAGAACACTTTCTAACACCATACACAAAAATAAACTCAAAATGGATTAAAGATCTAAATGTAAGACCAGAAATTATAAAACTCCTAGAGGAGAAGATAGGCAAAACACTCTCCGACATAAATCAAAGCAAGATCCTCTATGACCCACCTCCCAGAATATTGGAAATAAAAGCAAAACTAAACAAATGGGACCTAATGAAACTTAAAAGCTTTTGCACTACAAAGGAAACTATAAGTAAGGTGAAAAGACAGCCCTCAGATTGGGAGAAAATAATAGCAAATGAAGAAACAGACAAAGGATTAATCTCAAAAATATACAAGCAAATCCTGCAGCTCAATTCCAGAAAAATAAATGACCCAATAAAAAATGAGCCAAAGAACTAAACAGACATTTCTCCAAAGAAGACATACAGATGGATAACAAACACTTGAAAAGATGCTCAACATCACTCATTATTAGAGAAATGCAAATCAAAACCACAATGAGGTACCATTACATGCCAGTCAGGATGGCTGCTATCCAAAAGTCTACAAGCAATAAATGCTGGAGAGGGAGTGGAGAAAAGGGAACCCTCTTATACTGTTGGTGGGAATGCACACTAGTACAGCCGCTATGGAAAACGGTCTAGAGATTTCTTAAAAAACTGGAAATAGAACTGCCATATGACCCAGCAATTCCACTTCTGGGCATACACACTGAGGAAACCAGATCCTCTTATTTTTCAGACCGTTTCAAACTCCTCATATTTTTTACACCTTTTGAAGCTCTTCATATAATTCACACCTTTTCAGGCTCTTCATGTTTTTCAACACCGCTTCATGCTCCTCCTATTTTTCAGACCGTTTCATGGTCCTCATATTTTTGACACCTTTTGAAGCTCTTCATATTTTTCACACCTTTCCGTGCTCTTCATGTTTTTCAACACACTTTCATGCTCCTCCGATTATTCAGATCGTTTCATGCTCCTCATATTTTTGACACATTTTGAAGCTCTTCATATTTTCGACACCTTTCAGGTTCTTCATGTTTTTCAACACCGTTTCATGCTCCTCCTATTTTTCAAACCGTTTCATGCTCCTCATATTTTTGACACATTTTGAAGCTCTTCATATTTTCGACACCTTTCAGGTTCTTCATGTTTTTCAACACCGTTTCATGCTCCTCCTATTTGTCAAACCGTTTCATGTTCCTCCTATTTTTCAGACCGTTTCTTGCTCCTCATATTTTTGACACCTTTTGAAGCTCTTCATGTTTTTTAACACCTTTTCACGCTCCTCCTATATTTCAGACCGTTTCAAGCTCCTCATATTTTTGACACCTTTTGAAGCTCTTCATATTTTTCACATTTTTTCAGGGTCTTCATATTTTTCTACACCACTTCATGCTCCTCCTATTTTTCAGACCGTTTCATTCTCCTCATATGTTTCACAACTTTTTCAGGCTCTTCATGTTTCTCAACACCACTTCATGCTCCTCCTATTTTTCAGACCGTTTCATGCTCCTCATATTTTTGACACCTTTTGAAGTTCTTCATATTTTTCACACCTTTTCAGGCTTTTCATGTTTTTCCTCACTGCTTCATTCTCTTCCTATTTTTCAGACATTTTCATGCTCCTCATATTTTTGACATCCTTTGAAGCTCTTCATATTTTTCACACCTTTTCAGGCTTTTCAGGTATTTCAACACCGTCATGCGCCTCCTATTTTTCAGACCGTTTCATGCTCCTCATATGTTTCACACCTTTTTCAGGCTCTTCATGTTTTTCAACACCACTTCATGGTCCTCCTATTTTTCAGACCGTATCATGCTCATCATATTTTTGACACAGTTTGAAGCTCTTCCTACTTTTCACACCTTTTGAGGCTCTTCATGTTTTTGAAAACAGTTTCTTGCTCCTCATATTTTTCAGACCGTTTCATGGTCCTCATATTTTTGACACCTTTTGAAGCTCTTCATATTTTTCACACTTTTTCAGGGTCTTCAAGTTTTTCTACACCACTTCAGGCTCCTCCTATTTTTCAAACCGTTTCATTCTCCTCATATGTTTCACAACTTTTTCAGGCTCTTCATGTTTCTCAACACCACTTCATGCTCCTCCTATTTTTCAGACCGTTTCATGCTCCTCATATTTTTGACACTTTTTGAAGCTCTTCATATTTTTCACACCTTTCCAGGCTCTTCATGTTTTTGAACACCGTTTCATGATCATCCTATTTTTCAGACCGTTTCATGCTCCTCATATGTTTCACACCTTTTGAAGCTCTTCATGTTTTTTAACACCTTTTCATGCTCCTCCTATATTTCAGACCGTTTAATGCTCCTTATATTTTTGACACCATTTGAAGCTCTTCATATTTTTCGCACCTTTTCAGGCTCTTCATATTTTTCAACACCACTTCATGCTTCTCCAATTTTTCAGACCGTTTCATGCTCCTCATATATATGACACCTTTTGAAGCTCTTCATATTTTTCACATCTTTTCAGGCTCTTCATATTTTTCAACCCACTTAAGCTCCTCCTATTTTTCAGAGCGTTTCTTGCTCCTCATATTTTTGACACCTTTGAGGCTCTTCATATATTTCACACCTTTTCTGGCTCTTCATGTTTTTGAACACCGATTCATGCTCCTCCTATTTTTCAGACCGTTTCATGCTCCTCATATTTTTGACACCTTTTGAACCTCTTCATATTTTTCACACCTTTTCAGGCTCTTCATGTTTTCAACACTGCTTCATGCTCCTACTATTTTTCAGACGGTTTCATGCTCCTCATATTTTTGACACCTTTTGAAGCTCTTCATATTATTCACACCTTTTCAGGCTCTTCATGTTTTTCAACACCGCTTCATGCTCCTCCTTTTTTTCAGACCGTTTCATGCTCCTCATATTTTTGACGCCTTTTGAAGCTCTTCATATTTTTCACAATTCTCCAGGCTCTTCATGTTTTTGAAAACCGTTTCATGCTCCTCCTGTTTTTCAGACCGTTTCATGCTGCTCATATTTTTGACACATTTTGAAGTTCTTCATATTTTTCACACCTTTTCAGGCTCTTCACGTTTTTCAACACCACTTCATGCTCCTCCTATTTTTCAGTCCGTTTCATGCTCCTTATATTTTTGACACCTTTTGAAATTCTTCATATTTTTCACACCTTACAGGCTCTTCATGATTTTCAACACCACTTCATGCTCCTCCTAATTTTCACACCGTTTGATGCTCCTCATATATTTGACACCTTTAGAAGCTCTTCAGATTTTTCACACCTTTTCAGGCTCTTCATATTTTTCAACACCGCTTCATGCTCCTCCTATTTTTCAGACCGTTTCATGCTCCTCATCTTTTTGACACGTTTTGAAACTCTTCATATTTATCACACCTTTTCAGGCTCTTCATGTTTTTCAACACCATTTCATGCTCCTCCTTTTTTTCAGACCGTTTTATGTTCCTCATATATTTGACACCTTTTGAAGCTCTTCATAATTTCCACACCTTTTCAGGCTCTTCATGTTTTTCTACACCGCTTCATGCTCCCCCTACATTTCAGACCGTTCATGCCTCTCATATTTTTGAAACCTTTTGAAGCTCTTCATATTTTTCACACCTTTTTAGGCTCTTCATGTTTTTCAACACCATTTCATGCTCCTCCTTTTTTTCAAACCGTTTTATGCTCCTCATATATTTGACACCTTTTGAAGCTCTTCATAATTTCCACACCTTTTCAGGCTCTTCATGTTTTTGAACACCGTTTTATGCTCCTCTTATTTTTTTTTATTGTTATTTTTTTAATTTTTTTTTTATTATTTTCATTTTTTTTCCCAGTCGGTTTTGTCATACATTGATATGAATCAGCCATGGATTTACATGTATTCCCAGTCCCGATTCCCCCTCCCACCTCCCTCTCCACCCGATTCCTCTGGGTCTTCCCAGTGCACCAAACCGGAGCACTTGTCTCGTGCATCCTACCTGGGCTGGTGATCTGTTTCACCATAGATAGCATACATGCTGTTCTTTTGAAATATCCCACCCTCACATTCTCCCACAAAGTTCAAAAGTCTGTTCTGTATTTCTGTGTCTATTTTTCTGTTCTGCATATAGGGTTATCGTTGTCACCTTTCTAAATTCCATATACATGTGTCAGTATGCTGTAATGTTCTTTATCTTTCTGGCTTACTTCACTCTGTATAATGGGCTCCAGCTTCATCCATCTCATTAGGCCTGATTCAAATGAATTCTTTTTAATGGCTGAGTAATATTCCATAGTGTATATGTACCACAGCTTTCTTATCCATTCATCTGCTGACGGGCATCTAGGTTGCTTCCATGTCCTGGCTATTATAAACAGTGCTGCGATGAACATTGGGGTGCACGTGTCTCTTTCAGACGAACCTATGGACACCTTATCTTTGACAAAGGAGGCAAGGATATACAATGGAAAAAAGACAACCTCTTTAACAAGTGGTGCTGGGAAAACTGGTCAACCACTTGTAAAAGAATGAAAATAGAACACTTTCTAACACCATACACAAAAATAAACTCAAAATGGATTAAAGATCTAAATGTAAGACCAGAAACTATAAAACTCCTAGAGGAGAAGATAGGCAAAACACTCTCCGACATAAATCAAAGCAAGATCCTCTATGACCCACCTCCCAGAATATTGGAAATAAAAGCAAAACTAAACAAATGGGACCTAATGAAACTTAAAAGCTTTTGCACTACAAAGGAAACTATAAGTAAGGTGAAAAGACAGCCCTCAGATTGGGAGAAAATAATAGCAAATGAAGAAACAGACAAAGGATTAATCTCAAAAATACACAAGCAAATCCTGCAGCTCAATTCCAGAAAAATAAATGACCCAATAAAAAATGAGCCAAAGAACTAAACAGACATTTCTCCAAAGAAGACATACAGATGGATAACAAACACATGAAAAGATGCTCAACATCACTCATTATTAGAGAAATGCAAATCAAAACCACAATGAGGTACCATTACATGCCAGTCAGGATGGCTGCTATCCAAAAGTCTACAAGCAATAAATGCTGGAGAGGGAGTGGAGAAAAGGGAACCCTCTTATACTGTTGGTGGGAATGCACACTAGTACAGCCGCTATGGAAAACGGTGTAGAGATTTCTTAAAAAACTGGAAATAGAACTGCCATATGACCCAGCAATTCCACTTCTGGGCAAACACACTGAGGAAACCAGATCCTTTTATTTTTCAGACCGTTTCAAACTCCTCATATTTTTTACACCTTTTGAAGCTCTTCATATATTTCACACCTTTTCAGGCTCTTCATGTTTTTCAACACAACTTCATGCTCCTCCTATTTTTCAAACCGTTTCATGGTCCTCATATTTTTGACACCTTTTGAAGCTCTTCATATTTTTCACACCTTTCCGTGCTCTTCATGTTTTTCAACACGCTTTCATGCTCCTCCGATTATTCAGATCGTTTCATGCTCCTCATATTTTTGACACATTTTGAAGCTCTTCATATTTTCGACACCTTTCAGGTTCTTCATGTTTTTCAACACCGTTTCATGCTCCTCCTATTTTTCAAACCGTTTCATGCTCCTCATATTTTTGACACATTTTGAAGCTCTTCATATTTTCGACACCTTTCAGGTTCTTCATGTTTTTCAACACCGTTTCATGCTCCTCCTATTTGTCAAACCGTTTCATGTTCCTCCTATTTTTCAGACCGTTTCATGCTCCTCATATTTTTGACACCTTTTGAAGCTCTTCATGTTTTTCACACCCTTTCATGGTCTTCATATTTTTCAACACGGTTTCATGCTCCTCCTAATTTTCAGATCGTTTCATGCTCCTCATATTTTTGACACCTTTTGAACCTCATCTTATTCTTCACACTTTTTCAGGCTCTTCATGATTTTCAAAACCGATTCATGCTCCTCCTCTCTTTCAGACCGTTTCAGTCTCCTCATATGTTTCACACCTTTTTCAGGCTCTTCATGTAATTCAACACCACTTCATGCTCCTCCTATTTTTCAGATCGTTTCATGCTCCTCATATTTTTGACACCTTTTGAAGCTCTTCATATTTTTCACAGCTTTCCAGGCTCTTCATATTTTTGAACACCGATTAATGCTCCTCCTATTTTTCAGACCGTTTCATGCTCCTCATATTTTTGACACCTTTTGAAGCTCTTCATATTTTTCACACCTTTTCAGGCTCTTCAAATTTTTCAACACAACTTCATGCTCCTCCTTTATTTGAGACCGTTTCATGCTCCTCATATTTTTGACTCCTTTTGAAGCTCTCCATAGATTTCACACCTTTTCAGGCTCTTCATGTGTTTCTACACCACTTCATGCTCCTCCTATTTTTAAGAGCTTTTCATGATCCTCATATTTTTTCACCTTTTGAAGCTCTTCATATTTTTCACACCTTTTCAGGCTTTTCATGTTTTTCAACACCGCTTCATGCTCCTACTATTTTCAGACCTTTTCATGCTCCTCATATGTTTCACACCTTTTTAAGCTCTTCATGTTTTAACACCTTTTCACGCTCCTCCTATATTTCAGACCGTTTCAAGCTCCTCATATTTTTGACACCTTTTGAAGCTCTTCATATTTTTCACATTTTTTCAGGGTCTTCATGTTTTTCTACACCACTTCATGCTACTCCTATTTTTAAGAGCTTTTCATGCTCCTCATATTTTTGTCACGTTTTGAAGCTCTTCATATTTTTCACACCTTTTCAGGCTTTTCATGTTTTTCAACACCACTTCATTCTCCTCCTTTATTTCAGACCGTTTCATGCTCCTCATCTTTTTCACACCTTTTGAAGCTCTTTGTATTTTTCACACCTTTTCAGGCTTTTCATGTTTTTCTACACCGCTTCATTCTCTTCCTATTTTTCAGACATTTTCATGCTCCTCATATTTTTGACATCCTTTGAAGCTCTTCATATTTTTCACACCTTTTCAGGCTTTTCATGTATTTCAACACCGTCTCATGCGCCTCCTATTTTTCAGACCGTTTCATGCTCCTCATATGTTTCACACCTTTTTCAGGCTCTTCATGTTTTTCAACACCACTTCATGCTCCTCCTATTTATCAGACCGTTTCATGCTCATCATATTTTTGACACAGTTTGAAGCTCTTCATACTTTTCACACCTTTTGAGGCTCTTCATGTTTTTGAAAACAGTTTCTTGCTCCTCATATTTTTCAGACCGTTTCATGGTCCTCATATTTTTGACACCTTTTGAAGCTCTTCATATTTGTCGCACCTTTTCAGGCTCTTCATTTTTTTGAACACCACTTCATGCTTCTCCAATTTTTCAGACCGTTTCATGCTCCTCATATATTTGACACCTTTTGAAGCTCTTCATATTTTTCACATCTTTTCAGGCTCTTCATATTTTTCAACCCGCTTAAGCTCCTCCTATTTTTCAGACCGTTTCTTGCTCCTCATATTTTTGACACCTTTGAGGCTCTTAATATATTTCACACCTTTTCAGGCTCTTCATGTTTTTGAACACCGCTTCATGCTCCTCCTATTTTTCAGACCGTTTCATGCTCCTCCTATTTTTCAGACCGTTTCATGCTCCTCATATTTTTGACACCTTTTGAACCTCTTCATATTTTTCACACCTTTTCAGTCTCTTCATGTTTTCAACACCGCTTCATGCTCCTACTATTTTTCAGACGGTTTCATGCTCCTCATATTTTTGACACCTTTTGAAGCTCTTCATATTATTCACACCTTTTCAGGCTCTTCATGTTTTTCAACACCGCTTCATGCTCCTCCTTTTTTTCAGACCGTTTCATGCTCCTCATATTTTTGACAACTTTTGAAGCTCTTCATATTTTTCACACTTCTCCAGGCTCTTCATGTTTTTGAACACCGTTTCATGTTCCTCCTTTTTTTCAGACTGTTTCATGCTGCTCATATTTTTGACACCTTTTGAAGTTCTTCATATTTTTCACACCTTTTCAGGCTCTTCACGTTTTTCAACACCACTTCATGCTCCTCCTATTTTTCAGACCATTTCAGGCTCCTCTTATTTTTTTTTTTTTATTGTTATTTTTTTTTTTATTATTTTTATTTTTTTTTCCAGTGGGTTTTGTCATACCTTGATATGAATCAGCCATGGATTTACATGTATTCCCAGTCCCGATTCCCCCTCCCACCTCCCTCTCCACCTGATTCCTCTGGGTCTTCCCAGTGCACCAAGCCGGAGCACTTGTCTCGTGCATCCTACCTGGGCTGGTGATCTGTTTCACCATAGATAGCATACATGCTGTTCTTTTGAAATATCCCACCCTCACATTCTCCCACAAAGTTTAAAAGTCTGTTCTGTATTTCTGTGTCTCTTTTTCTGTTCTGCATATAGGGTTATCGTTGTCACCTTTCTAAATTCCATATACATGTGTCAGTATGCTGTAATGTTCTTTATCTTTCTGGCTTACTTCACTCTGTATAATGGGCTCCAGCTTCATCCATCTCATTAGGACTGATTCAAATGAATTCTTTTTAATGGCTGAGTAATATTCCATGGTGTATATGTACCACAGCTTTCTTATCCATTCATCTGCTGACGGGCATCTAGGTTGCTTCCATGTCCTGGCTATTATAAACAGTGCTGCGATGAACATTGGGGTGCACGTGTCTCTTTCAGACGAACCTATGGACACCTTATCTTTGACAAAGGAGGCAAGGATATGCAATGGAAAAAAGACAACCTCTTTAACAAGTGGTGCTGGGAAAACTGGTCAACCACTTGTAAAAGAATGAAAATAGAACACTTTCTAACACCATACACAAAAATAAACTCAAAATGGATTAAAGATCTAAATGTAAGACCAGAAACTATAAAACTCCTAGAGGAGAAGATAGGCAAAACACTCTCCGACATAAATCAAAGCAAGATCCTCTATGACCCACCTCCCAGAATATTGGAAATAAAAGCAAAACTAAACAAATGGGACCTAATGAAACTTAAAAGCTTTTGCACTACAAAGGAAACTATAAGTAAGGTGAAAAGACAGCCCTCAGATTGGGAGAAAATAATAGCAAATGAAGAAACAGACAAAGGATTAATCTCAAAAATACACAAGCAAATCCTGCAGCTCAATTCCAGAAAAATAAATGACCCAATAAAAAATGAGCCAAAGAACTAAACAGACATTTCTCCAAAGAAGACATACAGATGGATAACAAACACTTGAAAAGATGCTCAACATCACTCATTATTAGAGAAATGCAAATCAAAACCACAATGAGGTACCATTACATGCCAGTCAGGATGGCTGCTATCCAAAAGTCTACAAGCAATAAATGCTGGAGAGGGAGTGGAGAAAAGGGAACCCTCTTATACTGTTGGTGGGAATGCACACTAGTACAGCCGCTATGGAAAACGGTGTAGAGATTTCTTAAAAAACTGGAAATAGAACTGCCATATGACCCAGCAATTCCACTTCTGGGCATACACACTGAGGAAACCAGATCCTCTTATTTTTCAGACCGTTTCAAACTCCTCATATTTTTTACAACTTTTGAAGCTCTTCATATATTTCACACCTTTTCAGGCTCTTCATGTTTTTCAACACCGCTTCATGCTCCTACTATTTTTCAGACCGTTTCATGGTCCTCATATTTTTGACACCTTTTGAAGCTCTTCATATTTTTCACACCTTTTCAGGCTCTTCATGTTTTTGAACACCGCTTCATGCTCCTCCTATTTTTCAAACTTTTGAAGCTCTTCATATTTTTCACACCTTTTCAGTCTCTACATGTTTTTGAACACCGCTTCATGCTCCTCCTATTTCTCAGACCATTTCATGCTCCTCATGTATTTCACACCTTTTGAAGCTCTTCGTATTTTGCACACATTTTCAGGCTTTTCATGTTTTTCACAACCACTTCATGCTCCTCATATTTTTCAGACCGTTTCATGCACATTTCATTTTTGACTCCTTTTGAAGCTCTTCATATTTTTCACACCATTTTCAGGCTCTTCATGTTTTTCAACACCGCTTTATGATCCTCCTATTTTTCAGACCGTTTCATATTCCTCATATTTTTGACATTTTTTGAGGCTCTTCATATTTTTCACACCTTTTCAGGCTCTTCATGTTTTTGAACACCGTTTCATGCTCCTCCTATTTTTCAGACCGTTTCATGCACATCTCATTTTTGACACCTTTTGAAGCTCTTGATATTTTTCACACCATTTTCAGGCTCTTCATGTTTTTCAACACCGCTTTATGATCCTCCTATTTTTCAGACCGTTTCATGCTCCTCATATATTTGACACCTTTTGAAGCTCTTCGTATTTTTCATAACTTTTCAGGCTCTTCATATTTTTCACACATTTTCAAGCTGTTCATGTTTTTGAACACGGCTTCATGCTCCTCCAATTTTTCAGATCATTTCATGTTCCTCATATTTTTGACACCTTTTGAAGCTCTTCATTCTTTTCACACCTTTTGAAGCTCTTCATATTTTTCACACCTTTTGAATCTCTTCATATTTTTCACACGTTTTCAGGCTCTTTATCTATTTCAACACCGCTTCATGCTGCTTCTATTTTTCAGACCGTTTCATGCTCCTCATATTTTTGACGCCTTTTGAAGCTCTTCATATTTTTCACATCTTTTCAGGCTCTTCATGTTTTTGAACACCGTTTCATGCTCCTCGTATTTTTCAGACCGTTTCATTCTCCTCATACCTTTGACACCTTTTGAAGGTCTTCATATATTCCACACCTTTTCAGACTCTTCATGTTTTTGAACACCGCTTCATGCTCCTCTCATTTTTCAGACCGTTTCAGTCTCCTCATATTTTTGATACCTTTTGAAACTCTTCATATTTCTCACACCTTTTCAGGCTCTTCAGGTTTTTCAAAACCACTTCATGCTCCTCCTATTTTTCAGACCGTTTCATGCTCATCTCTTTTTGACACATTTTGAAGCTCTTCATATTTTTCACACCTTTTGAAGTTCTTCATATTTTTCACAACTTTTCAGGGTCTCCATGTTTATGAACACCGCTTCATGCTCCTCCTATTATTCAGACCGTTACATGCTCCTCATATTTTTCACACCTTTTGAAGTTCTTCATATTTTTCACACCTTTTCAGGTTCTTCATGTTTTTCAACACCGCTTCTTGCTCCTCCTATTTTTCAGACCGTATCATGCTCCTCATATTTTTGACACGTTTTGAAGCTCGTCATATTTTTCACACCTTTTCAGGCTCTTCAGGTTTTTGAACACCGTTTCATGCTCCTCCGATTTTTCAGACCGTTTCATGCTACTCATTTTTTTGAGACCTTTTGAAGCTCTTCACTTTTTTCACACCTTTTCAGGCTCTTCATGTTTTTGAATACCGCTTCATGCTCCTCCTACTTTTCAGACCGTTTCATGCTCTTCATATTTTTGATTTCTTTTGAAAGTCTGCATATTTTTCACACCTTTTTAGGCTCTTCATTTTTTTGAACACCACTTCATGCTCCTCCCATTTTTCAGACAGTTTCATGCTCATCTCATTTTTGACACCTTTTGAAGCTCTTCATATTTTTCACACCTTTTGAAGATCTTCATATTTTCACACGTTTTCAGGCTCTTCATGTTTTTCAACATCTTTTCATGCTCCTCCTATTTTTCAGACCATTTCATGCTCATCATATTTTTCACACCTTTTGAAACTCTTTGTATTTTTCACACCTTTTCAGGATCTTCATGTTTTTGAACACCGCTTCATGCTCCTCCTATTTTTCAAACCGTTACTTGCTCCACATATTTTTGACACCTTTTGAAGCTCTTAATATTGTTCACACCTTTTCAGGCTCTTCATGTTTTTCAACACAGCTTCATGCTCCTCCTATTTTTCAGACCGTTTCATGCTCCTCATATTTTTGACACCTTTTGAAGCTCTTTACATATTTCACACCTTTTCAGGCTCTTCATATTTTTCAACACCACTTCATGCTCCTCCTATTTTTCAGACCGTTTCTTGCTCCTCATGTTTTTGACAACTTTTGAAGCTCTTCATATTTTTCACACCTTTTCAGGCTCTTCATGTTCTTCAACACCGCTTCATGCTCCTCCAATATTTCAGATCATGTCATGTTTCTCATATTTTTCACACCTTTTGAGGCTCTTCATATTTTTCACACCTTTTCACGCTCTTCATGTTTTTCACCAACACTTCATGCTCCTCCTATTTTTTAGGCCATTTCATGCTCATCTCATTTTTGACACCGTTTGAAGCTCTTCATATTTTTCACACCTTTTGAAGCTCTTCATATTTTTCACACCTTTTGAAGCTGTTCATATTTTTCACAGGTTTTCAGGCTCTTCATGTTTTCAACACCGCTTCATGCACCTCCTATTTTTCAGACCGTTTCATGCCCCTCATATTTTTCACACCTTTTGAAGCTGTTCATATTTTTCACACCTTTTCAGGCTCTTCATGTTTTTCAACACTGCATCATGCTCCTCCTATTTTTCAGACCGTTACAGGCGCCTCATATTTTTGACACCTTTTAAAGCCCTTCATATTTTTCACACATTTTCAGGCTCTTCATGTTTTTCAACACCGCTTCATGCTCCTCCTATTTTTCAGACCGTTTCTTGCTGCTAATATTTTTGACACCTTTTGAAGCTCTTCATATTTTTCACACCTCTTCATGCTCTTCATGTTTTCAACATCGATTCATGCTCCTATTATTTTTCAGACCGTTTCATCCTCCTCCTATTTTCACACCGTTTCATGCTCCTCATATTTTTGACACCTTTTGAAGCTCTTCATATATTTCACACCTTTTCAGGCTCTTCATGTTTTTCAACAACACTTCATGCTTCTCCTATTTTTCAGACCGTTTCATGATCCTCGTATTTTTGACACTTTTTGAAGCTCTTCATATTTTTCACAACTTTTGAGGCTCTTCATATTTTTGACACCGCTTCATGCTCCTCCTATTTTTCTGACCGTTTCATGGTCCTCACATTTTTGACACCTTTTGAAGCTCTTCATATTTTTCACATCTTTACAGGCTCTTCATGTTTTTCAGTACCACTTCATGCTCCTCCTAGATTTCAGACCGTTTCAGACTCCTCCTATTTTTGACACCTTTTGAAGCTCTTCAAGTATTTCACACCTTTTCAGGCTCTTCAAGTTTTTCAACATCGCTTCATGCTCCTCCTATTTTTCCGACCGTTTCATGCTGCTCCCATTTTTGATACCTTTTGAAGCTCTTCATATTTTTGGCACCTTTTCATTCTCTTCATGTTTTTCAACACCGCTTCATGCTCCTCCTATACTTCAGAACGTTTTATGCTCCTCATATTTTTAACACCATTTGAAGCTCTTCATGTTTTCTGCATCTTTTCATGCTCTTCATGTTTTTCAACACCGCTTCATGCTCCTCCTGTTTTTCAGACGGTCTCTTGCTCCTCAAATTTTTGACACCTTTTGAAGCTCTTCATATTTTTCACACCTTTTGAAGCTCTTCATATTTTTTCACACGTTTTCAGGCTCTTCATGTTTTTCAACACCGCTTCATGCTCCTCCTATTTTTCAGACCGTTTCATGCTCCTCATATTTTTGACACCTTTTGATGCTCTTCATATTTTTCACACTTTTCAAGTTTTTTTTTTTTTCAACACCACTTCATGCTTCTCCTATTTTTCAGACCTTTTCATGCTCCTCATATTTTTGACACCTTTAGAAGCTCTTCATATTTTTCACACTTTTCAAGCTCTTCATGTTTTTCAACACCACTTCATTCTCCTCCTATTTTTAGACCGTTTCATTCTCCTCATACTTTTGACACCTTTTGAAGCTCTTCCTATATTTCACACCTTTTCAGGCTCTTCATGTTTTTAACACCACTTCATGCTCCTCCTATTTTTTAGACCATTTCCTGCTCTTCGATTTTTGATACCTTTTGAAGTTCTTCATATTTTTCACACCTTTTGAAGCTCTTAATATTTTTCACACATTTTCAGGCTCTTCACTTTTTTCAACAACGCTTCATGCTCCTCCTATTTTTCAGACCGATTCATTCTCCTAATATTTTTCACACCTTTTGAAGCTCTTAATATTTTTCACACGTTTTCAGGCTCTTCACTTTTTTCAA
The DNA here is from genome assembly GCF_033118175.1 of Dama dama. Taxonomy (NCBI): domain Eukaryota; kingdom Metazoa; phylum Chordata; class Mammalia; order Artiodactyla; family Cervidae; genus Dama; species Dama dama. Next base: position 2,940,432 of record NW_026870893.1, on the reverse strand, counting down.
CAACGCTTCATGCTCCTCCTATTTTTCAGACCGTTTCATGCTCCTCATATTTTTGACACCTTTTGAAGCTCTTAATATTTTTCACACGTTTTCAGGCTCTTCATGTTTTTGAACACACCTACATGCTACTCCTATTTTTCAGACCGATTCATGCTCCTCATATTTTTCACACCTTTTGAAGCTCCTATTATTTTTCAGACCTTTTCAGGCTCTTCATGTTTTTCAACATCGTTTCATGATCCTCCTATTTTTCAGTCCGTTTCATGCTCATCTCATTTTTGACCCCTTTTGAAGCTTTTCATATTTTTCAACCTTTTCTGGCTCTTCATGTTTTTCAACACCGTTACATGATCATCCTATTTTTCGGACCGTTTCATGCTCATCTCATTTTTGACCCTTTTTGAAGCTTTTCATATTTTTCACAAATTTTTAGGCTCTTCATGTTTTTCAACACCGCTTCTTGCTCCCCCTATTTTTCAGACCGTTTCATGCTCATCTCATTTTTGACACCTTTTGAAGCTCTTCATATTTCTCACAACTTTTTAGGCTCTTCATGTTTTTGACATCGCTTCATGCTCCTCCTATTTTTCAGAGAGTTTCTTGCTCCTCATGTATTTCACAACTTTTGAAGCTCTTCATATTTCTCACAACATTTTAGGCTCTTCATGTTTTTCCACACCACTTCATGCTTCACCTATTTTTCGGCCTGTTTCATGCTCCTCATCTATTTCACACCTTTTGAAGCTCTTCATATTTTTCAGACCTTTTCAGGCTCTTCATGTTTTTAATCACCGTTTCATGCTCCTCCTATTTTTCAGGCCGTTTCATGCTCCTCATATGTTTGACACATTTTGAAGCTCTTCATATTTTTCACACATTTTCAGGCTCTTCATGTTTTTGAACACTGCTTCATGATCCTCCTATTTTTCAGACCGTTTCATGTTCTTCATATGTTTGACACCTTTTGAAGCTCTTCATATTTTTCACTCCTTTTCAGGCTCTTCATGTTTTTCAACACCACTTCATGCTTCACCTATTTTTCGGCCTGTTTCATGCTCCTCATGTATTTCACACCTTTTGAAGCTCTTCATATTTTTCACAACTTTTCAGGCTCTTCATGTTTTTGAACACCATTTCATGCCGCTTCTATTTTTCAGACCGTTTCATGCTCCTCATATTTTTCACACCTTTTGAAGCTCTTCATATTTTTCACACCTTTTCAGGCTCTTCATGTTTTTGAACACCGCTTCATGATCCTCCTATTTTTCAGACCATTTCCTGCTCTTCATATTTTTGACACCTCTTGAAGCTCTTCATATATTTCACACCTTTTCAGCCTCTTCATTTTTTTCAAAACCGCTTCATGCTCCTCCTATTTTTCACACCGTTTCATGCTCATCTCTTTTTTGACACCTTTTGAAGCTCTTCATATATTTCACACTTTTTCAAGCTCTTCATATTTTTCAGACATTTTCAGGCTCTTCATGTTTTTGAACACAGCTTCTTGCTCCTCCTATTTTTCAGACCGTTTCATGCTCCTCATATTTTTGACACCGTTTGAAGCTCTTCATATTTTTCACACCTTTTCAGACTCTTCATGTTTGAACACCGCTTCATGCCCCTTCTATTTTTCAGAGAGTTTCATGCTCCTCATGTATTTCACACCTTTTGAAGCTCTTCATATTTTTCACACCTTTTCAGGCTCTTCATATTTTTGAACACCGCTTCATGCTCCTCCAATTTTTCAGGCCGTTTCATGCTCCTCATAATTTTGACACCTTTTGAAGCTCTTCATACGTTTCACAACTTTTCAGGCTCTTCATATTTTTGAACACCGCTTCATGCTCCTCCAATTTTTCAGGCCGTTTCATGCTCCTCATAATTGTGACACCTTTTGAAGCTCTTCATATTTTTCACACCTTTTCAGGCTCTTCATATTTTTGAACACCGCTTCATGCTCCTCCAATTTTTCAGGCCGTTTCATGCTCCTCATAATTTTGACACCTTTTGAAGCTCTTCATATGTTTCACAACTTTTCAGGCTCTTCATGTTTTTCCACACCCCTTCATGCTTCTCCTATTTTTCAGCCCGTTTCATGCTCCTCATGTATTTCACACTTTTTGAAGCTCTTCATATTTTTCACACCTTTTCAGGCTCTTCATGTTTTTGATCACCGTTTCATGCTCCTCCTATTTTTCAGACCGTTTCATGCTCATGTCATTTTCGACACCTTTTGAAGCTCTTCATATATTTCACACCTTTTGAAGCTCTTCATATTTTGCACACCTTTCCAGGCTCTTCATATTTTTCAACACCGCTTCATGCTCCACCTACTTTTCAGACCGTTTCATGCTCCTCATATTTTTGATACCTTTTGAAGCTTTTCATATTTTTCACACCTTTTCAGGCTCTTCATTTTTTTCAACACTACTTCTTGCTCCTCCAATTTTTCAGACCGTTTCATGCTCATCTAATTTTTGACACCTGTTGAAGCTCTTAATATTTTTCACACCTTCTGAAGCTCTTTATATTTTTCACACTTTTTCAGGCTCTTCATGTTTTTCAACACCACTTCATGCTCCTCCTATTTTTCAGACCGTTTCATGCTCATGTCATTTTCGACACCTTTTGAAGCTCTTCATATATTTCACACCTTTTGAAGCTCTTCATATTTTTCAGACCTTTTCAGGCTCTTCATGTTTTTGAACACGGCTTCTTGCTCCTCCTATTTTTCAGACCGTTTCATGCTCCTCATATTTTTGACACCGTTTGAAGCTCTTCATATTTTTCACACCTTTTCAGGCTCTTCATGTTTGAACACCGCTTCATGCTCCTTCTATTTTTCAGAGAGTTTCATGCTCCTCATGTATTTCACACCATTTGAAGCTCTTCATATTTTCCACACCTTTTCACGCTCTTCATATTTTTCCACACCACTTCATACTTCTCCTATTTTTCAGCCCGTTTCAAACTACTCATGTATTTCACACCTTTTGAAGCTCTTCATATTTTTCACACCTTTTCAGGCTCTTCATATTTTTGAACACCGCTTCATGCTCCTCCAATTTTTCAGGCCGTTTCATGTTCCTCATAATTTTGACACCTTTTGAAGCTCTTCATATGTTTCACACCTTTTCAGGCTCTTCATTTTTTTCAACACCACTTCATGCTCCTCCTATTTTTCAGACGGTTTCATGCTCATCTCATTTTTTACACCTTTTGAAGCTCTTCATATTTTTCACACCTTTTCAGGCTCTTCATGTTTTTCACACCTTTTCAGTCTCTTCATGTTTTTGAACACCATTTCAGGCTTCTCCTAATTTGCAGCCCGTTTCATTCTTCTCATATATTTGACACCTTTTGAAGCTCTTTATATATTTCACACCTTTTCAGGCTCTTCATTTTTTTCAACACCACTTCATGCTCCTCCTATTTTTCAGACCGTTTCATGCTCATCTCATTTTGACACCTTTTGAAGCTCTTCAAATTTTTCACGTCTTTTGATGCTCTTCATATTTTTCACAACTTTTCAGGCTGTTTATGATTTTCAAAACCGCTTCATGCTCCTCCTATTTTTCAGACCGTTTCATGCTCATCTCATTTTGACACCTTTTGAAGCTCTTCAAATTTTTCACACCTTTTGAAGCTCTTCATATTTTTCATATTTTTGAATCTCTTCATATTTTCACACGTTTTCAGGCTCTTCATGTTTTTCAACACCGCTTCATGCTATTTCTATTTTTCAGAGAGTTTCATGCTCCTCATGTATTTCACACCTTTTGAAGCTCTTCATATTTTTCACACCTTTTCAGGCTCTTCATGGTTTTGATCATCGTTTCATGCTCCTCCTATTTTTCAGACCGTTTCATGCTCATCTCATTTTTGACACCTTTTGAAGCTCTTCATATATTTCACACCTTTTGAAGCTCTTCATATTTTGCACACCTTTCCAGGCTCTTCATATTATTCAACACCGCTTCATGCTCCACCTATTTTTCAGACCGTTTCATGCTCCTCATATTTTTGAAACCTTTTTAAGCTTTTCATATTTTTCACACCTTTTCAGGCTCTTCATTTTTTTCAACACCGCTTCATGCTTCTCCTATTTTTCAGACAGATTCGTGCTCCTCCTATTTTTCAGACTGTTTCATGCACCTCTTATTATTGACACCTTTTGAAGCTCTCATATTTTTCACACCTTTTCAGGCTCTTCATGTTTTTCAACACCGGTTCATGCTTTCCTATTTTTCAGAGAGTTTCATGCTCCTCATGTATTTCTCACCTTTTGAAGCTCTTCAAATTTTTCACACCTTTTCAGGCTCTTCATGTTTTTCAACACCACTTCATGCTCCTCCTATTTTTCAGACCGTTTCATGCTCCTCATATTTTTGACATCTTTAGAAACTCTACATATCTTTCACACCTTTTCAAACTCTTCATGTTTTTCAACACCGCTTCATGTTCCTCCTATTTTTCAGACCGTTTCATTCTCCTCATATTTTTGACACCTTTTGAAGCTCTTCATATTTTTCACAAGTTCTCAGGCTCTGCATGTTTTTCAACACCGCTTCATGCTCCTCATATTTTTCAGACCGTTTCATGCTTCTCATATTTTTGACACCTTTTGAAGCTCTTCCTTTTTTTCACACCTTTTCACACTCTTCATGTTTTTGAACACCGCTTAATGCTCCTCCTATTTTTCAGACCGTTTCATGCTTCTCATATTTTTACACCTTTTGAAGCTCTTCATATTTTCACACCTTTTCAGGCTCTTCATGTTTTTGAACACCGCTTCGTGCTCCTCCTATTTTTCAGACCGTTTCATGCTCCTAATATTTTTGACACCTTTTGAAGCTCTTCATATTTTTCACGCCTTTTCAGGCTCTTCATGTTTGAACACCGCTTCATGCTCCTTCTATTTTTCAGAGAGTTTCATGCTCCTCATGTATTTCACACCTTTTGAAGCTCCTCATATTTTTCACACCTTTTCAGGCTCTTCATGTTTTTCCACACCACTTCATGCTTCTCCTATTTTTCAGCCCGTTTCATGCTCCTCATGTATTTCACACCTTTTGAAGCTCTTCATATTTTTCACACCTTTTCAGGCTCTTCACGTTTTGATCACCATTTCATGCTCCTCTTATTTTTCAGACCGTTTCATGCTCATCTCATTTTTGACACCTTTTGAAGCTCTTCATATATTTCACACATTTTCAACCTCTTCATATTTTTCACACCTTTTCATGCTCTTCATGTTTTTCAACACCGCTTCATGCTTCTCCTATTTTTCAGACACTTTCATGCTCCTCCTATTTTTCAGACTGTTTCATGCACCTCTTATTATTGACACCTTTTGAAGCTCTCATACTTTTCACACCTTTTCAGGCTCTTCATGCTTTTCAACACCGCTTCATGCTCCTCCTATTTTTGCGACCGTTTCTTGCTCCTCATATATTTGACACCTTTGAAGCTCTTCATATTTTATCACACTTTTTCAGGCTTTTCATGTTTTTCATCACCGCTTCACGCTCCTCCTATTTTTGAGACCGTTTCACGCTCCACATATTTTTGACAACTTTTGGAGCTCTTCATATTTTTCACACCTTTTCAGGCTCTTCATGTTTTTTAACCGCTGCATACTCCTCCTATTTTTCAGACCGTTACATGCTCCTCATATATTTCACACCTTTTGAAGCTCTTCATATTTTTCACACCTTTTCAGGCTCTTCATTTTTTTCAAATCCACTTCATGCTCCTCCTATTTTTCAGACCGTTTCATGCTCATCTCATTTTTGACACCTTTTGAAGCTCTTCATATTTTTCACAAGTTCTCAGCCTCCTCATGTTTTTAAACACCGCTTCATGCTCCTCCTATTTTTCAGACCGTTTCATGCTCCTCATATTTTTCACACATTTTGAAGCTCTTCCTTTTTTTCACACCTTTTCACGCTCTTCATGTTTTTGAACACCGCTTCATGCTCCTCCTATTTTTCAGACCCTTTCATGCTCCTCATATTTTTGACACCTTTTGAAACTCTTCATATTTTTCACACCTTTTCAGGCTCTTCATATTTTTGAACACCGCTTCATGCTCCTCCAATTTTTCAGGCCGTTTCATGCTCCTCATAATTTTGACACCTTTTGAAGCTCTTCATATGTTTCACAACTTTTCAGGCTCTTCATTTTTTTCAACACCACTTCATGCTCCTCCTATTTTTCAGACGGTTTCATGCTCATCTCATTTTTGACACCTTTTGAAGCTCTTCATATTTTTCACACCTTTTGATGCTCTTCATATTTTTCACACGTTTTCAGGCTCTTCATGTTTTCCAACACCGCTTCATGCTATTTCTATTTTTCAGAGAGTTTCATGCTCCTCATGTATTTCACACCTTTAGAAACTCTTCATATTTTTCAAAACTTTTCAGGCTCTTCATGGTTTTCCACACCCCTTCATGCTTCTCCTATTTTTCAGCCCGTTTCATGCTCCTCATGTATTTCACACCTTTTGAAGCTCTTCATATTTTTCACACCTTTTCAGGCTCTTCATGTTTTTCACACCTTTTCAGGCTCTTCATGTTTTTGAACACCATTTCAGGCTTCACCTAATTTGCAGACCGTTTCATTCTCCTCATATTTTGACACCTTTTGAAGCTCTTTATATATTTCACACCTTTACAGGCTCTTCATTTTTTTCAACACCACTTCATGCTCCTCCTATTTTTCAGACCGTTTCATGCTCATCTCATTTTGACACCTTTTGAAGCTCTTCAAATTTTTCACGTCTTTTGAAGCTCTTCATATTTTTCACAACTTTCCATGCTCTTCATGTTTTTAAATACCGCTTCATGCTTCTCCTATTTTTCAGACACTTTCATGCTCCTCCTATTTTTCAGACTGTTTCATGCACCTCTTATTATTGACACCTTTTGAAGCTCTCATACTTTTCACACCTTTTCAGGCTCTTCATGTTTTTCAACACCGCTTCATGCTCCTCCTATTTTTGCGACCGTTTCTTGCTCCTCATATATTTGACACCTTTGAAGCTCTTCATATTTTATCACACTTTTTCAGGCTTTTCATGTTTTCCATCACCGCTTCACGCTCCTCCTATTTTTGAGACCGTTTCACGCTCCACATATTTTTGACAACTTTTGGAGCTCTTCATATTTTTCACACCTTTTCAGGCTCTTCATGTTTTTTAACCGCTGCATACTCCTCCTATTTTTCAGACCGTTTCATGCTCCTCATATATTTCACACCTTTTGAAGCTCTTCATATTTTTCACACCTTTTCAGGCTCTTCATTTTTTTCAAATCCACTTCATGCTCCTCCTATTTTTCAGACCGTTTCATGCTCATCTCATTTTTGACACCTTTTGAAGCTCTTCATATTTTTCACAAGTTCTCAGCCTCCTCATGTTTTTAAACACCGCTTCATGCTCCTCCTATTTTTCAGACCGTTTCATGCTCCTCATATTTTTCACACATTTTGAAGCTCTTCCTTTTTTTCACACCTTTTCACGCTCTTCATGTTTTTGAACACCGCTTCATGCTCCTCCTATTTTTCAGACCCTTTCATGCTCCTCATATTTTTGACACCTTTTGAAACTCTTCATATTTTTCACACCTTTTCAGGCTCTTCATATTTTTGAACACCGCTTCATGCTCCTCCAATTTTTCAGGCCGTTTCATGCTCCTCATAATTTTGACACCTTTTGAAGCTCTTCATATGTTTCACAACTTTTCAGGCTCTTCATTTTTTTCAACACCACTTCATGCTCCTCCTATTTTTCAGACGGTTTCATGCTCATCTCATTTTTGACACCTTTTGAAGCTCTTCATATTTTTCACACCTTTTGATGCTCTTCATATTTTTCACACGTTTTCAGGCTCTTCATGTTTTTCAACACCGCTTCATGCTATTTCTATTTTTCAGAGAGTTTCATGCTCCTCATGTATTTCACACCTTTAGAAGCTCTTCATATTTTTCAAAACTTTTCAGGCTCTTCATGTTTTTCCACACCCCTTCATGCTTCTCCTATTTTTCAGCCCGTTTCATGCTCCTCATGTATTTCACACCTTTTGAAGCTCTTCATATTTTTCACACCTTTTCAGGCTCTTCATGTTTTTCACACCTTTTCAGGCTCTTCATGTTTTTGAACACCATTTCAGGCTTCTCCTAATTTGCAGACCGTTTCATTCTCCTCATAATTTTGACACCTTTTGAAGCTCTTTATATATTTCACACCTTTTCAGGCTCTTCATTTTTTTCAACACCACTTCATGCTCCTCCTATTTTTCAGACCGTTTCATGCTCATCTCATTTTGACACCTTTTGAAGCTCTTCAAATTTTTCACGTCTTTTGAAGCTCTTCATATTTTTCACAACTTTTCAGGCTCTTTATGATTTTCAACACCGCTTCATGCTCCTCCTTTTTTTCAGACCGTTTCATGCTCATCTCATTTTGACACCTTTTGAAGCTCTTCAAATTTTTCACACCTTTTGAAGCTCTTCATATTTTTCATATTTTTGAAGCTCTTCATATTTTCACACGTTTTCAGGCTCTTCATGTTTTTCAACACCGCTTCATGCTATTTCTATTTTTCAGAGATTTTCATGCTCCTCATGTATTTCACACCTTTTGAAGCTCTTCATATTTTTCATATTTTTGAAGCTCTTCATATTTTCACACGTTTTCAGGCTCTTCATGTTTTTCAACAACGCTTCATGCTATTTCTATTTTTCAGAGAGTTTCATGCTCCTCATGTATTTCACACCTTTTGAAGCTCTTCATATTTTTCAAACCTTTTCAGGCTCTTCATGTTTTTCCACACCCCTTCATGCTTCTCCTATTTTTCAGCCCGTTCCATGCTCCTCATGTATTTCACACCTTTTGAAGCTCTTCATATTTTTCACATCTTTTCAGGCTCTTCATGTTTTTTATCACCGTTTCATGCTCCTCCTATTTTTCAGACCGTTTCATGCTCCTCATATTTTTGACACCTTTTGAAGCTTTTCATATTTTCACACCTTTTCAGGCTCTTCATATTTTTCAACACCGCTTCATGCTTCTCCTATTTTTCATACAGTTTCATGCTCCTCCTAATTTTCAGACTGTTTCATGCACCTCTTATTATTGATACCTTTTGAAGCTCTCATATTTTTCACACCCTTTCAGGCTCTTCATGTTTTTCAACACCGCTTCATGCTTCTCCTATTTTTCAGACAGTTTCATGCTCCTCCAATTTTTCAGACTGTTTTTATGCACCTCTTATTATTGACACCTTTTGAAGCTCTCATATTTTTCACACCGTTTCAGGCTCTTCATGTTTTTCAACACCGCTTCATGCTCCTCCTATTTTTGCGAGCGTTTCATGCTCCTCATATTTCTGACACCTTTGAAGCTCTTCATGTTTTATCACACGTTTTCAGGCTCTTCATGTTTTTCATCACAGCTTCCCGCTCCTCCTATTTTTGAGACCGTTTCACGCTCCACATATTTTTGAAAACTTTTGGAGCTCTTCATATTTTTCACACCTTTTCAGGCTCTTCATGTTTTTTAACCGCTGCATACTCCTCCTATTTTTCAGACCGTTTCATGCTCCTCATATATTTCACACCTTTTGAAGCTCTTCATATTTTTCACACCTTTTCAGGGTCTTCATTTTTTTCAACACCACTTCATGCTCCTCCTATTTTTCAGATCGTTTCATCCTCATCTCATTTTTGACACCTTTTGAAGCTCTTCATATTTTTCACACCTTTAAAGGCTCTTCATGTTTTTGAACACGGCTTCATGCTCCTCGTCTTTTTCAGACCGTTTCATGCACCTCATATTTTTGACACCTTTTGAAGCTCTTCATATTTTTCACACCTTATCAGGCTCTTCATATTTTTGAACTCCGCTTCATGCTCCTCCTATTTTTCAGACAATTTCCTGCTCTTCATATTTTTGACACCTGTTGAAGCTCTTCATATATTTCACACCTTTTCAGCCTCTTCATTTTTTTCAAAACCGCTTCATGCTCCTCCTATTTTTCACACCGTTTCATGCTCATATCATTTTTGACACCTTTTGAAGCTCTTCATATATTTCACAGCTTTTCAAGCTCTTCATATTTTTCAGACCTTTTCAGGCTCTTCATGTTTTTGAACACGGCTTCTTGCTCCTCCTATTTTTCAGACCGTTTCATGCTCCTCATATTTTTGACACCGTTTGAAGCTCTTCATATTTTTCACACCTTTTCAGGCTCTTCATGTTTGAACACCGCTTCATGCTCCTTCTATTTTTCAGAGAGTTTCATGCTCCTCATGTATTTCACACCTTTTGAAGCTCTTCATATTTTCCACACCTTTTCACGCTCTTCATATTTTTCCACACCACTTCATGCTTCTCCTATTTTTCAGCCCGTTTCAAACTACTCATGTATTTCACACCTTTTGAAGCTCTTCATATTTTTCACACCTTTTCAGGCTCTTCATATTTTTGAACACCGCTTCATGCTCCTCCAATTTTTCAGGCCGTTTCATGTTCCTCATAATTTTGACACCTTTTGAAGCTCTTCATATGTTTCACACCTTTTCAGGCTCTTCATTTTGTTCAACACCACTTCATGCTCCTCCTATTTTTCAGACGGTTTCATGCTCATCTCATTTTTTACACCTTTTGAAGCTCTTCCTATTTTTCACACCTTTTCAGGCTCTTCATGTTTTTCACACCTTTTCAGGCTCTTCATGTTTTTGAACACCATTTCAGGCTTCTCCTAATTTGCAGACCGTTTCATTCTCCTCATATTTTTGACACCTTTTGAAGCTCTTTATATATGTCACACCTTTTCAGGCTCTTCATTTTTTTCAACACCACTTCATGCTCCTCCTATTTTTCAGACCGTTTCATGCTCATCTCATTTTGACACCTTTTGAAGCTCTTCAAATTTTTCACACCTTTTGAAGCTCTTCATATTTTTCAAACCTTTTCAGGCTCTTCATGTTTTTCCACATCCCTTCATGCTTCTCCTATTTTTCAGCCCGTTTCATTCTCCTCATATTTTTGACACCTTTTGAAGCTCTTCATATTTTTCACACGTTTTCAGTCTCTTCATGTTTTTCAACACCACTTCAAGCTCCTTCTATTTTTCAGACCGTTTCTTGCTCCTCATATTTTTGACACCTTTGAGGCTCTTCATATATTTCACACTGTTTCAGGCTCTTTATGTTTTCAACACCGCTTCATGCTCCTCCTAATTTTCAGACCGTTTCATTCTCCTCATATTTTTGACACCTTTTGAAGCTCTTCATATTTTTCACACTTTTTCAGGCTCTTCATGTTTTTCAAACCGCTTCATGCTCCTCCTATTTTTCAGACCGTTTCATGCTTCTCCTATTTTTCAGACCGTTTCATGCTCCTCATATTTTTGACGCCTTTTGAAGCTCTTCATATTTTTCACACCTTTTCAGGCTCTTCACGTTTTTCAGCACCACTTCATGCTCCTCCTATTTTTCAGACCGTTTCATGCTCCTCATATTCTTGACACCTTTTGAAGCTCTTCATATTTTTCACACCTTTTCAGGCTCTTCATGTTTTTCAACACCGCTTCATGCTCCTACTATTTTTCAGACCCTTTCATGCTCCTCATATTTTTGACACCTTTTTAAGCTCTTCATATTTTTCACACCTTTTCACGCTCTTCATGTTTTTCAACATCGCTTGCTGCTCCTCCTCTTTTTCAGAGCGTTTCATGCTCCTCATAATTTTGACACCTTTGAAGCTCTTCATATTTTTCACACCTTTTCAGGCTCTTCATATTTTTCAACACCACTTCATGCTTCTCCTATTTTTCAGACCGTTTATTGCTCCTCATATTTTTGACACTTTTTGAAGCTCTTCATATTTTTCACACTTCTCCAGGCTCTTCATTTTTTTGAACACCGCTTCATGCTCCTCCTATTTTTCAGACCTTTTCATGCTCCTCATGTTTTTGACATCTTTTGAAGCACTTCATATTTTTCACACCTTTTCAGGCTCTTCATGTTTTTCAACAACGCTTCATGCTCCTCCTATTTTTCAGACTGTTTCATGCTCCTCATATGTTTCACACCTTTTGAAGCTCTTCATATTTTTTTTAACACCTTTTCACACTCCTCCTATATTTCAGACCGTTTCAAGCTCCTCATATTTTTGACACTTTTTGCAGCTCTCCATATTTTTCACACCTTTTCAGGGTCTTCATGTTTTTCTACACCACTTCATGCTCCTCCTATTTTTCAGACCGTTTTATTCTACTCATATGTTTCACACCTTTTTCAAGCTCTTCATATTTTTCAACACCACTTCATGCTTCTCCTATTTTTCAGACCGTTTAATGCTCCTCATATTTTTGACACTTTTTGAAGCTCTTCATATTTTTCACACTTCTCCAGGCTCTTCATTTTTTTGAACACCGCTTCATGCTCCTCCTATTTTTCAGACCTTTTCATGCTCCTCATGTTTTTGACACCTTTTGAAGCACTTCATATTTTTCACACCTTTTCAGGCTCTTCATGTTTTTCAACAACGCTTCATGCTCCTCCTATTTTTCAGACTGTTTCATGCTCCTCATATGTTTCACACCTTTTGAAGCTCTTCATATTTTTTTTAACACCTTTTCACGCTCCTCCTATATTTCAGACCGTTTCAAGCTCCTCATATTTTTGACACTTTTTGCAGCTCTCCATATTTTTCACACCTTTTCAGGGTCTTCATGTTTTTCTACACCACTTCATGCTCCTCCTATTTTTCAGACCGTTTTATTCTACTCATATGTTTCACACCTTTTTCAAGCTCTTCATGTTTTTCAACACCACTTCATGCTCCTCCTAATTATCAGACCGTTTCATTCTCCTCATATTTTTGACACCTTTTTGAAGCTCTTCATATTTTTCACACCTTTTGAGGCTCTTCATGTTTTTGAAAACAGTTTCTTGCTCCTCATATTTTTCAGACCGTTTCACCCTCTATATATTTGCCACCTTTTTGAAGCTCTTCATATTTTTCACACCTTTTCAGGCTCTTCATGTTTTTCAACAATGCTTCATGCTCCTCCTATTTTTCAGACCGTTTCATGCTCCTCATATGTTTCACACCTTTTGAAGCTCTTCATATTTTTTTAACACCTTTTCACGCTCCTCCTATATTTCAGACCGTTTCAAGCTCCTCATATTTTTGACACTTTTTGTAGCTCTTCATATTTTTCACACCTTTTCAGGGTCTTCATGTTTTTCTACACCACTTCATGCTCCTCCTATTTTTCAGACCGTTTTATTCTACTCATATGTTTCACAACTTTTTCAAGATCTTCATGTTTTTCAACACCACTTCATGCTCCTCCTAATTATCAGACCGTTTCATTCTCCTCATATTTTTGACACCATTTGAAGCTTTTCATATTTTTCACACCTTTTCAGGCTCTTCATGTTTTTTAACAACTTTTCATGCTCCTGCTATATTTCAGACCGTTTCATGCTCCTTATATTTTTGACACCTTTTGAAGCTCTTCATATTTTTCACACGTTTTCATGCTCTTCATATTTTTTAACACCGCTTCATGCTCCTCCTATTTATCAGACCGTATCATGCTCCTCATATGTTTCACAACTTTTTCAGGCTCTTCATGTTTTTCAACAACACTTCATGCTCCTCCTATGTTTCAGACCATTTCATGCTCCTCATATTTTTGACATAGTTTGAAGCTCTTCACATTGTTCACACCTTTTGATGCTCTTCATGTTTTTGAAAAGAGTTTCTTGCTCCTCATATTTTTCAGACCGTTTCACCCTCTATATATTTGACACCTTTTTGAAGCTCTTCATATTTTTCACACCTTTTCAGGCTCTTCATGTTTTTCAACACCACTTCATGCTCCTCCTATTTTTCAGACCGTTTCATGCTCCTCATATTTTTACACCTTTTGAAGGTCTTCATTTTTTTCACACCTTTTCTGGCTCTTCATGTTTTTGAACACCGCTTCATGCTCCGCCTATTTTTCAGACCGTTTCATGCTCCTCATATTTTTGACACCTTTTGAAGCTCTTCATATTTTTCACACCCTTTCAGGCTCTTAATGTTTTTCAACACAACTTCATGCTCCTCCTATTTTTCAGACGTTTTCATGCTCCTCATATTTTTGACACCTTTAGAAACTCTTCATATCTTTCACACCTTTTCAGGCTCTTCATGTTTTGCCACACCGCTTCATGCTCCTCCTATTTTTCAGCCCGTTTCATGATCCTCATGTATTTCACACCTTTTGAAGGTCTTCATATATTTCACACATTTTCAGGCTCTTCATTTTTTTCAACACCGCTTCATGCTCCTCCTATTTTTCAGACCGTTTCATGCTCCTCATATTTTTGACACCTTTTGAAGCTCTTCATATTTTTCACACCTTTTCAGGCTCTTCATGTTTTTGAACACCGCTTCATGCTCCTCCAATTTTTCAGACCGTTTCATGTTTCTCATATTTTTGACACCTTTTGAAGCTCTTCATATTTTTCACACCTTTTGAAGCTCTTCATATTTTTCATATTTTTGAAGCTCTTCATATTTTTCACACCTTTTCAGGCTTTTCATGTATTTGAACACCGGTTCATATTCCTCCTATTTTTCAGACCGTTTCATGCTCCTCCTATTTTTCACTCCTTTTGAAGCTCTTCATATTTTTCACACCTTTTCAGTCTCTACATGTTTTTGAACACCGCTTCATGCTCCTCCTATTTCTCAGACCATTTCATGCTCCTCATGTATTTCACACCTTTTGAAGCTCTTCGTATTTTGCACACATTTTCAGGCTTTTCATGTTTTTCACAACCACTTCATGCTCCTCATATTTTTCAGACCGTTTCATGCACATCTCATTTTTGACACCTTTTGAAGCTCTTGATATTTTTCACACCATTTTCAGGCTCTTCATGTTTTTCAACACCGCTTTATGATCCTCCTATTTTTCAGACCGTTTCATGCTCCTCATATATTTGACACCTTTTGAAGCTCTTCGTATTTTTCACACATTTTCAAGCTGTTCATGTTTTTGAACACGGCTTCATGCTCCTCCAATTTTTCAGATCATTTCATGTTCCTCATATTTTTGACACCTTTTGAAGCTCTTCATTCTTTTCACACCTTTTGAAGCTCTTCATATTTTTCACACCTTTTGAATCTCTTCATATTTTTCACACTTTTTTAGGCTCTTTATCTATTTCAACACCGCTTTATGATCCTCCTATTTTTCAGAGCGTTTCATGCTCCTCATATTTTTGACGCCTTTTGAAGCTCTTCATATTTTTCACATCTTTTCAGGCTCTTCATGTTTTTGAACACCGTTTCATGCTCCTCGTATTTTTCAGACCGTTTCATTCTCCTCATACCTTTGACACCTTTTGAAGGTCTTCATATATTCCACACCTTTTCAGACTCTTCATGTTTTTGAACACCGCTTCATGCTCCTCTTATTTTTCAGACCGTTTCAGTCTCCTCATATTTTTGATACCTTTTGAAACTCTTCATATTTCTCACACCTTTTCAGGCTCTTCAGGTTTTTCAAAACCACTTCATGCTCCTCCTATTTTTCAAACCGTTTCATGCTCATCTCTTTTTGACACATTTTGAAGCTCTTCATATTTTTCACACCTTTTGAAGTTCTTCATATTTTTCACACCTTTTCAGGTTGTTCATGTTTTTCAACACCGCTTCTTGCTCCTCCTATTTTTCAGACCGTATCATGCTCCTCATATTTTTGACACGTTTTGAAGCTCGTCATATTTTTCACACCTTTTCAGGCTCTTCAGGTTTTTGAACACCGTTTCATGCTCCTCCGATTTTTCAGACCGTTTCATGCTACTCATTTTTTTGAGACCTTTTGAAGCTCTTCACTTTTTTCACACCTTTTCAGGCTCTTCATGTTTTTGAATACTGCTTCATGCTCCTCCTACTTTTCAGACCGTTTCATGCTCTTCATATTTTTGATTTCTTTTGAAAGTCTGCATATTTTTCACACCTTTTTAGGCTCTTCATTTTTTTGAACACCACTTCATGCTCCTCCCATTTTTCAGACAGTTTCATGCACATCTCATTTTTGACACCTTTTGAAGCTCTTCATATTTTTCACACCTTTTGAAGATCTTCATATTTTCACACGTTTTCAGGCTCTTCATGTTTTTCAACATCTTTTCATGCTCCTCCTATTTTTCAGACCGTTTCATGCTCCTCATGTATTTCACACCTTTTGAAGCTCTTCGTATTTTGCACACATTTTCAGGCTTTTCATGTTTTTCACAACCACTTCATGCTCCTCATATTTTTCAGACCTTTTCATTCACATTTCATTTTTGACTCCTTTTGAAGCTCTTCATATTTTTCACACCATTTTCAGGCTCTTCATGTTTTTCAACATCGCTTTATGATCCTCCTATTTTTCAGACCGTTTCATATTCCTCATATTTTTGACATTTTTTGAGGCTCTTCATATTTTTCACACCTTTTCAGGCTCTTCATGTTTTTGAACACCGTTTCATGCTCCTCCTATTTTTCAGACCGTTTCATGCTCATCTCATTTTTGACACCTTTTGAAGCTCTTCATATTTTTCAAACCTTTTGAAGCTCTTCATATTTTTCACACCTTTTCAGACTCTGCATGTTTTTGAACACCGCTTCATGCTCCTCCTATTTTTCAGATCGTTTCATGCTCCTCATGTATTTCACACCTTTTGAAGCTCTTCATATTTGTCACACCTTTTCAGGCTCTTCATGTTTTTCAACACCGCTTCATGCTCCTCCTATTTTTCAGACCGTTTCATGATCCTCATATTTTTCACACTTTTTGATGCTCTTCATATTTTTCACACATTTTAAGCCTCTTCATGTTTTTCAACATCGCTTCATGCTCCTCCTATTTTTCAGACCGTTTCAAGCTTCTCATGTATTTCACACCTTTTGAAGCTCGTCATATTTTGCACACGTTTTCAGGCTCTTCATGTTTTTTCACAACCACTTCTTGCTCCTCCTATTTTTCAGACCGTATCATGCTCCTCATATTTTTCACACCTTTTCAGGCTCTTCATTATTTTCAACACAACTTCATGCTCCTCCCATTTTTCAGACCGTTTTTTACTCATCTCATTTTTGACATCTTTTAAAGCTGTTCATATTTTTCACACCTTTTGAAGCTCTTCATGTTTTTGAACACCGTTTCATGCTCCTCCTATTTTTCAGACCGTTTCATGCTCCTCATATATTTCACAACTTTTGAAGCTCTTCATATATTTCACACCTTTTCAGGAACTTCATGTTTTTCAACACCTCTTCATGATCCTCCTATTTTTAAGACCGTTTCATATTCCTCATTTTTTTGACACCTTTTTAGGCTCTTCATGTTTTTTACACCTTTTCAGGCTCTTCATGTTTTTCAACACCGCTTCATGCTCCTCCTATTTTTCAGACCGTGTCATGCTCCTCCTATTTTTGACACATTTTGAAGCTCTTCATATTTTTCACACCTTTTGAAGCTCTTCATATTTTTCAATCCTTTACAGGCTCTTCATGTATTTCAACACCGCTTCATGCTCCTCCTATTTTTCAGACCGTGTCTTTCTCCTCTTATTTTTGACAAATTTTGAAGCTCTTCATATTTTTCACACCTTTTGAAGCTCTTCATATTTTTCAAACCTTTACAGGCTCTTCATGTATTTCAACACCACTTCATGCTCCTCCAATTTTTCAGACAATTTCATGCTCGTCATATTTTTCAAACCTTTTAAAGCTCTTCATAATTTTCACACCTATTCATGCTCTTCATTTTTTACACACTGTTTCATGCTCCTCCTATTTTTCAGACCGTTTCATGCTCCTCATATTTTTCACACCTTTTGAAACTCTTCATATTTTTCACACTTTTTGAAGCTCTTCATATTTTTCACAGTTTTCAGGCTCTTCATGCTTCTGAACACCGCTTCATGCTCCACCTATTTTTCAGACCGTTTCATGCTCTTCATATTTTTCACACCTTTTCAGGCTCTTCATATTTTTGAACACCTCTTCATGCTACTCCTATTTTTGATACCTTTTGAAGCTCTTCATATTTTTCACACCTTTTCAGGCTCTTCATGTTTTTCAACACGGCTTCATGCTACTACTATTTTTGATACCTTTTGAAGCTCCTCATATTCTTCAAACCATTTCATGCTCTTCTTTTTTTTCATCACCGCTTCATGCTCCTCCTATTTTTCAGACCGTTTCATGCTCCTCATATTTTGACACCTTTTAACCTGTTCATATTTTACACATTTTCAGGCTCTTCAAGTTTTTCAACACCGTTTCATGCTACTACTATTTTTGATACCTTTTGAAGCTCCTTATATTCTTCAAACCATTTCATGCTCTTCTATTTTTTCATCACCGCTTCATGCTCCTCCTATTTTTCAGACCGTTTCATGCTCTTCCTATTTTGAGACCGTTTCATGCTCCTCATATTTTTCACACCTTTAGAAGCTCTTCGTATTTTTCTCACCTTTTCAGGCTCTTCATGTTTTTCAACACCGCTTCATGATCCTCCTATTTTTCTGACAGTTTCATGCTCCTCATATTTTTCATCCTTTTTGAAGCTCTTCATATTTTTCACACCTTTAGAAGCTCTTCGTATTTTTCTCACCTTTTCAGGCTCTTCATGTTTTTGAACACCACTTCATGCTCCTCCAATTTTCAGACCATTTCATGCTCCTCATATTTTTGACACGTTTTGAAGCTCCTCATATGTTTCACACATTTTGAAGGTCTTTATATATTTCACACCATTTCAGGATCTTCATGTGTTTCAACACCACTTCATGCTCCTCCTATTTTTCAGACCGTTTCATGCTCCTCATAATTTTGACACCTTTTGAAGCTCTTTATAATTTTCACACCTTTTCAAGCTCTTCATGTTTTTCAACACCACTTCATGCTCCTCCAATTTTTCAGGCCGTTTCATTGTCCTCATATATTTGACACCTTTAGAAGATCTTCATATTTTTCACACATTTTCAGGCTCTGCATGTTTTTCAACATCGCTTCATGCCCCTCCTATTTTTTAGACCGTTTCAGGCTCCTCATATTTTTCACACCTTTTAAGCTCTTCATATTTTTCACACTTTTTCAGGCTCTTCATGTTTTTCAACACCGCTTCATGCTCCTCCTATTTTTCAGACCGTTTCATGCTCCTCATATTTTTGACACGTTTTGAAGCTCCTCATATGTTTCACACATTTTGAAGGTCTTTATATATTTCACACCATTTCAGGATCTTCATGTGTTTCAACACCACTTCATGCTCCTCCTATTTTTTTGACCGTTTCATGCTCCTCATAATTTTGACACCTTTTGAAGCTCTTTATAATTTTCACACCTTTTCAAGCTCTTCATGTTTTTCAACACCACTTCATGCTCCTCCAATTTTTCAGGCCGTTTCATTGTCCTCATATTTTTGACACCTTTAGAAGCTCTTCATATTTTTCACACCTTTTCAGGCTCTTCATTTTTTTCAACACCGCTTCATGCTCCTCCTATTTTTCAGACCGTTTCATGCTCCTCATAATTTTGACACTTTTTGAAGCTCCTCATATTTTTCACACGTTTTGAAGGTGTTCATATATTTCACACCATTTCAGGCTCTTCATGTTTTTCAACACCACTTCATGCTCCTCCAATTTTTCAGTACGTTTCATGCTCATCTAATTTTTGACAACTTTTGAAGCTCTTCATATTTTTCACACCTTTTCAGGCTCTTCATTTTTTTCAACACCTCTTCATGCTCCTCGTATTTTTCAACACCGCTTCATGCTCCTACTATTTTTCAGACCGTTTCATGCTGCTCATAATTTTGACACTTTTTGAAGCTCCTCATATTTTTCACACGTTTTGAAGGTGTTCATATATTTCACACCATTTCAGGCTCTTCATGTTTTTCAACACCACTTCATGCACCTCCTATTTTTCAGACCGTTTCATGCTCATCTAATTTTTGACAACTTTTGAAGCTCTTCATATTTTTCACACCTTTTCAGGCTCTTCATTTTTTTCAACACCTCTTCATGCTCCTCGTATTTTTCAACACTGCTTCATGCTCCTCCTATTTTTCAGACCGTTTCATGCTCCTCATAATTTTGACACTTTTTGAAGCTCCTCATATTTTTCACACGTTTTGAAGGTCTTCATATATTTCACACCATTTCAGGCTCTTCATGTTTTTCAACACCACTTCATGCACCTCTTATTTTTCAGACCGTTTCATGCTCATCTAATTTTTGACAACTTTTGAAGCTCTTCATATTTTTCACACCTTTTCAGGCTCTTCATTTTTTTCAACACCTCTTCATGCTCCTCGTATTTTTCAACACTGCTTCATGCTCCTCCTATTTTTCAGACCGTTTCATGCTCCTCATAATTTTGACACTTTTTGAAGCTCCTCATATTTTTCACACGTTTTGAAGGTCTTCATATATTTCACACCATTTCAGGCTCTTCATGTTTTTCAACAACACTTCATGCTCCTCCTATTTTTCAGACCGTTTCATGCTCATCTAATTTTTGACAACTTTTGAAGCTCTTCATATTTTTCACATTTTTGAAGGTCTTCATATTTCTCACACCTTTTCAGGCTCTTCATGTTTTTCAACACTGATTCATGCTCCTCCTATTTTTCAGACCGTTTCATGCTCATCTCTTTTTTGACACCTTTTGAAGCTGTTCATACTTTTCACACCTTTTCAGGATCTTCAGGTTTTTGATCACCGCTTCATGATCCTCCTATTTTTCAAACCATTTCATGCTCTTCATATTTTTGACAACTTTTGAAGCTCTTCATTTTTTTCACACCTTTTCAGGCTCTTCATATTTTTCCACACCACTTCATGCTTCCCCTAATTTTCAGACCGTTTCATGCTCCTCATGTATTTCACACGTTTTGAAGCTCTTCATATTTTTCACACCTTTCAGGCTCTTCATGTTTTTCAACACCGTTTCATGCTGCTTCTATTTTTCAGACCGTTTCATGGTCCTCATATTTTTCACACCTTTTGAAGCTCTTCATATTTTTCACACCTTTTCAGGCTCTTCATGTTTTTGAACACATCTTCATGCTCCTCCTATTTTTCACACCGTTTCATGCTCCTCATATTTTGACACCTTTTGAAGCTCTTTATATTTTTCACAACTTTTCAGGCTCTTCATGTTTTTCAACACCGTTTCATGATCCTCCTATTGTTCAGACCGTTTCATGCTCATCTCATTTTTGACACCTCTTGAAGCTTTTCATATTTTTCACAACTTTTTAAGCTCTTCATGTTTTTGAAAACCGCTTCATGCTCCTCCTATTTTTCAGAGAGTTTCATGCTCCTCTTGTATTTCACACGATTTGAAGCTCTTCATATTTTTCACACCTTTTCAGGCTCTTCAAATTTTTCACACCTTTTCAGGCTCTTCAAATTTTTCACACCTTTTCAGGCTCTTCAAATGTTTCACACATTTTCAGGCTCTTCAAATTTTTCACACCTTTTCAGGCTCTTCATATTTTTCACACCTTTTCAGGCTCTTCAATTTTTTCACACCTTTTCAGGCTCTTCAAATTTTTCCACACCACTTCATGCTTCTCCTATATTTCAGCCCGTTTCAAACTCCTCATGTATTTCACACCTTTTGAAGCTCTTCATATTTTTCACACCTTTTCAGGCTCTTCATGTTTTTGATCACCGTTTCATGCTCCTCCTATTTTTCAGACAATTTCATGCTCATCTCAATTTTGACACCTTTTGAAGCTCTTCATATATTTCACACCTTTTCAAGCTCTTCATATTTTTCACACCTTTTCAGGCTCTTCATGTTTTTCAACACCGCTTTATGCTTCTCCTATTTTTCAGACCGTTACATGCTCCTCATATTTTTGACACCTTTAGAAGTTCTTCATATTTTTCACACCTTTTCAGGCTCTTCATATTTTTCAACACCGCTTCATGCTCCTCCTATTTTTCAGACCGTTTCAAGGTCCTCATATTTTTGACACCTTTTGAAGCTTTTCATATTTTTCACACATTTTCAGGCTCTTCATTTTTTTCAACAGTACTTCTTGCTCCTCCAATTTTTCAGACCGTTTCATGCTCATCTAATTTTTGACACCTTTTGAAGCTATGCATATTTTTCACAACTTTTCAGGCTCTTCATGTTTTTCAACACCACTGCATGCTCCTCGTATTTTTAAGACCGTTTCATGCTCCTCATATTTTTGACACCTTTAGAAGCTCTTCATATTTTTCACACCTTTTCAGGCTCTTCATGTTTTTCAACACCGCTTCATGCTCCTCTTCTTTTTCAGACCGTTTCAGGCTCCTCATATTTTTGACACCTTTTTAAGCTCTTCATGTTTTTCACACATTTTCAGGCTCTTCATGTATTTCAACACCGCTTCATGCCCCTCCTATTTTTCAGAACGTTTCATGCTCCTCATATTTTGGACACCTTTTGAAGCTCTTCATATTTTTCTCACCCTTTGAAGCTCTTCATATTTTTCATATTTTTGAAGCTCTTCATATTTTCACAACTTTTCAGGCTCTTCATGTTTTTGAACACCACTTCATGCTCCTTCTATTTTTCAGAGAGTTTCATGCTCCTCATGTATTTCACACCTTTTGAAGCTTTTCATATTTTTCACACTTTTTCAGGCTCTTCATGTTTTTCAACACCACTTCATTCTTCTCCTATTTTTCAGCCCGTTTCATGCTCCTCATGTCTTTCACACCTTTTGAAGCTCTTCACATTTTTCACACCTTTTCAGGCTCTTCATGTTTTTGATCACCATTTCATGCTCCTCCCATTTTTCAGACCGTTTCATGCTCCTCATATTTTTGACACCTTTTGAAGCTGTTCATATTTTTCACACCTTTTCAGACTCTTCATGTTTTTGAACACCGCTTCATGCTCCTCCTATTATTCAGACAGTTTCATGCTTCTCATATTTTTGACACCTTTTGAAGCTCTTCATATTTTTCACACCCTTTCAGGCTCTTAATGTTTTTCAACACCACTTCATGCTCCTCCTATTTTTCATACGTTTTCATGCTCCTCATATTTTTGACACCTTTTGAAGCTCTTCATATTGTTCACACCTTTTCAGGCTCTTCATGTTTTTGAACACCGTTTCATGTTCCTCGTATTTTTCAGGCCATTTCATGCTCGTCATGTATTTCACACTTTTGAAGCTCTTCATATTTTTCACACCTTTTCAGGATCTTCATCTTTTTCAACACCACTTCATGCTTCTCCTATTTTTCAGCCCGTTTCATGCTCCTCATATTTTTGACACCTTTTGAAGCTTTTCATATTTTTCACACCTTTTCAGGCTCTTCATGTTTTTGAACACCACTTCATGCTTCTTCTATTTTTCAGAGAGTTTCATGCTCCTCATGTATTTCACACGTTTTGAAGCTCTTCATATGTTTCACACCTTTTGAAGTTCTTCATATTTTTCACACCTTTTCAAGCTCTTCATATTTTTCACACCTTTTCAGGCTCTTCATGTTTTTCAACACCGCTTTATGCTTCTCCTATTTTTCAGACCATTACTTGCTCCTCATATTTTTCACACCTTTAGAAGTTCTTCATATTTTTCACACCTTTTCAGGCTCTTCATATTTTTCAACACCGCTTCATTCTCCTCCTATTTTTCAGACCGTTTCAAGGTCCTCATATTTTTGACACCTTTTGAAGCTTTTCATATTTTTCACACCTTTTCAGGCTCTTCATTTTTTTCAACAGTACTTCTTGCTCCTCCAATTTTTCAGACCATTTCATGCTCATCTAATTTTTGACACCTTTTGAAGCTATGCATATTTTTCATAACTTTTCAGGCTCTTCATGTTTTTCAACACCACTGCATGCTCCTCGTATTTTTAAGACCATTTCATGCTCCTCATATTTTTGACACCTTTTGAAGCTCTTCATATTTTTCACACCCTTTCAGGCTCTTAATATTTTTCAACACCGCTTCTTGCTCCTCCTATTTTTCAGACCATTTCATGCTCATCATATTTTTCACACCTTTTGAAACTCTTGATATTTTTCACACCATTTCAGGCTCTTCATGTTTTTGAACATCGCTTCATGCTCTTCCTATTTTTCAGACGGTTTCATGCTCCTCATGTATTTCACACCTTTTGAAGCTCTTCGTATTTTTCACACCTTTTCAGGATCTTCATGTTTTTGAACACCGCTTCATGCTCCTCCTATTTTTCAAACCGTTACTTGCTCCACATATTTTTGACACCTTTTGAAGCTCTTAATATTGTTCACACCTTTTCAGGCTCTTCATGTTTTTCAACACAGCTTCATGCTCCTCCTATTTTTCAGACCGTTTCATGCTCCTCATATTTTTGACACCTTTTGAAGCTCTTTACATATTTCACACCTTTTCAGGCTCTTCATATTTTTCAACACCACTTCATGCTCCTCCTATTTTTCAGACCGTTTCTTGCTCCTCATATTTTTGACAACTTTTGAAGCTCTTCATATTTTTCACACCTTTTCAGGCTCTTCATGTTCTTCAACACCGCTTCATGCTCCTCCAATATTTCAGATCATGTCATGTTTCTCATATTTTTCACACCTTTTGAGGCTCTTCATATTTTTCACACCTTTTCACGCTCTTCATGTTTTTCACCAACACTTCATGCTCCTCCTATTTTTTAGGCCATTTCATGCTCATCTCATTTTTGACACCGTTTGAAGCTCTTCATATTTTTCACACCTTTTGAAGCTCTTCATATTTTTCACACCTTTTGAAGCTGTTCATATTTTTCACAGGTTTTCAGGCTCTTCATGTTTTCAACACCGCTTCATGCACCTCCTATTTTTCAGACCGTTTCATGCCCCTCATATTTTTCACACCTTTTGAAGCTGTTCACATTTTTCACACCTTTTCAGGCTCTTCATGTTTTTCAACACTGCATCATGCTCCTCCTATTTTTCAGACCGTTACAGGCGCCTCATATTTTTGACACCTTTTAAAGCCCTTCATATTTTTCACACATTTTCAGGCTCTTCATGTTTTTCAACACCGCTTCATGCTCCTCCTATTTTTCAGACCGTTTCTTGCTGCTAATATTTTTGACAACTTTTGAAGCTCTTCATATTTTTCACACCTCTTCATGCTCTTCATGTTTTCAACATCGATTCATGCTCCTATTTTTTTTCAGACCGTTTCATCCTCCTCCTATTTTCACACCGTTTCATGCTCCTCATATTTTTGACACCTTTTGAAGCTCTTCACATATTTCACACCTTTTCAGGCTCTTCATGTTTTTCAACAACACTTCATGCTTCTCCTATTTTTCAGACCGTTTCATGATCCTCGTATTTTTGACACTTTTTGAAGCTCTTCATATTTTTCACAACTTTTGAGGCTCTTCATATTTTTGACACCGCTTCATGCTCCTCCTATTTTTCTGACCGTTTCATGGTCCTCACATTTTTGACACCTTTTGAAGCTCTTCATATTTTTCACATCTTTACAGGCTCTTCATGTTTTTCAGTACCACTTCATGCTCCTCCTAGATTTCAGACCGTTTCAGACTCCTCCTATTTTTGACACCTTTTGAAGCTCTTCAAGTATTTCACACCTTTTCAGGCTCTTCAAGTTTTTCAACATCGCTTCATGCTCCTCCTATTTTTCCGACCGTTTCATGCTGCTCCCATTTTTGATACCTTTTGAAGCTCTTCATATTTTTGGCACCTTTTCATGCTCTTCATGTTTTTCAACACCGCTTCATGCTCCTCCTATACTTCAGAACGTTTTATGCTCCTCATATTTTTAACACCATTTGAAGCTCTTCATGTTTTCTGCATCTTTTCATGCTCTTCATGTTTTTCAACACCGCTTCATGCTCCTCCTGTTTTTCAGACGGTCTCTTGCTCCTCAAATTTTTGACACCTTTTGAAGCTCTTCATATTTTTCACACCTTTTGAAGCTCTTCATATTTTTTCACACGTTTTCAGGCTCTTCATGTTTTTCAACACCGCTTCATGCTCCTCCTATTTTTCAGACCGTTTCATGCTCCTCATATTTTTGACACCTTTTGATGCTCTTCATATTTTTCACACTTTTCAAGCTCTTTTTTTTTCAACACCACTTCATGCTTCTCCTATTTTTCAGACCTTTTCATGCTCCTCATATTTTTGACACCTTTAGAAGCTCTTCATATTTTTCACACTTTTCAAGCTCTTCATGTTTTTCAACACCACTTCATTCTCCTCCTATTTTTAGACCGTTTCATTCTCCTCATACTTTTGACACCTTTTGAAGCTCTTCCTATATTTCACACCTTTTCAGGCTCTTCATGTTTTTAACACCACTTCATGCTCCTCCTATTTTTTAGACCATTTCCTGCTCTTCGATTTTTGATACCTTTTGAAGTTCTTCATATTTTTCACACCTTTTGAAGCTCTTAATATTTTTCACACATTTTCAGGCTCTTCACTTTTTTCAACAACGCTTCATGCTCCTCCTATTTTTCAGACCGATTCATTCTCCTAATATTTTTCACACCTTTTGAAGCTCTTAATATTTTTCACACGTTTTCAGGCTCTTCACGTTTTTCAACAACGCTTCATGCTCCTCCTATTTTTCAGACCGTTTCATGCTCCTCATATTTTTGACACCTTTTGAAGCTCTTAATATTTTTCACACGTTTTCAGGCTCTTCATGTTTTTGAACACACCTACATGCTACTCCTATTTTTCAGACCGATTCATGCTCCTCATATTTTTCACACCTTTTGAAGCTCCTATTATTTTTCAGACCTTTTCAGGCTCTTCATGTTTTTCAACATCGTTTCATGATCCTCCTATTTTTCAGTCCGTTTCATGCTCATCTCATTTTTGACCCTTTTTGAAGCTTTTCATATTTTTCACAACTTTTTAGGCTCTTCATGTTTTTCAACACCGCTTCTTGCTCCCCCTATTTTTCAGACCGTTTCATGCTCATCTCATTTTTGACACCTTTTGAAGCTCTTCATATTTCTCACAACTTTTTAGGCTCTTCATGTTTTTGACATCGCTTCATGCTCCTCCTATTTTTCAGAGAGTTTCTTGCTCCTCATGTATTTCACAACTTTTGAAGCTCTTCATATTTCTCACAACATTTTAGGCTCTTCATGTTTTTCCACACCACTTCATGCTTCACCTATTTTTCGGCCTGTTTCATGCTCCTCATGTATTTCACACCTTTTGAAGCTCTTCATATTTTTCAGACCTTTTCAGGCTCTTCATGTTTTTAATCACCGTTTCATGCTCCTCCTATTTTTCAGGCCGTTTCATGCTCCTCATATGTTTGACACATTTTTAAGCTCTTCATATTTTTCACAACTTTTCAGGCTCTTCATGTTTTTGAACACTGCTTCATGATCCTCCTATTTTTCAGACCGTTTCATGTTCTTCATATGTTTGACACCTTTTGAAGCTCTTCATATTTTTCACTCCTTTTCAGGCTCTTCATGTTTTTCAACACCACTTCATGCTTCACCTATTTTTCGGCCTGTTTCATGCTCCTCATGTATTTCACACCTTTTGAAGCTCTTCATATTTTCCACACCTTTTCAGCCTCTTCATTTTTTTCAAAACCGCTTCATGCTCCTCCTATTTTTCACACCGTTTCATGCTCATCTCATTTTTGACACCTTTTGAAGCTCTTCATATATTTCACACTTTTTCAAGCTCTTCATATTTTTCAGACATTTTCAGGCTCTTCATGTTTTTGAACACAGCTTCTTGCTCCTCCTATTTTTCAGACCGTTTCATGCTCCTCATATTTTTGACACCGTTTGAAGCTCTTCATATTTTTCACACCTTTTCAGACTCTTCATGTTTGAACACCGCTTCATGCTCCTTCTATTTTTCAGAGAGTTTCATGCTCCTCATGTATTTCACACCTTTTGAAGCTCTTCATATTTTCCACACCTTTTCAGGCTCTTCATATTTTTCCACATAACTTCATGCTTCTCCTATTTTTCAGCCCGTTTCAAACTCCTCATGTATTTCACACCTTTTGAAGCTCTTCATATTTTTCACACCTTTTCCGGCTCTTCATGTTTTTGATCACCGTTTCATGCTCCTCCTATTTTTCAGACCCTTTCATGCTCCTCATATTTTTGACACCTTTTGAAGCTCTTCATATTTTTCACACCTTTTCAGGCTCTTCATATTTTTGAACACCGCTTCATGCTCCTCCAATTTTTCAGGCCGTTTCATGCTCCTCATAATTTTGACACCTTTTGAAGCTCTTCATACGTTTCACAACTTTTCAGGCTCTTCATATTTTTGAACACCGCTTCATGCTCCTCCAATTTTTCAGGCCGTTTCATGCTCCTCATAATTGTGACACCTTTTGAAGCTCTTCATATTTTTCACACCTTTTCAGGCTCTTCATATTTTTGAACACCGCTTCATGCTCCTCCAATTTTTCAGGCCGTTTCATGCTCCTCATAATTTTGACACCTTTTGAAGCTCTTCATATGTTTCACAACTTTTCAGGCTCTTCATGTTTTTCCACACCCCTTCATGCTTCTCCTATTTTTCAGCCCGTTTCATGCTCCTCATGTATTTCACACTTTTTGAAGCTCTTCATATTTTTCACACCTTTTCAGGCTCTTCATGTTTTTGATCACCGTTTCATGCTCCTCCTATTTTTCAGACCGTTTCATGCTCATGTCATTTTCGACACCTTTTGAAGCTCTTCATATATTTCACACCTTTTGAAGCTCTTCATATTTTGCACACCTTTCCAGGCTCTTCATATTTTTCAACACCGCTTCATGCTCCACCTACTTTTCAGACCGTTTCATGCTCCTCATATTTTTGACACCTTTTGAAGCTTTTCATATTTTTCACACCTTTTCAGGCTCTTCATTTTTTTCAACACTACTTCTTGCTCCTCCAATTTTTCAGACCGTTTCATGCTCATCTAATTTTTGACACCTGTTGAAGCTCTTAATATTTTTCACACCTTTTGAAGCTCTTTATATTTTTCACACTTTTTCAGGCTCTTCATGTTTTTCAACACCACTTCATGCTCCTCCTATATTTCAGACCGTTTCATGCTCATGTCATTTTCGACACCTTTTGAAGCTCTTCATATATTTCACACCTTTTGAAGCTCTTCATATTTTTCAGACCTTTTCAGGCTCTTCATGTTTTTGAACACGGCTTCTTGCTCCTCCTATTTTTCAGACCGTTTCATGCTCCTCATATTTTTGACACCGTTTGAAGCTCTTCATATTTTTCACACCTTTTCAGGCTCTTCATATTTGAACACCGCTTCATGCTCCTTCTATTTTTCAGAGAGTTTCATGCTCCTCATGTATTTCACACCATTTGAAGCTCTTCATATTTTCCACACCTTTTCACGCTCTTCATATTTTTCCACACCACTTCATACTTCTCCTATTTTTCAGCCCGTTTCAAACTACTCATGTATTTCACACCTTTTGAAGCTCTTCATATTTTTCACACCTTTTCAGGCTCTTCATATTTTTGAACACCGCTTCATGCTCCTCCAATTTTTCAGGCCGTTTCATGTTCCTCATAATTTTGACACCTTTTGAAGCTCTTCATATGTTTCACACCTTTTCAGGCTCTTCATTTTTTTCAACACCACTTCATGCTCCTCCTATTTTTCAGACGGTTTCATGCTCATCTCATTTTTTACACCTTTTGAAGCTCTTCATATTTTTCACACCTTTTCAGGCTCTTCATGTTTTTCACACCTTTTCAGTCTCTTCATGTTTTTGAACACCATTTCAGGCTTCTCCTAATTTGCAGACCGTTTCATTCTTCTCATATATTTGACACCTTTTGAAGCTCTTTATATATTTCACACCTTTTCAGGCTCTTCATTTTTTTCAACACCACTTCATGCTCCTCCTATTTTTCAGACCGTTTCATGCTCATCTCATTTTGACACCTTTTGAAGCTCTTCAAATTTTTCACGTCTTTTGATGCTCTTCATATTTTTCACAACTTTTCAGGCTCTTTATGATTTTCAAAACCGCTTCATGCTCCTCCTATTTTTCAGACCGTTTCGTGCTCATCTCATTTTGACACCTTTTGAAGCTCTTCAAATTTTTCACACCTTTTGAAGCTCTTCATATTTTTCATATTTTTGAAGCTCTTCATATTTTCACACGTTTTCAGGCTCTTCATGTTTTTCAACACCGCTTCATGCTATTTCTATTTTTCAGAGAGTTTCATGCTCCTCATGTATTTCACACCTTTTGAAGCTCTTCATATTTTTCACACCTTTTCAGGCTCTTCATGGTTTTGATCATCGTTTCATGCTCCTCCTATTTTTCAGACCGTTTCATGCTCATCTCATTTTTGACACCTTTTGAAGCTCTTCATATATTTCACACCTTTTGAAGCTCTT
This sequence comes from Dama dama, assembly GCF_033118175.1. Taxonomy (NCBI): domain Eukaryota; kingdom Metazoa; phylum Chordata; class Mammalia; order Artiodactyla; family Cervidae; genus Dama; species Dama dama. The sequence continues at coordinate 2,909,959 of NW_026870893.1, read as the reverse complement.
CATATTTTGCACACCTTTCCAGGCTCTTCATATTATTCAACACCGCTTCATGCTCCACCTATTTTTCAGACCATTTCATGCTCCTCATATTTTTGACACCTTTTGAAGCTCTTCACTTTTTTCACACCTTTTCAGGCTCTTCATGTTTTTGAATACCGCTTCATGCTCCTCCTACTTTTCAGACCGTTTCATGCTCTTCATATTTTTGATTTCTTTTGAAAGTCTGCATATTTTTCACACCTTTTTAGGCTCTTCATTTTTTTGAACACCACTTCATGCTCCTCCCATTTTTCAGACAGTTTCATGCTCATCTCATTTTCGACACCTTTTGAAGCTCTTCATATTTTTCACACCTTTTGAAGATCTTCATATTTTCACACGTTTTCAGGCTCTTCATGTTTTTCAACATCTTTTCATGCTCCTCCTATTTTTCAGACCGTTTCATGCTCCTCATATTTTTGACAAGTTTTGAGTCTCTTCATATTTTTCAACACCTTTTCAGGCTCTTCATGTTTTTAAACACCGCTTCATTCTCCTCCTATTTTTCAGACCATTTCATGCTCATCATATTTTTCACACCTTTTGAAACTCTTGATATTTTTCACACCATTTCAGGCTCTTCATGTATTTGAACATCGCTTCATGCTCTTCCTATTTTTCAGACGGTTTCATGCTCCTCATGTATTTCACACCTTTTGAAGCTCTTCGTATTTTTCACACCTTTTCAGGATCTTCATGTTTTTGAACACCGCTTCATGCTCCTCCTATTTTTCAAACCGTTACTTGCTCCACATATTTTTGACACCTTTTGAAGCTCTTAATATTGTTCACACCTTTTCAGGCTCTTCATGTTTTTCAACACAGCTTCATGCTCCTCCTATTTTTCAGACCGTTTCATGCTCCTCATATTTTTGACACCTTTTGAAGCTCTTTACATATTTCACACCTTTTCAGGCTCTTCATATTTTTCAACACCACTTCATGCTCCTCCTATTTTTCAGACCGTTTCTTGCTCCTCATATTTTTGACAACTTTTGAAGCTCTTCATATTTTTCACACCTTTTCAGGCTCTTCATGTTCTTCAACACCGCTTCATGCTCCTCCAATATTTCAGATCATGTCATGTTTCTCATATTTTTCACACCTTTTGAGGCTCTTCATATTTTTCACACCTTTTCACGCTCTTCATGTTTTTCACCAACACTTCATGCTCCTCCTATTTTTTAGGCCATTTCATGCTCATCTCATTTTTGACACCGTTTGAAGCTCTTCATATTTTTCACACCTTTTGAAGCTCTTCATATTTTTCACACCTTTTGAAGCTGTTCATATTTTTCACAGGTTTTCAGGCTCTTCATGTTTTCAACACCGCTTCATGCACCTCCTATTTTTCAGACCGTTTCATGCCCCTCATATTTTTCACACCTTTTGAAGCTGTTCACATTTTTCACACCTTTTCAGGCTCTTCATGTTTTTCAACACTGCATCATGCTCCTCCTATTTTTCAGACCGTTACAGGCGCCTCATATTTTTGACACCTTTTAAAGCCCTTCATATTTTTCACACATTTTCAGGCTCTTCATGTTTTTCAACACCGCTTCATGCTCCTCCTATTTTTCAGACCGTTTCTTGCTGCTAATATTTTTGACAACTTTTGAAGCTCTTCATATTTTTCACACCTCTTCATGCTCTTCATGTTTTCAACATCGATTCATGCTCCTATTATTTTTCAGACCGTTTCATCCTCCTCCTATTTTCACACCGTTTCATGCTCCTCATATTTTTGACACCTTTTGAAGCTCTTCATATATTTCACACCTTTTCAGGCTCTTCATGTTTTTCAACAACACTTCATGCTTCTCCTATTTTTCAGACCGTTTCATGATCCTCGTATTTTTGACACTTTTTGAAGCTCTTCATATTTTTCACAACTTTTGAGGCTCTTCATATTTTTGACACCGCTTCATGCTCCTCCTATTTTTCTGACCGTTTCATGGTCCTCACATTTTTGACACCTTTTGAAGCTCTTCATATTTTTCACATCTTTACAGGCTCTTCATGTTTTTCAGTACCACTTCATGCTCCTCCTAGATTTCAGACCGTTTCAGACTCCTCCTATTTTTGACACCTTTTGAAGCTCTTCAAGTATTTCACACCTTTTCAGGCTCTTCAAGTTTTTCAACATCGCTTCATGCTCCTCCTATTTTTCCGACCGTTTCATGCTGCTCCCATTTTTGATACCTTTTGAAGCTCTTCATATTTTTGGCACCTTTTCATGCTCTTCATGTTTTTCAACACCGCTTCATGCTCCTCCTATACTTCAGAACGTTTTATGCTCCTCATATTTTTAACACCATTTGAAGCTCTTCATGTTTTCTGCATCTTTTCATGCTCTTCATGTTTTTCAACACCGCTTCATGCTCCTCCTGTTTTTCAGACGGTCTCTTGCTCCTCAAATTTTTGACACCTTTTGAAGCTCTTCATATTTTTCACACCTTTTGAAGCTCTTCATATTTTTTCACACGTTTTCAGGCTCTTCATGTTTTTCAACACCGCTTCATGCTCCTCCTATTTTTCAGACCGTTTCATGCTCCTCATATTTTTGACACCTTTTGATGCTCTTCATATTTTTCACACTTTTCAAGCTCTTTTTTTTTCAACACCACTTCATGCTTCTCCTATTTTTCAGACCTTTTCATGCTCCTCATATTTTTGACACCTTTAGAAGCTCTTCATATTTTTCACACTTTTCAAGCTCTTCATGTTTTTCAACACCACTTCATTCTCCTCCTATTTTTAGACCGTTTCATTCTCCTCATACTTTTGACACCTTTTGAAGCTCTTCCTATATTTCACACCTTTTCAGGCTCTTCATGTTTTTAACACCACTTCATGCTCCTCCTATTTTTTAGACCATTTCCTGCTCTTCGATTTTTGATACCTTTTGAAGTTCTTCATATTTTTCACACCTTTTGAAGCTCTTAATATTTTTCACACATTTTCAGGCTCTTCACTTTTTTCAACAACGCTTCATGCTCCTCCTATTTTTCAGACCGATTCATTCTCCTAATATTTTTCACACCTTTTGAAGCTCTTAATATTTTTCACACGTTTTCAGGCTCTTCACGTTTTTCAACAACGCTTCATGCTCCTCCTATTTTTCAGACCGATTCATGCTCCTCATATTTTTGACACCTTTTGAAGCTCTTAATATTTTTCACACGTTTTCAGGCTCTTCATGTTTTTGAACACACCTACATGCTACTCCTATTTTTCAGACCGATTCATGCTCCTCATATTTTTCACACCTTTTGAAGCTCCTATTATTTTTCAGACCTTTTCAGGCTCTTCATGTTTTTCAACATCGTTTCATGATCCTCCTATTTTTCAGTCCGTTTCATGCTCATCTCATTTTTGACCCCTTTTGAAGCTTTTCATATTTTTCAACCTTTTCTGGCTCTTCATGTTTTTCAACACCGTTACATGATCATCCTATTTTTCGGACCGTTTCATGCTCATCTCATTTTTGACCCTTTTTGAAGCTTTTCATATTTTTCACAACTTTTTAGGCTCTTCATGTTTTTCAACACCGCTTCTTGCTCCCCCTATTTTTCAGACCGTTTCATGCTCATCTCATTTTTGACACCTTTTGAAGCTCTTCATATTTCTCACAACTTTTTAGGCTCTTCATGTTTTTGACATCGCTTCATGCTCCTCCTATTTTTCAGAGAGTTTCTTGCTCCTCATGTATTTCACAACTTTTGAAGCTCTTCATATTTCTCACAACATTTTAGGCTCTTCATGTTTTTCCACACCACTTCATGCTTCACCTATTTTTCGGCCTGTTTCATGCTCCTCATGTATTTCACACCTTTTGAAGCTCTTCATATTTTTCAGACCTTTTCAGGCTCTTCATGTTTTTAATCACCGTTTCATGCTCCTCCTATTTTTCAGGCCGTTTCATGCTCCTCATATGTTTGACACATTTTTAAGCTCTTCATATTTTTCACAACTTTTCAGGCTCTTCATGTTTTTGAACACTGCTTCATGATCCTCCTATTTTTCAGACCGTTTCATGTTCTTCATATGTTTGACACCTTTTGAAGCTCTTCATATTTTTCACTCCTTTTCAGGCTCTTCATGTTTTTCAACACCACTTCATGCTTCACCTATTTTTCGGCCTGTTTCATGCTCCTCATGTATTTCACACCTTTTGAAGCTCTTCATATTTTTCACAACTTTTCAGGCTCTTCATGTTTTTGAACACCATTTCATGCCGCTTCTATTTTTCAGACCGTTTCATGCTCCTCATATTTTTCACACCTTTTGAAGCTCTTCATATTTTTCACACCTTTTCAGGCTCTTCATGTTTTTGAACACCGCTTCATGATCCTCCTATTTTTCAGACCATTTCCTGCTCTTCATATTTTTGACACCTCTTGAAGCTCTTCATATATTTCACACCTTTTCAGCCTCTTCATTTTTTTCAAAACCGCTTCATGCTCCTCCTATTTTTCACACCGTTTCATGCTCATCTCATTTTTGACACCTTTTGAAGCTCTTCATATATTTCACACTTTTTCAAGCTCTTCATATTTTTCAGACATTTTCAGGCTCTTCATGTTTTTGAACACAGCTTCTTGCTCCTCCTATTTTTCAGACCGTTTCATGCTCCTCATATTTTTGACACCGTTTGAAGCTCTTCATATTTTTCACACCTTTTCAGACTCTTCATGTTTGAACACCGCTTCATGCTCCTTCTATTTTTCAGAGAGTTTCATGCTCCTCATGTATTTCACACCTTTTGAAGCTCTTCATATTTTCCCCACCTTTTCAGGCTCTTCATATTTTTCCACATAACTTCATGCTTCTCCTATTTTTCAGCCCGTTTCAAACTCCTCATGTATTTCACACCTTTTGAAGCTCTTCATATTTTTCACACCTTTTCCGGCTCTTCATGTTTTTGATCACCGTTTCATGCTCCTCCTATTTTTCAGACCCTTTCATGCTCCTCATATTTTTGACACCTTTTGAAGCTCTTCATATTTTTCACACCTTTTCAGGCTCTTCATATTTTTGAACACCGCTTCATGCTCCTCCAATTTTTCAGGCCGTTTCATGCTCCTCATAATTTTGACACCTTTTGAAGCTCTTCATACGTTTCACAACTTTTCAGGCTCTTCATATTTTTGAACACCGCTTCATGCTCCTCCAATTTTTCAGGCCGTTTCATGCTCCTCATAATTGTGACACCTTTTGAAGCTCTTCATATTTTTCACACCTTTTCAGGCTCTTCATATTTTTGAACACCGCTTCATGCTCCTCCAATTTTTCAGGCCGTTTCATGCTCCTCATAATTTTGACACCTTTTGAAGCTCTTCATATGTTTCACAACTTTTCAGGCTCTTCATGTTTTTCCACACCCCTTCATGCTTCTCCTATTTTTCAGCCCGTTTCATGCTCCTCATGTATTTCACACTTTTTGAAGCTCTTCATATTTTTCACACCTTTTCAGGCTCTTCATGTTTTTGATCACCGTTTCATGCTCCTCCTATTTTTCAGACCGTTTCATGCTCATGTCATTTTCGACACCTTTTGAAGCTCTTCATATATTTCACACCTTTTGAAGCTCTTCATATTTTGCACACCTTTCCAGGCTCTTCATATTTTTCAACACCGCTTCATGCTCCACCTACTTTTCAGACCGTTTCATGCTCCTCATATTTTTGACACCTTTTGAAGCTTTTCATATTTTTCACACCTTTTCAGGCTCTTCATTTTTTTCAACACTACTTCTTGCTCCTCCAATTTTTCAGACCGTTTCATGCTCATCTAATTTTTGACACCTGTTGAAGCTCTTAATATTTTTCACACCTTCTGAAGCTCTTTATATTTTTCACACTTTTTCAGGCTCTTCATGTTTTTCAACACCACTTCATGCTCCTCCTATTTTTCAGACCGTTTCATGCTCATGTCATTTTCGACACCTTTTGAAGCTCTTCATATATTTCACACCTTTTGAAGCTCTTCATATTTTTCAGACCTTTTCAGGCTCTTCATGTTTTTGAACACGGCTTCTTGCTCCTCCTATTTTTCAGACCGTTTCATGCTCCTCATATTTTTGACACCGTTTGAAGCTCTTCATATTTTTCACACCTTTTCAGGCTCTTCATATTTGAACACCGCTTCATGCTCCTTCTATTTTTCAGAGAGTTTCATGCTCCTCATGTATTTCACACCATTTGAAGCTCTTCATATTTTCCACACCTTTTCACGCTCCTCATATTTTTCCACACCACTTCATACTTCTCCTATTTTTCAGCCCGTTTCAAACTACTCATGTATTTCACACCTTTTGAAGCTCTTCATATTTTTCACACCTTTTCAGGCTCTTCATATTTTTGAACACCGCTTCATGCTCCTCCAATTTTTCAGGCCGTTTCATGTTCCTCATAATTTTGACACCTTTTGAAGCTCTTCATATGTTTCACACCTTTTCAGGCTCTTCATTTTTTTCAACACCACTTCATGCTCCTCCTATTTTTCAGACGGTTTCATGCTCATCTCATTTTTTACACCTTTTGAAGCTCTTCATATTTTTCACACCTTTTCAGGCTCTTCATGTTTTTCACACCTTTTCAGTCTCTTCATGTTTTTGAACACCATTTCAGGCTTCTCCTAATTTGCAGACCGTTTCATTCTCCTCATATATTTGACACCTTTTGAAGCTCTTTATATATTTCACACCTTTTCAGGCTCTTCATTTTTTTCAACACCACTTCATGCTCCTCCTATTTTTCAGACCGTTTCATGCTCATCTCATTTTGACACCTTTTGAAGCTCTTCAAATTTTTCACGTCTTTTGATGCTCTTCATATTTTTCACAACTTTTCAGGCTCTTTATGATTTTCAAAACCGCTTCATGCTCCTCCTATTTTTCAGACCGTTTCGTGCTCATCTCATTTTGACACCTTTTGAAGCTCTTCAAATTTTTCACACCTTTTGAAGCTCTTCATATTTTTCATATTTTTGAAGCTCTTCATATTTTCACACGTTTTCAGGCTCTTCATGTTTTTCAACACCGCTTCATGCTATTTCTATTTTTCAGAGAGTTTCATGCTCCTCATGTATTTCACACCTTTTGAAGCTCTTCATATTTTTCACACCTTTTCAGGCTCTTCATGGTTTTGATCATCGTTTCATGCTCCTCCTATTTTTCAGACCGTTTCATGCTCATCTCATTTTTGACACCTTTTGAAGCTCTTCATATATTTCACACCTTTTGAAGCTCTTCATATTTTGCACACCTTTCCAGGCTCTTCATATTATTCAACACCGCTTCATGCTCCACCTATTTTTCAGACCGTTTCATGCTCCTCATATTTTTGACACCTTTTTAAGCTTTTCATATTTTTCACACCTTTTCAGGCTCTTCATTTTTTTCAACACCGCTTCATGCTTCTCCTATTTTTCAGACAGATTCATGCTCCTCCTATTTTTCAGACTGTTTCATGCACCTCTTATTATTGACACCTTTTGAAGCTCTCATATTTTTCACACCTTTTCAGGCTCTTCATGTTTTTCAACACCGGTTCATGCTTTCCTATTTTTCAGAGAGTTTCATGCTCCTCATGTATTTCTCACCTTTTGAAGCTCTTCAAATTTTTCACACCTTTTCAGGCTCTTCATGTTTTTCAACACCACTTCATGCTCCTCCTATTTTTCAGACCGTTTCATGCTCCTCATATTTTTGACATCTTTAGAAACTCTACATATCTTTCACACCTTTTCAAACTCTTCATGTTTTTCAACACCGCTTCATGTTCCTCCTATTTTTCAGACCGTTTCATTCTCCTCATATTTTTGACACCTTTTGAAGCTCTTCATATTTTTCACAAGTTCTCAGGCTCTGCATGTTTTTCAACACCGCTTCATGCTCCTCATATTTTTCAGACCGTTTCATGCTTCTCATATTTTTGACACCTTTTGAAGCTCTTCCTTTTTTTCACACCTTTTCACGCTCTTCATGTTTTTGAACACCGCTTAATGCTCCTCCTATTTTTCAGACCGTTTCATGCTTCTCATATTTTTACACCTTTTGAAGCTCTTCATATTTTCACACCTTTTCAGGCTCTTCATGTTTTTGAACACCGCTTCGTGCTCCTCCTATTTTTCAGACCGTTTCATGCTCCTAATATTTTTGACACCTTTTGAAGCTCTTCATATTTTTCACGCCTTTTCAGGCTCTTCATGTTTGAACACCGCTTCCTGCTCCTTCTATTTTTCAGAGAGTTTCATGCTCCTCATGTATTTCACACCTTTTGAAGCTCCTCATATTTTTCACACCTTTTCAGGCTCTTCATGTTTTTCCACACCACTTCATGCTTCTCCTATTTTTCAGCCCGTTTCATGCTCCTCATGTATTTCACACCTTTTGAAGCTCTTCATATTTTTCACACCTTTTCAGGCTCTTCACGTTTTGATCACCATTTCATGCTCCTCTTATTTTTCAGACCGTTTCATGCTCATCTCATTTTTGACACCTTTTGAAGCTCTTCATATATTTCACACATTTTCAACCTCTTCATATTTTTCCCACCTTTTCATGCTCTTCATTTTTTTCAACACCGCTTCATGCTTCTCCTATTTTTCAGACACTTTCATGCTCCTCCTATTTTTCAGACTGTTTCATGCACCTCTTATTATTGACACCTTTTGAAGCTCTCATACTTTTCACACCTTTTCAGGCTCTTCATGCTTTTCAACACCGCTTCATGCTCCTCCTATTTTTGCGACCGTTTCTTGCTCCTCATATATTTGACACCTTTGAAGCTCTTCATATTTTATCACACTTTTTCAGGCTTTTCATGTTTTTCATCACCGCTTCACGCTCCTCCTATTTTTGAGACCGTTTCACGCTCCACATATTTTTGACAACTTTTGGAGCTCTTCATATTTTTCACACCTTTTCAGGCTCTTCATGTTTTTTAACCGCTGCATACTCCTCCTATTTTTCAGACCGTTACATGCTCCTCATATATTTCACACCTTTTGAAGCTCTTCATATTTTTCACACCTTTTCAGGCTCTTCATTTTTTTCAAATCCACTTCATGCTCCTCCTATTTTTCAGACCGTTTCATGCTCATCTCATTTTTGACACCTTTTGAAGCTCTTCATATTTTTCACAAGTTCTCAGCCTCCTCATGTTTTTAAACACCGCTTCATGCTCCTCCTATTTTTCAGACCGTTTCATGCTCCTCATATTTTTCACACCTTTTGAAGCTCTTCCTTTTTTTCACACCTTTTCACGCTCTTCATGTTTTTGAACACCGCTTCATGCTCCTCCTATTTTTCAGACCCTTTCATGCTCCTCATATTTTTGACACCTTTTGAAACTCTTCATATTTTTCACACCTTTTCAGGCTCTTCATATTTTTGAACACCGCTTCATGCTCCTCCAATTTTTCAGGCCGTTTCATGCTCCTCATAATTTTGACACCTTTTGAAGCTCTTCATATGTTTCACAACTTTTCAGGCTCTTCATTTTTTTCAACACCACTTCATGCTCCTCCTATTTTTCAGACGGTTTCATGCTCATCTCATTTTTGACACCTTTTGAAGCTCTTCATATTTTTCACACCTTTTGAAGCTCTTCATATTTTTCACACGTTTTCAGGCTCTTCATGTTTTCCAACACCGCTTCATGCTATTTCTATTTTTCATAGAGTTTCATGCTCCTCATGTATTTCACACCTTTTGAAGCTCCTCATATTTTTCACACCTTTTCAGGCTCTTCATGTTTTTCCACACCACTTCATGCTTCTCCTATTTTTCAGCCCGTTTCATGCTCCTCATGTATTTCACACCTTTGAAGCTCTTCATATTTTTCACACCTTTTCAGGCTCTTCACGTTTTGATCACCATTTCATGCTCCTCTTATTTTTCAGACCGTTTCATGCTCATCTCATTTTGACACCTTTTGAAGCTCTTCATATATTTCACACATTTTCAACCTCTTCATATTTTTCACACCTTTTCATGCTCTTCATGTTTTTCAACACCGCTTCATGCTTCTCCTATTTTTCAGACACTTTCATGCTCCTCCTATTTTTCAGACTGTTTCATGCACCTCTTATTATTGACACCTTTTGAAGCTCTCATACTTTTCACACCTTTTCAGGCTCTTCATGCTTTTCAACACCGCTTCATGCTCCTCCTATTTTTGCGACCGTTTCTTGCTCCTCATATATTTGACACCTTTGAAGCTCTTCATATTTTATCACACTTTTTCAGGCTTTTCATGTTTTTCATCACCGCTTCACGCTCCTCCTATTTTTGAGACCGTTTCACGCTCCACATATTTTTGACAACTTTTGGAGCTCTTCATATTTTTCACACCTTTTCAGGCTCTTCATGTTTTTTAACCGCTGCATACTCCTCCTATTTTTCAGACCGTTACATGCTCCTCATATATTTCACACCTTTTGAAGCTCTTCATATTTTTCACACCTTTTCAGGCTCTTCATTTTTTTCAAATCCACTTCATGCTCCTCCTATTTTTCAGACCGTTTCATGCTCATCTCATTTTTGACACCTTTTGAAGCTCTTCATATTTTTCACAAGTTCTCAGCCTCCTCATGTTTTTAAACACCGCTTCATGCTCCTCCTATTTTTCAGACCGTTTCATGCTCCTCATATTTTTCACACCTTTTGAAGCTCTTCCTTTTTTTCACACCTTTTCACGCTCTTCATGTTTTTGAACACCGCTTCATGCTCCTCCTATTTTTCAGACCCTTTCATGCTCCTCATATTTTTGACACCTTTTGAAACTCTTCATATTTTTCACACCTTTTCAGGCTCTTCATATTTTTGAACACCGCTTCATGCTCCTCCAATTTTTCAGGCCGTTTCATGCTCCTCATAATTTTGACACCTTTTGAAGCTCTTCATATGTTTCACAACTTTTCAGGCTCTTCATTTTTTTCAACACCACTTCATGCTCCTCCTATTTTTCAGACGGTTTCATGCTCATCTCATTTTTTACACCTTTTGAAGCTCTTCATATTTTTCACACCTTTTGAAGCTCTTCATATTTTTCACACGTTTTCAGGCTCTTCATGTTTTCCAACACCGCTTCATGCTATTTCTATTTTTCAGAGAGTTTCATGCTCCTCATGTATTTCACACCTTTAGAAGCTCTTCATATTTTTCAAAACTTTTCAGGCTCTTCATGGTTTTCCACACCCCTTCATGCTTCTCCTATTTTTCAGCCCGTTTCATGCTCCTCATGTATTTCACACCTTTTGAAGCTCTTCATATTTTTCACACCTTTTCAGGCTCTTCATGTTTTTCACACCTTTTCAGGCTCTTCATGTTTTTGAACACCATTTCAGGCTTCACCTAATTTGCAGACCGTTTCATTCTCCTCATATTTTTGACACCTTTTGAAGCTCTTTATATATTTCACACCTTTACAGGCTCTTCATTTTTTTCAACACCACTTCATGCTCCTCCTATTTTTCAGACCGTTTCATGCTCATCTCATTTTGACACCTTTTGAAGCTCTTCAAATTTTTCACGTCTTTTGAAGCTCTTCATATTTTTCACAACTTTTCATGCTCTTCATGTTTTTAAACACCGCTTCATGCTTCTCCTATTTTTCAGACACTTTCATGCTCCTCCTATTTTTCAGACTGTTTCATGCACCTCTTATTATTGACACCTTTTGAAGCTCTCATACTTTTCACACCTTTTCAGGCTCTTCATGTTTTTCAACACCGCTTCATGCTCCTCCTATTTTTGTGACCGTTTCTTGCTCCTCATATATTTGACACCTTTGAAGCTCTTCATATTTTATCACACTTTTTCAGGCTTTTCATGTTTTTCATCACCGCTTCACGCTCCTCCTATTTTTGAGACCGTTTCACGCTCCACATATTTTTGACAACTTTTGGAGCTCTTCATATTTTTCACACCTTTTCAGGCTCTTCATGTTTTTTAACCGCTGCATACTCCTCCTATTTTTCAGACCGTTTCATGCTCCTCATATATTTCACACCTTTTGAAGCTCTTCATATTTTTCACACCTTTTCAGGCTCTTCATTTTTTTCAAATCCACTTCATGCTCCTCCTATTTTTCAGACCGTTTCATGCTCATCTCATTTTTGACACCTTTTGAAGCTCTTCATATTTTTCACAAGTTCTCAGCCTCCTCATGTTTTTAAACACCGCTTCATGCTCCTCCTATTTTTCAGACCGTTTCATGCTCCTCATATTTTTCACACATTTTGAAGCTCTTCCTTTTTTTCACACCTTTTCACGCTCTTCATGTTTTTGAACACCGCTTCATGCTCCTCCTATTTTTCAGACCCTTTCATGCTCCTCATATTTTTGACACCTTTCGAAACTCTTCATATTTTTCACACCTTTTCAGGCTCTTCATATTTTTGAACACCGCTTCATGCTCCTCCAATTTTTCAGGCCGTTTCATGCTCCTCATAATTTTGACACCTTTTGAAGCTCTTCATATGTTTCACAACTTTTCAGGCTCTTCATTTTTTTCAACACCACTTCATGCTCCTCCTATTTTTCAGACGGTTTCATGCTCATCTCATTTTTGACACCTTTTGAAGCTCTTCATATTTTTCACACCTTTTGATGCTCTTCATATTTTTCACACGTTTTCAGGCTCTTCATGTTTTTCAACACCGCTTCATGCTATTTCTATTTTTCAGAGAGTTTCATGCTCCTCATGTATTTCACACCTTTAGAAGCTCTTCATATTTTTCAAAACTTTTCAGGCTCTTCATGTTTTTCCACACCCCTTCATGCTTCTCCTATTTTTCAGCCCGTTTCATGCTCCTCATGTATTTCACACCTTTTGAAGCTCTTCATATTTTTCACACCTTTTCAGGCTCTTCATGTTTTTCACACCTTTTCAGGCTCTTCATGTTTTTGAACACCATTTCAGGCTTCTCCTAATTTGCAGACCGTTTCATTCTCCTCATATTTTTGACACCTTTTGAAGCTCTTTATATATTTCACACCTTTTCAGGCTCTTCATTTTTTTCAACACCACTTCATGCTCCTCCTATTTTTCAGACCGTTTCATGCTCATCTCATTTTGACACCTTTTGAAGCTCTTCAAATTTTTCACGTCTTTTGAAGCTCTTCATATTTTTCACAACTTTTCAGGCTCTTTATGATTTTCAACACCGCTTCATGCTCCTCCTTTTTTTCAGACCGTTTCATGCTCATCTCATTTTGACACCTTTTGAAGCTCTTCAAATTTTTCACACCTTTTGAAGCTCTTCATATTTTTCATATTTTTGAAGCTCTTCATATTTTCACACGTTTTCAGGCTCTTCATGTTTTTCAACACCGCTTCATGCTATTTCTATTTTTCAGAGATTTTCATGCTCCTCATGTATTTCACACCTTTTGAAGCTCTTCATATTTTTCATATTTTTGAAGCTCTTCATATTTTCACACGTTTTCAGGCTCTTCATGTTTTTCAACAATGCTTCATGCTATTTCTATTTTTCAGAGAATTTCATGCTCCTCATGTATTTCACACCTTTTGAAGCTCTTCATATTTTTCAAACCTTTTCAGGCTCTTCATGTTTTTCCACACCCCTTCATGCTTCTCCTATTTTTCAGCCCGTTCCATGCTCCTCATGTATTTCACACCTTTTGAAGCTCTTCATATTTTTCACATCTTTTCAGGCTCTTCATGTTTTTTATCACCGTTTCATGCTCCTCCTATTTTTCAGACCGTTTCATGCTCCTCATATTTTTGACACCTTTTGAAGCTTTTCATATTTTCACACCTTTTCAGGCTCTTCATATTTTTCAACACCGCTTCATCCTTCTCCTATTTTTCATACAGTTTCATGCTCCTCCTAATTTTCAGACTGTTTCATGCACCTCTTATTATTGATACCTTTTGAAGCTCTCATATTTTTCACACCCTTTCAGGCTCTTCATGTTTTTCAACACCGCTTCATGCTTCTCCTATTTTTCAGACAGTTTCATGCTCCTCCAATTTTTCAGACTGTTTTTATGCACCTCTTATTATTGACACCTTTTGAAGCTCTCATATTTTTCACACCATTTCAGGCTCTTCATGTTTTTCAACACCGCTTCATGCTCCTCCTATTTTTGCGAGCGTTTCATGCTCCTCATATTTCTGACACCTTTGAAGCTCTTCATGTTTTATCACACGTTTTCAGGCTCTTCATGTTTTTCATCACCGCTTCCCGCTCCTCCTATTTTTGAGACCGTTTCACGCTCCACATATTTTTGAAAACTTTTGGAGCTCTTCATATTTTTCACACCTTTTCAGGCTCTTCATGTTTTTTAACCGCTGCATACTCCTCCTTTTTTTCAGACCGTTTCATGCTCCTCATATATTTCACACCTTTTGAAGCTCTTCATATTTTTCACACCTTTTCAGGGTCTTCATTTTTTTCAACACCACTTCATGCTCCTCCTATTTTTCAGATCGTTTCATCCTCATCTCATTTTTGACACCTTTTGAAGCTCTTCATATTTTTCACACCTTTAAAGGCTCTTCATGTTTTTGAACACGGCTTCATGCTCCTCGTCTTTTTCAGACCGTTTCATGCACCTCATATTTTTGACACCTTTTGAAGCTCTTCATATTTTTCACACCTTTTCAGGCTCTTCATATTTTTGAACTCCGCTTCATGCTCCTCCTATTTTTCAGACAATTTCCTGCTCTTCATATTTTTGACACCTGTTGAAGCTCTTCATATATTTCACACCTTTTCAGCCTCTTCATTTTTTTCAAAACCGCTTCATGCTCCTCCTATTTTTCACACCGTTTCATGCTCATATCATTTTTGACACCTTTTGAAGCTCTTCATATATTTCACACCTTTTCAAGCTCTTCATATTTTTCAGACCTTTTCAGGCTCTTCATGTTTTTGAACATGGCTTCTTGCTCCTCCTATTTTTCAGACCGTTTCATGCTCCTCATATTTTTGACACCGTTTGAAGCTCTTCATATTTTTCACACCTTTTCAGGCTCTTCATGTTTGAACACCGCTTCATGCTCCTTCTATTTTTCAGAGAGTTTCATGCTCCTCATGTATTTCACACCTTTTGAAGCTCTTCATATTTTCCACACCTTTTCACGCTCTTCATATTTTTCCACACCACTTCATGCTTCTCCTATTTTTCAGCCCGTTTCAAACTACTCATGTATTTCACACCTTTTGAAGCTCTTCATATTTTTCACACCTTTTCAGGCTCTTCATATTTTTGAACACCGCTTCATGCTCCTCCAATATTTTAGGCCGTTTCATGTTCCTCATAATTTTGACACCTTTTGAAGCTCTTCATATGTTTCACACCTTTTCAGGCTCTTCATTTTGTTCAACACCACTTCATGCTCCTCCTATTTTTCAGACGGTTTCATGCTCATCTCATTTTTTACACCTTTTGAAGCTCTTCATATTTTTCACACCTTTTCAGGCTCTTCATGTTTTTCACACCTTTTCAGGCTCTTCATGTATTTGAACACCATTTCAGGCTTCTCCTAATTTGCAGACAGTTTCATTCTCCTCATATTTTTGACACCTTTTGAAGCTCTTTATATATTTCACACCTTTTCAGGCTCTTCATTTTTTTCAACACCACTTCATGCTCCTCCTATTTTTCAGACCGTTTCATGCTCATCTCATTTTGACACCTTTTGAAGCTCTTCAAATTTTTCACACCTTTTGAAGCTCTTCATATTTTTCAAACCTTTTCAGGCTCTTCATGTTTTTCCACATCCCTTCATGCTTCTCCTATTTTTCAGCCCGTTTCATGCTCCTCATGTATTTCACACCTTTTGAAGCTCTTCATATTTTGCACACCTTTCCAGGCTCTTCATATTTTTCAACACCGCTTTTGCTCCACCTATTTTTCAGACCGTTTCATGCTCCTCATATTTTTGACACCTTTTGAAGCTTTTCATATTTTTCACACCTTTTCAGGCTCTTCATTTTTTTCAACACCGCTTCATGCTTCTCCTATTTTTCAGACAGATTCATGCTTCTCCTATTTTTCAGACTGTTTCATGCACCTCTTATTATTGACACCTTTTGAAGCTCTCATATTTTTCACACCTTTTCAGGCTCTTCATGTTTTTCAACACCGGTTGATGCTTCTCCTATTTTTCAGAGAGTTTCATGCTCCTCATGTATTTCTCACCTTTTGAAGCTCTTCAAATTTTTCACACTTTTTCAGGCTCTTCATGTTTTTCAGCACCACTTCATGCTCCTCCTATTTTTCAGACCGTTTCATTCTCCTCATATTTTTGACGCCTTTTGAAGCTCTTCATATTTTTCACACCTTTTCAGGCTCTTCACGTTTTTCAGCACCACTTCATGCTCCTCCTATTTTTCAGACAGTTTCATTCTCCTCATATTTTTGACACCTTTTGAAGCTCTTCATGTTTTTCACAAGTTCTCAGGCTCTGCATGTTTTTCAACACCGCTTCATGCTCCTCATATTTTTCAGACCGTTTCATGCTTCTCTTATTTTTGACACCTTTTGAAGCTCTTCATATTTTCACACTTTTTCAGGCTCTTCATGTTTTTGAACACCGCTTCGTGCTCCTCCTATTTTTCAGACCATTTCATGCTCCTAATATTTTTGACACCTTTTGAAGCTCTTCATATTTTTCATGCCTTTTCAGGCTCTTCATGTTTGAACACTGCTTCATGCTCCTTCTATTTTTCAGAGAGTTTCATGCTCCTCATGTATTTCACACCTTTTGAAGCTCTTCATATTTTTCACACCTTTTCAGGCTCTTCATGTTTTTCAACACCACTTCATGCTCCTCCTATTTTTCAGCCCGTTTCATGCTCCTCATGTATTTCACACCTTTTGAAGCTCTTCATATTTTTCACACCTTTTCAGGCTCTTCACGTTTTGATCACCGTTTCATGCTCCTCTTATTTTTCAGACCGTTTCATGCTCATCTCATTTTTGACACCTTTTGAAGCTCTTCACATTTTTCACAACTTTTCAGGCTCTTCATATTTTTGAAAACAGTTTCTTGCTCCTCATATTTTTCAGACCGTTTCACCCTCTATATATTTGACACCTTTTTGAAGCTCTTCATATTTTTCACACGTTTTCAGTCTCTTCATGTTTTTCAACACCACTTCAAGCTCCTTCTATTTTTCAGACCGTTTCTTGCTCCTCATATTTTTGACACCTTTGAGGCTCTTCATATATTTCACACTGTTTCAGGCTCTTTATGTTTTCAACACCGCTTCATGCTCCTCCTAATTTTCAGACCGTTTCATTCTCCTCATATTTTTGACACCTTTTGAAGCTCTTCATATTTTTCACACTTTTTCAGGCTCTTCATGTTTTTCAAACCGCTTCATGCTCCTCCTATTTTTCAGACCTTTTCATGCTTCTCCTATTTTTCAGACCGTTTCATGCTCCTCATATTTTTGACGCCTTTTGAAGCTCTTCATATTTTTCACACCTTTTCAGGCTCTTCACGTTTTTCAGCACCACTTCATGCTCCTCCTATTTTTCAGACCGTTTCATGCTCCTCATATTCTTGACACCTTTTGAAGCTCTTCATATTTTTCACACCTTTTCAGGCTCTTCATGTTTTTCAACACCGCTTCATGCTCCTACTATTTTTCAGACCCTTTCATGCTCCTCATATTTTTGACACCTTTTTAAGCTCTTCATATTTTTCACACCTTTTCACGCTCTTCATGTTTTTCAACATCGCTTGCTGCTCCTCCTCTTTTTCAGAGCGTTTCATGCTCCTCATAATTTTGACACCTTTGAAGCTCTTCATATTTTTCACACCTTTTCAGGCTCTTCATATTTTTCAACACCACTTCATGCTTCTCCTATTTTTCAGACCGTTTAATGCTCCTCATATTTTTGACACTTTTTGAAGCTCTTCATATTTTTCACACTTCTCCAGGCTCTTCATTTTTTTGAACACCGCTTCATGCTCCTCCTATTTTTCAGACCTTTTCATGCTCCTCATGTTTTTGACACCTTTTGAAGCACTTCATATTTTTCACACCTTTTCAGGCTCTTCATGTTTTTCAACAACGCTTCATGCTCCTCCTATTTTTCAGACTGTTTCATGCTCCTCATATGTTTCACACCTTTTGAAGCTCTTCATATTTTTTTTAACACCTTTTCACGCTCCTCCTATATTTCAGACCGTTTCAAGCTCCTCATATTTTTGACACTTTTTGCAGCTCTCCGTATTTTTCACACCTTTTCAAGGTCTTCATGTTTTTCTACACCACTTCATGCTCCTCCTATTTTTCAGACCGTTTTATTCTACTCATATGTTTCACACCTTTTTCAAGCTCTTCATGTTTTTCAACACCACTTCATGCTCCTCCTAATTATCAGACCGTTTCATTCTCCTCATATTTTTGACACCATTTGAAGCTGTTCATCTTTTTCACACCTTTTCAGGCTCTTCATGTTTTTTAACACCTTTTCATGCTCCTGCTATATTTCAGACCGTTTCATGCTCCTTATATTTTTGACACCTTTTGAAGCTCTTCATATTTTTCATACGTTTTCAGGCTCTTCATATTTTTCAACACCGCTTCATGCTCCTCCTATTTTTCAGACCGTATCATGCTCCTCATATGTTTCACACCTTTTTAAGGCTCTTCATATTTTTCAACAACACTTCATGCTCCTCCTATGTTTCAGACCGTTTCATGCTCCTCATATTTTTGACACAGTTTGAAGCTCTTCACATTGTTCACACCTTTTGAGGCTCTTCATGTTTTTGAAAACAGTTTCTTGCTCCTCATATTTTTCAGACCGTTTCACCCTCTATATATTTGACACCTTTTTGAAGCTCTTCATATTTTTCACACCTTTTGAGGCTCTTCATGTTTTTGAAAACAGTTTCTTGCTCCTCATATTTTTCAGACCGTTTCACCCTCTATATATTTGACACCTTTTTGAAGCTCTTCATATTTTTCACACCTTTTGAGGCTCTTCATGTTTTTGAAAACAGTTTCTTGCTCCTCATATTTTTCAGACCGTTTCACCCTCTATATATTTGACACCTTTTTGAAGCTCTTCATATTTTTCACACCTTTTCAGGCTCTTCATGTTTTTCAACAATGCTTCATGCTCCTCCTATTTTTCAGACCGTTTCATGCTCCTCATATGTTTCACACCTTTTGAAGCTCTTCATATTTTTTTAACACCTTTTCACGCTCCTCCTATATTTCAGACCGTTTCAAGCTCCTCATATTTTTGACACTTTTTGTAGCTCTTCATATTTTTCACACCTTTTCAGGGTCTTCATGTTTTTCTACACCACTTCATGCTCCTCCTATTTTTCAGACCGTTTTATTCTACTCATATGTTTCACAACTTTTTCAAGATCTTCATGTTTTTCAACACCACTTCATGCTCCTCCTAATTATCAGACCGTTTCATTCTCCTCATATTTTTGACACCATTTGAAGCTTTTCATATTTTTCACACCTTTTCAGGCTCTTCATGTTTTTAAACAACTTTTCATGCTCCTGCTATATTTCAGACCGTTTCATGCTCCTTATATTTTTGACACCTTTTGAAGCTCTTCATATTTTTCACACGTTTTCATGCTCTTCATATTTTTTAACACCGCTTCATGCTCCTCCTATTTATCAGACCGTATCATGCTCCTCATATGTTTCACACCTTTTTCAGGCTCTTCATGTTTTTCAACAACACTTCATGCTCCTCCTATGTTTCAGACCATTTCATGCTCCTCATATTTTTGACATAGTTTGAAGCTCTTCACATTGTTCACACCTTTTGATGCTCTTCATGTTTTTGAAAACAGTTTCTTGCTCCTCATATTTTTCAGACCGTTTCACCCTCTATATATTTGAAACCTTTTTGAAGCTCTTCATATTTTTCACACCTTTTCAGGCTCTTCATGTTTTTCAACACCACTTCATGCTCCTCCTATTTTTCAGACCGTTTCATGCTCCTCATATTTTTACACCTTTTGAAGGTCTTCATTTTTTTCACACCTTTTCTGGCTCTTCATGTTTTTGAACACAGCTTCATGCTCCTCCTATTTTTCAGACCGTTTCATGCTCCTCATATTTTTGACAACTTTGGAAGCTCTTCATATTTTTCACACCTTTTCAGGTTCTTCATGTTTTCAACACCGTTGCATGATCCTCCTATTTTTCAGACCGTTTCATGCTCCTCATATACGTGACACATTTTTAAGCTCTTCATATATTTCACACATTTTCAGGCTATTCATGTTTTTCAACACCGCTTCATGCTCCTTGTATTTTTAAGACCGTTTCATGCTCCTCATATTTTTGACACCTTTTTAACCTCTTCATATTTCTCACACATTTTCAGGCTCTTCATGTTTTTCAACAACGCTTCATGCACCTCCTATTTTTCAGACCGTTTCATGCTCATCTCATTTTTGACACCTTTTGAAGCTTTTAATATTTTTCACACCTTTTCAGGCTCTTCATGATTTTGAACACTGCTTCATGCTAATCCTATTTCTCAAACCATATCATGCTCCTCATATTTTTCACACCATTTTAAGCTCTTCATATTTTTCACACCTTTTCAGGCTCTTCATGTTTTTGAACACCGCTTCATGCTCCTCCTATTTTTCAGACCGTTTCATGCTCCTCATATTTCACACCTTTTGAAGCTCTTCATATTTTTCACATCTTTTCAGGCTCTTCATGTTTTTGAACACCGCTTCATGCTAATCCCATTTTTCAAACCATATCTTGCTCCTCATATTTTTCACAACTTTTTAAGCTCTTCATATTTTTCACACCTTTTCAGGCTCTTCATGTTTTTGAACACTACCTCATGCTCCTTCTATTTTTCAGAGAGTTTCATGCTCCTCATGTATTACACACCTTTTGAAGCTCTTCATATTTTTCACACCTTTACAGGCTCTTCATGTTTTTCCACACCACTTCATGCTGCTCCTATGTTTCAGCTCATTTCATGCTCCTCATGAATTTCACACCTTCTGAAGCTCTTCATATTTTTCACACTTTTTCAGGCTCTTCATGTATTTGATCACCGTTTCATGCTCCTCCTATTTTTCAGACCGTTTCATGCTCCTCATATTTTTGACACCTTTGGAAGCTCTTCATATTTTTCACACCTTTTCAGGCTCTTCATGTTTTTGAACACCGCCTCATGCTCCTCCTATTTTTCAGACCTTTTAATGCTCCTCATATTTTTGACACATTTTGAAGCTCTTCATATTTTTCACACCTTTTCAGGCTCTTCATGTTATTGAACACCGCCTCATGCTCCTCCTATTTTTCAGACCGTTTCATGCTCCTCATATTTTTGACACATTTTGAAGCTCTTCATATTTTTCACACCTTTTGAAGCTCTTCAGGTTTTTCAACACCACTTCATGCTCCTCCTATTTTTCAGACCGTTTCATGCTCATCTCATTTTTGACACCTTTTGAAGCTTTTCATATTTTTCACAAGTTCTCAGCCTCCTCATGTTTTTAAACACCGCTTCATGCTCCTCCTATTTTTCAGACCGTTTCATGCTCCTCATATTTTTCACACATTTTGAAGCTCTTCCTTTTTTTCACACCTTTTCACGCTCTTCATGTTTTTGAACACCGCTTCATGCTCCTCCTATTTTTCAGACCCTTTCTTGCTCCTCATATTTTTGACACCTTTTGAAACTCTTCATATTTTTCACACCTTTTCAGGCTCTTCATATTTTTGAACACCGCTTCATGCTCCTCCAATTTTTCAGGCCGTTTCATGCTCCTCATAATTTTGACACCTTTTGAAGCTCTTCATATGTTTCACAACTTTTCAGGCTCTTCATTTTTTTCAACACCACTTCATGCTCCTCCTATTTTCCAGACGGTTTCATGCTCATCTCATTTTTGACACCTTTTGAAGCTCTTCATATTTTTCACACCTTTTGATGCTCTTCATATTTTTCACACGTTTTCAGGCTCTTCATGTTTTTCAACACCGCTTCATGCTATTTCTATTTTTCAGAGAGTTTCATGCTCCTCATGTATTTCACACCTTTAGAAGCTCTTCATATTTTTCAAAACTTTTCAGGCTCTTCATGTTTTTCCACACCCCTTCATGCTTCTCCTATTTTTCAGCCCGTTTCATGCTCCTCATGTATTTCACACCTTTTGAAGCTCTTCATATTTTTCACACCTTTTCATGCTCTTCATGTTTTTCACACCTTTTCAGGCTCTTCATGTTTTTGAACACCATTTCAGGCTTCTCCTAATTTGCAGACCGTTTCATTCTCCTCATATTTTTGACACCTTTTGAAGCTCTTTATATATTTCACACCTTTTCAGGCTCTTCATTTTTTTCAACACCACTTCATGCTCCTCCTATTTTTCAGACCGTTTCATGCTCATCTCATTTTTGACACCTTTGGAAGCTCTTCATATATTTCACACCTTTTGAAGCTCTTCATATTTTGCACACCTTTCCAGGCTCTTCATATTTTTCAACACCGCTTTTGCTCCACCTATTTTTCAGACCGTTTCATGCTCCTCGTATTTTTGACACTTTTTGAAGCTTTTCATATTTTTCACACCTTTTCAGGCTCTTCATTTTTTTCAACACCGCTTCATGCTTCTCCTATTTTTCAGACAGATTCATGCTTCTCCTATTTTTCAGACTGTTTCATGCACCTCTTATTATTGACACCTTTTGAAGCTCTCATATTTTTCACACTTTTTCAGGCTCTTCATGTTTTTCAACACCTGTTCATCCTTCTCCTATTTTTCAGAGAGTTTCATGCTCCTCATGTATTTCTCACCTTTTGAAGCTCTTCAAATTTTTCACACTTTTTCAGGCTCTTCATGTTTTTCAACACCTCTTCATGCTCCTCCTATTTTTCAGACCGTTTCATGTTCCTCATATTTTTGACATCTTTAGAAACTCTACATATCTTTCACACCTTTTCAGACTCTTCATGTTTTTCAACACCGCTTCATGATCCTCCTATTTTTCAGACCGTTTCATTCTCCTCATATTTTTGACACCTTTTGAAGCTCTTCATGTTTTTCACAAGTTCTCAGGCTCTGCATGTTTTTCAACACCGCTTCATGCTCCTCATATTTTTCAGACCGTTTCATGCTTCTCTTATTTTTGACACCTTTTGAAGCTCTTCATATTTTCACACTTTTTCAGGCTCTTCATGTTTTTGAACACCGCTTCGTGCTCCTCCTATTTTTCAGACCGTTTCATGCTCCTAATATTTTTGACACCTTTTGAAGCTCTTCATATTTTTCACGCCTTTTCAGGCTCTTCATGTTTGAACACCGCTTCATGCTCCTTCTATTTTTCAGAGAGTTTCATGCTCCTCATGTATTTCACACCTTTTGAAGCTCTTCATATTTTTCACACCTTTTCAGGCTCTTCATGTTTTTCCACAGCACTTCATGCTTGTCCTATTTTTCAGCCCGTTTCATGCTCCTCATGTATTTCACACCTTTTGAAGCTCTTCATATTTTTCACACCTTTTCAGGCTCTTCACGTTTTGATCACCGTTTCATGCTCCTCTTATTTTTCAGACCGTTTCATGCTCATCTCATTTTTGACACCTTTTGAAGCTCTTCACATTTTTCACAACTTTTCAGGCTCTTCATATTTTTGAAAACAGTTTCTTGCTCCTCATATTTTTCAGACCGTTTCACCCTCTATATATTTGACACCTTTTTGAAGCTCTTCATATTTTTCACACGTTTTCAGTCTCTTCATGTTTTTCAACACCACTTCAAGCTCCTTCTATTTTTCAGACCGTTTCTTGCTCCTCATATTTTTGACACCTTTGACGCTCTTCATATATTTCACACTGTTTCAGGCTCTTTATGTTTTCAACACCGCTTCATGCTCCTCCTAATTTTCAGACCGTTTCATTCTCCTCATATTTTTGACACCTTTTGAAGCTCTTCATATTTTTCACACTTTTTCAGGCTCTTCATGTTTTTCAAACCGCTTCATGCTCCTCCTATTTTTCAGACCGTTTCATGCTTCTCCTATTTTTCAGACCGTTTCATGCTCCTCATATTTTTGACGCCTTTTGAAGCTCTTCATATTTTTCACACCTTTTCAGGCTCTTCACGTTTTTCAGCACCACTTCATGCTCCTCCTATTTTTCAGACCGTTTCATGCTCCTCATATTCTTGACACCTTTTGAAGCTCTTCATATTTTTCACACCTTTTCAGGCTCTTCATGTTTTTCAACACCGCTTCATGCTCCTACTATTTTTCAGACCCTTTCATGCTCCTCATATTTTTGACACCTTTTTAAGCTCTTCATATTTTTCACACCTTTTCACGCTCTTCATGTTTTTCAACATCGCTTGCTGCTCCTCCTCTTTTTCAGAGCGTTTCATGCTCCTCATAATTTTGACACCTTTGAAGCTCTTCATATTTTTCACACCTTTTCAGGCTCTTCATATTTTTCAACACCACTTCATGCTTCTCCTATTTTTCAGACCGTTTAATGCTCCTCATATTTTTGACACTTTTTGAAGCTCTTCATATTTTTCACACTTCTCCAGGCTCTTCATTTTTTTGAACACCGCTTCATGCTCCTCCTATTTTTCAGACCTTTTCATGCTCCTCATGTTTTTGACACCTTTTGAAGCACTTCATATTTGTCACACCTTTTCAGGCTCTTCATGTTTTTCAACAACGCTTCATGCTCCTCCTATTTTTCAGACCGTTTCATGCTCCTCATATGTTTCACACCTTTTGAAGCTCTTCATATTTTTTTTAACACCTTTTCACGCTCCTCCTATATTTCAGACCGTTTCCAGCTCCTCATATTTTTGACACTTTTTGCAGCTCTCCATATTTTTCACACCTTTTCAGGGTCTTCATGTTTTTCTACACCACTTCATGCTCCTCCTATTTTTCAGACCGTTTTATTCTACTCATATGTTTCACACCTTTTTCAAGCTCTTCATGTTTTTCAACACCACTTCATGCTCCTCCTAATTATCAGACCGTTTCATTCTCCTCATATTTTTGACACCATTTGAAGCTGTTCATCTTTTTCACACCTTTTCAGGCTCTTCATGTTTTTTAACACCTTTTCATGCTCCTGCTATATTTCAGACCGTTTCATGCTCCTTATATTTTTGACACCTTTTGAAGCTCTTCATATTTTTCATACGTTTTCAGGCTCTTCATATTTTTCAACACCGCTTCATGCTCCTCCTATTTTTCAGACCGTATCATGCTCCTCATATGTTTCACACCTTTGTAAGGCTCTTCATATTTTTCAACAACACTTCATGCTCCTCCTATGTTTCAGACCGTTTCATGCTCCTCATATTTTTGACACAGTTTGAAGCTCTTCACATTGTTCACACCTTTTGAGGCTCTTCATGTTTTTGAAAACAGTTTCTTGCTCCTCATATTTTTCAGACCGTTTCACCCTCTATATATTTGACACCTTTTTGAAGCTCTTCATATTTTTCACACCTTTTCAGGCTCTTCATGTTTTTGAAAACAGTTTCTTGCTCCTCATATTTTTCAGACCGTTTCACCCTCTATATATTTGACACCTTTTTGAAGCTCTTCATATTTTTCACACCTTTTGAGGCTCTTCATGTTTTTGAAAACAGTTTCTTGCTCCTCATATTTTTCAGACCGTTTCAGCCTCTATATATTTGACACCTTTTTGAAGCTCTTCATATTTTTCACACCTTTTCAGGCTCTTCATGTTTTTCAACAATGCTTCATGCTCCTCCTATTTTTCAGACCGTTTCATACTCCTCATATTTTTCACACCTTTTGAAGCTCTTCATATTTTTCACACCTTTTCAGGCTCTTCATGTTTTTGAACACAGCTTCATGCTCCTCCTATTTTTCAGAACGTTTCATGCTCCTCATATTTTTGACAACTTTGGAAGCTCTTCATATTTTTTACAACTTTTCAGGCTCTTCAAGTTGTTCAACACCGTTGCATGATCCTCCTATTTTTCAGACCGTTTCATGCTCCTCATATACTTGACACATTTTTAAGCTCTTCATATATTTCACACATTTTCAGGCTATTCATGTTTTTCAACACCGCTTCATGCTCCTCCTATTTTTAAGACCGTTTCATGCTCCTCATACTTTTGAAACCTTTTTAAGCTCTTCATATTTCTCACACATTTTCAGGCTCTTCATGTTTTTCAACAACGCTTCATGCACCTCCTATTTTTCAGACCGTTTCATGCTCATCTCATTTTTGACACCTTTTGAAGCTTTTCATATTTTTCACACCTTTTCAGGCTCTTCATGTTTTTGAACACCGCTTCATGCTAATCCTATTTTTCAAAACATATCATGCTCCTCATATTTTTCACACCATTTTAAGCTCTTCATATTTTTCACACCTTTTCAGGCTCTTCATGTTTTTGAACACTACTTCATGCTCCTAATATTTTTTAAGAGAGTTTCATGCTCCTCATGTATTACACACCTTTTGAAGCTCTTCATATTTTTCACACCTTTACAGGCTCTTCACGTTTTTCCACACCACTTCATGCTACTCCTATTTTTCAGTTCGTTTCATGCTCCTCATGAATTTCACACCTTTTGAAGCTCTTCATATTTTTCACACGTTTTCAGCCTCTTCATGTTTTTGATCACCGTTTCATGCTCCTCCTATTTTTCAGCTCGTTTCATGCTCCTCATATTTTTGACACCTTTTGAAGCTCTTCATATTTTTCACACCTTTTCAGGCTCTTCATGTTTTTGAACACCGCCTCATGCTCTGCCTATTTTTCAGACCGTTTCATGCTCCTCATATTTTTGACACATTTTGAAGCTCTTCATATTTTTCACACCTTTTCAGGCTCTTCATGTTTTTCAACACCACTTCATGCTCCTCCTATTTTTCAGACCGTTTCATGCTCCTCATATTTTTACACCTTTTGAATTTCTTCATTTTTTTCACACCTTTTCAGGCTCTTCATGTTTTTCAACACCGTTGCATGATCCTCCTATTTTTCAGACCGTTTCATGCTCCTCAGGTATTTCACACCTTTTGAAGCTCTTCATATTTATCAAACCTTTTGAAGCTCTTCATATTTTTCACCCCTTTTCAGACTCTGCATGTTTTTGAACACCGCTTCATGCTCCTCCTATTTTTGAGACCGTTTCATGCTCCTCATGTATTTCACACCTTTTGAAGCTCTTCATATTTGTCACACCTTTTCAGGCTCCTCATGTTTTTCAACACCACTTCATGCTCCTCCTATTTTTCAGACCGTTTCATGCTCCTCATATTTTTCACACCTTTTGAAGCTGTTCATATATTTCACACCTTTTCAGGCTCTTCATGTTTTTGAACACTGGTTCATGCTCCTCCTATTTTTCAGACCGTATCATGCTCCTCATATTTTTCATACCTTTTGGAGCTCTTCATATTTTTCACACCTTTTCAGGCTCTTCATGTTTTTCGACACCGGTTCATGCTCCTCATATTTTTCAGACCGTTTCATGCTTCTCATATTTTTCACACCTTTTGAAGCTCTTCATATATTTCACACCTGTTCAGGCTCTTCATTTTCTTCAACACTACATCATGCTCCTCCTATTTTTCAGACCGTTTCATGTTCATCTCATTTTTGACACCTTCTGAAGCTCTTCATATTTTTCACACCTTTTGAAGCTCTTCATATTTTTCACAAGATTTCAGTCTCAGCATGTTTTTGAACACCGCTTCATGCTCCTCCTATTTTTCAGCTCGTTTCATGCTCCTCATATTTTTGACACCTTTTGAAGCTCTTCATATTTTTCACACCTTTTCAGGCTCTTCATGTTTTTGAACACCGCCTCATGCTCTGCCTATTTTTCAGACCGTTTCATGCTCCTCATATTTTTGACACATTTTGAAGCTCTTCATATTTTTCACACCTTTTCAGGCTCTTCATGTTTTTCAACACCACTTCATGCTCCTCCTATTTTTCAGACCGTTTCATGCTCCTCATATTTTTACACCTTTTGAATTTCTTCATTTTTTTCACACCTTTTCAGGCTCTTCATGTTTTTGAACACAACTTCATGCTCCTCCTATTTTTCAGCCCGTTTCATACTCCTCATATTTTTCACACCTTTTGAAGCTCTTCATATTTTTCACACATTTTCAGGCTCTTCATGTTTTTGAACACAGCTTCATGCTCCTCCTATTTTTCAGACCGTTTCATGCTCCTCATATTTTTGACAGCTTTGGAAGCTCTTCATATTTTTCACACCTTTTCAGGCTCCTCATGTTTTTCAACACCGATGCATGATCCTCCTATTTTTCAGACCGTTTCATGCTCCTCATATACTTGACACATTTTTAAGCTCTTCATATATTTCACACATTTTCAGGCTATTCATGTTTTTCAACACCGCTTCATGCTCCTTGTATTTTTAAGACCGTTTCATGCTCCTCATATTTTTGACACCTTTTGAAGCTCTTCATATTTTTCACACATTTTCTGGCTCTTCATGTTTCTCAACAACTCTTCATGCACCTCCAATTTTTCAGACCGTTTCATGCTCATCTCATTTTTGACACTTTTTGAAGCTCTTCATATTTTTCACACCTTTTCAGGCTCTTCATGTTTTTGAACACCGCTTCATGCTCCTCCTATTTTTAAGACCGTTTCATGCTCCTCATATTTTTGACACATTTTGAAGCTCTTCATATTTCTCACACCTTTTCAGGCTCTTCATGGTTTTCAACAACGCTTCATGCACCTCCTATTTTTCAGAACGTTTCATGCTCATCTCATTTTTGACACCTTTTGAAGCTTTTCATATTTTTCACACCTTTGTAGGCTCTTCATGTTTTTGAACACCGCTTCATGCTAATCCTATTTTTCAAACCATATCATGCTCCTCATATTTTTCACACCTTTTTAAGCTCTTCATATTTTTCACACCTTTTCAGGCTCTTCATGTTTTTGAACACTACTTCATGCTCCTTCTATTTTTCAGAGAGTTTCATGCTCCTCATGTATTACACACCTTTTGAAGCTCTTCATATTTTTCACACCTTTACAGGCTCTTCATGTTTTTCCACACCACTTCATGCTTCTCCTATTTTTCAGCTCATTTCATGCTCCTCATGAATTTCACACCTTTTGAAGCTCTTCATATTTTTCACACTTTTTCAGGCTCTTCATGTATTTGATCACCGTTTCATGCTCCTCCTATTTTTCAGACCGTTTCATGCTCCTCATATTTTTGACACCTTTTGAAGCTCTTCATATTTTTCACACCTTTTCAGGCTCTTCATGTTTTTGAACACCGCCTCATGCTCCTTCTATTTTTCAGACCATTTCATGCTCCTCATATTTTTGACACATTTTGAAGCTCTTCATATTTTTCACACCTTTTCAGGCTCTTCATGTTTTTGGACACCACTTCATTCTCCTCCTGTTTTTCAGACCGTTTCCTGCTCTTCAAATTTTTACACCTTTTGAAGCTCTTCATATTTTTCACACATTTATAGGCTCTTCATGATTTTGAAAACAGCTTCATTCTCCTCCTATTTTTCAGACCTTTTCATGCTCCTCAAATTGTGACACCTTTTGAAGCTCTTCATATTTTTCACACCTTTTCAGGCTCTTATTGTTTTTCAACACCGTTTCATCATCCTCCTATTTTTCAGACCGTTTCATGCTCCTCATATATTTGACACATTTTTAAGCTCTTCATATATTTCACACATTTTCAGGCTATTCATGTTTTTCAACACCGCTTCATGCTCCTCCTATTTTTCAGACCGTTTCATGCTAATCATATTTTTGACACCTGTTGAAGCTCTTCATATTTCTCACACATTTTCAGGCTATTCATGTTTTTCAACACCGCTTCATGCTCCTCCTATTTTTCAGACAGTTTCATGCTCCTCATATTTTTGACACCTTTTGAAGCTCTTCATATTTTTCACATCTTTTGAAGCTCTTTATATTTTTCACACATTTTCAGGCTCTTCATGTATTTCAACACCCTTTGTTGCTCCTCCGATTTTTCAGACCGTTTCATGCTCCTCATATCTTTGACACCTTTTGAAGTTCTTCATATTTCTGACACCTCGTCAGTCTCTTCATGTTTTTCAACACCGTTTCTTGCTCCTCCTATTTTTCAGACCGTTTCATGCTCCTCATGTATTTCACACCTTTTGAAGCTCTTCATATTTTGCACGCGTTTTCAGGCTCTTCATGTTTTTTCACAACCAATTCATGCTCCTCCTATTTTTCAGACCGTATCATGCTCCTCTTTATTTTCACACCTTTTGAAGCTCTTCATATATTTCACACCTTTTCAGGCTCTTCATTATTTTCAACACCACTTCATGCTCCTCCCACATTTCAGACCGTTTTACACTCATCTCATTTTTGACACCTTTGGAAGCTCTTCATATTTTTCACACCTTTTGAAGCTCTTCATTTTTTTCACACGTTTTCAGGCTCTTCATGTTTTTCAACACCACTTCATGCTCCTCCTATTTTGCAGACCGTTTCAGGCTCCTCATATTTTTGACACCTTTTGAAGCTCTTCATATTTTTCCCACCTTTTCAGGCTCTTCATGTTTTTGAACACCGCTTCATGCTCCTCCTATTTTTCAGACCGTTTGATGCTCCTCATATTTTTGACACCTTTTGAAGCTTTTCATATTTTTCACACCTTTTGAAGCTCTTCATATTTATCAAACCTTTTGAAGCTCTTCATATTTTTCACCCCTTTTCAGACTCTGCATGTTTTTGAACACCGCTTCATGCTCCTCCTATTTTTGAGACCGTTTCATGCTCCTCATGTATTTCACACCTTTTGAAGCTCTTCATATTTGTCACACCTTTTCAGGCTCCTCATGTTTTTCAACACTGCTTCATGCTCCTCCTATTTTTCAGACCGTTTCATGCTCCTCATATTTTTCACACCTTTTGAAGCTGTTCATATATTTCACACCTTTTCAGGCTCTTCATGTTTTTGAACACTGGTTCATGCTCCTCCTATTTTTCAGACCGTATCATGCTCCTCATATTTTTCACACCTTTTGGAGCTCTTCATATTTTTCACACCTTTTCAGGCTCTTCATGTTTTTCGACACTGGTTCATGCTCCTCATATTTTTCAGACCGTTTCATGCTTCTCATATTTTTCACACCTTTTGAAGCTCTTCATATTTTTCACACCTTTTCAGGCTCTTCATGTTTTTGAACACTACTTCATGCTCCTTCTATTTTTCAGAGAGTTTCATGCTCCTCATGTATTACACACCTTTTGAAGCTCTTCATATTTTTCACACCTTTACAGGCTCTTCATGTTTTTCCACACCACTTCATGCTTCTCCTATTTTTCAGCTCATTTCATGCTCCTCATGAATTTCACACCTTTTGAAGCTCTTCATATTTTTCACACTTTTTCAGGCTCTTCATGTATTTGATCACCGTTTCATGCTCCTCCTATTTTTCAGACCGTTTCATGCTCCTCATATTTTTGACACCTTTTGAAGCTCTTCATATTTTTCACACCTTTTCAGGCTCTTCATGTTTTTGAACACCGCCTCATGCTCCTCCTATTTTTCAGACCATTTCATGCTCCTCATATTTTTGACACATTTTGAAGCTCTTCATATTTTTCACACCTTTTCAGGCTCTTCATGTTTTTGGACACCACTTCATTCTCCTCCTGTTTTTCAGACCGTTTCCTGCTCTTCAAATTTTTACACCTTTTGAAGCTCTTCATATTTTTCACACATTTATAGGCTCTTCATGATTTTGAAAACAGCTTCATTCTCCTCCTATTTTTCAGACCTTTTCATGCTCCTCAAATTGTGACACCTTTTGAAGCTCTTCATATTTTTCACACCTTTTCAGGCTCTTATTGTTTTTCAACACCGTTTCATCATCCTCCTATTTTTCAGACCGTTTCATGCTCCTCATATATTTGACACATTTTTAAGCTCTTCATATATTTCACACATTTTCAGGCTATTCATGTTTTTCAACACCGCTTCATGCTCCTCCTATTTTTCAGACCGTTTCATGCTAATCATATTTTTGACACCTGTTGAAGCTCTTCATATTTCTCACACATTTTCAGGCTATTCATGTTTTTCAACACCGCTTCATGCTCCTCCTATTTTTCAGACAGTTTCATGCTCCTCATATTTTTGACACCTTTTGAAGCTCTTCATATTTTTCACATCTTTTGAAGCTCTTTATATTTTTCACACATTTTCAGGCTCTTCATGTATTTCAACACCCTTTGTTGCTCCTCCGATTTTTCAGACCGTTTCATGCTCCTCATATCTTTGACACCTTTTGAAGTTCTTCATATTTCTGACACCTCGTCAGTCTCTTCATGTTTTTCAACACCGTTTCTTGCTCCTCCTATTTTTCAGACCGTTTCATGCTCCTCATGTATTTCACACCTTTTGAAGCTCTTCATATTTTGCACGCGTTTTCAGGCTCTTCATGTTTTTTCACAACCAATTCATGCTCCTCCTATTTTTCAGACCGTATCATGCTCCTCTTTATTTTCACACCTTTTGAAGCTCTTCATATATTTCACACCTTTTCAGGCTCTTCATTATTTTCAACACCACTTCATGCTCCTCCCACATTTCAGACCGTTTTACACTCATCTCATTTTTGACACCTTTGGAAGCTCTTCATATTTTTCACACCTTTTGAAGCTCTTCATTTTTTTCACACGTTTTCAGGCTCTTCATGTTTTTCAACACCACTTCATGCTCCTCCTATTTTGCAGACCGTTTCAGGCTCCTCATATTTTTGACACCTTTTGAAGCTCTTCATATTTTTCCCACCTTTTCAGGCTCTTCATGTTTTTGAACACCGCTTCATGCTCCTCCTATTTTTCAGACCGTTTGATGCTCCTCATATTTTTGACACCTTTTGAAGCTTTTCATATTTTTCACACCTTTTGAAGCTCTTCATATTTATCAAACCTTTTGAAGCTCTTCATATTTTTCACCCCTTTTCAGACTCTGCATGTTTTTGAACACCGCTTCATGCTCCTCCTATTTTTGAGACCGTTTCATGCTCCTCATGTATTTCACACCTTTTGAAGCTCTTCATATTTGTCACACCTTTTCAGGCTCCTCATGTTTTTCAACACTGCTTCATGCTCCTCCTATTTTTCAGACCGTTTCATGCTCCTCATATTTTTCACACCTTTTGAAGCTGTTCATATATTTCACACCTTTTCAGGCTCTTCATGTTTTTGAACACTGGTTCATGCTCCTCCTATTTTTCAGACCGTATCATGCTCCTCATATTTTTCACACCTTTTGGAGCTCTTCATATTTTTCACACCTTTTCAGGCTCTTCATGTTTTTCGACACTGGTTCATGCTCCTCATATTTTTCAGACCGTTTCATGCTTCTCATATTTTTCACACCTTTTGAAGCTCTTCATATATTTCACACCTGTTCAGGCTCTTCATTTTTTTCAACACTACATCATGCTCCTCCTATTTTTCAGACCGTTTCATGTTCATCTCATTTTTGACACCTTCTGAAGCTCTTCATATTTTTCACACCTTTTGAAGCTCTTCATATTTTTCACAAGATTTCAGTCTCAGCATGTTTTTGAACACCGCTTCATGCTCCTCCTATTTTCAGACCGTTTCATGCTCCTCATGTATTTCACACCTTTTGAAGCTCTTCATATTTGTCACAACTTTTCAGGCTCCTCATGTTTTTCAACACCGCTTCATGCTCCTCCTATTTTTCAGACCGTTTCATGCTCCTCATATTTTTCACACCTTTTGAAGCTCTTCATATTTTTAACACCTTTTCAGGCTCTTCATGTTTTTGAACACCGCTTCATGCTCCTCCTAATTTTTAAACCGTTTAATGCTCCTCATGTATTTCACACCTTTTGAAGCTCTTCATATTTTTCACACCTTTTCAGGCTCTTCATGTGTTTGAACACCATTTCATGCTCCTCCTATTTTTCAGACCGTTTCATGCTCCTCATATTTTTGACACCTTTTGAAGCTCTTCATATTTCTCACACCTTTTCAGGCTCTTCATGTTTTTGAACACGGCTTCATGCTCCTCCTATTTTTCAGACCGTTTCATGCTCATCTCATTTTTGACACCTTTTGAAGCTCTTCATATTTTTCAAACCTTTTGAAGCTCTTCATAATTTTCACACCTTTTCAGACTCTGCATGTTTTTGAACACCGCTTCATGCTCCTCCTATTTTTCAGATCGTTTCATGCTCCTCATGTATTTCACACCTTTTGAAGCTCTTCATATTTGTCACACCTTTTCAGGCTCTTCATGTTTTTCAACCCCGCTTCATGCTCCTCCTATTTTTCAGACCGTTTCATGATCCTCATATTTTTCACACTTTTTGAAGCTCTTCATATTTTTCACACATTTTAAGGCTCTTCATGTTTTTCAACATCGCTTCATGCTCCTCCAATTTTTCAGACCGTTTCAAGCTTCTCATGTATTTCACACCTTTTGAAGCTCGTCATATTTTGCACACGTTTTCCGGCTCTTCATGTTTTTTCACAACCACTTCATGCTCCTCCTATTTTTCAGACCGTATCATGCTCCTCATATTTTTCACACCTTTTCAGGCTCTTCATTATTTTCAACACAACTTCATGCTCCTCCCATTTTTCAGACCGTTTTTTACTCATCTCATTTTTGACACCTTTTGAAGCTGTTCATATTTTTCACATCTTTTGAAGCTCTTCATGTTTTTGAACACCGTTTCATGCTCCTCCTATTTTTCATACCGTTTCATGCTCCTCATATATTTCACAACTTTTGAAGCTCTTCATATATTTCACACCTTTTCAGGAACTTCATGTTTTTCAACACCTCTTCATGATCCTCCTATTTTTAAGATCGTTTCATATTCCTCATATTTTTGACATCTTTTTAGGCTCTTCATGTTTTTTACACCTTTTCAGGCTCTTCATGTTTTTCAACACCGCTTCATGCTCCTCCTATTTTTCAGACCGTGTCATGCTCCTCCTATTTTTGACACATTTTGAAGCTCTTCATATTTTTCACGCCTTTTGAAGCTCTTCATATTTTTCAAACCTTTACAGGCTCTTCATGTATTTCAACACCGCTTCATGCTCCTCCAATTTTTCAGACAATTTCATGCTCGTCATATTTTTCAAACCTTTTAAAGCTCTTCATAATTTTCACACCTATTCATGCTCTTCATTTTTTACACACAGTTTCATGCTCCTCCTATTTTTCAGACCGTTTCATGCTCCTCATATTTTTCACACCTTTTGAAACTCTTCATATTTTTCACACTTTTTGAAGCTCTTCATATTTTTCACAGTTTTCAGGCTCTTCATGCTTCTGAACACCGCTTCATGCTCCACCTATTTTTCAGACCGTTTCATGCTCTTCATATTTTTCACACCTTTTCAGGCTCTTCATATTTTTGAACACCTCTTCATGCTACTCCTATTTTTGATACCTTTTGAAGCTCTTCATATTTTTCACACCTTTTCAGGCTCTTCATGTTTTTCAACACGGCTTCATGCTACTCCTATTTTTGATACCTTTTGAAGCTCCTCATATTCTTCAAACCATTTCATGCTCTTCTTTTTTTTCATCACCGCTTCATGCTCCTCCTATTTTTCAGACCGTTTCATGCTCCTCCTATTTTGAGACCGTTTCATGCTCCTCATATTTTTCACACCTTTAGAAGCTCTTCTTATTTTTCTCACCTTTTCAGGCTCTTCATGTTTTTCAACACCGCTTCATGATCCTCCTATTTTTCTGACAGTTTCATGCTCCTCATATTTTTCATCCTTTTTGAAGCTCTTCACATTTTTCACACCTTTAGAAGCTCTTCATATTTTTCTCACCTTTTCAGGCTCTTCATGTTTTTGAACACCACTTCATGCTCCTCCGATTTTTCAGACCATTTCATGCTCCTCATATTTTTGACACGTTTTGAAGCTCCTCATAAGTTTCACACATTTTGAAGGTCTTCATATATTTCACACCATTTCAGGATCTTCATGTGTTTCAACACCACTTCATGCTCCTCCTATTTTTCAGACCGTTTCATGCTCCTCATAATTTTGACACCTTTTGAAGCTCTTTATATTTTTCACACCTTTTCAAGCTCTTCATGTTTTTCAACACCACTTCATGCTCCTCCAATTTTTCAGGCCGTTTCAGGCTCCTCATATTTTTGACACCTTTAGAAGCTCTTCATATTTTTCACACCTTTTCAGGCTCTTCATTTTTTCAACACCTCTTCATGCTCCTCGTATTTTTCAACACCACTTCATGCTCCTCCTATTTTTCAGACCGTTTCATGCTCCTCATAATTTTGACACTTTTTGAAGCTCCTCATATTTTTCACACGTTTTGAAGGTGTTCATATATTTCACACCCTTTCAGGCTCTTCATGTTTTTCAACAACACTTCATGCTCCTCCTATTTTTCAGACCGTTTCATGCTCATCTAATTTTTGACAACTTTTGAAGCTCTTCATATTTTTCACACCTTTTCAGGCTCTTCATTTTTTTCAACACCTCTTCATGCTCCTCGTATTTTTCAACACCGCTTCATGCTCCTCCTATTTTTCAGACCGTTTCATGCTCCTCATAATTTTGACACTTTTTGAAGCTCCTCATATTTTTCACACGTTTTGAAGGTGTTCATATATTTCACACCATTTCAGGCTCTTCATGTTTTTCAACACCACTTCATGCACCTCCTATTTTTCAGACCGTTTCATGCTCATCTAATTTTTGATAACTTTTGAAGCTCTTCATATTTTTCACACCTTTTCAGGCTCTTCATTTTTTTCAACACCTCTTCATGCTCCTCGTATTTTTCAACACTGCTTCATGCTCCTCCTATTTTTCAGACCGTTTCATGCTCCTCATAATTTTGACACTTTTTGAAGCTCCTCATTTTTTTCACACGTTTTGAAGGTCTTCATATATTTCACACCATTTCAGACTCTTCATGTTTTTCAACACCACTTCATGCTCCTCCTATTTTTCAGACCGTTTCATGCTCATCTAATTTTTGACAACTTTTGAAGCTCTTCATATTTTTCACATTTTTGAAGCTCTTCATATTTCTCACACCTTTTCAGGCTCTTCATGTTTTTCAACACTGATTCATGCTCCTCCTATTTTTCAGACCGTTTCATGCTCATCTCTTTTTTGACACCTTTTGAAGCTGTTCATACTTTTCACACCTTTTCAGGATCTTCATGTTTTTGATCACCGCTTGCTGATCCTCCTATTTTACAAACCATTTCATGCTCTTCATATTTTTGACAACTTTTGAAGCTCTTCATTTTTTTCACACCTTTTCAGGCTCTTCATGTTTTTCCACACCACTTCATGCTTCCCGTAATTTTCAGACCGTTTCATGCTCCTCATGTATTTCACACGTTTTGAAGCTCTTCATATTTTTCACACCTTTCAGGCTCTTCATGTTTTTCAACACCGTTTCATGCTGCTTCTATTTTTCAGACCGTTTCATGGTCCTCATATTTTTCACACCTTTTGAAGCTCTTCATATTTTTCACACCTTTTCAGGCTCTTCATGTTTTTGAACACATCTTCATGCTCCTCCTATTTTTCACACCGTTTCATGCTCCTCATATTTTGACACATTTTGAAGCTCTTTATATTTTTCACAACTTTTCAGGCTCTTCATGTTTTTCAACACCGTTTCATGATCCTCCTTTTGTTCAGACCGTTTCATGCTCATCTCATTTTTGACACCTCTTGAAGCTTTTCATATTTTTCACAACTTTTTAAGCTCTTCATGTTTTTGAAAACCGCTTCATGCTCCTCCTATTTTTCAGAGAGTTTCATGCTCCTCTTGTATTTCGCACGATTTGAAGTTCTTCATATTTTTCACACCTTTTCAGGCTCTTCAAATTTTTCACACCTTTTCAGGCTCTTCATATTTTTCACACCTTTTCAGGCTCTTCAAATTTTTCACACCTTTTCAGGCTCTTCAAAATTTTCCACACCACTTCATGCTTCTCCTCTATTACAGCCCGTTTCAAACTCCTCATGTATTTCACACTTTTGAAGCTCTTCATATTTTTCACACCTTTTCAGGCTCTTCATGTTTTTGATCACCGTTTCATGCTCCTGCTATTTTTCAGACAGTTTCATGCTCATCTCAATTTTGACACCTTTTGAAGCTCTTCATATATTTCACACCTTTTCAAGCTCTTCATATTTTTCACACCTTTTCAGGCTCTTCATGTTTTTCAACACCGCTTCATGCTTCTCCTATTTTTCAGACCGTTACTTGCTCCTCATACTTTTGACACCTTTAGAAGTTCTTCATATTTTTCACACCTTTTCAGGCTCTTCATATTTTTCAACACCGCTTCATGCTCCTCCTATTTTTCAGACCGTTTCAAGGTCCTCATATTTTTGACACCTTTTGAAGCTTTTCATATTTTTCACACCCTTTCAGGCTCTTCATTTTTTTAAACAGTACTTCTTGCTCCTCCAATTTTTCAGACCGTTTCATGCTCATCTAATTTTTGACACCTTTTGAAGCTATGCATATTTTTCACAACTTTTCATGCTCTTCATGTTTTTCAACACCACTGCATGCTCCTTGTATTTTTAAGACCGTTTCATGCTCCTCATATTTTTGACACCTTTAGAAGCTCTTCATATTTTTCACACCTTTTCAGGCTCTTCATGTTTTTCAACACCGCTTCATGCTCCTCTTCTTTTTCAGACCGTTTCATGCTCCTCATATTTTTGACACCTTTTTAAGCTCTTCATGTTTTTCACACATTTTCAGGCTCTTCATGTATTTCAACACCGCTTCATGCTCCTCCTATTTTTCAGAACGTTTCATCCTCCTCATATTTTTGACACATTTTGAAGCTCTTCATATTTTTCTCACCCTTTGAAGCTCTTCATATTTTTCATATTTTTGAAGCTCTTCATATTTTCACACGTTTTCAGGCTCTTCATGTTTTTCAACACCGCTTCATGCTCCTCCTATTTTTCATACGTTTTCATGCTCCTCATATTTTTGTCACCTTTTGAAGCTCTTCATATTGTTCACACCTGTTCAGGCTCTTCATGTTTTTGAAC
Source organism: Dama dama (assembly GCF_033118175.1). Taxonomy (NCBI): domain Eukaryota; kingdom Metazoa; phylum Chordata; class Mammalia; order Artiodactyla; family Cervidae; genus Dama; species Dama dama. The sequence continues at coordinate 2,870,807 of NW_026870893.1, read as the reverse complement.
ACCGTTTCATGTTCCTCGTATTTTTCAGGCCATTTCATGCTCATCATGTATTTCACACTTTTGAAGCTCTTCATATTTTTCACACCTTTTCAGGATCTTCATGTTTTTCAACACCACTTCATGCTTCTCCTATTTTTCAGCCCGTTTCATGCTCCTCATATTTTTGACACCTTTTGAAGCTTTTCATATTTTTCACACCTTTTCAGGCTCTTCATGTTTTTGAACACCACTTCATGCTCCTTCTATTTTTCAGAGAGTTTCATGGTCCTCATGTATTTCACACGTTTTGAAGCTCTTCATATGTTTCACACCTTTTGAAGTTCTTCATATTTTTCACACCTTTTCAAGCTCTTCATATTTTTCACACCTTTTCAGGCTCTTCATGTTTTTCAACACCGCTTCATGCTCCTCCTATTTTTCAGACCGTTTCATGCTCCACACATTTTGAAACCTTTTGAAGCTCTTCATATTTTTCACACCTTTTCAGGCTCTCCATGTTTTTCATCACCGATTCATGCTCCTCCTATTTTTGAGGCCGTTTCATGCTCCTCATATTTTTGACACCTTTTGAATCTCTTCATATTTTTCACACAATTTCAGGCTTTTCATGTATTTGAACACCGGTTCATGCTCCTCCTATTTTTCAGACCGTTTCGTGCTCCTCATGTATTTCACACCTTTTGAAGCTCTTAGTATTTTGCACACATTTTCAGGCTTTTCATGTTTTTCACAACCACTTCATGCTCCTCATATTTTTCAGACCGTTTCATTCTCCTCATACCTTTGACACCTTTTGAAGGTCTTCATATATTCCACACCTTTTCAGACTCTTCATGTTTTTGAACACCGCTTCATGCTCCTCTTATTTTTCAGACCGTTTTAGTCTCCTCATATTTTTGATACCTTTTGAAATTCTTCATATTTCTCACACCTTTTCAGGCTCTTCAGGTTTTTCAACACCGCTTCTTGCTCCTCCTATTTTTCAGACCGTATCATGCTCCTCATATTTTTGACACCTTTAGAAGCTCTTCACTTTTTTCACACCTTTTCAGGCTCTTCAGGTTTTTGAACACCGTTTCATGCTCCTCCGATTTTTCAGACCGTTTCATGCTACTCATTTTTTTGACACCTTTTGAAGCTCTTCACTTTTTTCACACCTTTTCAGGCTCTTCATGTTTTTGAATACCGCTTCATGCTCCTCCTACTTTTCAGACCGTTTCATGCTCCTCATATTTTTGATTTCTTTTGAAGGTCTGGATATTTTTCACACCTTTTTAGGCTCTTCATTTTTTTGAACACCACTTCATGCTCCTCCCATTTTTCAGACAGTTTCATGCTCATCTCATTTTTGACACCTTTTGAAGCTCTTCATATTTTTCACACCTTTTGAAGATCTTCATATTTTCACACGTTTTCAGGCTCTTCATGTTTTTCAACATCTTTTCATGCTCCTCCTTTTTTTCAGACCGTTTCATGCTCCTCATGTATTTCACACCTTTTGAAGCTCTTCGTATTTTGCACACATTTTCAGGCTTTTCATGTTTTTCACAACCACTTCATGCTTCTCATATTTTTCAGACCTTTTCATGCACATTTCATTTTTAACTCCTTTTGAAGCTCTTCATATTTTTCACACCATTTTCAGGCTCTTCATGTTTTTCAACACCGCTTTATGATCCTCCTATTTTTCAGACCGTTTCATATTCCTCATATTTTTGACATTTTTTGATGCTCTTCATATTTCTCACACCTTTTCAGGCTCTTCATGTTTTTCAACCCCGCTTCATGCTCCTCCTATTTTTCAGACCGTTTCATGATCCTCATATTTTTCACACTTTTTGAAGCTCTTCATATTTTTCACACATTTTAAGGCTCTTCATGTTTTTCAACATCGCTTCATGCTCCTCCAATTTTTCAGACCGTTTCAAGCTTCTCATGTATTTCACACCTTTTGAAGCTCGTCATATTTTGCACACGTTTTCCGGCTCTTCATGTTTTTTCACAACCACTTCATGCTCCTCCTATTTTTCAGACCGTATCATGCTCCTCATATTTTTCACACCTTTTCAGGCTCTTCATTATTTTCAACACAACTTCATGCTCCTCCCATTTTTCAGACCGTTTTTTACTCATCTCATTTTTGACACCTTTTGAAGCTGTTCATATTTTTCACATCTTTTGAAGCTCTTCATGTTTTTGAACACCGTTTCATGCTCCTCCTATTTTTCATACCGTTTCATGCTCCTCATATATTTCACAACTTTTGAAGCTCTTCATATATTTCACACCTTTTCAGGAACTTCATGTTTTTCAACACCTCTTCATGATCCTCCTATTTTTAAGATCGTTTCATATTCCTCATATTTTTGACATCTTTTTAGGCTCTTCATGTTTTTTACACCTTTTCAGGCTCTTCATGTTTTTCAACACCGCTTCATGCTCCTCCTATTTTTCAGACCGTGTCATGCTCCTCCTATTTTTGACACATTTTGAAGCTCTTCATATTTTTCACGCCTTTTGAAGCTCTTCATATTTTTCAAACCTTTACAGGCTCTTCATGTATTTCAACACCGCTTCATGCTCCTCCAATTTTTCAGACAATTTCATGCTCGTCATATTTTTCAAACCTTTTAAAGCTCTTCATAATTTTCACACCTATTCATGCTCTTCATTTTTTACACACAGTTTCATGCTCCTCCTATTTTTCAGACCGTTTCATGCTCCTCATATTTTTCACACCTTTTGAAACTCTTCATATTTTTCACACTTTTTGAAGCTCTTCATATTTTTCACAGTTTTCAGGCTCTTCATGCTTCTGAACACCGCTTCATGCTCCACCTATTTTTCAGACCGTTTCATGCTCTTCATATTTTTCACACCTTTTCAGGCTCTTCATATTTTTGAACACCTCTTCATGCTACTCCTATTTTTGATACCTTTTGAAGCTCTTCATATTTTTCACACCTTTTCAGGCTCTTCATGTTTTTCAACACGGCTTCATGCTACTCCTATTTTTGATACCTTTTGAAGCTCCTCATATTCTTCAAACCATTTCATGCTCTTCTTTTTTTTCATCACCGCTTCATGCTCCTCCTATTTTTCAGACCGTTTCATGCTCCTCCTATTTTGAGACCGTTTCATGCTCCTCATATTTTTCACACCTTTAGAAGCTCTTCTTATTTTTCTCACCTTTTCAGGCTCTTCATGTTTTTCAACACCGCTTCATGATCCTCCTATTTTTCTGACAGTTTCATGCTCCTCATATTTTTCATCCTTTTTGAAGCTCTTCACATTTTTCACACCTTTAGAAGCTCTTCGTATTTTTCTCACCTTTTCAGGCTCTTCATGTTTTTGAACACCACTTCATGCTCCTCCGATTTTTCAGACCATTTCATGCTCCTCATATTTTTGACACGTTTTGAAGCTCCTCATAAGTTTCACACATTTTGAAGGTCTTCATATATTTCACACCATTTCAGGATCTTCATGTGTTTCAACACCACTTCATGCTCCTCCTATTTTTCAGACCGTTTCATGCTCCTCATAATTTTGACACCTTTTGAAGCTCTTTATATTTTTCACACCTTTTCAAGCTCTTCATGTTTTTCAACACCACTTCATGCTCCTCCAATTTTTCAGGCCGTTTCAGGCTCCTCATATTTTTGACACCTTTAGAAGCTCTTCATATTTTTCACACCTTTTCAGGCTCTTCATTTTTTCAACACCTCTTCATGCTCCTCGTATTTTTCAACACCACTTCATGCTCCTCCTATTTTTCAGACCGTTTCATGCTCCTCATAATTTTGACACTTTTTGAAGCTCCTCATATTTTTCACACGTTTTGAAGGTGTTCATATATTTCACACCCTTTCAGGCTCTTCATGTTTTTCAACACCACTTCATGCTCCTCCTATTTTTCAGACCGTTTCATGCTCATCTAATTTTTGACAACTTTTGAAGCTCTTCATATTTTTCACACCTTTTCAGGCTCTTCATTTTTTTCAACACCTCTTCATGCTCCTCGTATTTTTCAACACCGCTTCATGCTCCTCCTATTTTTCAGACCGTTTCATGCTCCTCATAATTTTGACACTTTTTGAAGCTCCTCATATTTTTCACACGTTTTGAAGGTGTTCATATATTTCACACCATTTCAGGCTCTTCATGTTTTTCAACACCACTTCATGCACCTCCTATTTTTCAGACCGTTTCATGCTCATCTAATTTTTGATAACTTTTGAAGCTCTTCATATTTTTCACACCTTTTCAGGCTCTTCATTTTTTTCAACACCTCTTCATGCTCCTCGTATTTTTCAACACTGCTTCATGCTCCTCCTATTTTTCAGACCGTTTCATGCTCCTCATAATTTTGACACTTTTTGAAGCTCCTCATTTTTTTCACACGTTTTGAAGGTCTTCATATATTTCACACCATTTCAGACTCTTCATGTTTTTCAACACCACTTCATGCTCCTCCTATTTTTCAGACCGTTTCATGCTCATCTAATTTTTGACAACTTTTGAAGCTCTTCATATTTTTCACATTTTTGAAGCTCTTCATATTTCTCACACCTTTTCAGGCTCTTCATGTTTTTCAACACTGATTCATGCTCCTCCTATTTTTCAGACCGTTTCATGCTCATCTCTTTTTTGACACCTTTTGAAGCTGTTCATACTTTTCACACCTTTTCAGGATCTTCATGTTTTTGATCACCGCTTGTTGATCCTCCTATTTTACAAACCATTTCATGCTCTTCATATTTGTGACAACTTTTGAAGCTCTTCATTTTTTTCACACCTTTTCAGGCTCTTCATGTTTTTCCACACCACTTCATGCTTCCCGTAATTTTCAGACCGTTTCATGCTCCTCATGTATTTCACACGTTTTGAAGCTCTTCATATTTTTCACACCTTTCAGGCTCTTCATGTTTTTCAACACCGTTTCATGCTGCTTCTATTTTTCAGACCGTTTCATGGTCCTCATATTTTTCACACCTTTTGAAGCTCTTCATATTTTTCACACCTTTTCAGGCTCTTCATGTTTTTGAACACATCTTCATGCTCCTCCTATTTTTCACACCGTTTCATGCTCCTCATATTTTGACACATTTTGAAGCTCTTTATATTTTTCACAACTTTTCAGGCTCTTCATGTTTTTCAACACCGTTTCATGATCCTCCTTTTGTTCAGACCGTTTCATGCTCATCTCATTTTTGACACCTCTTGAAGCTTTTCATATTTTTCACAACTTTTTAAGCTCTTCATGTTTTTGAAAACCGCTTCATGCTCCTCCTATTTTTCAGAGAGTTTCATGCTCCTCTTGTATTTCGCACGATTTGAAGTTCTTCATATTTTTCACACCTTTTCAGGCTCTTCAAATTTTTCACACCTTTTCAGGCTCTTCATATTTTTCACACCTTTTCAGGCTCTTCAAATTTTTCACACCTTTTCAGGCTCTTCAAAATTTTCCACACCACTTCATGCTTCTCCTCTATTACAGCCCGTTTCAAACTCCTCATGTATTTCACACTTTTGAAGCTCTTCATATTTTTCACACCTTTTCAGGCTCTTCATGTTTTTGATCACCGTTTCATGCTCCTGCTATTTTTCAGACAGTTTCATGCTCATCTCAATTTTGACACCTTTTGAAGCTCTTCATATATTTCACACCTTTTCAAGCTCTTCATATTTTTCACACCTTTTCAGGCTCTTCATGTTTTTCAACACCGCTTCATGCTTCTCCTATTTTTCAGACCGTTACTTGCTCCTCATACTTTTGACACCTTTAGAAGTTCTTCATATTTTTCACACCTTTTCAGGCTCTTCATATTTTTCAACACCGCTTCATGCTCCTCCTATTTTTCAGACCGTTTCAAGGTCCTCATATTTTTGACACCTTTTGAAGCTTTTCATATTTTTCACACCCTTTCAGGCTCTTCATTTTTTTAAACAGTACTTCTTGCTCCTCCAATTTTTCAGACCGTTTCATGCTCATCTAATTTTTGACACCTTTTGAAGCTATGCATATTTTTCACAACTTTTCATGCTCTTCATGTTTTTCAACACCACTGCATGCTCCTTGTATTTTTAAGACCGTTTCATGCTCCTCATATTTTTGACACCTTTAGAAGCTCTTCATATTTTTCACACCTTTTCAGGCTCTTCATGTTTTTCAACACCGCTTCATGCTCCTCTTCTTTTTCAGACCGTTTCATGCTCCTCATATTTTTGACACCTTTTTAAGCTCTTCATGTTTTTCACACATTTTCAGGCTCTTCATGTATTTCAACACCGCTTCATGCTCCTCCTATTTTTCAGAACGTTTCATCCTCCTCATATTTTTGACACATTTTGAAGCTCTTCATATTTTTCTCACCCTTTGAAGCTCTTCATATTTTTCATATTTTTGAAGCTCTTCATATTTTCACACGTTTTCAGGCTCTTCATGTTTTTCAACACCGCTTCATGCTCCTCCTATTTTTCATACGTTTTCATGCTCCTCATATTTTTGTCACCTTTTGAAGCTCTTCATATTGTTCACACCTGTTCAGGCTCTTCATGTTTTTGAACACCGTTTCATGTTCCTCGTATTTTTCAGGCCATTTCATGCTCATCATGTATTTCACACTTTTGAAGCTCTTCATATTTTTCACACCTTTTCAGGATCTTCATGTTTTTCAACACCACTTCATGCTTCTCCTATTTTTCAGCCCGTTTCATGCTCCTCATATTTTTGACACCTTTTGAAGCTTTTCATATTTTTCACACCTTTTCAGGCTCTTCATGTTTTTGAACACCACTTCATGCTCCTTCTATTTTTCAGAGAGTTTCATGGTCCTCATGTATTTCACACGTTTTGAAGCTCTTCATATGTTTCACACCTTTTGAAGTTCTTCATATTTTTCACACCTTTTCAAGCTCTTCATATTTTTCACACCTTTTCAGGCTCTTCATGTTTTTCAACACCGCTTCATGCTCCTCCTATTTTTCAGACCGTTTCATGCTCCACACATTTTGAAACCTTTTGAAGCTCTTCATATTTTTCACACCTTTTCAGGCTCTCCATGTTTTTCATCACCGATTCATGCTCCTCCTATTTTTGAGGCCGTTTCATGCTCCTCATATTTTTGACACCTTTTGAATCTCTTCATATTTTTCACACAATTTCAGGCTTTTCATGTATTTGAACACCGGTTCATGCTCCTCCTATTTTTCAGACCGTTTCGTGCTCCTCATGTATTTCACACCTTTTGAAGCTCTTAGTATTTTGCACACATTTTCAGGCTTTTCATGTTTTTCACAACCACTTCATGCTCCTCATATTTTTCAGACCGTTTCATTCTCCTCATACCTTTGACACCTTTTGAAGGTCTTCATATATTCCACACCTTTTCAGACTCTTCATGTTTTTGAACACCGCTTCATGCTCCTCTTATTTTTCAGACCGTTTTAGTCTCCTCATATTTTTGATACCTTTTGAAATTCTTCATATTTCTCACACCTTTTCAGGCTCTTCAGGTTTTTCAACACCGCTTCTTGCTCCTCCTATTTTTCAGACCGTATCATGCTCCTCATATTTTTGACACCTTTAGAAGCTCTTCACTTTTTTCACACCTTTTCAGGCTCTTCAGGTTTTTGAACACCGTTTCATGCTCCTCCGATTTTTCAGACCGTTTCATGCTACTCATTTTTTTGACACCTTTTGAAGCTCTTCACTTTTTTCACACCTTTTCAGGCTCTTCATGTTTTTGAATACCGCTTCATGCTCCTCCTACTTTTCAGACCGTTTCATGCTCCTCATATTTTTGATTTCTTTTGAAGGTCTGGATATTTTTCACACCTTTTTAGGCTCTTCATTTTTTTGAACACCACTTCATGCTCCTCCCATTTTTCAGACAGTTTCATGCTCATCTCATTTTTGACACCTTTTGAAGCTCTTCATATTTTTCACACCTTTTGAAGATCTTCATATTTTCACACGTTTTCAGGCTCTTCATGTTTTTCAACATCTTTTCATGCTCCTCCTTTTTTTCAGACCGTTTCATGCTCCTCATGTATTTCACACCTTTTGAAGCTCTTCGTATTTTGCACACATTTTCAGGCTTTTCATGTTTTTCACAACCACTTCATGCTTCTCATATTTTTCAGACCATTTCATGCACATTTCATTTTTAACTCCTTTTGAAGCTCTTCATATTTTTCACACCATTTTCAGGCTCTTCATGTTTTTCAACACCGCTTTATGATCCTCCTATTTTTCAGACCGTTTCATATTCCTCATATTTTTGACATTTTTTGATGCTCTTCATATTTCTCACACCTTTTCAGGCTCTTCATGTTTTTCAACACCGCTTTATGATCCTCCTATTTTTCAGACCGTTTCATGCTCCTCATATATTTGACACCTTTTGAAGCTCTTCGTATTTTTCATAACTTTTCAGGCTCTTCATATTTTTCACACATTTTCAAGCTGTTCATGTTTTTGAACACGGCTTCATGCTCCTCCAATTTTTCAGACCGTTTCATGTTCCTCATATTTTTGACACCTTTTGAAGCTCTTCATTCTTTTCACACCTTTTGAAGCTCTTCATATTTTTCACACCTTTTGAAGCTCTTCATATTTTTCACACCTTTTCAGGCTCTTCATGTTGTTAAACACCACTTCATGCTCCTTCTATTTTTCAGACCGTTTCTTGTTCCTCATATTTTTGACACCTTTTGAAGCTCTTCCTTTTTTTCACACCTTTTCATGCTCTTCGTGTTTTTCACACCGTTTCATGCTCCCCTATTTTTAAGACCGTTCATGCTCCTCATATTTTTCACACCTTTTGAAGCTCTTTATATTTGTCACACCTTTTCAGGCTTTCATGTTTTTCTACACCGCTTCATGCTCCTCCAATTTTTCAGACCGTTTCATGCTCATCATATTTTTCAGACTGTTTCATGCACCTCTTATATTGACACCTTTTGAAGCTCTTTATATTTGTCACATCTTTTCAGGCTCTTCATGATTTTCTACACCGTTTCTTGCTCCTCCTATTTTTCAGACCGTTTCATGCTCCTCATGTATTTCACACCTTTTGAAGCTCTTCGTATTTTTCACACCTTTTCAGGATCTTCATGTTTTTGAACACCGCTTCATGCTCCTCCTATTTTTCAAACCGTTACTTGCTCCACATATTTTTGACACCTTTTGAAGCTCTTAATATTGTTCACACCTTTTCAGGCTCTTCATGTTTTTCAATACAGCTTCATGCTCCTCCTATTTTTCAGACCGTTTCATGCTCCTCATATTTTTGACACCTTTTGAAGCTCTTTACATATTTCACAACTTTTCAGGCTCTTCAGGTTTTTCAACACCGCTTCATGCTCCTCCTATTTTTCAGACCGTTTCATGCTCCTCATATACTTCTCACCTTTTGAAGCTCTTCCTATTTTTCACACCTTTTCAGGCTCTTCTTGTTTTTGAACACCGTTTTATGCTCCTCATATTTTACATACCGTTTCATGCTCTTCATATTTTTGACATCTTTTGAAGCTCTTCATATATTTCACACCTTTTCATACTGTTATGTTTTTCAACACCACTTCATGCTCCTCCTATTTTTCAGACCGTTTCATGCTCCTCATATTTTTGACTCGTTTTGAAGCTCTTCATATTTTCACAATTTTTTAAGCTCTTCATATTTTTCACACGTTTTCAGGTTCTTCATGTTTTTCAACACTGCTTCTTGCTCCTCCTATTTTTCAGACCGTATCATGCTCCTCATATTTTTGACACGTTTTGAAGCTCGTCATATTTTTCACACCTTTTCAGGCTCTTCAGGTTTTTGAACACCGTTTCATGCTCCTCCGATTTTTCAGACCGTTTCATGCTCCTCATATTTTTTATTTCTTTTGAACGTCTGCATATTTTTCACACCTTTTTAGGCTCTTCATTTTTTTGAACACCACTTCATGCTCCTCCCATTTTTCAGACAGTTTCATGCTCATCTCATTTTTGACACCTTTTGAAGCTCTTCATATTTTTCACACCTTTTGAAGATCTTCATATTTTCACACGTTTTCAGGCTCTTCAGGTTTTTCAACATCTTTTCATGCTCCTCCTATTTTTCAGACCGTTTCATGCTCCTCATATTTTTGACAAGTTTTGAGTCTCTTCATATTTTTCAACACCTTTTCAGGCTCTTCATGTTTTTAAACACCGCTTCATTCTCCTCCTATTTTTCAGACCATTTCATGCTCCTCAAATTTTTGACAGCTTTTGAAGCTCTTCATCTTTTTCACACCTTTTCAGGCTCTTCATGTTTTTGAACATCGCTTCATGCTCTTCCTATTTTTCAGACGGTTTCTAGCTCCTCATGTATTTCACACCTTTTGAAGCTCTTCGTATTTTTCACACCTTTTCAGGATCTTCATGTTTTTGAACACCGCTTCATGCTCCTCCTAATTTTCAAACCGTTACTTGCTCCACATATTTTTGACAGCTTTTGAAGCTCTTCATCTTTTTCACACCTTTTCAGGCTCTTCATGTTTTTGAACATCGCTTCATGCTCTTCCTATTTTTCAGACGGTTTCTAGCTCCTCATGTATTTCACACCTTTTGAAGCTCTTCGTATTTTTCACACCTTTTCAGGATCTTCATGTTTTTGAACACCGCTTCATGCTCCTCCTAATTTTCAAACCGTTACTTGCTCCACATATTTTTGACACCTTTTGAAGCTCTTAATATTGTTCACACCTTTTCAGGCTCTTCATGTTTTTCAACACAGCTTCATGGTCCTCCTATTTTTCAGACCGTTTCATGCTCCTCATATTTTTGACACCTTTTGAAGCTCTTTACATATTTCACACCTTTTCAGGCTCTTCATATTTTTCAACACCACTTCATGCTCCTCCTATTTTTCAGACCGTTTCTTGCTCCTCATATTTTTGACAACTTTTGAAGCTCTTCATATTTTTCACACCTTTTCAGGCTCTTCATGTTCTTCAACACCGCTTCATGCTCCTCCAATATTTCAGATCATGTCATGTTTCTCATATTTTTCACACCTTTTGAGGCTCTTCATATTTTTCACACCTTTTCACGCTCTTCATATATTTCCACACCACTTCATGCTTCTCCTATTTTTCAGCCCGTTTCATGCTCCTCATGTATTTCACACCTTTTGAAGCTCTTCATATTTTTCACACCTTTTCACGCTCTTCATATTTTTCCACACCACTTCATGCTTCTCCTATTTTTCAACCCGTTTCATGCTCCTCATGTATTTCACACCTTTTGAAGCTCTTCATATTTTTCACAACTTTTGAAGCTCTTCATATTTTTCACACGTTTTCAGGCTCTCCATGTATTTCAACACCGCTTCATGCTCCTCCTATCTTTCAGACCATTTCATGCTTATCTCATTTTTGACACCTTTTGAAGCTCTTCATATATTTCACACCTTTTGAAGCTCTTCATAATTTTCACACGTTTTCAGGCTCTTCATATTTTTCAACACGACTTCATGATCCTCCTATTTTTCATACCGTCCTGCTCCTCATATTTTTGACACCTTTTGAAGTTCTTCCTATTTTTCACAACTCTTCATGCTCTTCATGTTTTTCGACACGGCTTCATGCTCCTCCTATTTTACAGCCTGTTTCATGCTCCTCATATTTTTGACACCTTTTGAAGCTCTTCATATTTTTCACACCTTTTCCCGCTCTTCATGTTTGTTAAAACCGTTTCTTGCTCCTCCTATTTTTCAGACCGTTTCATGCTCCTCATATTTTTGACATCTTATGAAGCTCTTCATATTTTTCACTCCTTTTCAGATCTTCATGTTTTTCAACACCACTTCATGCTCCTTCTATATTTCAAACCGATTCATGCTCCTCATATTTTTGACACGTTTTGAAGCTCTTCATATTCTTCACAGCTTTTCATGCTCTTCATGTTTATCAACACCGCTTCATGCTCCTCCTATTTTTCAGAACGTTTCATGCTCCTCATATTTTTGACACCTTTTGAAGCTCTTCATATATTTCACACCTTTTCAGGTCTTCATGTTTTTCAATACCACTTCATGCTCCTCCTATTTTTCAGACCGTTTCATGCTCCTCATATTTTTGACACCTTTTGAAGATCTCCATATTTCTCACACCTTTTCAGGCTCTTCATGTTTTTCAACACCGCTTCATGCTCCTCCTATTTTTCAGACCGTCTCATGCTCCTCATATTTTTCACACCTTTTGAAGCTCTTCATATTTTGCACACCTTTTCAGGCTCTTCATGTTTTTCAACACCGCTTCATTCTCCTTCTATTTTTCAGACCGTTTCATTCTCCTCATATTTTGAAACCTTTTGAATCTCTTCATATACTTCACACTTTTTCAGGCTCTTCATGTTTTTCACCAACACTTCATGTTCCTCCTATTTTTTAGGCCATTTCATGCTCATCTCATTTTTGACACCGTTTGAAGCTCTTCATATTTTTCACACCTTTTGAAGCTCTTCATATTTTTCACACCTTTTGAAGCTGTTCATATTTTTCACAGGTTTTCAGGCTCTTCATGTTTTCAACACCGCTTCATGCACCTCCTATTTTTCAGACCGTTTCATGCCCCTCATATTTTTCACACCTTTTGAAGATCTACATATGTTTCACACCTTTTCAGGCTCTTCATGTTTTTGAACAAAACTTCATGCTTCTATTTTTCAGAGCGTTTAATGCTCCTCATGTACTTCACACCTTTTGAAGTTCTTCATATATTTCACACCTTTTCAGGCTCTTCATGTTTTTCAACACCGCTTCATGCTCCTCCTATTTTTCAGACCGTTCATTCTCCTCATAATTTTGAAACATTTTGAAGCTCTTCTTATTTTTCACACCTTTTCAGGCTCTTCATGGTTTTCAAGACGGCTTCATGCTCCTGCTATTTTCCGGACCGTTCATGCTCATCATATTTTTGACACCTTTTGAAGCTCTTCATATTTTTCACACCTTTTCAGGCTCTTCATGTTTTTCAACACCGCTTCATGCTCCTCCTATTTTTCAGACCGTTTCATGCTCCTCATATTTTTGACATCTTTTGAAGCTCTTCATATATTTCACACTTTTTCAGGCTCATCATGTTTTTCAACACCACTTCATGCTCCTCCTATTTTTCAGGCCGTTTCATGCTCATCTCATTTTTGACACCTTTTGAAGCTCTTCATATTTTTCACACCTTTAGAAGCTCTTCATATTTTTCACACGTTCTCAGGCTCTTCATGTTTTTCGACACCGCTTCATGCACCTCCTATTTTTCAGACCGTTTCATGCTCCTCATATTTTTCACACCTTTTGAAGCTCGTCATATTTTTCACACCTTTTTAGGCTCTTCACGTTTTTCAACACCACTTCATGCTCCTCCTATTTTTCAGACCGTTTCAGGCTCCTCATATTTTTCACACCTTTTGAAGCTCTTCATATTTTTCAAACCTTTTCAGGCTTTCATGTTTTTCAGCACCAGTTCATGCTCCTCCTATTTTTCATACCGTTTCATGCTCCACATATTCTTGACACCTTTTGAAGCTCTTCATATTTTGACACCTTTTCAGGCTCTTCATGTTTTTGAACACCGCTTCATGCTCCTCCTATATTTCAGACCGTTTCATGCTCCTCCTATTTTTCAGACTGTGTCATGCACGTCTTATTATTGACACCTTTTGAAGCTCTTCATATTTTTCACACCTTTTCAGGCTCTTCATGTTTTTGAACACCGCTTCATGCTCTTCCTATTTTTCAGACCGTTTCATGCTCCTCATATTTTTCCCACCTTTTGATGCCGTTCTATTTCTCACACCTTTTCAGGCTCTTCATGTTTTTCAACACCACTTCATGCTCCTCCTATTTTTCAGACCGTTTCAGGCTCCTCATATTTTTCACACCTTTTGAAGCTGTTCTATTTCTCACACCTTTTCAGGCTCTTCATGTTTTTCTCACCGTTTCATGATCCTCCTATTTTTCATACCGTTTCATGCTCCTCATATTTTTGACACCTTTTGAAGCTCTTCATATTTGTCACCCCTTTTCAGGCTCTTCATGTTTTTCAGCTCCACTTCATGTTCCTCCTATTTTTCAGACCGTTTCTTGCTCCTCATATTTTTGACACTTTTTGAAGCCGTTCTATTTCTTACACCTTTTCAGGCTCTTCATGTTTTTCAACACCACTTCATGCTCCTCCTATTTTTCAGACCGTTTCAGGCTCCTCATATTTTTCACACCTTTTGAAACCGTTCTATTTCTCACACCTTTTCAGGCTCTTCATGTTTTTCTCACCGTTTCATGCTCCTCATACTTTTGACACGTTTTAGGGCTCTCATATTTTTCACACCATTCCAGGCTCTTCATATTTTTGAACACCGCTTCATGCCCCTCCTATCTTTCAGACCATTTCATGCTCATCTCATTTTTGACACCTTTTGAAGCTCTTCATATATTTCACACCTTTTAAAGCTCTTCATAATTTTCACACGTTTTCAGGCTCTTCATGTTTTTCAACAAGATTTCATGCTCCTCCGGTTTCTCAGACCATTTCAAGGTCCTCATGTATTTCACACCATTTGAAGCTCTTCATATTTTTCACACCTTTTCAGACTCTTCATGTTTTTCAACACCGCTTCATGCCCCTCCTATCTTTCAGACCATTTCATGCTCATCTCATTTTTGACACCTTTTGAAGCTCTTCATATATTTCACAGCTTTTGAAGCTCTTCATAATTTTCACACGTTTTCAGGCTCTTCATGTTTTTCAACACGGCTTCATGATCCTCCTATTTTTCATACCGTTCATGCTCCTCATATTTTTGACACCTTTTGAAGTTCTTCCTATTTTTCACAACTCTTCATGCTCTTCATGTTTTTCGACACCGCTTCATGCTCCTCCTATTTTACAGCCTGTTTCAGGCTCCTCATATTTTTGACACCTTTTGAAGCTCTTCATATATTTCACAACTTTTGAAGCTCTTCATATTTTTCATACCTTTTCAGGCTCTCCATATTTTTGAACACCGCTTCATGCTCCTCCTATTTTTGAGACCGTTTCATGCTCCTCATATTTTTGACACCTTTTGAAGCTCTTCATATTTGTCACACCTTTTCAGGCTCTTCATGTTTTTGAACACCGCTTCATGCTCCTCCTATTTTTGAGACTGTTTCATGCTCCTCATATTTTGACACCTTTTGAAGCTCTTCATATTTGTCACAACTTTTCAGGCTCTTCATGTTTTTGAACACCGCTTTATCCTCCTCCTATTTTTCAGACCGTTCCATGTTCTTCATATTTTTCAAACCTTTTGAAGCTCTTCATATTTTTCACACCTTTTCCCGCTCTTCATGTTTGTTAAAACCGTTTCTTGCTCCTCCTATTTTTCAGACCGATTCATGCTCCTCATATTTTTGACAGGTTTTGAAGCTCTTCATATTCTTCACAGCTTTTCATGCTCTTCATGTTTTTCAACAGCGCTTCATGCTCCTCCTATTTTTCAGACCGTTTCATGCTCCTCATATTTTTGACACCTTTTGAAGCTCTTCATATATTTCACACCTTTTCAGGCTCTTCATGTTTTTCAGCACCAGTTCATGCTCCTCCTATTTTTCAGACCGTTTCATGCTCATCTCATTTTTTACACCTTTTGAAGCTCTTCATATTTTGCACACCTTTTCAGGCTCTTCATGTTTTTCAGCTCCACTTCATGTTCCTCCTATTTTTCAGACCGTTTCTTGCTCCTCATATTTTTGACACTTTTTGAAGCTCTTCTTATTTTTCACACCTTTTCTGGCTCTCCATGTTTTTGAACACAGCTTCATGCTCCTCCTATTTTTCAGAGCGTTTCATTCTCCTCATGTTTTTGACACCTGTTGACGCTCTTCACATTTTTCACACCTTTTCAGGCTCTTCACGATTTTCAACATCGCTTCATGATCCTCCTATTTTTCAGACCGTTTCATACTCTTCCTATTTTTGAGACTGTTTCAGGCTCCTCATATTTTTGACAGGTTTTGAATCTCTTCATATTTTGCACACCTTTTGAAGCTCTTCATATTTTTCACACCTTTTCAGGCTCGTTATGATTTTCAACACAGCTTAATGCTCCTCCTATTTTTCAGACCGTTTCATGCTCATCTCATTTTTGACACCTTTTGAAGCTCTTCATATTTTTCACATTTTTGAAGCTCTTCATATTTTTCACACCTTTTCAGGCTCGTTATGATTTTCAACACAGCTTAATGCTCCTCCTATTTTTCAGACCGTTTCATGCTCATCTCAATTTGACACCTTTTGAAGCTCTTCATATTTTTCACACCTTTTGAAGCTCTTCATATTTTTCACACATTTTCAGGCTCTTCATGTTTTTCAACACCGCTTCTTGCTCCTCCTATTTTTCCGACCGTTTCATGCTCCTCATATTTTTGACACGTTTTGAAGCTCTTCATATTTTTCACACCTTTTCAGGCTCTTCATGTTTTTCAACACCGGTTCATGCTCCTTCTATTTTTCAGAAAGTTTCATGCTCCTCATATTTTTGAAACCTTTTGAAGCTCTTCATATTTTTCTCACATTTTCAGGTTCTTCCTGTTTTTCAACACCATTTCATGCTCCTCTTATTTTTCAGACCGTTTCATGCTCCTCCTATTTTTCAGACCGTTTCATGATCCTCATATATTTGAAACCTTTTGAAGCTCTTCATATTTTTCACACCTTTTCAAGCTCTTCAAGATTTTCAACAACGCTTCATGCTCCTGCTTTTTTTCAGACCGTTTCGTGCTCCTCATATATTTGACAGCTTTTGAAGCTCTTCATATTTTTCACACCTTTTCAGGCTCTTCATGTTTTTGAACACCACTTCATGCTCTTCCTTTTTTTCTGACCATTTCTTTCTCCTCATATATTTGACACATTTTGAAGCTGTTCATACTTTTCACAACTTTTCAGGCTCTTCATGTTTTTGAACACCGCTTCATGCTCCTCCTATTTTTCAGACCGTTTCATGCTCGTCATATTTTTCACACCTTTTAAAGCTCTTCATATTTTTCACACCTTTTCAGGCTCTTCATGTTTTTCAACACCACTTCATGCTCCTCCTATCTTTCAGAACATTTCATGCTCATCTCATTTTTGACACCTTTTGAAGCTCTTCATATATTTCACACCTTTTGAAGCTCTTCATAATTTTCACACGTTTTCAGGCTCTTCATGTTTTTCAACAAGATTTCATGCTCCTCCTGTTTTTCAGACCGTTTCAAGCTCCTCATGTATTTCACACCATTTGAAGCTCTTCATATTTTTCACAACTTTTCAGGCTCTTCATGTTTTTCAACACCGCTTCATGCTCCTCCTATCTTTCAGACCATTTCATGCTCATCTCATTTTTGACACCTTTTGAAGCTCTTCATAATTTTCACACGTTTTCAGGCTCTTCATGTTTTTCAACACGGCTTCATGATCCTCCTATTTTTCATACCGTTCATGCTCCTCATATTTTTGACACCTTTTGAAGTTCTTCCTATTTTTCACAACTCTTCATGCTCTTCATGTTTTTCGACACCGCTTCATGCTCCTCCTATTTTACAGCCTGTTTCATGCTCCTCATATTTTTGAAACCTTTTGAAGCTCTTCATATTTTTCACACCTTTTCCCGCTCTTCATGTTTGTTAAACCCGTTTCTTGCTCCACCTATTTTTCAGACCGTTTCATGCTCCTCATATTTTTGACACCTTATGAAGCTCTTCATATTTTTCACTCCTTTTCAGATCTTCATGTTTTTCAACACCACTTCATGCTCCTTCTATTTTTCAGACCGATTCATGCTCCTCATATTTTTGACACGTTTTGAAGCTCTTCATATTCTTCACAGCTTTTGATGCTCTTCATGTTTTTCAACACCTTTTCATGCTCCTGATATATTTCAGACAGTTTCATGCTCCTCATATTTTGACACATTTAGAAGCTCTTCATATTTTTCACACCTTTTCAGGGTCTTCATGTCTTTCAACACCGCTTCATGCTCCTCGTATTTTTCATACCGTTTCATGCTCCTCATATTTTTGACACCTTTTGAAGCTTGTCTTATTTTCACAGCTTTTCAGGAACTTCATGTTTTTCAACACCGCTTCATGCTACTCCCATTTTTCAGACCGTTTCA
Organism: Dama dama; assembly: GCF_033118175.1. Taxonomy (NCBI): domain Eukaryota; kingdom Metazoa; phylum Chordata; class Mammalia; order Artiodactyla; family Cervidae; genus Dama; species Dama dama. Next base: position 2,852,632 of record NW_026870893.1, on the reverse strand, counting down.
TGCTCCTCCTATTTTTCAGACCGTTTCATGCTCCTCATATTTTTGACACCTTTTGAAGCTTGTCTTATTTTCACAGCTTTTCAGGAACTTCATGTTTTTCAACACCGCTTCATGCTCCTCCCATTTTTCAGACCGATTCATGCTCCTCCTATTTTTCAGACCGTTTCATGCTCCTCATGTATTTCCAACCTTTTGAAGCTCTTCATATTTTTCACACCTTTTCAGGCTCTTCATGTTTTTGAAAACCGCTTCATGCTCCTCCTATTTTTCAGACCGTTTCATGCTCCTCATAATTTTCACACCTTTTGAAGCTCTTCATATTTTTCACACCTTTTCCGGTTCTTCATGTTTTTGAACACTGCTTCATGCTCCTCCTATTTTTCAACTGTTTCATGCTCCTCATAATTTTGACATCTTTTGAAGTGCTTCATATTTTTCACACCTTTTCAGGCTCTTCATGTTTTTCAACACTGCATCATGCTCTTCCTATTCTTCAGAACTTTTCATACTCCTCAAATTTTTGACACCTTCTGAAGCTCTTCATATTTTTCACACCTTTTCAGACTCTTCATGTTTTTCAACACCGCTTCATGCTCCTCCTATTTTTCAGACCGTTTCATGCTCCTCCTATTTTTCAGACCGTTTTATGCTTTTCATATTTTTCACAACTTTTGAAACTCTTCATATTTTTAACACCTTTTAAACTCTTCATGTTTTTGAACACCGCTTCACACTCCTCCTATTTTTCATACCGTTTCATGCTCCTCAAATTTTTGACAGCTTTTGAAGCTCTTCATATACTTTCCACCTTTTCAGGCTCTTCATTTTTGTGGACTCCGCTTCATGCTCCTCCTTTTCTTCAGACCGTTTCATGCTCATCTCATTTTTGACATCTTTTGAAGCTCTTCATATTTTTCACACCTTTTGAATCTCTTCATATTTTTCATATTTTTGAAGCTCTTCATATTTTTCACACGTTTTTAGGCTCTTCATGTTTTTCAATACCACTTCATGCTCCTCCTATTTTTCAGACCGTTTCATGCTCATCTCATTTTTGACACCTTTTGATGCACTTCATATTTTTCACACGTTTTGAAGCTCTTCGTATATTTCACACCTTTTCAGGCTCTTCATGTTTTCAACACCACTTCATGCTCCTCCTACTTTTCAGACCCTTTCATGCTAAACTAAATTTGACACCTTATGAAGCTCTTCATGTTTTTCACACCTTTTCATGCTCTTTATGTTTTTGAACACCGGTTCATGCTCCTCCTATTTTTCAACCCGTTTCATGCTCCTCCTATTTTTTACACCTTTTGAAGCTCTTCATATTTTTCACAATTTTTCAGTCTCTGCATTTTTTTGAACACCGCTTCATGCTCCTCCTATTTTTTAGACCGTTTCATGCTCATCTCATTTTTGACACCTTTTGAAGCTCTTCATATTTTTTACACCTTTTGAAGCTCTTCATCTTTTTGAACACGGTTTCATGCTCGTCCTATTTTCAGACCGTTTCATGCTCCTCATATTTTTGACACGTTTTGAACCTCTTCATATTTTTCACACCTTTTCAGGCTCTTCATGTTTTTCAACAGCGCTTCATGCTCCTCCTATTTTTCCGACCGTTTCATGCTCCTCATATTTGTGACACCTTTTGAAGCTCTTCCTATTTTTCACACCTGTTGAAACTCTTCATGTTTTTCAACACCACTTCATCCTCCTCCTGTTTTTAAGACCTTTAATGTCCCTCATATTTTTGACACCTTTTGAAGCTCTTCCTATTTTTCACACATTTTCAGGCTCTTCATGTTTTTGAACAACGTTTCATGCTCCTCCTACTTTTCAGACCGTATAATGCTCCTCATATATTTCATACGATTTGAAGCTCTTCATATATTTCACACCTTTTCAGGCTCTTCATGTTTTTCAACACCGCTTCATGCTCCTCCTATTTTTCAGACCATTTCATGCTCATCTCTTTTTTGACACCTTTTGAAGCTCTTCATATTTTCACACTTTTTCAGGCTCTTCATGTTTTTCAACACCTTATCAGGCTCATCGTATTTTTCAGAACGTTTCATGCTCCTCATATTTTTGACACGTTTTCAGTCTCTTCATATTTTTCACACATTTTCAGGCTCTTCATGTTTTTGAACACCACTTCATGCTCCTCATACTTTTCACACCTTTTGAAGCTCTTCATATTTTTCACACCTTTTCAGGCTCTTCATGTTTTTCAACACCGGTTCATGCTTCTCCTATTTTTCAGAGAGTTTCATGCTCCTCATGTATTTCTCACCTTTTGAAGCTCTTCAAATTTTACACACCTTTTCAGGCTCTTCATGTTTTTCAACACCACTTCATGCTCCTCCTATTTTTCAGACCGTTTCATGCTCCTCATATTTTTGACATCTTTAGAAACTCTACATATCTTTCACACCTTTTCAGACTCTTCATGTTTTTCAACACCGCTTCATGATCCTCCTATTTTTCAGACCGTTTCATTCTCCTCATATTTTTGACACTTTTGAAGCTCTTCTTATTTTTCACAAGTTCTCAGGCTCTGCATGTTTTTCAACACGGCTTCATGCTCCTCATATTTTTCAGACCGTTTCATGCTTCTCATATTTTTGACACCTTTTGAAGCTCTTCCTTTTTTTCACACCTTTTCACGCTCTTCATGTTTTTGAACACCGCTTAATGCTCCTCCTATTTTTCAGACCGTTTCATGCTTCTCATATTTTTGACACCTTTTATAGCTCTTCATATTTTCACACCTTTTCAGGCTCTTCATGTTTTTGAACACCGCTTCGTGCTCCTCCTATTTTTCAGACCGTTTCATGCTCCTAATATTTTTGACACCTTTTGAAGCTCTTCATATTTTTCACACCTTTTCAGGCTCTTCATGTTTTTCCACACCACTTCATGCTTCTCCTATTTTTCAGCCCGTTTCATGCTCCTCATGTATTTCACACCTTTTGAAGCTCTTCATATTTTTTACACCTTTTCAGGCTCTTCACGTTTTGATCACCATTTCATGCTCCTCTTATTTTTCAGACCGTTTCATGCTCATCTCATTTTTGACACCTTTTGAAGCTCTTCATATATTTCACACATTTTCAACCTCTTCATATTTTTCACACCTTTTCATGCTCTTCATGTTTTTCAACACCGCTTCATGCTTCTCCTATTTTTCAGACAGTTTCATGCTCCTCCTATTTTTCAGACTGTTTCATGCACCTCTCATTATTGACACCTTTTGAAGCTCTCATACTTTTCACACCTTTTCAGGCTCTTCATGTTTTTCAACACCGCTTCATGCTCCTCCTTTTTTTGCGACCGTTTCATGCTCCTCATATATTTGACACCTTTGAAGCTCTTCATATTTTATCACACGTTTTCAGGCTTTTCATGTTTTTCATCACCGCTTCACGCTCCTCCTATTTTTGAGACCGTTTCACACTCCACATATTTTTGACAACTTTTGGGGCTCTTCATATTTTTCACACCTTATCAGCCTCTTCATGTTTTTTAACCGCTGCATACTCCTCCTATTTTTCAGACCGTTTCATGCTCCTCATATATTTCACACCTTTTGAAGCTCTTCATATTTTTCACACCTTTTCAGGCTCTTCATTTTTTTCACACCACTCCATGCTCCTCCTATTTTTCAAACCGTTTCCTGTTCATCTCATTTTTGACACCTTTAGAAGCTCTTCATATTTTTCACAAGTTCTCAGCCTCCTCATGTTTTTAAACACCGCTTCATGCTCCTCCTATTTTTCAGACCGTTTCATGCTCCTCATATTTTTCACACCTTTTGAAGCTCTTCCTTTTTTTCACACCTTTTCACGCTCTTCATGTTTTTGAACACCGCTTCATGCTCCTCCTATTTTTCAGACCCTTTCATGCTCCTCATAATTTTGACACCTTTTGAAGCTCTTCATATGTTTCTCAACTTTTCAGGCTCTTCATTTTTTTCAACACCACTTCATGCTCCTCCTATTTTTCAGACGGTTTCATGCTCATCTCATTTTTTACACCTTTTGAAGCTCTTCATATTTTTCACACCTTTTGATGCTCTTCATATTTTTCACACGTTTTCAGGCTCTTCATGTTTTAAAACACCGCTTCATGCTATTTCTATTTTTCAGAGAGTTTCATGCTCCTCATGTATTTCACACCTTTTGAAGCTCTTCATATTTTTCACACCTTTTCAGGCTCTTCATGTTTTTCACACCTTTTCAGGCTCTTCATGTTTTTGAACACCATTTCAGGCTTCTCCTAATTTGCAGACCGTTTCATTCTCCTCATATTTTTGACACCTTTTGAAGCTCTTTATATATTTCACACCTTTTCAGGCTCTTCATTTTTTTCAACACCACTTCATGCTCCTCCTATTTTTCAGACCGTTTCATGCTCATCTCATTTTGACACCTTTTGAAGCTCTTCAAATTTTTCACGTCTTTTGAAGCTCTTCATATTTACACAACTTTTCAGGCTCTTTATGATTTTCAACACCGCTTCATGCTCCTCCTATTTTTCAGACCGTTTCATGCTCATCTCATTTTGACACCTTTTGAAGCTCTTCAAATTTTTCACGTCTTTTGAAGCTCTTCATATTTTTCACAACTTTTCAGGCTCTTTATGATTTTCAACACCGCTTCATGCTCCTCCTATTTTTCAGACCGTTTCATGCTCCTTATATTTTTGACACCTTTTGAAGCTCTGCATATATTTCACACCTTTTCAGGCTCTTCATATTTTTCAACACCGCTTCAAGCTCCTCCTATTTTTCAGACCGTTTCTTGCTCCTCATATTTTTGACACCTTTGAGGCTCTTCATATATTTCACACATTTTCAGGCTCTTCATGTTTTTCAACACCGCTTCATGATCCTCCTAATTTTCAGACCGTTTCATTCTCCTCATATTTTTGACACCATTTGAAGCTGTTCATCTTTTTCACACCTTTTCAGGCTCTTCATGTTTTTTAACACCTTTTCATGCTCCTGCTATATTTCAGACCGTTTCATGCTCCTTATATTTTTGACACCTTTTGAAGCTCTTCATATTTTTCACACCTTTTCAGGCTCTTCATATTTTTCAACACCACTTCATGCTCCTATTTTTCAGACCGTACCATGCTCCTCATATGTTTCACACATTTTTCAGGCTCTTCATCTTTTTCAACAATACTTCATGCTCATCCTATGTTTCAGACCGTTTCATGCTCCTCATATTTTTCACACAGTTTGAAGCTCTTCACATTTTTCACAAATTTTCAGGCTCTTCATGTTTTTGAATACAGTTTCTTGCTCCTCATATTTTTCAGACCGTTTCACCCTCTATATATTTGACACCTTTTTGAAGCTCTGCATATTTTACACACGTTTTCAGTCTCTTCATGTTTTTCAACACCACTTCAAGCTCCTTCTATTTTTCAGACCGTTTCTTGCTCCTCATATTTTTGACACCTTTGAGGCTCTTCATATATTTCACACTGTTTCAGGCTCTTTATGTTTTCAACACCGCTTCATGCTCCTCCTAATTTTCAGACCGTTTCATTCTCCTCATATTTTTGACACCTTTTGAAGCTCTTCATATTTTTCACACTTTTTCAGGCTCTTCATGTTTTTCAAACCGCTTCATGCTTCTCCTATTTTTCAGACCGTTTCATGCTCCTCATATTTTTGACGCCTTTTGAAGCTCTTCATATTTTTCACACCTTTTCAGGCTCTTCATGTTTTTCAGCACCACTTCATGCTCCTCCTATTTTTCAGACCGTTTCATGCTTCTCATATTTTTGACCACTTTTGAAGCTCTTCATATTTTTCACACCTTTTCAGGCTCTTCATGTTTTTCAACACCGCTTCATGCTCCTACTATTTTTCAGACCCTTTCATGCTCCTCATATTTTTGACACCTTTTTAAGCTCTTCATATTTTTCACACCTTTTCACGCTCTTCATGTTTTTCAACATCGCTTGCTGCTCCTCCTCTTTTTCAGAGCGTTTCATGCTCCTCATAATTTTGACACCTTTGAAGCTCTTCATATTTTTCACACCTTTTCAGGCTCTTCATATTTTTCAACACCACTTCATGCTTCTCCTATTTTTCAGACCGTTTAATGCTCCTCATATTTTTGACACAGTTTGAAGCTCTTCACATTTTTCACAAATTTTCAGGCTCTTCATGTTTTTGAAAACAGTTTCTTGCTCCTCATATTTTTCAGACCGTTTCACCCTCTATATATTTGACACCTTTTTGAAGCGCTGCATATTTCTCACACGTTTTCAGTCTCTTCATGTTTTTCAACACCACTTCAAGCTCCTTCTATTTTTCAGACCGTTTCTTGCTCCTCATATTTTTGACACCTTTGAGGCTCTTCATATATTTCACACTGTTTCAGGCTCTTTATGTTTTCAACACCGCTTCATGCTCCTCCTAATTTTCAGACCGTTTCATTCTCCTCATATTTTTGACACCTTTTGAAGCTCTTCATATTTTTCACACTTTTTCAGGCTCTTCATGTTTTTCAAACCGCTTCATGCTTCTCCTATTTTTCAGACCGTTTCATGCTCCTCATATTTTTGACGCCTTTTGAAGCTCTTCATATTTTTCACACCTTTTCAGGCTCTTCATGTTTTTCAGCACCACTTCATGCTCCTCCTATTTTTCAGACCGTTTCATGCTTCTCATATTTTTGACCACTTTTGAAGCTCTTCATATTTTTCACACCTTTTCAGGCTCTTCATGTTTTTCATCACCGCTTCATGCTCCTACTATTTTTCAGACCCTTTCATGCTCCTCATATTTTTGACACCTTTTTAAGCTCTTCATATTTTTCACACCTTTTCACGCTCTTCATGTTTTTCAACATCGCTTGCTGCTCCTCCTCTTTTTCAGAGCGTTTCATGCTCCTCATAATTTTGACACCTTTGAAGCTCTTCATATTTTTCACACCTTTTCAGGCTCTTCATATTTTTCAACACCACTTCATGCTTCTCCTATTTTTCAGACCGTTTAATGCTCCTCATATTTTTGACACTTTTTGAAGCTCTTCATATTTTTCACACTTCTCCATGCTCTTCATTTTTTTGAACACCGATTCATGCTCCTCCTATTTTTCAGACCTTTTCATGCTCCTCATGTTTTTGACACCTTTTGAAGCACTTCATATTTTTCACACCTTTTCAGACTCTTCATGTTTTTCAACAACGCTTCATGCTCCTCCTATTTTTCAGACTGTTTCATGCTCCTCATATGTTTCACACCTTTTGAAGCTCTTCATATTTTTTTTAACACCTTTTCACGCTCCTCCTATATTTCAGACCGTATCAAGCTCCTCATATTTTTGACACTTTTTGCAGCTCTTCATATTTTTCACACCTTTTCACGGTCTTCATGTTTTTGTACACCACTTCATGCTCCTCCTATTTTTCAGACCGTTTTATTCTACTCATATGTTTCACACCTTTTTCAAGCTCTTCATGTTTTTCAACACCACTTCATGCTCCTCCTAATTATCAGACCGTTTCATTCTCCTCATATTTTTGACACCATTTGAAGCTGTTCATCTTTTTCACACCTTTTCAGGCTCTTCATGTTTTTTAACACCTTTTCATGCTCCTGCTATTTTTCAGACCGTTTCATGCTCCTTATATTTTTGACACCTTTTGAAGCTCTTCATATTTTTCATACGTTTTCAGGCTCTTCATATTTTTCAACACCGCTTCATGCTCCTCCTATTTTTCAGAGCGTATCATGCTCCTCATATGTTTCACAACTGTTTAAGGCTCTTCATGTTTTTCAACAACACTTCATGCTCCTCCTATGTTTCAGACCGTTTCATGCTCCTCATATTTTTGACACAGTTTGAAGCTCTTCACATTGTTCACACCTTTTGAGGCTCTTCATGTTTTTGAAAACAGTTTCATGCTCCTCATATTTTTCAGACCGTTTCACCCTCTATATATTTGACACCTTTTTGAAGCTCTTCATATTTTTCACACCTTTTGAGGCTCTTCATGTTTTTGAAAACAGTTTCTTGCTCCTCATATTTTTCAGACCGTTTCACCCTCTATATATTTGACACCTTTTTGAAGCTCTTCATATTTTTCACACCTTTTCAGGCTCTTCATGTTTTTCAACAACGCTTCATGCTCCTCCTATTTTTCAGACCGTTTCATGCTCCTCATATGTTTCACACCTTTTGAAGCTCTTCATATTTTTTTAACACCTTTTCACGCTCCTCCTATATTTCAGACCGTTTCAAGCTCCTCATATTTTTGACACTTTTTGTAGCTCTTCATATTTTTCACACCTTTTCAGGCTCTTCATGTTTTTCTACACCACTTCATGCTCCTCCTATTTTTCAGACCGTTTTATTCTACTCATATGTTTCACAACTTTTTCAAGATCTTCATGTTTTTCAACACCACTTCATGCTCCTCCTAATTATCAGACCGTTTCATTCTCCTCATATTTTTGACACCATTTGAAGCTGTTCATCTTTTTCACACCTTTTCAGGCTCTTCATGTTTTTTAACACCTTTTCATGCTCCTGCTATATTTCAGACCGTTTCATGCTCCTTATATTTTTGACACCTTTTGAAGCTCTTCATATTTTTCATACGTTTTCAGGCTCTTCATATTTTTCAACACCGCTTCATGCTCCTCCTATTTTTCAGACCGTATCATGCTCCTCATATGTTTCACACCTTTTTAAGGCTCTTCATGTTTTTCAACAACACTTCATGCTCCTCCTATGTTTCAGACCGTTTCATGCTCCTCATATTTTTGACACAGTTTGAAGCTCTTCACATTGTTCACACCTTTTCAGGCTCTTCATGTTTTTGAAAACAGTTTCTTGCTCCTCATATTTTTCAGACCGTTTCACCCTCTATATATTTGACACCTTTTTGAAGCTCTTCATATTTTTCACACCTTTTCAGGCTCTTCATGTTTTTGAAAACAGTTTCTTGCTCCTCATATTTTTCAGACCGTTTCACCCTCTATATATTTAACACCTTTTTGAGGCTCTTCATATTTTTCACACCTTTTGAGGCTCTTCATGTTTTTGAAAACAGTTTCTTGCTCCTCATATTTTTCAGACCGTTTCACCCTCTATATATTTGACACCTTTTTGAAGCTCTTCATATTTTTCACACCTTTTCAGGCTCTTCATGTTTTTCAACAACGCTTCATGCTCCTCCTATTTTTCAGACCGTTTCATGCTCCTCATATGTTTCACACCTTTTGAAACTCTTCATATTTTTTTAACACCTTTTCACGCTCCTCCTATATTTCAGACCGTTTCAAGCTCCTCATATTTTTGACACTTTTTGTAGCTCTTCATATTTTTCACACCTTTTCAGGGTCTTCATGTTTTTCTACACCACTTCATGCTCCTCCTATTTTTCAGACCGTTTTATTCTACTCATATGTTTCACAACTTTTTCAAGCTCTTCATGTTTTTCAACACCACATCATGCTCCTCCTAATTATCAGACCGTTTCATTCTCCTCATATTTTTGACACCATTTGAAGCTTTTCATATTTTTCACACCTTTTCAGGCTCTTCATGTTTTTTAACAACTTTTCATGCTCCTGCTATATTTCAGACCGTTTCATGCTCCTTATATTTTTGACACCTTTTGAAGCTCTTCATATTTTTCACACGTTTTCATGCTCTTCATATTTTTTAACACCGCTTCATGCTCCTCCTATTTATCAGACCGTATCTTGCTCCTCATATGTTTCACACCTTTTTCAGGCTCTTCATGTTTTTCAACAACACTTCATGCTCCTCCTATGTTTCAGACCGTTTCATGCTCCTCATATTTTTGACATAGTTTGAAGCTCTTCACATTGTTCACACCTTTTGAGGCTCTTCATGTTTTTGAAAACAGTTTCTTGCTCCTCATATTTTTCAGACCGTTTCACCCTCTATATATTTGACACCTTTTTGAAGCTCTTCATATTTTTCACACCTTTTCAGGCTCTTCATGTTTTTCAACAGCACTTCATTCTTCTCCTATTTTTCAGACCATTTCATGCTCCTCATATTTTTGACACTTTTTGAAGCTCTTCATATTTTTCACACTTCTCCAGGCTCTTCCTGTTTTTGAACACTGCTTCATGCTCCTCCTATATTTCAGACCTTTTCATGCTCCTCATGATTTTGACACCTTTTGAAGCTCTTCATATTTTTCACACCTTTTCAGGCTCTTCATGTTTTTCAACAACGCTTCATGCTCCTCCTATTTTTCAGACCATTTCATGCTCCTCATATGTTTCACACATTTTGAAGCTCTTCATATTTTTTTTAACACCTTTTCATGCTCCTCCTATATTTCAGACCGTTTCAAGCTCCTCATATTTTTGACACTTTTTGAAGCTCTTCATATTTTTGACACCTTTTCAGGCTCTTCATGTTTTTCAACACCGTTTCATGCTGCTTCTATTATTCAGACAGTTTCATGCTCCTCATATTCTTGACACCTTTTGAAGCTCTTCATATTTTTCACATCATTGAAGCTGTTCATATTTTTCATGCCTTTTCAGGCTCTTCATGATTTTCAACACCGCTTCATGCTCCTCGTATTTTTCGGACCGTTTCATGCTCATCTCATTTTTGACACCTTTGGAAGCTCTTCATATTTTTCACACCTTTTGAAGCTCTTCATATTTTTCATATGTTTGAAGCTCTTCATATTTTCACACGTTTTCAAGCTCTTTATGATTTTCATCAGCGCTTCATGCCCCTGCTATTTTTCAGACCGTTTCATGCTCCTCATATTTTTGACAGGTTTTGAGGCTTTTCATATTTTTCACACCTTTTCAGGCACTTCATGTTTTTGAACACCGTTTCATAATCCGCCTATTTTTAAGACCGTTTCATGCTCCTCATATTTTTGACACCTTTAGAACCTCTTCATATTTTACACAGCTTTTCAGGCTCTTCATGTTTTTCAACACCGCTTCATGCTCCTCCTCTTTTTCAGAACGTTTCATGCTCCTCATATATTTGACACCTTTTGAAGCTCTTGATATTTCTCACACCTTTTCAGGTTCTTCATGTTTTTCAACACCGCTTCATGCTCCTCCTATTTTTCAGACCGTTTCATGCTCATCTCATTTTTGACACCTTTTGAAGCTCTTCATATTTTTCACATCTTTTGAAGCTTTTTATATTTTTCACACATTTTCAGGCTCTTCATGTTTTTCAACACCGCTTCATGCTAATCCTATTTTTCAAACCATATCATGCTCCTCATATTTTTCACACCTTTTGAAGCTCTTCATATATTTCACACCTTTTCAGGCTCTTCATGTTTTTGAACACCACTTCATGCTCCTTCTCTTTTTCAGAGAGTTTTATGCTCCTCATATATTTCACACCTTTTGAAGCTCTTCATATTTTTCACACCTTTTCAGGCTCTTCATGTTTTTCAACACCGCTTCATGCTGCTCATATTTTTGACACCTTTTGAAGCTCTTCATATTTTTCACACCTTTTCAGGCTCTTCATGTTTTTCAACACCGCTTCATACTCCTGCTATTTTTCAGACCGTTTCATGCTCCTCATATTTTTGACACCTTTTGAAGCTCTTCATATTTTTCACACCTTTTCAGGCTCTTCATGTTTTTGAACACGGCTTCATGCTCCTCCTATTTTTCAGACCGTTTAATCTCCTCATATTTTTGACATCTATTGAAGCTCTTCATATTTTTCACACCTTTGCAGGCTCTTCATGTTTTTGAACACCGCTTCATGCTCCTCCTATTTTTCAGACCGTTTAATCCTCCTCATGTATTTCACACCTTTTGAAGCTCTTCATATTTGTCACACCTTTTCAGGCTCTTCATGTTTTTGAACACTATTTCATGCTCCTCCTATTTTGCAGACCGTTTCATTCTCCTCATATTTTTGACACCTTTTGAAGCTCTTCATATGTTTCACACCTTTTCAGGCTTTTCATTTTTTTCAACACTACTTCATGCTGCTCCTATTTTTCAGAGCGTTTCATGCTCATCTCATTTTGACACCTTTTGAAGCTTTTTATATTGTTCACACCTTTTCAGGCTCTTCATGATTTTCAACACCGCTTCATGCTCCTCCTATTTTTCAGAACGTTTCATTCTCATCTCATTTTTGACACCTTTTTAATCTCTTCATATTTTTCACAACTTTTGAAGATCTTCATATTTTTAATATTTTTGAAGCTCTTCATATTTTCACACGTTTTCACACTCTTCATGTTTTTCAACACCGCTTCATGCTCCTCCTATTTTTCAAACTGTATCATGCTCCTCATATTTTTGACACCTTTTGAAGCTCTTCATATTTTTCACACCTTTTAAGGCTCTTCATGTTTTTCAACACCGCTTCCTGCTCCTCCGATTTTTCAGACCGTTTCATGCTCCTAATATTTTTCACACCTTTTGAAGCCTTTCATATTTTTCACAACTTTTTAAGCTCTTCATGTTTTTGAACATCGCTTCATGCTCCTCCTATTTTTCAGACCGTTTCATGCTCATCTCATTTTTGACACCTTTTGAAGCTTTTCATATTTTTCACAACTTTTCAGGCTCTTCATGTTTTTGAACACAGCTTCATGCTCCTCCTATTTTTCAGACCGTATCATGCTCCTCATATTTTTCAAACCTTTTGAAGCTCTTCGTATTTTTCACACGTTTTCAGTCTATTCATGTTTTTGAACACCATTTCAGGCTCCTCCTATTTTTCAGAGAGTTTCATGCTCCTTATGTATTTCACACATTTTGAAGCTCTTCATATTTTTCACACCTTTTCAGGCCCTTCATGCTTTTCCACACCACTTCATGCTCCTCCTATTTTTCAGACCGTATAGTGTTCCTCATATTTTTGACACCTTTTGAAGCTCTTCATATTTTTAACAGCTTTTCAGGTTCTTCATGTTTTTCAACACCGCTTCATGTTCCTCATCTTTTTCAGACCGTTTCATGCTCCTCATATTTTTCACACCTTTTGAGGCTCTTCATGTTTTTGATCACCGTTTCACGATCCTCCTATTTTTCAGGCCGTTTCATGCTCCTCATATTTTTGACACCTTTTGAAGCTCTTCATATTTTTCACACATTTTCAGGCTCTTCATGTTTTTCAACGCCGCTTCATGATCCTCCTATTTTTCGGACCGTTTCATGCAGATCTCATTTTTGACACCTTTTGAAGCTCTTCTTATTTTTCAAAATTTTGAAGCTCTTCATATTTTTCACACATTTTCAGGCTCTTTATGTTTTTGAACACCGCTTCATGGTCCTCCTAATTTTCAGAACTTTTCATGCTCCTCATATAATTCACACCTTTTGAAGCTCTTCATATTTTTCACACATTTTCAGGCTCTTCATGTTTTTCAACACCGCTTCATGATCCTCCTATTTTTCGGACCGTTTCATGCTCCTCATATTTTTGACACCTTTTGAAGCTCTTCATATTTTTCACACCTTTTCAGGCTCTTCATGTTTTTCAACAACACTTCATGCTCCTCGTATATTTCAGACGGTTTCATTCTCCTCATATTTTTGACACCTTTTGAAGCTCTGCATATATTTCACACCTTTTCAGGCTCTTCATGATTTTCAACACCACTTCATGCTCCTCTTATTTTTCAGACCGTTTCATGCTCATCTCATTTTTGACATCTTTTGAATCTCTTCATATTTTTCACACCTTTTGAAGCTCTTCATAATTTTCATATTTTTGAAGCTCTTCATATTTTTCACACTTTTTCAGCCTCTTCATGTTTTTCAACACCTCTTCAGGCTCCTCCTATTTTTCAGACACTTTCATGCTAATCTAATTTTTGACACTTTTTGAAGCTCTTCATACGTTTCGAACATTTTAAGTCTCTGCATGTTTTTGAACACCTTTTCATGCTCCTCATGTATTTCACTCCTTTTGAAGCTCTTCATATTTTGCACACATTTTCAGGCTCTTCATGTTTTTGAACACCGTTTCATCCTCCTCCTATTTTTTAGAGGGTTTCATGCTCGTCATATTTTTGACACATTTTGAAGCTCTTCATATATTTCACACCTTTTCAGGCTCTTCATGTTTTTGAACACCGCTTCATCCTCCTCCTATTTTTAAGAGGGTTTCATGCTCGTCATATTTTTGACACATTTTGAAGCTCTTCATATTTTTCACACCTTTTCAGGCTCTTCATGTTTTTGAACACCACTTCATGCTCCTCCTATTTTTCAGACCGTTTCATGCTCCTCATATTTTTGTCACCTTTTGAAGCTTTCATATTTTTCACACCTTTTCAGGCTCTTCATGTTTTTCAGCACCACTTCATGCTCCTCCTTTTTTGCAGAAAGTTTCATGCTACTCATATATTTGACACCTTTTGAAGCTCTTCATATTTCTCACACCTTTTCAGGCTCTTCATGTTTTTCAACACCGCTTCATGCACCTCCGATTTTTCAGACCGTTTCATGCTCCTCATATTTTTGACACCTTTTGAAGCTCTTCATATTTCTCAAACCTTTTCAGGCTCTTCATGTTTTTCAACACCGCTTAATGCACCTCCTATTTTTCAGACCGTTTCATGCTCATCTCATTTTTGACACCTTTTGAAGCTTTTCATATTTTTCACATATTTTCAGGCTCTTCATGGTTTTGAACACCGCTTCATGCTAATCCTATTTTTCAAACCATATCATGCACCTCATATTTTTGACACATTTTGAAGCTCTTCATATTTTTCACACCTTTTCAGGCTCTTCATGGTTTTCAACACAACTTCATGCTTCTCGTATTTTTCAGACCGTTACATGCTCCTCATATTTTTGACACCTTTTGAAGCTCTGCATATTTTTCACACCTTTTCAGGCTCTTCATGTTTTTCAACACCACTTCAGGCTCCTCCTATTTTTCAGACCCTTTCATGCTAATCTAATTTTTGACACTTTTTGAAGCTCTTCATATTTTTCACACCTTTTCAGTCTCTGCATGTTTTTGAACACCGTTTCATGCTCCTCATATATTTCACACCCTTTGAAGCTCTTCATATTTTGCTCACCTTTTCAGGCTCTTCATGTTTTTGAACACCGCTTCATCCTCCTCCTATTTGTAAGAGGGTTTCATGCTCGTCATATTTTTGACATATTTTGAGGCTCTTCATAATTTTCACACCTTTTCAGGCTCTTCATGTTTTTGAACCCCGGTTCAGGCTCCTCCTATTTTTCAGACCGTTTCATGCTCCTCATATTTTTCACATCTTTTGAAGCTCTTCATATATTTCACACCTTTTCAGGCTCTTCATGGTTTTGAACACCGCTTCATGCTCCTCCTATTTTTCAGACCGTTTCATGCTCCTCATATTTTTGACACCTTTTGAAGCTCTTCATATTTTTCACACCTTTTCAGGCTCTTCATGTTTTTCAACACCGCTTCATGGTCCTCCTATGTTTCAGAACGTTTCATGCTCCTCATGTATTTCACACCTTTTGAAACTCTTCATATTTTTTACACCTTTTCAAGCTCTTCATGTTTTTGAACACCGTTTCATGCTCCTCCTATTTTTCAGACCTTTTCATGCTCCTCATATTTTTGACAAATTTTGAAGCTCTTCATATTTTGCACACCTTTTCATTCTCTTAATATTTTTCAACACCACGTCATGCTCCTCCAATTTTTCAGTCCGTTTCATGCACATCTCATTTTTGACACCTTTTGAAACTATTCATATTTTTCACACCTTTTCAGGCTCTTCCGGTTTTTCAACACCGCTTCATGATCCTCCTATTTTTCAGACCGTTTCATGCTCCTCATATTTTTACACCTTTTGAAGCTCTTCATATATTGCACACCTTTTCAGGCTCTTCATGGTTTTCAACACAACTTCATGATCCTCGTATTTTTCAGACCGTTACATGCTCCTCATATTTTTGACACCTTTTGAAGCTCTGCATATATTTCACACATTTTCAGGCTCTTCATGATTTTCAACACCACTTCATGCTCCTCCTATTTTTCAGACCGTTTCATGCTCATCTCATTTTTGACATCTTTTGAAGCTCTTCATATTTTTCACACCTTTTCAGTCTCTGCATGTTTTTGAACACCGTTTCATGCT
Organism: Dama dama; assembly: GCF_033118175.1. Lineage (NCBI taxonomy): Eukaryota > Metazoa > Chordata > Mammalia > Artiodactyla > Cervidae > Dama > Dama dama. Next base: position 2,836,507 of record NW_026870893.1, on the reverse strand, counting down.
CCTCATATATTTCACACCTTTTGAAGCTCTTCATATTTTGCACACCTTTTCAGGCTCTTCATGTTTTTGAACACCGCTTCATCCTCCTCTTATTTTTAAGAGGGTTTCATGCTCGTCATATTTTTGACATATTTTGAAGCTCTTCATAATTTTCACACCTTTTCAGGCTCTTCATGTTTTTGAACACCGCTTCATGCTCGTCCTATTTTTCAAACCGTTTCATGCTCCTCATATTTTTGACACCATTTGAAGCTCTTCATATTTTTCACACCTTTTCAGGCTCTTCATTTTTTTCAAATCCACTTCATGCTCCTCCTATTTTTCAGACCGTTTCATGCAGATCTCCTTTTTGACACTTTTTGAAGCTCTTCATATTTTTCAAACCTTTTGAAGCTCTTCATATTTTTCACACGTTTTCAGGCTCTTCATGTTTTTGAACACCGCTTCATGCTCCTCCTATTTTTCAGACCGTTTCATGCTCCTCATATTTTTGACACCTTTTGAAGCTCTATATATTTTTCACACATTTTCAGGCTCTTCATGTTTTTCAACACCGCTTCATGCTCCTCCTATTTTTCAGACCGTTTCATGCTCCTCATATTTTTGACACCTTATGAAGCTTTTCATATTTCTCACTCATTTTCAGGCTCTTCATGTTTTTGAACATCACTTCATGCTCCTCCTATTTTTCAGACCGTTTCATGCTCCTCATGCATTTCACACCTTTTGAAGCTCTTCATATATTTCACACCTTTTCAGGCTCTTCCTGATTTTGAACACCACTTCATGCTCCTCCTATTTTTCAGACTGTTTCATGCTCCTCATATTTTTGACACCTTTTGAAGCTCTTCATATTTTTCACACCTTTTCAGGCTCTTCATGTTTTTCAACACCGCTTCATGGTCCTCCTATGTTTCAGAACGTTTCATGCTCCTCATGTATTTCACACCTTTTGAAACTCTTCATATTTTTTACACCTTTTCAAGCTCTTCATGTTTTTGAACACCGTTTCATGCTCCTCCTATTTTTCAGACCTTTTCATTCTCCTCATATTTTTGACAAATTTTGAAGCTCTTCATATTTTGCACACCTTTCATTCTCTTAATATTTTTCAACACCACTTCATGCTCCTCCAGTTTTTCAGTCCGTTTCATGCACATCTCATTTTTGACACCTTTTGAAACTATTCATATTTTTCACACCTTTTCAGGCTCTTCCGGGTTTTCAACACCGCTTCATGATCCTCCTATTTTTCAGACCGTTTCATGCTCCTCATATTTTTACACCTTTTGAAGCTCTTCATATATTTCACACCTTTTCAGGCTCTTCATGGTTTTCAACACAACTTCATGCTCCTCGTATTTTTCAGACCGTTACATGCTCCTCATATTTTTGACACCTTTTGAAGCTCTGCATATATTTCACACATTTTCAGGCTCTTCATGATTTTCAACACCACTTCATGCTCCTCCTATTTTTCAGACCGTTTCATGCTCATCTCATTTTTGACATCTTTTGAAGCTCTTCATATTTTTCACACTTTTTGAAGCTCTTCATAATTTTCATATTTTTGAAACTCTTCATATTTTTCACACTTTTTCAGGCTCTTCATGTTTTTCAACAACTCTTCAGGCTCCTCCTATTTTTCAGACCATTTCATGCTAATCTAGTTTTTGGCACTTTTTGAAGCTCTTCATACTTTTCACACCTTTTAAATCTCTGCATGTTTTTGAACACCTTTTCATGCTCCTCATGTATTTCACTCCTTTTGAAGCTCTTCATATTTTGCACAAATTTTCAGGTTCTTCTTGTTTTTGAACACCTTTTCATGCTCCTCATGTATTTCACTGCTTTTGAAGCTCTTCATATTTTGCACAAATTTTCAGGTTCTTCTTGTTTTTGAACAAAGCTTCATCCTCCTCCTATTTTTAAGAGGGTTTCATGCTCGTCATATTTTTGACACATTTTGAAGCTCTTCATATTTTTCACACCTTTTCAGGCTCTTCATGTTTTTGAACACCGTTTCATGCTCCTCCTATTTTTGAGACCGTTTCATGCTCCTCATATTTTCGACACCTTTTGAAGCTTTCATATTTTTCACACCTTTTCAAGCTCTTCATGGTTTTCAACACCACTTCATGCTCCTCCTTTTTTGCAGACCGTTTCATGCTACTCATATTTTTAACACCTTTTGAAGCTCTTCATATTTCTCAAACCTTTTCAGGCTCTTCATGTTTTTCAACACCGCTTAATGCACCTCCTATTTTTCAGACCGTTTCATGCTCATCTCATTTTTGACACCTTTTGAAGCTTTTCATATTTTTCACATATTTTCAGGCTCGTCATGTTTTTGAACACCGCTTCATGCTAATCCTATTTTTCAAACCATATCATGCTCCTCATGTTTTTCACACCTTTTGAAGCTCTTCATATTTTTCACACCTTTTCAGGCTCTTCATGTTTTTGAACACCACTTCATGCTCCTTCTATTTTTCAGAGAGTTTCATGCTCCTCATGTATTTCACACCTTTTGAAGCTCTTCATATTTTTCACACCTTTTCAGGCTCTTCATGTTTTTCCACACCACTTCATGCTCCTCCTATTTTTCAGACCGTTTCATGCTCATCTCATTTTTGACATCTTTTGAGCTCTTCATATTTTTCACACCTTTTCAGTCTCTGCATGTTTTTGAACACCATTTCATGCTCCTCATGTATTTCACACCTTTTGAAGCTCTTCATATTTTGCACACCTTTTCAGGCTCTTCATGTTTTTGAACACCGCTTCATCCTCCTCCTATTTTTAAGAGGGTTTCATGCTCGTCATATTTTTGACATATTTTGAAGCTCTTCATAATTTTCACACCTTTTCAGGCTCTTCATGTTTTTGAACACCGCTTCATGCTCGTCCTATTTTTCAAACCGTTTCATGCTCCTCATATTTTTGACACCATTTGAAGCTCTTCATATTTTTCACACCTTTTCAGGCTCTTCATTTTTTTCAACACCACTTCATGCTCCTCCTATTTTTCAGACCGTTTCATGCAGATCTCCTTTTTGACAGCTTTTGAAGCTCTTCATATTTTTCAAACCTTTTGAAGCTCTTCATATTTTTCACACGTTTTCAGGCTCTTCATGTTGTTCAACACCGCTTCATGCTCCTCCAATTTTTCAGTCCGATTCATGCACATCTCATTTTTGACACCTTTTGAAGCTATTCATATTTTTCACACCTTTTCAGGCTCTTCCGGTTTTTCAACACCGCTTCATGATCCTCCTATTTTTCAGACCGTTTCATGCTCCTCATATTTTTACACCTGTTGAAGCTCTTCATATATTTCACACCTTTTCAGGCTCTTCATGGTTTTCAACACCACTTCATGCTCCTCGTATTTTTCAGACCGTTACATGCTCCTCATATTTTTAACACCTTTTGAAGCTCTGCATATATTTCACACATTTTCAGGCTCTTCATGATTTTCAACACCACTTCATGCTCCTCCTATTTTTCAGACTGTTTCATGGTCATCTCATTTTTGACATATTTTGAAGCTCTTCATATTTTTCACACCTTTTGAAGCTCTTCATAATTTTCATATTTTTGAAGCTCTTCATAATTTTCACACTTTTTCAGGCTCTTCATGTTTTTCAACAACTCTTCAGGCTCCTCCTATTTTTCAGACCCTTTCATGCTAATCGAATTTTTGGAACTTTGTCAAGCTCTTCATACTTTTCACACCTTTTAAGTCTCTGCATGTTTTTGAACACCTTTTCATGCTCCTCATGTATTTCACTCCTTTTGAAGCTCTTCATATTTTGCACAAATTTTCAGGTTCTTCTTGTTTTTGAACACAGCTTCATCCTCCTCCTATTTTTAAGAGGGTTTCATGCTCGTCATATTTTTGACACATTTTGAAGCTCTTCATATTTTTCACACCTTTTCAGGCTCTTCATGTTTTTGAACACCGTTTCATGCTCCTCCTATTTTTGAGACCGTTTCATGCTCCTCATATTTTCGACACCTTTTGAAGCTTTCATATTTTTCACACCTTTTCAAGCTCTTCATGTTTTTCAACACCACTTCATGCTCCTCCTTTTTTGCAGACCGTTTCATGCTACTCATATTTTTGACACCTTTTGAAGCTCTTCATATTTCTCACACCTTTTCAGGCTCTTCATGTTTTTCAACACCGCTTCATGCACCTCCGATTTTTCAGACCGTTTCATGCTCCTCATAATTTTGACACCTTTTGAAGCTCTTCATATTTCTCAAAACTTTTCAGGCTCTTCAGGTTTTTCAACACCGCTTAATGCACCTCCTATTTTTCAGACCGTTTCATGCTCATCTCATTTTTGACACCTTTTGAAGCTTTTCATATTTTTCACATATTTTCAGGCTCTTCATGATTTTGAACACCGCTTCATGCTAATCCTATTTTTCAAACCATATCATGCTCCTCATGTTTTTCACACCTTTTGAAGCTCTTCATATTTTTCACACCTTTTCAGGCTCTTCATGTTTTTCAACACAACTTCATGCTCCTCCTATTTTTCAGACCGTTTCATGCTCCTCATATTTTTGACACCTTTTTAAGCTTTTCATATTTTTCACACCTTTTCAGGCTCTTCATGTTTTTGAACACCACTTCATGCTCCTCCAATTTTTCAGACCGTTTCATGCACATCTCATTTTTGACACCTTTAGAAGCTATTCATATTTTTCACACCTTTTCAGGCTCTTCCGGTTTTTCAACACCGCTTCATGATCCTCCTATTTTTCAGACCGTTTCATGCTCCTCATATTTTTACACCTTTTGAAGCTCTTCATATATTTCACACCTTTTCAGGCTCTTCATGGTTTTCAACAACACTTCATGCTACTCGTATTTTTCAGTCCGTTACATACTCCTCATATTTTTGACACCTTTTGAAGCTCTACATATATTTCACACATTTTCAGGCTCTTCATGATTTTCAACACCACTTCATGCTCCTCCTATTTTTCAGACCGTTTCATGCTCATCTCATTTTTGACATATTTTGAAGCTCTTCATATTTTTCACACCTTTTGAAGCTCTTCATAATTTTCATATTTTTGAAGCTCTTCATATTTTTCACACTGTTTCAGGCTCTTCATGTTTTTCAACAACTCTTCAGGCTCCTCCTGTTTTTCAGACCCTTTCATGCTAATCGAATTTTTGGCACTTTTTGAAGCTCTTCATACTTTTCACACCTTTTAAGTCTCTGCATGTTTTTGAACACCTTTTCATGCTCCTCATGTATTTCACTCCTTGTGAAGCTCTTCATATTTTGCACAAATTTTCAGGTTCTTCTTGTTTTTGAACAAAGCTTCATCCTCCTCCTATTTTTAAGAGGGTTTCATGCTCGTCATATTTTTGACACATTTTGAAGCTCTTCATATTTTTCACACCTTTTCAGGCTCTTCATGTTTTTGAACACCGTTTCATGCTCCTCCTATTTTTGAGACCGTTTCATGCTCCCCATATTTTCGACACCTTTTGAAGCTTTCATATTTTTCACACGTTTTCAAGCTCTTCATGTTTTTCAACACCACTTCATGCTCCTCCTTTTTTGCAGACCGTTTCATGCTACTCATATTTTTGACACCTTTTGAAGCTCTTCATATTTCTCACACCTTTTCAGGCTCTTCATGTTTTTCAACACCGCTTCATGCACCTCCGATTTTTCAGACCGTTTCATACTCCTCATATTTTTGACACCTTTTCAAGCTCTTCATATTTCTCAAACCTTTTCAGGGTCTTCATGTTTTTCAACACCGCTTAATGCACCTCCTATTTTTCAGACCGTTTCATGCTCATCTCATTTTTGACACCTTTTGAAGCTCTTCATATTTCTAAAACCTTTCCAGGCTCTTCATATTTTTCACACCTTTTCAGGCTCTTGATTTTTTTGAACACCGTTTCATGCTCTTCCTATTTTTCAGACCGTGTCATGCTCCTCATATTTTTTACACCTTTTGAAGCTCTTCATATTTTTCACATCTTTTGATGCTCTTCATATTTTTCACACCTTTTCAGGCTCTTCATATTTTTGAACGCCGTTTCATAATCCTCCTATTTTTCAGACCGTTTCATGCTCCTCATATTTTTGACACCTTTTGTAGCTCTTCAAATTTTTCACACATTTTCAGGCTCTTCATGTTTTTCAACACTGCTTCATGCTCCTCCTAATTTTCAGAACTTTTCATGCTCCTCATATTTTTGACACCTTTTGAAGCTCTTCATATTTTTCACAACTTTTCAGGCTCTTCATGTTTTTGAACACCATTTCATGCTCCTCCTATTTTGCAGACCGTTTCATTCTCCTCATATTTTTGACACCTTTTGAAGCTCTTCATATATTTCACACCTTTTCAGATTTTTCATTTTTTTCAACACGACTTCATGCTCCTCCTGTTTTTCAGTCCGTTTCATGCTCATCTCATTTTGACACCTTTTGAAGCTCTTCATGTTTTTCACATCTTTTGAAGCTCTTCATATTTTTCACAACTTTTCAGGCTCTTTATGATTTTCAACAGCCCTTCATGCTCCTCATATTTTTCGGATCGTTTCATGCTCCTCATATTTTTGACACCTTTTGCAGCTCTCATATTTTTCACACCTTTTCAGGCTCTTCATGTTTTGAACACCACTTCATGCTCCTCCTATTTTTCATAGAGTTTCATGCTCCTCATATTTTTGACACCTTTTGAAGCTCTTCATATTTTTCACACCTTTTGAAGCTCTTCATATATTTCACACTTTTTCAGGCTCTTCATGTTTTTGAACACAGCTTCATGCTCCACCTATTTTTCAGACCGTTTCATGCTCCTCATATATTTGACAACTTTTGAAGCTCTTCATATTTTTCACATCTTTTCAGGCTCTTCATGTTTTGCAACACCGCTTCATGCTCCTCCTATTTTTCAGAGAGTTTCATGCTCCTCATATTTTTGACACCTTTTGAAGCTCTTCATATTTTTCACACCTTTTCAGCTCTTCATGTTTTGAACACCGTTTCATGCTCCTCCTATTTTTCAGACCGTTTCATTCTCCTATATTTTTGACAGCTTTTGGAGGTCTTCATATTTTTCTCACCTTTTCAGGCTCTTCATGTTTTTGAACACCGCTTCATGCTCCTCCTATTTTTCAGCCCGTTTCATGCAGATCTCATTTTTGACACCTTTTGAAGCTCTTCTTATTTTTCAAAACTTTTGAAGCTCTTCATATTTTTCACACGTTTTCAGGCTCTTCATGTTTTTGAACACTGCTTCATGCTCCTCCTATTTTTCAGACAGTTTCATGCTCCTCATATTTTTGACATCTTTTGAAGCTCTATATATTTTTCACACATTTTCAGGCTCTTCATGTGTTTCAACACCGCTTCATGCTCCTCCTATTTTTCAGAATGTTTCATGCTCCTCATATTTTTGACATCTTTTGAAGCTCTTCATATTTTTCACACATTTTCAGGCTCTTTATGTTTTTGAACACCGTTTCATGGTCCTCATAATTTTCAGAACTTTTCATGCTCCTGATATAATTCACACCTTTTGAAGCTCTTCATATTTTTCACACCTTTTCAGGCTCTTCATGTTTTTCAACACCGTTTCATGCTCCTCCTATTTTTCAGACCGTTTCATGTTCCTCATAATTTTGACACCTTTTGAAGCTCTTCATAATTTTCACACCTTTTGAAGCTGTTCATATATTTCACACCTTTTCAGGCTCTTGATGATTTTCAACACCACTTCATGCTCCTCCTAATTTTCACACCCTTTCATGCTAATCTAATTTTTGACACCTTTTGAAGCTCTTCATATTTTTCACACCTTTTGAAGGTCTTCATATTTTTCACACCTTTTAGGCTGTTCATGTTTTTGAACACCACTTCATGTTCCTCCTATTTTTCAGACCGTTTCATGCTCCTCATATTTTTGTCACCTTTTGAAGCTTTCATATTTTTCACACCTTTTCAAGCTTCATGTTTTTCAACACCACTTCATGCTCCTCCTTTTTTGCAGACCGTTTCATGCTACTCATATATTTGACACCTTTTGAAGCTCTTCATATTTCTCACACCTTTTCAGGCTCTTCATGTTTTACAACACCGCTTCATGCACCTCCGATTTTTCAGACCGTTTCATGCTCCTCATATTTTCGACACCTTTTGAAGCTCTTCATATTTTTCACAACTTTTCAGGCTCTTCATGTTTTTGAACACCATTTCATGCTCCTCCTATTTTGCAGACCGTTTCATTCTCCTCATATTTTTGACACCTTTTGAAGCTCTTAATATATTTCACACCTTTTCAGATTTTTCATTTTTTTCAACACGACTTCATGCTCCTCCTGTTTTTCAGACCGTTTAATGCTCATCTCATTTTGACACCTTTTGAAGCTCTTCATGTTTTTCACATCTTTTGAAGCTCTTCATATTTTTCACAACTTTTCAGGCTCTTTATGATTTTCAACAGCCCTTCATGCTCCTCATATTTTTCAGATCGTTTCATGCTCCTCATATTTTTGACACCTTTTTCAGCTTTCATATTTTTCACACCTTTTCAGGCTCTTCATGTTTTGAACACCACTTCATGCTCCTCCTATTTTTCATAGACTTTCATGCTCCTCATATTTTTGACACCTTTTGAAGCTCTTCATATTTTTCACACCTTTTGAAGCTCTTCATATATTTCACACCTTTTCAGGCTCTTCATTTTTTTGAACACAGCTTCATGCTCCTCCTATTTTGCAGACCGTTTCATGCTCCTCATATATTTGACAACTTTTGAAGCTCTTCATATTTTTCACATCTTTTCAGGCTCTCATGTTTTTCAACACCGCTTCATGCTCCTCCTATTTTTCAGAGAGTTTCATGTTCCTCATATTTTTGACACCTTTTGAAGCTCTTCATATTTTTCACACCTTTTCAGCTCTTCATGTTTTGAACACCGTTTCATGCTCCTCCTATTTTTCAGACCGTTTCATTCTCCTATATTTTTGACAGCTTTTGAAGGTCTTCATATTTTTCTCACCTTTTCAAGCTCTTCATTCTTTTCAACACCGCTTCATGCTCCTCCTATTTTTCAGCCCGTTTCATGCTCCTCATAGTTTTGACACCTTTTGAAGCTCTTCATATTTTTCACACCTTTTCAGCTCTTCATGTTTTTGAACACCACTTCATGATCTTCCTATTTTTCAGACAGTTTCATGCTCCTCATATATTTTACATTCTTTGAGGCTCTTCATATTTTTCACACCTTTTGAAGCTCTTCATATTTTTCACACCTTTTCAGGCTCTTCATGTTTTTCAACATCGTTTCATGCTCCTCCTATTTTTCAGACCGTTTCATGCTCCTCATAATTTTGACACCTTTTGAAGCTCTTCATCATTTTCACACCTTTTGAAGCTGTTCATATATTTCACACCTTTTCAGGCTCTTGATGTTTTCCACCACCACTTCATGCTCCTCCTAATTTTCACACCCTTTCATGCTAATCTAATTTTTGACACCTTTTGAAGCTCTTTATATTTTTCACACCTTTTGAAGGTCTTCATATTTTTCACACCTTTTCAGGCTGTTCATGTTTTTGAACACCGCTTATGCTCGTCCTATTTTTCAGACCGTTTCATGCTCCTCATATTTTTGACACCTTTTGAAGCTCTTCATATTTTTCACACCTTTTCAGGCTCTTCATGTTTTTCAACACCGCTTCATGATCCTCCTATTTTTCGGACCGTTTCATGCTCCTCATATTTTTGACACCTTTTGAAGCTCTTCATATTTTTCACACCTTTTCAGGCTCTTCATGTTTCTCAACAACACTTCATGCTCCTCGTATTTTTCAGACGGTTTCATTCTCCTCATATTTTTGACACCTTTTGAAGCTCTGCATATATTTCACACCTTTTCAGGCTCTTCATGATTTTCAACACCACTTCATGCTCCCCCATTTTTCAGACCGTTTCATGCTCATCTCATTTTTGACATCTTTTGAAGCTCTTCATATTTTTCACACATTTTGAATCTCTTCATAATTTTCATATTTTTGAAGCTCTTCATATTTTTCACACTTTTTCAGCCTCTTCATGTTTTTCAACACCTCTTCAGGCTCCTCCTATTTTTCAGACCCTTTCATGCTAATCTAATTTTTGACACATTTTGAAGATCTTCATACTTTTTGCACCTTTTAAGTCTCTGCATGTTTTTGAACACCTTTTCATGCTCCTCATGTATTTCACTCCTTTTGAAGCTCTTCATATTTTGCACACATTTTCAGGCTCTTCATGTTTTTGAACACCGCTTCATCCTCCTCCTATTTTTCAGATTGTTTCATGCACATCTCATTTTTTACACCTTTTGAGGCTCTTCATATTTTTCACACCTTTTCAGGCTCTTCATGTTTTTGAACACCACTTCATGATCTTCCTATTTTTCAGACCGTTTCATGCTCCTCATATATTTGACATTCTTTGAGGCTCTTCATATTTTTCACACCTTTTCAGGCTCGTCATGTTTTTGAATACCGTTTCATGCTCCTCCTATTTTTCAGACCGTTTCATGCTCCTCATATTTTTGACACCTTTTGAAGCTCTTCATATTTTTCACACCTTTTCAGGCTCTTCATGTTTTTCAACACCGCTTCATGCTCCTCCTGTTTTTTAGACCGTTTCATGCTAGTCATATTTTTGACACCTTTTGAAGCTCTTCATATTTCTCACACCTTTTCAGGCTCTTCATGTTTTTCAACACCACTTCATGCTCCTCCAATTTTTCAGACGGTTTCATGCTCCTCATATTTTTGACACCTTTTGAAGCTCTTCATATTTTTCACACCTTTTCAGGCTCTTCATGTTTTTCAACACCGCTTCATGCACCTCCTATTTTTCAGAACGTTTCATGCTCATCTCATTTTTGACACCTTTTGAAGCTTTTCATATTTTTCACATATTTTCAGGCTCTTCATGTTTTTGAACACCGCTTCATGCTAATCCTATTTTTCAAACCATATCATGCTCCTCATGTTTTTCACACCTTTTGAAGCTCTTCATATTTTTCACACCTTTTCAGGCTCTTCATGTTTTTGAACACCACTTCATGCTCCTTCTATTTTTCAGAGAGTTTCATGCTCCTCATGTATTTCACACCTTTTGAAGCTCTTCATATTTTTCACACCTTTTCAGGCTTTTCATATTTTTGAACACCGTTTCATGCTCCTCCTATTTTTCAGGCCGTTTCATGCTCCTCATATTTTTGACACCTTTTGAAGCTCTTCATATTTTTCACACCTTTTCAGGCTCTTCATGTTTTGCAACACCGCTTCATGCTCCTCCGATTTTTCGGACCGTTTCATGCTCCACATATTTTTGACACCTTTTGAAGCTCTTCGTATAATTCACACCTTTTCAGGCTCTTCATTTTTTTCAACACCACTTCATGCTCCTCCTATTTTTCAGACCATTTCATGCAGATCTCATTTTTGACACCTTTTGAAGCTCTTCTTATTTTTCAAAACTTTTGAAGCTCTTCATATTTTTCACACGTTTTCAGGCTCTTCATGTTTTTCAACACCGCTTCATGCTCCTCCTATTTTTCAGACGGTTTCCTGCTCATCTTATTTTTGACAGCTTTTGAATCTCTTCATATTTTTCACATCTTTTGAAGCTGTTCATATTTTTCACACTTTTTCAGGCTCTGCATGTTTTTCAACAACCTTTCTTGCTCCTCCTATTTTTCAGACGGTTTCATGCTCATTTCATTTTCGACACCTTTGAAGCTCTTCATATTTTTCACACCTTTTGAAGATCTTCTTATTTTTCACGTTTTTGAAGCTCTTCATATTTTTCACACGTTTTCAGCCTCTTCATGTTTTTCAACACCGCTTCTTGCTCCTGCTATTTTTCAGACCGTTTCATACTCCTCATATTTTTCACACCTTTTGAGGCTCTTCATATTTTTCACACCTTTTCAGGCTCTTCATGTTTTTCAACACCGCTTCATGCTCCTCCTGTTTTTCAGACCGTTTCATGCTAGTCATATTTTTGACACCTTTTGAAGCTCTTCATATTTCTAACACCTTTTCAGGCTCTTCATGTTTTTCAACAACGCTTCATGCTCCTCCAATTTTTCAGACGGTTTCATGCTCCTCATATTTTTGACACCTTTTGAAGCTCTTCATATTTTTCACACCTTTTCAGGCTCTTCATGGTTTTCAACACCGCTTCATGCACCTCCTATTTTTCAGAACGTTTCATGCTCATCTCATTTTTGACACCTTTTGAAGCTTTTCATATTTTTCACATATTTTCAGGCTCTTCATGTTTTTGAACACCGCTTCATGCTAATCCTATTTTTCAAACCATATCATGCTCCTCATGTTTTTCACACCTTTTGAAGCTCTTCATATTTTTCACACCTTTTCAGGCTCTTCATGTTTTTGAACACCACTTCATGCTCCTTCTATTTTTCAGAGAGTTTCATGCTCCTCATGTATTTCACACCTTTTGAAGCTCTTCATATTTTTCACACCTTTTCAGGCTTTTCATATTTTTGAACACCGTTTCATGCTCCTCCTATTTTTCAGGCCGTTTCATGCTCCTCATATTTTTGACACCTTTTGAAGCTCTTCATATTTTTCACACCTTTTCAGGCTCTTCATGTTTTGCAACACCGCTTCATGCTCCTCCGATTTTTCGGACCGTTTCATGCTCCACATATTTTTGACACCTTTTGAAGCTCTTCGTATAATTCACACCTTTTCAGGCTCTTCATTTTTTTCAACACCACTTCATGCTCCTCCTATTTTTCAGACCATTTCATGCAGATCTCATTTTTGACACCTTTTGAAGCTCTTCTTATTTTTCAAAACTTTTGAAGCTCTTCATATTTTTCACACGTTTTCAGGCTCTTCATGTTTTTCAACACCGCTTCATGCTCCTCCTATTTTTCAGACGGTTTCATGCTCATCTCATTTTTGACACCTTTTGAATCTCTTCATATTTTTCACATCTTTTGAAGCTGTTCATATTTTTCACACTTTTTCAGGCTCTGCATGTTTTTCAACAACCTTTCTTGCTCCTCCTATTTTTCAGACGGTTTCATGCTCATCTCATTTTTGACACCTTTTGAAGCTCTTCATATTTTTCACACCTTTTGAAGATCTTCTTATTTTTCACGTTTTTGAAGCTCTTCATATTTTTCACACGTTTTCAGCCTCTTCATGTTTTTCAACACCGCTTCTTGCTCCTGCTATTTTTCAGACCGTTTCATACTCCTCATATTTTTGACACGTTTTGAGGCTCTTCATATTTTTCACACCTTTTCAGGCTCTTCATGTTTTTGAACACCGCTTCTTGCTCCTCCTATTTTTCAGACCGTTTCATGCTCCTCATGTATTTCACACCTTTTGAAGCTCTTCATATTTTGCACACCTTTTCAGGCTCTTCATGTTTTTCACAACCACTTCATGCTCCTCCTATTTTTCAGATCGTTTCATGCACATCTCATTTTTTACACCTTTTGAGGCTCTTCATATTTTTCACACCTTTTCAGGCTCTTCATGTTTTTGAACACCACTTCATGATCCTCCTATTTTTCAGACCGTTTCATGCTCCTCATATTTTTGACACCTTTTGAAGCTCTTCATATTTTTCACACCTTTTCAGGCTCTTCATGTTTTTCAACACCGCTTCATGATCCTCCTATTTTTCGGACCGTTTCATGCTCCTCATATTTTGACACCTTTTGAAGCTCTTCATATTTTTCACACCTTTTCAGGCTCTTCATGTTTCTCAACAACACTTCATGCTCCTCGTATTTTTCAGACGGTTTCATTCTCCTCATATTTTTGACACCTTTTGAAGCTCTGCATATATTTCACACCTTTTCAGGCTCTTCATGATTTTCAACACCACTTCATGCTCCTCCATTTTTCAGACCGTTTCATGCTCATCTCATTTTTGACATCTTTTGAAGCTCTTCATATTTTTCACACTTTTTGAAGCTCTTCATAATTTTCATATTTTTGAAGCTCTTCATATTTTTCACACTTTTTCAGCCTCTTCATGTTTTTCAACACCTCTTCAGGCTCCTCCTATTTTTCAGACCCTTTCATGCTAATCTAATTTTTGACACATTTTGAAGATCTTCATACTTTTTGCACCTTTTAAGTCTCTGCATGTTTTTGAACACCTTTTCATGCTCCTCATGTATTTCACTCCTTTTGAAGCTCTTCATATTTTGCACACATTTTCAGGCTCTTCATGTTTTTGAACACCGCTTCATCCTCCTCCTATTTTTCAGATTGTTTCATGCACATCTCATTTTTTACACCTTTTGAGGCTCTTCATATTTTTCACACCTTTTCAGGCTCTTCATGTTTTTGAACACCACTTCATGATCTTCCTATTTTTCAGACCGTTTCATGCTCCTCATATATTTGACATTCTTTGAGGCTCTTCATATTTTTCACACCTTTTCAGGCTCGTCATGTTTTTGAATACCGTTTCATGCTCCTCCTATTTTTCAGACCGTTTCATGCTGCTCATATTTTTGACACCTTTTGAAGCTCTTCATATTTTTCACACCTTTTCAGGCTCTTCATGTTTTTCAACACCGCTTCATGCTCCTCCTGTTTTTCAGACCGTTTCATGCTAGTCATATTTTTGACACCTTTTGAAGCTCTTCATATTTCTCACACCTTTTCAGGCTCTTCATGTTTTTCAACAACGCTTCATGCTCCTCCAATTTTTCAGACGGTTTCATGCTCCTCATATTTTTGACACCTTTTGAAGCTCTTCATATTTTTCACACCTTTTCAGGCTCTTCCTGTTTTTGAACACCACTTCATGCTCCTTCTATTTTTCAGAGAGTTTCATGCTCCTCATGTCTTTCACACCTTTTGAAGCTCTTCATATTTTTCACACCTTTTCAGGCTCTTCATGTTTTTCAACACCGCTTCATGCACCTCCTATTTTTCAGAACGTTTCATGCTCATCTCATTTTTGACACCTTTTGAAGCTTTTCATATTTTTCACATATTTTCAGGCTCTTCATGTTTTTGAACACCGCTTCATGCTAATCCTATTTTTCAAACCATATCATGCTCCTCATGTTTTTCACACCTTTTGAAGCTCTTCATATTTTTCACACCTTTTCAGGCTCTTCATGTTTTTGAACACCACTTCATGCTCCTTCTATTTTTCAGAGAGTTTCATGCTCCTCATGTATTTCACACCTTTTGAAGCTCTTCATATTTTTCACACCTTTTCAGGCTTTTCATATTTTTGAACACCGTTTCATGCTCCTCCTATTTTTCAGGCCGTTTCATGCTCCTCATATTTTTGACACCTTTTGAAGCTCTTCATATTTTTCACACCTTTTCAGGCTCTTCATGTTTTGCAACACCGCTTCATGCTCCTCCGATTTTTCGGACCGTTTCATGCTCCACATATTTTTGACACCTTTTGAAGCTCTTCGTATAATTCACACCTTTTCAGGCTCTTCATTTTTTTCAACACCACTTCATGCTCCTCCTATTTTTCAGACCATTTCATGCAGATCTCATTTTTGACACCTTTTGAAGCTCTTCTTATTTTTCAAAACTTTTGAAGCTCTTCATATTTTTCACACGTTTTCAGGCTCTTCATGTTTTTCAACACCGCTTCATGCTCCTCCTATTTTTCAGACGGTTTCCTGCTCATCTTATTTTTGACAGCTTTTGAATCTCTTCATATTTTTCACATCTTTTGAAGCTGTTCATATTTTTCACACTTTTTCAGGCTCTGCATGTTTTTCAACAACCTTTCTTGCTCCTCCTATTTTTCAGACGGTTTCATGCTCATTTCATTTTCGACACCTTTGAAGCTCTTCATATTTTTCACACCTTTTGAAGATCTTCTTATTTTTCACGTTTTTGAAGCTCTTCATATTTTTCACACGTTTTCAGCCTCTTCATGTTTTTCAACACCGCTTCTTGCTCCTGCTATTTTTCAGACCGTTTCATACTCCTCATATTTTTCACACCTTTTGAGGCTCTTCATATTTTTCACACCTTTTCAGGCTCTTCATGTTTTTCAACACCGCTTCATGCTCCTCCTGTTTTTCAGACCGTTTCATGCTAGTCATATTTTTGACACCTTTTGAAGCTCTTCATATTTCTAACACCTTTTCAGGCTCTTCATGTTTTTCAACAACGCTTCATGCTCCTCCAATTTTTCAGACGGTTTCATGCTCCTCATATTTTTGACACCTTTTGAAGCTCTTCATATTTTTCACACCTTTTCAGGCTCTTCATGGTTTTCAACACCGCTTCATGCACCTCCTATTTTTCAGAACGTTTCATGCTCATCTCATTTTTGACACCTTTTGAAGCTTTTCATATTTTTCACATATTTTCAGGCTCTTCATGTTTTTGAACACCGCTTCATGCTAATCCTATTTTTCAAACCATATCATGCTCCTCATGTTTTTCACACCTTTTGAAGCTCTTCATATTTTTCACACCTTTTCAGGCTCTTCATGTTTTTGAACACCACTTCATGCTCCTTCTATTTTTCAGAGAGTTTCATGCTCCTCATGTATTTCACACCTTTTGAAGCTCTTCATATTTTTCACACCTTTTCAGGCTTTTCATATTTTTGAACACCGTTTCATGCTCCTCCTATTTTTCAGGCCGTTTCATGCTCCTCATATTTTTGACACCTTTTGAAGCTCTTCATATTTTTCACACCTTTTCAGGCTCTTCATGTTTTGCAACACCGCTTCATGCTCCTCCGATTTTTCGGACCGTTTCATGCTCCACATATTTTTGACACCTTTTGAAGCTCTTCGTATAATTCACACCTTTTCAGGCTCTTCATTTTTTTCAACACCACTTCATGCTCCTCCTATTTTTCAGACCATTTCATGCAGATCTCATTTTTGACACCTTTTGAAGCTCTTCTTATTTTTCAAAACTTTTGAAGCTCTTCATATTTTTCACACGTTTTCAGGCTCTTCATGTTTTTCAACACCGCTTCATGCTCCTCCTATTTTTCAGACGGTTTCATGCTCATCTCATTTTTGACACCTTTTGAATCTCTTCATATTTTTCACATCTTTTGAAGCTGTTCATATTTTTCACACTTTTTCAGGCTCTGCATGTTTTTCAACAACCTTTCTTGCTCCTCCTATTTTTCAGACGGTTTCATGCTCATCTCATTTTTGACACCTTTTGAAGCTCTTCATATTTTTCACACCTTTTGAAGATCTTCTTATTTTTCACGTTTTTGAAGCTCTTCATATTTTTCACACGTTTTCAGCCTCTTCATGTTTTTCAACACCGCTTCTTGCTCCTGCTATTTTTCAGACCGTTTCATACTCCTCATATTTTTGACACGTTTTGAGGCTCTTCATATTTTTCACACCTTTTCAGGCTCTTCATGTTTTTGAACACCGCTTCTTGCTCCTCCTATTTTTCAGACCGTTTCATGCTCCTCATGTATTTCACACCTTTTGAAGCTCTTCATATTTTGCACACCTTTTCAGGCTCTTCATGTTTTTCACAACCACTTCATGCTCCTCCTATTTTTCAGATCGTTTCATGCACATCTCATTTTTTACACCTTTTGAGGCTCTTCATATTTTTCACACCTTTTCAGGCTCTTCATGTTTTTGAACACCACTTCATGATCCTCCTATTTTTCAGACCGTTTCATGCTCCTCATATTTTTGACACCTTTTGAAGCTCTTCATATTTTTCACACCTTTTCAGGCTCTTCATGTTTTTCAACACCGCTTCATGATCCTCCTATTTTTCGGACCGTTTCATGCTCCTCATATTTTGACACCTTTTGAAGCTCTTCATATTTTTCACACCTTTTCAGGCTCTTCATGTTTCTCAACAACACTTCATGCTCCTCGTATTTTTCAGACGGTTTCATTCTCCTCATATTTTTGACACCTTTTGAAGCTCTGCATATATTTCACACCTTTTCAGGCTCTTCATGATTTTCAACACCACTTCATGCTCCTCCATTTTTCAGACCGTTTCATGCTCATCTCATTTTTGACATCTTTTGAAGCTCTTCATATTTTTCACACTTTTTGAAGCTCTTCATAATTTTCATATTTTTGAAGCTCTTCATATTTTTCACACTTTTTCAGCCTCTTCATGTTTTTCAACACCTCTTCAGGCTCCTCCTATTTTTCAGACCCTTTCATGCTAATCTAATTTTTGACACATTTTGAAGATCTTCATACTTTTTGCACCTTTTAAGTCTCTGCATGTTTTTGAACACCTTTTCATGCTCCTCATGTATTTCACTCCTTTTGAAGCTCTTCATATTTTGCACACATTTTCAGGCTCTTCATGTTTTTGAACACCGCTTCATCCTCCTCCTATTTTTCAGATTGTTTCATGCACATCTCATTTTTTACACCTTTTGAGGCTCTTCATATTTTTCACACCTTTTCAGGCTCTTCATGTTTTTGAACACCACTTCATGATCTTCCTATTTTTCAGACCGTTTCATGCTCCTCATATATTTGACATTCTTTGAGGCTCTTCATATTTTTCACACCTTTTCAGGCTCGTCATGTTTTTGAATACCGTTTCATGCTCCTCCTATTTTTCAGACCGTTTCATGCTGCTCATATTTTTGACACCTTTTGAAGCTCTTCATATTTTTCACACCTTTTCAGGCTCTTCATGTTTTTCAACACCGCTTCATGCTCCTCCTGTTTTTCAGACCGTTTCATGCTAGTCATATTTTTGACACCTTTTGAAGCTCTTCATATTTCTCACACCTTTTCAGGCTCTTCATGTTTTTCAACAACGCTTCATGCTCCTCCAATTTTTCAGACGGTTTCATGCTCCTCATATTTTTGACACCTTTTGAAGCTCTTCATATTTTTCACACCTTTTCAGGCTCTTCCTGTTTTTGAACACCACTTCATGCTCCTTCTATTTTTCAGAGAGTTTCATGCTCCTCATGTCTTTCACACCTTTTGAAGCTCTTCATATTTTTCACACCTTTTCAGGCTTTTCATATTTTTGAACACCGTTTCATGTTCCTCCTATTTTTCAGGCCGTTTCATGCTCCTCATATTTTTGACACCTTTTGAAGGTCTTCATATTTTTCACACCTTTTCAGGCTCTTCATGTTTTTCAACACCGCTTCATGCTCCTCCGATTTTTCGGACCGTTTCATGCTCCACATATTTTTCACACCTTTTGAAGCTCTTCGTATAATTCACACCTTTTCAGGCTCTTCATTTTTTTCAACACCACTTCATGCTCCTCCTATTTTTCAGACCATTTCATGCAGATCTCATTTTTGACACCTTTTGAAGCTCTTCTTATTTTTCAAAACTTTTGAAGCTCTTCATATTTTTCACACGTTTTCAGGCTCTTCATGTTTTTCAACACCGCTTCATGCTCCTCCTATTTTTCAGACGGTTTCATGCTCATCTCATTTTTGACACCTTTTGAATCTCTTCATATTTTTCACATCTTTTGAAGCTGTTCATATTTTTCACACTTTTTCAGGCTCTGCATGTTTTTCAACAACCTTTCTTGCTCCTCCTATTTTTCAGACGGTTTCATGCTCATCTCATTTTTGACACCTTTTGAAGCTCTTCATATTTTTCACACCTTTTGAAGATCTTCTTATTTTTCACGTTTGAAGCTCTTCATATTTTTCACACGTTTTCAGCCTCTTCATGTTTTTCAACACCGCTTCTTGCTCCTGCTATTTTTCAGACCGTTTCATACTCCTCATATTTTTGACACCTTTTGAGGCTCTTCATATTTTTCACACCTTTTCAGGCTCTTCAATTTTTTCAATACCGCTTCATGCTCCTCCTGTTTTTCAGACCGTTTCATGCTAGTCATATTTTTGACACCTTTTGAAGCTCTTCATATTTCTCACACCTTTTCAGGCTCTTCATGTTTTTCAACACCGCTTCATGCACCTCCTATTTTTCAGAACGTTTCATGCTCATCTCATTTTTGACACCTTTTGAAGCTTTTCATATTTTTCACATATTTTCAGGCTCTTCATGTTTTTGAACACCGCTTCATGCTAATCCTATTTTTCAAACCATATCATGCTCCTCATGTTTTTCACACCTTTTGAAGCTCTTCATATTTTTCACACCTTTTCAGGCTCTTCATGTTTTTGAACACCACTTCATGCTCCTTCTATTTTTCAGAGAGTTTCATGCTCCTCATGTATTTCACACCTTTTGAAGCTCTTCATATTTTTCACACCTTTTCAGGCTTTTCATATTTTTGAACACCGTTTCATGCTCCTCCTATTTTTCAGGCCGTTTCATGCTCCTCATATTTTTGACACCTTTTGAAGCTCTTCATATTTTTCACACCTTTTCAGGCTCTTCATGTTTTGCAACACCGCTTCATGCTCCTCCGATTTTTTGGACCGTTTCATGCTCCACATATTTTTGACACCTTTTGAAGCTCTTCGTATAATTCACACCTTTTCAGGCTCTTCATTTTTTTCAACACCACTTCATGCTCCTCCTATTTTTCAGACCATTTCATGCAGATCTCATTTTTGACACCTTTTGAAGCTCTTCTTATTTTTCAAAACTTTTGAAGCTCTTCATATTTTTCACACGTTTTCAGGCTCTTCATGTTTTTCAACACCGCTTCATGCTCCTCCTATTTTTCAGACGGTTTCATGCTCATCTCATTTTTGACACCTTTTGAATCTCTTCATATTTTTCACATCTTTTGAAGCTGTTCATATTTTTCACACTTTTTCAGGCTCTGCATGTTTTTCAACAACCTTTCTTGCTCCTCCTATTTTTCAGACGGTTTCATGCTCATCTCATTTTTGACACCTTTTGAAGCTCTTCATATTTTTCACACCTTTTGAAGATCTTCTTATTTTTCACGTTATTGAAGCTCTTCA
Source organism: Dama dama (assembly GCF_033118175.1). Taxonomy (NCBI): domain Eukaryota; kingdom Metazoa; phylum Chordata; class Mammalia; order Artiodactyla; family Cervidae; genus Dama; species Dama dama. The sequence continues at coordinate 2,815,571 of NW_026870893.1, read as the reverse complement.
TATTTTTCACACGTTTTCAGCCTCTTCATGTTTTTCAACACCGCTTCTTGCTCCTGCTATTTTTCAGACCGTTTCATACTCCTCATATTTTTGACACGTTTTGAGGCTCTTCATATTTTTCACACCTTTTCAGGCTCTTCATGTTTTTGAACACCGCTTCATGCTCCTCCTATTTTTCAGACCGTTTCATGCTCCTCATGTATTTCACACCTTTTGAAGCTCTTCATATTTCTCACACCTTTTCAGGCTCTTCATGTTTTTCACAACCACTTCATGCTCCTCCTATTTTTCAGATCGTTTCATGCACATCTCATTTTTTACACCTTTTGAGGCTCTTCATATTTTTCACACCTTTTCAGGCTCGTCATGTTTTTGAACACCGCTTCATGCTCCTCCTGTTTTTCAGACCGTTTCATGCTAGTCATATTTTGACACCTTTTGAAGCTCTTCATATTTCTCACACCTTTTCAGGCTCTTCATGTTTTTCAACAACGCTTCATGCTCCTCCGATTTTTCAGACGGTTTCATGCTCCTCATATATTGACACCTTTTGAAGCTCTTCATATTTTTCACACTTTTTCAAGCTCTTCATGTTTTTCAACACCACTTCATGCTCCTCCTATTTTTCAGACGTTTCATGTTCCTCATATTTTTGACACCTTTAGAAACTTTTCATATTTTTCACACTTTTTCAGGCTCTTCATGTTTTTCAACACCGCTTCAGCTCCTCCTATTTTTCAGACCGTTTCATTCTCCTCATAAATTTGACACATTTTAAGGCTCTTCATATTTCTCACACCTTTTCAGGCTCTTCATGTTTTTCAACAACGCTTCATGCTCCTCCGATTTTTCAGACGGTTTCATGCTCCTCATATTTTTGACACCTTTTGAAGCTCTTCATATTTTTCACACCTTTTCAGGCTCTTCATGTTTTTCAACACCGCTTCATGCACCTCCTATTTTTCAGAACGTTTCATGCTCATCTCATTTTTGACACCTTTTGAAGCTTTTCATAGTTTTCAAAACTTTTCAGGCTCTTCATGTTTTGAACACCGCTTCATGGTAATCCTATTTTTGAAACCATATCATGCTCCTCATAATTTTCACACATTTTGAAGCTCTTCATATTTTTCAAACCTTTTCAGACTCTTCATGTTTTTGAACACCACTTCATGCACCTTCTATTTTTCAGAGAGTTTCATTCTCCTCATGTATTTCACACCTTTTGAAGCTCTTCATATTTTCCACACCTTTTCAGGCTCTTCATGTTTTTAACACCGTTTCATGCTCCTCCTATTTTTCAGACGGTTTCATGCTCCTCATATTTTGACACCTTTTGAAGCTCTTCATATTTTTCACACTTTTTCAAGCTCTTCATGTTTTTCAACACCACTTCATGCTCCTCCTATTTTTCAGACGTTTCATGTTCCTCATATTTTTGACACCTTTAGAAACTTTTCATATTTTTCACACTTTTTCAGGCTCTTCATGTTTTTCCACACCGCTTCAGCTCCTCCTATTTTTCAGACCGTTTCATTCTCCTCATAAATTTGACACATTTTAAAGCTCTTCATATATTTCACACCTTTTCAGGCTCTTCATTTTTTCAACACCACTTCATGCTCCTCCTATTTTTCAGACCGTTTCATGCTCATCTATTTTGACACCTTTTGAAGCTCTTCATATTTTTACACCTTTTAAGCTCTTCACATTTTTCACACCTTTTCAGGCTCTTCATGTTTTGAACACCGTTTCTTGCTCCTCTTATTATTCAGACCGTTTCATGATCCTGATATATTTGACACCTCTTGAAGCTCTTCATATTTTTCACACCTTTTCAGGCTCTTCAAGATTTTCAACACCGATTCATGCTCCTCCGATTTTTCAGACCGTTTCATGCTCATCTCATTTTTGACATCTTTTGAAGCACTTCGTATTTTTCACACCTTTTGAAGCTCTTCCTATTTTTCATATTTTTGAACCACTTCATGTTTTTCACACCTTTTCAGGCTCTTCAAGATTTTCAACACCGCTTCATGCTCCTCCGATTTTTCAGACCGTTTCATGCTCATCTAATTTTTGACACCTTTTGAAGCTCTTCATATTTTTCACACCTTTTCAGGCTCTTCATATTTTTCAACACAACTTCATGCATCTCCTATTTTTCGGACCATTTCATGCTCCTCATATTTTTCAAACCTTTTGAAACTCTTCATATTTTTCACACCTTTTCAGGCTCTTCATTTGTTTAAACACCGTTTCATGCTCCTTCTATTATTCAGACCGTTTCATGCTCCTCATAGTTTTCACACCTTTTGAAGCTCTTCATATATTCTCACCTTTTCAGGCTATTCACGTTTTTCAACAACACGTCGTGCTCCTCCTATTTTTCAGACCGTTTCATGCTCCTCATATTTTTGACACGTTTTGAAGCTCTTCATATTTTTCACACCTTTTCAGGCTCTTCAATTTTTGAACACCACTTCATGCTCCTCCTATTATTCAGAGAATTTCATGCTCCTCATGTATTTGACACCTTTTGAAGCTCTTCATATTTTTCACACCTTTTGAAGCTCTTCATATATTTCACATCTTTTCAGGCTCTTCATGTTTTTTTAACAACGTTTCATCCTCCTCCTATTTTTGACACATTTTGAAGCTCTTCATATTTTTCACATCTTTTAAGACTCTTCATGTTTTTCAACACAGCTTCATGCTCCTCCGTTTTTTCAGACCGTTTCATCCTCCTCCTATTTTTGACACATTTTGAAGCTCTTCATATTTTTCACATCTTTTAAGACTCTTCATGTTTTTCAACACCGCTTCATGCTCCTCCGTTTTTTCAGACCGTTTCATGCTCCTCTCATTTTTGACACCTTTTGAAGCTCTTCATATTTTTCACACCTTTTGAAGCTCTTCATATTTTTCACAACTTTTAAGGCTCTTCATGTTTTTCAACACCGCTTCATGGTCCTCCTATTTTTCAGACCGTTTCATGCTCCTCATATTTTTGACACCATTTGAAGCTCATCATATATTTCACACCTTTTCAGGCTCTTCAGGTTTTTCAACACGGCATCATGCTCTTCCTATTTTTCAGATAGTTTCATGCTCCTCAATGTTTGACAAGTTTTGAAGCTCTTCATATTTTTCACACCTTTTCAGGCTCTTCATGTTTTGAACACCGTTTCATGCTCCTCCTATTTTTCAGAAAGTTACATGCTCCTCATATATTTGAGACCTTTTAAAGCTCTTCATATTTTTCACACTTTTTCAGGCTCTTCATGTTTTTCAACACTACTTCATGCTCCTCCTATTTTTCAGATCATTTCATGCTCCTCATATTTTTGACACCTTTTGAAGCTCTTCATATATTTCACACCTTTTCAGGCACTACTTGTTTTTAAACACCGCTTCATGGTCCTCCTTTTTTTTTTGACACATTTTGAAGCTCTTCATATTTTTCACACCTATTCAGGCTCCTAATGTATTTGAACACTGTTTCATTATCCTCCTTTTTTTTGACACATTTTGAAGCTCTTCATAATTTTCACACCTTTTCAGGCTCTCCATATTTTTCAACACCACTTCATGCTTCTCCTATTTTTCAGATCGTTTCATGCTCCACATGTATTTGACACCTTTTGTAGCTCTTCATTTTTTTCACACCTTTTCAGGCTCTTCATGTTTCTCAACATCACTTCATGCCTCTTCTATTTTTCACACCGTTTCATGCTCCTCATATTTTTGACACCGTTTCAAGCTCTTCATATATTTCACACCTTTTCAGGCTCTGAATGTTGTCAACACCGCTTCATGCTCATCCTATTTTTCGGACCGCTTCATGCTCCTCATATTTTTGACATCTTTGGAGCACTTCATATTTTTCACACGTTTTCAGCCTCTTCATGTTTTTCAACACTGCATCATGCTCTTCCTATTTTTCAGATCGTTTCATGCTCCTCAATGTTTGACATGTTTTGAATCTCTTTATATTTTTCACACCTTTTCAGGCTCCTCATGTTTTGAACAACGTTTCATGCTCCTCCTATTTTTCAGAAAATTTCATGATCCTCATATATTTGAGACCTTTTAAAGCTCTTCATATTTTTCACAGCTTTTCAGCTCTTCATGTTTGTCAACACCACTTCATGCTCCTCCTATTTTTCAGACCGTTTCTTTCTCCTCATATTTTTGACACCTTTTGAAGCTCTTCATATATTTCACAGATTTTCAGGCTCTTCATCTTTTTGCACACCGCTTCATGCTCCTCCTATTTTTCACAACGTTTCATGCTTCTCTCATTATTGACACATTTCGAAGCTATTCATATTTTTCACACCTTTGGAAGCTCTTCATATTTTTCACACATTTTCAGGCTTTTCATGTTTTCAACACCTCTTCATACTCCTACTTTTTTTCAGTCCGTTTCATGTTCCTCATATTTTTCACACCTTTTAATGCTCTTCATATTTTTCACAACTTTTCAGGCTTTTCATGTTTTTCAACACCGCTTCATGCTCCTCCTATTTTTCAGACTGTTTCATGCTCCTCATATTTTTGACAGCTTTTGAAGCTGTTCATATTTTTCACACCTTTTCAGGCTCTTCATGTTTTTCAACCGTGCTTCATGTTCCTCCTATTTTTCACACCGTTTCATGCTCCTCATATTTTTGACACCTTTTGAAGATCTTAATATTTTTCACACCTTTTCAGGCTCTTCATGTTTTTGAACACCGCTTCATGCTCCTCTTATTTTTTAGAGAGTTTCATGCTCCTCATGTATTTCACACCTTTTGAAGCTCTTCATATTTTTCACACCTTTTCAGGCTCTTCATATTTTGAACACCATTTCATGCTTCTCTTATTTTTCAGACCATTTCTTGCTCCTCATATTTATGACACCTTTTGAAGCTCTTCATATTTTTCACACCTTTTGAAGCTGTTCATATTTTTCACACCATTTGAAGCTTTTCATATTTTTCACACGTTTTCAGGTTCTTCATGTTTTTCAACACTGCTTCATGCTCCTCCTATTTTTCAGACCGTTTCATGCTCATCTCATTTTTCACACTTTTGAAACGGTTCATATTTTTCACATCTTTTGATGATCTTCATATTTTTACAAGTTTTCAGGTTCTTCATGTTTTTCAACACCGCTTCATGCTCCTCCTATTTTTCAGACTATTTCATGCTCCACATATTTTTGACACGTTTTGAAGCTCTTCATATTTTTCACACCTTTTCAGGCTTTTTATGTTTCTGAACACCGCTTCAAGCTGCTCCTATATTTCACATCTTTTGAAGCTCTTCATTATTTTCACACCTTTTCAGGCTCTTCATGTTTTTGAACACAGCTTCATGCTCCTCCTATTTTTCAGACAGTTTAATGCTCCTCATGTATTTCAAACCTTTTGAAGCTCGTCATATATTTCACATCTTCTCAGGCTCTTCATGTTTTGAACACTGTTTCATGCTCCTCCTATTTTTTAGACCGTTTTATACTCCTCATAATTTTGACACCTTTTGAAGCTGTTCATATATTTCACACCTTTTCAGGCGTTTCATGTCTTGAACACCGTTTCATGCTCCTCATATTTTGACAGTTTTTGATGCTCTTCATATTTTTCACAGCTTTTCAGGCTCTTCATGTTTTTCAACACCACTTCATGCTCCTATTTTTTAGACCGTTTCCTGCTCCTCATATTTTTGACAAATTTTCAAACTCTTCATATTTTTCACACCTTTTCAGGCTCTTCTTGTTTTTCAACACCGGTTCATGCTCCTCCTATTTTTCATACCGTTTCATGCTCCTCATATTTTTGACACCTTTTGAAGCTCTCCATATTTTTCAAACCTTTTCAAGCTCTTCATGTTTTTAAACAGAGCTTCATTTTCCTCCTATTTTTCAGACCGTTTCATGCTCCACATATTTTTGACACCTTTTGAACCTCTTCATATTTTTCAAACCTTTTCAAGCTCTTCATGTTTTTCAACACCGCTTCTTGCTCCTCCTATTTTTCAGACCGTTTCATGCTCCTCATATTTTTGACAGCTTTTGAAGCTGTTCATATATTTCACACCTTTTCAGGTTCTTCATGTTTTTGAACACCGCTTCATGATCCTCCTATTTTTCAGACCGTTTCATACACATCATATTTTTTTCACCTTTTGAAGCTCTTCATATTTTTCACACCTTTTCAGGCTCCTCATGTTTTGCAACACCGCTTCATGCTCCTCCTATTTTTCAGACCATTTCATACTCATCATATTTTTGACACCTTTTGATGCTCTTCATATTTTTCACACCTTTTCAGGCTCTTCATTTTTTCAACACCGCTTCATGCTCCTCCTATTTTTCAGACCGTTTCATGCTCATCTCATTTTTGACACCTTTGGAAGCTTTTCATATTTTTCACAACTTTTCAGGCTCTTCATGTTTTGAACACCGCTTCATGCTCCTCCTATTTTTCAGACCGTATCATGCTCCTCATATTTTTCACATCTTTTGAAGCTCTTCATATTTTTCACACCTTTTCAGGCTCTTCGTATTTTTGAACACCTCTTCATCTTCCTCCTATTTTTCAGACCGTTTCTTGCTCCTCATGTATTTCACACCTTTTGAAGCTCTTCATATTTTTCACACCTTTTCAGGCTCTTGATGTTTTTCCACACCACTTCATGCTTCTCCTATTTTTCAACACGTTTCATGCTCCTCATATATTTCACACCTTTTGAAGCTCTTCATATTTTTCACACCTTTTCAGGCTCTTCATGTTTTTCAACACCGCTTCATGCTCCTCCTATTTTTCAGAACGTTTCATGCACCTCATATTTTTCTCACCTTTTGAAGCTCTTCATATTTTTCACACCTTTTCAGGCTCCTCATGTTTTGCAACACCGCTTCATGGTCCTCCTATTTTTCAGACCGTTTCATACTCCTCATATTTTTGACAACTTTTGATGCTCTTCATATTTTTCACACCTTTTCAGGCTCTTCATTTTTTCAACACCGCTTCATGCTCCTCCTATTTTTCAGACCGTTTCATGCTCATCTCATTTTTGACACCTTTGGAAGCTTTTCATATTTTTCACAATTTTTCAGGCTCTTCATGTTTTTAACACCGCTTCATGCTCCTCCTATTTTTCAGACCGTATCATGCTCCTCATATTTTGACACCTTTTGAAGCTCTTCGTATATTTCACACCTTTTCAGTCTCTTCTTTTTCTTCAACACCACCTCATGCACCTCCTATTTTTCAGACCGTTTCATGATCATCTCATTTTTGACACCTTTTGAAGCGCTTCATATTTTTCACACCTTTTCAGGCTCCTCATTTTTTTCAACACCACTTCATTCTCCTCCTATTTTTCAGACCGTTTCATGCTCATCTCTTTTTTGACACCTTTTGAAGCTCTTCATATTTTTCACACATTTTGAAGCTCTTAATATTTTTCACACCTTTTCTGGCTCTTCATGTTTTTCAACACCGGTTCATGGTACTCCTATTTTTTAGACCGTTTCATGCTCCTCATATTTTTTGACAACTTTTGAAGCTGTTCATATTTTTCACACCTTTTCAGGCTCTTCATTTTTTTCAACACTGCTTCATGCTCCTCCTATTTTTCAGAACGTTTCATGCTCCTTATAATTTTGACACCTTTTGAAGCTCTTCATATTTTTCACACCTTTTCAGGCTCTTCATGTTTTTCAACACTGCTTCATGCTCCTCCTATTTTTCAGACCGTTTCTTGCACCTCATATATTTCACACCTTTAGAAGCTCTTCATATTTTTCACACATTTTCAGGCTCTTCATGTTTCTCAACACCGCTTCCTGCTCCTCCTCTTTTTCAGACCGTTTCATGCTCCTCATATTTTTGACACATTTTGAAGCTCTTCATGTTTCTCACAGCTTTTCAGGTTCTTCATGTTTTTCAACACTACTTCATGCTCCTCCTATTTTTCAGACGGTTTCATGCTCATCTCATTTTTGACACCTTTTGAAGCTCTTCATATTTTTCACATCTTTTGAAGCTCTTCATATTTTTCACACGTTTTCAGGCTCTTCATGTTGTTCAACACCCTTTCTTGCTCCTCCTATTTTTCAGACCATTTCATGCTCCTCATATTTTTGACACGTTTTGAAGCTCTCCATATTTTTCACACCTTTTCAGGCTCTTAATGTTTTTGAACACCACTTCATGCTCCTATTTTTCAGACCGTTTCCTGCTCCTCATATTTTTCACACATTTTCAAACTCTTCATATTTTTCACACCTTTTCAGGCTCTTCTTGTTTTTCAACACCGCTTCATGCTCCTCGTATTTTTCAGAGAGTTTCATGTGCCTCCTCTTTTTAACACCTTTTGAAGGTCTTCATATTTTTCACGCCTTTTCAGGCTCTTCATGTTTTTCCGCACCGCTTCCTGCTCTTCCTTTTTTTCAGACCGTTCCATGCTCCTCATATTTTTGACACCTTTTGAAGCTCTTCATATTTTGCACACCTTTTGAGGCTCTTTATGTTTTTCAACACCACTTCATGCTCCTCCTATTTTCAGACCGTTTAATGCTCCTCTTATTTTTGACACCTTTTGAAGCTCTTCATATTTTTCAAACCTCTTCAGGTTCTTCATATTTTTCAACACCGCTTCATGCTCCTCCTATTTTTCAGATAGTTTCATGCCCCCTCTATTTTTGACACATTTTGAAGCTCTTCATATTTTTCAAGCCTTTTCAGGCTCTTCATGTTTTTCAACACCGCTTCATGCTCCTCCTATTTTTCAAACCGTTTCATGCTCCTCATATTTTTGACACCTTTTGAAGCTCTTCATATATTTCACACCTTTTCCACCCCTTCATGTTTTTCAACACTGCTTCTTGCTCCTCCAATTTTTCAGACCGTTTCATTCTCCTCCTATTTTTGATACCTTTTGAAGCTGTTCATATATTTCACACCTTTTCAGGCGTTTCATGTCTTGAACACCGTTTCATGCTCCTCATATTTTGACAGTTTTTGATGCTCTTCATATTTTTCACAGCTTTTCAGGCTCTTCATGTTTTTCAACACCACTTCATGCTCCTATTTTTTAGACCGTTTCCTGCTCCTCATATTTTTGACAAATTTTCAAACTCTTCATATTTTTCACACCTTTTCAGGCTCTTCTTGTTTTTCCACACCGGTTCATGCTCCTCCTATTTTTCATACCGTTTCATGCTCCTCATATTTTTGACACCTTTTGAAGCTCTCCATATTTTTCAAACCTTTTCAAGCTCTTCATGTTTTTAAACAGAGCTTCATTTTCCTCCTATTTTTCAGACCGTTTCATGCTCCACATATTTTTGACACCTTTTGAAGCTCTTCATATTTTTCAACCTTTTCTTGCTTTCCATGTTTTTGAACACCGTTCCATGCTCCTCATATTTTACACACCTTTGAAGCTCTTCAAAATTTTGACACCTTTTGAAGCTCTTCATATTTTTCAAACCTTTTCAAGCTCTTCATGTTTTTCAACACCGCTTCTTGCTCCTCCTATTTTTCAGACCGTTTCATGCTCCTCATATTTTTGACACCTTTTGAATCTCTTCATATATTTCACACCTTTTCAGGCTCTTCATGTTTTTGAACACCGCTTCATGATCCTCCTATTTTTCAGACCGTTTCATACACATCATATTTTTTTCACCTTTTGAAGCTCTTCATATTTTTCACACCTTTTCAGGCTCCTCATGTTTTGCAACACCGCTTCATGCTCCTCCTATTTTTCAGACCATTTCATACTCATCATATTTTTGACACCTTTTGATGCTCTTCATATTTTTCACACCTTTTCAGGCTCTTCATTTTTTCCACACCGCTTCATGCTCCTCCTATTTTTCAGACCGTTTCATGCTCATCTCATTTTTGACACCTTTGGAAGCTTTTCATATTTTTCACAACTTTTCAGGCTCTTCATGTTTTGAACACCGCTTCATGCTCCTCCTATTTTTCAGACCGTATCATGCTCCTCATATTTTTCACATCTTTTGAAGCTCTTCATATTTTTCACACCTTTTCAGGCTCTTCATATTTTTGAACACCTCTTCATCTTCCTCCTATTTTTCAGACCGTTTCTTGCTCCTCATGTATTTCACACCTTTTGAAGCTCTTCATATTTTTCACACCTTTTCAGGCTCTTGATGTTTTTCCACACCACTTCATGCTTCTCCTATTTTTCAACACGTTTCATGCTCCTCATGTATTTCACACCCTTTGAAGCTCTTCATATTTTTCACACCTTTTCAGGCTCTTCATGTTTTTCAACACCGCTTCATGCTCCTCCTATTTTTCAGACCGTTTCATGCACCTCATATTTTTCTCACCTTTTGAAGCTCTTCATATTTTTCACACCTTTTCAGGCTCCTCATGTTTTGCAACACCGCTTCATGGTCCTCCTATTTTTCAGACCGTTTCATACTCCTCATATTTTTGACAACTTTTGATGCTCTTCATATTTTTCACACCTTTTCAGGCTCTTCTTGTTTTTCAACACCGGTTCATGCTCCTCCTATTTTTCATACCGTTTCATGCTCCTCATATTTTGACAGTTTTTGATGCTCTTCATATTTTTCACAGCTTTTCAGGCTCTTCATGTTTTTCAACACCACTTCATGCTCCTATTTTTTAGACCGTTTCCTGCTCCTCATATTTTTGACAAATTTTCAAACTCTTCATATTTTTCACACCTTTTCAGGCTCTTCTTGTTTTTCAACACCGGTTCATGCTCCTCCTATTTTTCATACCGTTTCATGCTCCTCATATTTTTGACACCTTTTGAAGCTCTCCATATTTTTCAAACCTTTTCAAGCTCTTCATGTTTTTAAACAGAGCTTCATTTTCCTCCTATTTTTCAGACCGTTTCATGCTCCACATATTTTTGACACCTTTTGAAGCTCTTCATATTTTTCAACCTTTTCTTGCTTTCCATGTTTTTGAACACCGTTCCATGCTCCTCATATTTTACACACCTTTGAAGCTCTTCAAAATTTTGACACCTTTTGAAGCTCTTCATATTTTTCAAACCTTTTCAAGCTCTTCATGTTTTTCAACACCGCTTCTTGCTCCTCCTATTTTTCAGACCGTTTCATGCTCCTCATATTTTTGACACCTTTTGAATCTCTTCATATATTTCACACCTTTTCAGGCTCTTCATGTTTTTGAACACCGCTTCATGATCCTCCTATTTTTCAGACCGTTTCATACACATCATATTTTTTTCACCTTTTGAAGCTCTTCATATTTTTCACACCTTTTCAGGCTCCTCATGTTTTGCAACACCGCTTCATGCTCCTCCTATTTTTCAGACCATTTCATACTCATCATATTTTTGACACCTTTTGATGCTCTTCATATTTTTCACACCTTTTCAGGCTCTTCATTTTTTCCACACCGCTTCATGCTCCTCCTATTTTTCAGACCGTTTCATGCTCATCTCATTTTTGACACCTTTGGAAGCTTTTCATATTTTTCACAACTTTTCAGGCTCTTCATGTTTTGAACACCGCTTCATGCTCCTCCTATTTTTCAGACCGTATCATGCTCCTCATATTTTTCACATCTTTTGAAGCTCTTCATATTTTTCACACCTTTTCAGGCTCTTCATATTTTTGAACACCTCTTCATCTTCCTCCTATTTTTCAGACCGTTTCTTGCTCCTCATGTATTTCACACCTTTTGAAGCTCTTCATATTTTTCACACCTTTTCAGGCTCTTGATGTTTTTCCACACCACTTCATGCTTCTCCTATTTTTCAACACGTTTCATGCTCCTCATGTATTTCACACCCTTTGAAGCTCTTCATATTTTTCACACCTTTTCAGGCTCTTCATGTTTTTCAACACCGCTTCATGCTCCTCCTATTTTTCAGACCGTTTCATGCACCTCATATTTTTCTCACCTTTTGAAGCTCTTCATATTTTTCACACCTTTTCAGGCTCCTCATGTTTTGCAACACCGCTTCATGGTCCTCCTATTTTTCAGACCGTTTCATACTCCTCATATTTTTGACAACTTTTGATGCTCTTCATATTTTTCACACCTTTTCAGGCTCTTCATTTTTTCAACACCGCTTCATGCTCCTCCTATTTTTCAGACCGTTTCATGCTCATCTCATTTTTGACACCTTTGGAAGCTTTTCATATTTTTCACAATTTTTCAGGCTCTTCATGTTTTTAACACCGCTTCATGCTCCTCCTATTTTTCAGACCGTATCATGCTCCTCATATTTTGACACCTTTTGAAGCTCTTCATATATTTCACACCTTTTCAGTCTCTTCTTTTTCTTCAACACCACCTCATGCACCTCCTATTTTTCAGACCGTTTCATGATCATCTCATTTTTGACACCTTTTGAAGCGCTTCATATTTTTCACACCTTTTCAGGCTCCTCATTTTTTTCAACACCACTTCATTCTCCTCCTATTTTTCAGACCGTTTCATGCTCATCTCTTTTTTGACACCTTTTGAAGCTCTTCATATTTTTCACACATTTTGAAGCTCTTAATATTTTTCACACCTTTTCTGGCTCTTCATGTTTTTCAACACCGGTTCATGGTACTCCTATTTTTTAGACCGTTTCATGCTCCTCATATTTTTGACAACTTTTGAAGCTGTTCATATTTTTCACACCTTTTCAGGCTCTTCATTTTTTTCAACACTGCTTCATGCTCCTCCTATTTTTCAGAACGTTTCATGCTCCTTATAATTTTGGCACCTTTTGAAGCTCTTCATATTTTTCACACCTTTTCAGGCTCTTCATGTTTTTCAACACTGCTTCATGCTCCTCCTATTTTTCAGACCGTTTCTTGCAGCTCATATATTTCACACCTTTAGAAGCTCTTCATATTTTTCACACATTTTCAGGCTCTTCATGTTTCTCAACACCGCTTCCTGCTCCTCCTCTTTTTCAGACCGTTTCATGCTCCTCATATTTTTGACACATTTTGAAGCTCTTCATGTTTCTCACAGCTTTTCAGGTTCTTCATGTTTTTCAACACTACTTCATGCTCCTCCTATTTTTCAGACGGTTTCATGCTCATCTCATTTTTGACACCTTTTGAAGCTCTTCATATTTTTCACATCTTTTGAAGCTCTTCATATTTTTCACACGTTTTCAGGCTCTTCATGTTGTTCAACACCCTTTCTTGCTCCTCCTATTTTTCAGACCATTTCATGCTCCTCATATTTTTGACACGTTTTGAAGCTCTTCATATTTTTCACACCTTTTCAGGCTCTTCATGTTTTTGAACACCGTTTCATAGTCCTCCTATTTTTCAGACCGTTTCATGCTCCTCATATTTTTGACACCTTTTGAAGCTCTTCATATTTTTCACTACTTTTCAGGGTCTTCCTGTTTTGAACACCGCTTCATGCTCCTCCTATTTTTCAGAACTTTTCATGCTCCTCATATTTTTGACACCTTTTGAAGCTCTTCATATTTTTCACACCTTTTCAGGCTCTTCATGTTTTTGAACACCATTTCATGCTCCTCCTATTTTACAGACCGTTTCATTCTCCTCATATTTTTGACACCTTTTGAAGCTCTTCATATATTTCACACCTTTTCAGGCTCTTCATTTTTTTCAACACCACTTCATGCTCCTCTTATTTTTCAGACCGTTTCATGCTCATCTCATTTTGACACCTTTTGAAGCTCTTCATGTTTTTCACATCTTCTGAAGCTCTTCATATTTTTCACAAATTTTCAGGCTCTTTATGATTTTCAACACCGCTTCATACTCCTCCTATTTTTCAGACCGTTTCATGTTCATCTCATTTTGACACCTTTTGAAGCTCTTCATATATTTCTCACCTTTTGAAGCTCTTCATATTTTGCATATTTTTGAAGTTCTTCATAATTTCACACGTTTTCAGACTCTTCATGTTTTTCAACACCACTTCATGCTCCTCCTATTTTTCAGACCGTTTCATGCTCCTCATATTTTTGACACCTTTTGAAGCTCTTCATATTTTATACACCTTTTCAGGCTCTTCATGTTTTTGAACACCGCTTCATGCTCCTCCTATTTTTCAGACCGTTTCATGCTCCTCATATTTTTGACACCTTTTGAAGCTCTTCATATTTTGCACACCTTTTCAGGCTCTTCATGTTTTTGAACACCGCTTCATGATCCTCCTATTTTTCTGACCTTTTCATGCTCCTCATATTTTTGACAACTTTTGAAGCTCTTCATATTTTTCACAACTTTTCAGGCTTTTCCTGTTTTTGAACACCGCTTCATGCTCCTCCTATTTTTCAAACCGTTTCATGCTCCTCATATTTTTGACACCTTTTGAAGCCCTTCATATATTTCACACCTTTTCCGTCTCTTCTTTTTTTTCAACACCACTTCATGCTCCTCCTATTTTTCAGACCGTTTCATGCTCATCTCACTTTTGACACCTTTTGAAGCTCTTCATATTTTTCACACCTTTTCAGGCTCTTCATGTTTTTGAACACCGCTTCATGCTCCTCCTATTTTTCAGACTGCTTCATACTCCTCTCATTTTTGACACCTTTTGAAGCTCTTCATATTTTTGACACCTTTTGAAGCTCTTCATATTTCTCACACGTTTTCAGACTCTTCATGATTTTCAACACCGATTCATGCTCCTCCTCTTTTTCAGACCGTTTCATGCTCCTCATATTTTTGATACCTTTTGAATCTCCTCATATTTTTTACACCTTTTGAACCTCTTCATATATTTCACACTTTTTCAGGCTCTTCATGTTTTTCAACACGGCTTCATGCTCCTCCTATTTTTTAGACCGTTTCATGCTTCTCAAATTTTTCACACCTTTTGAAGCTCTTCATATTTTTCACACCTTTTAAGCCTCTTCATGTTTTTTAACACCGCTTCATGCTCCTCCTATTTTCAAGACAGTTTCATACTCCTCATGTATTTCATACCTTTTGAAGCTCCTCATATTTTTCACACCTTTTCAGGCTCTTCATATTTTTGAAAACCGCTTCATGCTCCTCCTATTTTTAAGACCATTTAATGCTCCTCATATATTTCACACCTTTTGAAGTTCTTCATATTTTTCACACCTTTTCAGGCTCTGCATGTTTTTCAACACCGTTTCATGCTCCTCCTATTTTTCAGACCGTTTCATGCTCCTCATATTTTTGACACATTTTGAAGTTCTTGATATATTTCACACCTTCTCAGGCTCTTCATTTTTTGGAACACGAATTCTTGCTCCTCCTATTTTTCAGACCGTTTCATGCTCATCTCATTTTTGACACCTTTTGAAGCTCTTCATATATTTGACACCATTTGAAGCTCTTCATATTTTTCACAACTTTTCAGGCTCTGCATGTATTTGAACACCGTTTCATGCTACTCCTATATTTCAGACCGATTCTTGCTGCTCATATATTTGACACCTTTTGAAACTCTTCATATTTTTAACACCTTTTCAGGCTCTTCATGTTTTTCAACACCGCTTCATGCTCCTCCTATTTTTCAGACCGTTTCATGCTCCTCATATTTTTGACACCTTTTGATGCTCTTCATATTTTTCACACCTTTTCAGGCTTTTCATGTTTTTGCACACCGCTTCATGCTCCTCCTATTTTTCACACCTTTTGAAGCTCTTCATATTTTTCACCCTTTTCAGTCTCTTCATGTTTTTAACACGGTTTCATGCTCCTCCTATTTTTCAGACCGTTTCATGCTCCTCATATTTTTGACACCTTTGAAGCTCTTCATATTTTTCACATCTTTTCAGGCTCTTCATGTTTTTCAACACCGCTTCATGCTCCACCTATTTTTCAGACGGTTTCATGCTCATCTCTTTTTTGACACCTTTTGAAGCTCTTCATATTTTTCATACCTTTTGAAGCTCTTCATATTTTTCACTCGTTTTCACGCTCTTCATGTTTTTCAACACCGCTTCATGCTCCTCCTATTTTTCAGACGGTTTCATGCTCCTCATATTTTTGACACCTTTTGAAGCTCTTCATATTTTTCAAACCTTTTCAGGCTCTTCATGTTTTTGAACACTGCTTCATGCTCCTCGTATTTTTCAAACCATTTCATGATCCTCATGTATTTCACACCTTTGAACCTCTTCATATTTTTCACACCTTTTCAGGCTCTTCATGTGTTTCAACACCACTTCATGCTCCTCAGCTTTTTCAGACCGTTTCATGCTCATTTCATTTTTGAAACATTTTGAAGCTCTTCATATTTTTCACACCTTTTGAATCTCTTCATATTTTTGACACCTTTTCAGGCTCTTCATGTTTTTGAACACCTCTGCATGCTCCTCCTATTTTTCAGACCGTTTCATGCTCCTCATATATTTCAAACCTTTTGCACCTCTTCATATTTTTCACACCTTTTTAATGTCTTCATGTTTTTGAACACCGTTTCATGCTGCTCCTATTTTTCACAACGTTTCATGCTCCTCATATTTTTGACACCTTTTGAAGCTCTTCATATTTTTCACACCTTTTCAGGCTCTTCATATTTTTGAACACCTCTTCCTCTTCCTCCTATTTTTCAGACCGTTTCTTGCTCCTCATGTATTTCACACCTTTTGAAGCCCTTCATATTTTTCACACCTTTTCAGGCTCTTGATGTTTTTCCACACCACTTCATGCTTCTCCTATTTTTCAACACGTTTCATGCTCCTCATGTATTTCACACCTTTTGAAGCTCTTCATATTTTTCACACCTTTTCAGGCTCTTCATGTTTTTCAACACCGCTTCATGCTCCTCCTATTTTTCAGACCGTTTCATGCACCTCATATTTTTCTCACCTTTTGAAGCTCTTCATATTTTTCACACCTTTTCAGGCTCCTCATGTTTTGCAACACCGCTTCATGGTCCTCCTATTTTTCAGACCGTTTCATACTCCTCATATTTTTGACAACTTTTGATGCTCTTCATATTTTTCACACCTTTTCAGGCTCTTCATTTTTTCAACACCGCTTCATGCTCCTCCTATTTTTCAGACCGTATCATGCTCCTCATATTTTGACACCTTTTGAAGCTCTTCATATATTTCACACCTTTTCAGTCTCTTCTTTTTCTTCAACACCACCTCATGCACCTCCTATTTTTCAGACTGCTTCATACTCCTCTCATTTTTGACACCCTTTGAAGCTCTTCATATTTTTGACACCTTTTGAAGCTCTTCATATTTCTCACACGTTTTTAGGCTCTTCATGTTTTTCAACACGGCTTCATGCTCCTCCTACTTTTCAGACCGTTTCATGCTCCTCATATTTTTCACACATTTTGAAGCTCTTCATATTTTTCACACCTTTTAAGCCTCTTCATGTTTTTTAACACCGCTTCATGCTCCTCCTATTTTCAAGACAGTTTCATACTCCTCATGTATTTCATACCTTTTGAAGCTCCTCATATTTTTCACACCTTTTCAGGCTCTTCATATTTTTGAAAACCGCTTCATGCTCCTCCTATTTTTAAGACCGTTTCATGCTCCTCATATATTTCACACCTTTTGAAGTTCTTCATATTTTTCACACCTTTTCAGGCTCTGCATGTTTTTCAACACCGTTTCATGCTCCTCCTATTTTTCAGACCGTTTCATGCTCCTCATATTTTTGACACATTTTTAAGTTCTTGATATATTTCACACCTTCTCAGGCTCTTCATTTTTTGGAACACGACTTCTTGCTCCTCCTATTTTTCAGACCGTTTCATGCTCATCTCATTTTTGACACCTTTTGAAGCTCTTCATATATTTGACACCATTTGAAGCTCTTCATATTTTTCACAACTTTTCAGGCTCTGCATGTATTTGAACACCGTTTCATGCTACTCCTATATTTCAGACCGATTCTTGCTGCTCATATATTTGACACCTTTTGAAACTCTTCATATTTTTAACACCTTTTCAGGCTCTTCATGTTTTTCAACACCGCTTCATGCTCCTCCTATTTTTCAGACCGTTTCATGCTCCTCATATTTTTGACACCTTTTGATGCTCTTCATATTTTTCACACCTTTTCAGGCTTTTCATGTTTTTGCACACTGCTTCATGCTCCTCCTATTTTTCACACCTTTTGAAGCTCTTCATATTTTTCACCCTTTTCAGTCTCTTCATGTTTTTGAACACGGTTTCATGCTCCTCCTATTTTTCAGACCGTTTCATGCTCCTCATATTTTTGACACCTTTTGAAGCTCTTCATATTTTTCACATCTTTTCAGGCTCTTCATGTTTTTCAACACCGCTTCATGCTCCACCTATTTTTCAGACGGTTTCATGCTCATCTCTTTTTTGACACCTTTTGAAGCTCTTCATATTTTTCATACCTTTTGAAGCTCTTCATATTTTTCACTCGTTTTCACGCTCTTCATGTTTTTCAACACCGCTTCATGCTCCTCCTATTTTTCAGACGGTTTCATGCTCCTCATATTTTTGACACCTTTTGAAGCTCTTCATATTTTTCAAACCTTTTCAGGCTCTTCATGTTTTTGAACACTGCTTCATGCTCCTCGTATTTTTCAAACCATTTCATGATCCTCATGTATTTCACACCTTTGAACCTCTTCATATTTTTCACACCTTTTCAGGCTCTTCATGTGTTTCAACACCACTTCATGCTCCTCAGCTTTTTCAGACCGTTTCATGCTCATTTCATTTTTGAAACATTTTGAAGCTCTTCATATTTTTCACACCTTTTGAATCTCTTCATATTTTTGACACCTTTTCAGGCTCTTCATGTTTTTGAACACCTCTGCATGCTCCTCCTATTTTTCAGGGCGTTTAATGCTCCTCATGTATTTCACACCTTTTGAAGCTCTTCATATTTTTGACACCTTTTCAGGCTCTTCATGTTTTGCAACACCGCTTCATGCTGTTCCTATTTTTCAGACCGTTTCATGCTCCTCATATTTTTGAGACCTTTTGAAGCTCTTCATATCTTTCACACCTTTTCAGGCTCTTCATGTTTTTCAATACCACTTCATGCTCCACATATTTTTAAGACCGTTTCATGCTCATGTCATTTTTGACACCTTTTAAAGCTCTTCATATTTTTCACACCTTTTGAAGCTCTTCATATTCTTCATACGTTTTCATGTTCTTTATGTTTTTCAACACCGCTTCTTGCTCCTCCTATTTTTCAGACCGTTTCATGCTCATCTCATTTTTGACACCTTTTAAATCTCTTCATATTTTCACACCTTTTGAGGCTCTTCATATTTTTCACACCTTTTGAGGATCTTCATATTTTTCATACTTTTGAAGCTCTTCATATTTTTCACACCTTTTCAGGCTCTTCATATTTTTGAACACCGCTTCATGCTCCTCCTATTTTTCAGAGAGTTTCATGCTCCTCATGTATTTCACACCTTTTGAAGCTCTTCATATTTTTCACACCTTTTCAGGCTCTTCATGTTTTTCAACGCCGCTTCATGCTCCTCCTCTATTTCAGACCGTTTCATGCACCTCCTCTTTTTCTCACCTTTTGAAGCTCTTCATATTTTTCACACCTTTTCAGGCTCCTCATGTTTTGCAACACCGCTTCATGCTCCTCCTATTTTTCAGACCGTTTCATACTCCTCATATTTTTGACACCTTTTGATGCTCTTCATATTTTTCACACCTTTTCAGGCTCTTCATTTTTTCAACACCGCTTCATGCTCCTCCTATTTTTCAGACCGTTTCATGCTCATCTCATTTTTGACACCTTTGGAAGCTTTTCATATTTTTCACAATTTTTCAGGCTCTTCATGTTTTGAACACCGCTTCATACTCCTCCTATATTTCAGACAGTTTCATGCTCATCTCATTTTTGACACCTTTTGAAGCTTTCCATATTTTTCACAACTTTTCAGGCTCTTCATGTTTTTGAACACCTCTTCATGCTAATCTTATTTTTCAAACCATAACATGCTCCTCATATTTTTCACACCATTTGAAGCTCTTCATATTTTTTACACCTTTTCAGGCTCTTCATGTTTTTGAACACCACTTCATGCTCCTTATATTTTTCAGAGAGTTTCATGCTCCTCATGTATTTCACACCTTCTGAAGCTCTTCATATTTTTCACACCTTTTCAGGCTCTTCATGTTTTTCCACACCACTTCATGCTTCTCCTAATTTTCAGCTCTTTCATGCTCCTCATGTATTTCACACCTTTTGAAACTTTTCATATTTTTCACACGTTTTCAGGCTCTTCATGTTTTTCAACACCGTTTCATGCTCCTCCTCTTTTTCAGACCGTTTCATGCTCCTCATATTTTTGACACCTTTTGAAGCTCTTCATATTTCTCACACCTTTTCAGGCTCTTCATGTTTTTCAACACCGCTTCATGCTCCTCCTATTTTTCAGACCGTTTCATGCTCCTCATATTTTTGACACCTTTTGAAGCTCTTCATATTTTTCACACCTTTTCAGGCTCTTCATATTTTTGAACACCGCTTCATGCTCCTCCTATTTTTTAGACCGTTTCATGCTCCTCATATTTTTCACACCTTTTGAAGCTCTTCATATTTTCACACGTTTTCAGACTCTTCATGTTTTTCAACACCGCTTCATGATCCTGCTATTTTCAGACCGTTTCATGCTCCTCATATATTTCACACCTTTTGAAGCTCTTCATATTTTTCACACCTTTCGAGGCTCTTCATATTTTTGAACACCGCTTCATGCTCCTCCTATTTTTCAGAGAGTTTCATGCTCCTCATGTATTTCACAGCTTTTGAAGCTCTTCATATTTTTCACACCTTTTCAGGCTCTTCATATTTTTGAACACCGCTTCATGCTCCTCCTATTTTTCAGAGAGTTTCATGCTCCTCATGTATTTCACAGCTTTTGAAGCTCTTCATATTTTTCACACCTTTTCATGCTCTCCATGTTTTTCCACACCACTTCATGCTTCTCCTAATTTTCAGCTCTTTCATGCTCCTCATGTATTTCACACCTTTTGAAGCTTTTCATATTTTTCACACCTTTCCAGGCTCTTCATGTTTTTCAACGCCGCTTCATGCTCCTCCTCTTTTTCAGACCGTTTCATGCTCCTCATATTTTTGACACCTTTTGAAGCTCTTCATATTTTTCACACCTTTTCGGGCTCTTCATGTTTTGAACACAGCTTCATACTCCTCCTATATTTCAGACAGTTCCATGCTCATCTCATTTTTGACACATTTTGAAGCTTTTCATATTTTTCACAACTTTTCAGGCTCTTCATGTTTTTGAACACCTCTTCATGCTAATCCTATTTTTCAAGCCATAACATGCTCCTCATATTTTTCACACCTTTTGAAGCTCTTCATATTTTTTACACCTTTTCAGGCTCTTCATGTTTTTGAACACCACTTCATGCTCCTTATATTTTTCAGAGAGTTTCATGCTCCTCATGTATTTCACACCTTCAGAAGCTCTTCATATTTTTCACACCTTTTCAGGCTCTTCATGTTTTTCCACACCACTTCATGCTTCTCCAAATTTTCAGCTCTTTCATGCTCCTCATGTATTTCACACCTTTTGAAGCTTTTCATATTTTTCACACGTTTTCAGGCTCTTCATGTTTTTCAACACCGCTTCATGCTCCTCCTCTTTTTCAGACCGTTTCATGCTCCTCATATTTTTGACACCTTTTGAAGCTCTTCATATTTCTCACACCTTTTCAGGTTCTTCATGTTTTTCAACACCGCTTCATGCTCCTCCTATTTTTCAGACCGTTTCATGCTCCTCATATTTTTGACAGCTTTTGAAGCTCTTCATATTTTTCACACCTTTTCAGGCTCTTCATATTTTTGAACACCGCTTCATCCTCCTCCTTTTTTTTAGACCTTTTCATGCTCCTCATATTTTTCACACCTTTTGAAGCTCTTCATATTTTTCACACGATTTCAGGCTCTTCATGTTTTTGAACACCATTTAATGCTCCTCCTATTTTGCAGACCGTTTCTTGCTCCTCATATTTTTGACACCTTCTGAAGCTCTTCATATTTTTCACACCTTTTGAAGCTCTTCATATTTTTCATATTTTTGAAGCTCTTCATATTTTCACACGTTTTCAGACTCTTCATGTTTTTCAACACCGCTTCATGATCCTGCTATTTTTCAGACCGTTTCATGCTCCTCATATATTTCACACCTTTTGAAGCTCTTCATTTTTTTCACACCTTTTGAAGCTCTTCATATTTTTCATATTTTTGAAGCTCTTCATATTGTTCACACCTTTTCAGGCTCTTCATATTTTTGAACACACCTTCATGCTCCTCCTATTTTTCAGAGAGTTTCATGCTCCTCATGTATTTCACACCTTTTGAAGCTCTTCATATTTTTCACACCTTTTCAGGCTCTTCATGTTTTTCCACACCACTTCATGCTTCTCCTAATTTTCAGCTCTTTCATGCTCCTCATGTATTTCACACCTTTTGAATCTTTTCATATTTTTCACACCTTTTCGGGCTCTTCATATTTTGAACACCGCTTCATACTCCTCCTATATTTCAGACAGTTTCATGCTCATCTCATTTTTGACACCTTTTGAAGCTTTTCATAGTTTTCACAACTTTTCAGGCTCTTCATGTTTTTCCACACTACTTCATGCTTCTCCTAATTTTCAGCTCTTTCATGCTCCTCATGTATTTCACACCTTTTGAATCTTTTCATATTTTTCACACGATTTCAGGCTCTTCATGTTTTTGAACACCATTTAATGCTCCTCCTATTTTGCAGACCGTTTCATGCTCCTCATATTTTTGACACCTTTTGAAGCTCTTCATATTTTTCACACCTTTTCAGGCTCTTCATATTATTGAACACCGCTTCATGCTCCTCCTATTTTTTAGACCGTTTCATGCTCCTCATATTTTTCCCACCTTTTGTAGCTTTTCATATTTTTAACACCTTTTCAGGCTCTTCAAGTTTATCAACACCACTTCATGCTCCTCCTTTTTGCAGACCGTTTCATGCTCCTCATATTTTTGACACCTATTGATGCTCTTAATATATTTCACACCTTTTCAGGCTCTTCATTTCTTCCACACCACTTCATGCTCCTCATATTTTTCAGGCAGTATCATGCTCCTCATATTTTTCACATCTTTTGAAGCTCTTCATATTTTTCACACCTTTTTAGGCTCTTCATATTTTTCAACACCATTTCATGCCGCTTCTATTTTTCAGACCGTTTCATGCTCCTCATATTTTTCACAACTTTTGAAGCTCTTCATATTTTTCACACCTTTTCAGGCTCTTCATGTTTTTCCACACCACTTAATGCTTCTCCTAAATTTCAGACCGTTTCATGTTCCTCATGTATTGCACACCTTTTGAAGCTCTTCATATTTTTCACACCTTTTCATGCTCTTCATGTTTTTGATCACCGTTTCATGCTCCTCCTTTTTTTTCAGACCGTTTCATGCTCCTCATATTTTTCACACCTTTTTAAGCTCTTCATGTTTTTCACACCTTTTCAGCCTCTTCATGTTTTTGAACACCGCTTCTTGCTGCTTTTATTTTTCAGAGAGTTTCATGCTTCTCATGTATTTCACACCTTTTGAAGCTCTTCATATTTTTCACACCTTTACAGGCTCTTCATGTTTTTGAACACCGTTTCATGCTTCTCCTATTTTTCAGACCGTTTCATGCTCCCCATATTTTTGAGACCTTTTGAAGCCCTCATATATTTCACACCTTTTCAGGCTCTTCATTTTTTTCAACACCACGTCATGCTCCTCCTATATTTCAGACCCCTTTATGCTCTTCTCATTTTTGACACCTTTTGAAGCTCTTCATATTTTTCACACCTTTTGAAGCTCTTCATATTTTTCACACCTTTTCAGGCTCTTCATGTTTTTCAACACCGCTTCATGCTCCTCCTATTTTCAGACCGTTTCATGCTCCTCATATTTTTCACACATTTTGAAGCTCCTCCTATTTTTCACAACCTTTCACGCTCTTCATGTTTTTCAACACGGCTTCATGATCCTCCTATTTTTCTGACAGTTTCATGCTCCTCCTATTTTTCAGCACGTTTCATACTCCTCCAAATTTTCAGACCGTTTCATGCCCCTCATATTTGTCACACCTTTCGAAGCTCTTCATATTTTTCACACCTTTTCTGGATCTTCATGTTTTTGAGCACAGCTTCATGCTCCTCCGATTTTTCAGACCGTTTCATGCTCCTCATATATTTCACACCTTTTGAAGCTCTTCATATTTTTCACAGCTTTTCAGGATCTTCATGTTTTTCAACACCAATTCATGCTGCTCCTATTTTTCAGACCGTTTCATGCTCCTCATATTTTTGACACCTTTTGAAGTTCTTCATATTTTTCAAAACTTTTCAGGCTCTCCATGTTTTTGAACACCGCTTCATGCTCCTACTATTTTTGAGACCGTTTCATGCTCCTCATTTATTTCACACCTTTTGAAGCTCTTCATATTTTTCAAGCCTTTTCAGGCTCTTCATGTTTTTGAACACCGCTTCATGCTCCTCCTATTTTTCAGACCGTTTCATGCTCCTCATTTATTTCACACCTTTTGAAGCTCTTCATATTTTTCAAGCCTTTTCAGGCTCTTCATGTTTTTGAACACCGCTTCATGCTCCTCCTATTTTTCAAACCTTTTCATGATCCTCATGTATTTCAAACCTTTGAAACTGTTCATATTTTTCACACCTTTTGAAGCTCTTCATATTTTTCACAACTTTTCAGGCCTTTAATGTTTTCAACACAGTTTCAGGCTCCGCCTATTTTTCAGACCGTTTCATGCTCCTCATATTTTTGACACCTTTTGAAGCTCTTCATATTTTTCACACCTTTTCATGCTCTTCATGTTTTTGAACACCGCTTTATGCTCCTCCTATTTTTCCGCCCGTTTCATGCTCCTCATATTTTTCACACCTTTTGAAGCTCTTAATATTTTTCACACCTTTTCAGGCTCTTCATTTTTTTGTCACCGCTTCATGCTACTTCTATTTTTCAGACCGTTTCATGCTCCTCATATATTTGACACCTTTTAAAGCTCTTCCTTTTTTCACACCTTTTCATGCTCTTCATGTTTTTCAACACCGTTTCATGCTGCTCCTATTTTTCAGACCGTGTCATGCTCCTCATATCATTGACACTTTTTGAAACTCTTTATATTTGTCACACCTTTTCAGGCTCTTCATATTTTTCAACACCGCTTCATGCTCCTCCTATTTTTCAGATCGTTTCATGCTCCTCCTATTTTTCAGACTGTTTCATGCACCTCTTATTATTGACACCTTTTGAAGCTCTTCATATTTTTCACACCTTTTCTTGCTCTTCATGTTTTTCAACAACATTTCATGCTACTCCTATTTTTCAGACCTTTTCATGCTCCTCATATTTTTCACACCTTTTCATGCTCTTCTTGTTTTTCAACACAGTTTCATGGTCCTCATATGTTTGACACCTTTTGAATCTCTTCATATTTTTCACACCTTTTCAGGCTCTTCATGATTTTCAACACTGCTTCATGCTCCTCATATTTTTGAGACCGTTTCATGCTCCTAATATTGTTCACACCTTTTCAAGATCTTCATGTTATTCAACACCGCTTCATGCTCTTCCTATTTTTCAGGCCGTTTCATGCTCCTCATAATTTAGACACGTTTTGAAGCTCTTCAAATTTTTCACACCTTTTCAGGCTCTTCATCTTTTTCAACACCACTTCATGCTCCTCCTCTTTTCCAGAGCGTTTCATTGTCCTCATATTTTTGACACCTTTAGAAGCTCTTTATATTTTTCACAACTTTTCAGGCTCTTCATATTTTTCACAACCGCTTCATGCTCCTCCTAATTTTCAGACAGTTTCATTCCTCTCATTTATTTCACACCTTTTGAAGCTCTTCATATTTTTCACACCTTTTCAGGCTCTTCATGTTTTTGAACACCACTTCATGCTCCTCCTATTTTACACACAGTTTCATGCTCCAAATGTATTTCACACCTTTTGAAGCTCTTCTTATTTTTCACACATTTTGAGGCTCTTCATTTGTTTGAACACCGTTTCATGCTGCTCCTAATTTTCAGACCATTTCATTCTCATCTCATTTTGACAGCTTTTGAAGCTCTTCATATTTTCACGCCTTTTGAAGCTCTTCATATATTTCACACCTTTTCAGGCTCTTCTTTTTTTTCAACACCACTTCATGCTCCTCCTAATTTTCAGACCGTTTCATGATCATCTTATTTTGACAGCTTTTGAAGCTCTTCATATTTTCACACCTTTTGAAGCTCTACATATTATTCACATCTTTTCAGGCTCTTCATGATTTTCAACACCGCTTCATGCTCATCCTATTTTTCAGACTGTTTCATGCTCATCTCATTTTTGACACCTTTGGAAACTCTTCATATTTTTTCACACGTTTTCAGGCTCTTCAAGTTTTTCGACAACATTTCATGCTCCTCCTATTTTTCAGACTGTTTCATGGTCGTAATGTATTTCACACCTTTTCAAGCTCTTTATATTTTTCACACCTTGTCAGGCTCTTCATGTTTCTGAACAGTGCTTCATGCTCCTCCTATTTTTCAGACCGTATCATGCTCCTCATATTTTTGAAACATTTTGAAGCTCTTCATATATTTCACACCTTTTCAGGCTCTTCATGTTTTTGAACACCACTTCATGCTTCTCATATTTTTCAGACTGTTTCATGGTCCTCATGTATTTCACACATTTTGAAGCTCTTTATATTTTTCACACCTTTTCAGGCTCTTCATATATTTGAACACTGCTTCATGCTCCTCCTATTTTTCAGAGAGTTTCATGCTCCTCATGTATTTCACACCTTTTGAAGCTCTTCATATTTTTCACACCTTTTCAGGCTCTTCATGTTTTTGAACACCACTTCATGCTCCTCCTATTTTACACACAGTTTCATGCTCCAAATGTATTTCACACCTTTTGAAGCTCTTCTTATTTTTCACACATTTTGAGGCTCTTCATTTGTTTGAACACCGTTTCATGCTGCTCCTAATTTTCAGACCATTTCATTCTCATCTCATTTTGACAGCTTTTGAAGCTCTTCATATTTTCACGCCTTTTGAAGCTCTTCATATATTTCACACCTTTTCAGGCTCTTCTTTTTTTTCAACACCACTTCATGCTCCTCCTAATTTTCAGACCATTTCATGATCATCTTATTTTGACAGCTTTTGAAGCTCTTCATATTTTCACACCTTTTGAAGCTCTACATATTATTCACATCTTTTCAGGCTCTTCATGATTTTCAACACCGCTTCATGCTCATCCTATTTTTCAGACTGTTTCATGCTCATCTCATTTTTGACACCTTTGGAAACTCTTCATATTTTTTCACACGTTTTCAGGCTCTTCAAGTTTTTCAACAACATTTCATGCTCCTCCTATTTTTCAGACTGTTTCATGGTCGTAATGTATTTCACACCTTTTGAAGCTCTTTATATTTTTCACACCTTGTCAGGCTCTTCATGTTTCTGAACAGTGCTTCATGCTCCTCCTATTTTTCAGACCGTATCATGCTCCTCATATTTTTGAAACATTTTGAAGCTCTTCATATATTTCACACCTTTTCAGGCTCTTCATGTTTTTGAACACCACTTCATGCTTCTCATATTTTTCAGACTGTTTCATGGTCCTCATGTATTTCACACATTTTGAAGCTCTTTATATTTTTCACACCTTTTCAGGCTCGTCATATATTTGAACACTGCTTCATGCTCCTCCTATTTTTCAGAGAGTTTCATGCTCCTCATGTATTTCACAACTTTTGAAGCTCTTCATGTTTTTCACACCTTTTCAGGCTTTTCATGTTTTTCACAACCACTTCATGCTCCTCCTATTTTTCAGACCGTTTCATGCTCTTCATATTTTTGACTCATTTTGAAGCTCTTCATATTTTTCACAGCTTTTCAGGCTCTTCATGTTTTTCCACACCACTTCATGCTCCTCCTATTTTTCAGACCGTTTCATGCTCCTCATGTATTTCACACCTTTTGAACCTCTTCGTATTTCGCACACCTTTTCAGGCTCTTCATGTTTTTCACAACCACTTCATGCTCTTCCTATTTTTCAGACCGTTTCATGCTCCTCATATTTTTGATACCTTTGAAGCTCTTCATATTTTTCACACCTTTTCAGGCTCTTCATGTTTTGAACACCATTTCATGCTCCTCCTATTTTTCCGACCGTTTCATGCTCCTCATCTTTTACACACCTGTTGAAGCTCTTCATATTTTTCACACCATTTCAGGCTCTTCATGTTTTTCAACACCGCTTCATGCTCCTCCTATTTTTTCAGACCGTTTAATGCTCTTCCTATTTTTGACACGTTTTGAGGCTCTTCATATTTTTCTCACCTTTTCAGGCTCTTCATGTTTTCGAACACCGCTTCATGCTCCTCCTATTTTTGAGACCGTTTTATGCTCCACATGTATTTCACAGCTTTTGAATCTCTTCAGAATTTTCCCACCTTTCAGGCTCTTCATGTTTTTGAACACCGTTTCATGGTCTTCCTATTTTTCAGACCGTTTCATGCTCCTCATATTTTTGACACCTTTAGAAACTCTTCATATTTTTCACACCTTTTCAGGTTCTTCATGTTTTTGAACACCGTTTCATGCTCCTCCTATTTTTCAGACCATTTCATGCTCCTCATATTTTTGACACATTTTGAATCTCTTCATATTTTTCACACCTTTTCAGGCTCTTCATGTTTTTGAACACCGCTTCATGCTCCTCCTATTTTTCAGACCGTTTCATGCTATTCATGTATTTAATACCTTTTGAAGCTCTTCATATTTTTCACACCTTTTCAGGCTCTTCATGTTTTTGAACACCTTTTCATGCTCCTCGTATTTTTCTGACCGTTTCCTGCTCCTCATATTTTTGACCCTTTTTGAACCTCCTCATATTTTTCGCACCTTTTGAACCTCTTCATATATTTCACATCATTTCAGGCTCTTCATGTTTTTCAACACCACTTCATGCTCCTCCTATTTTTCAGACCGTTTCATGCTCCTCATAATTTAGACACGTTTTGAAGCTCTTCAAATTTTTCACACCTTTTCAGGCTCTTCATCTTTTTCAACACCACTTCATGCTCCTCCTCTTTTCCAGAGCGTTTCATTGTCCTCATATTTTTGACACCTTTAGAAGCTCTTTATATTTTTCACAACTTTTCAGGCTCTTCATGTTTTTCAACACCGTTACATGATCCTCCTATATTTCAGACAGTTTCATTCCTCTCATGTATTTCACACCTTTTGAAGCTCTTCATATTTTTCACACCTTTTCAGGCTCTTCATGTTTTTGAACACCACTTCATGCTCCTCCTATTTTACACACAGTTTCATGCTCCAAATGTATTTCACACCTTTTGAAGCTCTTCTTATTTTTCACACATTTTGAGGCTCTTCATTTGTTTGAACACCGTTTCATGCTGCTCCTAATTTTCAGACCGTTTCATTCTCATCTCATTTTGACAGCTTTTGAAGCTCTTCATATTTTCACGCCTTTTGAAGCTCTTCATATATTTCACACCTTTTCAGGCTCTTCTTTTTTTTCAACACCACTTCATGCTCCTCCTAATTTTCAGACCGTTTCATGATCATCTTATTTTGACAGCTTTTGAAGCTCTTCATATTTTCACACCTTTTGAAGCTCTACATATTATTCACATCTTTTCAGGCTCTTCATGATTTTCAACACCGCTTCATGCTCATCCTATTTTTCAGACTGTTTCATGCTCATCTCATTTTTGACACCTTTGGAAACTCTTCATATTTTTTCACACGTTTTCAGGCTCTTCAAGTTTTTCGACAACATTTCATGCTCCTCCTATTTTTCAGACTGTTTCATGGTCGTAATGTATTTCACACCTTTTCAAGCTCTTTATATTTTTCACACCTTGTCAGGCTCTTCATGTTTCTGAACAGTGCTTCATGCTCCTCCTATTTTTCAGACCGTATCATGCTCCTCATATTTTTGAAACATTTTGAAGCTCTTCATATATTTCACACCTTTTCAGGCTCTTCATGTTTTTGAACACCACTTCATGCTTCTCATATTTTTCAGACTGTTTCATGGTCCTCATGTATTTCACACATTTTGAAGCTCTTTATATTTTTCACACCTTTTCAGGCTCTTCATATATTTGAACACTGCTTCATGCTCCTCCTATTTTTCAGAGAGTTTCATGCTCCTCATGTATTTCACAACTTTTGAAGCTCTTCATGTTTTTCACACCTTTTCAGGCTGTTCATGTTTTTTAACACCGCTTCATGATTCTCCTATTTTTCAGACCGTTTCATGCTCTTCATATTTTTGACTCATTTTGAAGCTCTTCATATTTTTCACAGCTTTTCAGGCTCTTCATGTTTTTCCACACCACTTCATGCTTCTCCTAATTTTCAGACCGTTTCATGCTCCTCATGTATTTCACACTTTTTGAAGCTCTTCATATTTTTCACACCTTTTCAGACTCTTCATGTTTTTCCACACCACTTCATGCTTCTCTTATTTTTCAGCCCGTTTCATGCTCCTCATATATTTCACACCTTTTGAAGCTCTTCATATTTTTCAAACCTTTTCAGGCTCTTCATGTTTTTGATCACCGTTTCATGCTCCTCCTATTTTTCAGACGGTTTCATGCTCCTCATATTTTTGACACTTTTTGAAGATCTTCATATTTTTCACACCTTTTCAGTCTCTTCATTTTTTCAACACCACTTCATGCTCCTCCTATTTTTCAGACCGTTTCATGCTCCTCATATATTTGACACATTTAGAAGCCCTTCATATTTGCACACCTTTTCAGGCTCTTCATATTTTTCATCACCGCTTCATGCTCCTCCTAATTTTCAGACGGTTTCATGTTGATCTCATTTTTGACACCTTTTGAAGCTCTTCATATTTTTCACACCTTTTGAAACTCTTCATATTTTTCACAGCTTTTCAGGCCCTTCATGATTTTCAACACCACTTCATGCTCCTCCTATTTTTAAGACCGTTTCATGCTCCTCATATTTTTGACACCTTTAGAAGATCTTCATATTTTTCACACCTTATCAGGCTCTTCATGTTTTTCAACAACGCTTCATGCTCCTCCTATTTTTCAGACCGTTTCATGCTCCTCATAATTTTGACACCTTTTGAAGCTCTTCATATTTTTCACACCTTTTCAGGCTCTTCATATTTTTCAACACCGCATCATGCTCTTCCTATTTTTCAGACCGTTTCATGCACCTCATATTTTTCACACCTTTTAAAGCTCTTCATATTTTTCACACCTTTTCAGGCTCCTTATGTTTTTCAACACCGATTCATTCTCCTCCTATTTTTCAGACCGTTTCATGCTCCTCATATTCTTGACAAGTTTTAAAGCTCTTCATATTTTTCACACCTTTTCAGGCTCTTCATGATTTTGAACACCGCTTCATGCTCCTCCTGTTTTTCAGACCGTTTCATGCTCCTCATATTTTTCATACCTTTTGAAGCTCTTCATATTTTTCACAACTTTTCAGGCTCTTCATATTTTGAACACTGCTTCATGCTCCTCCTATTTTTCAGACCGTTAAATGCTCCTCATGTATTTGACACCTTTTGAAGCTCCTCATATTTTTCACACGTTTTCAGGCTGTTCATGTTTTTGAACACCGCTTCATGCTCCTCGTATTTTTCAGAGAGTTTCATGCTCCGCATGTATTTCACACCTTATGAAGCTCTTCATATTTTTCACACCTTTTCAGGCTCTTCATGTTTTTGAACACCGCTTCATGATTCTCCTATTTTTCAGACCCTTTCATGCTCTTCATATTTTTGACACATTTTGAAGCTCTTCATATTTTTCACACCTTTTCAGGCTCTTCATGTTTTTCCACACCACTTCATGTTTCGCCTAATTTTCAGACCGTTTCATTCTCCTCTTGTATTTCACACATTTTGAAGCTCTTCATATTTTTCACACCTTTTTAGGCTCTTCATGTTTTTGACGACCGCTTCATGCTCCTCCTATTTTTCTGACCATTTTATGCTCCTCATATTTTTTGACACCTTTTGAAGCTCTTCATATTTTTCACACCTTTTAGGCTCTTCATGTTTTTCAACACCGTTTCATGATCTTCCTATTTTTCAGACCGTTTCATTCTCATCTCATTTTTGAAACCTTTTGAAGCTCTTCATATTTTTCACACCTTTTCAGGATGTTCATGTTTTTCCAGACAACTTCATGCTTCTCCTATTTTTCAGACCGTTTCATGCTCCTCATGTATTTCACACCTTTGAAGCTCTTCATATTTTTCACACCTTTTCAGGCTCTTCATGTTTTTGATCACCGTTTCATGCTCCTCCTATTTTTCAGACCGTTTCATGCTCCTCATATTTTTCACACCTTTTGAAGCTCTTCATATCTTTCACAACTTTTCAGGGTCTTCATGTTTTTGAACACCACTTCATGATCCTCCTATTTTTCAGACCATTTCATGCTCTTCATAATTTTGACCCATTTTGAAGCTCTTCATATATTTCACACCTTTTCAGGCTCTTCATGTTTTTCAAAACCACTTCATGCTCCTCCTAATTTTCAGACCGTTTCATGTTCTTCTCATTTATGACACATTTTGAAGCTCTTCATATTTTTCACACCTTTTCAGGCTCTTCATGTTTTTGAACACAGCTTCATGCTCCTCCTATTTTTCAGACCGTTTCATGCTCGTCATATTTTTGAAACCTTTTGAAGCTCTTCATATTTTTCACACCTATTCAGGCTCTTCATGTTTTTGAACACCGTTCATGATCCTCCTATTTTTCAGACCGTTTCATGCTCCTCATATATTTGACACATTTAGAAGCTCTTCATATTTTCACACCTTTTCAGGATCTTCATATTTTTCAACACCGCTGCATGCTCCTCCTATTATTCAGACGGTTTCATGTTGATCTCATTTTTGACACCTTTTGAAGCTCTTCATATTTTCACACCTTTTGAAGCTCTTCATATTTTTCACACCTTTTCAGGCTCTTCCTGTTTTTCCACACCACTTCATGCTTCTCCTAATTTTCAGACCGTTTCATGCTCCTCATATATTTCACACCTTTTGAAGCTCTTCCTATTTTTCACAATTTTCAGGCTCTTCATGTTTTTGACGACCGCTTAATGCTCCTCTTATTTTTCAGACCGTTTGATGCTCCTCATATTTTTGACACCTTTTGAAGCTCTTTCTATTTTTCACAACTTTTAGTGACTTCATATTTTTCAACACCTTTTCATGATCTTCCTATTTTTCAGACCGTTTCATGCTCATCTCATATTTGACACCTTTTGAAGCTTTTCATATTTTTGACAACTTTTCAGGCTCTTCATGATTTTGAAAACAGCTTCATGCTCCTCCTATTTTTCAAAGAGTTTCATGCTCCTCATATATTTCACACCTTTTGAAGCTCTTCATATTTTTCACACCTTTTCAGGCTGTTCATGTTTTTCCACACCACTTCATGCTTCTCCTATTTTTCAGCCCGTTTCATGCTCCTCATGTATTTCACATCTTTTGAAGCTCTTCATATTTTTCAAACCTTTTCAGGCTCTTCATGTTTTTGATCACCGTTTCATGCTCCTCCTATTTTTCAGACAGTTTCATGCTCCTCATATTTTTGACACTTTTTGAAGCTCTTCATATTTTACACACCTTTTCAGGCTCTTAATGTTTTTCAACACCACTTCATGCTCCTCCTATTTTTCAGACCGATTCATGCTCCTCATATATTTGACACATTTATAAGCTCTTCATATTTTTCACACCTTTTCAGGCTCTTCATATTTTTCAACACCGCTTCATGCTCCTCCTATTTTTCAGACGGTTTCTTGTTGATCTCATTTTTGACACCTTTTGAAGCTCTTCATATTTTTCACACCTTTTGAAACTCTTCATATTTTTCACACCTTTTCAGGCTCTTCATGTTTTTCACACATTTTCAGGCTCTTCATGTTTTTCAACACCGTTTCATGCTGTTTCTATTTTTCAGACAGTTTCATGCTCCTCATATTTTTCACATCTTTTGAAGCTCTTCATATTTTTCACACCTTTTCAGACTTTTCATGTTTTTCAACACCGCTTCATGCTCCTGCTATTTTTCAGACTGTTTCATGCTCCTCATATTTTTGACACCTTTAGAAGCTCTTCGTATTTTTCAAACCTTTTCAGGCTCTTCATGTTTTTGAACACTGCTTCATGCTCCTCCTATTTTTCAGACCGTTTCATGCTCCTCATATTTTGACACCTTTTGAAGCTTTTCATATTTTTCACACCTTTTCAGGCTCTTCAAGTTTTTCAACACCACTTCATGCTCTTCCTTTTTTGCAGACCATTTCATGCTCCTCATATTTTTGACACCTTTTGTTGCTCTTCATATTTTTCACACCTTTTCAGGCTCTTCTTATTTTTCAAACAAGTGAAGCTCTTCATATTTTTCACACTTTTTCAGGCTTTTCATGTTTAGAATACCGCTTCATGCTCCTCCTATTTTTCTGACCGTTTCTTCCTCCTCATGTATTTCACACCTTGTGAAGCTCTTCGTATTTTTCACACCTTTTCAGGCTCTTCATGTTTTTGAACACCGTTTTATGCTGCTTCTATTTTTCAGACCGTTTCATGCTCCTCATATATTTTAAACCTTTGAATCTCTTCATATTAATCACACCTTTTCAGGCTGTTCATGTTTTTCAACAACGCTTCATGATCCTCCTATTTTTCAGACCGTTTCATGCTCCTCATAATTTTGACACCCTTTGAAGCTCCTCTTATATTTCACACCTTTTCAGACTCTTCATGTTTTCGAACACCACTTCAAGTTCCTCCTATTTTTGCGACGGTTTCATGCTCCTCATGTATTTCACTCCTTTTGAAGCTCTTCATATTTTTCACACCTTTTCAGGCTCTTCATGATTTTCAACCCCACTTCATGCTCCTCCTATTTTTCAGACCGTTTCATGTTCCTCATATTTTTGACACCTTTTGAAGCTCTTCATATTTTCTACACCTTTTCAGGCTCTTCATGTTTTTCAACACAGCTTCATGCTCCTCTAATTTTTCAGACCATTTGGTGCTCCTCATATTTTTCACAGCATTTGAAGCTCTTCATATTTTTCACACCTTTTCAGGGTCTTCATGTTTTTCAACACCACTTCATGCTCCTCCTATTTTTCAGACCGTTTCATGCTCCTCATATTTTTGACACCTTTTGAAGCTCTTCATATTTTTCACACCTTTTCAGGCTCCTCCTGTTTTTGAACACTGTTTCATGCTCCTACTATTTTTCAGACCATTTCATGCTCCTCATATTTTTGACACCTTTTGAAGCTCTTCATATTTTTCACACCTTTTCAGGCTCTTCAAGTTTTTGAACAATGCTACAATGCTCCTCCTATTTTTCAGACCGTTTCATGCTCCTCATATTTTTGACCTCTTTTAAAGCTCTTCATATTTTTCACGCCTTTTGAAGCTCTTCATATATTTCACACTTTTTCAGGCTCTTCATATTTTTCAACACCACTTCATGCTTCTCCTATTTCTCAGACCGTTTCATGCTCATCTCATTTTTGACAGCATTTGAAGCTCTTCATATTTTTCACAACTTTTGAAGCTCTTCATATTTTTCACACCTTTTCAGGCTCCTCATGTTTTTCAACAACGCTTCATGCTCCTCCTATTTTTCAGACCGTTTCATGCTCCTCTCATTTCTGAAATCTTTTGAAGCTCTTCATATATTTCACACATTTTCAGGCTGTTAATGTTTTTCAACACGTCTTCATGCTCCTCCTATTTTTCAGACCGTTTCATGCTCATATAATTTATGACACCTTCTGAAGCTCTTCATAGTTTTCACAAATTTTCAGGCTCTTCATATTTTTGAACACCGCTTCATGCTCCTCCTATTTTTCAGACCGTTTCATGCTCCTCATTTATTTCACACATTTTGAAGCTCTTCATATTTTACACACCTTTTCAGGCTCGTCATGATTTTCAACAACACTTCATGCTCCTCCTATTTTTCAGACAGTTTCATGCTCATCTAATTTTTGACACCTTTTGAAGCTCTTCATATATTTCACACCTTTTGAAGCTCTTCATATTTTTCACATTTTTGAAGCTCTTCAGATTTTTCACACGTTTTCAGGCTCTTCATGTTTTTGAACACCGCTTCATGCTCCTCATATATTTCAGACCGTTTCATGCTCCTCATATTTGTGACACCTTTTGAAGCTCTTCGTATTTTTCACACATTTTCACGCTCTTCATGCTTTTCATCATGACTTCATGCTCCTCCTATTTTTCAGACCGTTTCATGCTCCTCATATTTTTGACACCTTTTGAAATCTTCATATACTTCACACCTTTTCAGATTCTTCATTTTTTTGAAAAGAACTTCATGCTCCTTCTATTTCTCAGACCGTTTCATGGTCATCTCATTTTTGACACCTTTTGAAGGTCCTCATATTTTTCATTCCTTTTGAAGATCTTCATATTTTTCACACGTTTTCAGGCTCTTCATATTTTTCAACACCGCATCATGCTTCTCCTATTTTTCAGACAGTTTCATTCTCCTCATATTTTTGACACGTTTTGAAGCTCTTCATATTTTTCACACCTTTTCAGGCTCTTCATGTTTTTCAACACTGTTTCATGATCCTCCTATTTTTCAGACCGTTTCATGCACCTCATAATTTTGACACCTTTTGAAACTCTTCTTATATTTCACACCTTTTCAGACTCTTCATGTGTTCGAACACCACTTCAAGTTCCTCCTATTTTTGTGACCGTTTAATGCTCTTCATATTTTTGACACTTTTTGAAGCTCTTCATATTTTTCACACCTTTTGAAGCTCTTCATATATTTCACACATTTTCAGGCTCTTCATGTTTTTCAACACCACTTCATGCTCCTCCTATTTTTCAGACCGTTTCATTCTCCTCATATTTCTGACACCTTTTGAAGATCTTCATATTTTTCACACGTTTTCAGGCTCTTCATGTTTTTCAACACCACTTCATGCTCCTCCTATTTTTCAGACCGTTTCTTGCTCATCTAATTTTTGACACCTTTTGAAGCTCTTCATATATTTCACACCTTTTGAAGCTCTTCATATTTTTCACATTTTTGAAGCTCTTCAAATTTTTCACACCTTTTCATGCTCTTCATGTTTTTGAACACCGCTTCATGATCCTCCGGTTTTTCAGACCGTTTCATGCTCCTCATATTTTTGACACCTTTTGAAGCTTTTCATATTTTTTACAACATTTCAGGCTTTTCATGTTTTTGAACACCTCTTCATGCTCCTCGTATTTTTCACACCATTTGAAGCTCTTCATATTTTTCACACCTTTTCAGGCTCTTCATGTTTTTCAACACCGCTTCATGCTACTCCTATTTTTCAGACCGATTAATGCTCCTCCTGTACTTCACACCTTTTGTAGCTCTTCATATTTTTCTCACATTTTCAGGCTCTTCATGTTTTTCAACACCGCTTCATGCTCCTCTAATTTTTCAGACCGATTCATGCTCCTCACGTATTTCACACCTTTTGAGGCTTCATGTTTTTCAACACCACTTTATGCTCCACATATTTTTCAGACCGTTTCATGCTCATCTCATTTTTGACACCTTTTGAAGCTCTTCATATTTTTCACACCTTTTGAAGCTCTTTATATTTTTCACAAGTTTTCAGATCTTCATGTTTTTCAACACCGCTTCTTGATCCTCCTATTTTTCAGACCGTTTCATGCTCCTCCTAATTTTCACACCTTTTGAAGCACCTCAAATTTTTCACACCTTTTCAGGCTCTTCATGTTCTTGAACACGGTTTCCTGCTCCTCCTTTTTTTCAGACCGTTTCATGCTCCTCATATTTTTGACACCTTTTGAATCTCTTCATATATTTCACACCTTTTCAGGCTCTTCATATATTGGAACACCACTTCATGCTCCTCCTATTTTTCGGACGGTTTCATTCTCCTCATGTACTTCACACCTTTTGAAGCTCTTCATATATTTCACACTTTTTCAGGCTCTTCATGTTTTTCAACACCACTTCATGCTCCTCCTATTTTTCAAACCGTTTCATGCTCATCTCATTTTTGACACCTTCTGAGCTCTTCATATTTGTTACACCCTTTCAGGCTCTTCATGTTTTTCAACACGGCTTCATGCTACTCCTATTTTTCAGACCGTTTCATGCTCCTCATATTTTTCACACCTTTTGAAGCTCTTCATATTTTTCACACATTTTCAGGCTCTTCATGTTTTTCAACACCACTTCATGCTCCTCCTATTTTTCAGACCGTTTCATGCTCCTCATGTATTTCACACCTTTTGAAGCTCTTCATATTTTTCACACTTTTTGAAGCTCTTCATATATTTCAAACATTTTCAGGCTCTTCATGTTTTTCAACACCGCTTCATGCTCCTCCTTTTTTTCAGACCGTTTCATGGTCCTCATGTATTTCACACATTTTGAGGCTCTTCATATCTTTCACACCTTTTCAGCCGCTTCATGTTTTTGAACACCGTTTCATGCTCCTCCTATTTTTCAGACCGTTTCATGCTCCTCATATTTTTGACACCTTTTGAAGCTCTTCATATTTTTCACACCTTTTGAAGCTCTTCATGTATTTCACACGATTTCAGTCTCTTCAGGTTTTTCAACACCGCTTCATGCTCCTCCTATATTTCAGACCGTTTCATGCTCCTCATATTTTTGACACATTTTGAAGCTCTTCATATTTTTCACACATTTTCAGGCTCTTCATGTTTTTCACAAGTTTTCAGATCTTCATGTTTTTCAACACCGCTTCTTGATCCTCCTATTTTTCAGATCGTTTCATGCTCCTCATATTTTTGTCACGTTTTGAAGCTCTTCATATTTTACACACATTTTCAGGCTCTTCATGTATTTGATCATCGCTACATGCTCCTCCGAATTTTCACAACTTTTGAAGCACCTCAAATTTTTCACACCTTTTCATGCTCTTAATGTTCTTGAACACGGTTTCCTGCTCTTCCTTTTTTTCAGACCGTTTCATGCTCCTCATATTTTTGACAGCTTTTGAATCTCTTCATATATTTCACACCTTTTCAGGCTCTTCATGTATTGGAACACCGCTTCATGCTCCTTCTATTTTTCGGACGGTTTCATTCTCCTCATGTACTTCACACCTTTTGAAGCTCTTCATATATTTCACACTTTTTCAGGCTCTTCATGTTTTTCAACACCACTTCATGCTCCTCCTATTTTTCAGACCGTTTCATGCTCTTCTCATTTTTGACACCTTCTGAAACTCTTCATATTTGTTACACCCTTTCAGGCTCTTCATGTTTTTCAACACGGCTTCATGCTCCTCCTATTTTTCAGACCGTTTCATGCTCCTCATATTTTTCACACCTTTTGAAGCTCTTAATATTTTTCACACATTTTCAGGCTCTTCATGTTTTTCAACACCGCTTCATGCTCCTCCTATTTTTCAGACCGATTCAAGCTCCTCATATTTTTGTCACCTTTTGAAGCACTTCATATTTTTCACACCTTTTCAGGCTCTTCATTTTTTTGAACACCGCTTCATGCTCCTCCTATTTTTCCGACTGTTTCATGCTCCTCATATTTTTGACACCTTTTGAAGCACTTCGTATTTTTCACACCTTTTCAGGCTCTTCATTTTTTTGAACACCGCTTCATGCTCCTCCTATTTTTCAGACCGTTTCATGCTCCTCATATATTTGACACCTTTTGAAGCCCTTCATATTTTTCACACATTTTCAGGTTTTCATG
The DNA here is from genome assembly GCF_033118175.1 of Dama dama. Taxonomy (NCBI): domain Eukaryota; kingdom Metazoa; phylum Chordata; class Mammalia; order Artiodactyla; family Cervidae; genus Dama; species Dama dama. The sequence continues at coordinate 2,775,762 of NW_026870893.1, read as the reverse complement.
TTTTTCAACACTGCTTCATGCTCCTCCTATTTTTCAGACCGTTTCATGCTCCTCATGTTTTTCACGTCTTTTGTAGCTCTTCATATTTTTCACAACTTTTGAAGCTCTTCATATTTTTCACACCTTTTGAAGCTCTTCATATTTTTCACATGTTTTCACGCTCTTCATGTTTTCAACACCGCTTCTTGATCCACCTATATTTCAGACTGTTTCATGCTCCTAATATTTTTGTCACGTTTTGAAGCTCTTCATATTTTACACACATTTTCAGGCTCTTCATGTTTTTCAACACCGCTTCATGCTCCTCCTATTTTTAACACCTTTTGAAGCTCTTCATATTTTTCTCACCTTTTCAGGCTCTTCATGTTTTTGAACACGGTTTCCTGCTCCTCCTTTTTTTCAGACCGTTTCATGCTCCTCATATTTTTGACACGTTTTGAATCTCTTCATATATTTCACACCTTTTCAGGCTCTTCATATATTTGAACAACGGTTCATGCTCCTCCTATTTTACAGACGGTTTCATCCTCCTCATGTATTTCACACCTTTTGAAGCTCTTCATATTTTTCACACCTTTTCAGGCTCTTCATGTTTTTGAACACCGTTTCATGCTGCTCCTATTTTTCAGACCGTTTCATACTCCTCATAGTTTTGACACCTTTTGAAGCTCTTCATATTTTTCACACCTTTTCAGGTTCTTCATGTTTTTCAACACCGCTTCATGCTGCTTCTCTTTTTCAGACCGTTTCATGCTCCTCATATTTTTCACACCTTTTGAAGCTCCTCATATTTTTCACACCTTTTCAGGCTCTTCATGTTTTTGAACACCGCTTCATGCTCCTCCAATTTTTCAGGCCGTTTCATGCTCCTCATAATTTTGACACCTTTTGAAGCTCTTCATATGTTTCACACCTTTTCAGGCTCTTCATTTTTTTCAACACCACTTCATGCTCCTCCTATTTTTCAGACGGTTTCATGCTCAGCTCATTTTTTACACCTTTTGAAGCTCTTCATATTTTTCACACCTTTTCAGGCTCTTCATATTTTTCACACGTTTTCAGGCTCTTCTTGTTTTTCAACACCGCTTCATGCTCCTCCTATTTTTCAGACCGTTTCATGCTCCTCATATTTTTGACACCTTTTGAAGCTCTTCATATTTTTCACAACTTTTCAGTATCTTCCTGTTTTTGAACACCGTTTCATGCTCCTCCTATTTTTCAGTCCGTTTAATTCTCCTCATGTATTTCACACCTTTTGAAGCTCTTCATATTTTTCACAACTTTTCAGGCTCTTCATGTTTTTTATCACCGTTTCATGCTCCTATTTATCAGACCGTTTCATGCTCCTCATGTATTTCACACCTTTTGAAGCTCTTCATAATTTTCACAACTTTTCAGGCTCCTCATGTTTTTGAACACCGCTTCATGCTCCTCCTATTTTCCAGACCGTTTCATGCTCCTCATATTTTTGACACCTTTTGCAGGTCTTCATATTTTTCACACCTTTTCAGGCTCTTCATGTTTTTCAACACTGCTTCATGATCCTCCTATTTTTCAGACCGTTTCATGCTCTTCATATTTTTGACACCTTTTAAAGCTCTTCATATTTTTCACACCTTTTCAGGCTCTTCATATTTTTGAACACTGCTTCATGATCCTCCTATTTTTCAGACCCTTTTATGCTCTTCTCATTTTTGACACCATTTGAAGCTCTTCATATCTTTCATATTTTTGAAGTTCTTCATATTTTCACAGGTTTTCAGACTCTTCATGTTTTTCAACACCGCTTCATGCTCCTGCTATTTTTGAGACCGTTTCATGCTCTTCATATATTTGACACCTCTTGAAGCTCTTCATATTTTTCACACCTTTTCAGGCTCTTCATGTTTTTCCCCACCACTTCATTCTTCTCCTATTTTTCAGATCATTTCATGCTCCTCATGAATTTCACACCTTTTGAAGCTCTTCATATTTTTCACACCTTTTCAGGCTCTTCATGTTTTTTATCACCGTTTCATGCTCCTATTTATCAGACCGTTTCATGCTCCTCATATTTTTGACACCTTTTGCAGCTCTTCATATTTTTCACAAGTTTTCAGTCTCTTCATGATTTTGAACACCGCTTCAAGATCCTCCTATTTTTAAGACCGTTTCATGCTCTTCATATTTTTGACACCTTTTGCAGCTCTTCATATTTTTCACACCTTTTCAGGCTCTTCATGTTTTTCAACACCGTTTCATGCTGCTTCTATTTTTCAGACCGTTTCATGCTCCTCATATTTTTCACACCTTTTGAAGCTCCTCATATTTTTCACACCTTTTCAGGCTCTTCATGTTTTTGAACACAGCTTCATGCTACTCCTATTTTTCAGACTGTTTCATGCTCCTCATAGTTTTCACACCTTTTGAAGCTCCTCATATTTTTCACACCTTTTCAGGCTCTTCATGTTTTTCAACACCATTACATGATCCTCCTATTTTTCAAACTGTTTCATGCTCATCTCATTTTTGACACCTTTTGAAGCTTTTCAGATTTTTCTCAACTTTTTAGGCTCTTCATGTTTCTCAACACGGCTTCATGCTCCACATATTTTTCAGACCGTTTCATGCTCATCTCATTTTTGACACCTTTTGAAGCTCTTCATATTTCTCACAACTTTTTAGGCTTTTCATATTTTTGAACACCGCTTCATGCTCCTCCTATTTTTCAGAGAGTTTCATGCTCCTCATGTATTTCACATCTTTTGAAGCTCTTCATATTTCTCACAACTTTTTAGGCTCTTCATGTTTTTCCACATCACTTCATGCTTCTCGTATTTTTCGGCCTGTTTCATGCTCCTCATGTATTTCACACCTTTTGAAGCTCTTCATATTTTTCACACCTTTTCAGGCTCTTCATGTTTTTAATCACCGTTTCATGCTCCTCCTATTTTTCAGACCGTTTCATGCTCCTCATATATTTGACACATTTTGAAGCTCTTTATATTTTTCACACATTTTCAGGCTCTTCATGTTTTTGAACACTGCTTCATGATCCTCCTATTTTTCAGACCTTTTCATGTTCTTCATATGTTTGACACATTTTGAAGCTCTTCATATTTTTCACACCTTTTCAGGCTCTTCATGTGTTTCAACACCACTTCATGCTTCTCCTATTTTTCAGACCGTTTCATGCGCCTCATGTATTTCACACCTTTTGAAGCTCTTCATAATTTTCACATCTTTTCAGTCTCTTCATGTTTTTGAACACCATTTCATGCCGCTTCTATTTTTTAGACCGTTTCCTGCTCCTCATATTTTTCACACCTTTTGATGCTCTTCATATTTTTCACACGTTTTCAGGCTCTTCTTGTTTTTCAACACCGCTTCATGCTCCTCCTATTTTTCAGACCGTTTCTTGCACCTCATATTTTTCTCACCTTTTGAAGCGCTTCATATTTTCCACACCTTTTCAGGCTCTTCATGTTTTTCAACACCGCTTCATGCTCCTCCTATTTTTCAGACCGTTTCATGCTCCTCATATTTTTGACACGTTTTGAAGCTCTTCATATTTTTCACACGTTTTCAGGCTCTTCATGTTTTTCACACCTTTTCAGGCTCTTCATGTTTTTGAACACCATTTCATGATCCTCCTATTTTTCTGACCGTTTAATGCTCCTCATATTTTTGACACCTTTAGAAACTCTTCATATTTTTCACACCTTTTCAAGCACTTCATGGTTTTCCACCCCGCTTCATGCTCCTCCTATTTTTCAGACGGTTTCATGCTCTTCATATTTTTGATAATTTTGAAGCTCTTCATATTTTTCACACTTTTTCAGGCTCTTCATGTTTTTCAAGACCACTTCATGCTCCTCCTATTTTTCAGACCGTTTCATGCTCATCTCATTTTTGACACCTTTTGAAGTTCTTCATATTTTTCCCACCTTTTGAAGCTCTTCATATATTTCACACGTTTTCAGGTTCTTCATGTTTTTCAACACCGTTTCATGCTGCTTCTATTTTTCAGACCGTTTCATGCTCCTCATATTTTTCACACCATTTGAAGCTCTTCATATTTTTCACACGTTTTCAGGCTCTTCATGTTTTTCAACACCGTTTAATTCTGCTTCTATTTTTCAGACCGTTTCATGCTCCTCATATTTTTGACACCTTTAGACTCTTCATATTTTTCACACCTTTTCAGCCTCTTCATGTTTTTCACACATTTTCAGCCTCTTCATGTTTTTGAACACCCCTTCTTGCTCCTTTTATTTTTCAGAGAGTTTCATGCTCCTCATGTATTTCACACCTTTTAAAGCTCTTCATATTTTTCACACCTTTACAGGCTCTTCATGTTTTTGAACACCGTTTCATCCTCCTCCTATTTTTCAGACCGTTTCATGCTCCTCATATTTTTGACACCTTTTGAAGCTCTTCATATTTTTCACACCTTTTCAAGCTCTTCATGTTTTTGCACACTGCTTCATGCTCTTCCTATTTTTCAGACCGTTTCATGCTCCTCATATTTTTGACACCTTTTGAAGCTCTTCATATTTTTCACACCTTTTCAGGCTCTTCATGTTTTTCAACACCAATTCATGCTTCTCCTATTTTTCAGACTGTTTAATGCTCCTCATATTTTTGACACCTTTAGAAACTCTTCATATTTTTCACACCTTTTCAAGCACTTCATGGTTTTCCACACCGCTTCATGCTCCTCCTATTTTTCATACCGTTTCATTCTCCTCATATTTTTGACACCTTTTGAAGCTCTCATATATTTCACACCTTTTCAGGCTCTTCATTTTTTTCAACACAACGTCATGCTCCTCCTATTTTTCAGACCCTTTTATGCTCTTCTCATTTTTGACACCTTTTGAAGCTCTTCATATTTTTCACACCTTTTGAAGCTCTTCATGTTTTTCACACCTTTTCAGGCTCTTCATGTTTTTCAACACCGCTTCATGCTCCTTCTATTTTTCTGACCGTTTCATGCTCCTCATAATTTTGACACATTTTGAAGCTCTTCATATTTTTCACACCTTTTCAGGCTCTTCATGTTTTTCAACACCGCTTCGTGCTCCTCCTCTTTTTCAGACCGTTTCATGCTCCTCATATTTTTGACATCTATTGAAGCTCTTCATATTTCTCACACCTTTTCAGGTTCTTCATGTTTTTCCACACCACTTCATGCTCCTCCTATTTTTCAGACCGTTTCATGCACATCTCATTTTTGACACCTTTTGAAGCTCTTCATATCTTTCATATTTTTGAAGTTCTTCATATTTTCACACGTTTTCAGACTCTTCATGTTTTTCAACACCGCTTCATGCTCCTGCTATTTTTCAGACCGTTTCATGCTCTTCAAATATTTGACACCTCTTGAAGCTCTTCATATTTTTCACACCTTTTCAGGCTCTTCATGTTATTCCCCACCACTTCATTCTTCTCCTATTTTTCAGACCATTTCATGCTCCTCATGAATTTCACACCTTTTGAAGCTCTTCATATTTTTCACACCTTTTCAGGCTCTTCATGTTTTTTATCACCGTTTCATGCTCCTATTTTTCAGACCGTTTCATGCTCCTCATATTTTTGACACCTTTTGCAGCTCTTCATATTTTTCACAAGTTTTCAGTCTCTTCATGATTTTGAACACCGCTTCAAGATCCTCCTATTTTTAAGACCGTTTCATGCTCTTCATATTTTTCACACCTTTTCAGGCTCTTCATGTTTTTCAACACCGTTTCATGCTGCTTCTCTTTTTCAGACCGTTTCATGCTCCTCATATTTTTCACACCTTTTGAAGCTCCTCATATTTTTCACACCTTTTCAGGCTCTTCATGTTTTTGAACACAGCTTCATGCTACTCCTATTTTTCAGACTGTTTCATGCTCCTCATTTTTTCACACCTTTTGAAGCTCCTCATATTTTTCACACCTTTTCAGGCTCTTCATGTTTTTCAACTCCGTTACATGATCCTCCTATTTTTCAGACTGTTTCATGCTCATCTCATTTTTGACCCCTTTTGAAGCTTTTCAGATTTTTCACAACTTTTTAGGCTCTTCATGTTTCTCAACACGGCTTCATGCTCCACATATTTTTCAGACCGTTTCATGCTCATCTCATTTTTGACACCTTTTGAAGCTCTTCATATTTCTCACAACTTTTTAGGCTTTTCATATTTTTGAACACCGCTTCATGCTCCTCCTATTTTTCAGAGAGTTTCATGCTCCTCATGTATTTCACATCTTTTGAAGCTCTTCATATTTCTCACAACTTTTTAGGCTCTTCATGTTTTTCCACATCACTTCATGCTTCTCGTATTTTTCGGCCTGTTTCATGCTCCTCATGTATTTCACACCTTTTGAAGCTCTTCATATTTTTCACACCTTTTCAGGCTCTTCATGTTTTTAATCACCGTTTCATGCTCCTCCTATTTTTCAGACCGTTTCATGCTCCTCATATATTTGACACATTTTGAAGCTCTTTATATTTTTCACACATTTTCAGGCTCTTCATGTTTTTGAACACTGCTTCATGATCCTCCTATTTTTCAGACCTTTTCATGTTCTTCATATGTTTGACACATTTTGAAGCTCTTCATATTTTTCACACCTTTTCAGGCTCTTCATGTGTTTCAACACCACTTCATGCTTCTCCTATTTTTCAGACCGTTTCATGCGCCTCATGTATTTCACACCTTTTGAAGCTCTTCATAATTTTCACATCTTTTCAGTCTCTTCATGTTTTTGAACACCATTTCATGCCGCTTCTATTTTTTAGACCGTTTCCTGCTCCTCATATTTTTCACACCTTTTGATGCTCTTCATATTTTTCACACGTTTTCAGGCTCTTCTTGTTTTTCAACACCGCTTCATGCTCCTCCTATTTTTCAGACCGTTTCTTGCACCTCATATTTTTCTCACCTTTTGAAGCGCTTCATATTTTCCACACCTTTTCAGGCTCTTCATGTTTTTCAACACCGCTTCATGCTCCTCCTATTTTTCAGACCGTTTCATGCTCCTCATATTTTTGACACGTTTTGAAGCTCTTCATATTTTTCACACGTTTTCAGGCTCTTCATGTTTTTCACACCTTTTCAGGCTCTTCATGTTTTTGAACACCATTTCATGATCCTCCTATTTTTCTGACCGTTTAATGCTCCTCATATTTTTGACACCTTTAGAAACTCTTCATATTTTTCACACCTTTTCAAGCACTTCATGGTTTTCCACACCGCTTCATGCTCCTCCTATTTTTCAGACGGTTTCATACTCTTCATATTTTTGATAACTTTTGAAGCTCTTCATATTTTTCACACCTTTTCAGGCTCTTCATGTTTTTCAAGACCACTTCATGCTCCTCCTATTTTTCAGACCGTTTCATGCTCATCTCATTTTTGACACCTTTTGAAGTTCTTCATATTTTTCCCACCTTTTGAAGCTCTTCATATATTTCACACGTTTTCAGGTTCTTCATGTTTTTCAACACCGTTTCATGCTGCTTCTATTTTTCAGACCGTTTCATGCTCCTCATATTTTTCACACCTTTTGAAGCTCTTCATATTTTTCACACGTTTTCAGGCTCTTCATGTTTTTCAACACCGTTTAATTCTGCTTCTATTTTTCAGACCGTTTCATGCTCCTCATATTTTTGACACCTTTAGACTCTTCATATTTTTCACACCTTTTCAGCCTCTTCATGTTTTTCACACATTTTCAGCCTCTTCATGTTTATGAACACCCCTTCTTGCTCCTTTTATTTTTCAGAGAGTTTCATGCTCCTCATGTATTTCACACCTTTTAAAGCTCTTCATATTTTTCACACCTTTACAGGCTCTTCATGTTTTTGAACACCGTTTCATCCTCCTCCTATTTTTCAGACCGTTTCATGCTCCTCATATTTTTGACACCTTTTGAAGCTCTTCATATTTTTCACACCTTTTCAAGCTCTTCATGTTTTTGCACACTGCTTCATGCTCTTCCTATTTTTCAGACCGTTTCATGCTCCTCATATTTTTGACACCTTTTGAAGCTCTTCATATTTTTCACACCTTTTCAGGCTCTTCATGTTTTTCAACACCAATTCATGCTTCTCCTATTTTTCAGACTGTTTAATGCTCCTCATATTTTTGACACCTTTAGAAACTCTTCATATTTTTCACACCTTTTCAAGCACTTCATGGTTTTCCACACCGCTTCATGCTCCTCCTATTTTTCATACCGTTTCATTCTCCTCATATTTTTGACACCTTTTGAAGCTCTCATATATTTCACACCTTTTCAGGCTCTTCATTTTTTTCAACACAACGTCATGCTCCTCCTATTTTTCAGACCCTTTTATGCTCTTCTCATTTTTGACACCTTTTGAAGCTCTTCATATTTTTCACACCTTTTGAAGCTCTTCATGTTTTTCACACCTTTTCAGGCTCTTCATGTTTTTCAACACCGCTTCATGCTCCTTCTATTTTTCTGACCGTTTCATGCTCCTCATAATTTTGACACATTTTGAAGCTCTTCATATTTTTCACACCTTTTCAGGCTCTTCATGTTTTTCAACACCGCTTCATGCTCCTCCTCTTTTTCAGACCGTTTCATGCTCCCCATATTTTTGACATCTATTGAAGCTCTTCATATTTCTCACACCTTTTCAGGTTCTTCATGTTTTTCAACACCACTTCATGCTCCTCCTATTTTTCAGACCGTTTCATGCACATCTCATTTTTGACACCTTTTGAAGCTCTTCATATCTTTCATATTTTTGAAGTTCTTCATATTTTCACACGTTTTCAGACTCTTCATGTTTTTCAACACCGCTTCATGCTCCTACTATTTTTCAGACCGTTTCATGCTCTTCAAATATTTGACACCTCTTGAAGCTCTTCATATTTTTCACACCTTTTCAGGCTCTTCATGTTATTCCCCACCACTTCATTCTTCTCCTATTTTTCAGACCATTTCATGCTCCTCATGAATTTCACACCTTTTGAAGCTCTTCATATTTTTCACACCTTTTCAGGCTCTTCATGTTTTTTATCACCGTTTCATGCTCCTATTTTTCAGACCGTTTCATGCTCCTCATATTTTTGACACCTTTTGCAGCTCTTCATATTTTTCACAAGTTTTCAGTCTCTTCATGATTTTGAACACCGCTTCAAGATCCTCCTATTTTTAAGACCGTTTCATGCTCTTCATATTTTTCACACCTTTTCAGGCTCTTCATGTTTTTCAACACCGTTTCATGCTGCTTCTCTTTTTCAGACCGTTTCATGCTCCTCATATTTTTCACACCTTTTGAAGCTCCTCATATTTTTCACACCTTTTCAGGCTCTTCATGTTTTTGAACACAGCTTCATGCTACTCCTATTTTTCAGACTGTTTCATGCTCCTCATTTTTTCACACCTTTTGAAGCTCCTCATATTTTTCACACCTTTTCAGGCTCTTCATGTTTTTCAACTCCGTTACATGATCCTCCTATTTTTCAGACTGTTTCATGCTCATCTCATTTTTGACCCCTTTTGAAGCTTTTCAGATTTTTCACAACTTTTTAGGCTCTTCATGTTTCTCAACACGGCTTCATGCTCCACATATTTTTCAGACCGTTTCATGCTCATCTCATTTTTGACACCTTTTGAAGCTCTTCATATTTCTCACAACTTTTTAGGCTTTTCATATTTTTGAACACCGCTTCATGCTCCTCCTATTTTTCAGAGAGTTTCATGCTCCTCATGTATTTCACATCTTTTGAAGCTCTTCATATTTCTCACAACTTTTTAGGCTCTTCATGTTTTTCCACATCACTTCATGCTTCTCGTATTTTTCGGCCTGTTTCATGCTCCTCATGTATTTCACACCTTTTGAAGCTCTTCATATTTTTCACACCTTTTCAGGCTCTTCATGTTTTTAATCACCGTTTCATGCTCCTCCTATTTTTCAGACCGTTTCATGCTCCTCATATATTTGACACATTTTGAAGCTCTTTATATTTTTCACACATTTTCAGGCTCTTCATGTTTTTGAACACTGCTTCATGATCCTCCTATTTTTCAGACCTTTTCATGTTCTTCATATGTTTGACACATTTTGAAGCTCTTCATATTTTTCACACCTTTTCAGGCTCTTCATGTGTTTCAACACCACTTCATGCTTCTCCTATTTTTCAGACCGTTTCATGCGCCTCATGTATTTCACACCTTTTGAAGCTCTTCATAATTTTCACATCTTTTCAGTCTCTTCATGTTTTTGAACACCATTTCATGCCGCTTCTATTTTTTAGACCGTTTCCTGCTCCTCATATTTTTCACACCTTTTGATGCTCTTCATATTTTTCACACGTTTTCAGGCTCTTCTTGTTTTTCAACACCGCTTCATGCTCCTCCTATTTTTCAGACCGTTTCTTGCACCTCATATTTTTCTCACCTTTTGAAGCGCTTCATATTTTCCACACCTTTTCAGGCTCTTCATGTTTTTCAACACCGCTTCATGCTCCTCCTATTTTTCAGACCGTTTCATGCTCCTCATATTTTTGACACGTTTTGAAGCTCTTCATATTTTTCACACGTTTTCAGGCTCTTCATGTTTTTCACACCTTTTCAGGCTCTTCATGTTTTTGAACACCATTTCATGATCCTCCTATTTTTCTGACCGTTTAATGCTCCTCATATTTTTGACACCTTTAGAAACTCTTCATATTTTTCACACCTTTTCAAGCACTTCATGGTTTTCCACCCCGCTTCATGCTCCTCCTATTTTTCAGACGGTTTCATGCTCTTCATATTTTTGATAATTTTGAAGCTCTTCATATTTTTCACACTTTTTCAGGCTCTTCATGTTTTTCAAGACCACTTCATGCTCCTCCTATTTTTCAGACCGTTTCATGCTCATCTCATTTTTGACACCTTTTGAAGTTCTTCATATTTTTCCCACCTTTTGAAGCTCTTCATATATTTCACACGTTTTCAGGTTCTTCATGTTTTTCAACACCGTTTAATTCTGCTTCTATTTTTCAGACCGTTTCATGCTCCTCATATTTTTGACACCTTTAGACTCTTCATATTTTTCACACCTTTTCAGCCTCTTCATGTTTTTCACACATTTTCAGCCTCTTCATGTTTTTGAACACCCCTTCTTGCTCCTTTTATTTTTCAGAGAGTTTCATGCTCCTCATGTATTTCACACCTTTTAAAGCTCTTCATATTTTTCACACCTTTACAGGCTCTTCATGTTTTTGAACACCGTTTCATCCTCCTCCTATTTTTCAGACCGTTTCATGCTCCTCATATTTTTGACACCTTTTGAAGCTCTTCATATTTTTCACACCTTTTCAAGCTCTTCATGTTTTTGCACACTGCTTCATGCTCTTCCTATTTTTCAGACCGTTTCATGCTCCTCATATTTTTGACACCTTTTGAAGCTCTTCATATTTTTCACACCTTTTCAGGCTCTTCATGTTTTTCAACACCAATTCATGCTTCTCCTATTTTTCAGACTGTTTAATGCTCCTCATATTTTTGACACCTTTAGAAACTCTTCATATTTTTCACACCTTTTCAAGCACTTCATGGTTTTCCACACCGCTTCATGCTCCTCCTATTTTTCATACCGTTTCATTCTCCTCATATTTTTGACACCTTTTGAAGCTCTCATATATTTCACACCTTTTCAGGCTCTTCATTTTTTTCAACACAACGTCATGCTCCTCCTATTTTTCAGACCCTTTTATGCTCTTCTCATTTTTGACACCTTTTGAAGCTCTTCATATTTTTCACACCTTTTGAAGCTCTTCATGTTTTTCACACCTTTTCAGGCTCTTCTTGTTTTTCAACATCGCTTCATGCTCCTTCTATTTTTCTGACCGTTTCATGCTCCTCATAATTTTGACACATTTTGAAGCTCTTCATATTTTTCACACCTTTTCAGGCTCTTCATGTTTTTCAACACCGCTTCGTGCTCCTCCTCTTTTTCAGACCGTTTCATGCTCCTCATATTTTTGACATCTATTGAAGCTCTTCTTATTTCTCACACCTTTTCAGGTTCTTCATGTTTTTCCACACCACTTCATGCTCCTCCTATTTTTCAGACCGTTTCATGCACATCTCATTTTTGACACCTTTTGAAGCTCTTCATATCTTTCATATTTTTGAAGTTCTTCATATTTTCACACGTTTTCAGACTCTTCATGTTTTTCAACACCGCTTCATGCTCCTGCTATTTTTCAGACCGTTTCATGCTCTTCAAATATTTGACACCTCTTGAAGCTCTTCATATTTTTCACACCTTTTCAGGCTCTTCATGTTATTCCCCACCACTTCATTCTTCTCCTATTTTTCAGACCATTTCATGCTCCTCATGAATTTCACACCTTTTGAAGCTCTTCATATTTTTCACACCTTTTCAGGCTCTTCATGTTTTTTATCACCGTTTCATGCTCCTATTTTTCAGACCGTTTCATGCTCCTCATATTTTTGACACCTTTTGCAGCTCTTCATATTTTTCACAAGTTTTCAGTCTCTTCATGATTTTGAACACCGCTTCAAGATCCTCCTATTTTTAAGACCGTTTCATGCTCTTCATATTTTTCACACCTTTTCAGGCTCTTCATGTTTTTCAACACCGTTTCATGCTGCTTCTCTTTTTCAGACCGTTTCATGCTCCTCATATTTTTCACACCTTTTGAAGCTCCTCATATTTTTCACACCTTTTCAGGCTCTTCATGTTTTTGAACACAGCTTCATGCTACTCCTATTTTTCAGACTGTTTCATGCTCCTCATATTTTTCACACCTTTTGAAGCTCCTCATATTTTTCACACCTTTTCAGGCTCTTCATGTTTTTCAACACCGTTACATGATCCTCCTATTTTTCAGACTGTTTCATGCTCATCTCATTTTTGACCCCTTTTGAAGCTTTTCAGATTTTTCACAACTTTTTAGGCTCTTCATGTTTCTCAACACGGCTTCATGCTCCACATATTTTTCAGACCGTTTCATGCTCATCTCATTTTTGACACCTTTTGAAGCTCTTCATATTTCTCACAACTTTTTAGGCTTTTCATATTTTTGAACACCGCTTCATGCTCCTCCTATTTTTCAGAGAGTTTCATGCTCCTCATGTATTTCACATCTTTTGAAGCTCTTCATATTTCTCACAACTTTTTAGGCTCTTCATGTTTTTCCACATCACTTCATGCTTCTCGTATTTTTCGGCCTGTTTCATGCTCCTCATGTATTTCACACCTTTTGAAGCTCTTCATATTTTTCACACCTTTTCAGGCTCTTCATGTTTTTAATCACCGTTTCATGCTCCTCCTATTTTTCAGACCGTTTCATGCTCCTCATATATTTGACACATTTTGAAGCTCTTTATATTTTTCACACATTTTCAGGCTCTTCATGTTTTTGAACACTGCTTCATGATCCTCCTATTTTTCAGACCTTTTCATGTTCTTCATATGTTTGACACATTTTGAAGCTCTTCATATTTTTCACACCTTTTCAGGCTCTTCATGTGTTTCAACACCACTTCATGCTTCTCCTATTTTTCAGACCGTTTCATGCGCCTCATGTATTTCACACCTTTTGAAGCTCTTCATAATTTTCACATCTTTTCAGTCTCTTCATGTTTTTGAACACCATTTCATGCCGCTTCTATTTTTTAGACCGTTTCCTGCTCCTCATATTTTTCACACCTTTTGATGCTCTTCATATTTTTCACACGTTTTCAGGCTCTTCTTGTTTTTCAACACCGCTTCATGCTCCTCCTATTTTTCAGACCGTTTCTTGCACCTCATATTTTTCTCACCTTTTGAAGCGCTTCATATTTTCCACACCTTTTCAGGCTCTTCATGTTTTTCAACACCGCTTCATGCTCCTCCTATTTTTCAGACCGTTTCATGCTCCTCATATTTTTGACACGTTTTGAAGCTCTTCATATTTTTCACACGTTTTCAGGCTCTTCATGTTTTTCACACCTTTTCAGGCTCTTCATGTTTTTGAACACCATTTCATGATCCTCCTATTTTTCTGACCGTTTAATGCTCCTCATATTTTTGACACCTTTAGAAACTCTTCATATTTTTCACACCTTTTCAAGCACTTCATGGTTTTCCACACCGCTTCATGCTCCTCCTATTTTTCAGACGGTTTCATACTCTTCATATTTTTGATAACTTTTGAAGCTCTTCATATTTTTCACACCTTTTCAGGCTCTTCATGTTTTTCAAGACCACTTCATGCTCCTCCTATTTTTCAGACCGTTTCATGCTCATCTCATTTTTGACACCTTTTGAAGTTCTTCATATTTTTCCCACCTTTTGAAGCTCTTCATATATTTCACACGTTTTCAGGTTCTTCATGTTTTTCAACACCGTTTCATGCTGCTTCTATTTTTCAGACCGTTTCATGCTCCTCATATTTTTCACACCTTTTGAAGCTCTTCATATTTTTCACACGTTTTCAGGCTCTTCATGTTTTTCAACACCGTTTAATTCTGCTTCTATTTTTCAGACCGTTTCATGCTCCTCATATTTTTGACACCTTTAGACTCTTCATATTTTTCACACCTTTTCAGCCTCTTCATGTTTTTCACACATTTTCAGCCTCTTCATGTTTATGAACACCCCTTCTTGCTCCTTTTATTTTTCAGAGAGTTTCATGCTCCTCATGTATTTCACACCTTTTAAAGCTCTTCATATTTTTCACACCTTTACAGGCTCTTCATGTTTTTGAACACCGTTTCATCCTCCTCCTATTTTTCAGACCGTTTCATGCTCCTCATATTTTTGACACCTTTTGAAGCTCTTCATATTTTTCACACCTTTTCAAGCTCTTCATGTTTTTGCACACTGCTTCATGCTCTTCCTATTTTTCAGACCGTTTCATGCTCCTCATATTTTTGACACCTTTTGAAGCTCTTCATATTTTTCACACCTTTTCAGGCTCTTCATGTTTTTCAACACCAATTCATGCTTCTCCTATTTTTCAGACTGTTTAATGCTCCTCATATTTTTGACACCTTTAGAAACTCTTCATATTTTTCACACCTTTTCAAGCACTTCATGGTTTTCCACACCGCTTCATGCTCCTCCTATTTTTCATACCGTTTCATTCTCCTCATATTTTTGACACCTTTTGAAGCTCTCATATATTTCACACCTTTTCAGGCTCTTCATTTTTTTCAACACAACGTCATGCTCCTCCTATTTTTCAGACCCTTTTATGCTCTTCTCATTTTTGACACCTTTTGAAGCTCTTCATATTTTTCACACCTTTTGAAGCTCTTCATGTTTTTCACACCTTTTCAGGCTCTTCATGTTTTTCAACACCGCTTCATGCTCCTTCTATTTTTCTGACCGTTTCATGCTCCTCATAATTTTGACACATTTTGAAGCTCTTCATATTTTTCACACCTTTTCAGGCTCTTCATGTTTTTCAACACCGCTTCGTGCTCCTCCTCTTTTTCAGACCGTTTCATGCTCCTCATATTTTTGACATCTATTGAAGCTCTTCATATTTCTCACACCTTTTCAGGTTCTTCATGTTTTTCAACACCACTTCATGCTCCTCCTATTTTTCAGACCGTTTCATGCACATCTCATTTTTGACACCTTTTGAAGCTCTTCATATCTTTCATATTTTTGAAGTTCTTCATATTTTCACACGTTTTCAGACTCTTCATGTTTTTCAACACCGCTTCATGCTCCTACTATTTTTCAGACCGTTTCATGCTCTTCAAATATTTGACACCTCTTGAAGCTCTTCATATTTTTCACACCTTTTCAGGCTCTTCATGTTATTCCCCACCACTTCATTCTTCTCCTATTTTTCAGACCATTTCATGCTCCTCATGAATTTCACACCTTTTGAAGCTCTTCATATTTTTCACACCTTTTCAGGCTCTTCATGTTTTTTATCACCGTTTCATGCTCCTATTTTTCAGACCGTTTCATGCTCCTCATATTTTTGACACCTTTTGCAGCTCTTCATATTTTTCACAAGTTTTCAGTCTCTTCATGATTTTGAACACCGCTTCAAGATCCTCCTATTTTTAAGACCGTTTCATGCTCTTCATATTTTTCACACCTTTTCAGGCTCTTCATGTTTTTCAACACCGTTTCATGCTGCTTCTCTTTTTCAGACCGTTTCATGCTCCTCATATTTTTCACACCTTTTGAAGCTCCTCATATTTTTCACACCTTTTCAGGCTCTTCATGTTTTTGAACACAGCTTCATGCTACTCCTATTTTTCAGACTGTTTCATGCTCCTCATTTTTTCACACCTTTTGAAGCTCCTCATATTTTTCACACCTTTTCAGGCTCTTCATGTTTTTCAACTCCGTTACATGATCCTCCTATTTTTCAGACTGCTTCATGCTCATCTCATTTTTGACCCCTTTTGAAGCTTTTCAGATTTTTCACAACTTTTTAGGCTCTTCATGTTTCTCAACACGGCTTCATGCTCCACATATTTTTCAGACCGTTTCATGCTCATCTCATTTTTGACACCTTTTGAAGCTCTTCATATTTCTCACAACTTTTTAGGCTTTTCATATTTTTGAACACCGCTTCATGCTCCTCCTATTTTTCAGAGAGTTTCATGCTCCTCATGTATTTCACATCTTTTGAAGCTCTTCATATTTCTCACAACTTTTTAGGCTCTTCATATTTTTCCACATCACTTCATGCTTCTCGTATTTTTCGGCCTGTTTCATGCTCCTCATGTATTTCACACCTTTTGAAGCTCTTCATATTTTTCACACCTTTTCAGGCTCTTCATGTTTTTAATCACCGTTTCATGCTCCTCCTATTTTTCAGACCGTTTCATGCTCCTCATATATTTGACACATTTTGAAGCTCTTTATATTTTTCACACATTTTCAGGCTCTTCATGTTTTTGAACACTGCTTCATGATCCTCCTATTTTTCAGACCTTTTCATGTTCTTCATATGTTTGACACATTTTGAAGCTCTTCATATTTTTCACACCTTTTCAGGCTCTTCATGTGTTTCAACACCACTTCATGCTTCTCCTATTTTTCAGACCGTTTCATGCGCCTCATGTATTTCACACCTTTTGAAGCTCTTCATAATTTTCACAACTTTTCAGTCTCTTCATGTTTTTGAACACCATTTCATGCCGCTTCTATTTTTTAGACCGTTTCCTGCTCCTCATATTTTTCACACCTTTTGATGCTCTTCATATTTTTCACACGTTTTCAGGCTCTTCTTGTTTTTCAACACCGCTTCATGCTCCTCCTATTTTTCAGACCGTTTCTTGCACCTCATATTTTTCTCACCTTTTGAAGCGCTTCATATTTTCCACACCTTTTCAGGCTCTTCATGTTTTTCAACACCGCTTCATGCTCCTCCTATTTTTCAGACCGTTTCATGCTCCTCATATTTTTGACACGTTTTGAAGCTCTTCATATTTTTCACACGTTTTCAGGCTCTTCATGTTTTTCACACCTTTTCAGGCTCTTCATGTTTTTGAACACCATTTCATGATCCTCCTATTTTTCTGACCGTTTAATGCTCCTCATATTTTTGACACCTTTAGAAACTCTTCATATTTTTCACACCTTTTCAAGCACTTCATGGTTTTCCACACCGCTTCATGCTCCTCCTATTTTTCAGACGGTTTCATACTCTTCATATTTTTGATAACTTTTGAAGCTCTTCATATTTTTCACACCTTTTCAGGCTCTTCATGTTTTTCAAGACCACTTCATGCTCCTCCTATTTTTCAGACCGTTTCATGCTCATCTCATTTTTGACACCTTTTGAAGTTCTTCATATTTTTCCCACCTTTTGAAGCTCTTCATATATTTCACACGTTTTCAGGTTCTTCATGTTTTTCAACACCGTTTCATGCTGCTTCTATTTTTCAGACCGTTTCATGCTCCTCATATTTTTCACACCTTTTGAAGCTCTTCATATTTTTCACACGTTTTCAGGCTCTTCATGTTTTTCAACACCGTTTAATTCTGCTTCTATTTTTCAGACCGTTTCATGCTCCTCATATTTTTGACACCTTTAGACTCTTCATATTTTTCACACCTTTTCAGCCTCTTCATGTTTTTCACACATTTTCAGCCTCTTCATGTTTTTGAACACCCCTTCTTGCTCCTTTTATTTTTCAGAGAGTTTCATGCTCCTCATGTATTTCACACCTTTTAAAGCTCTTCATATTTTTCACACCTTTACAGGCTCTTCATGTTTTTGAACACCGTTTCATCCTCCTCCTATTTTTCAGACCGTTTCATGCTCCTCATATTTTTGACACCTTTTGAAGCTCTTCATATTTTTCACACCTTTTCAAGCTCTTCATGTTTTTGCACACTGCTTCATGCTCTTCCTATTTTTCAGACCGTTTCATGCTCCTCATATTTTTGACACCTTTTGAAGCTCTTCATATTTTTCACACCTTTTCAGGCTCTTCATGTTTTTCAACACCAATTCATGCTTCTCCTATTTTTCAGACTGTTTAATGCTCCTCATATTTTTGACACCTTTAGAAACTCTTCATATTTTTCACACCTTTTCAAGCACTTCATGGTTTTCCACACCGCTTCATGCTCCTCCTATTTTTCATACCGTTTCATTCTCCTCATATTTTTGACACCTTTTGAAGCTCTCATATATTTCACACCTTTTCAGGCTCTTCATTTTTTTCAACACAACGTCATGCTCCTCCTATTTTTCAGACCCTTTTATGCTCTTCTCATTTTTGACACCTTTTGAAGCTCTTCATATTTTTCACACCTTTTGAAGCTCTTCATGTTTTTCACACCTTTTCAGGCTCTTCATGTTTTTCAACACCGCTTCATGCTCCTTCTATTTTTCTGACCGTTTCATGCTCCTCATAATTTTGACACATTTTGAAGCTCTTCATATTTTTCACACCTTTTCAGGCTCTTCATGTTTTTCAACACCGCTTCGTGCTCCTCCTCTTTTTCAGACCGTTTCATGCTCCTCATATTTTTGACATCTATTGAAGCTCTTCATATTTCTCACACCTTTTCAGGTTCTTCATGTTTTTCAACACCACTTCATGCTCCTCCTATTTTTCAGACCGTTTCATGCACATCTCATTTTTGACACCTTTTGAAGCCCTTCATATCTTTCATATTTTTGAAGTTCTTCATATTTTCACTCGTTTTCAGACTCTTCATGTTTTTCAACACCGCTTCATGCTCCTGCTATTTTTCAGACCGTTTCATGCTCTTCAAATATTTGACACCTCTTGAAGCTCTTCATATTTTTCACACCTTTTCAGGCTCTTCATGTTATTCCCCACCACTTCATTCTTCTCCTATTTTTCAGACCATTTCATGCTCCTCATGAATTTCACACCTTTTGAAGCTCTTCATATTTTTCACACCTTTTCAGGCTCTTCATGTTTTTTATCACCGTTTCATGCTCCTATTTTTCAGACTGTTTCATGCTCCTCATATTTTTGACACCTTTTGCAGCTCTTCATATTTTTCACAAGTTTTCAGTCTCTTCATGATTTTGAACACCGCTTCAAGATCCTCCTATTTTTAAGACCGTTTCATGCTCTTCATATTTTTCACACGTTTTCATGCCCTTCATGTTTTTCATCAACGCTTCATGCTCCTCCTATTTTTCAGACCGTTTCATGCTCCTCATATTTTTGACACCTTTTGAAGCTCTTCATATATTTCACACCTTTTCAGGCTCTTCTTTTTTTTCAACACCACTTCATGCTCCTCCTATTTTTCAGACCGTTTCATGCTCATTTCATTTTTGACACCTTTTGTAGCTCTTCATATTTTTCACACCTTTTCATGCTCTTCATGTAATTGAACACCGCTTCATTTTCCTCCTATTTTTCAGACCGTTTCATGCTCCTCATATTCTTGACACCTTTTGAAGCTTTTCATATTTTCACACCTTTTCAGGCTCTTCAAGTTTTTCAATACCGTTTCATGCTCCTCCTATTTTTCAGACCGTTTCATGCTCCTCTTATGTTTGACACTTTTTGAAGCTCTTCATATTTTTCACACCTTTTCACGCTCTTCATGTTTTTGAACATCGCTTCATGCTCCGCCTATTTTTCAGACCGTTTCATGCTCCTCATATTTTTGTCATCTTTTGAAGCTCTTCATATTTTTCACACCCTTTCAGGCTCTTAATGTTTTTCAACACCCCTTCATGCTCCTCCTATTTTTCAGACCATTTCATGCTCCTCATATTTTTGACGCCTTTAGAAGCTTTTCATATTTTTCACACCTTTTCAGGCTCTTCATGTTTTTTCACACCACTTCATGCTTCTCCTATTTTTCAGACCGTTTTATGCTCCTCATGTATTTCACACCTTTTGAAGCTCTTCATATTTTTCACAACTTTTCAGGTATTCATGTTTTTGATCACGGTTTCATGCTCCTCCTATTTTTCAGACCATTTCATGCTCCTCATATTTTTGACGCCTTTAGAAGCTCTTCATATTTTTCACACCTTTTCAGGCTCTTTATGTTTTTCAAAACCGCTTCATGCTCCTCCTATTTTTCAGACCGTTTCATGCTCCACACATTTTGAAACCTTTTGAAGCTCTTCATATTTTTCACACCTTTTCAGGCTCTCCATGTTTTTCATCACCGATTCATGCTCCTCCTATTTTTCAGACCGTTTCATGCTCCTCATGTATTTCACACCATTTGAAGCTCTTCCTGTTTTTCACACCTTTTCAGTCTCTTCATGTATTTGAACACCATTTCATGCTCCTCCGATTTTTTAGACCGTTTCATGCTCCTCATATTTTTGACACCTTTTGAAGCTCTTCATATTTTTCACACCTTTTGAAGCTCTTCATGTTTTTCATATTTTTGAAGCTCTTCATAATTTTCACACCTTTTCACGCTTTTCATGTATTTGAACACCGGTTCATGCTCTTCCTATTTCTCAGACCGTTTCATGCTCCTCATGTATTTCACACCTTTTGAAGCTCTTCGTATTTTGCACACATTTTCAGGCTTTTCATGTTTTTCACAACGACTTCATGCTCCTCATATTTTTCAGACCGTTTCATGCACATTTCATTTTTTACTCCTTTTGAAGCTCTTCATATTTTTCACACCATTTTCAGGCTCTTCATGTTTTTCAACACCGCTTTATGATCCTCCTATTTTTCAGACCTTTTCATATTCCTCATATTTTTGACATTTTTTGAGGCTCTTCATATTTTTCACACCTTTTCAGGCTCTTCATGTCTTTGAACACCGTTTCATGCTCCTCCTATTTTTCTGACCGTTTCATGCACATCTCATTTTTGACACCTTTTGAAGCCTTTGATATTTTTCACACCATTTTCAGGCTCTTCATGTTTTTCAACACCGCTTTCTGATTCTCCTATTTTTCAGACCGTTTCATGCTCCTCATGTATTTGACACCTTTTAAAGCTCCTCATATTTTTCACACCTTTTCAGGCTCTTCATATTTTTCACATAATTTCAGGCTGTTCATGTTTTTGAACACGGCTTCATGCTCCTCCAATTTTTCAGACCGTTTCATGTTCCTCATATTTTTGACACCTTTTGAAGCTCTTCATATTTTTCACACCTTTTGAAGCTCTTCATATTTTTCACACCATTTTCAGGCTCTTCATGTTTTTCAACACCGTTTCATGCTCCTCCTATTTTTCAGACCATTTCATGCTCCTCTTATGTTTGACACCTTTTGAAGCTCTTCATATTTTTCACACCTTTTCACGCTCTTCATGTTTTTGAACACCGCTTCATGCTCCGCATATTTTTCAGACCGTTTCATGCACATCTCATTTTTGACACCTTTTGAAGCCTTTGATATTTTTCACACCATGTTCAGGCTCTTCAGGTTTTTCAACACCGCTTTCTGATCCTCCTATTTTTCAGACCGTTTCATGCTCCTCATATATTTGACACCTTTTGAAGCTCTTCATATTTTCGCAATTTTTTAATCTCTTCATATGTTTCACACGTTTTCAGGTTCTTCATGTTTTTCAACACCGCTTCATGCTCCTCCTATTTTTCATTCCGTTTCATGCTCCTCATATTCTTGACACCTTTTGACGCTTTTCATATTTTTCACACATTTTCAGGCTCTTCATGTTTTGCCACACCACTTCATGCTCCTCCTATTTTTCAGACGTTTTCATGCTCCTCATATTTTTGACACCTTTAGAAACTCTTCCTATCATTCACACCTTTTCAGGCTCTTCATGTTTTGCCACACCGCTTCATGCTCCTCCTATGTTTGAGCCCGTTTCATGCTCCTCATGTATTTCACACCTTTTGAAGCTCTTCATATATTTCACACCCTTACATACTCTTCATGTTTTTCAACACCACTTCATGCTCCTCCTATTTTTAAGACTGTTTCATGCTCCTGATATTTTTGACTCGTTTTGAAGCTCTTCATATTTTCACAATTTTTTAAGCTCTTCATATTTTTCACACGTTTTCAGGTTCTTCATGTTTTTCAACACCGCTTCATGCTCCTCCTATTTTTCATTCCGTTTCATGCTCCTCATATTCTTGACACCTTTTGACGCTTTTCATATTTTTCACACATTTTCAGGCTCTTCAAGTTTTTCAACACCGCTTCATGCTCCTCCTATTTTTCATTCCGTTTCATGCTCCTCATATTTTTGACACCTTTTGAAGCTCTTCATATTTCTCACACCTTTTCAGGCTCTTCATGTTTTTCAACACCGCTTCATGATCCTCCTGTTTTTCAGACCGTTTCATGCTGATCTCATTTTTGACACCTTTGGAAGCTTTTCATATTTTTCACAACTTTTCAGGCTCTTCACGGTTTTGAACACCTTTTCATGTTCCTCCTATTTTTCAGACCGTATCATGCTCCTCATATATTTCACACGTTTTGAAGCTCTTCATATTTTTCATACCTTTTCAGGCTCTTCATGTATTTCAACACCAATTCATGCTCCTACTATTTTTCAGACCGTTTCATGCTCATCTCATTTTTGACACCTTTCGAAGCTGTTTGTATTTTTCACACCTTTTGAAGCTCTTCATATTTTTCACACGTTTTCATGCCCTTCATGTTTTTCATCACCGCTTCATGCTCCTCCTATTTTTCAGACCGTTTCATGCTCCTCATATTTTTGACACCTTTTGAAGCTCTTCATATATTTCACACCTTTTCAGGCTCTTCTTTTTTTTCAACACCACTTCATGCTCCTACTATTTTTCAGACAGTTTCATGCTCATCTCATTTTTGACACCTTTTGATGCACTTCATATTTTTAACACCTTTTGAAGCTCTTCGTATATTTCACACCTTTTCAGGCTCTTCATGTTTTCAACACCACTTCATGCCCCTCCTATTTTTCAGACCCTTTCATGCTAAACTAAATTTGACAACTTATGAAGCTTTTCATGTTTTTCATACCTTTTCATGCTCTTTATGTTTTTGAACACCGGTTCATGCTCCTCCTATTTTTCAACCCGTTTCATGCTCCTCATGTATTTCACATCTTTTGAAGCTCTTCATATTTTTCACACCTTTTCAGTCTCTTCATGTTTTTGAACACCGTTTCATGCTCCTCCTACTTTTCAGACCATATAATGCTCGTCATATATTTCACACGTTTTGAAGCTCTTCATATTTTTCACACCTTTTCAGGCTCTTCATGTTTTTAAACACCACTTCATGCTCCTCCTAATTATCAGACCGTTTCATGCTCCTCATATATTTGACACCTTTTGTAGCTCTTCATATTATTCACACCTTTTCAGACTCCCCATGTTTTTCAACACGACTTCATGTTCCTCCCATTTTGCAGACAGTTTCATACTCCTTATATTTTTGACAACATTTGAAGCTCTTCATATTTCTAACACCTTTTCAGGCGCTTCATGTTTTTCAACAATGCTTCCTGATCCTCCTATTTTTCATACCGTTTCATGCTCCTCAAGTATTTCACACCTTTTAAAGCTCTTCATATTTTTCACACCTTTTCAGGCTCTTCATGTTTTTCAACACCGCTCATACTTCTCCTGTTTTTCAGACCATTTCATGCTCCTCTTAATTTTAACACCTTTTGAAGCTCTTCATATTTTCCACATCTTTTCAGGCTCTTCATGTTTTTGAACACTGCTTCATGTTCCTTCTATTTTTCAGACCGTTTCATGCTCCTCAAATATTTTAAAACTTTTGAAGCTCTTAATATTTTTCACACCTTTTCAAGCTCTTCATGTTTTTGAAGACCGATTCATGCTCCTCCTGTTTTTCAGACCATTTCAGGCTCCTCATATTTTTGACACCTTTTGAAGCTCTTCATATTTTTTACAACTTTTCAGGCATTTCATGTTTTTGAACACCTCTTCATGCTCCTCCTATTTTTCACACCTTTTGAAGCTCTTCACATTTTTCACACCATTTCAGGCTCTTCATGTTTTTCAACACCGCTTCATGCTCCTCCTATTTTTCAGACCGTTTAATGCTCCTCCTGTACTTCACACCTTTTGAAGCTCTTCATATTTTTCACAACTTTTCAGGCTGTTCATGTTTTTCAATACCGCTTCATGCACCTCCTATTTTCAGAACTTTTAATGCTCCTCCTGTACTTCACAACTTTTGAAGCTCTTCATATTTTTCACATCTTTTCAGGCTCTTCATGTTTTTCAACAACACTTCATGCTCCACCATTTTTCAGACCGCTTCATGCTCATCTCATTTTTGACAATTTTTGAAGCTCTTCATATTTTTCACACCTTTTGAAGCTCTTCATATTTTTGACACGTTTTCAGGCTCTTCATGTTTTTTAACACCGCTTCATGCTCCTCCTATTTTTCACATCTGTTGAAGCTCTTCAAATTTTTCACACCTTTTCAGGCTCTTCATGTTTTTGAACACCGCTTCATGCTCCTCATATATTTCAGACCGTTTCATGCTCCTCATATTTGTGACACCTTTTGAAGCTCTTCGTATTTTTCACACATTTTCAGGCTCTTCATGTTTTTCAACATGACTTCATGCTCCTCCTATTTTTCAGACCGTTTCATGCTCCTCATATTTTTGACACCTTTTGAAATCTTCATATACTTCACACCTTTTCAGGCTCTTCATTTTTTTGGAAATAACTTCATGCTCCTTCTATTTTTTAGACCGTTTCATGGTCATCTCATTTTTGACACCTTTTGAAGCTCTTCATATTTTTCATACCTTTTGAAGATTTTCATATTTTTCACACGTTTTCAGGCTCTTCATATTTTTCAACACCGCATCATGCTCCTCCTATTTTTCAGACAGTTTCATGCTCCTCATATTTTTGACACGTTTTGAAGCTCTTCATATTTTTCACACCTTTTCAGGCTCTTCATGGTTTTCAACACTGTTTCATGATCCTCCTATTTTTCAGACCGTTTCATGCTCCTCATAATTTTGACACCCTTTGAAGCTCTTCTTATATTTCACACCTTTTCAGACTCTTTATGTTTTCGAACACCAATTCAAGTTCCTCCTATTTTTGCGACCGTTTCATGCTCTTCATATTTTTGACACCTTTAGAAGCACTTCATATTTTTCACACCTTTTGAAGATCTTCATATATTTCACACATTTTCAGGCTCTTCATGTTTCTCAACACCACTTCATGTTCCTCCTATTTTTTAGACCGTTTCATGCTCATCTAATTTTTGACACCTTTTGAAGCTCTTCATATATTTCACACCTTTTGAAGCTCTTCATATTTTTCACATTTATGAAGCTATTCAAATTTTTCACACGTTTTCAGGCTCTTCATGTTTTTGAACACCGCTTCATGCTCCTGCTATTTTTCACAACGTTTCACACTCCTCATATTTTTGACACGTTTTGAGGCTACTCATATTTTTCACACCTTTTCAGGCTTTTCATGTGTTTGAACACCGTTTCATGATCCTCCTATTTTTCAGAACGTTTCATGCTCCTCATATTCTTGACACCTTTTAAAGTTCTTCATATTTTTCACACCTTTTAAGGCTCTTCATGTTTTGAACACCGTTTCATGCTCCTCCTATTTTCAGACCGTTTCATGCTCTTCATTTTTTTGACACCTTTTGAAGCTCTTCATATTTTTCACACGTCTTGAAGCTCTTCATATATTTCACACCTTTCAGGCTCTTCATGTTTTTGAACACCGCTTCATGCTCCTCCTATTTTTCAGGCCATTTCATGCTCTTCATTTTTTTGACACCTTTTGAAGCTCTTCATATTTTTCACACCTTTTGAAGCTCTTCATATATTTCACACCTTTTCAGGCTGTTCATGTTTTTCAAAACACCACTTCATGCTCCTCCTATTTTTCAGACCGTTTCATGCTCATCTAATTTTTGACACTTTTTGAAGCTCTTCATGTATTTCACACCTTTTGAAGCTCTTCATATTTTTCACATTTATGAAGCTATTCAAATTTTTCAAACGTTTTCAGGCTCTTCATGTTTTTGAACACCGCTTCATGTTCCTGCTATTTTTCACAACGTTTCACACTCCTCATGTTTTTGACACATTTTGAGGCTACTCATATTTTTCACACCTTTTCAGGCTCTTCATGTTTTTGAACACCGTTTCATGATCCTCCTATTTTTCAGAACGTTTCATGCTCCTCATATTCTTGACACCTTTTAAAGTTCTTCATATTTTTCACACCTTTTAAATCTCTTCATGTTTTGAACACCGTTTCATGCTCCTCTTATTTTCAGACCGTTTCATGCTCTTCATTTTTTTGACACCTTTTGAAGCTCTTCATATTTTTCACACCTTTTGAAGCTCTTCATATATTTCACACCTTTTCAGGCTCTTCATGTTTTTGAACACCGCTTCATGCTCCTCATACTTTTCACACCTTTTGAAGCTCTTCATATTTTTCATACATTTTCAGGCCCTTTATGTTTCTCACCACCGCTTCATGCTCCTCCTATTTTTGAGACCGTTTCATGCTCATCTCATTTTTGACACCTTTTGAAGCTCTTCGTGTTTTTTACACCTTTTGAAGCTCTTCATATTTTTATAACTTTTCAGGCTCTTCATGTATTTCAACACCGCTTCATTCTTCTCCAGCTTTTCAGACCGTTTCATGCTCCTCATATTTTTGACACCTTTTGAAACTCTTCATATTTTTCACATCTTTTCAGGCTCTTCATGATTTTCAACACCACTTCATGCTCCTCGTATTTTTCAGACCTTTTCATGCTCCTCATATTTTTGACACCTTTTGAAGCTCTTCATATTTTTCACACCTTTTGAAGCTCTTCGTATTTTTCACACCTTTTCAGGCTCTTCATGTTTTTGAACACCGTTTTTTGCTGCTTCTATTTTTCAGACCGTTTCATGCTCCTCATATATTTTAAACCTTTTGAAAGTCTTCATATTTTTCACACCTTTTCAAGCTGTTCATGTTTTTCAACAATGCTTCATGATCCTCCTATTTTTCAGACCGTTTCATGCTCCTCAAGTATTTCACAACTTTTGAAGCTCTTCATATTTTTCACACCTTTTCAGGCTCTTCATGATTTTGAAGACCGATTCATGCTCCTCCTGTTTTTCAGACCGTTTCAGGCTCCTCATATTTTTGACACCTTTTGAAGCTCTTCATATTTTTTACAACTTTTCAGGCATTTCATGTTTTGGAACACCTCTTCATGCTCCTCCTATTTTTCACACCTTTTGAAGCTCTTCACATTTTTCACACCATTTCAGGCTCTTCATGTTTTTCAACAGCGCTTCCTGCTCCTACTATTTTTCAGACAGTTTAATGCTCCTCCTGTACTTCACACCTTTTGAAGCTCTTCATATTTTTCACACCTTTTCAGGCTCTTCATGTTTTTCAACACCGCTTCATTCTCCTCCTATTTTCAGACCGTTTAATGCTCCTCCTGTACTTAACACCTTTTGTAGCTCTTCATATTTTTTACACCTTTTCAAGCTCTTCATGTTTTTGAACAGCGCTTCATGCTCCTCCTATTTTTCAGACAGTTTCATGCTCCTCATGTATTTCACACCTTTTGAATCTCTTCGTATTTTTCACACCTTTTCAGGCTCTTCATGTTTTTGAGCACCGCTTCATGCTCCTCTTCTTTTTCAGACCGTTTCATGCTCCTCATATTTTTGACCTCTTTTGAAGCTCCTAATATTTTTCACATCTTTTGAAGCTCTTCATATATTTCACACTTTTTCAGGCTCTTCATGTTTTTCAACACCACTTCATGTTCCTCCTATTTTTCAGACCGTTTCATGCTCATCTCATTTTTGACAGATTTTGAAGCTCTTCATATTTTTCACACCTTTTCAGTCTCTTCATGTTTTTGAACACCGTTTCATGCTCCTCCTACTTTTCAGACCGTATAATGCTCCTCATATTTTTCACACTTTTTGAAGCTCTTCATATTTTTCACACCTTTTCAGGCTCTTCATGTTTTTAAACACCACTTCATGCTCCTCCTAATTATCAGATCGTTTCATGCTCCTCATATTTTTGACACCTTTTGTAGCTCTTCATATTATTCACACCTTTTCAGGCTCTTCGTGATTTTCAAAACCGTTTCATGCTCCTCCTATTTTTCAGACCGTTTCATGCTCATCTCATTTTTGACACCTTTGGAAGCTCTTCTTATTTTTCACATGTTTTGAAACTCATCATATTTTTCACACGTTTTCAGGCTCTTCATGTTTTTCAACACCGCTTCATGCTCCTCCTATTTTTCACAACTGTTGAAGCTCGTCATATTTTTCACACCTTTTCAGGCTCTTCATATTTTTGAACACCGCTTCATGCTGCTCCTATTTTTCAGACCGTTTCATGCTCCTCATATTTTTGAAAGGTTTTGAAGCTCTTCAAATTTTTCACACCTTTTCAGGCTCTTCATGTTTTTCAACACTGCTTCATGATCCTCCTATTTTTCAGACCGTTTCATGCTCCTCATGTATTTCACACCTTTTGAAGCTGTTCATATTTTTCACACGTTTTCAGGCTCTTCATGTTTTTCATCAATGCTTCATGCTCCTTCTCTTTTTCAGACCGTTTCATGCTCCTCATATTTTTCACACTTTTTGAAGCTCATCATATTTTTCACACCTTTTCAGGCTCTTCACGTTTTTCAACACCGTCTCATGCTCCTCCTATTTTTCAGACAGTTTCATGCTCCTCATGTATTTCACATCTTTTGAAACTCTTCATATTTTTCACACCTTTTCCAGCTCTTCATATTTTTGAACACCGCTTCATGCTCCTTCTATTTTTCAGACCGTTTCATTCTCCTCATATTTTTAACACCGTTTGTAGCTCTTCATATTTTTCACACCTTTTCAGGCTCTTCATGTTTCTGAACACCGCTTCATGCTCCTCCTATTTTATACACCGTTTCATGCTCCTCATGTATTTCACACCTTTTGTAGCTCTTCATATTTTTTACACCTTTTCAAACTCTTCATGTTTTTGAACAGCGCTTCATGCTCCTCCTATTTTTCAGACAGTTTCATGCTCCTCATGTATTTCACACCTTTTGAAGCTCTTCGTATTTTTCACACATTTTCAGGCTCTTCATGTTTATCAACACCGCTTCATGCTCCTCCTATTTTTCAGACCGTTACATGCGCCTCATATTTTTGACACCTTTTGAAGCTCTTCATATTTTTCACACATTTTCAGGCTCTTCATGTTTATCAACACCGCTTCATGCTCCTCCTATTTTTCAGACCGTTTCTTGCTCCTAATATTTTTGACACTTTTTGAAGCTCTTCATATTTTTCACACCTTTTCATGCTCTTCATGTTTTCAACATCGATTCATGCTCCTATTATTTTTCAGACCGTTTCATCCTCGTCCTATTTTCACACCGTTTCATTCTCCTCATATTTTTGACACCTTTTGAAGCTCTTCATATTTTTCACACCTTTTCATGCTCTTCATGTTTTTGAACATCATTTCATGCTCCTCCTATTTTGCAGACCGTTTCATTCTTCTCATATTTTTGACACCTTTTGAAGCTCTTCATATTTTTCACACCTTTTCAGGCTCTTCATGATTTTGAACAGCGTTTCATGCTGCTCGTATTTTTCAGACCTTTTCATACTCCTCTTATTTTGACACATTTTGAAGCTCTTCATATATTTCACACCTTTTCAGGCTCTTCATGTTTTTCTACACTGCTTCATGCTCCTCCTATTTTTCAGACCGTTTCATGCTCCTCATATTTTTGACACCTTTTAAAGCTCTTCATATATTTCACACCTTTTCAGGCTCCTCATGTTTTTCTACACTGCTTCATGCTCCTACTATTTTTCAGACCGTTTCATGCTCCTCGTATTTTTCAGACCGTTTCATGCTCCTTATATTTTGACACCTTTTGAAGCTCTTCATATTTTTTCACACCTTTTCATGCTCTTCATGTGTTTCAACACCGCTTCATGCTCCTCCTAGTTTTCATACCGTTTCATACTCCTCCTATTTTTGACACCTTTTGAAGCTGTTCATATATTTCACACCTTTCAGGCTCTTCATGTTTTTCAAAACCTCTTCATGCTCCTCCAATTTTCAGACCGATTCATGCTCCTCATATTTTTGACACCTTTTGAAGCTCTTCATATTTTTCACACCTTTTCATGATCCTCATGTTTTTCAACACCGTTTCATGCTTCTCCTAATTTTCAGAACGTTTCATGCTCCTCATATTTTTGATACCTTTTGAAGCTCTTCATATTTTTCACACATTTTCAGGCTCTTCATGTTTATCAACACCGCTTCATGCTCCTCCTATTTTTCAGACCGTTTCTTGCTCCTAATATTTTTGACACTTTTTGAAGCTCTTCATATTTTTCACACCTTTTCATGCTCTTCATGTTTTCAACATCGATTCATGCTCCTATTATTTTCAGACCGTTTCATCCTCGTCCTATTTTCACACCGTTTCATGCTCCTCATATTTTTGACACCTTTTGAAGCTCTTCATATTTTTCACACCTTTTCAGGCTCTTCATGTTTTTGAACACGGCTTCATGCTCCTCCTATTTTTCAGACCGTTTCATGCTCCTCATATTTTTGACACCTTTTGAAGCTCTTCATATATTTCACACCTTTTCAGGCACTTCATGTTTTCAACACCGCTTCATGCTCCTCCTATTTTTCAAACCGTATCATGCTCCTCATATTTTTTACACTTTTGAAGCTCCTCATATTTTTCACACCTTTTCATGCTCTTCATGTTTTCAACACCGATTCATGCCCCTCCTATTTTTCAGTCCGTTTCATGCTCCTCCTGTTTTTCACACCGTTTCATTATCCTCATAATTTGACACCTTTTGAAGCTCTTCATATTTTTCACACCTTTTCAGGCTCTTCATGTTTTTGAACATGGCTTCATGCTCCTCCTATTTTTCAGACCGTTTCATGCTCCTCACATTTTTGACACATTTAGAAGCTCTTCATATTTCACACCTTTTCATGATCTTCATGTTTTTCAATAACACTTCATGCTCCTCCGAGATTTCAGACCGTTTCATACTCCTCCTATTTTTGACACCTTTTGAAGCTCTTAATATATTTCACCCCATTTCAAGCTCTTCATGTTTTTCAACACCGCTTCATTCTCCTCCTATTTTTCAGACCGTTACAGGCGCCTCATATTTTTGACAGCTTTTGGAGCTCTTCATATTTTTCACACATTTTCAGGCTCTTCATGTTTTTCAACACCGCTTCATGCTCCTCCTATTTTTCAAACCGTTTCTTGCTCCTAATATTTTTGACACCTTTTGAAGCTCTTCATATTTTTCACACCTCTTCATGCTCTTCATGTTTTCAACATCGATTCATGCTCCTATTATTTTTCAGACCGTTTCATCCTCCTCCTATTTTCACACCGTTTCATGCTCCTCATATTTTTGACACCTTTTGAAGCTCTTCATATATTTCACACCTTTTCAGGCACTCCATGTTTTTTCACACCACTTCATGCTTCTCCTATTTTTCAGACCGTTTCATGATCCTCATGAATTTCACACATTTTGAAGCTCTTTATATTTTTCACACATTTTTAGGCTCTTCATTTTGTTCAACACTACTTCTTGCTCCTCCAAATTTTCAGACCGTTTCATACTCATCTAATTTTTGACACCTTTTGAAGCTCTTCATATTTTTCACACCTTTTCAGGCTCTTCATATTTTTCCCCACCACTTCATTCTTCTCCTATTTTTCAGACCATTTCATGCTCCTCATGAATTTCACACCTTTTGAAGCTCTTCATATTTTTCACACCTTTTCAGGCTCTTCATGTTTTTCACACCTTTTCAGGCTCTTCATGATTTTGAACAGTGTTTCATGTTACTCCTATTTTTCAGACCGTTTCATACTCCTCATATTTTACACATTTTGAAGCTCTTCATATATTTCACACCTTTTCAGGCTCTTCATGTTTTTCTACATAGCTTCATGCTCCTCCTGTTTTTCAGACCGTTTCATGCTCCTCATATTTTTGACATCTTTTAAAGCTCTTCATATTTTTCACAACTTTCAGGCTCTTCATGGTTTTCAACACCACTACATGCTCTTCCTCATATGTTTCACACCTTTTGAAGCTCTTCAAGTTTTTTAACACCTTTTCATGCTGCTCCTATATTTCCTACCATTTCATGCTCCTTATATTTTTGACACCTTTTGAAGCTCTTCATATATTTCACACCTTTTCAGGCTCTTCATATTTTTCAACACCGCTTCAAGCTCCTCCTATTTTTCAGACCGATTATTGCTCCTCATATTTTTGACACCTTTGAGGCTCTTCATATATTTCACACATTTTCAGGCTCTTCATGTTTTCAACACCGCTTCATGCTCCTCCTAATTTTCAGACCGTTTCATTCTCCTCATATTTTTGACACCATTTGAAGCTCTTCATATTTTTCACAAATTTTCAGGCTCTTCATGTTTTTTAACACCTTTTCATGCTCCTGCTATATTTCAGACCGTTTCATGCTCCTTATATTTTTGACACCTTTTGAAGCTCTTCCTATTTTTCATACGTTTTCAGGCTCTACATATTTTTCAACACCGCTTCATGCTCCTCCTATTTTTCAGACCGTATCATGCTCCTCATATGTTTCACACTTTTTCAGGCTCTTCATGGTTTTCAACAACACTTCATGCTCCTCATATGTTTCAGACCGTTTCATGCTCCTCATATTTTTGACACAGTTTGAAGCTCTTCACATTGTTCACACCTTTTGAGTCTCTTCATGTTTTTGAAAACAGTTTCTTGCTCCTCATATTTTTCAGACTGTTTCACCCTCTATATATTTGACACCTTTTTGAAGCTCTTCATATTTTTCACACCTTTTGAGGCTCTTCATGTTTTTGAAAACAGTTTCTTGCTCCGCAGATTTTTCAGAACATTTCACCCTCTGTATATTTGACACCTTTTTGAAGCTCTTCATATTTTTCACACCTTTTCAGGCTCTTCATGTTTTTCAACACCACTTCAAGTTCCTTCTATTTTTCAGACCGTTTCTTGCTCCTCATAATTTTGACACCTTTGAGGCTCTTCATATACTTCACACTGTTTCAGGCTCTTCATGTTTTTCAACACCACTTCAAGCTCCTTCTATTTTTCAGACCGTTTCTTGCTCCTCATATTTTTGACACCTTTGAGGCTCTTCATATATTTCACACTGTTTCAGGCTCTGTATGTTTTTCAACACCGCTTCATGCTCCTCCTAATTTTCAGACCGTTTCATTCTCCTCATATTTTTGACACCTTTTGAGGCTCTTCATATTTTTCACACTTTTTCAGGCTCTTCAAGTTTTTCAAACCGCTTCATGCTCCTCCTATTTTTCAGACCGTTTCATGCTTCTCCTATTTTTCAGACCGTTTCATGCTCCTCATATTTTTGACGCCTTTTGAAGCTCTTCATATTTTTCACACCTTTTCAGGCTCTTCATGTTTTTCAGCACCACTTCATGCTCCTCCTATTTTTCAGACCGTTTCATGCTCCTCATATTTTTGACACCTTTTGAAGCTCTTCATATTTTTCACAACTTTTCAGGCTCTTCATGTTTTTCAACACCGCTTCATGCTCCTCCTATTTTTCAGACCCTTTCATGCTCCTCATATTTTTGACACCTTTTGAAGCTCTTCATATTTTTCACACCTTTTCAGGCTCTTCATGTTTTTCAACATCGCTTGCTGCTCCTCCTCTTTTTCAGAGCGTTTCATGCTCCTCATAATTTTGACACCTTTGAGCTCTTCATATTTTTCACACCTTTTTAGGCTCTTCATATTTTTCAACACCACTTCATGCTTTTCCTATTTTTCAGACCTTTTAATGCTCCTCATATTTTTGACACTTTTTGAAGCTCTTCATATTTTTCACACTTCTCCAGGCTCTTAATTTTTTTGAACACCGCTTCATGCTCCTCCTATTTTTCAGACCTTTTCATGCTCCTCATGTTTTTGACACCTTTTGAAGCACTTCATATTTTTCACACCTTTTCAGGCTCTTCATGTTTTTCAACAACGCTTCATGCTCCTCCTATTTTTCAGACCGTTTCATGCTCCTCATATGTTTCACACCTTTTGAAGCTCTTCATATTTTTTTAACAACTTTTCACGCTCCTCCTATATTTCAGACCGTTTCAAGCTCCTCATATTTTTGACACTTTTTGTAGCTTTTCATATTTTTCACACCTTTTCAGGGTCTTCATGTTTTACTACACCACTTCATGCTCCTCCTATTTTTCAGACCGTTTTATTCTACTCATATGTTTCACACCTTTTTCAAGCTCTTCATGTTTTTCAACACCACTTCATGCTCCTCCTAATTATCAGACCGTTTCATTCTCCTCATATTTTTGACACCATTTGAAGCTCTTCATATTTTTCACACCTTTTCAGGCTCTTCATGTTTTTTAACACCTTTTCATGCTCCTCCTATATTTCAGACCGTTTCATGCTCCTTATATTTTTGACACCTTTTGAAGCTCTTCATATTTTTCACACGTTTTCAGGCTCTTCATATTTTTCAACACCGCTTCATGCTCCTCCTATTTTTCAGACCGTATCATGCTCCTCATATGTTTTACACCTTTTTCAGGCTCTTCATGTTTTTCAACATCACTTCATGCTCCTCCTATGTTTCAGACCGTTTCATGCTCCTCATA
Organism: Dama dama; assembly: GCF_033118175.1. Classification (NCBI taxonomy): domain Eukaryota; kingdom Metazoa; phylum Chordata; class Mammalia; order Artiodactyla; family Cervidae; genus Dama; species Dama dama. The sequence continues at coordinate 2,740,635 of NW_026870893.1, read as the reverse complement.
TTTTTGACACAGTTTGAAGCTCTTCACATTGTTCACACCTTTTGAGGCTCTTCATGTTTTTGAAAACAGTTTCTTGCTCCTCATATTTTTCAGACCGTTTCACCCTCTATATATTTGACACCTTTTTGAAGCTCTTCATATTTTCACACCTTTTGAGGCTCTTCATGTTTTTAAAAACAGTTTCTTGCTCCTCATATTTTTCAGACCGTTTCACCCTCTATATATTTGACACCTTTTTGAAGCTCTTCATATTTTTCACACCTTTTCAGGCTCTTTATGTTTTTCAACACCACTTCAAGCTCCTTCTATTTTTCAGACCGTTTCATGTTTCTCATATATTTGACACAGTTTGAAGCTCTTCATATTTTTCACAACTGTTGAGGCTCTTCATGTTTTTGAAAACAGTTTCTTGCTCCTCATGTTTTTCAGACCCTTTCACCCTCCTCATATTTTTGACACCTTTATGAAGCTCTTCATTTTTTTCACACCTTTCCGGGCTCTTCAAGTGTATGAACACCGTTTCATGATCCTCCTATTTTTCAGACCGTTTCATGCTCCTCATATATTTGACACCTTTTGAAGTTCTTCATATTTTTCACACCTTTTCAGACTCTTCATGTTTTTCAACACCAGTTCATGCTCCTCCTATTTTTCTGACCGTTTCATGCTCCTTATATTTTCGACACCTTTTGAAGTTCTTCATATTTTTCACACCTTTCAGGCTCTTCATGGTTTTCAACACCACTACATGCTCTTCCTATTTTTCAGACCGTTTCATGCTCCTCATATGTTTCACACCTTTTGAAGCTCTTCAAGTTTTTTAACACCTTTTCATGCTCCTCCTATATTTCATACCATTTCATGCTCCTTATATTTTTGACACCTTTTGAAGCTCTTCATATATTTCACATCTTTTCAGGCTCTTCATATTTTTCAACACCGCTTCAAGCTCCTCCTATTTTTCAGACCGATTCTTGCTCCTCATATTTTTGACACGTTTGAGGCTCTTCATATATTTCACACATTTTCAGGCTCTTCATGTTTTTCAACACCGCTTCATGCTCCTCCTAATTTTCAGACCGTTTCATTCTCCTCATATTTTTGACACCATTTGAAGCTTTTCATATTTTTCACACCTTTTCAGGCTCTTCATGTTTTTTAACACCTTTTCATGCTCCTCCTATATTTCAGACCGTTTCATGCTCCTTATATTTTTGACACCTTTTGAAGCTTTTCATATTTTTCACACCTTTTCAGGCTCTTCATATTTTTCAACCCCGCTTCATGCTCCTCCTATTTTTCAGATCGTATCATGCTCCTCATATGTTTCACACATTTTTCAGGCTCTTCATGTTTTTCAACAATACTTCATGCTAATCCTATGTTTCAGACCATTTCATGCTCCTCATATTTTTGACAAAGTTTGAAGCTCTTCACATTTTTCACACCTTTTCATGCTCTTCATGTTTTTCAACACCGCTTCAAGCTCCTCCTATTTTTCAGACCGTTTCTTGCTCCTCATAATTTGACACCTTTGAGGCTCTTCATATATTTCACACATTTTCAGGCTCTTCATGTTTTCAACACCGCTTCATGCTCCTCCTAATTTTCAGACCGTTTCATCTCCTCATATTTTTGACACCATTTGAATCTTTTCATATTTTTCACACCTTTTCAAGCTCTTCATGTTTCTTAACACCTTTTCATGCTCCTGCTATATTTCAGACCGTTTCATGCTCCTTATATTTTTGACACCTTTTGAAGCTCTTCATATTTTTCATACGTTTTCAGGCTCTTCATATTTTTCAACACCGCTTCATGCTCCTCCTATTTTTCAGACCGTATCATGCTCCTCATATGTTTTACACCTTTTTCAGGCTCTTCATGTTTTTCAACATCACTTCATGCTCCTCCTATGTTTCAGACCGTTTCATGCTCCTCATATTTTTGACACAGTTTGAAGCTCTTCACATTGTTCACACCTTTTGAGGCTCTTCATGTTTTTGAAAACAGTTTCTTGCTCCTCATATTTTTCAGACCGTTTCACCCTCTATATATTTGACACCTTTTTGAAGCTCTTCATATTTTTGACACCTTTTCAGGCTCTTCATGTTTTTCAACAACACTTCATGCTCCTCCTATGTTTCAGACCGTTTCATGCTCCTCATATTTTTGACACAGTTTGAAGCTCTTCACATTGTTCACACCTTTTGAGGCTCTTCATGTTTTTGAAAACAGTTTCTTGCTCCTCATATTTTTCAGACCGTTTCACCCTCTATATATTTGACACCTTTTTGAAGCTCTTCATATTTTTCACACCTTTTCACGTTCTTCATGTTTTTCAACATCGCTTGCTGCTCCTCCTCTTTTTCAGAGCGTTTCATGCTCCTCATAATTTTGACACCTTTGAAGCTCTTCATATATTTCACACCTTTTCAGGCTCTTCATGTTTTTCAACACCACTTCAGGCTCCTTCTATTTTTCAGACCGTTTCTTGCTCCTCATATTTTTGACACCTTTGAGGCTCTTCATATTTTTCACACTTTTTCAGGCTCTTCATGTTTTTCAACACCACTTCAAGCTCCTTCTATTTTTCAGACCGTTTCTTGCTCCTCATATTTTTGACACCTTTGAGGCTCTTCATATATTTCACACTGTTTCAGGCTCTTTATGTTTTTCAACACTGCTTCATGCTCCTCCTAATTTTCAGACCGTTTCATTCTCCTCATATTTTTGATACCTTTTGAAGCTCTTCATATTTTTCACACTTTTTCAGGCTCTTCATGTTTTTCAAACCGCTTCATGCTCCTCCTATTTTTCAGACCGTTTCATGCTTCTCCTATTTTTCAGACCGTTTCATGCTCCTCATATTTTTGACGCCTTTTGAAGCTCCTCCTATTTTTCACACCTTTTCAGGCTCTTCATGTTTTTCAGCACCACTTCATGCTCCTCCTATTTTTCAGACCGTTTCATGCTCCTCATATTTTTGACACTTTTTGAAGCTCTTCATATTTTTCACACCTTTTCAGGCTCTTCATGTTTTTCAACACCGCTTCATGCTCCTCCTATTTTTCAGACCCTTTCATGCTCCTCATATATTTGACACCTTTTGAAGCTCTTCATATTTTTCACACCTTTTCACGCTCTTCATGTTTTTCAACATCGCTTGCTGCTCCTCCTCTTTTTCAGAGCGTTTCATGCTCCTCATAATTTTGACACCTTTGAAGCTCTTCATATTTTTCACACCTTTTCAGGCTCTTCATATTTTTCAACACCACTTCATGTTTGTCCTATTTTTCAGACCGTTTAATGCTCCTCATATTTTTGACACTTTTTGAAGCTCTTCATATTTTTCACACTTCTCCAGGCTCTTCATTTTTTTGAACACCGCTTCATGCTCCTCCTATTTTTCAGACCTTTTCATGCTCCTCAAGTTTTTGACTCCTTTTGAAGCACTTCATATTTGTCACACCTTTTCAGGCTCTTCATGTTTTTCAACAACGCTTCATGCTCCTCCTATTTTTCAGACCGTTTCATGCTCCTCATATGTTTCACACCTTTTGAAGCTCTTCATATTTGTTTAACACCTTTTCACGCTCCTCCTATATTTCAGACCGTTTCAAGCTCCTCATGTTTTTGACACTTTTTGTAGCTCTTCATATTTTTCACACCTATTCAGGGTCTTCATGTTTTTTTACACCACTTCATGCTCCTCCTATTTTTCAGACCGTTTTATTCTACTCATATGTTTCACACCTTTTTCAAGCTCTTCATGTTTTTCAACACCACTTCATGCTCCTCCTAATTATCAGACCGTTTCATTCTCCTCATATTTTTGACACCATTTGAAGCTCTTCATATTTTTCACACCTTTTCAGGCTCTTCATGTTTCTTAACACCTTTTCATGCTCCTGCTATATTTCAGACCGTTTCATGCTCCTTATATTTTTGACACCTTTTGAAGCTCTTCATATTTTTCATAGGTTTTCAGGCTCTTCATATTTTTCAACACCGCTTCTTGCTCCTCCTATTTTTCAGACCGTATCATGCTCCTCATATGTTTCACACCTTTTTCAGGCTCTTCATGTTTTTCAACAACACTTCATGCTCCTCCTATGTTTCAGACCGTTTCATGCTCCTCATATTTTTGACACAGTTTGAAGCTCTTCACATTGTTCACACCTTTTGAGGCTCTTCATGTTTTTGAAAACAGTTTCTTGTTCCTCATATTTTTCAGACCGTTTCACCCTCTATATATTTGACACCTTTTTGAAGCTCTTCATATTTTTCACACCTTTTCAGGCTCTTCATGTTTTTCAACACCACTTCATGCTACTCCTATTTTTCAGACCCTTTCATGCTCCTCATATTTGTGACACCTTTTGAAGCTCTTCATATTTTTCACACCTTTTCAGGCTCTTCATGTTTTTCAACACCACTTCATGCTCCTCCTATTTTTCAGACCGTTTCATGCTCCTCATATTTTTGACACTTTTTGAAGCTCATCATATTTTTCACACCTTTTCAGGCTCTTCATTTTTTTCAGCACAGTTTGATGCTCCACCTATTTTTCAGACCGTTTCATGCTCCTCATATTTTTGACATCTTTTGAAACTCTTCATATATTTCACACCTTTTCAGGCTCTTCATGATTTTCAACACCACTTCATGCTCCTCCTTTTTTCAGACTGCTTCATTCTCATCTCATTTTTGACACATTTTGAAGCTGTTCATATTTTTCATTTCTTTTGAAGCTCTTCATATATTTTACACGTTTTCAGGCTCTTCATGGTTTTCAACACCGCTTCGTGCTGCTCCTAATTTTCAGATCATTTCATGCTCATCGATTTTTACACCTTTTGCAGGTCTTCATATTTTCACACCTTTTGAAGCTCTTCATATTTTTCACACCTTTTTAGGCTCTTCATGTATTTGAACACCGTTTCATGCTCCTCCTCTTTTTCAGATCGTTTCATGCTCCTCATATTTTTGACACCTTTTGAAACTCTTCTTTTTTTTCATACCTTTTGAAGCTTTTCATATATTTCACACCTTTTCAGGCTCTTCATGCTTTTAAACAACACTTCATGCTCCTCCTATTTTTCAGACCGCTTCAAGCTCATCTCATTTTTCACACCTTTTGAAGCTGTTCATATTTTTCACACGTTTTCAGGTTCTTCATGTTTTTCAACACTGCTTCATGCTCCTCCTAATTTTCAGACCGTTTCATGCTTCTCCTATTTTTCAGACCGTTTCATGCTCCTCATATTTTTGACGCCCTTTTAAGCTCTTCCTATTTTTCACACCTTTTCAGGCTCTTCATGTTTTTCAACACCGCTTCATGCACCTCCTATTTTTCAGAACGTTTCATGCTCATCTCATTTTTCACACCTTTTGAAGCTGTTCATATTTTTCACACGTTTTCAGGTTCTTCATGTTTTTCAACTGCGCTTCATGCTCCTCCTATTTTTCAGACCGTTTCATGCTCCACATATTTTTGACATGTTTTGAAGCTCTTCATATATTTCACACCTTTTTAGGCTCTTCCTGTTTTTGAACACCGTTTCATGCTCCTCCTATTTTTCAGACCGTTTCATGCTCCTCATATTTTTGACACCTTTTGAAGCTCTTCATATTTTTCACACCTTTTCAGGCTCTTCATGTTTTTCAACACCGCTTCATGCACCTCCTATTTTTCAGAACGTTTCATGCTCATCTCATTTTTGACACCTTTTGAAGCTTTTCATATTTTTCAAAACTTTTCAGGCTTTTCATGTTTTGAACACCGCTTCATGGTAATCCTATTTTTGAAACCATATCATGCTCCTCATATTTTTCACACATTTTGAAGCTCTTCATATTTTTCAAACCTTTTCAGACTCTTCATGTTTTTGAACACCACTTCATGCTCCTTCTATTTTTCAGAGAGTTTCAAGCTCCTCATGTATTTCACACCTTTTGAAGCTCTTCATATTTTTCACACCTTTTCAGGCTCTTCATGTTTTTGAACACCGTTTCATGCTCCTCCAATTTTTCAGACGGTTTCATGCTCCTCATATTTTGACACCTTTTGAAGCTCTTCAAATTTTTCACACTTTTTCAAGCTCTTCATGTTTTTCAACTCCACTTCATACTCCTCCTATTTTTCAGACCGTTTCATGTTCCTCATATTTTTGACACCTTTAGAAACTTTTCATATTTGTCACACTTTTTCAGGCTCTTCATGTTTTTCAACACCGCTTCAGCTCCTCCTATTTTTCAGACCGTTTCATTCTCCTCATAAATTTGACACATTTTAAAGCTCTTCATATATTTCACACCTTTTCAGGCTCTTCATTTTTTCAACACCACTTCATGCTCCTCCTATTTTTCAGACCGTTTCATGCTCATCTACTTTTTGACACCTTTTGAAGCTCTTCATATTTTTCACACCTTTTAAGCTCTTCACATTTTTCACACCTTTTCAGGCTCTTCATGTTTTGTACACCGTTTCTTGCTCCTCCTATTATTCAGACCGTTTCATGATCCTCATATATTTGACACCTCATGAAGCTCTTCATATTTTTCACACCTTTTCAGGCTCTTCAAATTTTTCATATTTTTGAACCTCTTCATATTTTTCACACCTTTTCAGGCTCTTCAAGATTTTCAACACCGCTTCATGCACCTCCGATTTTTCAGACCGTTTCATGCTCATCTAATTTTTGACACCTTTTGAAGCTCTTCATATTTTTCACACCTTTTCAGGCTCTTCATTTGTTTAAAGACCGTTTCATGCTCCTTCTATTATTCAGACCGTTTCATGCTCCTCATATTTTTGACACCTTTTGAAGCTCTTCATATTTTTCACACGTTTTCAGGCTCTTCATGTTTTTCATCAATGCTTCATGCTCCTCCTATTTGTCAGACGGTTTCATTCTCCTCATATTTTTGACTCCTTTTGAAGCTCTTCATATATTTCACACCTTTTCAGGCTCTTCATGTTTTTCAACACTGCTTCATGATCCTCCTATTTTTCAGACCGTTTCATGCTCCTCATATTTTTGACACCTTTTGAAGCTCTTCATATTTTTCACACCTTTTCAGGCTCTTCATGTTTTTCAACACCGCTTCATGATCCTCCTATTTTTCAGACCGTTTCATGCTCCTCATATTTTTGACACCTTTTGAAGCTCTTCATATTTTTCACACCTTTTCAGGCTCTTCATGTTTTTCAACACCGCTTCATGCTCCTCCTATTTTTAAGACCGTTTCATCCTCCTCATATTTTTGACTCCTTTTGAAGCTCTTCATATTTTTCACACGTTTTCAGGCTCTTCATGTTTTTCAACACCGCTTCATGCTCCTCCTACTTTTCAGACCATTTCATGCACCTCATATTTTTGACACCTTTTGAAGCTCTTCATGTTTTTCACACCTTTTGAAGCTCTTCATATTTTTCATATTTTTGAAGCTCTTCATATTTTCACACCTTTTCAGACTCTTCATGTTTTTCAACATTGCTTCATCCTCCTCCTATTTTTCGAACGTTTCCTGCTCCTCATAATTTTCACACCTTTTAAAGCTATTCATATTTTTCAAACCTTTTCAGGCTCTTCATGTTTTTGAACACCGCTTCATGCTGGTCCTATTTGCAGACCGTTTATGCTCCTCATAATTTGACACCTTTTGAAGCTCTTCATATTTTTCACACCTTTTCAGTCTCTGCAATTTTTTTGAACACGGCTTCATGATCCTCCTATTTTTCAGACCGTTTCGTGCTCCACATGTATTTCACACCTTTTGAAGCTCTTCATATTTTGCACACATATTCAGGCTCTTCATTTTTTTCAACACCACTTCATGCTCCTCCTATTTTTCAGACCGTTTCACGCACCTCATAATTTGACACCTTTTGAAGCTCTTCATATTTTTCACACCTTTTCAGGCTCCTCATGTTTTTGAACACCGCTTCATGCTCTTCCTATTTTTCAGACCGTTTCATGCTCCTCACGTTTTTGACACCTTTTGTAGCTCTTCATATATTTCACACATTTTCAGGATCTTTATGTTTTTCAACAAGACTTCATGCTCCTCCTATTTTTAAGACCGCTTCATGCTCATCTCATTTTTCACACTTTTGAAACTGTTCATATATTTCACACCTTTTGAAACTCTTCAAATTTTGACAAGTTTTCAGGTTCTTCATGTTTTTCAACACCGCTTCATGCTCCTCCTATTTTTCAGACTATTTCATGCTCCACATATTTTTGACACCTTTTGAAGCTCTTCATATTTTTCACACCTTTTCAGGCTCTTCATGGTTTTCAACACCACTTCATGTTCCTCGTACTTTTCAGACCGTTTCATGCTCCTCATATTTTTGACAACTTTTGAAGCTCTGCATATTTTTCACACCTTTTGAGGCTCTTCATGATTTTCAACACCACTTCATGGTCCTCCCATGTTTCAGAACGTTTCATGCTCTTCATGTATTTCACACCTTTTGAAGCTCTTCAAATTTTTCACAGCTTTTCAGGCTCTTCATGTTTTTGAACACCGCTTCATGCTCCTCCTATTTTTCAGACCGTTTCATGCTCCTCATATTTTTGACACGTTTTGAAGCTCTTCATATCTTTCATACCTTTTCAGACTCTTCATGTTTTTGAACACCGCTTCATGCTCCTCCTGTTTTTCAGAATGTTTCCTGTTCCTCCTTTTTTTCAGATCATTTCATGCTCCTCATATTTTTGACACCTTTTGAAGCTCTTCATATTTTTCACACCTTTTCAGGCTCTTCATGTTTTTCAACACCGCTTCATGCTCCTCCTAATTTTCAGACCTTTTCATGCTCCTCATATTTTTGACTCCTTGTGAAGCTCTTCATATTTTTCACACATTTTCATGCTCTTCATATTTTTCAACACCGTGTCATGCTCCTCCTATTTAACAGACCGTGTCATGCTCCTCATATTTTTCACACCTTTAAAGCTCTTCATATTTTCCTCACATTTTAAGGCTCTTCATGTTTTTCAACACCGTGTCATGCTCCTCCTATTTTTCAGACGGTATCATGCTCTTCATAATTTTCACACCTTTAAAGCTCTTCATATTTTTCACGCCTTTTAAGGCTCGTCATATTTTTGAACACCTCTTCATGCTCCTCCTATTTTTCAGACCGTTTCATGTTCCTGCTATTTTTCAGATCTTTTCATGCTCCTGATATTTTTGACACCTTTTGAAGCTCTTCATATTTTTCACACCTTTTCAGGCTCTTCATGGTTTTCAACACCACTTCATGCTCCTCGTATTTTTCAGACCGTTTCATGCTCCTCATATTTTTGACACCTTTTGAAGCTCTGCATATTTTTCACACCTTTTCAGGCTCTTCATGATTTTCAACACCACTTCATGGTCCTCCCATGTTTCAGAACGTTTCATGCTCCTCATGTATTTCACACCTTTTGAAGCTCTTCAAATTTTTCACACCTTTTCAGGCTCTTCATGTTTTTGAACACCGCTTCATGCTCCTCCTATGTTTCAGACCGTTTCATGCTCCTCATATTTTTGACACCTTTTGAAGCTCTTCATATATTTCATACCTTTTCAGACTCTTCATGTTTTTGAACACCGCTTCATGCTCCTCCTGTTTTTAAGAATGTTTCCTGTTCCTCCTTTTTTTCAGATCATTTCATGCTCCTGTTATTTTTCACACCTTTTCAGGCTCTTCATGTTTTTCAACACCGCTTCATGCTCCTCCTATTTATCAGACCGTGTCATGCTCCTCATATTTTTCACACCTTTAAAGCTCTTCATATTTTCCTCACATTTTAGGCTCTTCATGTTTTTCAACACCGTGTCATGCTCCTCCTATTTTTCAGACGGTATCATGCTCTTCATAATTTTCACACCTTTAAAGCTCTTCATATTTTTCACGCCTTTTAAGGCTCGTCATATTTTTGAACACCACTTCATGCTCCTCCTATTTTTCAGACCGTTTCATGTTCCTGCTATTTTTCAGATCATTTCATGCTCCTGATATTTTTGACACCTTTTGAAGCTCTTCATATTTTTCACAGCTTTTCAGGCTCTTCATGTTTTTCAACACTGCTTCATGATCCTCCTATTTTTCAGACCGTTTCATGCTCCTCATATTTTTGACACCTTTTGAAGCTCTTCATATTTTTCACACCTTTTCAGGCTCTTCATGTTTTTCAACACCGCTTCATGATCCTCCTATTTTTCAGACCGTTTCATGCTCCTCATATTTTTGACACCTTTTGAAGCTCTTCATATTTTTCACACCTTTTCAGGCTCTTCATGTTTTTCAACACCGCTTCATGCTCCTCCTATTTTTAAGACCGTTTCATCCTCCTCATATTTTTGACTCCTTTTGAAGCTCTTCATATTTTTCACACGTTTTCAGGCTCTTCATGTTTTTCAACACCGCTTCATGCTCCTCCTACTTTTCAGACCATTTCATGCACCTCATATTTTTGACACCTTTTGAAGCTCTTCATGTTTTTCACACCTTTTGAAGCTCTTCATATTTTTCATATTTTTGAAGCTCTTCATATTTTCACACCTTTTCAGACTCTTCATGTTTTTCAACATTGCTTCATCCTCCTCCTATTTTTCGAACGTTTCCTGCTCCTCATAATTTTCACACCTTTTAAAGCTATTCATATTTTTCAAACCTTTTCAGGCTCTTCATGTTTTTGAACACCGCTTCATGCTGGTCCTATTTGCAGACCGTTTATGCTCCTCATAATTTGACACCTTTTGAAGCTCTTCATATTTTTCACACCTTTTCAGTCTCTGCAATTTTTTTGAACACGGCTTCATGATCCTCCTATTTTTCAGACCGTTTCGTGCTCCACATGTATTTCACACCTTTTGAAGCTCTTCATATTTTGCACACATATTCAGGCTCTTCATTTTTTTCAACACCACTTCATGCTCCTCCTATTTTTCAGACCGTTTCACGCACCTCATAATTTGACACCTTTTGAAGCTCTTCATATTTTTCACACCTTTTCAGGCTCCTCATGTTTTTGAACACCGCTTCATGCTCTTCCTATTTTTCAGACCGTTTCATGCTCCTCACGTTTTTGACACCTTTTGTAGCTCTTCATATATTTCACACATTTTCAGGATCTTTATGTTTTTCAACAACACTTCATGCTCCTCCTATTTTTAAGACCGCTTCATGCTCATCTCATTTTTCACACTTTTGAAACTGTTCATATATTTCACACCTTTTGAAACTCTTCAAATTTTGACAAGTTTTCAGGTTCTTCATGTTTTTCAACACCGCTTCATGCTCCTCCTATTTTTCAGACTATTTCATGCTCCACATATTTTTGACACCTTTTGAAGCTCTTCATATTTTTCACACCTTTTCAGGCTCTTCATGGTTTTCAACACCACTTCATGTTCCTCGTACTTTTCAGACCGTTTCATGCTCCTCATATTTTTGACAACTTTTGAAGCTCTGCATATTTTTCACACCTTTTGAGGCTCTTCATGATTTTCAACACCGCTTCATGGTCCTCCCATGTTTCAGAACGTTTCATGCTCCTCATGTATTTCACACCTTTTGAAGCTCTTCAAATTTTTCACAGCTTTTCAGGCTCTTCATGTTTTTGAACACCGCTTCATGCTCCTCCTATTTTTCAGACCGTTTCATGCTCCTCATATTTTTGACACGTTTTGAAGCTCTTCATATCTTTCATACCTTTTCAGACTCTTCATGTTTTTGAACACCGCTTCATGCTCCTCCTGTTTTTCAGAATGTTTCCTGTTCCTCCTTTTTTTCAGATCATTTCATGCTCCTCATATTTTTGACACCTTTTGAAGCTCTTCATATTTTTCACACCTTTTCAGGCTCTTCATGTTTTTCAACACCGCTTCATGCTCCTCCTATTTTTCAGACCTTTTCATGCTCCTCATATTTTTGACTCCTTGTGAAGCTCTTCATATTTTTCACACATTTTCATGCTCTTCATATTTTTCAACACCGTGTCATGCTCCTCCTATTTAACAGACCGTGTCATGCTCCTCATATATTTCACACCTTTAAAGCTCTTCATATTTTCCTCACATTTTAAGGCTCTTCATGTTTTTCAACACCGTGTCATGCTCCTCCTATTTTTCAGACGGTATCATGCTCTTCATAATTTTCACACCTTTAAAGCTCTTCCATATTTTTCACGCCTTTTAAGGCTCGTCATATTTTTGAACACCTCTTCATGCTCCTCCTATTTTTCAGACCGTTTCATGTTCCTGCTATTTTTCAGATCTTTTCATGCTCCTGATATTTTTGACACCTTTTGAAGCTCTTCATATTTTTCACACCTTTTCAGGCTCTTCATGATTTTCAACACCACTTCATGGTCCTCCCATGTTTCAGAACGTTTCATGCTCCTCATGTATTTCACACCTTTTGAAGCTCTTCAAATTTTTCACACCTTTTCAGGCTCTTCATGTTTTTGAACACCGCTTCATGCTCCTCCTATGTTTCAGACCGTTTCATGCTCCTCATATTTTTGACACCTTTTGAAGCTCTTCATATATTTCATACCTTTTCAGACTCTTCATGTTTTTGAACACCGCTTCATGCTCCTCCTGTTTTTAAGAATGTTTCCTGTTCCTCCTTTTTTTCAGATCATTTCATGCTCCTGTTATTTTTCACACCTTTTCAGGCTCTTCATGTTTTTCAACACCGCTTCATGCTCCTCCTATTTATCAGACCGTGTCATGCTCCTCATATTTTTCACACCTTTAAAGCTCTTCATATTTTCCTCACATTTTAGGCTCTTCATGTTTTTCAACACCGTGTCATGCTCCTCCTATTTTTCAGACGGTATCATGCTCTTCATAATTTTCACACCTTTAAAGCTCTTCATATTTTTCACGCCTTTTAAGGCTCGTCATATTTTTGAACACCACTTCATGCTCCTCCTATTTTTCAGACCGTTTCATGTTCCTGCTATTTTTCAGATCATTTCATGCTCCTGATATTTTTGACACCTTTTGAAGCTCTTCATATTTTTCACACCTTTTCAGGCTTTTCATGTTTTTCAACACTGCTTCATGATCCTCCTATTTTTCAGACCGTTTCATGCTCCTCATATTTTTGACACCTTTTGAAGCTCTTCATATTTTTCACACCTTTTCAGGCTCTTCATGTTTTTCAACACCGCTTCATGATCCTCCTATTTTTCAGACCGTTTCATGCTCCTCATATTTTTGACACCTTTTGAAGCTCTTCATATTTTTCACACCTTTTCAGGCTCTTCATGTTTTTCAACACCGCTTCATGCTCCTCCTATTTTTAAGACCGTTTCATCCTCCTCATATTTTTGACTCCTTTTGAAGCTCTTCATATTTTTCACACGTTTTCAGGCTCTTCATGTTTTTCAACACCGCTTCATGCTCCTCCTATTTTTAAGACCGTTTCATCCTCCTCATATTTTTGACTCCTTTTGAAGCTCTTCATATTTTTCACACCTTTTCATGCTCTTCATGTTTTCAACACCGCTTCATGATCCTCCTATTTTTCAGACCGTTTCATGCTCCTCCTATTTTTCAGACCGTTTCATGCTCCTCCTATTTTTCAGACCGTTTCATTCTGCTCATATTTTTGACACCTTTTGAAGCTCTTCATATTTGTCATATCTTTTCAGGCTCTTCATGTTTTTCAACACCACTTCATGCTTCTCCTATTTTCAGCCCGTTTCATGCTCCTCATGTTTTTCACACCTTTTGAAGCTCGTCATATTTTTCACACCTTTTCAGGCTGTTCATGTTTTTGATCACCGTTTCTTGCTCCTCCTATGTTTCAGACCGTTTCATGCTCCTCATATTTTTGACACCTTTTAATCTCTTTATATTTTTCACAGCTTTTCAGGCTCTTCATGTTTTTGAACACCACTTCATGCTCCTCCTATATTTCAGAGCGTTTCATGCTCCTCATATTTTTGACACCTTTTGAAGCTCTTCATATTTTTCACACCTTTTGAAGCTCTTCATATTTTTCACACCTTTTCAGGCTCTTCATGTTTTTCAACACAGCTTCATGCTCGTCCTATTTTTCAGACCTTTTCATGCTCCTCATATTTTGATACCTTTTGAAGCTCTTCATATTTTTCACAGCATTTTAGGCTCTTCATGTTTTTCAACACCGCTTCAGGCTCCTCCTATTTTTCAGACCTTTTCATGCTCCTCATATTTTTGACACCTTTTGAAGCTCTTCATATTTTTCACAGCATTTTAGGCTCTCATGTTTTTCAACACCCCTTCATGCTCCTCCTATTTTTCAGACCGTTTCATGCTCCTCATATTTTTGACACCTTTTGAAGCTCTTCAAATATTTCACACCTTTTCAGGCTCTTCTATTTTTTTCAACACCACCTCATGCTCCTCCTTTTTTTCAGACCGTTTCATGCTCATCTCATTTTTGACACCTTTTGAAACTCTTCATATTCTTCACACATTTTGAAGCTCTTCATATTTTTTCACATCTTTTCAGCTTCTTCATGTTTTTCAACACCGCTTCATGCTCCTCCTATTTTTCAGACCGTTTCATGCTCCTCATATTTTTGACACCTTTTGAAGCTCTTCATATTTTTCACACTTTTCAGGCTCTTCATGTTTTTCACCACCACTTCATGCTCCTCCTATTTTTCAGACCGTTTCATTCTCCTCATATTTTTGACACCTTTTGAAGCTCTTCATATATTTCACACCTTTTCAGGCTCTTCATGTTTTTAACACCACTTCATGCTCCTCCTATTTTTCAGACCATTTCCTGCTCATCGATTTTTGACACCTTTTGAAGCTCTTCATGTTTTTGACCACCGTTTCATGCTATTCCTATTTTTCAAACTGTTTCATGGTCCTCATATTTGTTACACCTTTTGAAGCTATTCATATATTTCACACCTTTTCAGGCTCTTCTTGTTTTTCAACACAGCTTCATTCTCCTCCTATTTTACACCGTTTCATGCTCCTCATGTTTTTGACACCTTTTGAAGCACTTCATATTTTTCACACTTTTCAGGCTCTTGATGTATTTGAAAACCGCCTCATGCTCCTCCTATTTTTCAGACCGTTTCCTGCTCCTCCTATTTTTCAGACCGTTTCATGCTCCTCCTATTTTTCAGACCGTTTCATGCTCATCATGTTTTTCACACCTTTTGAAGCTCGTCATATTTTTCACACCTTTTAAGGCTCTCCATGTTTTTGATCACCGTTTCTTGCTCCTCCTATTTTTCAGACCGTTTCATGCTCCTCATAGTTTTCACACCTTTTGAAGCTCGTCATATTTTTCACACCTTTTTAGGCTCTCCATTTTTTTGATCACCGTTTCTTGCTCCTCCTATTTTTCAGACCATTTCATGCTCCTCATATTTTTGACACCTTTTGAAGCTCTTCATATTTTTCACAAGTTCTCAGCCTCCTCATGTTTTTCAACACCGCTTCATGCTCCTCCTATTTTTCAGACCGTTTCATGCTTCTCATATTTTTGACACCTTTTGAAGCTCTTCATATTTTTCACACATTTAAAGGCTCTTCATGTTTTTGAACACCGCTTCATGGTCCTCCTCTTTTTCAGACCATTTTATGCACCTCATATTTTTGACACCTTTTGAAGCTCTTCATAATTTTCACACCTTTTCAGGCTCTTCATATTTTTGAACACCGCTTCATGCTCCTCCTATTTTTCAGACCGTTTCATGCTCCTTGTAATTTTGACACCTTTTGAAGCTCTTCGTATTTTTCACACCTTTTCAGGCTCTTCATGTTTTTTAACCGCTGCATACTCCTCCTATTTTTCAGACCGTTTCATGCTCCTCATATATTTCACACCTTTTGAAGCTCTTCATATTTTTCACACCTTTTGAAGCTCTTCATATTTTTTACACCTTTTCAGGCTCTTCATGTTTTTGAACACCACTTCATGCTCCTTATATTTTTCAGAGAGTTTCATGCTCCTCATGTATTTCTCACCTTTTGAAGCTCTTCATATTTTTCACACCTTTTCAGGCTCTTCATGTTTTTCCACACCACTTCATGCTTCTCCTATTTTTCAGCCCGTTTCATGCTCCTCATGTATTTCACACCTTTTGAAGCTCTTCAAATATTTCACACCTTTTCAGGCTCTTCACGTTTTGATCACCATTTCATGCTCCTTTATTTTTCAGACCGTTTCATGCTCATCTCATTTTTGACACCTTTTGAAGCTCTTCATATATTTCACACATTTTCAAGCTCCTCATATTTTTCACACCTTTTCAGGCTCTTCATGTTTTGAACACCGCTTCATGCTCCTCCTATTTTTCAGACCGTTTCATGCTCCTTATATTTTTGACACCTTTTGAAGCTCTTCATATTTTTCACACCTTTTCAGGCTCTTCATATTTTTGAATACCACTTCATGCTTCTCCAATTTTTCAGACCGTTTCATGCTCCTCATATATTTGACACCTTTTGAAGCTCTTCATATTTTTCACACCTTTTCAGGCTCTTCATGTTTTTGAACACCATTTCATGCTGCTCCTATTTTTCAGACCGTTTCATGGTCCTCATATTTTTGACAAGTTTTGGGGCTCTTCATATTTTTCACACCTTTCCAGGCTCTTCATATTTTTGAACACCGTTTAATGCTCCTCCTATTTTTCAGACCGTTTCTTGCTCCTCATATTTTTGACACATTTTGAAGCTCTTCATATTTTTCACACCTTTTGAAGCTCTTCATATATTTCACACCTTTCCAGGCTATTCATTTTTTCAACACCACTTCATGCTCCTCCTATTTTTCAGACCGTTTCTTGCTCCTCATATTTTTGACACCGTTTAATGTTCCTCCTATTTTTCAAACCGTTTCATGCTCCTCATATGTTTCACACCTTTTTCAGGCTCTTCATGGTATTCTACACCACTTCATGCTACTCCTATTTTTCAGACCATTTCATGTTCCTCATATTTTTGACACCTTTTGAAGCTCTTCATATATTTCACACCTTTCCAGGCTTTTCATTTTTTCAACACCACTTCATGCTCCTCCTATTTTTCAGACCGTTTCATGTTCCTTATATTTTTGACACAGTTTGAAGCTCTTCATATTTTTCACACCTGCTGAGGCTATTCATGTTTTTGAAAACAGTTTCTTGCTCCTCATATTTTTCAGACCCTTTCACCCTCCTCATATTTTTGACACCTTTTTGAAGCTCTTCATATTTTTCACACCTTTCCAGGCTCTTCAAGTTTTTGAACACCGTTTCATGATCCTCCCATTTCTCAGACCGTTTCATGCTCCTCATATATTTGACACGTTTTGAAGTTCTTCATATTTTTCACACCTTTTCACGCTCTTCATGTTTTTCAGCACTTCTTCAAACTCCTCCTATTTTTCAGACCGTTTCATGCTCCTTATATTTTTGACACCTTTTGAAGCTCTTCATATTTTTCACACCTTTTCAGGCTCTTCATATTTGTCAACACCACTTCATGCTTCTCCAATTTTTCAGACCGTTTCATGCTCCTCATATATTTGACACCTTTTGAAGCTCTTCATATTTTTCACACATTTTCAGGCTCTTCATATTTTTCAACACCGCTTCAAGCTCCTCCTATTTTTCAGACCGTTTCATGCTCCTCATATTTTTGACACTTTTTCAAGCTCTTCCTTTTTTTCACACCTTTTCATGCTCTTCATCTTTTTCAACACCATTTCATGATCCTCCTATTTTTCTGACCGTTTAATACTCCTCATATTTTTGACACCTTTAGAAACTCTTCATATTTTTCACACCTTTTCAAGCACTTCATGGTTTTCCACACCGCTTCATGCTCCTCCTATTTTTCAGAAGGTTTCATGCTCTTCATATTTTTGATAACTTTTGAAGCTCTTCATATTTTTCACACCTTTTCAGGCTCTTCATGTTTTTCAAGACCACTTCATGCTCCTCCTATTTTTCAGACCGTTTCATGCTCATCTCATTTTTGACACCTCTTGAAGCTTTTCATATTTTTCACAACGTTTCAGGCTCTTCATGTTTTTCAACACCGCTTCATGCTCCTCCTATTTTTGCGACCGTTTCATGCTCCTCATATTTTTGACACCTTTGAAGCTCTTCATATTTTATCACACGTTTTCAGGCTCTTCAAGTTTTTCATCACCGCTTCACGCTCCTCCTATTTTTGAGACTGTTTCACGCTCCACATATTTTTGACAACTTTTGGAGCTCTTCATATTTTTCACACTTTTTCAGGCTCTTCATGTTTTTTAACCGCTGCATACTCCTCCTATTTTTCAGACCGTTTCATGCTCCTCATATTTTTGACACTTTTTGAATCTCTTCCTTTTTTTCACACCTTTTCAGACTCTTCATTTTCCTCAACTCCGCTTCATGCTCCTCCTATTTTTCAGACTGTTTCATGCTCCTCATATTTTTGACACCTTTGAAGCTCTTCATATATTTCAAACCTTTTCAGGCTCTTCAAGTTTTTCAACACAGCTACATGCTCCTCATATTTTTCAGACCGTTTCATTCTCCTCATATTTTTGATACCTTTTGAAGCTCTTCGTATTTTTCACACCTTTTCAGGCTCTTCATGTTTTTCAACACCGCTTCAAGCTCCTCCTATTTTTCAGACCGTTTCATGCTCCTCATATTTTTGTCACCTTTTACAGCACTTCATATTTTTCACACCTTTTCAGGCTCCTCATGTTTTTCCACACCGCTTCATGCTCCTCCTAATTTTCAGACCGTTTCATGCTCTTCATATTTTTGAGACCTTTTGAAGCTCTTCATATTTTTCATACCTTTTCAGGCTTTTCATGTTTTTCAACACCGCTTCATGCTCCGCCTATTTTTCAAACCGTTTCATGCTCCTCATATGTTTCACACCTTTTTCAGGCTCTTCATGGTTTTCAACACCACTTCATGCTCCTCCTATTTTTCAGACCTTTTCATGTTTCTCATATATTTGACACAGTTTGAAGCTCTTCATATTTTTCACAACTGTTGAGGCTCTTCATGTTTTTGAAAACAGTTTCTTGCTCCTCATGTTTTTCAGACCCTTTCACCCTCCTCATATTTTTGACACCTTTTTGAAGCTCTTCATTTTTTTCACACCTTTCCAGGCTCTTCAAGTGTATGAACACCGTTTCATGATCTTCCTATTTTTCAGACCGTTTCATGCTCCTCATATATTTGACACCTTTTGAAGTTCTTCATATTTTTCACACCTTTTCAGGCTCTTCATGTTTCTCAACACCACTTCATGCTCCTCCTATTTTTCAGATCGTTTCATGCTCCTTATATTTTTGACACCTTTTGAAGTTCTTCATATTTTTCACACCTTTCAGGCTCTTCATGGTTTTCAACAACACTTCATGCTCTTCCTGTTTTTCAGACCGTTTCATGCTCCTCATATGTTTCACACCTTTTGAAGCTCTTCATGTTTTTTAACCCCTTTCTTGCTCCTCCTATATTTCATACCGTTTCATGCTCCTTATATTTTTGACACCTTTTGAAGCTCTTCATATATTTCACACCTTTTCAGGCTCTTCATATTTTCAACACCGCTTCAAGCTCCTCCTATTTTTGAGACCGTTTCTTGGTCCTCATATTTTTGACACCTTTGAGGCTCTTCATATATTTCACACATTTTCAGGCTCTTCATGTTTTTCAACACCGCTTCATGCTCCTCCTAATTTTCAGACCGTTTCATTCTCCTCATATTTTTGACACCATTTGAAGCTTTTCATATTTTTCACACCTTTTCAGGCTCTTCATATTTTTTAACAACTTTTAATGCTTCTCCTATATTTCAGACCGTTTCATGCTCCTCATAATTTTGACACCTTTGAAGCTCTTCATATTTTTCACACCTTTTCAGGCTGTTCATATTTTTCAACACCACTTCATGCTTCTCCGATTTTTCAGACCGTTTCATGCTCCTCATATGTTTCACACTTTTTGAAGCTCTTCATATTTTTTTTAACACCTTTTCACGCTCCTCCTATATTTCAGACCGTTTCATGCTCCTCATATTTTTGACACAGTTTGAAGCTCTTCACATTTTTCACACCTTTTGAGGCTCTTCATGTTTTTGAAAACAGTTTCTTGCTCCTCCTATTTTTCAGACCGTTTCATGCTCCTCATATGTTTCACAACTTTTGAAGCTCTTCATATTTTTTACACCTTTTCAGGCTCTTTATGTTTTTCAACAGGCTTCATGCTCCTCTTATTTTTCAGACCGTTTTGTGCTCCTCATATTTTTCACACCTTTGAAGCTCTTCATATTTTTCACACCTATTCAGGCTCTTCATAATTTTGAACACGGCTTCATGCTCCTCCTATTTTTCAGACCGTTTCATACTCCTCATGTATTTCACACCTTTTGAAGCTCTTCATATTTTTCACACCTTTTCAGGCTCTTCATGTTTGTCAACACCGTTTCATGCTCCTCCTATTTTTCAGACCGTTTCATGCTCCTCATATTTTTGACACCTTTTGAAGCTCTTCATATTTTTCACACCTTTTCAGGCTATTTATGTTTTTCAATACAGCTCATGATCCTCCTATTTTTCAGACCGTTTCATACTCCTCATGTATTTCACACCTTTTGAAGCTCTTCATATTTTTCACACCTTTTCAGGCTCTTCATGTTTTTGAACACCGTTTCATGTTCCTCCTATTTTTCAGACCGTTTCATGCTCCTCATATTTTTGACACCTTTTGAAGCTCTTCATATTTTTCACACCATTTCAGGCTCTTCACGTTTTTGAACAACGCTACAATGCTCCTCCTATTTTTCAGACAATTTCATGCTCCTCATATTTTTGACACCTTTTGAAGCTCTTCATATTTTTTGCACCTTTTCAGTCTTTACATGTTTTTCAACACAGCTTCATGCGCCTCTTATTTTTCGGACAGTTTCATGCTCCTCATGTATTTCACACCTTTTGAAGCTCTTCATATTTTTCACACCTTTTCAGGCTCTTCATGTTTTTGAGCACCGTTTCATGCTCCTCCTATTTTTCACACCTTTTGAAGGTCTTCATATATTTCACACATTTTCAGGCTCTTCATGTTTTTCAACAACGCTTCATGCTCCTCCTATTTTTCACACCTTTTGAAGCTCTTCATATTTTTCACACCTTTTCAGGCTCTTCATGTTTTTGAACAACGCTTCATGCTACTACAATTTTCAGACCGTTTCAAACTCCTCAGGTATTTCACACCATTTGAAGCTCTTCATATTTTTCACACCTTTTCAGTCTCTTCATGTTTTTGAACAGCGTTTCATGCTGCTCCTATTTTTCAGACGGTTTCATACTCCTCATAATTTTGACACATTTTGAAGCTCTTCATATATTTCACACCTTTTAAGGCTCTTCATATTTTTCAACACCACTTCATGCTCCTCCTATATTTCAGACCGTTTCATGCTCCTCATATTTTTGACACCTTTTGAAGCTCTTCATAATTTTCACATCTTTTCAGGCTCTTAATGTTTTTCAACACAGCTTCATGCTCCTCCTATTTTTCAGACCGTTTCATGCTCCTCATGTATTTCACACCTTTTGAAGCTCTTCATATTTTTCACACCTTTTCAGGCTCTTCATGTTTTTGAACACCGTTTCATGCTCCTCCTATTTTTCAGACCGTTTCATGCTCCTCGTATTTGTGACATCTTTTGAAGCTTTTCATATTTTTCACACCTTTTAGGCTCTTCATGTTTTTCAGCACCACTTCTTGCTCCTCCTCTTTTTCAGACCGTTTCATGCTCCTCTTATTTTTGACACCTTTTGAAGCTCTTCATATTTTTTACACCTTTTCAGGCTCTACATGTTTTTCAACACGGCTTCATGCTCCTCTTATTTTTCAGACCGTTTCATGCTCCTCATATTTTTCACACCTTTTGATGCTCTTCATATTTTTCGCACTTTTTCAGGCTCTTCATGTTTTTCAACACCGCTTCATGCTCCTCATATTTTTCACACCTTTTGATGCTCTTCATATTTTTCACACCTTTTCAGGCTCTTCATGTTTTTCAACACCGCTTCATGCTCCTCCTATTTTTCAGACCGTTTCATGCTCCTCATGTATTTCACTCCTTTTGAAGCTCTTCATATTTTTCACATATTTTTAGGCTCTTCATGTATTTCCACAACGTTTCAGCCTCTCCTATTTTCAGACCGTTTCATGCTCCTCATATATTTGACACCTTTTCAAGCTCTTCATATATTTCACACCTTTTCAGGTTCTTCATGTTTTTGAACACCGTTTCATGCTCCTCCTATTTTTCAGACCATTTCATGCTCCTCATGTATTTCACATTATTTGAAGCTCTTCATATTTTTCACACCTTTTGAATCTCTTCATATTTTTCACACCTTTTGAAGCTCTTCATATTTTTCACACCTTTTCAGGCTCTTCATGTTTTTGAACACCGTTTCATGCCCCTCTATATTTCAGACTGTTTCATGCTCCTCATATTTTTGACACCTTTTGAAGCTCTTCATATTTTTCACACCTTTGCAGGCTCTTCATGTTCTTCAACAACGCTTCATGCTCCTCCTTTTGTTCAGACCTTTTCATGCTCCTCATATTTTTGACACCTTTTGAAGCTCTTCATATTTTTCACACCTTTTCAGGCTATTTATGTTTTTCAATACAGCTCATGATCCTCCTATTTTTCAGACCGTTTCATACTCCTCATGTATTTCACACCTTTTGAAGCTCTTCATATTTTTCACACCTTTTCAGGCTCTTCATGTTTTTGAACACCGTTTCATGTTCCTCCTATTTTTCAGACCGTTTCATGCTCCTCATATTTTTGACACCTTTTGAAGCTCTTCATATTTTTCACACCATTTCAGGCTCTTCACGTTTTTGAACAACGCTACAATGCTCCTCCTATTTTTCAGACAATTTCATGCTCCTCATATTTTTGACACCTTTTGAAGTTCTTCATATTTTTCACACCTTTCAGGCTCTTCATGGTTTTCAACACCACTTCATGCTCTTCCTGTTTTTCAGACCGTTTCATGCTCCTCATATGTTTCACACCTTTTGAAGCTCTTCATGTTTTTTAACCCCTTTCTTGCTCCTCCTATATTTCATACCGTTTCATGCTCCTTATATTTTTGACACCTTTTGAAGCTCTTCATATATTTCACACCTTTTCAGGCTCTTCATATTTTCAACACCGCTTCAAGCTCCTCCTATTTTTGAGACCGTTTCTTGGTCCTCATATTTTTGACACCTTTGAGGCTCTTCATATATTTCACACATTTTCAGGCTCTTCATGTTTTTCAACACCGCTTCATGCTCCTCCTAATTTTCAGACCGTTTCATTCTCCTCATATTTTTGACACCATTTGAAGCTTTTCATATTTTTCACACCTTTTCAGGCTCTTCATATTTTTTAACAACTTTTAATGCTTCTCCTATATTTCAGACCGTTTCATGCTCCTCATAATTTTGACACCTTTGAAGCTCTTCATATTTTTCACACCTTTTCAGGCTGTTCATATTTTTCAACACCACTTCATGCTTCTCCGATTTTTCAGACCGTTTCATGCTCCTCATATGTTTCACACTTTTTGAAGCTCTTCATATTTTTTTTAACACCTTTTCACGCTCCTCCTATATTTCAGACCGTTTCATGCTCCTCATATTTTTGACACAGTTTGAAGCTCTTCACATTTTTCACACCTTTTGAGGCTCTTCATGTTTTTGAAAACAGTTTCTTGCTCCTCCTATTTTTCAGACCGTTTCATGCTCCTCATATGTTTCACAACTTTTGAAGCTCTTCATATTTTTTACACCTTTTCAGGCTCTTTATGTTTTTCAACAGGCTTCATGCTCCTCTTATTTTTCAGACCGTTTTGTGCTCCTCATATTTTTCACACCTTTGAAGCTCTTCATATTTTTCACACCTATTCAGGCTCTTCATAATTTTGAACACGGCTTCATGCTCCTCCTATTTTTCAGACCGTTTCATACTCCTCATGTATTTCACACCTTTTGAAGCTCTTCATATTTTTCACACCTTTTCAGGCTCTTCATGTTTGTCAACACCGTTTCATGCTCCTCCTATTTTTCAGACCGTTTCATGCTCCTCATATTTTTGACACCTTTTGAAGCTCTTCATATTTTTCACACCTTTTCAGGCTATTTATGTTTTTCAATACAGCTCATGATCCTCCTATTTTTCAGACCGTTTCATACTCCTCATGTATTTCACACCTTTTGAAGCTCTTCATATTTTTCACACCTTTTCAGGCTCTTCATGTTTTTGAACACCGTTTCATGTTCCTCCTATTTTTCAGACCGTTTCATGCTCCTCATATTTTTGACACCTTTTGAAGCTCTTCATATTTTTCACACCATTTCAGGCTCTTCACGTTTTTGAACAACGCTACAATGCTCCTCCTATTTTTCAGACAATTTCATGCTCCTCATATTTTTGACACCTTTTGAAGCTCTTCATATTTTTTGCACCTTTTCAGTCTTTACATGTTTTTCAACACAGCTTCATGCGCCTCTTATTTTTCGGACAGTTTCATGCTCCTCATGTATTTCACACCTTTTGAAGCTCTTCATATTTTTCACACCTTTTCAGGCTCTTCATGTTTTTGAGCACCGTTTCATGCTCCTCCTATTTTTCACACCTTTTGAAGGTCTTCATATATTTCACACATTTTCAGGCTCTTCATGTTTTTCAACAACGCTTCATGCTCCTCCTATTTTTCACACCTTTTGAAGCTCTTCATATTTTTCACACCTTTTCAGGCTCTTCATGTTTTTGAACAACGCTTCATGCTACTACAATTTTCAGACCGTTTCAAACTCCTCAGGTATTTCACACCATTTGAAGCTCTTCATATTTTTCACACCTTTTCAGTCTCTTCATGTTTTTGAACAGCGTTTCATGCTGCTCCTATTTTTCAGACGGTTTCATACTCCTCATAATTTTGACACATTTTGAAGCTCTTCATATATTTCACACCTTTTAAGGCTCTTCATATTTTTCAACACCACTTCATGCTCCTCCTATATTTCAGACCGTTTCATGCTCCTCATATTTTTGACACCTTTTGAAGCTCTTCATAATTTTCACATCTTTTCAGGCTCTTAATGTTTTTCAACACAGCTTCATGCTCCTCCTATTTTTCAGACCGTTTCATGCTCCTCATGTATTTCACACCTTTTGAAGCTCTTCATATTTTTCACACCTTTTCAGGCTCTTCATGTTTTTGAACACCGTTTCATGCTCCTCCTATTTTTCAGACCGTTTCATGCTCCTCGTATTTGTGACATCTTTTGAAGCTTTTCATATTTTTCACACCTTTTAGGCTCTTCATGTTTTTCAGCACCACTTCTTGCTCCTCCTCTTTTTCAGACCGTTTCATGCTCCTCTTATTTTTGACACCTTTTGAAGCTCTTCATATTTTTTACACCTTTTCAGGCTCTACATGTTTTTCAACACGGCTTCATGCTCCTCTTATTTTTCAGACCGTTTCATGCTCCTCATATTTTTCACACCTTTTGATGCTCTTCATATTTTTCGCACTTTTTCAGGCTCTTCATGTTTTTCAACACCGCTTCATGCTCCTCATATTTTTCACACCTTTTGATGCTCTTCATATTTTTCACACCTTTTCAGGCTCTTCATGTTTTTCAACACCGCTTCATGCTCCTCCTATTTTTCAGACCGTTTCATGCTCCTCATGTATTTCACTCCTTTTGAAGCTCTTCATATTTTTCACATATTTTTAGGCTCTTCATGTATTTCCACAACGTTTCAGCCTCTCCTATTTTCAGACCGTTTCATGCTCCTCATATATTTGACACCTTTTCAAGCTCTTCATATATTTCACACCTTTTCAGGTTCTTCATGTTTTTGAACACCGTTTCATGCTCCTCCTATTTTTCAGACCATTTCATGCTCCTCATGTATTTCACATTATTTGAAGCTCTTCATATTTTTCACACCTTTTGAATCTCTTCATATTTTTCACACCTTTTGAAGCTCTTCATATTTTTCACACCTTTTCAGGCTCTTCATGTTTTTGAACACCGTTTCATGCCCCTCTATATTTCAGACTGTTTCATGCTCCTCATATTTTTGACACCTTTTGAAGCTCTTCATATTTTTCACACCTTTGCAGGCTCTTCATGTTCTTCAACAACGCTTCATGCTCCTCCTTTTGTTCAGACCTTTTCATGCTCCTCATATTTTTGACACCTTTTGAAGCTCTTCATTTTTTTCACACCTTTTCAGGCTCTTCATGTTTTTCAACACTACTTCATGCTCCTCCTATTTTGCAGACCGCTTCATGCTCATCTCATTTTTGACCGCTTTTGAAGCTCTTCATATTTTTCACACCTATTGAGGCTCTTCATATTTTTCACACGTTTTCAGGCTCTTCATCTTTTTGAACACCGTTTCATGCTGCTCCTATTTTTCAGACCGTTTCATGCTTCTCATATTTTTGACACCTTTTGAAGCTCTTCATATTTTTCACACCTTTTCAGGCTCTTCATGTTTTTCAACACCGCTTCATGGTCCTCCTATTTTTCAGACCCTTTCATGCTCCCACTTTTTTGACACCTTTTGAAGCTCTTCATATTTTTCACAGCTTTTCATGCTCTTCATGTTTTTCAACACTGCTTCATGCTCCTCCTATTCTTCAGACAGTTTCATGCTCCTCATGTGTTTCACACCTTTTGAAGCTGTTCGTATTTTTCACACATTTTCATGCTCTTAATGTATTTGAACACCGCTACAATCCTCCTCCTATTCTTCAGACCGTTTCATGCTCCTCATATTTTTCACACCTTTTGAAGCTCTTCATATTTTTAACACCATTTCAGGCTCTTCATTTTTTTGAACAGCGCTTCATGCTCCTACTATTTTTCAGACCGTTTTTTGCTCCTCATATATTTGACACCTTTTGAAGCTGTTCATATTTTTCATATCTTTTCAGATTTTCATGTTTTTCAACACCGCTTCATGCTCCTCCTATATTTCATACCATTTCATGCTCCTCATGTATTTCACATTATTTGAAGCTCTTCATATTTTTCACACCTTTTGAATCTCTTCATATTTTTCACACCTTTTGAAGCTCTTCATATATTTCACACCTTTTGAACCTCGTCAAATTTTTCACAACTTTTCAGGCTCTTCATGTTTTTGAACACCGCTTCATGCTCCTCCTATTTTTCAGACCTTTTCATATTCCTCCTATTTTTCAGATCATTTCATGCTCCTCATATGTTTGACACCTTTTGAAGCTTTTCATATTTTTCACACCCTTTCAGGCTCTTCATGTTTTTCAACACCGTTTCATGCTCCTCCTATTTTTTAGACATTTTCATACTCCTCATATTTTTGACTCCTTTTGAACCTCTTCATATTTTTCACACCTTTTCAGGCTCTTCATATTTTTAAACACCGCTTCATGCTCCTCGTATGTTTAGAACTTTTAATGTTCCTCATAATTTTGACACCTTTTGCAGCTCTTCATATTTTTCACACTTTTTCTGGCTCTTCATATTTTTCAACACCACTTCATGCTCCTCCTATGTTTAGAACGTATAATGCTCCTCATAATTTTGACACCTTTTGAAGCTCTTCATAATTTTCACACCTTTTGATGCTCTTCATGTTTTTGAACACTGCTTCTTGCTCCTCCTAATTTTCAGAGAGTTTCATGCGCCTCATGTATTTCACACCTTTTGAAGGTCTTCATATTTTTCACACCTTTTCAGGCTCTTCATGTTTTTCAACACTGCTTCTTGCTCCTCCTAATTTTCAGAGAGTTTCATGCGCCTCATCTATTTCACACCTTTTGAAGCTCTCCATATTTTTCACAAGTTTTCAGGCTCTTCATGTTTTTGAACATTGCTCCTCCTAATTTTCAGACAGTTTCATGCTCCTCATGTATTTCACACCTTTTGAATCCTTTCCTATTTTGCACACCTTTTCAGGCTCTTCATGTTTTTGCACACCACTTCATGGTTCTCCTATTTTTCAGCCCGTTACATGCTCCTCATGTATTTCACGCCTTTTGAAGCTCTTCATATATTTCACACCTTTTCAGGCTCTTCATGTTTTTGATCACCATTTCATGCTTCTCCTGTTTTTCAGACCGTTTCATGCTCCTCATATTTTTGACACCTTTTAAAGCTCCTCATATTTTTCACACCTTTTCAGGGTCTTCATGTTTTTCCACACCGCCTCATGCTGCTCCTATTTTTCAGACCATTTCATGCTCCTCATATTTTTGACACCTTTTGAAGCTCTTCATATTTTTCACACCTTCTCAGGCTCTTCATGTTTTTCAACACCGCTTCATGAACCTCCTATTTTTCGGACCGATTCATGCACCTCATATTTTTGACACATTTTGAAGCTCTTCATATTTTTCACACCTTCTCAGGCTCTTCATGTTTTTCAACACCGCTTCATGCTCCTCCTATTTTTCAGACCGTATCAAGTTTCTCATTGTTTTCACACCTTTTGAAGCTCTTCATACTTTTCATAATTTGAAGATCTTCATAATTTTCACACGATTTCAGATTCTTCCTGTTTTTCAACACCGCTTCATGCTCCTGCTATTTATCATACCGTTTCATACTTCTCATATTTTGAAACGTTTTGAGGCTCTTCATATTTTTCACACCTTTTCAGTCTCTGCATGTTTTTGAACACTGTTTCATGCTCCTCATGTATTTCACACCTTTTGAAGCTCTTCATATTTTGCACACCTTTTCAGGCTCTTCATGTTGTTGAACACCGCTTCATCCTCCTCCTATTTTTAAGAGGGTTTCTTGCTCGTCATATTTTTGACACATTTTGAAGCTCTTCATATTTTTCACACCTTTTGAAGCTGTTCATATATTTCACACCTTTTCAGGCTCTTCATGTTTTTCAACACCACTTGATGCTCCTCCTATTTTTCAGACCCTTTCATGCTAATCTAATTTTTGACACCTTTTGAAGCTCTTCATATTTTCAACACCTTTTGA
The DNA here is from genome assembly GCF_033118175.1 of Dama dama. Classification (NCBI taxonomy): domain Eukaryota; kingdom Metazoa; phylum Chordata; class Mammalia; order Artiodactyla; family Cervidae; genus Dama; species Dama dama. The sequence goes on along the minus strand of NW_026870893.1, from coordinate 2,711,593 downwards.
AGCTCTTCATATTTTTCACACCTTTTCCGGCTGTGCATGTTTTTGAACATCGCTTGTGCTCGTCCTATTTTCAGACCGTTTCATGCTCCTCATATTTTTGACACCTTTTGAAGCTCTTCATATTTTTCACACCTTTTCAGGCTCTTCATGTTTTTCAACACCGCTTCATGAACCTCCTATTTTTCGGACCGATTCATGCACCTCATATTTTTCACACATTTTGAAGCTCTTCATATTTTTCACACCTCTTCAGGCTCTTCATGGTTTTCAACCCCACTTCATGCTCCTCGTATTTTTCAGACCGTTTCATGCTCCTCATATTTTTGACACCTTTTGAAGCTCTGCATATTTTTCACACCTTTTCATGCTCTTCATGATTTTCAACACCACTTCATGCTCCTATTTTTCAGACCGTTTCATGCTCATCTCATTTTTGACATCTTTTGAAGCTCTTCATATTTTTTACACCTTTTGAAGCTCTTCATATGTTTCACACCTTTTGAAGCTCTTCATATTTTTCACACATTTTCAGGCTCTTCATGTTTTTCAACACCGCTTCATGTTCCTCCTATTTTTCAGACCGTTTCATGCTCCTTATATTTTTGACACATTTTGAAGCTCTTCATATATTTCACAACTTTTGAAGCTGTTCATATTTTTCACACCTTTTAAAGCTCTTCATATTTTTCACACGTTTTCAGGCTCTTCATGTTTTCAACACCACCTCATGCTCCTCCTATTTTTCAGACGGTTTCATGTTCTTCATATTTTTGACCCCTTTTGAAGCTCTTCATATTTTTCACAAGTTTTCAGGCTCTTCATGTTTTTGAACACTGCTTCTTGCTCCTCCTAATTTTCAGAGAGTTTCATGCGCCTCATGTATTTCACACCTTTTGAAGGTCTTCATATTTTTCACACCTTTTCAGGCTCTTCATGTTTTTCAACACTGCTTCTTGCTCCTCCTAATTTTCAGAGAGTTTCATGCGCCTCATCTATTTCACACCTTTTGAAGCTCTTCATATTTTTCACACCTTTTCAGGCTCTTCATGTTTTTGAACATTGCTCCTCCTAATTTTCAGACAGTTTCAGGCGCCTCATGTATTTCACATCTTTTGAATCCTTTCCTATTTTTCACACCTTTTCAGGCTCTTCATGTTTTTGCACACCACTTCATGGTTCTCCTATTTTTCAGCCCGTTACATGCTCCTCATGTATTTCACGCCTTTTGAAGCTCTTCATATTTTTCACACCTTTTCAGGCTCTTAATGTTTTTGATCACCATTTCATGCTTCTCCTATTTTTCAGACCGTTTCATGCTCCTCATATTTTTGACACCTTTTAAAGCTCCTCATATTTTTCACACCTTTTCAGGCTCTTCATGTTTTTCAACACCGCTTCATGCTCCTCCAATTTTTCAGGCCGTTTCATGCTCCTCATATTTATGACACCTTTAGAAGCTCTTCTTATTTTTCACACGTTTTCAGGCTCTTCATGTTTTCAACACAGCTTCATGCTCCTCCTATTTTTCACAACGTTTCATTCTCCTCATATTTTTGACACCTTTTGAAGCTCTTCATATTTTTCACACCTATTCAGGCTCGTCATGTTTTTGAACACCGCTTCATGCGCCTCCTATTTTTCAGACCGTTTCATGCTCCTCAAATTTTTGACAGATTTTGAAGCTTTTCATATTTTTCACACCTTTTCAGGCTCTTCAAGTTTTTCAACACCACTTCATGCTCCTCCTTTTTGCAGACCTTTTCATGCTCCTCATATTTTTGACACCTTTTGATGATCCTCATATTTTTCACACCTTTTCAGTCTCTTCTTTTTTTTCAACACCACTTCATGGTCCTCCTATTTTTCAAACCGTTTCATGCTCATCTCATTTTTGACACCTTTTGAAGCTTTTCATATTTTTCACAACTTTTCAGGCTCTTCATGTTTTTGAACACTGCTTCATGCTCCTCCTATTTTTGAGACCGTTTCATGCTCCTCATATTTTTGACACCTTTTGAAGCTCTTCATACTTTTCACATTTTTGAAGATCTTCATATTTTTCACACGATTTCAGACTCTTCCTGTTTTTCAACACCGCTTCATGCTCCTGCTATTTATCATATCGTTTTATACTTCTCATATTTTTGACACTTTTTGAGGCTCTTCATATTTTTCACACCTTTTCAGGCTCTTCATGTTTTTGAACACCGCTTCATCCTCCTCCTATTTTTCAGACCGTTTCATGCTCCTCATATTTTTCACACATTTTGAAGCTGTTCATATTTTTCACACCTTTTCAGGCTCTTCATGTTTTTCAACACCGCTTCATGCTCCTCCTATTTTTAAGACCGTTTCATGCTCCTCATGTATTTCACACCTTTTGAAGCTCTTCACATTTTTCACACCTTCTCAGGCTCTTCATGTTTTTCAACACAGCTTCATGCTTCTCCTATTTTTCAGACCATTTCATGCTCCTCATATTTTTGACACCTTTTGAAGCTCTTCATATTTTTCACACCTTCTCAGGCTCTTCATGGTTTTCAACACCGCTTCATGCTCCTCCTATTTTTCAGACCGTATCAAGTTTCTCATAGTTTTCACACCTTTTGAAGCTCTTCATACTTTTCATAATTTGAAGATCTTCATATTTTTCACCCGATTTCAGATTCTTCCTGTTTTTCAACACCGCTTCATGCTCCTGCTATTTATCATACCGTTTCATACTTCTCATATTTTTGACACGTTTTGAGGCTCTTCATATTTTTCACACCTTTTCAGTCTCTGCATGTTTTTGAACACTGTTTCATGCTCCTCATGTATTTCACACCTTTTGAAGCTCTTCATATTTTGCACACCTTTTCAGGCTCTTCATGTTTTTGAACACCGCTTCATCCTCCTCCTATTTTTAAGAGGGTTTCATGCTCGTCATATTTTTGACACATTTTGAAGCTCTTCATATTTTTCACACCTTTTGAAGCTCTTCATATTTTTCACACCTTTTCAGGCTGTGCATGTTTTTGAACATCGCTTGTGCTCATCCTATTTTCAGACCGTTTCATGCTCCTCATATTTTTGACACCTTTTGAAGCTCTTCATATTTTTCACACCTTTTCAGGCTCTTCATGTTTTTCAACACCGCTTCATGAACCTCCTATTTTTCGGACCGATTCATGCACCTCATATTTTTGACACATTTTGAAGCTCTTCATATTTTTCACACCTTTTCAGGCTCTTCATGGTTTTCAACACCACTTCATGCTCCTTGTATTTTTCAGACCGTTTCATGCTCCTCATATTTTTGACACCTTTTGAAGCTCTGCATATTTTTCACACCTTTTCATGCTCTTCATGATTTTCAACACCAGTTCATGCTCCTATTTTTCAGACCGTTTCATGCTCATCTCATTTTTGACATATTTTGAAGCTCTTCATATTTTTTACACCTTTTGAAGCTCTTCATAATTTTCATATTTTTGAAGCTCTTCATATTTTTCACACATTTTGGGTTCTTCATGTTTTTCAACACCACTTCAGGCTCCTCCTATTTTTCAGACCCTTTCATGCTAATCTAATTTTTGACACTTTTTGAAGCTCTTCATATTTTTCAAACCTTTTCAGTCTCTGCATGTTTTTGAACACCGTTTCATGCTCCTCATGTATTTCACACCTTTTGAAGCTCTTCATATTTTGCACACCTTTTCAGGCCCTTCATGTTTTTGAACACCGCTTCATCCTCCTCCTATTTTTAAGAGGGTTTCATGCTCGTCATATATTTGACATATTTTGAAGCTCTTCATAAATTTCACACCTTTTCAGGCTCTTCATGTTTTTGAACACCGCTTCATGCTCGTCCTATTTTTCAAACCGTTTCATGCTCTTCATATTTTTGACACCTTTTGAAGCTCTTCATGTTTTTCACACCTTTCAGGCTCTCATGTATTTGAAAACCGTTTCATGCTCCTCCTATTTTTCAGACCGTTTCATGCTCTTCATATATTTCACACCTTTTGAAGCTCTTCATAATTTTCACATTTCTGAAACTCTTCATATTTTTCACACCTTTGCAGGCTCTTCATGTTTTTTCAACACTGCTTCATGCTCCTCCTATTTTTCAGACCGTTTCATGCTCCTCATATTTTTGACACATTTTGAAGCTCTTCATATTTTTCACACGTTTTCAGGCTCTTCATGTTTTTCAACACCACCTCATGCTCCTCCTATTTTTCAGACGGTTTCATGTTCTTCATATTTTTGACCCCTTTTGAAGCTCTTCATATTTTTCACAAGTTTTCAGGCTCTTCATGTTTTTCAACACCGCTTCATGCTCCTCCTATTTTTCAGACCGTTTCATGCTCCTCATATTTTTGACACATTTTGAAGCTCTTCATATATTTCACACCTTTTGAAGCTGTTCATATTTTTCACACCTTTTAAAGCTCTTCATATTTTTCACACGTTTTCAGGCTCTTCATGTTTTTCAACACCACCTCATGCTCCTCCTATTTTTCAGACGGTTTCATGTTCTTCATATTTTTGACCCCTTTTGAAGCTCTTCATATTTTTCACAAGTTTTCAGGCTCTTCATGTTTTTGAACACTGCTTCTTGCTCCTCCTAATTTTCAGAGAGTTTCATGCGCCTCATCTATTTCACACCTTTTGAAGCTCTTCATATTTTTCACACCTTTTCAGGCTCTTCATGTTTTTGAACACTGCTTCTTGCTCCTCCTAATTTACAGAGAGTTTCATGCACCTCATGTATTTCACACCTTTTGAAGCTCTTCATATTTTTCACAAGTTTTCAGGCTCTTCATGTTTTTGCACACCACTTCATGGTTCTCCTATTTTTCAGCCTGTTACATGCTCCTCATGTATTTCACGCCTTTTGAAGCTCTTCATATTTTTCACACCTTTTCAGGCTCTTCATGTTTTTGATCACCATTTCATGCTTCTCCTATTTTTCAGACCGTTTCATGATCCTCATATTTTTGACACCTTTTAAAGCTCCTCATATTTTTCACACCTTTTCAGGCTCTTCATGTTTTTCAACAACACCTCATTCAGCTCCTATTTTTCAGACCGTTTCATGCTCCTCATATTTATGACACCTTTAGAAGCTCTTCTTATTTTTCACACGTTTTCAGGCTCTTCATGTTTTCAACACAGCTTCATGCTCCTCCTATTTTTCACAACGTTTCATTCTCCTCATATTTTTGACACCTTTTGAAGCTCTTCATATTTTTCACACCTATTCAGGCTCGTCATGTTTTTGAACACCGCTTCATGCACCTCCTATTTTTCAGACCCCTTCATGCTCCTCATATTTTTGACAGATTTTGAAGCTTTTCATATTTTTCACACCTTTTCAGGCTCTTCAAGTTTTCAACACCACTTCATGCTCCTCCTTTTTGCAGACCTTTTCATGCTCCTCATATTTTTGACACATTTTCATGATCCTCATATTTTTCACACCTTTTCAGTCTCTTCTTTTTTTTCAACACCACTTCATGGTCCTCCTATTTTTCAAACCGTTTCATGCTCATCTCATTTTTGACACCTTTTGAAGCTTTTCATATTTTTCACAACTTTTCAGGCTCTTCATGTTTTTGAAAACCGCTTCATGCTCCTCCTATTTTTGAGACCGTTTCATGCTCCTCATATTTTTGACACCTTTTGATGCTCTTCATATTTTTCACACCTTTTCAGTCTCTTCTTTTTTTTCAACACCACTTCATGCTCCTCCTATTTTTCACACCGTTTCATGCTCATCTCATTTTTGACACCTTTTCAAGCTTTTCATATTTTTCACAATTTTTCAGGCTCTTCATGTTTTTGAACACCCCTTCATGCTCCTCCTATTTTTCAGACCGTATCCTGCTCCTCATATTATTCACACCTATTGAAGCTCTTCATATTTTGCACACCTTTTAAGACTCTTCATGTTTTTGAACACCACTTCATGCTCCTCCTATTTTTCAGAGAGTTTCATGCTCCTCATGTATTTCACACCTTTTGAAGCTCTTCATATTTTTCACACCTTTTCAGGCTCTTCATGTTTTTCCACACCACTTCATGCTTCTCCCATTTTTCAGACCGTTTCATGCTCCTCATAATTTGACACTTTTTGAAGCTCTTCATATTTTTCACACCTTTTCCGTCTCTTCTTGTTTTTCAACACCACTTCATGCTCCTCCTATTTTTCAGACTGTGTCATGCTCCGCATATATTTGACACCCTTAGAAGCTCTTCATATTTTTCACACTTTTCATTCTCTTCATGTTTTTCAACACTGCTTCATGCTCCTTCTAATTTTCAGACCGTTTCAAGCTCTTCTCATTTTTGACACCTTTTGAAGCTCTTCATATTTTTCAAACCTTTTGAATCTCTTCATATTTTTCACATTTTTGTAGCTCTTCATATTTTTCACACGGTTTCAGACTCTTCCTGTTTTTCAACACCGCTTCATGCTCCTGCTATTTATCATACCGTTTCATACTTCTCATATTTTTGACACGTTTTGAGGCTCTTCATATTTTTCACACCTTTTCAGGCTCTTCATGTTTTTGAACACCGTTTCATAATCCTCCTATTTTTCAGACCGTTTCATGCTGCTCATATTTTTGACACGTTTTCACGCTCTTCATATTTTTCACACCTTTTCAGGCTCTTCATGTTTTTCAGCTCCGCTTCATGCTCCTCCTATTTTTCAGACCGTATCCTGCTCCTGATATTATTCACACCTATTGAAGCTCTTCATATTTTTCACACCTTTTAAGACTCTTCATGTTTTTGAACACCACTTCATGCTCCTCCTATTTTTCAGAGAGTTTCATGCTCCTCATATATTTCACACCTCTTGAAGCTCTTCATATTTTTCACACCTTTTAAGACTCTTCATGTTTTTCAACACCGCTTCATGCTCCTCCTAATTTTCAGACCGTTTCAAGCTCTTCTCATTTTTGACACCTTTTGAAGCTCTTCATAATTTTCACATTTCTGAAACTCTTCATATTTTTCACACCTTTGCAGGCTCTTCATGTTTTTTCAACACTGCTTCATGCTCCTCCTATTTTTCAGACCGTTTCATGCTCCTCATATTTTTGACACATTTTGAAGCTCTTCATATTTTTCACACGTTTTCAGGTTCTACATGTTTTTCAACACCACCTCATGCTCCTTTTATTTTTCAGACGGTTTCATGTTCTTCATATTTTTGACCCCTTTTGAAGCTCTTCATATTTTTCACAAGTTTTCAGGCTCTTCATGTTTTTCAACACCGCTTCATGCTCCTCCTATTTTTCAGACCGTTTCATGCTCCTCATATTTTTGACACATTTTGAAGCTCTTCATATATTTCACACCTTTTGAAGCTGTTCATATTTTTCACACCTTTTAAAGCTCTTCATATTTTTCACACGTTTTCAGGCTCTTCAAGTTTTTCAACACCACCTCATGCTCCTCCTATTTTTCAGACGGTTTCATGTTCTTCATATTTTTGACCCCTTTTGAAGCTCTTCATATTTTTCACAAGTTTTCAGGCTCTTCATGTTTTTCAACACCACTTCATGCTCCTCCTATTTTTCAGACCCTCTCATGCTAATCTAATTTTTGACACCTTTTGAAGCTCTTCATAATTTTCACACCTTTTGAAGCTCTTCCTATTTTTCACACCTTTTCATGCTGTGCATGTTTTTGAACATCGCTTGTGCTCGTCCTATTTTCAGACCGTTTCATGCTCCTCATATTTTTGACACCTTTTGAAGCTCTTCATATTTTTCACACCTTTTCAGGCTCTTCATGTTTTTGCACACCACTTCATGGTTCTCCTATTTTTCAGCCCGTTACATGCTCGTCATGTATTTCACGCCTTTTGAAGCTCTTCATATTTTTCACACCTTTTCAGGCTCTTCATGTTTTTGATCACCATTTCATGCTTCTCCTATTTTTCAGACCGTTTCATGATCCTCATATTTTTGACTCCTTTTAAAGCTCCTCATATTTTTCACACCTTTTCAGGCTCTTCATGTTTTTCAACAACACCTCATGCTGCTCCTATTTTTCAGACCGTTTCATGCTCCTCATATTTATGACACCTTTAGAAGCTCTTCTTATTTTTCACACGTTTTCAGGCTCTTCATGTTTTCAACACAGCTTCATGCTCCTCCTATTTTTCAGAACGTTTCATTCTCCTCATATTTTTGACACCTTTTGAAGCTCTTCATATTTTTCACACCTATTCAGGCTCGTCATGTTTTTGAACACCGCTTCATGCGCCTCCTATTTTTCAGACCGTTTCATGCTCCTCATATTTTTGACAATTTTATAAGCTCTTCATATTTTTCACACTTTTTCAGGCTCTTCATGTTTTTGAGCACCGCTTCATGCTCCTCCTATTTTTCAAACCTTTTGAAGCTCTTCATGTTTTTCACACCTTATCAGCCTCTTCATGTTTTTGAACATCTCTTCATGCTCCTCATATTTTTGACAATTTTATAAGCTCTTCATATTTTTCACACTTTTTCAGGCTCTTCATGTTTTTGAGCACCGCTTCATGCTCCTCCTATTTTTCAAACCTTTTGAAGCTCTTCATGTTTTTCACACTTTTTCAGGCTGTTTATAGTTTTAAACACCGCTGCATGATTCTCCTATATTTGAGACCATTTCATGCTCCTCATATTTTTGACATTTTTTGAAGCTCTTCATATTTTTCACACTTTATCAGGCTCTTCATGTTTTGAACAACACTTCATGCTCCTCCTATTTTTCAGACCGTTTCATGCTCCTCAGGTATTTCACACCTTTTGAAGCTCTTCATATTTTTCACACCTTTTCAGGCTCTTCACCTTTTTGAACAACACTTCATGCTCCTCCTACTTTTCAGACTGTTTCATGCTCATCTCATTTTTGACACCTTTTCACGGTCTTCATATTTTTCAAACTTTTGAAGATCTTCATATTTTTCACACTTTTTCAGGCTCTTCATGTTTTGAACACTGCTTCATGCTCCTCCTATTTTTCAGACCGTTTCATTCTCCTCATGTTTTTCACACCTTTTGAAGCTCTTCATAATTTTCACACCTTTTCATGCTCTTCATGTTTTTGAACACCGTTTCATGCTCGTCCTATTTTTCAGACCATTTCAAGCTCCTCATATTTTTGAAACCTTTTGAAGCTCTTCATATTTTTCACACCTTTTCCGTCTCTTCTTGTTTTTCAACACCGCTTCTTGCTCCTCCTATTTTTCAGACCGTTTCATGCTCCTCAGGTATTTCACACCTTTTGAAGCTCTTCATATTTTTCACACCTTTTCAGGCTCTTCACCTTTTTGAACAACACTTCATGCTCCTCCTACTTTTCAGACTGTTTCATGCTCATCTCATTTTTGACACCTTTTCAGGGTCTTCATATTTTTCAAACTTTTGAAGATCTTCATATTTTTCACACTTTTTCAGGCTCTTCATGTTTTGAACACTGCTTCATGCTCCTCCTATTTTTCAGACCGTTTCATTCTCCTCATGTTTTTCACACCTTTTGAAGCTCTTCATAATTTTCACACCTTTTCATGCTCTTCATGTTTTTGAACACCGTTTCATGCTCGTCCTATTTTTCAGACCATTTCAAGCTCCTCATATTTTTGAAACCTTTTGAAGCTCTTCATATTTTTCACACCTTTTCCGTCTCTTCTTGTTTTTCAACACCACTTCTTGCTCCTCCTATTTTTCAGACCGTTTCATGCTCCTCATATTGTTGACACCTTTTGAAGCACTTCATATTTTTCACACCTTTTCAGGCTCTTCATATTTTTGAACGCCAGTTCATGTTCCTCCTGTTTTTCACACCTATTGAAGCTCTTCATATTTTTCACACCTTTTCAGGCTGTACATGTTTTTGAAGACCACTTCATGCTCCTCATCTTTCTCAGACCGTTTCATGCTCCTGATAATTTTCACACCGTTTGAAGCTCTTCATATTTTTCACACGTTTTCAGATTCTTCATGTTTTTGATCACCGTTTCATGCTCCTCCTATTTTTCAGACCGTTTCATACTCCTCATATTTTTGACACCTTTTGAAGCTCTTCACATTTATCACACCTTTTCAGGCTCTTCATGTTTTTCAACACCGCTTCATGATCCTCCTATATTTCAGAGCGTTTCATGCTCCTCATATTTTTGACACCTTTTGAAGCTCTTCACATTTTTCACACCTTTTCCGGCTCTTCATGTTTTTCAACTCCGCTTCATGCTCCTCCTATTTTTCAGATCGTTTCAGGCTCCGCATATTTTTGACTCCTTTTGAAGCTCTTCATATTTTTCACACGTTTTCTGGCCCTTCATGTTTTTGAACACAGCTTCATGCTCCTCCTATTTTTCAGACGGTCTCAGGCTGCTCGTATTTTTCAGACCGTTTCATGATCCTCATATTTTTGACAATTTTATAAACTCTTCATATTTTTCACACTTTTACAGGCTCTTCATGTTTTTGAGCACTGCTTCATGCTCCTCCTATTTTTCAAACCTTTTGAAGCTCTTCATGTTTTTCACACCTTATCAGCCTCTTCATGTTTTTGAACATCTCTTCATGCTCCTCATATTTTTGACAATTTTATAAGCTCTTCATATTTTTCACACTTTTTCAGGCTCTTCATGTTTTTGAGCACCGCTTCATGCTCCTCCTATTTTTCAAACCTTTTGAAGCTCTTCATATTTTTCACACTTTTTCAGGCTCTTTATGTTTTGAACACCGCTTCATGCTCCTCCTATTTTTCAGACCGTTTCATGCTCCTCAGATATTTCACACCTTTTGAAGCTCTTCATATTTTTCACACCTTTTCAGGCTCTTCACGTTTTTGAACAACACTTCATGCTCTTCCTACTTTTCAGACTGTTTCATGCTCATCTCATTTTTGACACCTTTTCAGGGTCTTCATATTTTTCAAACTTTTGAAGATCTTCATATTTTTCACACTTTTTCAGGCTCTTCATGTTTTGAACACTGCTTCATGCTTCTCCTATTTTTCAGACCGTTTCATTCTCCTCATGTTTTTCACACCTTTTGAAGCTCTTCATAATTTTCACACCTTTTGATGCTCTACATGAATTTGAACACCGTTTCATGCTCATCATATTTTTCAGACCATTTCAAGCTCCTCATATTTTGGAAACCTTTTGAAGCTCTTCATATTTTTCACACCTTTTCCGTCTCTTCTTGTTTTTCAACACCGCTTCTTGCTCCTCCTATTTTTCAGACCGTTTCATGCTCCTCGTATTGTTGACACCTTTTGAAGCACTTCATATTTTTCACACCTTTTCAGGCTCTTCATATTTTTGAACACCGCTTCATGTTCCTCCTGTTTTTCACACCTTTTGAAGCTCTTCATATTTTTCACACCTTTTCAGGCTGTACATGTTTTTGAAGACCACTTCATGCTCCTCATCTTTTTCAGACCGTTTCATGCTCCTGATATTTTTCACACCGTTTGAAGCTGTTCATATTTTTCACACGTTTTCAGATTCTTCATGATTTTGATCACCGTTTCATGCTCCTCCTATTTTTCAGACCGTTTCATGCTCCTCATATTTTTGACACCTTTTGAAGCTCTTCACATTTATCACACCTTTTCAGGCTCTTCATGTTTTTCAACACCGCTTCATGATCCACCTATATTTCAGAGCGTTTCATGCTCCTCATATTTTTGACACCTTTTGAAGCTCTTCACATATATCACACCTTTTCAGGCTCTTCATGTTTTTCAACACCGCTTCATGCTCCTCCTATTTTTCAGATCGTTTCAGGCTCCGCATATTTTTGACTCCTTTTGAAGCTCTTCATATTTTTCACACGTTTTCAGGCCCTTCATGTTTTTGAACACCGCTTCATGCTCCTCCTATTTTTCAAACCTTTTGAAGCTCTTCATGTTTTTCACACCTTATCAGCCTCTTCATGTTTTTGAACATCTCTTCATGCTCCTCATATTTTTGACAATTTTATAAGCTCTTCATATTTTTCACACTTTTTCAGGCTCTTCATGTTTTTGAGCACCGCTTCATGCTCCTCCTATTTTTCAAACCTTTTGAAGCTCTTCATGTTTTTCACACCTTATCAGCCTCTTCATGTTTTTGAACATCTCTTCATGCTCCTCATATTTTTGACAATTTTATAAGCTCTTCATATTTTTCACACTTTTTCAGGCTCTTCATGTTTTTGAGCACCGCTTCATGCTCCTCCTATTTTTCAAACCTTTTGAAGCTCTTCATGTTTTTCACACTTTTTCAGGCTGTTTATAGTTTTAAACACCGCTGCATGATTCTCCTATATTTGAGACCATTTCATGCTCCTCATATTTTTGACATTTTTTGAAGCTCTTCATATTTTTCACACTTTTTCAGGCTCTTCATGTTTTGAACAACACTTCATGCTCCTCCTATTTTTCAGACCGTTTCATGCTCCTCAGGTATTTCACACCTTTTGAAGCTCTTCATATTTTTCACACCTTTTCAGGCTCTTCACCTTTTTGAACAACACTTCATGCTCCTCCTACTTTTCAGACTGTTTCATGCTCATCTCATTTTTGACACCTTTTCAGGGTCTTCATATTTTTCAAACTTTTGAAGATCTTCATATTTTTCACACTTTTTCAGGCTCTTCATGTTTTGAACACTGCTTCATGCTCCTCCTATTTTTCAGACCGTTTCATTCTCCTCATGTTTTTCACACCTTTTGAAGCTCTTCATAATTTTCACACCTTTTCATGCTCTTCATGTTTTTGAACACCGTTTCATGCTCGTCCTATTTTTCAGACCATTTCAAGCTCCTCATATTTTTGAAACCTTTTGAAGCTCTTCATATTTTTCACACCTTTTCCGTCTCTTCTTGTTTTTCAACACCGCTTCTTGCTCCTCCTATTTTTCAGACCGTTTCATGCTCCTCATATTGTTGACACCTTTTGAAGCACTTCATATTTTTCACACCTTTTCAGGCTCTTCATATTTTTGAACGCCGGTTCATGTTCCTCCTGTTTTTCACACCTATTGAAGCTCTTCATATTTTTCACACCTTTTCAGGCTGTACATGTTTTTGAAGACCACTTCATGCTCCTCATCTTTCTCAGACCGTTTCATGCTCCTGATAATTTTCACACCGTTTGAAGCTCTTCATATTTTTCACACGTTTTCAGATTCTTCATGTTTTTGATCACCGTTTCATGCTCCTCCTATTTTTCAGACCGTTTCATACTCCTCATATTTTTGACACCTTTTGAAGCTCTTCACATTTATCACACCTTTTCAGGCTCTTCATGTTTTTCAACACCGCTTCATGATCCTCCTATATTTCAGTGCGTTTCATGCTCCTCATATTTTTGACACCTTTTGAAGCTCTTCACATTTTTCACACCTTTTCCGGCTCTTCATGTTTTTCAACTCCGCTTCATGCTCCTCCTATTTTTCAGATCATTTCAGGCTCCGCATATTTTTGACTCCTTTTGAAGCTCTTCATATTTTTCACACGTTTTCAGGCCCTTCATGTTTTTGAACACCGCTTCATGCTCCTCCTATTTGTCAGACGGTTTCAGGCTGCTCGTATTTTTCAGACCGTTTCATGCTCCTCATATTTTTGACAATTTTATAAGCTCTTCATATTTTTCACACTTTTTCAGGCTCTTCATGTTTTTTAGCACCGCTTCATGCTCCTCCTATTTTTCAAACCTTTTGAAGCTCTTCATGTTTTTCACACCTTATCAGCCTCTTCATGTTTTTGAACATCTCTTCATGCTCCTCATATTTTTGACAATTTTATAAGCTCGTCATATTTTTCACACGTTTTCAGGCTCTTCATGTTTTTGATCACTGTTTCATGCTCCTCCTATTTTTCAGACCGTTTCATGCTCCTCATATTTTTGACAATTTTATAAGCTCTTCATATTTTTCACACTTTTTTAGGCTCTTCATGTTTTTTAACACCGCTTCATGCTCCTCCTATTTTTCAAACTTTTTGAAGCTCTTCATGTTTTTCACACCTTATCAGCCTCTTCATGTTTTTGAACACCTCTTCATGCTACTCCTATTTTTCAGACCTTTTCATGTTCCTCCTGTTTTTCACACCTTTTGAAGCTCTTCATATTTTTCACACCTTTTCAGGCTGTACATGTTTTTGAAGACCACTTCATGCTCCTCATCTTTTTCAGACCGTTTCATGCTCCTGATATTTTTCACACCGTTTGAAGCTCTTCATATTTTTCACACGTTTTCAGATTCTTCATGATTTTGATCACCGTTTCATGCTCCTCCTATTTTTCAGACCGTTTCATGCTCCTCATATTTTTGACACCTTTTGAAGCTCTTCACATTTATCACACCTTTTCAGGCTCTTCATGTTTTTCAACACCGCTTCATGATCCACCTATATTTCAGAGCGTTTCATGCTCCTCTTATTTTTCACACCTTTTCCGGCTCTTCATGTTTTTCAACACCGCTTCATGCTCCTCCTATTTTTCAGATCGTTTCAGGCTCCGCATATTTTTGACTCCTTTTGAAGCTCTTCATATTTTTCACACGTTTTCAGGCCCTTCATGTTTTTGAACACCGCTTCATGCTCCTCCTATTTTTCAAACCTTTTGAAGCTCTTCATGTTTTTCACACCTTATCAGCCTCTTCATGTTTTTGAACATCTCTTCATGCTCCTCATATTTTTGAACAATTTTATAAGCTCTTCATATTTTTCACACTTTTTCAGGCTCTTCATGTTTTTGAGCACCGCTTCATGCTCCTCCTATTTTTCAAACCTTTTGAAGCTCTTCATGTTTTTCACACCTTATCAGCCTCTTCATGTTTTTGAACATCTCTTCATGCTCCTCATATTTTTGACAATTTTATAAGCTCTTCATATTTTTCACACTTTTTCAGGCTCTTCATGTTTTTGAGCACCGCTTCATGCTCCTCCTATTTTTCAAACCTTTTGAAGCTCTTCATGTTTTTCACACTTTTTCAGGCTGTTTATAGTTTTAAACACCGCTGCATGATTCTCCTATATTTGAGACCATTTCATGCTCCTCATATTTTTGACATTTTTTGAAGCTCTTCATATTTTTCACACTTTTTCAGGCTCTTCATGTTTTGAACAACACTTCATGCTCCTCCTATTTTTCAGACCGTTTCATGCTCCTCAGGTATTTCACACCTTTTGAAGCTCTTCATATTTTTCACACCTTTTCAGGCTCTTCACCTTTTTGAACAACACTTCATGCTCCTCCTACTTTTCAGACTGTTTCATGCTCATCTCATTTTTGACACCTTTTCAGGGTCTTCATATTTTTCAAACTTTTGAAGATCTTCATATTTTTCACACTTTTTCAGGCTCTTCATGTTTTGAACACTGCTTCATGCTCCTCCTATTTTTCAGACCGTTTCATTCTCCTCATGTTTTTCACACCTTTTGAAGCTCTTCATAATTTTCACACCTTTTCATGCTCTTCATGTTTTTGAACACCGTTTCATGCTCGTCCTATTTTTCAGACCATTTCAAGCTCCTCATATTTTTGAAACCTTTTGAAGCTCTTCATATTTTTCACACCTTTTCCGTCTCTTCTTGTTTTTCAACACCGCTTCTTGCTCCTCCTATTTTTCAGACCGTTTCATGCTCCTCATATTGTTGACACCTTTTGAAGCACTTCATATTTTTCACACCTTTTCAGGCTCTTCATATTTTTGAACGCCGGTTCATGTTCCTCCTGTTTTTCACACCTATTGAAGCTCTTCATATTTTTCACACCTTTTCAGGCTGTACATGTTTTTGAAGACCACTTCATGCTCCTCATCTTTCTCAGACCGTTTCATGCTCCTGATAATTTTCACACCGTTTGAAGCTCTTCATATTTTTCACACGTTTTCAGATTCTTCATGTTTTTGATCACCGTTTCATGCTCCTCCTATTTTTCAGACCGTTTCATACTCCTCATATTTTTGACACCTTTTGAAGCTCTTCACATTTATCACACCTTTTCAGGCTCTTCATGTTTTTCAACACCGCTTCATGATCCTCCTATATTTCAGAGCGTTTCATGCTCCTCATATTTTTGACACCTTTTGAAGCTCTTCACATTTTTCACACCTTTTCCGGCTCTTCATGTTTTTCAACTCCGCTTCATGCTCCTCCTATTTTTCAGATCATTTCAGGCTCCGCATATTTTTGACTCCTTTTGAAGCTCTTCATATTTTTCACACGTTTTCAGGCCCTTCATGTTTTTGAACACCGCTTCATGCTCCTCCTATTTGTCAGACGGTTTCAGGCTGCTCGTATTTTTCAGACCGTTTCATGCTCCTCATATTTTTGACAATTTTATAAGCTCTTCATATTTTTCACACTTTTTCAGGCTCTTCATGTTTTTTAGCACCGCTTCATGCTCCTCCTATTTTTCAAACCTATTGAAGCTCTTCATGTTTTTCACACCTTATCAGCCTCTTCATGTTTCTGAACATCTCTTCATGCTCCTCATATTTTTGACAATTTTATAAGCTCTTCATATTTTTCACACGTTTTCAGGCTCTTCATGTTTTTGATCACCGTTTCATGCTCCTGCTATTTTTCAGACCGTTTCATGCTCCTCATATTTTTGACAATTTTATAAGCTCTTCATATTTTTCACACTTTTTTAGGCTCTTCATGTTTTTTAACACCGCTTCATGCTCCTCCTATTTTTCAAACTTTTTGAAGCTCTTCATGTTTTTCACACCTTATCAGCCTCTTCATGTTTTTGAACACCTCTTCATGCTACTCCTATTTTTCAGACCTTTTCATGTTCCTCCTGTTTTTCACACCTTTTGAAGCTCTTCATATTTTTCACACCTTTTCAGGCTGTACATGTTTTTGAAGACCACTTCATGCTCCTCATCTTTTTCAGACCGTTTCATGCTCCTGATATTTTTCACACCGTTTGAAGCTCTTCATATTTTTCACACGTTTTCAGATTCTTCATGATTTTGATCACCGTTTCATGCTCCTCCTATTTTTCAGACCGTTTCATGCTCCTCATATTTTTGACACCTTTTGAAGCTCTTCACATTTATCACACCTTTTCAGGCTCTTCATGTTTTTCAACACCGCTTCATGATCCACCTATATTTCAGAGCGTTTCATGCTCCTCTTATTTTTCACACCTTTTCCGGCTCTTCATGTTTTTCAACACCGCTTCATGCTCCTCCTATTTTTCAGATCGTTTCAGGCTCCGCATATTTTTGACTCCTTTTGAAGCTCTTCATATTTTTCACACGTTTTCAGGCCCTTCATGTTTTTGAACACCGCTTCATGCTCCTCCTATTTTTCAAACCTTTTGAAGCTCTTCATGTTTTTCACACCTTATCAGCCTCTTCATGTTTTTGAACATCTCTTCATGCTCCTCATATTTTTGAACAATTTTATAAGCTCTTCATATTTTTCACACTTTTTCAGGCTCTTCATGTTTTTGAGCACCGCTTCATGCTCCTCCTATTTTTCAAACCTTTTGAAGCTCTTCATGTTTTTCACACCTTATCAGCCTCTTCATGTTTTTGAACATCTCTTCATGCTCCTCATATTTTTGACAATTTTATAAGCTCTTCATATTTTTCACACTTTTTCAGGCTCTTCATGTTTTTGAGCACCGCTTCATGCTCCTCCTATTTTTCAAACCTTTTGAAGCTCTTCATGTTTTTCACACTTTTTCAGGCTGTTTATAGTTTTAAACACCGCTGCATGATTCTCCTATATTTGAGACCATTTCATGCTCCTCATATTTTTGACATTTTTTGAAGCTCTTCATATTTTTCACACTTTTTCAGGCTCTTCATGTTTTGAACAACACTTCATGCTCCTCCTATTTTTCAGACCGTTTCATGCTCCTCAGGTATTTCACACCTTTTGAAGCTCTTCATATTTTTCACACCTTTTCAGGCTCTTCACCTTTTTGAACAACACTTCATGCTCCTCCTACTTTTCAGACTGTTTCATGCTCATCTCATTTTTGACACCTTTTCAGGGTCTTCATATTTTTCAAACTTTTGAAGATCTTCATATTTTTCACACTTTTTCAGGCTCTTCATGTTTTGAACACTGCTTCATGCTCCTCCTATTTTTCAGACCGTTTCATTCTCCTCATGTTTTTCACACCTTTTGAAGCTCTTCATAATTTTCACACCTTTTCATGCTCTTCATGTTTTTGAACACCGTTTCATGCTCGTCCTATTTTTCAGACCATTTCAAGCTCCTCATATTTTTGAAACCTTTTGAAGCTCTTCATATTTTTCACACCTTTTCCGTCTCTTCTTGTTTTTCAACACCGCTTCTTGCTCCTCCTATTTTTCAGACCGTTTCATGCTCCTCATATTGTTGACACCTTTTGAAGCACTTCATATTTTTCACACCTTTTCAGGCTCTTCATATTTTTGAACGCCAGTTCATGTTCCTCCTGTTTTTCACACCTATTGAAGCTCTTCATATTTTTCACAACTTTTCAGGCTGTACATGTTTTTGAAGACCACTTCATGCTCCTCATCTTTCTCAGACCGTTTCATGCTCCTGATAATTTTCACACCGTTTGAAGCTCTTCATATTTTTCACACGTTTTCAGATTCTTCATGTTTTTGATCACCGTTTCATGCTCCTCCTATTTTTCAGACCGTTTCATACTCCTCATATTTTTGACACCTTTTGAAGCTCTTCACATTTATCACACCTTTTCAGGCTCTTCATGTTTTTCAACACCGCTTCATGATCCTCCTATATTTCAGAGCGTTTCATGCTCCTCATATTTTTGACACCATTTGAAGCTCTTCACATTTTTCACACCTTTTCCGGCTCTTCATGTTTTTCAACTCTGCTTCATGCTCCTCCTATTTTTCAGATCATTTCAGGCTCCGCATATTTTTGACTCCTTTTGAAGCTCTTCATATTTTTCACACGTTTTCAGGCCCTTCATGTTTTTGAACACCGCTTCATGCTCCTCCTATTTGTCAGACGGTTTCAGGCTGCTCGTATTTTTCAGACGGTTTCATGCTCCTCATATTTTTGACAATTTTATAAGCTCTTCATATTTTTCACACTTTTTCAGGCTCTTCATGTTTTTTAGCACCGCTTCATGCTCCTCCTATTTTTCAAACCTTTTGAAGCTCTTCATGTTTTTCACACCTTATCAGCCTCTTCATGTTTTTGAACATCTCTTCATGCTCCTCATATTTTTGACAATTTTATAAGCTCTTCATATTTTTCACACTTTTTCAGGCTCTTCATGTTTTTGAACACCGCTTCATGCTCCTCCTATTTTTCAAACCTTTTGAAGCTCTTCATATTTTTCACACTTTTTCAGGCTCTTCATGTTTTGATCACCACTTCATGCTCCTCCTATTTTTCAGACCGTTTCATGCTCCTCAGGTATTTCACACTTTTTGAAGCTCTTCATAATTTTCACACCTTTTCAGGCTCTTCACGTTTTTGAACAACACTTCATGCTCCTCCTACTTTTCAGACTGTTTCATGCTCATCTCATTTTTGACACCTTTTCAGGGTCTTCATATTTTTCAAACTTTTGAAGATCTTCATATTTTTCACACTTTTTCAGGCTCTTCATGTTTTGAACACTCCTTCATGCTCCTCCTATTATTCAGACCGTTTCATTCTCCTCATGTTTTTCACACCTTTTGAAGCTCTTCATAATTTTCACACCTTTTCATGCTCTTCATGTTTTTGAACACCGTTTCATGCTCGTCCTATTTTTCAGACCATTTCAAGCTCCTCATATTTTTGAAACCTTTTGAAGCTCTTCATATTTTTCACACCTTTTCAGGCTTTTCATGTATTTGACCACCGCTTTATGCTCCTCACATTTCTCACACCTTTTGAAGCTCTTCATATTTTTCTCACCTTTTCAGGCTCCTCATGTTTTTGAACACCGCTTCATGCTCCTCATATTTTTCAGACCGTTTCATGATCCTCATGTATTTCACACCTTTTGAACCTCTTCATATTTTTCACACCTTTTCAATGTCTTCATGTTTTTGAACACTGTTTCATGCTTTTCCTGTTTTTCAGACCATTTCATGATACTCATATTTTTGACACCTTTTGAAGCTCTTCATATTTTTCACAATTTTCAGGTGTTTATAGTTTTCAATACCGCTGCATGATTCTCCTATATTTGAGACCATTTCATGCTCCTCATATTTTTGACATTTATTGAAGCTCTTCATATTTTTCACACCTTTTGAAGCTCTTCCTATTTTTCACAGGTTTTCAGGCTCTTCATGTTATTCAACACCGCTTCATGCTCCTCCTATTTTTCCGACCGTTTCATGCTCATCTCATTTTTGACACCTTTTGAAGGTCTTCATATTTTTCACACCTTTTGAAGCTCTTCATATTTTTCACTTCTTTTCAGGCTCTTCATGTTTTTTAACACCGCTTCATGCTCCTCCTATTTTTCAGACCGTTTCGTGCTCCTCATATTTTTGACACGTTTTGAAGCTCTTCATATTTTTCACACCTTTTCCGTCTCTTCTTGTTTTTCAACACTGCTTCTTGTTCCTCCTATTTTTCAGACCGTTTCATGCTCCTCATATTGTTGACACCTTTTGAAGCACTTCATATTTTTCACACCTTTTCAGGCTCTTCATATTTTTGAACACCGCTTCATGTTCCTCCTGTTTTTCACACCTTTTGAAGCTCTTCATATTTTTCACACCTTTTCAGGCTCTTCAGGTTTTTGAACACCTCTTCATGCTCCTCCTATTTTTCAGACCGTTTCATGCTCCTCATGTATTTCACACCTTTTGAAGCTCTTCATATTTTTCACACCTTTTCAGTCTCTCCATGTTTCTGAACACCACTTCCTGCTCCTCCTATTTTTGAGGCCGTTTCATTCTCATCTCATTTTTGACACCTTCTGAAGCTCTTCATTTTTTTCACACCTTTTGAGCTCTTCATATTCTTCACACGTTTTCAGGCTCTTCATGTATTTCAATAACGCTTCTTACTTCTCCTATTTTTCAGACCGT
Organism: Dama dama; assembly: GCF_033118175.1. Taxonomy (NCBI): domain Eukaryota; kingdom Metazoa; phylum Chordata; class Mammalia; order Artiodactyla; family Cervidae; genus Dama; species Dama dama. Next base: position 2,690,577 of record NW_026870893.1, on the reverse strand, counting down.
TTCATGCTCCTCATATTTTTGACACCTTTTGAAGCTCTTCATATTCTTCACACGTTTTCAGGCTCTTCATGTATTTCAATAACGCTTCTTACTTCTCCTATTTTTCAGACCGTTTCATGCTCCTCATATTGTTGACACATTTTGAAGCACTTCATATTTTTCACACCTTTTCAGGCTCTTCATATTTTTGAACACCGCTTCATGTTCCTCCTGTTTTTCACACCTATTGAAGCTCTTCATATTTTTCACACCTTTTCAGGCTGTACATGTTTTTGAAGACCACTTCATGCTCCTCATCTTTTTCAGACCGTTTCATGCTCCTGATATTTTTCACTCCGTTTGAAGCTCTTCATATTTTTCACACGTTTTCAGATTCTTCATGATTTTAATCAACGTTTCATGCTCCTCCTATTTTTCAGACCGTTTCATGCTCCTCATATTTTTGACACCTTTTGAAGCTCTTCACATTTATCACACCTTTTCAGGCTCTTCATGTTTTTCAACACCGCTTCATGATCCACCTATATTTCAGAGCGTTTCATGCTCCTCTTATTTTTCACACCTTTTCCGGCTCTTCATGTTTTTCAACACCGCTTCATGCTCCTCCTATTTTTCAGATCGTTTCAGGCTCCGCATATTTTTGACTCCTTTTGAAGCTCTTCATATTTTTCACACGTTTTCAGGCCCTTCATGTTTTTGAACACCGCTTCATGCTCCTCCTATTTTTCAAACCTTTTGAAGCTCTTCATGTTTTTCACACCTTATCAGCCTCTTCATGTTTTTGAACATCTCTTCATGCTCCTCATATTTTTGACAATTTTATAAGCTCTTCATATTTTTCACACTTTTTCAGGCTCTTCATGTTTTTGAGCACCGCTTCATGCTCCTCCTATTTTTCAAACCTTTTGAAGCTCTTCATGTTTTTCACACCTTATCAGCCTCTTCATGTTTTTGAACATCTCTTCATGCTCCTCATATTTTTGACAATTTTATAAGCTCTTCATATTTTTCACACTTTTTCAGGCTCTTCATGTTTTTGAGCACCGCTTCATGCTCCTCCTATTTTTCAAACCTTTTGAAGCTCTTCATGTTTTTCACACTTTTTCAGGCTGTTTATAGTTTTAAACACCGCTGCATGATTCTCCTATATTTGAGACCATTTCATGCTCCTCATATTTTTGACATTTTTTGAAGCTCTTCATATTTTTCACACTTTTTCAGGCTCTTCATGTTTTGAACAACACTTCATGCTCCTCCTATTTTTCAGACCGTTTCATGCTCCTCAGGTATTTCACACCTTTTGAAGCTCTTCATATTTTTCACACCTTTTCAGGCTCTTCACCTTTTTGAACAACACTTCATGCTCCTCCTACTTTTCAGACTGTTTCATGCTCATCTCATTTTTGACACCTTTTCAGGGTCTTCATATTTTTCAAACTTTTGAAGATCTTCATATTTTTCACACTTTTTCAGGCTCTTCATGTTTTGAACACTGCTTCATGCTCCTCCTATTTTTCAGACCGTTTCATTCTCCTCATGTTTTTCACACCTTTTGAAGCTCTTCATAATTTTCACACCTTTTCATGCTCTTCATGTTTTTGAACACCGTTTCATGCTCGTCCTATTTTTCAGACCATTTCAAGCTCCTCATATTTTTGAAACCTTTTGAAGCTCTTCATATTTTTCACACCTTTTCAGGCTCTTCATATTTTTGAACGCCGGTTCATGTTCCTCCTGTTTTTCACACCTATTGAAGCTCTTCATATTTTTCACACCTTTTCAGGCTGTACATGTTTTTGAAGACCACTTCATGCTCCTCATCTTTCTCAGACCGTTTCATGCTCCTGATAATTTTCACACCGTTTGAAGCTCTTCATATTTTTCACACGTTTTCAGATTCTTCATGTTTTTGATCACCGTTTCATGCTCCTCCTATTTTTCAGACCGTTTCATACTCCTCATATTTTTGACACCTTTTGAAGCTCTTCACATTTATCACACCTTTTCAGGCTCTTCATGTTTTTCAACACCGCTTCATGATCCTCCTATATTTCAGAGCGTTTCATGCTCCTCATATTTTTGACACATTTTGAAGCTCTTCACATTTTTCACACCTTTTCCGGCTCTTCATGTTTTTCAACTCCGCTTCATGCTCCTCCTATTTTTCAGATCATTTCAGGCTCCGCATATTTTTGACTCCTTTTGAAGCTCTTCATATTTTTCACACGTTTTCAGGCCCTTCATGTTTTTGAACACCGCTTCATGCTCCTCCTATTTGTCAGACGGTTTCAGGCTGCTCGTATTTTTCAGACCGTTTCATGCTCCTCATATTTTTGACAATTTTATAAGCTCTTCATATTTTTCACACTTTTTCAGGCTCTTCATGTTTTTTAGCACCGCTTCATGCTCCTCCTATTTTTCAAACCTTTTGAAGCTCTTCATGTTTTTCACACCTTATCAGCCTCTTCATGTTTTTGAACATCTCTTCATGCTCCTCATATTTTTGACAATTTTATAAGCTCTTTATATTTTTCACACTTTTTCAGGCTCTTCATGTTTTTGAACACCGCTTCATGCTCCTCCTATTTTTCAGACCGTTTCATGCTCCTCAGGTGTTTCACACTTTTTGAAGCTCTTCATAATTTTCACACCTTTTCAGGCTCTTCACGTTTTTGAACAACACTTCATGCTCCTCCTACTTTTCAGACTGTTTCATGCTCATCTCATTTTTGACACCTTTTCAGGGTCTTCATATTTTTCAAACTTTTGAAGATCTTCATATTTTTCACACTTTTTCAGGCTCTTCATGTTTTGAACACTCCTTCATGCTCCTCCTATTTTTCAGACCGTTTCATTCTCCTCATGTTTTTCACACCTTTTGAAGCTCTTCATAATTTTCACACCTTTTCATGCTCTTCATGTTTTTGAACACCGTTTCATGCTCGTCCTATTTTTCAGACCATTTCAAGCTCCTCATATTTTTGAAACCTTTTGAAGCTCTTCATATTTTTCACACCTTTTCAGGCTTTTCATGTATTTGAACACCGCTTCATGCTCCTCACATTTCTCACACCTTTTGAAGCTCTTCATATTTTTCTCACCTTTTCAGGCTCCTCATGTTTTTGAACACCGCTTCATGCTCCTCATATTTTTCAGACCGTTTCATGATCCTCATGTATTTCACACCTTTTGAACCTCTTCATATTTTTCACACCTTTTCAATGTCTTCATGTTTTTGAACACTGTTTCATGCTGCTCCTGTTTTTCAGACCATTTCATGATACTCATATTTTTGACACGTTTTGAAGCTCTTCATATTTTTCACACTTTTTCAGGCTTTTCATGTTTCTGAACAACGCTTCATGCTCCTCCTATTTTTCACACCTTTTGAAGCTCTTCATATTTTTCACAGCTTTTCAGGCTGCACATGTTTTTGAACACCACTTCATGCTCCTCATCTTTTTCAGTCTGTTTCATGCTCCTCATATTTTTCACACCGTTTGAAGCTCTTCATATTTTTAACACGTTTTCAGGCTCTTCATGTTTTTGATCACCGTTTCATGCTCCTCCTATTTTTCAGACCGTTTCATGCTCCTCATATTTTTGACAATTTCATAAGCTCTTCATATTTTTCACACCTTTTCAGGCTCTTCATGTTTTTCACAATGTTTCATGCTCCTCTTATTTTTCAGACCGTTTCATGCTCCTCATCTTTTTGACACCTTTTGAAGCTCTTCCTATTATTCACACCTTTCCAGACTCTTCATGTTTTTGAACACCGCTTCATGCTCCTCCTATTTTTCAGACCGTTTCATGTTCCTCATATTTTTGACACCTTTTGAAGCTCTTCAAATATTTCAAACATTTTCAGGCTCTTCATGTTTTGAACACCACTTCATGCTCCTCCTATTTTTCAGACCGTTTCATGCTCATCTCATTTTTGACACCTTTTGAAGCTCTTCATATTTTTCACAACTTTTGAAGCTTTTCATATTTTTGACACATTTTCAGGCTCTTCAGGTTTTTCAACACCGCTTCTTGCTCCTCCTAATTTTCAGACCGCTTCTTGCTCCTCCTAATTTTCAGACCGCTTCATGCTCCTCCTATTTTTCAGACCGTTTCATGCTCCTCTCATTTTTCACACCTTTTGAAGCTCTTCATATTTTTCACACCTTTTCAGACTCTTCATGTTTTTGAACACCGCTTCATGCTCCTCCTATTTTTCTGACCGTTTCATGCACCTCATATTTTTGACACCTTTTGAAGCTGCTCCTATTTTTCACACGTTTTCAGGCTCTTCATGTTTTTCAACACCGTTTCATTCTCCTCCTATTTTTCCAACCGTTTCATGCTCCTCCTATTTTTCAGACCGTTTCATGCTCCTAATAATTTTGACAATTTTGGAAGCTCTTCATATTTTTCACACCTTTTAAGGCTCTTCATGTTTTTCAACACCACTATATGCTCCTACTAATTTTCAGACTGTTTCATGCTCGTCATATATTTTACACCTTTTGAAGCTCTTCATATTTTTCACACCTTTTCAGGCTCTTCATGTTTTGGAGCACACCTTCATGCTCCTCCCATTTTTCAGACCGTTTCATGCTCCTCATGTATTTCACACCATTTGAAGCACTTCATATTTTTCACACCTTTTCAGTCTCTTCATGTTTTTCAACACCACTTCATGTTCCTCCTATTATTCAGACCGTTTCATGCTCATCTCATTTTTGACACCTTTTGAAGTTCTTGATATTTTTGACACCTTTTGAAGCTCTATATTTTTCACACCTTTTCAGGCTCTTCATGTTTTGGAGCACACCTTCATGCTCCTCCCATTTTTCAGACCGTTTCATGCTCCTCATGTATTTCACACCATTTGAAGCACTTCATATTTTTCACACCTTTTCAGGCTCTTCATGTTTCTCAACACCGCTTCATGCTCCTCCTATTTTTCAGACCGTTTCATGCTCCTCCTATTTTTCAGTCCGTTTTATGCTCCTCATATTTTTGACACCTTTTGAAGCTCTTCATATTTTTCACACCTTTTCAGGCTATTCATGTTTTCCAGCACCACTTCATGCTCCTCCTATTTTTCAGACCGATTCATGCTCCTCATATTTTTGATACCTTTTGAAGCTCTTCATATTTTTCACACCTTTTCAGGCTATTCATGTTTTCCAACACCATTCATGCTCCTCCTATTTTTCAGACCGTTTCATGCTCCTCCTAATTTTGACACCTGTTGATGCTGTTCATATTTTTCACACCTTTTGAAGCTCTTCATATGTTTCACACGTTTTCAGGCTCTTCATGTTTTTCAACACTGCTTCATGCTCTTCCTATTTTTCAGACCGTTTCATGCTCCTCTTATTTTCGACACCTTTTGAAGCTCTTCATTTTTTTCACACATTTTCAGGCTCTTCATGTTTTTGAACCCCGCTTCAATGCTCATCCTATTTTTCAGACCATTTCATGCTCCTCGAAGTTTTTGACACGTTTTGTAGCTCTTCATATTTTTCACAACTTTTCAGGCTCTTCATGTTTTTGAATACCGCTTCATGCTCCTAGTATTTATCGACCGTTTCAGTCTCCTCCTGTATTTCACATCATTTGAAGCTCTTCGTATTTTTCACACCTTTTCAGGCTCTTCATGTTTTTGAACACCGCTTCATGCTCCTCCTATTTTTCAGACCGTTTCATGCTCCTCATATTTTTGACACGATTTGAAGCTCTTCATATTTTTTACACATTTTCAGGCTCTTCATGTTTTTCAACACCGCTTCATGCTCCTCCTATTTATCAGACCGTTTCATGCCCCTCATTTATTTCACACCTTTGGAAGCTCTTCATAATTTTCACACCTTTTCAGGCTCTTCATGTTTTTCAACACCGTTTCATGCTTCCCCTTTTTTCAGACCGTTTCATGCTCCTCATATTTTTGACACCTTTTGAAGCTTCTCATATTTTTCACACCTTTTGAAGCTCTCCATATTTTTCACAACTTTTGAAGCTCTTCATATTTTTCACAACATTTCAGGCTCTTCATATTTTTGAACACCGTTTCATTCTCCTCCTATATTTCAGACCATTTCATGCTCCTCATATTTTTGACACCTTTTGAAGCTCTTCATATTTTTCACATCTTTTCAGGCTCTTCATGTTTTTCAACACCGCTTCATGCTCCTCCTATTTTTCAGACCGTTTCATGCTCCTCTCATTTTTGACACATTTTGAAGCTCTTCAAATATTTCACACATTTTCAGGCTCTTCATGATTTTCAACACCCTTCATGCTCCTCCTATTTTTCAGACCGTTTCATTCTCATCTCATTTTTGACACCTTTTGAAGCTCTTCATACTTTTCACAACTTTTGAAGCTTTTCATATTTTTCACACATTTTCAGGCTCTTCAGGTTTTTCAACACCGCTTCTAGCTCCTCCTAATTTTCAGACCGTTTCATGCTCCTCATATTTTTGACACCTTTTGAAGTTCTTCATATTTTTCACACCTTTTCAAAATCTCATGTTTTTGAACACAGCTTCATGCTCGTCCTGTTTTTAAGGTTGTTTCATGCTCCTCATTATTGCACACCTTTTGAAGCTCTTCATATATTTCACACCTTTTCAGGCTCTTCATGTTTTTGAACACCGCTTCATGCTCCTCCTATTTTTCAGACTGCTTCATGCTCCTCATATTTTTGACACCTTTTGAAGCTCTTCATATTTTTGACACCTTTTGAAGTTCTTCATATTTCTCACACGTTTTCAGGCTCTTCAGGTTTTTCAACACCGCTTCTAGCTCCTCCTAATTTTCAGACCGTTTCATGCTCCTCATATTTTCACACCTTTTGAAGTTCTTCATATTTTTCACACCTTTTCAAAATCTCATGTTTTTGAACACAGCTTCATGCTCGTCCTGTTTTTAAGGTTGTTTCATGCTCCTCATTATTGCACACCTTTTGAAGCTCTTCATATATTTCACACCTTTTCAGGCTCTTCATTTTTTGGAAGACCACTTCATGCTCCTCCTATTTTTCAGACCGTTTCATGCTCATCTCATTTTTGACACCTTTTGAAGCTCTTCATATTTTTCACACCTTTTCAGGCTCTTCATGTTTTTCAAACCGCTTCATGCTCGTCCTATTTTCCAGACCATTTCATGCTCCTCATATTTTTGAAAACTTTTGAATCTCTTCATATATTTCACGTCTTTTGAGGCTCTTCATGTTTTTCAACACGACTTCGTGCTCCACCTATTTTTCATTCCTTTTCATGCTCATCTCATTATTCACACCTTTTGAAGCACTTCATATTTTTCACACTTTTTCAGTCTCTTAATGTTTTTCAATGCCACTTCACGCTCCTCCTATTTTTCAGATCGTTTCATACTCCTCATATTTTTGACACCTTTTGAAGCTCTTCATATTTTTCACACCTTTTCAGGCTCTTCATGATTTTGAACACTGCTTCATGCTCCTACTAATTTCAGACCATTTCAAGCTCCTCATGTATTTCACACCTTTTGAAGCTCTTCATATTTTTCACAACTTTTCAGGCTCTTGATGTTATTAAACACCGTTTCATGCTGCTCCTACTTTTCAGACCGTTTCATACTCCTCATATTTTTGACACATTTTGAAGCTCTTCATATATTTGAAACCTTTTCAGGCTCTTCATGTTTTTCAACACCACTTCATGCTCCTCCTATTTTTCAGATTGCTTCATGCTCATCTCATTTTTGACACCTTTTGAAGCTGTTCATATTTTTCACACCTTTTGAAGCTCTTCATATTTTTCACAAGTTTTCAGGCTCTTCATGTTTTTGAACACCGCTTCATGCTCCTCCTATTTTTCAGACCGTTTCAGCCTCCTAATATTTTTGACACCATTTGAAGCTCTTCATATTTTGGACACCTTTTCAGGCTCTTCATGTTTTTGAACACCGTTTCATGCTCCTCCTATTTTTCAGACCGTTTCAGCCTCCTAATATTTTTGACACCATTTGAAGCTCTTCATATTTTGGACACCTTTTCAGGCTCTTCATGTTTTTGAACACCGCTTCATGCTCCTCCTATTTTTCAGACCGTTTCATGCTCCTCATGTATTTCATACTTTTTGAAGCTCTTCATATTTTTCACAACTTTTCAGCGTCTCATGTTTTTGAACACCGCTTCATGCTCCTCCTATTTTTCAGACAGTTTCAGCCTCCTAATATTTTTGACACCATTTGAAGCTCTTCATATTTTGGACACCTTTTCAGGCTCTTCATGTTTTTCAACACCACTTCATGCTTCTCCTATTTTTCAGACCGTTTCATGCTCCTCATATTTTTGACACCTTTTGAAACTCTTCATATTTTTCACACCTTTTCAAGCTCTTCATATTATTGAACACAGTTTCATGCTCCTCGTATTTTTCAGACCTTTTCATGCTCCTCATATTTTTGACACCTTTAGAAGCACTTCATATTTTTCACACCTTTTCAGGCTCTTCTTTTTTTTGAACACAACTTCATGCTCCTTATATTTTTCAGACCGTTTCATGCTCCTCATATTTTTGACACCATTTGAAGCTCTTAATATTTTTCACACCTTTTCAGGCTCGTCATGTTGTTGAACACCACTTCATGCTCCTAATATCTTTAAAACCGTTTCATGCTCATCTCATTCTTGACACCTTTTGAAGCTCTTCATATTTTTCACACGTTTTCAGGCTCTTCACGTTTTTTTTTTATATTTTTTTTGTTTATTGTTATATTTTTTCATGTTTTTGAACACCGCTTCATGCTCCTCGTATTTTTCAGACCATTTCATGCTCCTCATATTTTTCACACCTTTTGAAGCTCTTCATATTTTTCACACATTTTCAGGCTCTTCATGTTTTTCAACACCACTTAATGCTCCTCCTATTTTTCAGACCGTTTCATGCTCCTCATATTTTTGACACCTTTTGAAGCTCTTCGTATATTTCACACCTTTTCATGCTCTTCATGTTTATCAACACCAATTCATGCTCCTCCTATTTTTCAGACCGTTTCATGCTAATCTCATTTTTGACACCTATTGAAGCTCTTCATATTTTTCCAACCTTTTGAAGTTCTTCATATTTTTCGCACCATTTAAGGCTCTTCATGTATTTCAACACTGCTTCATGCTCCTCCTCTTTTTCAGACAATTTTTGCTCCTCATAATTTTGACACCATTTGAAGCTCTTCATATTTCTCACAACTTTTCTGGTTCTTCATGTATTTCAACACCGCTTCATGCTCCTCCTATTCTTCAGACCGTATCATGCTCATCTAATTTTTGAGACCTTTTGAAGCTCTTCATATTTTTCCACATATTTTGAAGCTCTTCGTACTTTTCACGCATTTTCAGGCTCTTCATATTTTGCAACACCCCTTCTTGCTCCTCCTATTTTTCAGACCGTTTCATGCTCCTCATATTTTTGAACACCTTTTGAAGCTCTTCATATTTTCCACACCTATTCAGGCTCTTCAGGTTTTTGAACACCGCTTCATGCTCCTCCTTTTCTGCAGACCGTTTCATGCTCCTCATATTTTTGACACCTTTTGAAGCTCTTCATATTTCTCACACCTTTTCAAGCTCTTCATATTTTTGAACACCGCTTCATGCTTCTCCTATTTTTCAGACCGTTTCATGCTCATCTCATTTTTGACACTTTTTGAAGCTCTTCATATTTTTCACACCTTTTCAGGCTCTTCATATTTTTCAACACCACTTCATGCTCCTTCTATTTTTCAGAGAGTTTCATGCTCCTCATGTATTTCACACCTTTTGAAGCTCTTCATATTTTTCACACCTTTTCAGGCTCGTCATGTTTTTCATCACTGTTTCATGCTCCTCCTATTTTTCAGACCGTTTAATGCTCCTCATATTTTTGAAACCTTTTGAAGCTCATCATATTTTTCACACCTTTTCAGGCTCTTCATGTTTTTGAACACCGTTTCATGTTCCTCCTATTTTTCAGACCGTTTCATGCTCCTCATATTTTTGACACCTTTTGAAGCTCTTCATATTTTTCACAACTTTTCCGGCTCTTCATGATTTTCAACACCGCTTCATGCTCCTCCTATTTTTCAGACCGTTCCATTCTCATCTCATTTTTGACACCTTTTGAAGCTCTTCATATTTTTCACACCTTTTGAAGCTCTTCATAATTTTCACACGTTTTCAGGCTCTTCATGTTTTTCAACATCGCTTCATGATCCTCCAATTTTTCAGACCGTTTCATGCACCTCATATTTTTCACACCTTTTGAAGCTCTTCATATTTCTCACACATTTTCAGGCTCTTCATGTTTCTCCACACCGCTTCATGATCCTCCTATTTTTCAGACCGTTTCATGCTCCTCATATTTTTGACACCTTTTGAAGCTCTTCATATTTTACTCACCTTTTCAGGCCTTCATGTTTTTGAACACCGCTTCATGCTCCTCCTATTTTTCAACCGTTTCATACTCCTCATATTTTTGACACCTTTTGAAGCTCTTCATATTTTTCACACCTTTTCAGGCTCTTCATGTTTTTGAACATCGCTCCATGCTCCTCCTATTTTTCAGACCGTTTAATGCTCCTCATGTATTTCACACCTTTTGAAGCTCCTCATATTTTTCACGCCTTTTCAGGCTCTTCATGTTTTTGAACACAGCTTCATGCTCCTCCTATTTTTCAGACCGTTTCATGCTCCTCATATTTTTGACACCTTTTGTAGCTTTTCATATTTTTCACAACTTTTCAGGCTCTTCATTTTTTTCAACAACACTTCATGCCCCTCTTTTTTTTCAGACCGTTTCATTCTCATCTAATTTTTGACACCTTTTGAAGCTCTTCATATTTTTCACACCTTTTGAAGCTCTTCATATTTTTCACACGTTTTCAGGCTCTTCATGTTTTTGAACACCGCTTCATGCTCCTCCTATTTATCAGACCATTTAATCCTCCCCATGTATTTCACACCTTTTGAAGCTCTTCATATTTTTCACACATTTTCAGGCTCTTCATGTTTTTGAACACCATTTCATGCTCCTCCTATTTTGCAGACCTTTTCATTCTCCTCATATTTTTGACACCTTTTGAAGCTCTTCATGTATTTCACACCTTTTCAGGCTTTTCATTTTTTTCAACACCACTTCATTCTCCTCCTATTTTTCAGACCGTTTCATGCTTATCTCATTTTGACACATTTTGAAGCTCTTCATATTTTTCACATCTTTTGAAGCTTTTCATATTTTTCACACCTTTTCAGGCTCTTCATGATTTTCAACACCGCTTCATGCTCCTCCTAATTTTCAGACCGTTTCATGCTCATTTCTTTTTTGACACCCTTTGAAGCTCTTCATATTTTTCACAATTTGAAGTTCTTCATATTTTTCATATTTTTGAAGCTCTTCATATTTTCACACGTTTTCAGACTCTTCATGATTTTCAACACCGCTTCATGCTCCTGAAATTTTTCAGACCGTTTCATGCTCCTCATATTTTTGACACCTTTTGAAGCTCTTCATATTTCTCACACCTTTTCAGGCTGCTCATGTTTTTCAGCACCGCTTCATGCTCCTCCTATTTTTCAGACCGTTTCATGCTCATCTCATTTTGACACCTTTTGAAGTTCTTCATATTTTTCACACCTATTGAAGCTCTTCATATTTTTCACATTTTTGAAGCTCTTCATATTTTTCCACATCTTTTGAAGCTCTTCATATTTTTCACGCGTTTTCAGGCTCTTCATGTTTTTCAACACGCCTTCTTGGTCCTCCCATTTTTCATACCGTTTCATGCTCCTCATATTTTTGAAACCTTTTGAAGCTCTTCATATTTTTCACACCTTTTCAGGCTCTTCAAGTTTTTGAACACCGCTTCATCCTCCTCGTATTTTTAAGACCGTTTCATGCTCCTCATATTTTTGAAACCTTTTGAAGCTCTTCATATTTTTCACACCTTTTCAGGCTCTTCAAGTTTTTGAACACCGCTTCATCCTCCTCGTATTTTTAAGACCGTTTCATGCTCCTCATATTTTTGAAACCTTTTGAAGCTCTTCATATTTTTCACACCTTTTTAGGCTCTTCATTTTTTTGAACACCGCTTCATGCTCCTCCTATTTTTCAGACCGTATCATGCTCCTCATATTTTTCCACACCTTTTGAAGCTCTTCATATTTTTCACACCTTTTTAGCCTCTTCATGTTTTTCAACACCAGTTCATGCTCCTCCTAATTTTCAGACCGTTTCATGCTCCTCATATTTTTAACACCTTTAGAAACTCTTCATATTTTTCACACATTTTCAGGCTCTTCATGTTTTTCAACACCGTTTCATGATCCTCCTATTTTTCAGACCGTTTCATGCTCCTCATATTTTTGACACCTTTTGAAGCTCTTCATATTTTTCACACTTTTCAGGCTCTTCATGTTTTTCAACAACGCTTCATGCTCCGCCTATTTTTCAGACCATTTCATTCTCCTCATATTTTTGACACCTTTTCAAGCTCTTCAAATATTTCACACCTTTTCAGGCTCTTCATTTTTTTCAACACCACTTCATGCTCCTCCTATTTTTCAGACCGTTTCATGCTCCTCATATTTTTGACACTTTTTGAATCTCTTTATATATTTCACACATTTTCAGGCTCTTCATGTTTTTCAACACCGTTTCATGATCCTCCTATTTTCAGACCGTTTCATACTCCTCATATTTTTGACACCTTTTGTAGCTCTTCATATTTTTCACACTTTTCAGGCTGTTCATGTTTTTCAACAACGCTTCATGCTCCGCCTATTTTTCAGACCATTTCATTCTCCTCATATTTTTGACACCTTTTGAAGTTCCTCAGATATTTCACACCTTTTCAGGCTCTTCATTTTTTTCAACACCACTTTATGCTCCTACTATTTTTCAGATCGTTTCATGCTCTTCTCATTTTGACACCTTTTAAAGCTCTTCATATTTTTCACATCTTTCGAAGCTCTTCATATTTTTCACACGTTTTCAGGCTCTTCATGTTGTTCAACACCCTTTCTTGCTTCTCCTATTTTTAAGACCATTTCATGCTCCTCATATATTTGACAGGTTTTGAAGCTCTACATATTTTTCACACCTTTTCAGGCTCTTCATGTTTTTGAACACGGCTTCATGCTCCTCCTATTTTTCAGACCGTATCCTGCTCCTCATATTTTTCACACCTATTGAAGCTCTTCATATTTTTCACACCTTTTCAGGCTCTTCATATTTTTGAACACCACTTTATGCTCCTCCTATTTTACAGAGAGTTTCATGCTCCTCATGTATTTCACACCTTTTAAGGCTCTTCATATTTTTCACACCTTTTCAGGCTCTTCATGTTTTTCAACACCTTTTCATGCTGCTTCTATTTTTCAGACCGTTTCATGCTCCTCATATTTTTGACACCTTTTGAAGCTCTTCATATTTTTCACACCTTTTCAGGCTCTTCATGTGTTTGAACTCCGCTTCATGCTCCTCTTCTTTTTCAGACCGTTTCATGCTCCTCATATTTTTGACACCTTTTCAAGCTCTTCATATTTTTCACACCTTTTCAGGCTCTTCATGTGTTGGAACACCGCTTCATGCTCCTCCTCTTTTTCAGACAGTTTCATGTTCTGCATATTTTTCACACGTTTTGAAGCTCTTCATATTTTTCACACCTTTTCAGGCTCTTCATGTTTTTCAACACCACTTCTTGCTTCTCCTATTTTTCAGACCGATTAATGCTCCTCATATTTTTGACACCTTTTGAAGCTCTTCATATTTTTCACACGTTTTGAAGCTCTTCATATTTTTCGCACCTTTTCAGGCTCTTCATGTTTTTCAACACCACTTCTTGCTTCTCCTATTTTTCAGACCGTTTCATGGTCATCTCGTTTTTGATATCTTTTGAAGCTCTTCATATTTTTCACACCTTTTGAAGCTCTTCATATTTTTCACACGTTTTCAGGCTCTTCATGTTTTTCACCACCGCTTCATGCTCATCCTATTTTCCAGACCGTTTCATGCTCCTGATATTTTTGACACGTTTTGAAGCTCTTCATATTTTTCACACATTTTGAAGCTCTTCATATATTTCACACCTTTTCAGGCTCTTCATGATTTTTAACAACAGTTCATGCTCCTCCTATTTTTCAGACTGTTTCATGCTCATCTCATATTTGACACCTTTAGAAGCTCTTCTTATTTTTCACACCTTTTCATGCTCTTCATGTTTTGCTACACCACTTCATGCTCCTCCATTTTTCAGACCATTTCATGCTCATCTCATTTTTGACACCTTTTGAAGCTCTTCATATTTTTCACACCTTTTCAGGCTCTTCATGTTTTGCAACATCTCTTCATGCTCCTCCTATTTTTCAAACCGTTTCATCCTCCTCATATTTTTGACACCTTTTGAAGCTCTTCATATTTTTCACACCTTTTCAGGCTCTTCATGTTTTTGAACACCGCTTCATGCTCCTCCTATTTTTCAGACCGTACCCTGCTCCTCATATTTTTCACACCTATTGAAGCTCTTAATATTTTTCACAACTTTGCAGGCTCTTCATGCTTTTGAACACCACTTCATGCTCCTCCTATTTTACAGAGAGTTTCAGGCCCCTCATGTATTTCACACCTTTTGAAGCTCTTCATATTTTTCACACCGTTTCAGTCTCTTCATGTTTTTCAACACCGTTTCATGCTGCTTATATTTTTCAGACCGTTTCATGCTCCTCATATCTTTCACACCTTTTGAAGCTCTTCATATTTTTCACACCTTTTCAGGCTCTTCATGTTTTTGAACACTGCTTCATGCTCCTCCTATTTTTCAGGTCATTTCATGCTCCTCATATTTTTGAAACCTTTTGAAGCTCTTCATATTTTTCACTCCTTTTCAGGCTCCACATGTTTTTGAACAGCGCATCATGCTCCTCCTATTTTCAGACCGTTCCATGCTCCTCATATTTTTGACACCTTTTGAAGCTCTTCATAAATTTCACACCTTTTCAGGCTCTTCATGTTTTTCAACACCACTTCATCCTCCAAATATTTTTCAGATGGCTTCATGCTCATCTCATTTTTGACACCTTTTGAAGCTCTTCATATTTTTGACATCTTTTGAAGCTCTTCATATTTCTCACACTTTTTCAGGCTCTTCATGTTTTTCATCACCGCTTCATGCTCCTCCTATTTTTCAGACCGTTTCATGCTCCTCAAATTTTTGACACCTTTTAAAGCTCTTCATATATTTCACACCTTTTCAGGCTCGTCATTTTTTTGAACACCACTTCATGCTCCTCCTATTTTTCAGACCGTTTCATGCTCCTCATATTTTTGACACCTTTTGAAGCTCCTCATATTTTTCACACCTTTTGAAGCTCTTCATATTTTTCACACCTTTTGAAGCTCTTCATATTTTTCACAACTTTTCAGGCTCTTCATGTTTTTGAACACCGTTTCATGCTCCTCCTATATTTCAGACCATTTCATGCTCCTCATATTTTTGACAGCGTTTAGAGCTCTTCAAATATTTCACACATTTTCAGGCTATTCATGTTTTTCAACACAAATTCATGCTCCCCCTTTTTTTCAGACCGTTTCATGCTCATCTCATTTTTGACATCTTTTGAAACTCTTCATATTTTTCACACCTTTTGAAGCTCTTCATATTTTTCACAGCTTTTGAAGCTCTTCATATTTTTCACACCTTTTCTGGATTTCATGTTTTTAACACCGCTTCATACTCCTCCAATTTTTCTGAATGTTTCGTTCTCCTCATATTTTTCAGACCGTTTCATGCTGCTCATATATTTCACACCTTTTGAATCTCTTCACGTTTTCACACCTTTTGAATCCCTTCATATTTTCACACCTTTTCAGGCTCCTCATGTTTTTGAACAAGGCTTCATGCTCCTCCTATATTTCAGACCGTGTCATGCTCCTCATATTTTTGACACCTTTTTAAGGTCTTCATATTTTTCACACCTTTTCAGTCTCTTCAAGTTTTTGAACACTGGTACATGCTCCGCCTATTTTTCACACCTTTTGAAGCTCTTCAAATTTTTCACACCTTTTCAGGCTCTTCATGTTGTCAACACCGTTTCATGCTCCTCCTATTTTTCAGACCGTTTCATGCTCCTCATATTTTTGACACCTTTTGAAGCTCTTCATATATTTCACACCTTTTCAGGCTCTTCATGTTTTTGAACACCGCTTCATGCTCCTCCTATTTTTCAGACCGTTTCATGCTCCTCATATTTTTGACACCTTTTGAAGCTCTTCATATTTTTCACACATTTTCAGGCACCTCATATTTTTAAACACCGCATCATGCTCCTCCTATTTTCAGACCGTTTCATGCTCCTGATGTATTTTCCACCTTTGGAAGCTTTTCACATTGTTCACACCTTTTCAGGCTCTTCATGTTTCTGAACACCGTTTCAAGCTGTTCCTAATTTTCAGACCGCTTCATGCTCCTCTCATTTTTGACACCTTTTGAAGCTCTTCATATTTTTGACAACTTTTGAGGCTCTTCATATTTCTCACACGTTTTCAGGTTGTTCATGTTTTTCAACACCGCTTCATGCTCCTCCCCTTTTTCAGACCGTTTAATGCTCATCTCATTTTTGACACCTTTTGAAGGTCTTCATATTTTTCACACCTTTTGAAGCTCTTCATATTTTCACAACTTTTCAGGCTTTTCATGTTTTTGAACACCGTTTCATGCTCCTGCATATTTCAGACCGATTCTTGCTGCTCATATGTTTGACCTGTTTTGAAGCTCTTCATATTTTTCACACCTTTTCAGGCTCTTCATGTTTTTCAACACCGCTTCATGCTCCTCCTATTTTTTACACCTTTTGAAGCTCTTCATATTTTTCACACCTTTTCAGGCTGTTCATGTTTTTGAACATGGTTTCATGTTCCTCCTATTTTTCAGACCGTTTCATGCTCCTCATATTTTTGAAACCTTTTGAAGCTCTTCATATTTTTCACACCTTTTCAGGCTCTTCATGTTTTTCAACACTACTTCATGCTCCCCCTCTTTTTCAGACGGTTTCATGCACATCTCTTTTTTGACACCTTTTGAAGCTCTTCATATTTTTCATACCTTTTGAAACTCTTTATATTTTTCACACGTTTTCAGGCTCTTCATGTTTTTCAACACCGCTTCATGCTCCTCCTATTTTTCAGACCGTTTCATGCTCCTCATTTATTTCACACCTTTTGAAGCTCTTCATATTTTTCAAGCTTTTTCAGGCTCTTCATGTTTTTGAACACCGCTTCATGCTCCTCCTATTTTTCAAACCTTTTCATGATCCTCATGTATTTCAGACGTTTGAAACTCTTCATATTTTTCACACCTTTTGAAGCTCTTCATATTTTTCACAACTTTTCAGGCCTTTCATGTTTTCAACACAGTTTCAGGCTCCGCCTATTTTTCAGACCGTTTCATGCTCCTCATATTTTTGACACCTTTTGAAGGTCTTCATATTTTTCACACCTTTTCAGGCTCTTCATGTTTTTGAACATCGTTTCATGCTCCTCCTATTTTTCAGACTGTTTCATGCTCCTCTTATTTTTCACACCTTTTGAAGCTCTTCATATTTTTGCCACCTTTTCAGGCTCTTCATGTTTTTCAACACAGTTTCATGCTCCTCCTATTGTTCCAACCGTTTCAAGCTTCTCATATTTTTGACACCTTTTGAAGCTCATCATATTTTTCACACCTTTTCATGCTCTTCATGTTTTTCAACACCGTTACATGATTCTCCTATTTTTCAGACTGTTTCATGCTGCTCATATTTTTGACACTTTTTGAAGCTCTTCATGTTTTTCACACCATTTAGGATCTTCATGATTTTCAACACCGCTTCATACTCCTCCTATTTTTCAGACCGTTTCATGCTCCACATATTTTTGACACCTTTTGAAGCTCTTCATATTTTTCACACCTTTTCAGTCTCTTCATGTCTTTCAACACCGCTTCATGCTCCTCCTATTTTTCAGACCGTATCATGCTCCTCGTATTTTTGACACGATTTGAAGCTCTTCATATAATTCACACTTTTTCAGGCTCTTCAAGATTTTCAACACCGTTTCATGCTCCTCCTATTTTTCAAACCGTTTCAAGCTTCTCATATTTTTGACGCCTTTTGAAGCTCTTCATATTTTTCACACCTTTTCAGGCTCTTCATGTTGTTGAACACCGTTTCATGCTCCTCATATTTTTGACATATTTTGAAACTCTTCATATTTTTGCCACCTTTTGAAGCTCTTCATATCTTTCACACCTTTTCAGGCTCTTCATATTTTTCACACCTTTTCATGCTCTTCATGTTTTTCAACACCACTTCATACTCCTCATATTTTTGACACATTTTGAAGCTCTTCATATTTTTCAAACTTTTTGAACCTCTTCATATTTTTCACACCTTTTCAGGCTCTTCATGTTGTTTAACGCCGCTTCATGCTCCTGCTATTTTTCTGACCGTTTGATACTCCTCATATTTTCACACCTTTGAAGCTATTCATATTTTTCACACCTTTTCAGGCTCTTCATGTTTTTGAACACCATTTCATGCTCCTCCTATTTTTGACACCTTATGGAACTCCTCATATTTTTCACACCTATTCAGGCTCTTCATGTTTTTGAACACCGTTTTATGTTACTCCTATTTTTCTGACCGTTTCATGCTCCTCATATTTTTGACACCTTTTGAAGCTCTTCATATTTTCATTCCTTTTCAGGCTCTTCATGTGTTCAACAACGCTTCATGCTCCTCCTATTTTTCAGAAAGTTTCATGCTGCTCATATGTTTGACACTTTTTGAAGCTCTTCATATTTTTTACACCTTTTGAAGCTCTTCATATTTTTCACATCTTTTCAGACTCTTCATGTATTTCAACACCAGGTCATGCTCCTCCTATTTTTCAGAACTTTTCCTGCTCCTCATATTTTTGACACCTTTTGAAGCTCCTCATATATTTCACACCTTGTCAGGCTCTTCATGTTTTTCAACTCCGCTTCATGCTCCTCCTATTTTTCAGACCGTTTCATGCTCCTCATATTTTTGACACCTTTTGAAGCTCTTCATATTTTTCACACCTTTTCAGGCTCTTCATGTTGTTGAACACCGTTTCATGCTCCTCATATTTTTGACATATTTTGAAACTCTTCATATTTTTGCCACCTTTTGAAGCTCTTCATATCTTTCACACCTTTTCAGGCTCTTCATATTTTTCACACCTTTTCACGCTCTTCATGTTTTTCAACACCACTTCATACTCCTCATATTTTTGACACATTTTGAAGCTCTTCATATTTTTCAAACTTTTTGAACCTCTTCATATTTTTCACACCTTTTCAGGCTCTTCATGTTGTTTAACGCCGCTTCATGCTCCTGCTATTTTTCTGACCGTTTGATACTCCTCATATTTTCACACCTTTGAAGCTATTCATATTTTTCACACCTTTTCAGGCTCTTCATGTTTTTGAACACCATTTCATGCTCCTCCTATTTTTGACACCTTATGGAACTCCTCATATTTTTCACACCTTTTCAGCCTCTTCATGTTTTGAACAAAACTTCATGCTCCTCCTATTTTTCAGACAGTTTCATTTTCCTCATATTTTTGACACCTTTTTAAGCTCTTCATATATTTCACACCTTTTCAGGCTCTTTATGTTTTTGAACACCGTTTCATGCTCCTCCTATTTGTCTGACCGTTTCATGCTCCTCATATTTTTGACACCTTTTGAAGCTCTTCATGTATTTCACAGCTTTTCAGTCTCTTCATGGTTTTGAACAGCGTTTCATGCTCCTCCTATTTTTCAGACCGTTTCATGCTCCTCATTTTTTTCAAACCTTTTGATGCTTTTCATATTTTTCACACATTTTCAGGCTCTTCATGTTTTTGAACATGGTTTCATGCTTCTCCTATTTTTCAGACCGTTTCATGCACCTCATATTTTTGACACCTTTTGAAGCTCTTCATATTTTTCACAAATTTTCAGTATCTTCAATTTTTTGAACACCGTTTCATGCTCCTGATATTTTTCAGACCTTTTGAAGCTCTTCATATTTTTCACAAATTTTCAGGTTCTTCATGTTTTTGAACACCATTTCATGATCCTCCTATTTTTCAGACCGTGTCATGCTCCTCATAATTTTGACACCTTTAGGGCTCTTCATATTTTACACACCTTTTCGGGCTGTTCATGTTTTTGAACACTGCTTCATACTCCCCCTATTTTTCAGACCGTTCCCTGCTCTTCATATTTCTGACACTTTTTGAAGCTCTTCATATTTTTCACACATTTTCAGGCTCTTCATGTTTTTGAACATGGATTCATGCTTCTCCTATTTTTCAGACCGTTTCATGCTCCTCATATTTTTGACACCTTTTGAAGCTCTTCATAGTTTTCACACCTTTTGAAGCTCTTCATATTTTTCACACCTTTTCAGGCTCTTCATGTTTTTCAACACCTTTTCATGCTGCTTCTATTTTTCAGACCGTTTCATGCTCCTCATATTTTTGACACCTTTTGAAGCTCTTCATATTTTTCACACCTTTTCAGGCTCTTCATGTGTTTGAACTCCGCTTCATGCTCCTCTTCTTTTTCAGACCGTTTCATGCTCCTCATATTTTTGACACCTTTTCAAGCTCTTCATATTTTTCACACCTTTTCAGGCTCTTCATGTGTTGGAACACCGCTTCATGCTCCTCCTCTTTTTCAGACAGTTTCATGTTCTGCATATTTTTCACACGTTTTGAAGCTCTTCATATTTTTCACACCTTTTCAGGCTCTTCATGTTTTTCAACACCACTTCTTGCTTCTCCTATTTTTCAGACCGATTAATGCTCCTCATATTTTTGACACCTTTTGAAGCTCTTCATATTTTTCACACGTTTTGAAGCTCTTCATATTTTTCGCACCTTTTCAGGCTCTTCATGTTTTTCAACACCACTTCTTGCTTCTCCTATTTTTCAGACCGTTTCATGGTCATCTCGTTTTTGATATCTTTTGAAGCTCTTCATATTTTTCACACCTTTTGAAGCTCTTCATATTTTTCACACGTTTTCAGGCTCTTCATGTTTTTCACCACCGCTTCATGCTCATCCTATTTTCCAGACCGTTTCATGCTCCTGATATTTTTGACACGTTTTGAAGCTCTTCATATTTTTCACACATTTTGAAGCTCTTCATATATTTCACACCTTTTCAGGCTCTTCATGATTTTTAACAACAGTTCATGCTCCTCCTATTTTTCAGACTGTTTCATGCTCATCTCATATTTGACACCTTTAGAAGCTCTTCTTATTTTTCACACCTTTTCATGCTCTTCATGTTTTGCTACACCACTTCATGCTCCTCCATTTTTCAGACCATTTCATGCTCATCTCATTTTTGACACCTTTTGAAGCTCTTCATATTTTTCACACCTTTTCAGGCTCTTCATGTTTTGCAACATCTCTTCATGCTCCTCCTATTTTTCAAACCGTTTCATCCTCCTCATATTTTTGACACCTTTTGAAGCTCTTCATATTTTTCACACCTTTTCAGGCTCTTCATGTTTTTGAACACCGCTTCATGCTCCTCCTATTTTTCAGACCGTACCCTGCTCCTCATATTTTTCACACCTATTGAAGCTCTTAATATTTTTCACAACTTTGCAGGCTCTTCATGCTTTTGAACACCACTTCATGCTCCTCCTATTTTACAGAGAGTTTCAGGCCCCTCATGTATTTCACACCTTTTGAAGCTCTTCATATTTTTCACACCGTTTCAGTCTCTTCATGTTTTTCAACACCGTTTCATGCTGCTTATATTTTTCAGACCGTTTCATGCTCCTCATATCTTTCACACCTTTTGAAGCTCTTCATATTTTTCACACCTTTTCAGGCTCTTCATGTTTTTGAACACTGCTTCATGCTCCTCCTATTTTTCAGGTCATTTCATGCTCCTCATATTTTTGAAACCTTTTGAAGCTCTTCATATTTTTCACTCCTTTTCAGGCTCCACATGTTTTTGAACAGCGCATCATGCTCCTCCTATTTTCAGACCGTTCCATGCTCCTCATATTTTTGACACCTTTTGAAGCTCTTCATAAATTTCACACCTTTTCAGGCTCTTCATGTTTTTCAACACCACTTCATCCTCCAAATATTTTTCAGATGGCTTCATGCTCATCTCATTTTTGACACCTTTTGAAGCTCTTCATATTTTTGACATCTTTTGAAGCTCTTCATATTTCTCACACTTTTTCAGGCTCTTCATGTTTTTCATCACCGCTTCATGCTCCTCCTATTTTTCAGACCGTTTCATGCTCCTCAAATTTTTGACACCTTTTAAAGCTCTTCATATATTTCACACCTTTTCAGGCTCGTCATTTTTTTGAACACCACTTCATGCTCCTCCTATTTTTCAGACCGTTTCATGCTCCTCATATTTTTGACACCTTTTGAAGCTCCTCATATTTTTCACACCTTTTGAAGCTCTTCATATTTTTCACACCTTTTGAAGCTCTTCATATTTTTCACAACTTTTCAGGCTCTTCATGTTTTTGAACACCGTTTCATGCTCCTCCTATATTTCAGACCATTTCATGCTCCTCATATTTTTGACAGCGTTTAGAGCTCTTCAAATATTTCACACATTTTCAGGCTATTCATGTTTTTCAACACAAATTCATGCTCCCCCTTTTTTTCAGACCGTTTCATGCTCATCTCATTTTTGACATCTTTTGAAACTCTTCATATTTTTCACACCTTTTGAAGCTCTTCATATTTTTCACAGCTTTTGAAGCTCTTCATATTTTTCACACCTTTTCTGGATTTCATGTTTTTAACACCGCTTCATACTCCTCCAATTTTTCTGAATGTTTCGTTCTCCTCATATTTTTCAGACCGTTTCATGCTGCTCATATATTTCACACCTTTTGAATCTCTTCACGTTTTCACACCTTTTGAATCCCTTCATATTTTCACACCTTTTCAGGCTCCTCATGTTTTTGAACAAGGCTTCATGCTCCTCCTATATTTCAGACCGTGTCATGCTCCTCATATTTTTGACACCTTTTTAAGGTCTTCATATTTTTCACACCTTTTCAGTCTCTTCAAGTTTTTGAACACTGGTACATGCTCCGCCTATTTTTCACACCTTTTGAAGCTCTTCAAATTTTTCACACCTTTTCAGGCTCTTCATGTTGTCAACACCGTTTCATGCTCCTCCTATTTTTCAGACCGTTTCATGCTCCTCATATTTTTGACACCTTTTGAAGCTCTTCATATATTTCACACCTTTTCAGGCTCTTCATGTTTTTGAACACCGCTTCATGCTCCTCCTATTTTTCAGACCGTTTCATGCTCCTCATATTTTTGACACCTTTTGAAGCTCTTCATATTTTTCACACATTTTCAGGCACCTCATATTTTTAAACACCGCATCATGCTCCTCCTATTTTCAGACCGTTTCATGCTCCTGATGTATTTTCCACCTTTGGAAGCTTTTCACATTGTTCACACCTTTTCAGGCTCTTCATGTTTCTGAACACCGTTTCAAGCTGTTCCTAATTTTCAGACCGCTTCATGCTCCTCTCATTTTTGACACCTTTTGAAGCTCTTCATATTTTTGACAACTTTTGAGGCTCTTCATATTTCTCACACGTTTTCAGGTTGTTCATGTTTTTCAACACCGCTTCATGCTCCTCCCCTTTTTCAGACCGTTTAATGCTCATCTCATTTTTGACACCTTTTGAAGGTCTTCATATTTTTCACACCTTTTGAAGCTCTTCATATTTTCACAACTTTTCAGGCTTTTCATGTTTTTGAACACCGTTTCATGCTCCTGCATATTTCAGACCGATTCTTGCTGCTCATATGTTTGACCTGTTTTGAAGCTCTTCATATTTTTCACACCTTTTCAGGCTCTTCATGTTTTTCAACACCGCTTCATGCTCCTCCTATTTTTTACACCTTTTGAAGCTCTTCATATTTTTCACACCTTTTCAGGCTGTTCATGTTTTTGAACATGGTTTCATGTTCCTCCTATTTTTCAGACCGTTTCATGCTCCTCATATTTTTGAAACCTTTTGAAGCTCTTCATATTTTTCACACCTTTTCAGGCTCTTCATGTTTTTCAACACTACTTCATGCTCCCCCTCTTTTTCAGACGGTTTCATGCACATCTCTTTTTTGACACCTTTTGAAGCTCTTCATATTTTTCATACCTTTTGAAACTCTTTATATTTTTCACACGTTTTCAGGCTCTTCATGTTTTTCAACACCGCTTCATGCTCCTCCTATTTTTCAGACCGTTTCATGCTCCTCATTTATTTCACACCTTTTGAAGCTCTTCATATTTTTCAAGCTTTTTCAGGCTCTTCATGTTTTTGAACACCGCTTCATGCTCCTCCTATTTTTCAAACCTTTTCATGATCCTCATGTATTTCAGACGTTTGAAACTCTTCATATTTTTCACACCTTTTGAAGCTCTTCATATTTTTCACAACTTTTCAGGCCTTTCATGTTTTCAACACAGTTTCAGGCTCCGCCTATTTTTCAGACCGTTTCATGCTCCTCATATTTTTGACACCTTTTGAAGGTCTTCATATTTTTCACACCTTTTCAGGCTCTTCATGTTTTTGAACATCGTTTCATGCTCCTCCTATTTTTCAGACTGTTTCATGCTCCTCTTATTTTTCACACCTTTTGAAGCTCTTCATATTTTTGCCACCTTTTCAGGCTCTTCATGTTTTTCAACACAGTTTCATGCTCCTCCTATTGTTCCAACCGTTTCAAGCTTCTCATATTTTTGACACCTTTTGAAGCTCATCATATTTTTCACACCTTTTCATGCTCTTCATGTTTTTCAACACCGTTACATGATTCTCCTATTTTTCAGACTGTTTCATGCTGCTCATATTTTTGACACTTTTTGAAGCTCTTCATGTTTTTCACACCATTTAGGATCTTCATGATTTTCAACACCGCTTCATACTCCTCCTATTTTTCAGACCGTTTCATGCTCCACATATTTTTGACACCTTTTGAAGCTCTTCATATTTTTCACACCTTTTCAGTCTCTTCATGTCTTTCAACACCGCTTCATGCTCCTCCTATTTTTCAGACCGTATCATGCTCCTCGTATTTTTGACACGATTTGAAGCTCTTCATATAATTCACACTTTTTCAGGCTCTTCAAGATTTTCAACACCGTTTCATGCTCCTCCTATTTTTCAAACCGTTTCAAGCTTCTCATATTTTTGACGCCTTTTGAAGCTCTTCATATTTTTCACACCTTTTCAGGCTCTTCATGTTGTTGAACACCGTTTCATGCTCCTCATATTTTTGACATATTTTGAAACTCTTCATATTTTTGCCACCTTTTGAAGCTCTTCATATCTTTCACACCTTTTCAGGCTCTTCATATTTTTCACACCTTTTCATGCTCTTCATGTTTTTCAACACCACTTCATACTCCTCATATTTTTGACACATTTTGAAGCTCTTCATATTTTTCAAACTTTTTGAACCTCTTCATATTTTTCACACCTTTTCAGGCTCTTCATGTTGTTTAACGCCGCTTCATGCTCCTGCTATTTTTCTGACCGTTTGATACTCCTCATATTTTCACACCTTTGAAGCTATTCATATTTTTCACACCTTTTCAGGCTCTTCATGTTTTTGAACACCATTTCATGCTCCTCCTATTTTTGACACCTTATGGAACTCCTCATATTTTTCACACCTATTCAGGCTCTTCATGTTTTTGAACACCGTTTTATGTTACTCCTATTTTTCTGACCGTTTCATGCTCCTCATATTTTTGACACCTTTTGAAGCTCTTCATATTTTCATTCCTTTTCAGGCTCTTCATGTGTTCAACAACGCTTCATGCTCCTCCTATTTTTCAGAAAGTTTCATGCTGCTCATATGTTTGACACTTTTTGAAGCTCTTCATATTTTTTACACCTTTTGAAGCTCTTCATATTTTTCACATCTTTTCAGACTCTTCATGTATTTCAACACCAGGTCATGCTCCTCCTATTTTTCAGAACTTTTCCTGCTCCTCATATTTTTGACACCTTTTGAAGCTCCTCATATATTTCACACCTTGTCAGGCTCTTCATGTTTTTCAACTCCGCTTCATGCTCCTCCTATTTTTCAGACCGTTTCATGCTCCTCATATTTTTGACACCTTTTGAAGCTCTTCATATTTTTCACACCTTTTCAGGCTCTTCATGTTGTTGAACACCGTTTCATGCTCCTCATATTTTTGACATATTTTGAAACTCTTCATATTTTTGCCACCTTTTGAAGCTCTTCATATCTTTCACACCTTTTCAGGCTCTTCATATTTTTCACACCTTTTCATGCTCTTCATGTTTTTCAACACCACTTCATACTCCTCATATTTTTGACACATTTTGAAGCTCTTCATATTTTTCAAACTTTTTGAACCTCTTCATATTTTTCACACCTTTTCAGGCTCTTCATGTTGTTTAACGCCGCTTCATGCTCCTGCTATTTTTCTGACCGTTTGATACTCCTCATATTTTCACACCTTTGAAGCTATTCATATTTTTCACACCTTTTCAGGCTCTTCATGTTTTTGAACACCATTTCATGCTCCTCCTATTTTTGACACCTTATGGAACTCCTCATATTTTTCACACCTTTTCAGCCTCTTCATGTTTTGAACAAAACTTCATGCTCCTCCTATTTTTCAGACTGTTTCATGCTCCGCATATTTTTGACACCTTTTGAAGCTCTTCATATTTTTCACACCTTTTGAAGCTCTTCATATTTTTCACACCTTTTCAGGCACTTCATGTTTTTCAACACCGTTTCATGCTCCTCCTATTTTTCAGACCGTTTCATGCTCCTCATATTTTGACATGTTTTGAATCTCTTCATATTTTTCACATCTTTTCAGGCGCTTCAGGTTTTCAACACCGTTTCATGCTCCTCCTATTTTTCAGACCGTTTCATGCTCCTCATATTTTTGATACCTTTTGAAGCTCTTCATATTTTTCACAACTTTTCAGACCTTTCATGTTTCAGCACAGTTTCATGCTCCGCCTATTTTTCAGCACTTTTCATGCTCCTCATATTTTTCACGACTTTTGAAGCTCTTCATATATTTCACACTTTTTCAGGCTCTTCTTGTTTTGGAACACCGCTTCATGCTTCTCCTATATTTCACACCTTTTCATAATCTTCATATTTTCCACGCCTTTTTAAGCTCTTCGTATTTTTCACACCTTTTCAGGCTCTTCATGTTTATGAACAAAGTTTCATGCTCCTCCTATTTTTCAGAACGTTTCATGCTCCTCATATTTTTGACACCTTTTGTAGATCTTCATATTTTTCACACCTTTTGAAGCTCTTCATATTTTTCACAGCTTTTCAGGCTCTTCATGTTTTTCAGCACAGTTTCATGCTCCTCCTATTTTTCAAACCGTTTCAAGCTTCTCATATTTTTGACACCTTTTGAAGCTATTCATATTTTTCACACCTTTTCAGGCTCTTCATGTTGTTGAACACGGTTTCATGCTTCTCCTATGTTTCAGACCGTTTCATGCTCCTCATATTTTTGACGCCTTTTGAAGCTCTTCATATTTTTCACACCTTTTCAGGCTCTTCATGTTGTTGAACACCGTTTCATGCTCCTCATATTTTTGACATATTTTGAAACTCTTCATATTTTTGCCACCTTTTGAAGCTCTTCATATCTTTCACACCTTTTCAGGCTCTTCATATTTTTCACACCTTTTCATGCTCTTCATGTTTTTCAACACCACTTCATACTCCTCATATTTTTGACACATTTTGAAGCTCTTCATATTTTTCAAACTTTTTGAACCTCTTCATATTTTTCACACCTTTTCAGGCTCTTCATGTTGTTTAACGCCGCTTCATGCTCCTGCTATTTTTCTGACCGTTTGATACTCCTCATATTTTCACACCTTTGAAGCTATTCATATTTTTCACACCTTTTCAGGCTCTTCATGTTTTTGAACACCATTTCATGCTCCTCCTATTTTTGACACCTTATGGAACTCCTCATATTTTTCACACCTATTCAGGCTCTTCATGTTTTTGAACACCGTTTTATGTTACTCCTATTTTTCCGACCGTTTCATGCTCCTCATATTTTTGACACCTTTTGAAGCTCTTCATATTTTCATTCCTTTTCAGGCTCTTCATGTGTTCAACAACGCTTCATGCTCCTCCTATTTTTCAGAAAGTTTCATGCTCCTCATATGTTTGACACTTTTTGAAGCTCTTCATATTTTTCACATCTTTTCAGACTCTTCATGTATTTCAACACCAGGTCATGCTCCTCCTATTTTTCAGAACTTTTCCTGCTCCTCATATTTTTGACACCTTTTGAAGCTCCTCATATATTTCACACCTTGTCAGGCTCTTCATGTTTTTCAACTCCGCTTCATGCTCCTCCTATTTTTCAGACCGTTTCATGCTCCTCATATTTTTGACACTTTTTGAAACTCTTCATATTTTTCACACCTTTTCAGGCTCTTCATGTTTTGAACAAAACTTCATGCTCCTCCTATTTTTCAGACAGTTTCATTTTCCTCATATTTTTGATAACTTTTTAAGCTCTTCATATATTTCACACCTTTTCAGGCTCTTTATGTTTTTGAACACCGTTTCATGCTCCTCCTATTTGTCTGACCGTTTCATGCTCCTCATATTTTTGACAACTTTTGAAGCTCTTCATGTATTTCACAGCTTTTCAGTCTCTTCATGGTTTTGAACAGCGTTTCATGCTCCTCCTATTTTTCAGACCGTTTCATGCTCCTCGTATTTTTCACACCTTTTGAAGCTCTTCATATTTCTCACACCTTTTCAGGCTCTTCATGTTTTTCTATACCACTTCATGCTTCTCCTATTTTTCAGCCCGTTTCATGCTCCTCATGTATTTCACACCTTTTGAAGCTCTTCATATTTTTCACACCTTTTCAGGCACTTCATGTTTTTCAACACCATTTAATGCTGCTTCTATTTTTCAGACCGTTTCATGCTCCTCATATTTTTCACACCTTTTGAAGCTCTTCATATTTTTCACACCTTTTCAGGCTCTTCAAGTTTTTCAACACCACTTCATGCTCCTCCTTTTTTGAAGACCGTTTCATGCTCCTCATATTTTTGATACCTTTTGATGCTCTTCATATTTTTCACACCTTTTCAGGCTCTTCATTTTTTCAACACCGCTTCATGCTCCTCCTATTTTTCAGACCGTTTCATGCTCATCTCATTTTTGAAACCTTTTGAAGCATTTCATATATTTCACAACTTTTCAGGCTCTTCATGTTTTTGAACACCGCTTCATGCTCCTCCTATTTTTCAGACCGTTTCATGCTCCTCATATTTCACACCTTTTGAAGCTCTTCATATTTTTCACACCTTTTCAGGCTCTTCCTTTTTTTTATCACCGTTACATTCTCCTCCTATTTTTCAGACCATTTCATTCTCCTCATATTTTTGACACTTTTTGAAGCTCTTTATATATTTCACACCTTTTCAGGCTCTTCATGTTTTTGATCACCGTTACATTCTCCTCCTATTATTCAGACCGTTTCATACTCCTCATATTTTTGACACTTTTTGAAGCTCTTTATATATTTCACACATTTGCAGGCTCTTCATGTTTTTGAACACAGCTTCATGCTCCTCCTATTTTTCAGACAATTTCATGCTCCTCATATTTTTGACAACTTTGGAAGCTCTTCATATTTTTCACACATTTTCAGGCTCTTCATGTTTTTCAACACTGTTGCATGATCCTCCTATTTTTCAGACCGTTTCATGCTCCTCATATACTTGACACATTTTTAAGCTCTTCATATATTTCACACATTTTCAGGCTATTCATGTTTTTCAACACCGCTCATGCTCCTTGTATTTTTAAGACCGTTTCATGCTCCTCATATTTTAGACACCTTTTTAAGCTCTTCATATTTTTCACACCTTTTTAAGCTCTTCATATTTCTCACACCTTTTCAGGCTCTTCATGTTTTTCAACAACGCTTCATGCACCTCCTATTCGTCAGACCGTTTCATGCTCATCTCATTTTTGACACCTTTTGAATCTTTTCATATTTTTCACACCTTCTCAGGCTCTTCATGTTTTTGAACACCGCTTCATGCTAATCCTATTTTTCAAACCATATCATGCTCCTCATATTTTTCACACCTTTTAAGCTCTTCATATTTTTCACACTTTTTCAGGCTCTTCATGTTTTTCAACACCGCTTCATGCTCCTCCTATTTTTCAGACCGTTTCATGCTCATCAAATTTTTGACACCTTTTGAAGCTCTTCATATTGTTCACACTTTTTCAGGCTCTTCATGTTTTTCAACAGCGTTTCATGCTGCTTCTATTTTTCAGACCGTTTCATGCTCCTCATATTTTTCACACCTTTTGAAGCTCTTCATATTTCTCACACCTTTTCAGGCTCTTCATGTTTTTCAACACCACTTCATGCTTCTCCTATTTTTCAGCCCGTTTCATGCTCCTCATTTATTTCACACCTTTTGAAGCTCTTCATATTTTTCACACCTTTTCAGGCTCTTCATGTTTTTCAACACCGTTTCATGCTGCTTCTATTTTTCAGACCGTTTCATGCTCCTCATATTTTTCACACCTTTTGAAGCTCTTCATATTTTTCACACCTTTTCAGGCTCTTCATGTTTTTCTACACCACTTCATGCTTCTCCTATTTTTCAGCCCGTTTCATGCTCCTCATGTATTTCATACCTTTTGAAGCTCTTCATATTTTTCACACCTTTTCGGGCTCTTCATGTTTTTGAACACCGCTTCATGCTCCTCCTATTTTTCAGACCGTTTCATGCTCCTCATATTTTACACCTTTTGAAGCTCTTCATATTTTTCACACCTTTTCAGGCTCTTCATGTTTTTGATCACCGTTACATTCTCCTCCTATTTTTCAGACCGTTTCATGCTCCTCATATTTTTGACAACTTTGGAATCTCTTCATATTTTTCACACATTTTCAGGCTCTTCATGTTTTTCAACACTGTTGCATGATCCTCCTATTTTTCAGACCGTTTCATGCTCCTCATATACTTGACACATTTTTAAGCTCTTCATATATTTCACACATTTTCAGGCTATTCATGTTTTTCAACACCGCTTCATGCTCCTTGTATTTTTAAGACCGTTTCATGCTCCTCATATTTTTGACACCTTTTTAAGCTCTTCATATTTTTCACATCTTTTTAAGCTCTTCATATTTCTCACACCTTTTCAGGCTCTTCATGTTTTTCAACAACGCTTCATGCACCTCCTATTTGTCAGACCGTTTCATGCTCATCTCATTTTTGACACCTTTTGAATCTTTTCATATTTTTCACACCTTCTCAGGCTCTTCATGTTTTTCAACAACGCTTCATGCACCTCCTACTTTTCAGACCGTTTCATGCTCATCAAATTTTTGACACCTTTTGAAGCTCTTCATATTTTTCACACCTTTTGAAGCTCTTCATATTTTTCACACCATTTCAGGCTCTTCATGTTTTTCAACACCTTTTCATGCTGCTTCTATTTTTCAGACGGTTTCATGCTCCTCATATTTTTCACACCTTTTGAAGCTCTTCATATTTTTCACACCTTTTCAGGCTCTTCATGTTTTTCTACACCACTTCATGCTTCTCCTATTTTTCAGCCTGTTTCATGCTCCTCATTTATTTCACACCTTTTCAGGCTCTTCATTTTTTTCACACATTTACATGCTCTTCATGTTTTTGATCACCGTTTCATGCTCCTCCTATTTTTCCGACCATTTCATGCTCCTCATATTTTTGACACCTTTTGAAGCTCTTCGTATTTTTCACACTTTTTCAGGTCTCTTCATGTTTTTATACACCGTTTCATGCTAATCCCATTTTTCAAACCTTATTATGCTCCTCATATTTTTCACACCTTTTTAAGCTCTTCATATTTTTCACACCTTTTCAGGATCTTCATGTTTTTGAACACCGCTTCATGCTCCTCATATTTTTCAGACCGTTTCTTGCTCCTCGTATTTTTTCATCTTTTGAAGCTTTTCATATTTTTCACACCTTCTCAGGCTCTTCAAGTTTTTCAACACCACTTCATGCTCCTCCTTTTTTGCAGACCGTTTGATGCTCCTCATATTTTTGATACCTTTTGATGCTCTTCATATTTTTCACACCTTTTCAGGCTCTTCATTTTTTCAACACCGCTTCATACTCCTCCTATTTTTCAGACCGTTTCATGCTCATCTCATTTTTGACACCTCTTGAAGCTTTTCATATTTTTCACAACGTTTCAGGCTCTTCAAGTTTTTGAACACCGCTTCATGTTCTTCCTATTTTTCAGACCGTTTCATGCTCCTCATATTTTTGACACCTTTTGAAGCTCTTCATATTTTTCACACCTTTTCAGGCTCTTCATGTTTTTCAACACCGCTTCATGCTCCTCCTATTTTTCAGAGAGTTTCATTCTCCTCATGTATTTCACATCTTTTGAAGCTCTTCATATTTTTCAAAACTTTTCAGGCTCTTCATATTTTTCCACACCACTTCATGCTCATCCTATTTTTCAGACAGTTTCATGCTCCTCATATTTTTGACATCTTTTGAAGCTCTTCTTATTTTTCACACCTTTTCAGGCTCTTCATGTTTTTCAACACAGCTTCATGCTCCTCCTATTTTTCAGACCGTTTCATGCTCATCTCATTTTTGACACCTTTTGAAGATCTTCATATTTTTCACACCTTTTCAGGCTCTTCATGTTTTTGAACACCGCTTCATGCTAATCCCATTTTTCAAACCATATCATGCTCCTCATAATTTTCACACCTTTTTAAGCTCTTCATATTTTTCACAACTTTTCAGGCTCTTCATGTTTTTGAATACTACTTCATGCTCCTTCTATTTTTCAGAGATTTTCATGCTCCTCATGTATTACACACCTTTTGAAGCTCTTCATATTTTTCACACTTTTACAGGCTCTTCATGTGTTTCCACACCACTTCATGCTACTCAGATTTTTCAGCTCGTTTCATGCTGCTCATGAATTTCACACCTTTTGAAGCTCTTCATATTTTTCACACCTTTTCAGGCTCTTCCTGTTTTGATCACCGTTTCATGCTCCTCCTATTTTTCAGACCGTTTCATGCTCCTCATAATTTTTGACACCTTTTAAAGGTCTTCATTATTTTCACACCTTTTCTGGCACTTCATGTTTTTGAACACAACTTCATGCTCCTCCTATTTTTCAGACCATTTCATATTCCTCATATTTTTCACACCTTTTGAAGCTCTTCATATTTTTCACACCTTTTCAGGCTCTTCATGTTTTTGAACACCGTTGCATGATTCCCCTTTTTTTCAGACCGTTTCATGCTCCTCATATACTTGACACATTTTTAAGCTCTTCATATATTTCACTCATTTTCAGGCTATTCATGTTTTTCAACACCGCTTCATGCTCCTTGTATTTTTAAGACCGTTTCATGCTCCTCATATTTTTGACACCTTTTTAACCTCTTCATATTTCTCACACATTTTCAGGCTCTTCATGTTTTTCAACAACGCTTCATGCACCTCCTATTTTTCAGACCGTTTCATGCTCATCTCAATTTTGACACCTTTTGAAGCTTTTCATATTTTTCACACCTTTTCAGGCTCTTCATGATTTTGAACACCGCTTCATGCTAATCCTATTTTTCAAACCATATCATGCTCCTCATATTTTTCACACCATTTTAAACTCTTCATATTTTTCACACCTTTACAGGCTCGTCATGTTTTTGAACACCGCTTCATGCTCCTCCTATTTTTCAGACCGTTTCATGCTCCTCATATTTCACACCTTTTGAAGCTCTTCATATTTTTCACACCTTTTCAGTCTCTTCATGTTTTTGAACACCGCTTCATGCTAATCCCATTTTTCAAACCATATCATGCTCCTCATATATTTCACACCTTTTTAAGCTCTTCATATTTTTCACACCTTTTCAGGCTCTTCATGTTCTTGAACACTACTTCATGCTCCTTCTATTTTTCAGAGAGTTTCATGTTCCTCATGTATTACACACCTTTTGAAGCTCTTCATATTTTTCACATCTTTACAGTCTCTTCATGTTTTTTAACACCACTTCATGCTCCTCCTATATTTCAAACCGTTTCATGCTCCTCATATTTTTGACATCTTTTGAAGCTTTTCATATTTTTCACACCTTTTCAGGCTCTTCAAGTTTTTCAACACCGCTTCATGCTCCTCCTTTTTTGCAGACCGTTTCATGCTCCTCATATTTTTGATACCTTTTGATGATCTTCATATTTTTCACACCTTTTCAGGCTCTTCATTTTTTCAACACCACTTCATGCTCCTCCTATTTTTCAGACCATTTCATGGTCATCTCATTTTTTAAACCTTTTGAAGCTTTTCATATTTTTCACAACGTTTCAGGCTCTTCAAGTTTTTGAAAACCGCTTCATGCTCCTCCTATTTTTCAGACCGTTTCATGCTCCTCATATTTTTCACACTTTTTGAAGCTCTTCATATTTTTCACACCTTTTCAGGCTCTTCATGTTTTTCTACACCGCTTCATGCTCCTCCTATTTTTCAGACCGTTTCATGCTCCTCATATTTTACACCTTTTGAAGCTCTTCATATTTTTCACACCTTTTCAGGCTCTTCATGTTTTTGATCACCGTTACATTCTCCTCCTATTATTCAGACCGTTTCATGCTCCTCATATTTTTGACACTTTTTGAAGCTCTTTATATATTTCACACCTTTTCAGGCTCTTCATGTTTTTGATCACCGTTACATTCTCCTCCTACTATTCAGACCGTTTCATGCTCCTCATATTTTTGACACTTTTTGAAGCTCTTTATATATTTCACACATTTTCAGGCTCTTCATGTTTTTGAACACAGCTTCATGCTCCTCCTATTTTTCAGACCGTTTCATGCTCCTCATATACTTGACACATTTTTAAGCTCTTCATATATTTCACACATTTTCAGGCTATTCATGTTTTTCAACACCGCTTCATGCTCCTTGTATTTTTAAGACCTTTTCATGCTCCTCATATTTTTGACACCTTTTTAAGCTCTTCCTATTTTTCACACCTTTTTAAGCTCTTCATATTTCTCACACCTTTTCAGGCTCTTCATGTTTTTCAACAACGCTTCATGCACCTCCTATTTGTCAGACCGTTTCATGCTCATCTCATTTTTGACACCTTTTGAATCTTTTCATATTTTTCACACCTTCTCAGGCTCTTCATGTTTTTGAACACTGCTTCATGCTAATCCTATTTTTCACACCATATCATGCTCCTCATATTTTTCACACCTTTTAAGCTCTTCATATTTTTCACACTTTTTCAGGCTCTTCATGTTTTTCAACACCGCTTCATGCTCCTCCTATTTTTCAGACCGTTTCATGCTCATCAAATTTTTGACACCTTTTGAAGCTCTTCATATTTTTCACACCTTTTGAAGCTCTTCATATTTTTCACACCATTTCAGGCTCTTCATGTTTTTCAAAACCGTTTCATGCTGCTTCTATTTTTCAGACCGTTTCATGCTCCTCATATTTTTCACACCTTTTGAAGCTCTTCATATTTTTCACACCTTTTCAGACTATTCATGTTTTTCAACACCGCTTCATGCTCCTTGTATTTTTAAGACCGTTTCATGCTCCTCATATTTTTGACACCTTTTTAAGCTCTTCATATTTCTCATACCTTTTCAGGCTCTTCATTTTTTCAACAACGCTTCATGCACCTCCTATTTTTCAGACCGTTTCATGCTCATCTCATTTTTGACACCTTTTGAAGCTTTTCATATTTTTCACACCTTTTCAGGCTCTTCATGTTTTTCCACACCACATCATGCTTCTCCTAATTTTCAGCAAGTTTCATGCTCCTCATGTATTTCACACCTTTTGAAGCTCTTCATATTTTTCAAAACTTTTCAGGCTCTTCCTGTTTTTGAACAGCGCTTCATGCTCCTCCTATATTTCAGACCGTTTCATGCTCCTCATGTATTACACACCTTTTGAAGCTCTTCATTTTTTTCACACATTTACAGGCTCTTCATGTTTTTGATCACCGTTTCATGCTCCTCCTATTTTTCAGACCATTTCATGCTCCTCATATTTTTGACACCTTTTGAAGCTCTTCGTATTTTTCACACCTTTTCAGGTCTCTTCATGTTTTTGATCACCGTTTCATGCTCCTCCTATTTTTCAGACCATATCATGCTCCTCATATTTTTCACACCTCTTCAAGCTTTTCATATTTTTCACAACGTTTCAGGCTCTTCAAGTTTTTGAACACCGCTTCATGTTCTTCCTATTTTTCAGACCGTTTCATCCTCCTCATATTTTTGACACCTTTTGATGCTCTTCATATTTTTCACACCTTTTCAGGCTTTTCATTTTTTCAAAACCGCTTCATACTCCTCCTATTTTTCAGACCGTTTCATGCTCATCTCATTTTTGACACCTCTTGAAGCTTTTCATATTTTTCACAACGTATCAGGCTCTTCAAGTTTTTGAACACCGCTTCATGTTCTTTTTATTTTTCAGACCGTTTCATGCTCCTCATATTTTTGACACCTTTTGAAGCTCTTCATATTTTTCACACCTTTTCAGGCTCTTCATGTTTTTCAACACCGCTTCATGCTGCTCATATTTTTCAGACTGTTTCATGCTCCTCATATTTTTGACACCTTTTGAAGCTCTTCATTTTTTTCACGCCTTTTAAGGCTCTTCATATTTTTCAACACCGCTTCATGCTGCTCATATTTTTCAGACCGTTTCATGCTCCTCATATTTTTGACACCTTTTGAAGCTCTTCTTATTTTTCACACCTTTTCAGTCTATTCATGTTTTTGAACACCATTTCAGGCTCCTCCTATTTTTCAGAGAGTTTCATGCTCCTCATGTATTTCACTCCTTTGAAAGCTCTTCATATTTTTCAAAGATTTTGAAGCTCTTCATTTTTTTCACACCTTTTCAGGCTCTTCATGTTTTTCAACACCGTTTCATGCTCCTCCTATTTTTCAAACCGTTTCATGTTCCTCATAATTTTGACACCTTTTGAAGATCTTCATAATTTTCACACATTTTCAGGCTCTTCATGTGTTTGAACACCACTTCATGTTCCTCCTATTTTTCAGACCATTTCATGCTCCTCATATTTTTGACACCTTTTGAAGCTCTCATATTTTTCATACCTTTTGAAGCTCTTCATGTTTTTGAACACTGCTTCATGCTCCTCGTATTTTTCCGATCGTTTCATGCTCCTCATATTTTTGACACTTTTTGAGCTCTTCATATTTTTCAAACCTTTTCAGGCTCTTCATGTTTTCGAACTCTCCTTCATGCTCCTCCAGTTTTTCACACCGTTTCATGATCCTCTTGTATTTCACAACTTTGAACCTCTTCATATTTTTCACACCTTTTCATGCTCTTCAAGTTTTTCAACATCACTTCATGCTCCTACATTTTTGCAGACCGTTTCATGCTCCTCATATTTTTGACACATTTTGAAGCTCTTCCTATTTCTCACACCTTTTCAGGCTGTTCATGTCTTTCAACACCGCTTCATGCTCCTCCTATTTTTCAGACGGGTTCATGCTCATCTCATTTTTGACACCTTTTGAAGGTCTTCATATTTCTCACACCTTTTCAGGCTGTTCATGTTTTTGAACACAGGTTGATGCTCCTCCTATGTTTCAGAACGTTTCATGCTCCTCATATTTTTGACACCTTTGAAGGTCTTCATATTTTTCACACCTTTTCAAGCTCTTCATATATTTACACACCACTTCATGCTTATCCTATTTTTCAGGCCATTTCATGCTCCTCATGTATTTCACACCTTTTGAAGCTCTTCATATTTTTCACAGCTTTTCAGGCTCTTCATGTTTTTCCACAGCACTTCATGCTTCTCTTATTTTTCAGCCCGTTTCATGCTCCTCATGTATTTCACACCTTTTGAAGCTCTTCATATTTTTCACACCCTTTTAAGATCTTCATGTTTTTGAACACAGCTTCATGCTCCTCCTATTTTTCAGACCGTTTCATGCTCCTCATATTTTTGACACTTTTTGAAGCTTTTCATATTTTTCACATCTTTTCAGGCTCTTCATGTTTTTCAACACCATTTCATGATCCTCCTATTTTTCAGACCGTTTCATGCTCATCTCATTTTTGACACCTTTTGAAGCTTTTCATATTTTTCACACATTTTCAGGCTCTTCATATTTTTCCACACCACTTCATGCTTCTCCTATTTTTCAGCCCGTTTCATGCTCCTCATGTATTTCACACCTTTGAAGCTCTTCATATTTTTCACACCTTTTCAGGCTCTTCATGTTTTTGGTCACCGTTTCATGCTCCTCCTATTTTTCAGAACGTTTCATGCTCCTCATATTTTTGACACCTTTTGAAACTCTTCATATTTTTCACACGTTTTCAGCTCTTAATGTTTTTCAACACCGCTTCATGCTCTTCCTATTTTTCAGACCGTTTCATGCTCATCTCATTTTTGACACCTTTTGAAGCTCTTCATATTTTTCACACGTTTTCAGCTCTTAATGTTTTTCAACACCGCTTCATGCTCTTCCTATTTTTCAGACCGTTTCATGCTCATCTCAATTTTGACACCTTTTGAAGCTCTTCATATTTTTCACACATTTTCAGGCTCTTCATGTTTTTGAACATCGCTTCATGCTCCTCCTATTTTTCAGAGAGTTTCATGCTCCTCATGTATTTCACACCTGTTGAAGCTCTTCATATTTTTCACACCTTTTCAGGCTCTTCATGATTTTCAACACCGCTCATGCTCCTCCTATTTTTCAGACCGTTTCATGCTCATCTCATTTTTGACACCTTTTTAATCTCTTCATATTTTTCAAAACTTTTGAAGCTCTTCATATTTTTAATATTTTTGAAGCTCTTCATATTTTCACACGTTTTCATACTCTTCATGTTTTTCAACACCGCTTCATGCTCCTCCTATTTTTCAAACCGTATCATGCTCCTCATATTTTTGACACTTTTTGAAGCTCTTCATATTTTTCACTCATTTTCAGGCTCTTCATATTTTTCAACACCACTTCATGCTCCTCCTATTTTTGAGACCGTTTGGTGCTTCGCATATTTTTGACACCTTTAGGAACTCTTCATATTTTTCACACCTTTTCAGGCACTTCATGTTTTTTATCACTGCTTCATGCTCGTCCTATTTTTCAGAACGTTTCATGCTCCTCATATTTTTGACACCTTTTGAAGCTCTTCATATTTTTCACACCTTTTCAGGCTCTTCATGTTTTTCGACACAGCTTCATGCTCCTCCTATTTTTCAGACCGTTTCATTCTCCTCATATTTTTGACACCTTTTGAAGCTCTTCATATTTTTCACACATTTTCAGGCTCTTCATGTTTTTCGACACAGCTTCATGCTCCTCCTATTTTTCAGACCGTTTCATTCTCCTCATATTTTTGACACCTTTTGAAGCTCTTCATATTTTTCACACATTTTCAGGCTCTTCATGTTTTTGAACATCGCTTCATGCTCCTCCTATTTTTCAGAGAGTTTCATGCTCCTCATGTATTTCACACCTTTTGAAGCTCTTCATATTTTTCACACATTTTCAGGCTCTTCATGTTTTTCAACACCGCTTCATGCACGTCCTATTTTTCAGACCGTTTCATGCTCATCTCATTTTTGACACCTTTTGAAGTTTTTCATATTTTTCAC
Organism: Dama dama; assembly: GCF_033118175.1. Classification (NCBI taxonomy): domain Eukaryota; kingdom Metazoa; phylum Chordata; class Mammalia; order Artiodactyla; family Cervidae; genus Dama; species Dama dama. Next base: position 2,650,766 of record NW_026870893.1, on the reverse strand, counting down.
AACTTTTCAGGCTCTTCATGTTTTTGAACACCGCTTCATGCTAATCCTATTTTTCAAACCATATCATGCTCCTCATATTTTTCACACCTTTTGAAGCTCTTCATATATTTCACACCTTTTCAGGCTCTTCCTGTTTTTGAACACCACTTCATGCTCCTTCTCTTTTTCAGAGAGTTTTATGCTCCTCATGTATTTCACACCTTTTGAAGCTCTTCATATTTTTCACACCTTTTCAGGCTCTTCATGTTTTTCAACACCGCTTCATGCTACTCATATTTTTCAGACCGTTTCATGCTCCTCATATTTTTGACACCTTTTGAAGCTCTTCATTTTTTTCACGCCTTTTAAGGCTCTTCATATTTTTCAACACCGCTTCATGCTGCTCATATTTTTCAGACCGTTTCATGCTCCTCATATTTTTGACACCTTTTGAAGCTCTTCTTATTTTTCACACCTTTTCAGTCTATTCATGTTTTTGAACACCATTTCAGGCTCCTCCTATTTTTCAGAGAGTTTCATGCTCCTCATGTATTTCACACCTTTGAAAGCTCTTCATATTTTTCAAAGATTTTGAAGCTCTTCATATTTTTCACACCTTTTCAGGCTCTTCATGTTTTTCAACACCGTTTCATGCTCCTCCTATTTTTCAAACCGTTTCATGTTCCTCATAATTTTGACACCTTTTGAAGATCTTCATAATTTTCACACATTTTCAGGCTCTTCATGTGTTTGAACACCGCTTCATGTTCCTACTATTTTTCAGACCGTTTCATGCTCCTCATATTTTTGACACCTTTTGAAGCTCTCATATTTTTCATACCTTTTGAACCTCTTCATGTTTTTGAACACTGCTTCATGCTCCTCATATTTTTGACACTTTTTGAGCTCTTCATATTTTTCAAACCTTTTCAGGCTCTTCATGTTTTCGAACTCTGCTTCATGCTCCTCCTATTTTTCAGACCGTTTCATTCTCCTCATATTTTTGACACCTTTTGAAGCTCTTCATATTTTTCAAACCTTTTCAGGCTCTTCATGTTTTTCGACACAGCTTCATGCTCCTCCTATTTTTCAGACCGTTTCATTCTCCTCATATTTTTGACACCTTTTGAAGCTCTTCATATTTTCCACACCTTTTCAGGCACTTCATGTTTTTGATCACCGTTTCATGCTCCTTCTATTTTTCAGATCGTTTCATGCTCATCATATTTTTGACACTTTTTGAGCTCTTCATATTTTTCACACCTTTTCAGGCTCTTCATGTTTTTGAACACCGCTTCATGATCCTCCTGATTTTCAGACCGTTTCATGCTCTTCATATTTTTGAAACATTTTGAAGCTCTTCATATTTTTCACACCTTTTCAGGCTCTTCATGTTTTTCTCCACCACTTCATGCTCCTCCTATTTTTCAGACCGTTTCATGCTCATCTCATTTTTGTCACCTTTGAAGCTCTTCATATTTTTCACACCTTTTAAAGCTCTTCATATTTTTCATAAATTTTCAGGCTCTTCATGTTTTTCAAAACCGTTTCATGCTGCTTCTATTTTTCAGACCGTTTCATGCTCCTCATATTTTTCACACCTTTTGAAGCTCTTCATATTTTTCACACCCTTTTAAGATCTTCATGTTTTTGAACACAGCTTCATGCTCCTCCTATTTTTCAGACCGTTTCATGCTCCTCATATTTTTGACAACTTTTGAAGCTCTTCATATTTTTCACACCTTTTCAGGCTCTTCATATTTTTGAACACAGCTTCATGCTCCTCCTATTTTTCAGACCGTTTCATGCTCCTCATATTTTTGACACTTTTTGAAGCTTTTCATATTTTTCACATCTTTTCAGGCTCTTCATGTTTTTCAACACCATTTCATGATCCTCCTATTTTTCAGACCGTTTCATGCTCATCTCATTTTTGACACCTTTTGAAGCTTTTCATATTTTTCACACATTTTCAGGCTCTTCATATTTTTCCACACCACTTCATGCTTCTCCTATTTTTCAGCCCGTTTCATGCTCCTCATGTATTTCACAGCTTTTGAAGCTCTTCATATTTTTCACCCTTTTCAGGCTCTTCATGTTTTTGGTCACCGTTTCATGCTCCTCCTATTTTTCAGACCGTTTCATGCTCCTCATATTTTTGACACCTTTTGAAGCTCTTCATATTTTTCACACGTTTTCAGCTCTTAATGTTTTTCAACACCGCTTCATGCTCTTCCTATTTTTCAGACCGTTTCATGCTCATCTCATTTTTGACACCTTTTGAAGCTCTTCATATTTTTCACACGTTTTCAGCTCTTAATGTTTTTCAACACCGCTTCATGCTCTTCCTATTTTTCAGACCGTTTTCATGCTCATCTCAATTTTGACACCTTTTGAAGCTCTTCATATTTTTCACACATTTTCACGCTCTTCATGTTTTTGAACATCGCTTCATGCTCCTCCTATTTTTCAGAGAGTTTCATGCTCCTCATGTATTTCACACCTTTTGAAGCTCTTCATATTTTTCACACCTTTTCAGGCTCTTCATGATTTTCAACACCGCTCATGCTCCTCCTATTTTTCAGACCGTTTCATGCTCATCTCATTTTTGACACCTTTTTAATCTCTTCATATTTTTCAAAACTTTTGAAGTTCTTCATATTTTTAATATTTTTGAAGCTCTTCATATTTTCACACGTTTTCACACTCTTCATGTTTTTCAACACCGCTTCATGCTCCTCCTATTTTTCAAACCGTATCATGCTCCTCATATTTTTGACACTTTTTGAAGCTCTTCATATTTTTCACTCATTTTCAGGCTCTTCATATTTTTCAACACCACTTCATGCTCCTCCTATTTTTGAGACCGTTTGGTGCTCCGCATATTTTTGACACCTTTAGGAACTCTTCATATTTTTCACACCTTTTCAGGCACTTCATGTTTTTTATCTCTGCTTCATGCACGTCCTATTTTTCAGAACGTTTCATGCTCCTCATATTTTTGACACCTTTTGAAGCTCTTCATATTTTTCACACCTTTTCAGGCTCTTCATGTTTTTCGACACAGCTTCATGCTCCTCCTATTTTTCAGACCGTTTCATTCTCCTCATATTTTTGACACCTTTTGAAGCTCTTCATATTTTTCACACCTTTTCAGGCTCTTCATGTTTTTCGACACAGCTTCATGCTCCTCCTATTTTTCAGACCGTTTCATTCTCCTCATATTTTTGACACCTTTTGAAGCTCTTCATATTTTTCACACATTTTCAGGCTCTTCATGTTTTTGAACATCGCTTCATGCTCCTCCTATTTTTCAGAGAGTTTCATGCTCCTCATGTATTTCACACCTTTTGAAGCTCTTCATATTTTTCACACATTTTCAGGCTCTTCATGTTTTTCGACACAGCTTCATGCTCCTCCTATTTTTCAGACCGTTTCATGCTCCTCATATTTTTGACACCTTTTGAAGCTCTTCAATTTTTTCACACCTTTTAAGGCTCTTCATGTTTTTCAACACCGCTTCATGCTGCTCATATTTTTCAGACCGTTTGATGCTCCTCATATTTTTGACACCTTTTGAAGCTCTTCATATTTTTCACACGTTTTCAGTCTATTCATGTTTTTGAACACCATTTCAGGCTCCTCCTATTTTTCAGAGAGTTTCATGCTCCTCATGTATTTCACACCTTTGAAAGCTCTTCATATTTTTCAAAGATTTTGAAGCTCTTCATATTTTTCACACCTTTTCAGGCTCTTCATGTTTTTCAACACCATTTCATGCTCCTCCTATTTTTCAAACCGTTTCATGTTCCTCATAATTTTGACACCTTTTGAAGATCTTCATAATTTTCACACATTTTCAGGCTCTTCATGTGTTTGAACACCGCTTCATGTTCCTCCTATTTTTCAGACCGTTTCATGCTCCTCATATTTTTGACACCTTTTGAAGCTTTTCATATTTTTCACAACTTTTCAGGCTCTTCATGTTTTGATCGCCGTTTCATGCTCCTTCTATTTTTCAGATCGTTTCATGCTCATCATATTTTTGACACTTTTTGAGCTCTTCATATTTTTCACACCTTTTCAGGCTCTTCATGTTTTTGAACACCGCTTCATGATCCTCCTGATTTTCAGACCGTTTCATGCTCTTCATATTTTTGAAACATTTTGAAGCTCTTCATATTTTTCACACCTTTTCAGGCTCTTCATGTTTTTCTCCACCACTTCATGCTCCTCCTATTTTTCAGACCGTTTCATGCTCTTCTCATTTTTGTCACCTTTGAAGCTCTTCATATTTTTCACACCTTTTAAAGCTCTTCATATTTTTCACAAGTTTTCAGGCTCTTCATGTTTTTCAAAACCGTTTCATGCTGCTTCTATTTTTCAGACCGTTTCATGCTCCTCATATTTTTCACACCTTTTGAAGCTCTTCATATTTTTCACACCCTTTTAAGATCTTCATGTTTTTGAACACAGCTTCATGCTCGTCCTATTTTTCAGACCGTTTCATGCTCCTCATATTTTTGACAACTTTTGAAGCTCTTCATATTTTTCACACCTTTTCAGGCTCTTCATATTTTTGAACACAGCTTCATGCTCCTTCTATTTTTCAGACCGTTTCATGCTCCTCATATTTTTGACACTTTTTGAAGCTTTTCATATTTTTCACATCTTTTCAGGCTCTTCATGTTTTTCAAGACCATTTCATGATCCTCCTATTTTTCAGACCGTTTCATGCTCATCTCATTTTTGACACCTTTTGAAGCTTTTCATATTTTTCACACATTTTCAGGCTCTTCATATTTTTCCACACCACTTCATGCTTCTCCTATTTTTCAGCCCGTTTCATGCTCCTCATGTATTTCACAGCTTTTGAAGCTCTTCATATTTTTCACACCTTTTCAGGCTCTTCATGTTTTTGGTCACCGTTTCATGCTCCTCCTATTTTTCAGACCGTTTCATGCTCCTCATATTTTTGACACCTTTTGAAGCTCTTCATATTTTTCACACCTTTTCAGCTCTTAATGTTTTTCAACACCGCTTCATGCTCTTCCTATTTTTCAGACCGTTTCATACTCATCTCATTTTTGACACCTTTTGAAGCTCTTCATATTTTTCACACGTTTTCAGCTCTTAATGTTTTTCAACACCGCTTCATGCTCTGCCTATTTTTCAGACCGTTTCATACTCATCTCATTTTTGACACCTTTTGAAGCTCTTCATATTTTTCACACGTTTTCAGCTCTTAATGTTTTTCAACACCGCTTCATGCTCTTCCTATTTTTCAGACCGTTTCATGCTCATCTCATTTTTGACACCTTTTGAAGCTCTTCATATTTTTCACACATTTTCAGGCTCTTCATGTTTTTGAACATCGCTTCATGCTCCTCCTATTTTTCAGAGAGTTTCATGCTCCTCATGTATTTCACACCTTTTGAAGCTCTTAATATTGTTCACACCTTTTAAGGCTCTTCATGTTTTTCAACACCGCTTCATGCTGCTCATATTTTTCAGACCGTTTCATGCTCCTCATATTTTTGACACCTTTTGAAGCTCTTCATATTTTTCACACGTTTTCAGTCTATTCATGTTTTTGAACACCATTTCAGGCTCCTCCTATTTTTCAGAGAGTTTCATGCTCCTCATGTATTTCACACCTTTGAAAGCTCTTCATATTTTTCAAAGATTTTGAAGCTCTTCATATTTTTCACACCTTTTCAGGCTCTTCATGTTTTTCAACACCGTTTCATGCTCCTCCTATTTTTCAGAGAGTTTCATGCTCCTCATAATTTTGACAGCTTTTGAAGATCTTCATAATTTTCACACATTTTCAGGCTCTTCATGTGTTTGAACACCGCTTCATGTTCCTCATATTTTTCAGACCGTTTCATGCTCCTCATATTTTTGACACCTTTTGAAGCTCTCATATTTTTCATACCTTTTGAAGCTCTTCATGTTTTTGAACACTGCTTCATGCTCCTGGTATTTTTCAGATCGTTTCATGCTCCTCATATTTTTGACACTTTTTGAGCTCTTCATATTTTTCAAACCTTTTCAGGCTCTTCATGTTTTCGAACTCTGCTTCATGCTCCTCCACTTTTTCACACCATTTCATGATCCTCATGTATTTCACAACTTTGAACCTCTTAATATTTTTCACACCTTTTCATGCTCTTCAAGTTTTTCAACATCACTTCATGCTCCTACTTTTTTGCAGACCGTTTCATGCTCCTCAAATTTTTGACACCTTTTGAAGCTCTTCATATTTCTCACACCTTTTCAGGCGCTTCATGTCTTTCAACACCGCTTCATGCTCCTCCTATTGTTCAGACGGGTTCATGCTCATCTCATTTTTGACACCTTTTGAAGCTTTTCATACTTTTCACACCTTTTCAGTCTCTTCTTTTTTTTTTCAACACCACTTCATGCTCCTACTATTTTTCAGACCGTTTCATACTCATCTCAATTTTGACACCTTTTGAAGCTCTTCATATTTTTCACACATTTTCAGGCTCTTCATGTTTTTGAACATTGCTTCAGGCTCCTCCTATTTTTCAGAGAGTTTCATGCTCCTCATGTATTTCACACCTTTTGAAGCTCTTCATATTTTTCACACCTTTTCAGGCTCTTCATGATTTTGGACACCGTTTCATGCTCCTCCTATTTTTCAGACCGTTTCATGCTCCTCATATTTATGACACCTTTTGAAGCTCTTCATATTTTTCACACCTTTTCATGCTCTTCATGTTTCTGAAAACCGCTTCATGATCCTCCTATTTTTCAGACCGTTTCATTCTCCTCATATATTTCACACCTTTTGAAGCTCTTCATATTTTTCACACCTTTTCATACTCTTCATGTTTCTGAAAACTGCTTCATGATCCTCCTATTTTTCAGACCGTTTCATGCTCCTCATATATTTCACACCTTTTGAAGCTCTTCATATTTTTCACACCTTTTCAGGCTCTTCATGTTTTTGAACACAGCTTCATGCTCCACCTATTTATCAGACCGTTTCATGCTCCTCATATTTTTGACACCTTTTGAAGCTCTTTATATTTTTCACACTATTTCAGGCTCTTCATGATTTTCAACACCGTTTCATGTTATTCCTGTTTTTCAGACCATTTAAGGCTCATCTCATTTTTGACACCTTTTGAAGCTTTTCATATTTTTCACAACTTTTCAGGCTCTTCATGTTTTTGAACACCGCTTCATGCTCCTCCTATTTTTCAGAGAGTTTCATGCTCCTCATGTATTTCACACCTTTTGAAGCTCTTCATATTTTCCACACCTTTTCAGGCTCTTCATGTGTTTGATCACCGTTTCATGCTCCTTCTATTTTTCAGACCGTTTCATGCTCTTCATATTTTTGACACCTTTTGAAGCTCTTCATATTTTTCACATCATTGAAGCTCTTCATATTTTTCACCCCTTTTCAGGCTCTTCATGATTTTCAACACCGCTTCATGCTCCTCGTATTTTTCGGACCGTTTTATGCTCATCTCATTTTTGACACCTTTTGAAGCTCTTCATATTTTTCACACCTTTTGAAGCTCTTCATATTTTTCATATGTTTGAAGCTCTTCATATTTTCACACGTTTTCAGACTCTTCATGTTTTTCAACACCGCTTCATGCCCCTGCTATTTTTCAGACAGTTTCATGCTCCTCATATTTTTGACAGGTTTTGAGGCTTTTCATATTTTTCACACCTTTTCAGGTTCTTCATATTTTTGAACACCGTTTCATAATCCGCCTATTTTTAAGACCGTTTCATGCTCCTCATATTTTTGACACCTTTAGAACCTCTTCATATTTTACACAGCTTTTCAGGCTCTTCATGTTTTTCAACACCGCTTCATGCTCCTCCTCTTTTTCAGAACGTTTCATGCTCCTCATATATTTGACACCTTTTGAAGCTCTTGATATTTCTCACACCTTTTCAGGTTCTTCATGTTTTTCAACACCGCTTCATGCTCCTCCTATTTTTCAGACCATTTCATGCTCATCTCATTTTTGACACCTTTTGAAGCTCTTCATATTTTTCACATCTTTTGAAGCTCTTTATATTTTTCACACATTTTCAGGCTTTTCATGTTTTTGAACACCGCTTCATGTTCCTCCTATTTTTCAGACCGTTTCATGCTCCACATATTTTTGACACCTTTTGAAACTCTTCATATTTTTCACACCTTTTCATGCTCTTCATGTTTCTGAAAACCGCTTCATGATCCTCCTATTTTTCAGACCGTTTCATTCTCCTCATATATTTCACACCTTTTGAAGCTCTTCATATTTTTCACACCTTTTCAGGCTCTTCATGTTTTTAAACACCGCTTCATGCTCGTCGTATTTTGCCGACCGTTTCATGCTCCTCATATTTTTGACACCTTTTGAAGCTCTTCAGATATTTCACACCTTTCCAGGCTCTTCATTTTTTTAACACCACTTCATGCTCCTCCTATTTTTCAGATAGTTTCATGCTCATCTCATTTTACCACCTTTTGAAGCTCTTCATATTTTTGACAAATTTTGAAGGTCTTCATATTTTTCACACGTTTTCAGGCTCTTCATGATTTTCAACACCGCTTCATGCTCCTCCTATTTTTCAGACCTTTTCATGCTCATCTCTTTTTTGACACCTTTTGAAGCTCTTCATATTTTTCACACCTTTTGAAGCTCTTCATATTTTTCACATTTATGAATCTCTTCATATTTTCCACACGTTTTCAGACAATTCATGTTTTTCAACATCGCTTCATGCTCCTCCTATTTTTCAGACCGTTTCATTCTCCTCATATTTTTGACACCTTTTGAAGCTCTTCATATATTTCACACTTTTTCAGACTTTTCCTTTTTTTCAACACGACTTCATGCTCCTCCTATTTTTCAGACCGTTTCATGCTCATCTCATTTTGACACCTTTTGAAGCTCTTCATGTTTTTCTCATCTCTTGAAGCTCTTCATATTTTTCACAACTTTTCAGGCTCTTTATGATATTCAACAGCGCTTCATGCTCCTCCTATTTTTCAGACCGTTTCATGCTCCTCATAATTTTGACACCTTTTGATGCTTTCATATTTTTAACACCTTTTCAGGCTCTTCATCTTTTTCAACACCACTTCATGCTCCTCCTTTTTTGCAGACCGTTTCATGCTACTCATACTTTTAACACCTTTTGAAGCTCTTCATATTTCTCACAACTTTTCAGGCTCTTCATGTTTTTCAACAACGCTTCATGCTCCTCCGATTTTTCAGACCGTTTCATGCTCCTCATATTTTTGACACCTTTTGAAGCTCTTCATATTTTTCACCCCTTTTCAGGCTCTTCATGTTTTTGAACACCGTTTCATGCTTCTCCTATTGTTCAGACCGTTTCATGCTCCTCATATTTTTGACACCTTTTGCAGCTCTTTATATTTTTCACACTATTTCAGGCTCTTCATGATTTTCAACACCGTTTCATGTTATTCCTGTTTTTCAGACCGTTTAAGGCTCATCTCATTTTTGACACCTTTTAAAGCTCTTCATATTTTTCACACCTTTTCTGGCTCTTCATGTTTTTGAACATCGCTTCATGATCCTCCTGATTTTCAGACCGTTTCATGCTCTTCATATGTTTGAAACATTTTGAAGCTCTTCATATTTTTCACACCTTTTCAGGCTCTTCATGTTTTTCACCACCACTTCATTCTCCTCCTATTTTTCAGACCGTTTCATGCTCATCTCATTTTTGTCACCTTTGAAGCTCTTTATATTTTTCACACCTTTTGAAGCTCTTCATATTTTTCACACGTTTTCAGGCTCTTCATAGTTTTCAACACCGTTTCATGCTGCTTCTATTTTTCAGATCGTTTATGCTCCTCATATTTTTGACACCTTTAGAAGCTCTTCATATTTTTCAAACCTTTTCAGGTTCTTCATGTTTTTGATCACCGTTTCATGCTCCTCCTATTTTTCAGACCGTTTCATGCTCCTCATATTTTTGACACATTTTGAAGCTGTTCATATTTTTCACACCTTTTCAGGCTCTTCATGTTTTTGAACACCGCTTCATGATCCTCCTATTTTTCAGACCGTTTCATGCTCCTCATATTTTTGACACTTTTTGAGCTCTTCATATTTTTCACACCTTTTCAGGCTCTTCATGTTTTTGAACACCGCTTCATGCTACTCCTATTTTTCAGATCGTTTATGCTCCTCATATTTTTGACACCTTTAGAAGCTCTTCATATTTTTCAAACCTTTTCAGGCTCTTCATGTTTTTGATCACCGTTTCATGCTCCTCCTATTTTTCAGACCGTTTCATGCTCCTCATATTTTTGACACCTTTTGAAGCTCTTCATATTTTTCACACCTTTTGAAGCTCTTTATGTTTTTGAACACCGCTTCATAATCCTCCTGTTTTTCAGACCGTTTCATGCTCTTCATATTTGTGAAACATTTTGAAGCTCTTCATATTTTTCACACCTTTTCAGGCTCTTCATGTTTTTCAACACAGCTTCATGCTCCACCTATTTATTAGACCGTTTCATGCTCCTCATATTTTTGACACCTTTTGCAGCTCTTTATATTTTTCACACTATTTCAGGCTCTTCATGATTTTCAACACCGTTTCATGTTATTCCTATTTTTCCGACCGTTTAATGCTAATCTCATTTTTGACACCTTTTGAAGCTCTTCATATTTTTCACACCTTTTCAGGCTCTTCATGTTTTTGAACACCGCTTCATGCTCCTCTTATTTTTCAGACCGTTTTTTGCTCCTCATATTTTTAACACCTTTTTAAGCTTTTCATATTTTTCACACCTTTTCAGGCTCTTCAAGTTTTTCAACACCACTTCATGCTCCTTCTTTTTTGCAGACCGTTTCATGCTCCTCATATATTTGACACCTTTTGATCCTCTTCATATTTTTCACACCTTTTCAGGCTCTTCATTTTTCAACACCGCTTCATGCTCCTCCTATTTTTCAGACCGTTTCATGCTCATCTCATTTTTGACACCTTTTGAAGCTTTTCATATTTTTCACACTATTTCAGGCTCTTCATGATTTTCAACACCGTTTCATGTTATTCCTATTTTTCCGACCGTTTCATGCTCATCTCAATTTTGACACCTTTTGAAGCTCTTCATATTTTTCACAACTTTTCAGGCTCTTCATGTTTTTGAACACCGCTTCATGCTCCTCCTATTTTTCAGAGCGTTTCATGCTCCTCATATTTTTGACACCTTTTGAAGGTCTTCATATTTTTCACACCTTTTCAGGCTCTTCATTTTTTTCAACACTACTTGTTGCTCCTCCTATTTTTTAGAACTTTTCATACTCATCTAATTTTTGACACATTTTGAGGCACTTCATATTTTTTACACCTTTTGAAGCTCTTCATATTTTTCACAGTTTTGAAGGTCTTCATATTTTTCACACCTTTTCAGGCTCTTCATGTTTTTCAACACCACTTCATGCTCCTCCTTTTTTTTAGACCGTTTCAGGCTCCCCATATTTTTCACACCTTTTCAGGCTCTTCATGTTTTTTAACACCACTTCATGCTCCTCCTATTTTTCAACCGTTTCATGCTCATGTAATTTTTGACACCTTTTGAAGCTCGTCAATTTTTCACACCTTTTGATGCTCTTCATATTTTTCACACGTTTTCAGGCTCTTCATGTTTTTCAACACAGCTTCATGCTCCTCATATTTTTCAGACCGTTTAATCCTCCTCATGTATTTCACACCTTTTGAATCTCTTCATATTTTTCACACGTTTTCAGGCTCTTCATCGTTTTCAACACCGCTTCATGCTCCTCCTATTTTTAAGACCGTTTCATGCTCATCTCATTTTTGACACCTTTTGAAGCTCTTCATATTTGTCACACCTATTGAAGCGCTTCATATTTTTTATATTCTTGAAGCTCTTCATATTTTCACACGTTTTCAGACTCTTCATGTGTTTCAACACCGCTTCATGCTCCTGCTATTGTTCAGACCGTTTCATGCTCCTCATATTTTTGACACGTTTTGAGGCTTTTCTATTTTTCACACCTTTTCAGCTCTTCATGTTTTTGAACACCGCTTCATCCTCCTTCTATTTTTCAGACCATTTCATGATCCTTATATTTTTGACACCTTTTGAAGCTCTTCTAATTTTTCACACCTTTTCAGGCACTTCATGTTTTTGAACACCGCTTTATGCTCCTCCTATTTTTCAGACCGTTTCATGCTCCTCATATTTTTGACACCTTTTGAAGCTCTTCATATTTTTCACACCTTTTCATTCTCTTCATGATTTTCAACAGCATTTCATGCTCCTCCTATTTTTCAGACCGTTTCATACTCATCTCATTTTTGACACCTTTTCAAGCTCTTCATATTTTTCAAACCTTTTGAAGCTCTTCATATTTTTCACATTTTTGAAGCTCTTCATATATTTCACACCTTAACAGGCTCTTCTTTTTTTTCAACACCACTTCATGCTCCTCCTATTTTTCAGACCGTTTGATGCTCATCTCATTTTTGACACCTTTTGAAGCTCTTCATATTTTTCACAACTTTGAAGCTCTTCATATTTTTCTAACCTTTTCAGGCTCTTCACTTTTTTGAACAACGCTTCATGCTCCTCGTATTTTTCAGACCGTTTCATGCTCCTCGAATTTTTGACACCTTTTGAAGCTCCTCATATTTTTCACACCTTTTGAAGCTCTTCATATTTTTCAACACCGCTTCATGCTCCTCCTATTATTCAGACCGTTTCATGCTCATCTCATTTTTGACACCTTTTGAAGCTCTTCATATTTTTCACACCTTTTGAGGTTCTTCATGTTTTTGAACACCGCTTCATGGTCCTCCTATTTTTCAGAACTTTTCATGCTCCTCATATAATTCAGACCGTTTGAAGCTCTTCATATTTTTCACACCTTTTCAGGCTCTTCATGTTTTTCAACACCGTTTCATGCTCCTCCTATTTTTCAGACCGTTTCATGCTCCCCATATTTTTGACACATTTTGAAGCTCTTCATATTTTTCACACATTTTCAGGCTCTTCATGTTTTTCAACACCGCTTCATGCTCCTCCTATTTTTCAGAATGTTTCATGCTCCTCATATTTTTGACACCTTTTGAAGGTCTTCATATTTTTCACACATTTTCAGGCTCTTCATGTTTTTCAACACCGCTTTATGCTCCTCCTATTTTGCAGACCGTTTCATGCTCCTATATTTTTGACACCTTTTGAAGCTTTTCATATTTCTCACTCATTTTGAGGCTCTTCATGTTTTTGAACATCACTTCATGCTCCTCCTATTTTTCAGACCGTTTCATGCTCCCCATATTTTTGACACCTTTTGAAGCTCTTCATATTTTTCACCCCTTTTGAAGCTGTTCATATATTTCACACCTTTTCAGGCTCTTGATGTTTTTCAACACCACTTCATGCTCCTTCTATTTTTCACACCCTTTCATGCTAATCTAATTTTTGACACCTTTTGAAGCTCTTCATATTTTTCACACCTTTTGAAGGTCTTCATATTTTTCACACCTTTTCAGGCTGTTCATGTTTTTGAACACCGGTTATGCTCGTCCTATTTTTCAGACCATTTCATGCTTCTCATACTTTTGACACCTTTTGAAGCTCTTCATATTTTTCACACCTTTTCAGGCTCTTCATGTTTTTCAACACCGCTTCATGATCCTCCTATATTTCAGACCGTTTCATGCTCCGCATATTTTTGACACCTTTTGAAGCTCTTCATATTATTCACACCTTTTCAGGCTCTTCATGTTTTTCAACAACACTTCATGCTCCTCCTATTTTTCAGACCGTTTCATGCTCATCTCATTTTTGACATCTTTTGAAGCTCTTCATATTTTTCACACCTTTTGAAGCTCTTCATAATTTTCATATTTTTGAAGCACTTCATATTTTTCACACTTTTTCAGGCTCTTCATGTTTTTCAACACCTCTTCAGGCTCCTCCTATTTTTCGGACCCTTTCATGCTAATCTAATTTTTGGCACTTTTTGAAGCTCTTCATATTTATCACACATTTTAAGTCTCTGCATGTTTTTGAACACCTTTACATGCTCCTCATGTATTTCACTCCTTTTGAAGCTCTTCATATTTTGCACAAATTTTCAGGCTCTTCATGTTTTTGAACACCGCTTCATCCTCCTATTTTTCAGAGGGTTTCATGCTCGTCGTATTTTTGACACATTTTGAAGCTCTTCATATTTTTCACACCTTTTCAGGCTCTTCATGTTTTTGAACACCGCTTCATGCTCCTCCAATTTTTGAGACCGTTTCATGCTCCTCATATTTTCGACACCTTTTGAAGCTTTCATATTTTTCACACCTTTTCAAGCTCTTCATGTTTTTCAACACCACTTCATGCTGCTCCTTTTTTGCAGACCGTTTCATGCTACTCATATTTTTGACACCTTTTGAAGCTCTTCATACTTCTCACACCTTTTCAGGCTCTTCATGTTTTCAACACCGCTTCATGCACCTCCGATTTTTCAGACCGTTTCATGCTCATCTCATTTTCAACACCTTTTGAAGCTCTTCATATTTTTCACATCTTTTGAAGCTGTTCATATTTTTCACACTTTTTCAGGCTCTGCATGTTTTTCAACAACCTTTTTTGCTCCTCCTATTTTTCAGACCGTTTCATGCTCCTCATATTTTTCACACCTTTTGAAGCTCTTCATATTTTTCACACCTTTTCAGGCTCTTCATGTTTTTGAACACCGCTTCATGCTCCTCCTATTTTTCAGACCGTTTAAACCTCCTCATGTATTTCACACCTTTTGAAGCTCTTCATATTTTTCACACCTTTTCATGCACTTCATGTGTTTGAACATCATTTCATGCTCCTCCTATTTTGCAGACCGTTTCATTCTCCTCATATTTTTGACACCTTTTGAAGCTCTTCATATATTTCACACCTTTTCAGGCTTTTCATTTTTTTCAACACCACTTCATCCTCCTCCTATTTTTAAGACCGTTTCATGCTCCTAATATTTTTGACACCTTTTGAAGCTCTTCATATTTTTCACACCTTTTCAGGCTCTTCATGTTTTTCAACACCGTTTCATGATCCTCATATTTTTCAGACCGTTTCATGCTCCTCATATTTTTTACACCTTTTGAAGCTCTTCATATATTTAACACCTTTTCAGGCTCTTCTTATTTTGCAACACCGCATCATGCTCCTCCTATTTTTGAGACCGTTTCATGCTCCTCATAATTCTGACACGTTTTGAAGCTCTTCATATTTTTCACACCTTTTCAGGCTCTTCATGATTTTGAACACCTCTTCATGATCCTCCTATTTTACAGACCGTTTCATGCTCTTCATATTATTGACCCCTTTTGAAGCTCTTCATATTTTTCACACCTTTTCAGGCTCTTCATGTTTTTCAACACCATTTCATGCCGCATCTATTTTTCAGACCGTTTCATGCTCCTCATATTTTTCACACCTTTTGAAGCTCTTCATATTTTTCACAACTCTTCAGGCTCTTCATGTTTTTGAACACCACTTCATGCTCCTCCTATTTTTCAGAGAGTTTCATGCTCCTCATGTATTTCACACCTTTTGAAGCTCTTCATATTTTTCAACACCGTTTCATGCTGCTTCTATTTTTCAGGCCGTTTCATGCTCCTCATATTTTACATACCTTTTGAAGCTCTTCATATTTTTCACACATTTCAGGCTCTTCATGTTTTTCAACACCATTTCATGCCGCATCTATTTTTCAGACCGTTTCATGCTCCTCATATTTTTCACACCTTTTGAAGCTCTTCATATTTTTCACAACTTTTCAGGCTCTTCATGTTTTTGAACACCAATTCATGCTCCTCCTATTTTTCAGAGAGTTTCATGCTCCTCATGTATTTCACACCTTTTGAAGCTCTTCATATTTTTCACACCTTTTCAGGCTCTTCATATTTTTCTACACCACTTCATGCTTCTCCTATTTTTCAGACCATTTCATGCTCCTCATGAATTTCACACCTTTTGAAGCTCTTCATATTTTTCACACCTTTTCAGTCTCTTCTTTTTTTTCAACACCACTTCATGCTCCTCCTATTTTTCAGACCGTTTCATGCTCATCTCATTTTTGACACCTTTTGAAGCTTTTCATATTTTTCACAACTTTTTAGGCTCTTCATGTTTTTGAACACGGCTTCATGCTCCTCCTCTTTTTCACAGTTTCATTCTCCTCAAGTATTTCACACCTTTTGAAGCTCTTCATATTTTTCACAACTTTTCAGGCTCTTCATGTTTTTGAACACCGCTTCATGATCCTCCTATTTTTCAGACCGTTTCCTGCTCTTCATATTTTTGACACCTTTTGAAGCTCTTCATATTTTTCACACCTTTTCATGCTCTTTATGTTTTTCAACACCGTTTCATGCTGATTCTATTTTTCAGACCATTTCATGCTCCTCATATTTTTCACACCTTTTGAAGCTCTTCATATTTTTCACACCTTTCAGGCTCTTCATGTTTTTCGACACTGTTTCATGCTGCTTCTATTTTTCAAACCGTTTCATGAGCCTCATAATTTTCACACCTTTTGAAGATGTTCATATTTTTCACACGGTTTCAGGCTCTACATGTTTTTGAACACAGCTTCATGGTACTCCTATTTTTCAGTCCGTTTCATGCTCATCTCATTTTTGACACCTTTGAAGCTCTTCATATTTTTCACACCTTTTGAAGCTCTTCATATTTTTCACACCTTTTCAAGCTCTTCATGTTTTTCAACACCCCTTCTTACTCCTCCTATTTTTCAGACCATTTCATGCTCCTCATATATTTGACACGTTTTGAAGCTCTTCATATTTTTCACACCTTTTCAAGCTCTTCTTGTTTTTGAACACCGCTTCTTGCTCCTCCTATTTTTCCGACCGTTTCATGCTACTCATATTTTTGACACCTTTTCAAGCTTTTCATATTTTTCACACCTTTTCAGCCTCTTCATTTTTTTCAAAACCACTTCTTGTTCCTCCTATTTTGCAGACCGTTTCATGCTCATCTAATTTTTGACACCTTTGGAAGCTCTTCGTATTTTTCACATTTTTTGAAGCTCTTCATATTTTTCACACTTTTTCAAACACTTCATGTATTTCAACACCGCTTCTTGCTGCTTCTATTTTTCAGACCGTTGCATGCTCCTCATATTTTTGACCCGTTTTGAAGCTCTTAATATTTTTCACACCTTTTCAGGTTCTTCATGTTTTTGAACACCGTTTCATCCTCCTCATATTTTTCAGACCATTTCATGCTCCTCTTATTTTGACACCTTTTGAAGCTCTTCATATTTTTCACACCTTTTCAGGCTCTTCATGTTTCTGAACACGACTTCATGCTCCACCTATTTTTCAGACCGTTTCAAGCTCCTCATATTTTTGACACCTTTTGAAGCTCTTCATATATTTCACACGTTTTCAGGGTCTTCATGTTTTTCAACACCGTTTCATGACACTCCTATTTTTCAGACCGTTTCATGCTCCTCATATTTTTGACACCTTTTGAAACTCTTCATATATTTCACACCTTTTCAAACTCTTCATGTTTTTGAACACCGCTTCATGCTCCTCATATTTTTCAGACCGTTTCATGCTCCTCATATTTTTGACACCATTTGAAGCTCTTCATATTTCTCACAGCTTTTCAGGTTCTTCATGTTTTTCAACACCGCTTCATGCTCCTCCTATTTTTCAGACCGTTTCATGCTCATATCATTTTTGACACCTTTTGAAGCTCTTCATATTTTACCACATCTCTTGAAGCTCTTCGTATTTTTCACACGTTTTCAGGCTCTTCTTGTTTTTCAATACCCCTTCTTGCTCCTCCTACTTTTCAGACCATTTCATGCTCCTCATATTTTTGACACGTTTTGAAGCTCTTCATATTTTTCACAACTTTTCAGGCTCTTCATGATTTTCAAAGCGTCTTCATGCTCCTCCTATTTTTCAGACTCTTTCATGCTCATCTAATTTTTGACATCTTTTGAAGCTCTTCATATTTCTCACAACTTTTGAAGCTCTTCATATTTTTCATATTTTTGAAGCTCTTCATATTTTCACACGTTTTCAGACTCTTCATGTTTTTCAACACCGCTTCATGCTCCTCCTATTTTTCAGAGAGTTTCATGCTCCTCATGTATTTCACACCTTTTGAAGCTCTTCATATTTTTCACACCCTTTCATGCTCTTCATGTTTTTGATCACCGTTTCATGCTCCTCCTATTTTTCAGAACGTTTCATGCTCTTCATATTTTTGACACCTTTTGAAGCTCTTCATATTTTTCACACCTTTTCGTGCTCTTCATGTTTTTCAACACCGTTTCATGCTAATTCTATTTTTCAGATCATTTCATGCCCCTCATATTTTTCACACCTTTTGAAGCTCTTCATATTTTTCACACCTTTCAGGCTGTTCATGTATTTCGACAACGTTTCATGCTGCTTCTATTTTTCAGACCGTTTCATGATCCTCATATTTTTCACACCTTTTGAAGATCTTCATATTTTTCACACGTTGTCAGGCTCTACATGTTTTTGAACACAGCTTCATGCTACTCCTATTTTTCAGACCGTTTCATGCTCATCTCATTTTTGACACCTTTGAAGCTCTTCATATTTTTCACACCTTTTCAAGCTCTTTATGTTTTTCAACACCCCTTCTTACTCCTCCTATTTTTCAGACCGTTTCATGCTCCTCATATATTTGACACGTTTTGAAGCTCTTCATATTTTTCACACGTTTTCAGGCTCTTCATGTTTTTGAACACCGCTTCATGCTCCTCCTAATTTTCAGACCGTTTCATGCTCCTCATATTTTTCACACCTTTTGAAGCTCTTCATATTTTTCACACCTTTTCAGGCTCTTCATGTTTTTGAGCACCGCTTCATGCTCCTCCTATATTTCAGTCCGTTTCATGCTCCTCCTATTTTTCACACCTTTTGAAGCTCTTCATATTTTTCACACCTTTTCAGGCTCTTCATGTTTTTGAACACCGCTTAATGCTCCTCCTATTTTTCAGACCGTTTCATGCTCATCTCATTTTTGACACCTTTGAAGCTCATCATATTTTTCACACCTTTTGAAGATCTTCATATTTTTCACTCCTTTTCAGGCTTTTCATGTTTTTCAACACCGTTTCATGCTGCTTTTATTTTTCAGACAGTTTAATGCTCCTCATGTATTTCACACATTTTGAAGCTTTTCATATTTTTCACACCTTTTCAGGCTCTTCATGTTTTTCAACACCGTTTCATGCTGCTTTTATTTTTCAGACCATTTCATGCTCCTCATATTTTTCACACCTTTTGAGCTCTTAATATTTTACACAACTTTTCAGGCTCTTCATGTTTTTGAACACATCTTCATGCTCCTCCTATTTTTCAGACCGTTTCATTCTCCTCATATTTTTGAAGCCTTTTGAAGCTCTTCATATTTTTCACACCTTTTCAGGCTCTTCATGTTTTTCAACACCGTTTCATGATCCTCCTATTTTACAGACCGTTTCATGCTCATCTCATTTTTGACACCTTTTGAAGCTTTTCATATTTTTCACAACTATTTAGGCTCTTCATGTTTTTGAACACGGCTTCATGCTCCTCCTCTGTTTCAGAGTTTCATGCTCCTCATGTATTTCACACCTTTTGAAGCTCTTCATATTTTTCACACATTTTCAGCATCTTCATGCTTTTGATCACCGTTTCATGCTCCTCCTATTTTTCAGACCGTGTCATGCACCTCATATTTTTCACACCTTTTGAAGCTCTTCATATTTTTCACACCTTTTCAGGCTCCTCATGTTTTTCAACACCGCTTCATGCTCCTCCTCTTTTTCAGACCGCTTCATGCTCCTCATATTTTTCAGACCGTTTCATGAACCTCATATTTTTCACACCTTTTGAAGCTCTTCATATTTTTTACACCTTTCTCAGGCTCTTCATGTTTTTCAACACCTCTTCATGCTCCTCCTACTTTTCAGACCATTTAATGTTCCTCATGTATTTCACACCTTTTGAAGTTCTTCATATTTTTCACACCTTTTGAAGCTCTTCATATTTTTCAAACCTTTTCAGGCTCTTCATGTTTTTGAACACCACTTCATGCTCCTCCCTTTTTTCAGACCGTTTAATGCTCCTCATATTTTTGACATTTTTTGAAGCTCTTCATATTTTTCACACCTTTTCAGGCTCTTCATGTTTTTGAACACCGCTTCATGCTCCTCCTATATTTCAGTCCGTTTCATGCTCCTCCTATTTTTCACACCTTTTGAAGCTCTTCATATTTTTCACACCTTTTCAGGCTCTTCATGTTTTTGAACACCGCTTGATGCTCCTCCTATTTTTCAGACCGTTTCATGCTCCTCATGTATTTCACACGTTTTTAAGCTCTTCATATTTTTCACACCTTTTCAGCCTCTTCATGATTTTGAACACCGCTTCATCATCCTCCTATTTTTCAGAATGTTTCATGCTCCTCAGATTTTTGACAACTTTTGAAGCTTTTCATATTTTTCACAACTTTTCAGGCTCTTCATGTTTTTTAACAGAGCTTCATGCGCCTCCTATTTTTCAGACCGTATCATGTTCCTCATGTATTTTACACCTTTTGAAGCTCTTCATATTTTTCACACCTTTTCAGGCTCTTCATGCATTTGAACAACTTTTCATGCTCCTCCTATTTTTCAGACCGTTTCATACTCCTCATAGTTTTGACACCTTTTGAAGCTCTTCATATTTTTCACACCTTTTCAGGTTCTTCATGTTTTTCAACATCGCTTCATGCTCCTCCTATTTTTCAGACCGTTTCATGCTCCTCATATTTTTGACACCTTTTGAAGCTCTTAATATATTTCACAGCTTTTCAGACTCTTCATGATTTCCATTACCGCTTCATGCTCCTCATATTTTTCAGACCGTTTCATGCTCATCTCATTTTTATCACCTTTTGAAACTCTTCATATTTTTCACACCTTTTGAAGCTCTTCATATTTTTCACACGTTTTCAGGCTCTTCATGTTTTTCAACACCACTTCTTGCTTCTCCTATTTTTCAGACCGTTTCATGATCCTCATATTTTTGACCCATTTTGAAACTCTTCATATTTTTCACACCTTTTCAGGCTCTTCATGTTTTTCAACACCGCTTCATGCTCCTCCTATTTTTCAGACCCTTTCATGCTCCTCATAATTTTGACACCTTTTGATGCTCTTCATATTTTTCACACCTTTTCAGGCTCTTCATGTTTTTCCACACCGCTTCATGCTCCTCCTATTTTTCAGACCATTTCATGCTCCTCATATATTTGACACATTTTGAAGCTCTTCATATTTTTCACACCTTTTCATGCTCTTCATGTTTGTGAACACCGCTTCATGCTCGTCCTATTTTTCAGACCGTTTCATGCTCCTCATGTATTTCACACCTTTTGAAGCTCTTCATATTTTGCACAGCTTTTCAGGCTCTTCTTGTTTTTCACAAACACTTCATGCTCGTCCTATTTTTCAGACCGTTTCATGCTCCTCATATTTTTGACAACTTTTGAAGCTCTTCATATTTTTGAAACCTTTGAGGCTCTTCATGTTTTTGAACACCACTTCATGCTCCTCCTATATTTCAGTCCGTTTCATGCTCCTCCTATTTTTCACACCTTTTGAAGCTCTTCATATTTTTGACACCTTTGAGGCTCTTCATGTTTTTGAACACCACTTCATGCTCCTCCTATTTTTCAGACCGTTTCATGGTCCTCATATATTTGACTCCTTTAGAAGCTCTTCATATTTTTCACACCTTTTCAGGCTCTTCATGGTTTTCAACACCGCTTCATGCTCCTCCTCTTTTTCAGACCGTTTCATGCTCCTCATATTTTTGACAACTTTTGAAGCTCTTCTTATTTTTCACACCTTTTCAGGCTCTTCATGATTTTCAAAACGGCTTCATGCTCCTCCTATTTTCACACCATTTCATGCTCATCTCATTTTTGACACCTTTTTAAGCTCCTCTACATTTGACCCCTTTAGAGGCTCTTCATATTTTTGACAACTTTTCAGGCTCTTCATGTTTTTCAACACCGCTTCATGCTCCTCCTAATTTTCAGACAGTTTCATGACCCTCACATTTTTGACACCTTTTGAAGCTCCTCATATATTTCACACCTTTTCAGACTCTTCATGATTTCCAACACCACTTCATTCTCCTCATTTTTTTCACACCGTTTAATGCTCATCTCATTTTTGACACCTTTTGAAGCTCTTCATATTTTTGACACATTTAGAAGCTCTTCATATTTTTTACACATTTTCAGGCTCTTCATATTTTTCAACACCGCTTATTGCTCCTCCTATTTGTCAGACCGTTTCATGCTCATCTCATTTTTGACAACTTTTGAAGCTCTTCATGTTTTTCACATATAATGAAGCTCTTCATATTTTACACACCTTTTCAGGCTCTTCATGTTTTTCAACACCGCTTCAAGCTCCTCCTATATTTCAGACAGTTTCATGCTCCTCATATTTTTGACACCTTTAAAGCTCTTCATATTTTTCACACCTTTTCAGACTCTTCATGTTTTCAACACCGCTTCATGCTCCTCCTATTTTTCAGACCTTCTCATGCTCCTCCTATTTTTCAGACCGTTTCATGCTTCTCATATTTTGAAACCTTTTGAAACTCTTCATATTTTTCACAACTTTTCAGTCTCTTCATGTTTTTCAACACCGATTCATGCTCCTCCTTTTTTCAGACCGTTTGATGCTCCTCATATTTTTGGCACCTTTTGAAGCTCTTCATATTTTTCACACCTTTTCAGGTCTTCATGTTTTTGAACACCATTTCATGCTCCTCCTATTTTTCAGACCGTTTCATGGTCCTCATATTTTTGACACCTTTTGAACATCTTCATATTTTTCAAACCTTTTCAGGCTCTTCATGTTTTCAACACCGCTTCATGCTCCTACTATTTTTCAGACGGTTTCATGCTCCTCATATTTTTGACACCTTTTGAAGCTCTTCATATTATTCACACCTTTTCAGGCTCTTCATGTTTTTCAACACCGCTTCATGCTCCTCCTTTTTTTCAGACCGTTTCATGCTCCTCATATTTTTGACGCCTTTTGAAGCTCTTCATATTTTTCACACTTCTCCAGGCTCTTCATGTTTTTGAACACCATTTCATGCTCCTCCTGTTTTTCAGACCGTTTCATGCTCCTCATCTTTTTGACACGTTTTGAAACTCTTCATATTTATCACACCTTTTCAGGCTCTTCATGTTTTTCAACACAATTTCATGCTCCTCCTTTTTTTCAGACCGTTTTATGCTCCTCATATATTTGACACCTTTTGAAGCTCTTCATAATTTCCACACCTTTTCAGGCTCTTCATGTTTTTCTACACCGCTTCATGCTCCCCCTACATTTCAGACCGTTCATGCCTCTCATATTTTTGAAACCTTTTGAAGCTCTTCATATTTTTCACACCTTTTTAGGCTCTTCATGTTTTTCAACACCATTTCATGCTCCTCCTTTTTTTCAAACCGTTTTAT
The DNA here is from genome assembly GCF_033118175.1 of Dama dama. Lineage (NCBI taxonomy): Eukaryota > Metazoa > Chordata > Mammalia > Artiodactyla > Cervidae > Dama > Dama dama. The sequence goes on along the minus strand of NW_026870893.1, from coordinate 2,627,218 downwards.
GCTCCTCATATATTTGACACCTTTTGAAGCTCTTCATAATTTCCACACCTCTTCAGGCTCTTCATGTTTTTGAACACCATTTCATGCTCCTCTTATTTTTTTTTTATTGTTTTTTTTTTAAATTTTTTTTAATTATTTTTATTTTTTCTTTCCCAGTCGGTTTTGTCATACATTGATATGAATCAGCCATGGATTTACATGTATTCCCGATTCCAATCCCCCCTCCCACCTCCCTCTCCACCCGATTCCTCTCCGTCTTCCCAGTGCACCAAGCCGGAGCACTTGTCTCGTGCATCCTACCTGGGCTGGTGATCTGTTTCACCATAGATAGCATACATGCTGTTCATTTGAAATATCCCACCCTCACATTCTCCCACAAAGTTCAAAAGTCTGTTCTGTATTTCTGTGTCTATTTTTCTGTTCTGCATATAGGGTTATCGTTATCACCTTTCTAAATTCCATATACATGTGTCAGCATGCTCTAATGTTCTTTATCTTTCTGGCTTACTTCACTCTGTATAATGGGCTCCAGCTTCATCCATCTCATTAGGCCTGATTCAAGTGAATTTTTTAATGGCTGAGTAATATTCCATGGTGTATATGTACCACAGCTTTCTTATCCATTCATCTGCTGACGGGCATCTAGGTTGCTTCCATGTCCTGGCTATTATAAATAGTGCTGCGATGAACATTGGGGTGCACGTGTCTCTTTCAGACGAACCTATGGACACCTTATCTTTGACAAAGGAGGCAAGGATATACAATGGAAAAAAGACAACCTCTTTAACAAGTGGTGCTGGGAAAACTGGTCAACCACTTGTAAAAGAATGAAAATAGAACACTTTCTAACACCATACACAAAAATAAACTCAAAATGGATTAAAGATCTAAATGTAAGACCAGAAACTATAAAACTCCTAGAGGAGAAGATAGGCAATACACTCTCCGACATAAATCAAAGCAAGATCCTCTATGACCCACCTCCCAGAATATTGGAAATAAAAGCAAAACTAAACAAATGGGACCTAATGAAACTTAAAAGCTTTTGCACTACAAAGGAAACTATAAGTAAGGTGAAAAGACAGCCCTCAGATTGGGAGAAAATAATAGCAAATGAAGAAACAGACAAAGGATTAATCTCAAAAATATACAAGCAAATCCTGCAGCTCAATTCCAGAAAAATAAATGACCCAATACAAAATGAGCCAAAGAACTCAACAGACATTTCTCCAAAGAAGACATACAGATGGATAACAAACACATGAAAAGATGCTCAACATCACTCATTATTAGAGAAATGCAAATCAAAACCACAATGAGGTACCATTATATGCCAGTCAGGATGGCTGCTATCCAGAAGTCTACAAGCAATAAATGCTGGAGATGGTGTGGAGAAAAGGGAACCCTCTTACACTGTTGGTGGGAATGCACACTAGTACAGCCGCTATGGAAAACAGTGTGGAGATTTCTTAAAAAACTGGAAATAGAACTGCCATATGACCCAGCAATCCCACTTCTGGGCATACACACTGAGGAAACCAGATCCTCTTATTTTTCAGACCGTTTCAAGCTCCTCATATTTTTTACACCTTTTGAAGCTCTTCATATATTTCACACCTTTTCAGGCTCTTCATGTTTTTCAACACCGCTTCATGCTCCTCCTATTTTTCAGACCGTTTCATGGTCCTCATGTTTTTGTCACCTTTTGAAGCTCTTCATATTTTTCACACCTTTTCATGCTCTTCATGTTTTTGAACACCATTTCATGCTCCTCCTATTTTTTAAACCGTTTCATGCTCCTCATATTTTTCACACATTTTGAAGCTCTTCATATTTTTCACACCTTTTCAGGCTCTTCATATTTTACAACAAGTTTTCATGCTCCTCCTATTTTTCAGACCGTTTAATGCTCCCCATAATTTTGACACCTTTTGAAGCGCTTCATATTTTTCACAGCTTTTCAGGCTCTTCATGTTTTTCAAATTTGCTTCTGCTCCTCCTATTTTTCAGACCGTTTCATGCTCCTCATATTTTTGACACCTTTTGAAGCTCTTCATATTTTTCACAGCTTTTCAGGCTCTTCATGTTTTTCAACACCGCTTTATTCTCCTCATATTTTTCAGACCGTTTCATGCGCCTCATATTTTGGATATCTCTTGAAGCTCGTCATATTTCTAACAACTTTTCAGGCTCTTCATGTTTTCAACACAGTTTCATGCTCCTCCTATTTTTCAGACCGTTTCATGCGCCTCATATTTTGACTCCTTTTGAAGCTCTTCATATTTTTCACACATTTTCAGGCTCTTCATGTTTTTCAACACCGTTTCTTGCTCATCCTCTTTTTCAGACCGTTTCATGCCCCTCATATTTTTGACACCTTTTCAAGCTCTTCACATTTTTCAAACCTTTTCAGGCTCTTCATGTTTTTGAACAACGTTTCATGCTCCTCCTATTTTTCAGACAGTTTCATGCCCCTCATATTTTTGACACCTTTTCAAGCTCTTCACATTTTTCAAAACATTTCAGGCTCTTCAGGTTTTGAACACCGTTTCATCCTCCTCCTAATTTTCAGACCGTTTCATGCTCCTCATATATTTGACACCTTTTGAAGCTCTTCATATTTTTCACAACTTTTCAGGTTCTTCATGTTTTCAACACCACTTCATGCTCCTCCTATATTTCTGACCGTGTCATGCTCCTCATATTTTTGACAACTTTTGAAGCTCTTCATATTTTTCACACCTTTTCAGGCTCTTCATGTTTTTCTACACCGCTTCATGCTCCTCCTATTTTTGACATCTTTTGAAGCTCTTCATATATTTCACACCTTTTCAGGGTTTTCATGTTTTTGAACACCGTTTCATGCTCCTCATATTTTTCAGACCGTTTCATGCTCCTCATATTATTGACACCTTTTGAAGCTCTTCATATATTTCACACCTTTTCAGGGTTTTCATGTTTTTGAACACCGTTTCATGCTCCTAATATTTTTCAGACCGTTTCATGCTCCTCATATTTTTGACACCTTTTGAAACTCTTCATATTTTTCACAATTTTTCAGGCTCCTCATGTTTTTGAACACCGTTTCATGCTCCTCCATTTTTTCAGACCGTTTCATGCTCCTCATATTTTGACACCTTTTGAAGCTCTTCATATTTTTCACACCTTTTCAGGCTCTTCATATTTTTCAACAAGGTTTCATGCTCCTCCTATTTTTCAGACGGTTTCATGCTCCTCATATGTTTGACACCTTTTGAAGCTCTTCATATTTTTCACACCTTTCCAGGCTCTTCATATTTTTGAACACCGATTAATGCTCCTCCTATTTTTCAGACCGTTTCTTGCTCCTCCTATTTTTGACACCTTTTGAAGCTCTTCATATTTTTCACACCTTTTCAGGCTCTACATATTTTTCAACACAACTTCATGCTCCTCCTTTATTTGAGACCGTTTCATGCTCCTCATATTTTTGACACCTTTTGAAGCTCTCCATAGATTTCACACCTTTTCAGGCTCTTCATGTTTTTCTACACCGCTTCTTGCTCCTCCTATTTTTCAGAGCTATTCATGCTCCTCATATTTTTGTCACCTTTTGAAGCTCTTCATATATTTCACACCTTTTCAGGCTTTTCATGTTTTTCAACACCGCTTCATGCTCCTACTATTTTTCAGACCTTTTCATGCTCCTCATATGTTTCACACCTTTTTAAGCTCTTCATGTTTTTTAACACCTTTCACGCTCCTCCTATATTTCAGACCGTTTCAAGCTCCTCATATTTTTGACACCTTTTGAATCTCTTCATATTTTTCACATTTATCAGGGTCTTCATGTTTTTCTACACCACTTCATGCTCCTCCTATTTTTCAGACCTTTTCATTCTCCTCATATGTTTCACAACTTTTTCAGACTCTTCATGTTTCTCAACACCACTTCATGCTCCTCCTATTTTTCAGACCGTTTCATGCTCCTCATATTTTTGACGCCTTTTGAAGCTCTTCATATATTTCACACTTCTCCAGGCTCTTCATGTTTTTGAACACCCTTTCATGCTCCTCCTGTTTTTCAGACCGTTTCATGCTGCTCATATTTTTGACACCTTTTGAAGTTCTTCATATTTTTCACACCTTTTCAGGCTCTTCACGTTTTTCAACACCACTTCATGCTCCTCCTATTTTTCAGTCCGTTTCATGCTCCTTAATTTTTGACACCTTTTGAAGTTCTTCATATTTTTCACACCTTACAGGCTCTTCATGATTTTCAACACCACTTCATGCTCCTCCTAATTTTCACACCGTTTCATGCTCCTCATATATTTGACACCTTTTGAAGCTCTTCAGATTTTTCACACTTCCCCAGGCTCTTCATATTTTTCAACACCGCTTCATGCTCCTCCTATTTTTCAGACCGTTTCATGCTCCTCATCTTTTTGACACGTTTTGAAACTCTTCATATTTATCACACCTTTTCAGGCTCTTCATGTTTTTCAACACCATTTCATGCTCCTCCTTTTTTTCAGACCGTTTTATGCTCCTCATATATTTGACACCTTTTGAAGCTCTTCATAATTTCCACACCTTTTCAGGCTCTTCATGTTTTTCTACACCGCTTCATGCTCCCCCTACATTTCAGACCGTTCATGCCTCTCATATTTTTGAAACCTTTTGAAGCTCTTCATATTTTTCACACCTTTTTAGGCTCTTCATGTTTTTCAACACCATTTCATGCTCCTCCTTTTTTTCAAACCGTTTTATGCTCCTCATATATTTGACACCTGTTGAAGCTCTTCATAATTTACACACCTTTTCAGGCTCTTCATGTTTTTGAACACCGTTTCATGCTCCTCTTATTTTTTTTATTGTTATTTTTTTTATTTTTTTATTATTTTTATTTTTTTTCCCAGTCGGTTTTGGCATACATTGATATGAATCAGCCATGGATTTACATGTATTCCCATTCCCGATTCCCCCTCCCACCTCCCTCTCCACCCGATTCCTCTGGGTCTTCCCAGTGCACCAAGCTGGAGCACTTGTCTCGTGCATCCTACCTGGGCTGGTGCTCTGTTTCACCATAGATAGCATACATACTGTTCTTTTGAAATATCCCACCCTCACATTCTCCCACAAAGTTCAAAAGTCTGTTCTGTATTTCTGTGTCTATTTTTCTGTTCTGCATATAGGGTTATCGTTGTCACCTTTCTAAATTCCATATACATGTGTCAGTATGCTGTAATGTTCTTTATCTTTCTGGCTTACTTCACTCTGTATAATGGGCTCCAGCTTCATCCATCTCATTAGGCCTGATTCAAATGAATTCTTTTTAATGGCTGAGTAATATTCCATGGTGTATATGTACCACAGCTTTCTTATCCATTCATCTGCTGACGGGCATCTAGGTTGCTTCCATGTCCTGGCTATTATAAACAGTGCTGCGATGAACATTGGGGTGCACGTGTCTCTTTCAGACGAACCTATGGACACCTTATCTTTGACAAAGGAGGCAAGGATATACAATGGAAAAAAGACAACCTCTTTAACAAGTGGTGCTGGGAAAACTGGTCAACCACTTGTAAAAGAATGAAAATAGAACACTTTCTAACACCATACACAAAAATAAACTCAAAATGGATTAAAGATCTAAATGTAAGACCAGAAACTATAAAACTCCTAGAGGAGAAGATAGGCAAAACACTCTCCGACATAAATCAAAGCAAGATCCTCTATGACCCACCTCCCAGAATATTGGAAATAAAAGCAAAACTAAACAAATGGGACCTAATGAAACTTAAAAGCTTTTGCACTACAAAGGAAACTATAAGTAAGGTGAAAAGACAGCCCTCAGATTGGGAGAAAATAATAGCAAATGAAGAAACAGACAAAGGATTAATCTCAAAAATATACAAGCAAATCCTGCAGCTCAATTCCAGAAAAATAAATGACCCAATAAAAAATGAGCCAAAGAACTAAACAGACATTTCTCCAAAGAAGACATACAGATGGATAACAAACACATGAAAAGATGCTCAACATCACTCATTATTAGAGAAATGCAAATCAAAACCACAATGAGGTACCATTACATGCCAGTCAGGATGGCTGCTATCCAAAAGTCTACAAGCAATAAATGCTGGAGAGGGAGTGGAGAAAAGGGAACCCTCTTATACTGTTGGTGGGAATGCACACTAGTACAGCCGCTATGGAAAACGGTCTAGAGATTTCTTAAAAAACTGGAAATAGAACTGCCATATGACCCAGCAATTCCACTTCTGGGCATACACACTGAGGAAACCAGATCCTCTTATTTTTCAGACCGTTTCAAACTCCTCATATTTTTTACACCTTTTGAAGCTCTTCATATATTTCACACCTTTTCAGGTCTTCATGTTTTTCAACACCGCTTCATGCTCCTCCTATTTTTCAGACCGTTTCATGGTCCTCATATTTTTGACACCTTTTGAAGCTCTTCATATTTTTCACACCTTTCCGTGCTCTTCATGTTTTTCAACACGCTTTCATGCTCCTCCGATTATTCAGATCGTTTCATGCTCCTCATATTTTTGACACATTTTGAAGCTCTTCATATTTTCGACACCTTTCAGGTTCTTCATGTTTTTCAACACCGTTTCATGCTCCTCCTATTTTTCAAACCGTTTCATGCTCCTCATATTTTTGACACATTTTGAAGCTCTTCATATTTTCGACACCTTTCAGGTTCTTCATGTTTTTCAACACCGTTTCATGCTCCTCCTATTTGTCAAACCGTTTCATGTTCCTCCTATTTTTCAGACCGTTTCTTGCTCCTCATATTTTTGACACCTTTTGAAGCTCTTCATGTTTTTTAACACATTTTCACGCTCCTCCTATATTTCAGACCGTTTCAAGCTCCTCATATTTTTGACACCTTTTGAAGCTCTTCATATTTTTCACATTTTTTCAGGGTCTTCATATTTTTCTACACCACTTCATGCTCCTCCTATTTTTCAGACCGTTTCATTCTCCTCATATGTTTCACAACTTTTTCAGGCTCTTCATGTTTCTCAACACCACTTCATGCTCCTCCTATTTTTCAGACCGTTTCATGCTCCTCATATTTTTGACACCTTTTGAAGTTCTTCATATTTTTCACACCTTTTCAGGCTTTTCATGTTTTTCTACACTGCTTCATTCTCTTCCTATTTTTCAGACATTTTCATGCTCCTCATACTTTTGACATCCTTTGAAGCTCTTCATATTTTTCACACATTTTCAGGCTTTTCAGGTATTTCAACACCGTCTCATGCGCCTCCTATTTTTCAGACCGTTTCATGCTCCTCATATGTTTCACACCTTTTTCAGGCTCTTCATGTTTTTCAACACCACTTCATGCTCCTCCTAATTTTCAGACCGTTTCATGCTCATTATATTTTTGACACCATTTGAAGCTCTTCATATTTTTTGCACCTTTTCAGGCTCTTCATATTTTTCAACACCACTTCATGCTTCTCCAATTTTTCAGACCGTTTCATGCTCCTCATATATATGACACCTTTTGAAGCTCTTCATATTTTTCACATCTTTTCAGGCTCTTCATATTTTTCAACCCGCTTAAGCTCCTCCTATTTTTCAGAGCGTTTCTTGCTCCTCATATTTTTGACACCTTTGAGGCTCTTCATATATTTCACACCTTTTCTGGCTCTTCATGTTTTTGAACACCGATTCATGCTCCTCCTATTTTTCAGACCGTTTCATGCTCCTCATATTTTTGACACCTTTTGAACCTCTTCATATTTTTCACACCTTTTCAGGCTCTTCATGTTTTCAACACTGCTTCATGCTCCTACTATTTTTCAGACGGTTTCATGCTCCTCATATTTTTGACACCTTTTGAAGCTCTTCATATTTTTCACACTTCTCCAGGCTCTTCATGTTTTTGAACACCGTTTCATGCTCCTCCTGTTTTTCAGACCGTTTCATGCTGCTCATATTTTTGACACCTTTTGAAGTTCTTCATATTTTTCACACCTTTTCAGGCTCTTCACGTTTTTCAACACCACTTCATGCTCCTCCTATTTTTCAGTCCGTTTCATGCTCCTTATATTTTTGACACCTTTTGAAGTTCTTCATATTTTTCACACCTTACAGGCTCTTCATGATTTTCAACACCACTTCATGCTCCTCCTAATTTTCACACCGTTTCATGCTCCTCATATATTTGACACCTTTTGAAGCTCTTCAGATTTTTCACACCTTTTCAGGCTCTTCATATTTTTCAACATCGCTTCATGCTCCTCCTATTTTTCAGACCGTTTCATGCTCCTCATCTTTTTGACACGTTTTGAAACTCTTCATATTTATCACACCTTTTCAGGCTCTTCTGTTTTTCAACACCATTTCATGCTCCTCCTTTTTTTCAGACCGTTTTATGCTCCTCATATATTTGACACCTTTTGAAGCTCTTCATAATTTCCACACCTTTTCAGGCTCTTCATGTTTTTCTACACCGCTTCATGCTCCCCCTACATTTCAGACCATTCATGCCTCTCATATTTTTGAAACCTTTTGAAGCTCTTCATATTTTTCACACCTTTTTAGGCTCTTCATGTTTTTCAACACCATTTCATGCTCCTCCTTTTTTTCAAACCGTTTTATGCTCCTCATATATTTGACACCTTTTGAAGCTCTTCATAATTTCCACACCTTTTCAGGCTCTTCATGTTTTTGAACACCGTTTCATGCTCCTCTTATTTTTTTTTATTGTTATTTTTTTTATTTTTTTTTTATTATTTTCATTTTTTTTCCCAGTCGGTTTTGTCATACATTGATATGAATCAGCCATGGATTTACATGTATTCCCAGTCCCGATTCCCCCTCCCACCTCCCTCTCCACCCGATTCCTCTGGGTCTTCCCAGTGCACCAAGCCGGAGCACTTGTCTCGTGCATCCTACCTGGGCTGGTGCTCTGTTTCACCATAGATAGCATACATGCTGTTCTTTTGAAATATCCCACCCTCACATTCTCCCAGAAAGTTTAAAAGTCTGTTCTGTATTTCTGTGTCTCTTTTTCTGTTCTGCATATAGGGTTATCGTTGTCACCTTTCTAAATTCCATATACATGTGTCAGTATGCTGTAATGTTCTTTATCTTTCTGGCTTACTTCACTCTGTATAATGGGCTCCAGCTTCATCCATCTCATTAGGCCTGATTCAAATGAATTCTTTTTAATGGCTGAGTAATATTCCATGGTGTATATGTACCACAGCTTTCTTATCCATTCATCTGCTGACGGGCATCTAGGTTGCTTCCATGTCCTGGCTATTATAAACAGTGCTGCGATGAACATTGGGGTGCACGTGTCTCTTTCAGACGAACCTATGGACACCTTATCTTTGACAAAGGAGGCAAGGATATGCAATGGAAAAAAGACAACCTCTTTAACAAGTGGTGCTGGGAAAACTGGTCAACCACTTGTAAAAGAATGAAAATAGAACACTTTCTAACACCATACACAAAAATAAACTCAAAATGGATTAAAGATCTAAATGTAAGACCAGAAACTATAAAACTCCTAGAGGAGAAGATAGGCAAAACACTCTCCGACATAAATCAAAGCAAGATCCTCTATGACCCACCTCCCAGAATATTGGAAATAAAAGCAAAACTAAACAAATGGGACCTAATGAAACTTAAAAGCTTTTGCACTACAAAGGAAACTATAAGTAAGGTGAAAAGACAGCCCTCAGATTGGGAGAAAATAATAGCAAATGAAGAAACAGACAAAGGATTAATCTCAAAAATATACAAGCAAATCCTGCAGCTCAATTCCAGAAAAATAAATGACCCAATACAAAATGAGCCAAAGAACTAAACAGACATTTCTCCAAAGAAGACATACAGATGGATAACAAACACATGAAAAGATGCCCAACATCACTCATTATTAGAGAAATGCAAATCAAAACCACAATGAGGTACCATTACATGCCAGTCAGGATGGCTGCTATCCAAAAGTCTACAAGCAATAAATGCTGGAGAGGGAGTGGAGAAAAGGGAACCCTCTTATACTGTTGGTGGGAATGCACACTAGTACAGCCGATATGGAAAACGGTGTAGAGATTTCTTAAAAAACTGGAAATAGAACTGCCATATGACCCAGCAATTCCACTTCTGGGCCTACACACTGAGGAAACCAGATCCTTTTATTTTTCAGACCGTTTCAAACTCCTCATATTTTTTACACCTTTTGAAGCTCTTCATATATTTCACACCATTTCAGGCTCTTCATGTTTTTCAACACAACTTCATGCTCCTCCTATTTTTCAAACCGTTTCATGGTCCTCATATTTTTGACACCTTTTGAAGCTCTTCATATTTTTCACACCTTTCCGTGCTCTTCATGTTTTTCAACACGCTTTCATGCTCCTCCGATTATTCAGATCATTTCATGCTCCTCATATTTTTGACACATTTTGAAGCTCTTCATATTTTCGACACCTTTCAGGTTCTTCATGTTTTTCAACACCGCTTCATGCTCCTACTCTTTTCAGACCTTTTCATGCTCCTCATATGTTTCACACCTTTTTAAGCTCTTCATGTTTTAACACCTTTTCACGCTCCTCCTATATTTCAGACCGTTTCAAGCACCTCATATTTTTGACACATTTTGAAGCTCTTCATATTTTTCACATTTTTTCAGGGTCTTCATGTTTTTCTACACCACTTCATGCTACTCCTATTTTTAAGAGCTTTTCATGCTCCTCATATTTTTGTCACCTTTTGAAGCTCTTCATATTTTTCACACCTTTTCAGGCTTTTCATGTTTTTCAACACCACTTCATTCTCCTCCTTTATTTCAGACCGTTTCATGCTCCTCATCTTTTTCACACCTTTTGAAGCTCTTTATATTTTTCACACCTTTTCAGGCTTTTCATGTTTTTCTACACCGCTTCATTCTCTTCCTATTTTTCAGACATTTTCATGCTCCTCATATTTTTGACATCCTTTGAAGCTCTTCATATTTTTCACACCTTTTCAGGCTTTTCATGTATTTCAACACCGTCATGCGCCTCCTATTTTTCAGACCGTTTCATGCTCCTCATATGTTTCACACCTTTTTCAGGCTCTTCATGTTTTTCAACACCACTTCATGCTCCTCCTATTTATCAGACCGTTTCATGCTCATCATATTTTTGACACAGTTTGAAGCTCTTCATACTTTTCACACCTTTTGAGGCTCTTCATGTTTTTGAAAACAGTTTCTTGCTCCTCATATTTTTCAGACCGTTTCATGGTCCTCATATTTTTGACACCTTTTGAAGCTCTTCATATTTTTCGCACCTTTTCAGGCTCTTCATTTTTTTGAACACCACTTCATGCTTCTCCAATTTTTCAGACCGTTTCATGCTCCTCATATATTTGACACCTTTTGAAGCTCTTCATATTTTTCACATCTTTTCAGGCTCTTCATATTTTTCAACCCGCTTAAGCTCCTCCTATTTTTCAGACCGTTTCTTGCTCCTCATATTTTTGACACCTTTGAGGCTCTTAATATATTTCACACCTTTTCAGGCTCTTCATGTTTTTGAACACCGCTTCATGCTCCTCCTATTTTTCAGACCGTTTCATGCTCCTCCTATTTTTCAGACCGTTTCATGCTCCTCATATTTTTGACACCTTTTGAACCTCTTCATATTTTTCACACCTTTTCAGGCTCTTCATGTTTTCAACACCGCTTCATGCTCCTACTATTTTTCAGACGGTTTCATGCTCCTCATATTTTTGACACCTTTTGAAGCTCTTCATATTATTCACACCTTTTCAGGCTCTTCATGTTTTTCAACACCGCTTCATGCTCCTCCTTTTTTTCAGACCGTTTCATGCTCCTCATATTTTTGACAACTTTTGAAGCTCTTCATATTTTTCACACTTCTCCAGGCTCTTCATGTTTTTGAACACCGTTTCATGTTCCTCCTTTTTTTCAGACTGTTTCATGCTGCTCATATTTTTGACACCTTTTGAAGTTCTTCATATTTTTCACACCTTTTCAGGCTCTTCACGTTTTTCAACACCACTTCATGCTCCTCCTATTTTTCAGACCATTTCAGGCTCCTCTTATTTTTTTTTTTTAATGTTATTTTTTTTATTTTTTTTATTATTTTTATTTTTTTTTCCAGTGGGTTTTGTCATACCTTGATATGAATCAGCCATGGATTTACATGTATTCACAGTCCCGATTCCCCCTCCCACCTCCCTCTCCACCCGATTCCTCTGGGTCTTCTCAGTGCACCAAGCCGGAGCACTTGTCTCGTGCATCCTACCTGGGCTGGTGCTCTGTTTCACCATAGATAGCATACATGCTGTTCTTTTGAAATATCCCACCCTCACATTCTCCCAGAAAGTTTAAAAGTCTGTTCTGTATTTCTGTGTCTCTTTTTCTGTTCTGCATATAGGGTTATCGTTGTCACCTTTCTAAATTCCATATACATGTGTCAGTATGCTGTAATGTTCTTTATCTTTCTGGCTTACTTCACTCTGTATAATGGGCTCCAGCTTCATCCATCTCATTAGGACTGATTCAAATGAATTCTTTTTAATGGCTGAGTAATATTCCATGGTGTATATGTACCACAGCTTTCTTATCCATTCATCTGCTGACGGGCATCTAGGTTGCTTCCATGTCCTGGCTATTATAAACAGTGCTGCGATGAACATTGGGGTGCACGTGTCTCTTTCAGACGAACCTATGGACACCTTATCTTTGACAAAGGAGGCAAGGATATGCAATGGAAAAAAGACAACCTCTTTAACAAGTGGTGCTGGGAAAACTGGTCAACCACTTGTAAAAGAATGAAAATAGAACACTTTCTAACACCATACACAAAAATAAACTCAAAATGGATTAAAGATCTAAATGTAAGACCAGAAACTATAAAACTCCTAGAGGAGAAGATAGGCAAAACACTCTCCGACATAAATCAAAGCAAGATCCTCTATGACCCACCTCCCAGAATATTGGAAATAAAAGCAAAACTAAACAAATGGGACCTAATGAAACTTAAAAGCTTTTGCACTACAAAGGAAACTATAAGTAAGGTGAAAAGACAGCCCTCAGATTGGGAGAAAATAATAGCAAATGAAGAAACAGACAAAGGATTAATCTCAAAAATATACAAGCAAATCCTGCAGCTCAATTCCAGAAAAATAAATGACCCAATACAAAATGAGCCAAAGAACTAAACAGACATTTCTCCAAAGAAGACATACAGATGGATAACAAACACATAAAAGATGCTCAACATCACTCATTATTAGAGAAATGCAAATCAAAACCACAATGAGGTACCATTACATGCCAGTCAGGATGGCTGCTATCCAAAAGTCTACAAGCAATAAATGCTGGAGAGGGAGTGGAGAAAAGGGAACCCTCTTATACTGTTGGTGGGAATGCACACTAGTACAGCCGATATGGAAAACGGTGTAGAGATTTCTTAAAAAACTGGAAATAGAACTGCCATACGACCCAGCAATTCCACTTCTGGGCATACACACTGAGGAAACCAGATCCTCTTATTTTTCAGACCGTTTCAAACTCCTCATATTTTTTACACCTTTTGAAGCTCTTCATATATTTCACACCTTTTCAGGCTCTTCATGTTTTTCAACACCGCTTCATGCTCCTACTATTTTTCAGACCGTTTCATGGTCCTCATATTATTGACACCTTTTGAAGCTCTTCATATTTTTCACACCTTTTCAGGCTCTTCATGTTTTTGAACACCGTTTCATGCTCCTCCTATTTTTCAGACCGTTTCATGCTCCTCATGTTTTTGAGACGTTTTGAAGCTCTGCATATTTTTCATAACTTTCAGGCTCTTCATGCTTTTGAAACACCGTTACATGCTCCTCCTATTTTTCATACCATATCATGCTCGTCATTTTTTTGACACATTTTGAAGCTCTTCATATTTTTCACACCTTTGCAGGCTCTTTATGTTTTTCAACGCCGTATCATGCTCCTCCTATTTTTCAGACCGTTTCATGCTCCTCATATATTTGACACCTTTTGAAGCTCTTCATATTTTTCACATTATTTCAGGCTCTTCAAGTTTTTGAAAACGGCTTCATGCTCCTCCTAATTTTCAGACAGTTTTTTGCTCATCATATTTTTGACACATTTTGAAGCTTTTCATATTTTTCACAGCTTTTCAGGCTCTTCATGTTTTTGAACACAGTTTCATGCTCCGCATATTTTTCACACCTTTTCATGCTCTTCATATTTTTCACACCTTTTCAGGCTCTTCATGTTTCTCAACACCGTTTCATGCTTCTCCTATTTTTCAGACCATTTCATGCTCCTCATATTTTTGACAGCTTTTTAAGCTCTTCATATATTTCACACCTTTTCAGGCTTTTCATGTTTTTGAACACCGCTTCATGCTCCTCCTATTTTTCAGACCATTTCATGCTCCTCGTATTTTTCACACCTTTTGAAGCTCTTCGTATATTTCACACCTTTTCAGGCTCTTCATGTTTTTGAACACCGCTTAATGCTCCTCCTATTTTTCAGATTGTTTCATCCTCCTCATATTTTTGACACCTTTGAAGCTCTTCATATTTGTCACACCCTTCCAGGCTCTTCATGTTCTTCATCACTGTTTCATGCTCCTCCTATTTTTCAAACTGTTTCAGGCTCCTCATATTTTTCACACCTTTTGAAGCTCTTCATATTTTTCACACCTTTTCAGGCTCTTCATGTTTTTCAAAACCGCTTCATGCTCCTCCTGTTTTTCAGACCGTTTCAAGCTCCTCATGTTTTTCATATCTTTTGAAGCTCTTCATATTTTTCACACGTTTTCAGGCTCTTCATGATTTTCAACACCGCTTCATGATCCTCCTATTTATCAGACCGTTTCATGCTCATCTCATTTTTGACACCTTTTGAAGCTGCTCATATTTTTCACACCTTTTGAAGCTCTTCATTTTTTTCACAACTTTTCAGGCTCTTCAAGTTTTTCAACACCGCTTCATGCTCCTCCTATTTTTCAGACCGTTTCATGCTCCTCATGTAATTCACACCTTTTGAAACTCTTCATATTTTTCACACCTTTTCAGGCTCTTCATGTTTTGGAACACCGTTTCATGCTCCTCCTATTTTTCAGACCTTTCATGCTCCTCATATTTTTGACACCTTTTGAAGCTCTTCATATTTTTCACAACTTTTCAGGCTCTTCATGTTTTTCAACACGGCTTCATGCTTCTCCTATTTTCCAGACCGTTTCATTGTCCTCATATTTTTGACACCTTTAGAAGCTCTTCATATTTTTCACACGTTTTCAGGCTCTTCATGTTTTTCAACACGGCTTCATGCTCCTCCTATTTTTCAGACCTTTTCATGCTCCTCATATTTTTGACACCTTTTGAAGCTCTTCATATTTTTCACACGTTTTCAGGCTCTTCATGTTTTTCAACACGGCTTCATGCTCCTCCTATTTTTCAGACCTTTTCATGCTCCTCATATTTTTGACACCTTTAGAAGCTCTTCATATTTTTCACACCTCTTCAGGCTCTTCATGTTTTGGAACACCGTTTCATGCTCCTCCTATTTTTCAGACCTTTTCATGCTCCTCATATTTTTGACACCTTTTGAAGCTCTTCATATTTTTCACAACTTTTCAGGCTGTTCATGTTTTGGAACACCGTTTCATGCTCCTCCTTTTTTTCAGACCGTTTCATGCTCCTCATATCTTTGACACCTTTTGAAGCTCTATATTTTTCACACCTTTTCAGGATCTTCATGTTTTTGAACACCGCTTCATGCTACTCCTATTTTTCAGACCGTTTCATGCTCCTCCTATTTTTCACACTTTTTGAAGCTCTTCATATTTTTCACACCTTTTCAGGCTCTTCATGTTTTTGAACACCGTTTCATGCTGCTCCTATTTTTCAGACTCTTTCATGCTCGTCATATTTTTGACACCTTTTGAAGCTCTTCGTATTTTTCACACCTTTTCAGGCTCTTCATGTTTTTGAAAACCGCTTCATGCTCCTCCTATTTTTCACACCTTTTGAAGCTCTTCATATTTTTCACACCTTTTCAGGCTCTTCATGTTTTACAACTCCGCTCATGCTCCTCCTCTTTTTCAGACCGTTTCATGCTCCTCATATTTTTGACACTTTTTGAGGCTCTTCATATTTTTCACACCATTTCAGGCTCTTCTTCGTTTTGAACAACGTTTCATGCTCCTCCTATTTTTCAGACCGTTTCATGCTCCTCATGTATTTCACACCTTTTGAAGCTCTTCATAATTTTCACACCTTTTCAGGCTCTACATATTTTTCAACATCACTTCATGCTTCTCTTATTTTTCAGACCGATTCATGTTCCTCATATTTTTGACACCTTTTGAAGCTCTTCATATTTTTTACACCTGTTCAGGCTCTTCATGTTTTTCAACGCCGCTTCATGCTCCTCATCTTTTTCAGACCGTTTCATGCTCCTCATATTTTTCACACCTTTTGAAGCTCTTCATATTTTTCTCAACTTTTCAGGCTCTTCATATTTTTGATCACCGTTTCATGCTCCTCCTATTTTTCAGACCGTTTCATGCTCCTCATATTTTGACAACTTTTTAAGCTCTTCACATTTTTCACACCTTTTCAGGCTCTTCATGTTTTTCAAAACCGCTTCATGATCCCCCTATATTTCAGACCGTTTCGTGCTCCTCATATTTTTCACACCTTTTGAAGCTCTTCGTATTTTTCACACCTTTTCAGACTCTTCATGTTTTTCAACACCACTTCATGCTCCTCCTATTTTTCCGACGGTTTCATGCTCATCGCATTTTTGACACCTTCTGAAGCTCTTCATTTTTTTCAAAACTTTTGAGCTCTTCACATTCTTCACACGTTTTCAGGCTCTTCATGTATTTCAATAACGGTTCTTACTCCTCCTATTTTTCAGAACGTTGCATGCTTCTCATATTTTTGACACGTTTTGAAGCTCTTCATATTTTTCACACCTTTTCAGGCTCTTCATGTTTTTCAACACCACTTCATGCTCCTCCTATTTTTCAGACCGTTTCATGCTCCTCCTATTTTTCACACTTTTTGAAGCTCTTCATATTTTTTCTCACCTTTTCAGGCTGTACATGTTTTTGAACACCACTTCATGCTCCTCCTATTTTTCAGATCGTTTCTTGCTCCTCATGTATTTCACACATTTTGAAGCTCTTCATATTTTTCACACCTTTTCAGGCTCTTCATGTTTTTCAACACCGCATCATGCTCCTCCTATTTTTCAGACCGTTTCATGCTCATCTCTTTTTTGACACCTTTTGAAGCTCTTCATATTTTTCATACGTTTTGAAGCTCTTCATACTTTTCACACTTTTTCAGGCTCTTCGTGTTTTTGAACACCGCTTCACGCTCCTCCTATTTTTCAGACCGTTTCATGCTGCTCGTATTTTTCAGACCGTTTCATGCTCCTCATAATTTTGACAATTTTATAAGCTCTTCATGTTTTTCACACTTTTTCAGGCTCTTCATGTTTTTGAACACCGCTTCATGCTCCTCCTATTTTTCAAACTTTTGAAGCTCTTCATGTTTTTCACACCTTTTCAGGCTCTTCATGTTTTTGAACACAGCTTCATGCTCCTCCTAATTTTCAGACCGTTTCATGCTCCTCATACATTTCACACCTTTTTAAGCTCTTCCTATTTTTCACACCTTTTCACGCTCTTCATGTTTTTGAACACCGTTTTATGCTGCCTCTATATTTCAGACCGTTTCATGCTCCTCATATATTTTAAACCTTTTGAATCTCTTCATATATTTCACACCTTTTCAGGCTGTTCATGTTTTTCAACAACGCTTCATGATCTTCCTATTATTCAGACCGTTTCATGCTCCTCAAGTATTTCACACCTTTTGAAGCTCTTCATGTTTTTCACACCTTTTCAGGCTCTTCATGTTTTTCAACACCACTTAATGCCCCTCCTATTTTTCAGACCGTATCATGCTCATCTCATTTTTACACCTTTTGAAGCTCTTCATATTTTTCACACCTTTTGAAGCTCTTCCTATTTTTCACACCTTTTCAGGCTCTTCAGGGTTTTGAACACCGCTTCATGCTCCTCATATTTTTCACACCTTTTGAAGCTCTTCATATTTTTCACACCTTTTCAGGCTCTTCATGTTTTTCAACACCGCTTCTTGCTCCTCCATTTTTCACACCCTTTCATGCTTCTCATGTATTTCACACCTTTTGAAACTCTTCATATTTTTCACATCTTTTCAGGCTCTTCATGTTTTTGAACAAGGTTTCATGCTCCTCCCATTTTTCAGACCGTTTCATGCTCCTCATATTTTTGACACGTTTTGAAGCTCTTCATATTTTTCCCATTTTTCAGGCTCTTCATGTTTTTGAACACCGTTTCATGCTCCTCCTATTTTTCAGACCGTTCATGCTCCTCATATTTTGACACATTTTGAAGCTCTTCATATTTTTCACATCTTTTCAGGCTCTTCATGTTTTTGAACAAGGTTTCATTCTCCTCCCATTTTTCAGACCGTTTCATGCTCCTCATATTTTTGACACGTTTTGAAGCTCTTCATATTTTTCACACCTTTTCAGGCTCTTCATGTTTTTGAACACCGTTTCATGCTCCTCCTATTTTTCAGACCGTTCATGCTCCTCATATTTTGACACCTTTTGAAGCTCTTCATATTTTTCACACCTTTTCAGGATCTTCATGTTTCTGAACACCGCGTCATGCTCCTCCTATATTTCATATCGTTTCATGCTTCTCATATTTTTCACACCTTTTGAAGCTCTCCATATTTTTCACACCTTTTCAGGCTCTTCATATTTTTCAACACCGCTTCATGCTCCTCCTATTTTTCAGACCGTTTCATGCTCATCTCATTTTTGACACCTTTTGAAGCTCTTCATATTCTTCACTCCTTTTGAAGCTCTTCATATTTTTCACACCTTTTGAAGCTCTTCATATTTTTCACACCTTTTGAAGCTCTTCATATTTCTCACACCTTTTCAGACTCTTCATGTTTTTCAACACCGCTTTTTGCTCCTCCTATTTTTCAGACCGTTTCATGCTCCTCATATTTTTGACACGTTTTGAAGTTCTTCATATTTTTCACACATTTTCAGGCTCTTCATGTTTTTAAACACCGCTTCATGCTGCTCCTGTTTTTCAGACCTTTTCATGCTCCTCATATTTTTCACATCTTTTGAAGTTCTTCTTATTTTTCACACCTTTTCAAGCTCTTCATCATTTTCAAAACCGCTTCATGCTCCTCCTATTTTACAGACCGTTTCATTCTCCTCATGTATTTCACACGTAATGAAGCTCTTCCAATTTTGCACAACTTTTCAGTCTCTTCTTGTTTTACAACACCGCATCATGCTCCTCCTATTTTTCAGACTGTTTCAAGCTCCTCATATTTTTGACACCTTTTGAAGCTCTTCATATTTTTCACACCTTTTGAAGCTCTTCATGTTTTTCACACCTTTTCAGGCTCTTCATGATTTTCAACACCGCTTCATGCTCCTGCTATTTTTCAGACCATTTCATGCTCATCTCTTTTTTGACACCTTTAGAAGCTCTTCATATTTTTCACACCTTTTCAGGCTCTTCATGATTTTGAACACCGCTTCGTGATCCTCCTCTTTTACAGACCGTTGTATGCTCTTCATATTTTTGACCCCTTTTGAAGCTCTTCATATTTTTCACATCTTTTCAGGCTCTTCATGTTTTTCAACACCGTTTCATGCTGCTTCTATTTTTCAGACCGTTTCATGCTCCTCATATTTTTCACAGCTTTTGAAGCTCTTCATATTTTTCACAACTTTTCAGGCTCTTCAGATTTTTGAACACAGCTTCATGCTCCTCCTATTTTTCAGACCGTTTCATGCTCCTCATATTTTTGACACCTTTTGAAACTCTTCATATTTTTCACACCTTTTCAGGCTCTTCATGTTTTTGAACACCACTTCATGCTCCTCCTATTTTTCAGAGAGTTTCATGCTCCTCATGTATTTCACAACTTTTGAAGCTCTTCATATTTTTCACACCTTTTCAGGCTCTTCATGTTTTTCCACACCACTTCATGCTTCTCCTATTTTTCAGACCGTTTCCTGCTCCTCATGAATTTCACACCTTTTGAAGCTCTTCATATTTTTCACAACTTTTCAGGCTCTTCATGTTTCTGATCACCGTTTCATGCTCCTCCTAACTTTCAGACCGTTTCATGCTTCTCATATTTTTGACACCATTTGAAGCTCTTCATATTTATCACACCTTTTCAGGCTTCTCATGTTTTTGATCACCGTTTCATGCTCCTCCTATTTTTCAGAACGTTACATGCTCCTCATATTTTTGACACCATTTGAAGCTCTTCATATTTTTCACACCTTTTCAGGCTCTTCATGTTTTTCCACACCGTTTCATGCTGCTTCTATATTTCAGGCCGTTTCATGCTCCTCATATTTTTCACACCTTTTGAAGCTCTTCATATTTTTCATACCTTTTCAGGCTCTTCATATTTTTCCACACCACTTCATGCTCCTCCTATATTCCAGACCGTTTCATGCTCCTCATGTATTTCACACCTTTTGAAGCTCTTCATATTTTTCACACCAGTCAGGCTCGTCATGTTTTTGAACACCGCTTCATTCTCCTCCTATTTTTCAGACCGTTTCATGCTCCTCATATTTTTCGCACCTTTTGAAGCTCTTCATATTTTTCACACCTTTTCAGCACTTCATGTTTTTCAACACCATTTCATGCTGCTTCTATTTTTCAGACCGTTTCATGCTCCTCAAATTTTTCACACCTTTTGAAACTCTTCATATTTTTCACACCTTTTCAGGCTCTTCATGTTTTTCAACACCAGTTCATGCTTCTCGTATTTTTCAGACGGTTTCATGCTCCTCATTAATTTCACACCATTTGAAGCTCTTCATATTTTTCAAACGTTTGCAGGCTGTTCATTTTTTTCAACACCGCTTCTTGCTCCTCCTATTTTTCAGACCGTTTCATGCTCCTCATATTTTTGACACATTTTGAAGCTCTTCATATTTTTCACACCTTTTCAGGCTCTTCATGATTTTGAACACCGCTTCATGATCCTCCTATTTTACAGACCGTTTCATGCTCTTCATATTTTTGACCCCTTTTGAAGCTCTTCATATTTTTCACACCTTTTCAGGCTCATCATATTTTTCAACACCGTTTCATGCTGCTTCTATTTTTCAGGCCGTCTCATGCTCCTCATATTTTTCATACCTTTTGAAGCTCTTCATATTTTTCACAACTTTTCAGGCTCTTCATGTTTTTCAACACCATTTCATGCCGCATCTATTTTTCAGACCGTTTCATGCTCCTCATATTTTTCACACCTTTTGAACGTCTTCATATTTTTCACAACTTTTCAGGCTCTTCATGTTTTTGAACACCACTTCATGCTCCTCCTATTTTTCAGACAATTTCATGCTCCTCATGTATTTCACACCTTTTGAAGCTCTTCATATTTTTCACACCTTTTCAGGCTCTTCATGTTTTTCCACACCACTTCATGCTCCTCCTATTTTTCAGACAATTTCATGCTCCTCATATTTTTCACACCTTTTCAGGCTCCTCATATTTTTGAACAGAGCTTCATGCTCCTCCCATTTTTCAGACCGTTTCATGCTCCTCATATTATTGACACCTTTTGAATCTCTTCATATTTTTCACACCTTTTCAGGCTCTTCATGTTTTTCAACACCGCCTTATGCTCCTCCTTTTTTTCAGACTGTTTCATTCTCCTCATGTAATTCACACCTTTTGAAGCTCTTTATATTTTTCACACCTTTTCAGGCGCTTCATGTTTTTCAACACCACTTCATGCTCCTCCTATTTTTCAGACGGTTTCATGCTCCTAATATTTCTGTCACGTTTTGAAGCTCTTCATATTTTTGACACCTTTTCAGGCTCTTCATGTTTTTGAACACCGCTTCATGCTCCTCCTATTTTTCAGAACGTTTCATGCTCTTCATATTTTTGACACCTTTTGAAACTCTTCATATTTTTCACACCTTTTCAGGTTCTTCATGTTTTTCCACACCACTTCATGCTTCTCGTATTTTTCAGACCGTTTCATGCTCCTCATTAATTTCACACCATTTGTAGCTCTTCATATTTTTCAAACGTTTGCAGGCTGTTCATTTTTTTCAAAACCGCTTCTTGCTCCTCGTATTTTTCAGACCGTTTCATGCTCCTCATATTTTTGACACGTTTTGAAGCTCTTCATATTTTTCACACCTTTTCAGGCTCTTCATGATTTTGAACACCGCTTCATGATCCTCCTATTTTACAGGCCGTTTCATGCTCTTCATATTTTTGACCCCTTTTGAATCTCTTCATATTTTTCACACCTTTTCAGGCTCATCATATTTTTCAACACCATTTCATGCTGCTTCTATTTTTCAGGCCGTTTCATGCTCCTCATATTTTTCATACCTTTTGAAGCTCTTCATATTTTTCACAACTTTTCAGGCTCTTCATGTTTTTCAACACCATTTCATGCCACATCTATTTTTCAGACCGTTTCATGCTCCTCATATTTTTCACACCTTTTGAAGCTCTTCATATTTTTCACAACTTTTCAGGCTCTTCATGTTTTTGAACACCACTTCATGCTCCTCCTATTTTTCAGAGAGTTTCATGCTCCTCATGTATTTCACACCTTTTGAAGCTCTTCATATTTTTCACAACTTTTCAGGCTCTTCATGTTTCTGATCACCGTTTCATGCTGCTCCTATCTTTCAGACCGTTTCATGCTTCTCATATTTTTGACACCATTTGAAGCTCTTCATATTTATCACACCTTTTCAGGCTTCTCATGTTTTTGATCACCGTTTCATGCTCCTCCTATTTTTCAGAACGTTACATGCTCCTCATATTTTTGACACCATTTGAAGCTCTTCATATTTTTCACACCTTTTCAGGCTCTTCATGTTTTTCCACACCGTTTCATGCAGCTTCTATATTTCAGGCCGTTTCATGCTCCTCATATTTTTCACACCTTTTGAAGCTCTTCATATTTTTCATACCTTTTCAGGCTCTTCAAGTTTTTCCACACCACTTCATGCTCCTCCTATATTCCAGACCGTTTCATGCTCCTCATGTATTTCACACCTTTGAAGCTCTTCATATTTTTCACACCTGTCAGGCTCGTCATGTTTTTGAACACCGCTTCATTCTCCTCCTATTTTTCAGACCGTTTCATGCTCCTCATATTTTTCGCACCTTTTGAAGCTCTTCATATTTTTCACACCTTTTCAGCACTTCATGTTTTTCAACACCGTTTCATGCTGCTTCTATTTTTCAGATCGTTTCATGCTCCTCAAATTTTTCACACCTTTTGAAGCTCTTCATATTTTTCACACCTTTTCAGGCTCTTCATGTTTTTCAACACCACTTCATGCTTCTCGTATTTTTCAGACGGTTTCATGCTCCTCATTAATTTCACACCATTTGAAGCTCTTCATATTTTTCAAACGTTTGCAGGCTGTTCATTTTTTTCAACACCGCTTCTTGCTCCTCCTATTTTTCAGACCGTTTCATGCTCCTCATATTTTTGACACATTTTGAAGCTCTTCATATTTTTCACACCTTTTCAGGCTCATCATATTTTTCAACACCGTTTCATGCTGCTTCTATTTTTCAGGCCGTCTCATGCTCCTCATATTTTTCATACCTTTTGAAGCTCTTCATATTTTTCACAACTTTTCAGGCTCTTCATGTTTTTGAACACCATTTCATGCCGCATCTATTTTTCAGACCGTTTCATGCTCCTCATATTTTTCACACCTTTTGAAGGTCTTCATATTTTTCACAACTTTTCAGGCTCTTCATGGTTTTGAACACCACTTCATGCTCCTCCTATTTTTCAGACAATTTCATGCTCCTCATGTATTTCACACCTTTTCACGCTCCTCATATTTTTGAACAGAGCTTCATGCTCCTCCCATTTTTCAGACCGTTTCATGCTCCTCATATTATTGACACCTTTTGAAACTCTTGATATTTTTCACACCTTTTCAGGCTCTTCATGTTTTTCCACACCACTTCATGCTCCTCCTATTTTTCAGACAATTTCATGCTCCTCATATTTTTCACACCTTTTCACGCTCCTCATATTTTTGAACAGAGCTTCATGCTCCTCCCATTTTTCAGACCGTTTCATGCTCCTCATATTATTGACACCTTTTGAAACTCTTCATATTTTTCACACCTTTTCAGGCTCTTCATGTTTTTCAACACCGCCTTATGCTCCTCCTTTTTTTCAGACTGTTTCATTCTCCTCATGTAATTCACACCTTTTGATGCTCTTTATATTTTTCACACCTTTTCAGGCGCTTCATGTTTTTCAACACCACTTCATGCTCCCCCTATTTTTCAGACGGTTTCATGCTCCTAATATTTCTGTCACGTTTTGAAGCTCTTCATATTTTTGACACCTTTTCAGGCTCTTCATGTTTTTGAACACCGCTTCATGCTCCTCCTATTTTTCAGAACGTTTCATGCTCTTCATATTTTTGACACCTTTTGAAACTCTTCATATTTTTCACACCTTTTCAGGTTCTTCATGTTTTTCCACACCACTTCATGCTTCTCGTATTTTTCAGACCGTTTCATGCTCCTCATTAATTTCACACCATTTGTAGCTCTTCATATTTTTCAAACGTTTGCAGGCTGTTCATTTTTTTCAAAACCGCTTCTTGCTCCTCGTATTTTTCAGACCGTTTCATGCTCCTCATGTTTTTGACACGTTTTGAAGCTCTTCATATTTTTCACACCTTTTCAGGCTCATCATATTTTTCAACACCATTTCATGCTGCTTCTATTTTTCAGGCCGTTTCTTGCTCCTCACATTTTTCATACCTTTTGAAGCTCTTCATATTTGTCACAACTTTTCAGGCTCTTCATGTTTTTCAACACCATTTCATGCCACTTCTATTTTTCAGACCGTTTCATGCTCCTCATATTTTTCACACCTTTTGAAGCTCTTCATATTTTTCACAACTTTTCAGGCTCTTCATGTTTTTGAACACCACTTCATGCTCCTCCTATTTTTCAGAGAGTTTCATGCTCCTCATTTATTTCACACCTTTTGAAGCTCTTCATATTTTTCACACCATTTCAGGCTCTTCATGTTTTTCCACACCACTTCAAGCTTCTCCTATTTTTCAGACCGTTTCATACTCCTCATGAATTTCACACCTTTTGAAGCTCTTCATATTTTTCACAACTTTTCAGGCTCTTCATGTTTCTGATCACCGTTTCATGCTCCTCCTATCTTTCAAACCGTTTCATGCTTCTCTTTTTTTTTGACACCATTTGAAGCTCTTCATATTTATCACACCTTTTCAGGCTTCTCATGTTTTTGATCACCGTTTCATGCTTCTCCTATTTTTCAGAACGTTATATGCTCCTCATGTTTTTGACACCATTTGAAGCTCTTCATATTTTTCACACCTTTTCAGGCTCTTCATGTTTTTCCACACCGTTTCATGCAGCTTCTATATTTCAGGCCGTTTCATGCTCCTCATATTTTCACACCTTTTGAAGCTCTTCATATTTTTCACACCTTTTCAGGCTCTTCATGTTTTTCCACACCACTTCATGCTTCTCCTATTTTTCAGCCCGTTTCATGCTCCTCATGTATTTCACCCCTTTTGAAGCTCTTCATATTTTTCACACCTTTTCAGGCTCTTCATGTTTTTGAACACCGCTCATGATCCTCCAAATTTTCAGACCGTTTCATGCTCGTCATATTTTTAACACCTTTTGAAGCTCTTCATATTTTTCACACCTTTTCAGGCTCTTCATGTTTTTGAACAAAACTTCATGCTTCACCTATTTGTCAGACCGTTTAATGCTCCTCATGTATTTCACACCTTTTGAAGCTCTTCATATTTTTCACAACTTTTCAGGCTCTTCATGTTTTTGAACACCGCTTCATGCTCCTCCTATTTTTCAGACCGTTTCATGCTCATCTCACTTGTGACACCTTTTGAAGCTCTTCATGTTTTTCACACCTTTTCAGGCTCTTCATGTTTTTGAACACCGCTTCATGCTCCTCCTATTTTTCAGACCGTTTCATGCTTCTCATGTATTTCACACCTTTTGAAGCTCTTCATGTTTTTCACACCTTTTCAGGCTCTTCATGTTTTTGAACACCGTTTCATGCTCCTCATATTTTTCAGACCGTTTCATGCTCCTCGTATTTCTGACACCTTGTGAAGCTCTTCATATTTTTCAAAGCTTTTCATGCTGTTCATGTTTTTCAACACCCTTTCATGCTCCTCCTATTTTTGAGACCGTTTCATGCTCCTCGTATTTCTGACACCTTGTGAAGATCTTCATATTTTTCAAAGCTTTTCATGCTGTTCATGTTTTTGAACACCGCTTCATGCTCCTCCTATTTTTCAGACCGTTTCATGCTCCTCATATATTTGACACCTTTTGAAGCTCTTCATATTTTTCACATTATTTCAGGCTCTTCAAGTTTTTGAAAACGGCTTCATGCTCCTCCTAATTTTCAGACAGTTTTTTGCTCATCATATTTTTGACACATTTTGAAGCTTTTCATATTTTTCACAGCTTTTCAGGCTCTTCATGTTTTTGAACACAGTTTCATGCTCCGCATATTTTTCACACCTTTTCATGCTCTTCATATTTTTCACACCTTTTCAGGCTCTTCATGTTTCTCAACACCGTTTCATGCTTCTCCTATTTTTCAGACCATTTCATGCTCCTCATATTTTTGACAGCTTTTTAAGCTCTTCATATATTTCACACCTTTTCAGGCTTTTCATGTTTTTGAACACCGCTTCATGCTCCTCCTATTTTTCAGACCATTTCATGCTCCTCGTATTTTTCACACCTTTTGAAGCTCTTCGTATATTTCACACCTTTTCAGGCTCTTCATGTTTTTGAACACCGCTTAATGCTCCTCCTATTTTTCAGATTGTTTCATCCTCCTCATATTTTTGACACCTTTGAAGCTCTTCATATTTGTCACACCCTTCCAGGCTCTTCATGTTCTTCATCACTGTTTCATGCTCCTCCTATTTTTCAAACTGTTTCAGGCTCCTCATATTTTTCACACCTTTTGAAGCTCTTCATATTTTTCACACCTTTTCAGGCTCTTCATGTTTTTCAAAACCGCTTCATGCTCCTCCTGTTTTTCAGACCGTTTCAAGCTCCTCATGTTTTTCATATCTTTTGAAGCTCTTCATATTTTTCACACGTTTTCAGGCTCTTCATGATTTTCAACACCGCTTCATGATCCTCCTATTTATCAGACCGTTTCATGCTCATCTCATTTTTGACACCTTTTGAAGCTGCTCATATTTTTCACACCTTTTGAAGCTCTTCATTTTTTTCACAACTTTTCAGGCTCTTCAAGTTTTTCAACACCGCTTCATGCTCCTCCTATTTTTCAGACCGTTTCATGCTCCTCATGTAATTCACACCTTTTGAAACTCTTCATATTTTTCACACCTTTTCAGGCTCTTCATGTTTTGGAACACCGTTTCATGCTCCTCCTATTTTTCAGACCTTTCATGCTCCTCATATTTTTGACACCTTTTGAAGCTCTTCATATTTTTCACAACTTTTCAGGCTCTTCATGTTTTTCAACACGGCTTCATGCTTCTCCTATTTTCCAGACCGTTTCATTGTCCTCATATTTTTGACACCTTTAGAAGCTCTTCATATTTTTCACACGTTTTCAGGCTCTTCATGTTTTTCAACACGGCTTCATGCTCCTCCTATTTTTCAGACCTTTTCATGCTCCTCATATTTTTGACACCTTTTGAAGCTCTTCATATTTTTCACACGTTTTCAGGCTCTTCATGTTTTTCAACACGGCTTCATGCTCCTCCTATTTTTCAGACCTTTTCATGCTCCTCATATTTTTGACACCTTTAGAAGCTCTTCATATTTTTCACACCTCTTCAGGCTCTTCATGTTTTGGAACACCGTTTCATGCTCCTCCTATTTTTCAGACCTTTTCATGCTCCTCATATTTTTGACACCTTTTGAAGCTCTTCATATTTTTCACAACTTTTCAGGCTGTTCATGTTTTGGAACACCGTTTCATGCTCCTCCTTTTTTTCAGACCGTTTCATGCTCCTCATATCTTTGACACCTTTTGAAGCTCTATATTTTTCACACCTTTTCAGGATCTTCATGTTTTTGAACACCGCTTCATGCTACTCCTATTTTTCAGACCGTTTCATGCTCCTCCTATTTTTCACACTTTTTGAAGCTCTTCATATTTTTCACACCTTTTCAGGCTCTTCATGTTTTTGAACACCGTTTCATGCTGCTCCTATTTTTCAGACTCTTTCATGCTCGTCATATTTTTGACACCTTTTGAAGCTCTTCGTATTTTTCACACCTTTTCAGGCTCTTCATGTTTTTGAAAACCGCTTCATGCTCCTCCTATTTTTCACACCTTTTGAAGCTCTTCATATTTTTCACACCTTTTCAGGCTCTTCATGTTTTACAACTCCGCTCATGCTCCTCCTCTTTTTCAGACCGTTTCATGCTCCTCATATTTTTGACACTTTTTGAGGCTCTTCATATTTTTCACACCATTTCAGGCTCTTCTTCGTTTTGAACAACGTTTCATGCTCCTCCTATTTTTCAGACCGTTTCATGCTCCTCATGTATTTCACACCTTTTGAAGCTCTTCATAATTTTCACACCTTTTCAGGCTCTACATATTTTTCAACATCACTTCATGCTTCTCTTATTTTTCAGACCGATTCATGTTCCTCATATTTTTGACACCTTTTGAAGCTCTTCATATTTTTTACACCTGTTCAGGCTCTTCATGTTTTTCAACGCCGCTTCATGCTCCTCATCTTTTTCAGACCGTTTCATGCTCCTCATATTTTTCACACCTTTTGAAGCTCTTCATATTTTTCTCAACTTTTCAGGCTCTTCATATTTTTGATCACCGTTTCATGCTCCTCCTATTTTTCAGACCGTTTCATGCTCCTCATATTTTGACAACTTTTTAAGCTCTTCACATTTTTCACACCTTTTCAGGCTCTTCATGTTTTTCAAAACCGCTTCATGATCCCCCTATATTTCAGACCGTTTCGTGCTCCTCATATTTTTCACACCTTTTGAAGCTCTTCGTATTTTTCACACCTTTTCAGACTCTTCATGTTTTTCAACACCACTTCATGCTCCTCCTATTTTTCCGACGGTTTCATGCTCATCGCATTTTTGACACCTTCTGAAGCTCTTCATTTTTTTCAAAACTTTTGAGCTCTTCACATTCTTCACACGTTTTCAGGCTCTTCATGTATTTCAATAACGGTTCTTACTCCTCCTATTTTTCAGAACGTTGCATGCTTCTCATATTTTTGACACGTTTTGAAGCTCTTCATATTTTTCACACCTTTTCAGGCTCTTCATGTTTTTCAACACCACTTCATGCTCCTCCTATTTTTCAGACCGTTTCATGCTCCTCCTATTTTTCACACTTTTTGAAGCTCTTCATATTTTTTCTCACCTTTTCAGGCTGTACATGTTTTTGAACACCACTTCATGCTCCTCCTATTTTTCAGATCGTTTCTTGCTCCTCATGTATTTCACACATTTTGAAGCTCTTCATATTTTTCACACCTTTTCAGGCTCTTCATGTTTTTCAACACCGCATCATGCTCCTCCTATTTTTCAGACCGTTTCATGCTCATCTCTTTTTTGACACCTTTTGAAGCTCTTCATATTTTTCATACGTTTTGAAGCTCTTCATACTTTTCACACTTTTTCAGGCTCTTCGTGTTTTTGAACACCGCTTCACGCTCCTCCTATTTTTCAGACCGTTTCATGCTGCTCGTATTTTTCAGACCGTTTCATGCTCCTCATAATTTTGACAATTTTATAAGCTCTTCATGTTTTTCACACTTTTTCAGGCTCTTCATGTTTTTGAACACCGCTTCATGCTCCTCCTATTTTTCAAACTTTTGAAGCTCTTCATGTTTTTCACACCTTTTCAGGCTCTTCATGTTTTTGAACACAGCTTCATGCTCCTCCTAATTTTCAGACCGTTTCATGCTCCTCATACATTTCACACCTTTTTAAGCTCTTCCTATTTTTCACACCTTTTCACGCTCTTCATGTTTTTGAACACCGTTTTATGCTGCCTCTATATTTCAGACCGTTTCATGCTCCTCATATATTTTAAACCTTTTGAATCTCTTCATATATTTCACACCTTTTCAGGCTGTTCATGTTTTTCAACAACGCTTCATGATCTTCCTATTATTCAGACCGTTTCATGCTCCTCAAGTATTTCACACCTTTTGAAGCTCTTCATGTTTTTCACACCTTTTCAGGCTCTTCATGTTTTTCAACACCACTTAATGCCCCTCCTATTTTTCAGACCGTATCATGCTCATCTCATTTTTACACCTTTTGAAGCTCTTCATATTTTTCACACCTTTTGAAGCTCTTCCTATTTTTCACACCTTTTCAGGCTCTTCAGGGTTTTGAACACCGCTTCATGCTCCTCATATTTTTCACACCTTTTGAAGCTCTTCATATTTTTCACACCTTTTCAGGCTCTTCATGTTTTTCAACACCGCTTCTTGCTCCTCCATTTTTCACACCCTTTCATGCTTCTCATGTATTTCACACCTTTTGAAACTCTTCATATTTTTCACATCTTTTCAGGCTCTTCATGTTTTTGAACAAGGTTTCATGCTCCTCCCATTTTTCAGACCGTTTCATGCTCCTCATATTTTTGACACGTTTTGAAGCTCTTCATATTTTTCCCATTTTTCAGGCTCTTCATGTTTTTGAACACCGTTTCATGCTCCTCCTATTTTTCAGACCGTTCATGCTCCTCATATTTTGACACATTTTGAAGCTCTTCATATTTTTCACATCTTTTCAGGCTCTTCATGTTTTTGAACAAGGTTTCATTCTCCTCCCATTTTTCAGACCGTTTCATGCTCCTCATATTTTTGACACGTTTTGAAGCTCTTCATATTTTTCACACCTTTTCAGGCTCTTCATGTTTTTGAACACCGTTTCATGCTCCTCCTATTTTTCAGACCGTTCATGCTCCTCATATTTTGACACCTTTTGAAGCTCTTCATATTTTTCACACCTTTTCAGGATCTTCATGTTTCTGAACACCGCGTCATGCTCCTCCTATATTTCATATCGTTTCATGCTTCTCATATTTTTCACACCTTTTGAAGCTCTCCATATTTTTCACACCTTTTCAGGCTCTTCATATTTTTCAACACCGCTTCATGCTCCTCCTATTTTTCAGACCGTTTCATGCTCATCTCATTTTTGACACCTTTTGAAGCTCTTCATATTCTTCACTCCTTTTGAAGCTCTTCATATTTTTCACACCTTTTGAAGCTCTTCATATTTTTCACACCTTTTGAAGCTCTTCATATTTCTCACACCTTTTCAGACTCTTCATGTTTTTCAACACCGCTTTTTGCTCCTCCTATTTTTCAGACCGTTTCATGCTCCTCATATTTTTGACACGTTTTGAAGTTCTTCATATTTTTCACACATTTTCAGGCTCTTCATGTTTTTAAACACCGCTTCATGCTGCTCCTGTTTTTCAGACCTTTTCATGCTCCTCATATTTTTCACATCTTTTGAAGTTCTTCTTATTTTTCACACCTTTTCAAGCTCTTCATCATTTTCAAAACCGCTTCATGCTCCTCCTATTTTACAGACCGTTTCATTCTCCTCATGTATTTCACACGTAATGAAGCTCTTCCAATTTTGCACAACTTTTCAGTCTCTTCTTGTTTTACAACACCGCATCATGCTCCTCCTATTTTTCAGACTGTTTCAAGCTCCTCATATTTTTGACACCTTTTGAAGCTCTTCATATTTTTCACACCTTTTGAAGCTCTTCATGTTTTTCACACCTTTTCAGGCTCTTCATGATTTTCAACACCGCTTCATGCTCCTGCTATTTTTCAGACCATTTCATGCTCATCTCTTTTTTGACACCTTTAGAAGCTCTTCATATTTTTCACACCTTTTCAGGCTCTTCATGATTTTGAACACCGCTTCGTGATCCTCCTCTTTTACAGACCGTTGTATGCTCTTCATATTTTTGACCCCTTTTGAAGCTCTTCATATTTTTCACATCTTTTCAGGCTCTTCATGTTTTTCAACACCGTTTCATGCTGCTTCTATTTTTCAGACCGTTTCATGCTCCTCATATTTTTCACAGCTTTTGAAGCTCTTCATATTTTTCACAACTTTTCAGGCTCTTCAGATTTTTGAACACAGCTTCATGCTCCTCCTATTTTTCAGACCGTTTCATGCTCCTCATATTTTT
The DNA here is from genome assembly GCF_033118175.1 of Dama dama. Lineage (NCBI taxonomy): Eukaryota > Metazoa > Chordata > Mammalia > Artiodactyla > Cervidae > Dama > Dama dama. The sequence goes on along the minus strand of NW_026870893.1, from coordinate 2,594,836 downwards.
GACACCTTTTGAAACTCTTCATATTTTTCACACCTTTTCAGGCTCTTCATGTTTTTGAACACCACTTCATGCTCCTCCTATTTTTCAGAGAGTTTCATGCTCCTCATGTATTTCACAACTTTTGAAGCTCTTCATATTTTTCACACCTTTTCAGGCTCTTCATGTTTTTCCACACCACTTCATGCTTCTCCTATTTTTCAGACCGTTTCCTGCTCCTCATGAATTTCACACCTTTTGAAGCTCTTCATATTTTTCACAACTTTTCAGGCTCTTCATGTTTCTGATCACCGTTTCATGCTCCTCCTAACTTTCAGACCGTTTCATGCTTCTCATATTTTTGACACCATTTGAAGCTCTTCATATTTATCACACCTTTTCAGGCTTCTCATGTTTTTGATCACCGTTTCATGCTCCTCCTATTTTTCAGAACGTTACATGCTCCTCATATTTTTGACACCATTTGAAGCTCTTCATATTTTTCACACCTTTTCAGGCTCTTCATGTTTTTCCACACCGTTTCATGCTGCTTCTATATTTCAGGCCGTTTCATGCTCCTCATATTTTTCACACCTTTTGAAGCTCTTCATATTTTTCATACCTTTTCAGGCTCTTCATATTTTTCCACACCACTTCATGCTCCTCCTATATTCCAGACCGTTTCATGCTCCTCATGTATTTCACACCTTTTGAAGCTCTTCATATTTTTCACACCAGTCAGGCTCGTCATGTTTTTGAACACCGCTTCATTCTCCTCCTATTTTTCAGACCGTTTCATGCTCCTCATATTTTTCGCACCTTTTGAAGCTCTTCATATTTTTCACACCTTTTCAGCACTTCATGTTTTTCAACACCATTTCATGCTGCTTCTATTTTTCAGACCGTTTCATGCTCCTCAAATTTTTCACACCTTTTGAAACTCTTCATATTTTTCACACCTTTTCAGGCTCTTCATGTTTTTCAACACCAGTTCATGCTTCTCGTATTTTTCAGACGGTTTCATGCTCCTCATTAATTTCACACCATTTGAAGCTCTTCATATTTTTCAAACGTTTGCAGGCTGTTCATTTTTTTCAACACCGCTTCTTGCTCCTCCTATTTTTCAGACCGTTTCATGCTCCTCATATTTTTGACACATTTTGAAGCTCTTCATATTTTTCACACCTTTTCAGGCTCTTCATGATTTTGAACACCGCTTCATGATCCTCCTATTTTACAGACCGTTTCATGCTCTTCATATTTTTGACCCCTTTTGAAGCTCTTCATATTTTTCACACCTTTTCAGGCTCATCATATTTTTCAACACCGTTTCATGCTGCTTCTATTTTTCAGGCCGTCTCATGCTCCTCATATTTTTCATACCTTTTGAAGCTCTTCATATTTTTCACAACTTTTCAGGCTCTTCATGTTTTTCAACACCATTTCATGCCGCATCTATTTTTCAGACCGTTTCATGCTCCTCATATTTTTCACACCTTTTGAACGTCTTCATATTTTTCACAACTTTTCAGGCTCTTCATGTTTTTGAACACCACTTCATGCTCCTCCTATTTTTCAGACAATTTCATGCTCCTCATGTATTTCACACCTTTTGAAGCTCTTCATATTTTTCACACCTTTTCAGGCTCTTCATGTTTTTCCACACCACTTCATGCTCCTCCTATTTTTCAGACAATTTCATGCTCCTCATATTTTTCACACCTTTTCAGGCTCCTCATATTTTTGAACAGAGCTTCATGCTCCTCCCATTTTTCAGACCGTTTCATGCTCCTCATATTATTGACACCTTTTGAATCTCTTCATATTTTTCACACCTTTTCAGGCTCTTCATGTTTTTCAACACCGCCTTATGCTCCTCCTTTTTTTCAGACTGTTTCATTCTCCTCATGTAATTCACACCTTTTGAAGCTCTTTATATTTTTCACACCTTTTCAGGCGCTTCATGTTTTTCAACACCACTTCATGCTCCTCCTATTTTTCAGACGGTTTCATGCTCCTAATATTTCTGTCACGTTTTGAAGCTCTTCATATTTTTGACACCTTTTCAGGCTCTTCATGTTTTTGAACACCGCTTCATGCTCCTCCTATTTTTCAGAACGTTTCATGCTCTTCATATTTTTGACACCTTTTGAAACTCTTCATATTTTTCACACCTTTTCAGGTTCTTCATGTTTTTCCACACCACTTCATGCTTCTCGTATTTTTCAGACCGTTTCATGCTCCTCATTAATTTCACACCATTTGTAGCTCTTCATATTTTTCAAACGTTTGCAGGCTGTTCATTTTTTTCAAAACCGCTTCTTGCTCCTCGTATTTTTCAGACCGTTTCATGCTCCTCATATTTTTGACACGTTTTGAAGCTCTTCATATTTTTCACACCTTTTCAGGCTCTTCATGATTTTGAACACCGCTTCATGATCCTCCTATTTTACAGGCCGTTTCATGCTCTTCATATTTTTGACCCCTTTTGAATCTCTTCATATTTTTCACACCTTTTCAGGCTCATCATATTTTTCAACACCATTTCATGCTGCTTCTATTTTTCAGGCCGTTTCATGCTCCTCATATTTTTCATACCTTTTGAAGCTCTTCATATTTTTCACAACTTTTCAGGCTCTTCATGTTTTTCAACACCATTTCATGCCACATCTATTTTTCAGACCGTTTCATGCTCCTCATATTTTTCACACCTTTTGAAGCTCTTCATATTTTTCACAACTTTTCAGGCTCTTCATGTTTTTGAACACCACTTCATGCTCCTCCTATTTTTCAGAGAGTTTCATGCTCCTCATGTATTTCACACCTTTTGAAGCTCTTCATATTTTTCACAACTTTTCAGGCTCTTCATGTTTCTGATCACCGTTTCATGCTGCTCCTATCTTTCAGACCGTTTCATGCTTCTCATATTTTTGACACCATTTGAAGCTCTTCATATTTATCACACCTTTTCAGGCTTCTCATGTTTTTGATCACCGTTTCATGCTCCTCCTATTTTTCAGAACGTTACATGCTCCTCATATTTTTGACACCATTTGAAGCTCTTCATATTTTTCACACCTTTTCAGGCTCTTCATGTTTTTCCACACCGTTTCATGCAGCTTCTATATTTCAGGCCGTTTCATGCTCCTCATATTTTTCACACCTTTTGAAGCTCTTCATATTTTTCATACCTTTTCAGGCTCTTCAAGTTTTTCCACACCACTTCATGCTCCTCCTATATTCCAGACCGTTTCATGCTCCTCATGTATTTCACACCTTTGAAGCTCTTCATATTTTTCACACCTGTCAGGCTCGTCATGTTTTTGAACACCGCTTCATTCTCCTCCTATTTTTCAGACCGTTTCATGCTCCTCATATTTTTCGCACCTTTTGAAGCTCTTCATATTTTTCACACCTTTTCAGCACTTCATGTTTTTCAACACCGTTTCATGCTGCTTCTATTTTTCAGATCGTTTCATGCTCCTCAAATTTTTCACACCTTTTGAAGCTCTTCATATTTTTCACACCTTTTCAGGCTCTTCATGTTTTTCAACACCACTTCATGCTTCTCGTATTTTTCAGACGGTTTCATGCTCCTCATTAATTTCACACCATTTGAAGCTCTTCATATTTTTCAAACGTTTGCAGGCTGTTCATTTTTTTCAACACCGCTTCTTGCTCCTCCTATTTTTCAGACCGTTTCATGCTCCTCATATTTTTGACACATTTTGAAGCTCTTCATATTTTTCACACCTTTTCAGGCTCATCATATTTTTCAACACCGTTTCATGCTGCTTCTATTTTTCAGGCCGTCTCATGCTCCTCATATTTTTCATACCTTTTGAAGCTCTTCATATTTTTCACAACTTTTCAGGCTCTTCATGTTTTTGAACACCATTTCATGCCGCATCTATTTTTCAGACCGTTTCATGCTCCTCATATTTTTCACACCTTTTGAAGGTCTTCATATTTTTCACAACTTTTCAGGCTCTTCATGGTTTTGAACACCACTTCATGCTCCTCCTATTTTTCAGACAATTTCATGCTCCTCATGTATTTCACACCTTTTCACGCTCCTCATATTTTTGAACAGAGCTTCATGCTCCTCCCATTTTTCAGACCGTTTCATGCTCCTCATATTATTGACACCTTTTGAAACTCTTGATATTTTTCACACCTTTTCAGGCTCTTCATGTTTTTCCACACCACTTCATGCTCCTCCTATTTTTCAGACAATTTCATGCTCCTCATATTTTTCACACCTTTTCACGCTCCTCATATTTTTGAACAGAGCTTCATGCTCCTCCCATTTTTCAGACCGTTTCATGCTCCTCATATTATTGACACCTTTTGAAACTCTTCATATTTTTCACACCTTTTCAGGCTCTTCATGTTTTTCAACACCGCCTTATGCTCCTCCTTTTTTTCAGACTGTTTCATTCTCCTCATGTAATTCACACCTTTTGATGCTCTTTATATTTTTCACACCTTTTCAGGCGCTTCATGTTTTTCAACACCACTTCATGCTCCCCCTATTTTTCAGACGGTTTCATGCTCCTAATATTTCTGTCACGTTTTGAAGCTCTTCATATTTTTGACACCTTTTCAGGCTCTTCATGTTTTTGAACACCGCTTCATGCTCCTCCTATTTTTCAGAACGTTTCATGCTCTTCATATTTTTGACACCTTTTGAAACTCTTCATATTTTTCACACCTTTTCAGGTTCTTCATGTTTTTCCACACCACTTCATGCTTCTCGTATTTTTCAGACCGTTTCATGCTCCTCATTAATTTCACACCATTTGTAGCTCTTCATATTTTTCAAACGTTTGCAGGCTGTTCATTTTTTTCAAAACCGCTTCTTGCTCCTCGTATTTTTCAGACCGTTTCATGCTCCTCATGTTTTTGACACGTTTTGAAGCTCTTCATATTTTTCACACCTTTTCAGGCTCATCATATTTTTCAACACCATTTCATGCTGCTTCTATTTTTCAGGCCGTTTCTTGCTCCTCACATTTTTCATACCTTTTGAAGCTCTTCATATTTGTCACAACTTTTCAGGCTCTTCATGTTTTTCAACACCATTTCATGCCACTTCTATTTTTCAGACCGTTTCATGCTCCTCATATTTTTCACACCTTTTGAAGCTCTTCATATTTTTCACAACTTTTCAGGCTCTTCATGTTTTTGAACACCACTTCATGCTCCTCCTATTTTTCAGAGAGTTTCATGCTCCTCATTTATTTCACACCTTTTGAAGCTCTTCATATTTTTCACACCATTTCAGGCTCTTCATGTTTTTCCACACCACTTCAAGCTTCTCCTATTTTTCAGACCGTTTCATACTCCTCATGAATTTCACACCTTTTGAAGCTCTTCATATTTTTCACAACTTTTCAGGCTCTTCATGTTTCTGATCACCGTTTCATGCTCCTCCTATCTTTCAAACCGTTTCATGCTTCTCTTTTTTTTTGACACCATTTGAAGCTCTTCATATTTATCACACCTTTTCAGGCTTCTCATGTTTTTGATCACCGTTTCATGCTTCTCCTATTTTTCAGAACGTTATATGCTCCTCATGTTTTTGACACCATTTGAAGCTCTTCATATTTTTCACACCTTTTCAGGCTCTTCATGTTTTTCCACACCGTTTCATGCAGCTTCTATATTTCAGGCCGTTTCATGCTCCTCATATTTTCACACCTTTTGAAGCTCTTCATATTTTTCACACCTTTTCAGGCTCTTCATGTTTTTCCACACCACTTCATGCTTCTCCTATTTTTCAGCCCGTTTCATGCTCCTCATGTATTTCACCCCTTTTGAAGCTCTTCATATTTTTCACACCTTTTCAGGCTCTTCATGTTTTTGAACACCGCTCATGATCCTCCAAATTTTCAGACCGTTTCATGCTCGTCATATTTTTAACACCTTTTGAAGCTCTTCATATTTTTCACACCTTTTCAGGCTCTTCATGTTTTTGAACAAAACTTCATGCTTCACCTATTTGTCAGACCGTTTAATGCTCCTCATGTATTTCACACCTTTTGAAGCTCTTCATATTTTTCACAACTTTTCAGGCTCTTCATGTTTTTGAACACCGCTTCATGCTCCTCCTATTTTTCAGACCGTTTCATGCTCATCTCACTTGTGACACCTTTTGAAGCTCTTCATGTTTTTCACACCTTTTCAGGCTCTTCATGTTTTTGAACACCGCTTCATGCTCCTCCTATTTTTCAGACCGTTTCATGCTTCTCATGTATTTCACACCTTTTGAAGCTCTTCATGTTTTTCACACCTTTTCAGGCTCTTCATGTTTTTGAACACCGTTTCATGCTCCTCATATTTTTCAGACCGTTTCATGCTCCTCGTATTTCTGACACCTTGTGAAGCTCTTCATATTTTTCAAAGCTTTTCATGCTGTTCATGTTTTTCAACACCCTTTCATGCTCCTCCTATTTTTGAGACCGTTTCATGCTCCTCGTATTTCTGACACCTTGTGAAGATCTTCATATTTTTCACACCTTTTCAGGCGCTTCCTGTTTTTCAACACCGCTTCATGCTCCTCCTATTTTTCAGACCGTTTCATGCTCCTCATATTTTTCAGACCGTTTCGTGCTCCTCATATATTTGACATCTTTTGAAGGTCTTCTTATTTTTCACACCTTTTCACGCTTTTCATGTTTTTCAACACCGTTTCATGCTCCTCCTATTTTTCAGAACGTTTCATGCGCCTCCTATTTTTCAGACTGTTTCATGCTCCTCATATTTTTGACACCTTTTGAAGCTCTTCATTTTTTTCACCCCATTTCAGGCTCTTCATATTTTTAAACACCACTTCTTACTCCTCCTATTTTCAGACAGTTTCATGCACCTCATATTTTTGACACCTTTTGAAGCTCTTCATATTTTTCACACCTTTTCAGGCTCTTCATGTTTTTCCACACCGTTTCATGCTGCTTCTATATTTCAGGCCGTTTCATGCTCCTCATATTTTTCACACCTTTTGAAGCTCTTCATATTTTTCATACCTTTTCAGGCTCTTCATATTTTTCCACACCACTTCATGCTCCTCCTATATTCCAGACCGTTTCATGCTCCTCATGTATTTCACACCTTTTGAAGCTCTTCATATTTTTCACACCAGTCAGGCTCGTCATGTTTTTGAACACCGCTTCATTCTCCTCCTATTTTTCAGACCGTTTCATGCTCCTCATATTTTTCGCACCTTTTGAAGCTCTTCATATTTTTCACACCTTTTCAGCACTTCATGTTTTTCAACACCATTTCATGCTGCTTCTATTTTTCAGACCGTTTCATGCTCCTCAAATTTTTCACACCTTTTGAAGCTCTTCATATTTTTCACACCTTTTCAGGCTCTTCATGTTTTTCAACACCAGTTCATGCTTCTCGTATTTTTCAGACGGTTTCATGCTCCTCATTAATTTCACACCATTTGAAGCTCTTCATATTTTTCAAACGTTTGCAGGCTGTTCATTTTTTTCAACACCGCTTCTTGCTCCTCCTATTTTTCAGACCGTTTCATGCTCCTCATATTTTTGACACATTTTGAAGCTCTTCATATTTTTCACACCTTTTCAGGCTCTTCATGATTTTGAACACCGCTTCATGATCCTCCTATTTTACAGACCGTTTCATGCTCTTCATATTTTTGACCCCTTTTGAAGCTCTTCATATTTTTCACACCTTTTCAGGCTCATCATATTTTTCAACACCGTTTCATGCTGCTTCTATTTTTCAGGCCGTCTCATGCTCCTCATATTTTTCATACCTTTTGAAGCTCTTCATATTTTTCACAACTTTTCAGGCTCTTCATGTTTTTCAACACCATTTCATGCCGCATCTATTTTTCAGACCGTTTCATGCTCCTCATATTTTTCACACCTTTTGAACGTCTTCATATTTTTCACAACTTTTCAGGCTCTTCATGTTTTTGAACACCACTTCATGCTCCTCCTATTTTTCAGACAATTTCATGCTCCTCATGTATTTCACACCTTTTGAAGCTCTTCATATTTTTCACACCTTTTCAGGCTCTTCATGTTTTTCCACACCACTTCATGCTCCTCCTATTTTTCAGACAATTTCATGCTCCTCATATTTTTCACACCTTTTCAGGCTCCTCATATTTTTGAACAGAGCTTCATGCTCCTCCCATTTTTCAGACCGTTTCATGCTCCTCATATTATTGACACCTTTTGAATCTCTTCATATTTTTCACACCTTTTCAGGCTCTTCATGTTTTTCAACACCGCCTTATGCTCCTCCTTTTTTTCAGACTGTTTCATTCTCTTCATGTAATTCACACCTTTTGAAGCTCTTTATATTTTTCACACCTTTTCAGGCGCTTCATGTTTTTCAACACCACTTCATGCTCCTCCTATTTTTCAGACGGTTTCATGCTCCTAATATTTCTGTCACGTTTTGAAGCTCTTCATATTTTTGACACCTTTTCAGGCTCTTCATGTTTTTGAACACCGCTTCATGCTCCTCCTATTTTTCAGAACGTTTCATGCTCTTCATATTTTTGACACCTTTTGAAACTCTTCATATTTTTCACACCTTTTCAGGTTCTTCATGTTTTTCCACACCACTTCATGCTTCTCGTATTTTTCAGACCGTTTCATGCTCCTCATTAATTTCACACCATTTGTAGCTCTTCATATTTTTCAAACGTTTGCAGGCTGTTCATTTTTTTCAAAACCGCTTCTTGCTCCTCGTATTTTTCAGACCGTTTCATGCTCCTCATATTTTTGACACGTTTTGAAGCTCTTCATATTTTTCACACCTTTTCAGGCTCTTCATGATTTTGAACACCGCTTCATGATCCTCCTATTTTACAGGCCGTTTCATGCTCTTCATATTTTTGACCCCTTTTGAATCTCTTCATATTTTTCACACCTTTTCAGGCTCATCATATTTTTCAACACCATTTCATGCTGCTTCTATTTTTCAGGCCGTTTCATGCTCCTCATATTTTTCATACCTTTTGAAGCTCTTCATATTTTTCACAACTTTTCAGGCTCTTCATGTTTTTCAACACCATTTCATGCCACATCTATTTTTCAGACCGTTTCATGCTCCTCATATTTTTCACACCTTTTGAAGCTCTTCATATTTTTCACAACTTTTCAGGCTCTTCATGTTTTTGAACACCACTTCATGCTCCTCCTATTTTTCAGAGAGTTTCATGCTCCTCATGTATTTCACACCTTTTGAAGCTCTTCATATTTTTCACAACTTTTCAGGCTCTTCATGTTTCTGATCACCGTTTCATGCTGCTCCTATCTTTCAGACCGTTTCATGCTTCTCATATTTTTGACACCATTTGAAGCTCTTCATATTTATCACACCTTTTCAGGCTTCTCATGTTTTTGATCACCGTTTCATGCTCCTCCTATTTTTCAGAACGTTACATGCTCCTCATATTTTTGACACCATTTGAAGCTCTTCATATTTTTCACACCTTTTCAGGCTCTTCATGTTTTTCCACACCGTTTCATGCAGCTTCTATATTTCAGGCCGTTTCATGCTCCTCATATTTTTCACACCTTTTGAAGCTCTTCATATTTTTCATACCTTTTCAGGCTCTTCAAGTTTTTCCACACCACTTCATGCTCCTCCTATATTCCAGACCGTTTCATGCTCCTCATGTATTTCACACCTTTGAAGCTCTTCATATTTTTCACACCTGTCAGGCTCGTCATGTTTTTGAACACCGCTTCATTCTCCTCCTATTTTTCAGACCGTTTCATGCTCCTCATATTTTTCGCACCTTTTGAAGCTCTTCATATTTTTCACACCTTTTCAGCACTTCATGTTTTTCAACACCGTTTCATGCTGCTTCTATTTTTCAGATCGTTTCATGCTCCTCAAATTTTTCACACCTTTTGAAGCTCTTCATATTTTTCACACCTTTTCAGGCTCTTCATGTTTTTCAACACCACTTCATGCTTCTCGTATTTTTCAGACGGTTTCATGCTCCTCATTAATTTCACACCATTTGAAGCTCTTCATATTTTTCAAACGTTTGCAGGCTGTTCATTTTTTTCAACACCGCTTCTTGCTCCTCCTATTTTTCAGACCGTTTCATGCTCCTCATATTTTTGACACATTTTGAAGCTCTTCATATTTTTCACACCTTTTCAGGCTCATCATATTTTTCAACACCGTTTCATGCTGCTTCTATTTTTCAGGCCGTCTCATGCTCCTCATATTTTTCATACCTTTTGAAGCTCTTCATATTTTTCACAACTTTTCAGGCTCTTCATGTTTTTGAACACCATTTCATGCCGCATCTATTTTTCAGACCGTTTCATGCTCCTCATATTTTTCACACCTTTTGAAGGTCTTCATATTTTTCACAACTTTTCAGGCTCTTCATGGTTTTGAACACCACTTCATGCTCCTCCTATTTTTCAGACAATTTCATGCTCCTCATGTATTTCACACCTTTTCACGCTCCTCATATTTTTGAACAGAGCTTCATGCTCCTCCCATTTTTCAGACCGTTTCATGCTCCTCATATTATTGACACCTTTTGAAACTCTTGATATTTTTCACACCTTTTCAGGCTCTTCATGTTTTTCCACACCACTTCATGCTCCTCCTATTTTTCAGACAATTTCATGCTCCTCATATTTTTCACACCTTTTCACGCTCCTCATATTTTTGAACAGAGCTTCATGCTCCTCCCATTTTTCAGACCGTTTCATGCTCCTCATATTATTGACACCTTTTGAAACTCTTCATATTTTTCACACCTTTTCAGGCTCTTCATGTTTTTCAACACCGCCTTATGCTCCTCCTTTTTTTCAGACTGTTTCATTCTCCTCATGTAATTCACACCTTTTGATGCTCTTTATATTTTTCACACCTTTTCAGGCGCTTCATGTTTTTCAACACCACTTCATGCTCCCCCTATTTTTCAGACGGTTTCATGCTCCTAATATTTCTGTCACGTTTTGAAGCTCTTCATATTTTTGACACCTTTTCAGGCTCTTCATGTTTTTGAACACCGCTTCATGCTCCTCCTATTTTTCAGAACGTTTCATGCTCTTCATATTTTTGACACCTTTTGAAACTCTTCATATTTTTCACACCTTTTCAGGTTCTTCATGTTTTTCCACACCACTTCATGCTTCTCGTATTTTTCAGACCGTTTCATGCTCCTCATTAATTTCACACCATTTGTAGCTCTTCATATTTTTCAAACGTTTGCAGGCTGTTCATTTTTTTCAAAACCGCTTCTTGCTCCTCGTATTTTTCAGACCGTTTCATGCTCCTCATGTTTTTGACACGTTTTGAAGCTCTTCATATTTTTCACACCTTTTCAGGCTCATCATATTTTTCAACACCATTTCATGCTGCTTCTATTTTTCAGGCCGTTTCTTGCTCCTCACATTTTTCATACCTTTTGAAGCTCTTCATATTTGTCACAACTTTTCAGGCTCTTCATGTTTTTCAACACCATTTCATGCCACTTCTATTTTTCAGACCGTTTCATGCTCCTCATATTTTTCACACCTTTTGAAGCTCTTCATATTTTTCACAACTTTTCAGGCTCTTCATGTTTTTGAACACCACTTCATGCTCCTCCTATTTTTCAGAGAGTTTCATGCTCCTCATTTATTTCACACCTTTTGAAGCTCTTCATATTTTTCACACCATTTCAGGCTCTTCATGTTTTTCCACACCACTTCAAGCTTCTCCTATTTTTCAGACCGTTTCATACTCCTCATGAATTTCACACCTTTTGAAGCTCTTCATATTTTTCACAACTTTTCAGGCTCTTCATGTTTCTGATCACCGTTTCATGCTCCTCCTATCTTTCAAACCGTTTCATGCTTCTCTTTTTTTTTGACACCATTTGAAGCTCTTCATATTTATCACACCTTTTCAGGCTTCTCATGTTTTTGATCACCGTTTCATGCTTCTCCTATTTTTCAGAACGTTATATGCTCCTCATATTTTTGACACCATTTGAAGCTCTTCATATTTTTCACACCTTTTCAGGCTCTTCATGTTTTTCCACACCGTTTCATGCAGCTTCTATATTTCAGGCCGTTTCATGCTCCTCATATTTTCACACCTTTTGAAGCTCTTCATATTTTTCACACCTTTTCAGGCTCTTCATGTTTTTCCACACCACTTCATGCTTCTCCTATTTTTCAGCCCGTTTCATGCTCCTCATGTATTTCACCCCTTTTGAAGCTCTTCATATTTTTAACACCTTTTCAGGCTCTTCATGTTTTTGAACACCGCTCATGATCCTCCAAATTTTCAGACCGTTTCATGCTCGTCATATTTTTAACACCTTTTGAAGCTCTTCATATTTTTCACACCTTTTCAGGCTCTTCATGTTTTTGAACAAAACTTCATGCTTCACCTATTTGTCAGACCGTTTAATGCTCCTCATGTATTTCACACCTTTTGAAGCTCTTCATATTTTTCACAACTTTTCAGGCTCTTCATGTTTTTGAACACCGCTTCATGCTCCTCCTATTTTTCAGACCGTTTCATGCTCATCTCACTTGTGACACCTTTTGAAGCTCTTCATGTTTTTCACACCTTTTCAGGCTCTTCATGTTTTTGAACACCGCTTCATGCTCCTCCTATTTTTCAGACCGTTTCATGCTTCTCATGTATTTCACACCTTTTGAAGCTCTTCATGTTTTTCACACCTTTTCAGGCTCTTCATGTTTTTGAACACCGTTTCATGCTCCTCATATTTTTCAGACCGTTTCATGCTCCTCGTATTTCTGACACCTTGTGAAGCTCTTCATATTTTTCAAAGCTTTTCATGCTGTTCATGTTTTTCAACACCCTTTCATGCTCCTCCTATTTTTGAGACCGTTTCATGCTCCTCGTATTTCTGACACCTTGTGAAGATCTTCATATTTTTCACACCTTTTCAGGCGCTTCCTGTTTTTCAACACCGCTTCATGCTCCTCCTATTTTTCAGACCGTTTCATGCTCCTCATATTTTTCAGACCGTTTCGTGCTCCTCATATATTTGACATCTTTTGAAGGTCTTCTTATTTTTCACACCTTTTCACGCTTTTCATGTTTTTCAACACCGTTTCATGCTCCTCCTATTTTTCAGAACGTTTCATGCGCCTCCTATTTTTCAGACTGTTTCATGCTCCTCATATTTTTGACACCTTTTGAAGCTCTTCATTTTTTTCACCCCATTTCAGGCTCTTCATATTTTTAAACACCACTTCTTACTCCTCCTATTTTCAGACAGTTTCATGCACCTCATATTTTTGACACCTTTTGAAGCTCTTCATATTTTTCACACCTTTTCAGTCTCTTCATGTTTTTCAACACCTCCTCATGCTCCTCCTTTTTTCAGAACGTTTCATGCTGTTAATATTTTTGTCACCTTTTGAAGCTCTTAATATTTTTCACACCTTCTCAGGCTCTTCATGTTTTTGAACACCGTTTCTTGCTGCTACTATTTTTCAGAACTTTTCATGCTCCAAATATTTTTGACACCTTTTGAAGCCTTTCATATTTTTCACAGCTTTTCAGGCTCTTCTTGTTTTTCAACACCACTTCATGCTCCTCTTATTTTTCAGACCATTTCATGCTCCTCATATTTTTGACACCTTTTGAAGCTCTTCATATTTTTCACACATTTTCAATCTCTTCATGTTTTTCAACACAGTTTCATGCTCCTCATTTTTTTTCAGTCTCTTTCATGCTCCTCATATTTTTGACACCTTTTGAAGCTCTTCATATTTTTCACACCTTTTCAGGTTCTTCACGTTTTTAAACAACGCTTCATGTTCCTCCTATTTTTTAAAACGTTTCATGCTCCTCATATTTTTGACAACTTTTGAAGCTCTTCATATTTTTAACACCTTTCATTCTCTTCATGTTTTTCCACAGAGCTTCATGCTCCTCCTCTTTTACAGACCGTTTCATCCTCCTCATATTTTTGACACCTTTTGAAGCTCTTCATATTTTTCACACCTTTTCATTCTCTTCATGTTTTTCAGCACAGCTTCATGCTCGTACTATTTTTGAGACCGTTTCATGCTCCTCATATTTTTGACACCTTCTGAAGCTCATCATATTTTTCACAGGTTTTCATGCTCTTCATCTTTTTCAAAACCGTTTCATTCTCATACTATTTTTCAGACAGTTTCATGCTCCTATATATTTGACACCTTTTGAAACTCTTCATATTTTTCACACGTTTTCAGGCTCTTCATGGTTTTCAACACCGCTGCATGCTCCTCCTATTTTTCAGACCGTTTCATGCTCTTAATATTTTTGACATCTTTTGAAGCTCTTCATATATTTCACACCTTTTCAGGCTCTTCATGTTTTTCAACACTGTTTCATGCTCCTCCTATTTTTCAGACCGTTTCATGCTTCTCTTATTTTTGACACCTTTTGAAGCGCTTCATATTTTTCACACATTTTCAGGGTCTTCTTCTTTTGCAACACCACTTCATGCTCCTCTTATTTTTTAGACCGTTTCATGCTCCTCATATTTTTGACACCTTTTGAAGCTCTTCATATTTTACACACCTTTCCTGGTTCTTCTTGTTTTTGAACACTGTTTCATGCTCCTCCTGTTTTTCAGACCGTTTCACGCTGCTCATGTTTTGACACCTTTTGAAGCTCTCCATATATTTCACACCTTTTCAGGCTCTTCATATTTTTCAACACAACCTCATGCTCCTCATATTTTTCAGACCGTTTCATGCTCCTCATATTTTTGACACCTTTTGAAGCTCTTCCTATTTTTCACACCTTTTCAGGCTCTTCATGTTTTTCAAGACTACTTCATGCTCCTCCTATTTTTCAGACCGTTTTATTCTACTCATATGTTTCACACCTTTTTCAAACTCTTCATGTTTTTCAACACCACTTCATGCTCCTCCTATTTTTCAGACCGCTTCATGCTCCTCATATTTTTGACACCTTTTGAAGCTCTTCATATTTTCACACCTTTTGAAGCTCATCGTATATTTCACACCTTTTCAGTCTCTTCATGTTTTTCAACACCACTTCATGCTCCTCCTCATTTTCAGACCGTTTCATGCCCATTTCATTTTCGACACCTTTAGAAGCTTTTCATATTTTTCACATCTTTTGAAGCTCTTCATATTTTTCACACGTTTTCATGCTCTTCATATTTTTCAATACCGCTTCATGCTCCTCTTATTTTTCAGACTGTTTCATGCTCCTCATATCTTTGACACCTTCTGAAGCTCTTCATATTTTTCACACCTTTTCAGGCTCTTTCTGTTTTTCAATACCACTTCATGCTCCTCCTATTTTTCAGACCGTTTCATGCTCCTCATATTTTTGACACCTTTTGAAGCTCTTCATATTTTTCACACCTTTTCAGGCTCTTTCTGTTTTTCAATACCACTTCATGCTCCTCCTATTTTTCTGACCGTTTCATGCTCCTCATATTTTTGACACCTTTTGAAGCTCTTCATATTTTTCACACCTTTTCAGGCTCTTCATGTTTGTCAAAACCACTTCATGCTCCTCCTATTTTTCAGACCGTTTCATGCTCCTCATATTTTTGACACGTTTTCAAGCTCTTCTTATATTGCACACCTTTTCATGCTCTTCACATCTTTGAACACCATTTGATGCTCCTCCTATTTTTCAGACCGTTTCATGCTCCTCATTATTTTGACACCTTTTGAAGCTCTTCATATTTTTCACACCGTTTCTTGCTCCTCATATTTTTCAGACCGTTTCCTGCTCCTCCAATTTTTAACATATTTTGAAGCTCTTCATAGATTTCACAACTTTTCAGGGTTTTCATGTTTTTGAACACCGTTTCATGCTCCTCATATTTTTCAGACCGTTTCATGCTCCTCGTATTTCTGACACCTTGTGAAGCTCTTCATATTTTTCAAAGCTTTTCATGCTGTTCATGTTTTTCAACACCCTTTCATGCTCCTCCTATTTTTGAGACCGTTTCATGCTCCTCGTATTTCTGCCACCTTGTGAAGATCTTCATATTTTTCACACCTTTTCAGGCGCTTCCTGTTTTTCAACACCGCTTCATGCTCCTCCTATTTTTCAGACCGTTTCATGCTCCTCATATTTTTGACACCTTTAGAAGCTCTTAATATTTTTCACATCTTTTCAGGCTCTTCATGTTTTTGAACTCCTTTTCAGGCTCCTCCTCTTCTTCAGACGATTTCATGCTCCTCATATTTTTGACACATTTTGAAGCTCTTCATATTTTTCACACCTTTTCAGGCACTTCCTGTTTTTCAACACTGCTTCATGCTCTTCCTATTTTTCAGACCGTTTGATGCTCCTCATATTTTTGACACCTTTTGAAGCTCTTCATATTTTTCACACATTTTCAGGCTCTTCATGTTTTTCAACACCATTTCATGCTCCTCCATTTTTTCAGACCGTTTCATGCTCCTCCTATTTTTCAGACGCTTTCATGCAATTCATATTTTTGACACCTTTTGAAGCTCTTCATATATTGCACACCTTTTCAGGCTCTTCATGTTTTTGAACACCGTTTCATGCTCCTCATATTTTTCAGACCATTTCATGCTCTTCATATTTTTCACACTTTTTGATGCCCTTCATATTTACACACCTTTTCAGACTCTTCATGTTTTTCAACACCACTTCATGCTCTTCCTACTTTTCAGACCGTTTCATGCTCCTCATATTTTTGACACCTTTTGAAGCTCTTCATATTTTTCACACCTTTTCAGGCTCTTCATGTTTTTCAACACCACTTCATGCTCCTCCTATTTTTCAGACCGTTTCATGCTCCTCATATTTTTGAAACATTTTGAAGCTCTTCATATTTATCACACCTTTTCAGGCTCTTCATGTTTTTGAACACCTCTTCATGCTCCTTCTATTTTCAGACCGTTTCATGCTCCTCATTTCTTTGAGACATTTTGACGCTCTTCATATTTTTCACACCTTTTGTGGATCTTCATGTTTTTGAACACAGTTTATGCTCCTCATATTTTTCACACATTTTCATGCTCTTCATATTTTTCACACCTTTTCAGGCTCTTCAGGTTTTTGAACAACGTTTCATGCTCCTCCTATTTTTCAGACCGTTTCCTGCTCCTCATATATTTGACATCTTTTGAAGCTCTTCTTATTTTTCACACCTTTTCATGCTTTTCATGTTTTTCAACACCGTTTCATGCTCCTCCTATTTTCAGACCGTTTCATGCTCCTCATATATTTGACACCTTTTAAAGCTCTTCATATATTTCACACCTTTTCAGGCTCTTCATGTTTTTGAACACCGTTTCATGCTCCTCATATTTTTCAGACCGTTTCGTGCTCCTCATATATTTGACATCGTTTGAAGGTCTTCTTATTTTTCACATCTTTTCACGCTTTTCATGTTTTTCAACACCGTTTCATGCTCCTCCTATTTTTCAGACCGTTTTGTGCTCCTCATATATTTGACACCTTGTGAAGCTCTTCATATTCTTCACACCTTTTCAGGCTCTTCATGATTTTGAACACCGCTTCATGCTCCTCCTATTTTTCAGAACGTTCCATGCGCCTCCGATTTTTCAGACTGTTTCATGCTCCTCATATTTTTGACACCTTTTGAAGCTCTTCATATTTTCACCCCATTTCAGGCTCTTCATATTTTTAAACACCACTTCTTACTCCTCCTATTTTCAGACAGTTTCATGCACCTCATATTTTTGACACCTTTTGAAGCTCTTCATATTTTTCACACCTTTTCAGTCTCTTCATGTTTTTCAAAACCGCCTCATGCTCCTCCTTTTTTCAGAACGTTTCATGCTGTTAATATTTTTGTCACCTTTTGAAGCTCTTCATCATTTCACAACTTTTCAGGTTCTTCATGTTTTCAACACCACTTCATGCTCCTGCTATATTTCTGACCGTGTCATGCTCCTCATATTTTTGACACCTTTTGAAGATCTTCATATTTTTCACACCTTTTCAGGCTATTCAGGTTTTTCTACACCGCTTCATGCTCCTCCTATTTTTGACACCTTTTGGAGCTCTTCATATATTTCACACATTTTCAGGCTCTTCACGATTTGAAAAGCATTTCATGCTCCTCCTATTTTTCAGACCGTTTCATGCTCCTCATATTTTTGAAACCTTTTGAAGTGCTTCATATTTTTCACATCTTTTAAGGCTCTTCATGTTTTTCCAAACCGATTCATGCTGCTCCTATTTTTCGGACTGTTTCATTCTCCTCATATTTTTGACACCTTTTGAAGCTCTTCATATTTTTCACACCATTTAAGGCTCTTCATGTTTTCGAACACTGTTTACTGCTCCTACTATTTTTCAGACTGTTCATGCTCCTCATATTTTTGACACCTTTTGAAGCTCTTCATATTTTTCACACCTTTTCAGGTTCTTCATGTTTTTCAACACCGATTCATGTTCCTCCTATTGTTCAGACCGTTTCATGCTCCTCACATTTTTAACACCTTTTGAAGCTCTTCATATATTTCACAACTTTTCAGGCTTTTCATGTTTTTCAACACTGTTTCATGCTCCTCATATTTTTGACACCTTTTGAAGCTCTTCATATTTTTCAAACCTTTTCTGGCTCTTCAAGTTTTTGAACACCGCTTCATGCTCCTTATATTTTCAGACTGTTTCATGCTACTCTTGTTTTTGAGACGTTTTGAAGCTCTTCATATTTTTCACACCTTTTCAGGATTTTCATGTTTTTGAACACCGCTTCATGCTCCTCCTATTTTTCAGAAAGTTTAATGCTCCTCATGTATTTCACACCTTTTGAAGCTCTTCATATTTTTCAGACCTTTTCAGGCTCTTCATGTTTTTGAACACCTCTTCATGCTCCTCCTATTTTACAGACCGTTGTATGCTCTTCATATTTTTGACACCTTTTGAAGCTCTTCATATTTTTCACACCTTTTCTGTCTCTGCATATTTTGAACACCGCTTCATGCTCCTCCTATTTTTCAGACCGTTTCATGATCCTCATATTTTTGATACATATTGAAGCTTTTCATATTTTTCACACCTTTTCAGGCTCTTCATGTTTTTGAACACTGCTTCATGCTCCTCCTATTTTTCAGACCGTTTCATTCTCCTCATGTATTTCACACCTTTTGAAGCTCTTCATATTTTTCACACCTTTTCAGGCTCTTCATGTTTTGAACATCGTTTCTTTCACCTCCAGTTTTTCAGAACGTTTCATGCTGCTCATATATTTGACACCTTTTGAAGCTCTTCATCATTTCACAACTTTTCAGGTTCTTCATGTTTTCAACACCACTTCATGCTCCTGCTATATTTCTGACCGTGTCATGCTCCTCATATTTTTGACACCTTTTGAAGATCTTCATATTTTTCACACCTTTTCAGGCTATTCAGGTTTTTCTACACCGCTTCATGCTCCTCCTATTTTTGACACCTTTTGGAGCTCTTCATATATTTCACACATTTTCAGGCTCTTCACGATTTGAAAAGCGTTTCATGCTCCTCCTATTTTTCAGACCGTTTCATGCTCCTCATATTTTTGAAACCTTTTGAAGTGCTTCATATTTTTCACATCTTTTAAGGCTCTTCATGTTTTTCCAAACCGATTCATGCTGCTCCTATTTTTCGGACTGTTTCATTCTCCTCATATTTTTGACACCTTTTGAAGCTCTTCATATTTTTCACACCATTTAAGGCTCTTCATGTTTTCGAACACTGTTTACTGCTCCTACTATTTTTCAGACTGTTCATGCTCCTCATATTTTTGACACCTTTTGAAGCTCTTCATATTTTTCACACCTTTTCAGGTTCTTCATGTTTTTCAACACCGATTCATGTTCCTCCTATTGTTCAGACCGTTTAATGCTCCTCACATTTTTAACACCTTTTGAAGCTCTTCATATATTTCACAACTTTTCAGGCTTTTCATGTTTTTCAACACTGTTTCATGCTCCTCATATTTTTGACACCTTTTGAAGCTCTTCATATTTTTCAAACCTTTTCTGGCTCTTCATGTTTTTGAACACCGCTTCATGCTCCTTCTATTTTCAGACTGTTTCATGCTACTCTTGTTTTTGAGACGTTTTGAAGCTCTTCATATTTTTCACACCTTTTCAGGATTTTCATGTTTTTGAACACCGCTTCATGCTCCTCCTATTTTTCAGAAAGTTTAATGCTCCTCATGTATTTCACACCTTTTGAAGCTCTTCATATTTTTCAGACCTTTTCAGGCTCTTCATGTTTTTGAACACCTCTTCATGCTCCTCCTATTTTACAGACCGTTGTATGCTCTTCATATTTTTGACACCTTTTGAAGCTCTTCATATTTTTCACACCTTTTCTGTCTCTGCATATTTTGAACACCGCTTCATGCTCCTCCTATTTTTCAGACCGTTTCATGATCCTCATATTTTTGACACCTTTTGAAGCTTTTCATATTTTTCACACCTTTTCAGGCTCTTCATGTTTTTGAACACTGCTTCATGCTCCTCCTATTTTTCAGACCGTTTCATTCTCCTCATGTATTTCACACCTTTTGAAGCTCTTCATATTTTTCACACCTTTTGAAGCTCTTCATATATTTTACACCTTTTGAAGCTCTTCATGTTTTTCAACACCTCTTCATGCTCCTCCTATTTTTCAGACCGTTCATGCTCCTCATATTTTTGAAACAATTTAAAGCTCCTCCTATTTTCCACACGTTTTCAGGCTCTTCATGTTTTTCAACACCGCTTCATGTTCCTCCTATTTTTCCTACCGTTTCATGCTCCTCCTATATTTCAGACCGTTTCATGCTCCTCATATTTTTGACAATTTTGGAAGCTCTTCATATTTTTCACACCTTTTCAGGCTCTTCATGTTTTTCAACACCGCTATATGCTCCTACTAAATTTCAGACTGTTTCATGTTCCTCATATTTTTCACACCTTTTGAAGCTCTTCATATTTTTCACACCTTTTCAGGCTCTTCATGTTTTTCAACACCACTTCATGTTCCTCCTATTATTCAGACCGTTTCATGCTCATCTCATTTTTGACACCTTTTGAAGCTTTTGGTATTTTTCACACCTTTTGAAGCTCTTCATATTTTTCACACCTTTTCAGGCTCTTTCTGTTTTTCAATACCACTTCATGCTCCTCCTATTTTTCAGACCGTTTCCTGCTCCTCATATATTTGACATCTTTTGAAGCTCTTCTTATTTTTCACACCTTTTCATGCTTTTCATGTTTTTCAACACCGTTTCATGCTCCTCCTATTTTCAGACCGTTTCATGCTCCTCATATATTTGACACCTTTTAAAGCTCTTCATATATTTCACACCTTTTCAGGCTCTTCATGTTTTTGAACACCGTTTCATGCTCCTCATATTTTTCAGACCGTTTCGTGCTCCTCATATATTTGACATCGTTTGAAGGTCTTCTTATTTTTCACACCTTTTCACGCTTTTCATGTTTTTCAACACCGTTTCATGCTCCTCCTATTTTTCAGACCGTTTCGTGCTCCTCATATATTTGACACCTTGTGAAGCTCTTCATATTCTTCACACCTTTTCAGGCTCTTCATGATTTTGAACACCGCTTCATGCTCCTCCTATTTTTCAGAACGTTTCATGCGCCTCCGATTTTTCAGACTGTTTCATGCTCCTCATATTTTTGACACCTTTTGAAGCTCTTCATATTTTTCACCCCATTTCAGGCTCTTCATATTTTTAAACACCACTTCTTACCCCTCCTATTTTCAGACAGTTTCATGCACCTCATATTTTTGACACCTTTTGAAGCTCTTCATATTTTTCACACCTTTTCAGTCTCTTCATGTTTTTCAACACCGCCTCATGCTCCTCCTTTTTTCAGAACGTTTCATGCTGTTAATATTTTTGTCACCTTTTGAAGCTCTTCATATTTTTCACACCTTCTCAGGCTCTTCATGTTTTTGAACACCGTTTCTTGCTGCTACTATTTTTCAGACCTTTTCATGCTCCAAATATTTTTGACACCTTTTGAAGCCTTTCATATTTTTCACACCTTTTCAGGCTCTTCTTGTTTTTCAACACCACTTCATGCTCCTCTTATTTTTCAGTCCGTTTCATGCTCCTCATATTTTTGACACCTTTTGAAGCTCTTCATATTTTTCACACATTTTCAATCTCTTCATGTTTTTCAACACAGTTTCATGCTCCTCATTTTTTTTCAGTCTGTTTCATGCTCCTCATATTTTTGACACCTTTTGAAGCTCTTCATATTTTTCACACCTTTTCAGGTTCTTCACGTTTTTAAACAACGCTTCATGTTCCTCCTATTTTTCAAAACGTTTCATGCTCCTCATATTTTTGACAACTTTTGAAGCTCTTCATATTTTTAACACCTTTCATTCTCTTCATGTTTTTCCACAGAGCTTCATGCTCCTCCTCTTTTACAGACCGTTTCATCCTCCTCATATTTTTGACACCTTTTGAAGCTCTTCATATTTTTCACACCTTTTCATTCTCTTCATGTTTCTCAGCACAGCTTCATGCTCGTACTATTTTTGAGACCGTTTCATGCTCCTCATATTTTTGACACCTTCTGAAGCTCATCATATTTTTCACAGGTTTTCATGCTCTTCATCTTTTTCAAAACCGTTTCATTCTCATACTATTTTTCAGACAGTTTCATGCTCCTATATATTTGACACCTTTTGAAACTCTTCATATTTTTCACACGTTTTCAGGCTCTTCATGGTTTTCAACACCGCTGCATGCTCCTCCTATTTTTCAGACCGTTTCATGCTCTTAATATTTTTGACATCTTTTGAAGCTCTTCATATATTTCACACCTTTTCAGGCTCTTCATGTTTTTCAACACTGTTTCATGCTCCTCCTATTTTTCAGACGGTTTCATGCTTCTCTTATTTTTGACACCTTTTGAAGCTCTTCATATTTTACACACCTTTCCTGGTTCTTCTTGTTTTTGAACACTGTTTCATGCTCTTCCTGTTTTTCAGACCGTTTCATGCTGCTCATATTTTAGACACCTTTTGAGGCTCTTCATATTTTTCATACCTTTTCAGGCTCTCCATATTTTGAACAACGCTTCGTGCTCCTCCTTATTTTGAGACGGTTTCATGCTCCTCATATTTATGACACATTTTGAAGCTCTTCATATTATTCACACCTTTTCATGCTCTTCATGTTTCTAACACAGTTTCATGCTTCTCCTATTTTTCAGACCGTTTAATGCTCCTCATATTTTTCACACCTTTTGAAGCTCTTCATATTTTTCTCATCTTTTCAGGCTCTTCATGTTTTTCAACACCGCTTCATGCTCCTCCTATTTTTCAGATCGTTTCTTGCTCCTCCTATATTTCAAACTGTTTCATGCACCTCTTATTATTGACACCTTTTGAAGCTCTTCATATTTTTCACACCTTTTCAGGCTCTTCATGTTTTTCAACACCACTTCATGCTGCTCCTATTTTTCAGACCGTTTCATGCTTCTCATGTTTTCGACACGTTTGGGGCTCTTCATATTTTTCACACCATTGCAGGCTCTTCATGTTTTTGAACACCGTTTCATGCTCCTCCTATATTTCAGACTGTTTCATGCTCCTCATATTTTTGACACCTTTTGAAGCTCTTCATATTTTTCACACCTTTTGAAGCTCTTCATATTTTTCACAACATTTCAGGCTCTTCATGTTTTTGAACACCGTTTCATGCTCCTCCTATGTTTCAGACCATTTCATGCTCCTCATATTTTTGACACCTTTTGAAGCTCTTCATATTTTTCTCATCTTTTCAGTCTCTTCATGTTTTTCAACACCGCTTCATGCTCCTCCTATTTTTCAGAGTGTTTCATGCTCCTCTCATATCTGACACATTTTGAAGCTCTTCAAATATTTCAAACATTTTCAGGCTCTTCATGTTTTTCAACACCACTTCATGCTCCTCCTATTTTTCAGACCGTTTCATGCTCATCTCATTTTTGACACCTTTTGAAGCTCTTCATATTTTTCACAACTTTTGAAGCTTTTCATATTTTTGACACATTTTCAGGCTCTTCAGGTTTCTCAACACCGCTTCTTGCTCCTCCTAATTTTCAGACCGCTTCATGCTCCTCATGTATTTCACACCTTTTGAAGCTCTTCATATTTTTCACACCTTTTCAGGCTCTTCATGTTTTTCAACACCACTTCATGCTCCTCCTATTTTTCAGTCCTTTTCATGCTCATCTCATTTTTCACAGCTTTTGAAGCACTTCATATTTTTCCCACTTTTTCAGTCTCTTAATGTTTTTCAATGCCACTTCATGCTCCTCATATTTTTTAGACCGTTTCATGCTCCTCATATTTTGACACCATTTGAAGCTCTTCATATTTTTCACAGCTTTTCAGACTCTTCATGATTTTGAACACCTTTTCATGCTCCTCCTATTTTTCAGACCGTTTCATGCTCCTCTTATATTTCACACTTTTGAAGCTCTTGCTATTTTTCACACCTTTTCAGTCTCTTCATGTTTTTGAACACAGTTTCATGCTACTCGTTTTTTTCAGACCGTTTCATGCTCCTCATCTTTTTGACACCTTTTGAAGTTCTTCATATTTTTCACAGCTTTTCAGGCTCTTCATGTTTTTGGACAGCGTTTCATGCTCCTCCTATTTTTCGGACCGATTCATGCTCTTCATGTGTTTCACACCTTTTGAAGCTCTTCATATTTTTCACACTTTTTCAGGCTCTTCATGTTTTTCAACACCGCTTCATGCTCCACCTATTTTCAGACCGTTTCATGCTCCTCCTATTTTTCAGACCGTTTCATGTTCCTCCTGTTTTTCAGATCATTTCATGCTCCTCATATTTTTCACACCTATTGAAGCTCTTCATATATTTCACACCTTTTCAGGCTCTTCATTTTTTTCAACCCCACTTCATTCTCCTCCTATTTTTCAGACCGTTTCATGCTCACATCATTTTTGACACCTTTTGAAGCTCTTCTTATTTTTCACATCTTTTGAAACTCTTCATATTTTTCACACGTTTTCAGGCTCTTCATGTTTTTCAACACCGTTTCATGCTCCTCCTATTTTTCAGACCGTTTCATGCTCCTTATATGTTTGTCTCCTTTTGAAGCTCTTCATATTTTTCACAGCTTTTGAAGCTCTTCATATTTTTCACAACTTTTCAGGCTCTTCATGTTTTTGAACACCTTTTCATGCTCCTCCAATTTTTCAGACCGCTTCATTATCATCTCATTTTTGACACCTTTTGAAGCTCTTCATATATTTCACACCTTTTCAGACTCTTCTTGTTTTTCAACACAGCTTCTTGCTCCTCCTAATTTTCAGACCGTTTCATGCTCCTCATATTTTTGACACCTTTTGAAGCTCTTCATATTTTTCACACCTTTTGAAGCTCTTCATATTTTTCACACTTTTTCATGCTCTTCATGTTTTTCAACACCACTTCATGCTCCTCCTGTTTTTCAGAGCGTTTCAAGCTCCTCATATACTTCACACCTTGTGAAGCTCTTCATATTTTTCACACCTTTTCAGGCTCTTCATGTTTTTCAACACCGCTTCATGAACCTCCTAATTTTCAGACCGTTTCCTGCTCCACATAATTTTCACATCTTTTGAAGCTCTTCATATATTTCACACCTTTTCAGGCTCTTCAAGTTTTTCAACACCGCTTCATGCTCCTCCTAGTTTTCAGACCGTTTCATCCTCCTCATGTATTTCACACCTTTTGAAGCTCTTCATATTTTTCACACCTTTTCAGGCTCTTTATGTTTGTCAACAATAATTCATGCTCCTCCTATGTTTCAGACCGTTTCATGCTCCTCATATTTTTGACACCTTTTGAAGCTCTTCATATATTTCACACCTTTTCATGCCCTTCATGTTTTCAACACCACTTCTTCCTCCTCCTATTTTTCAGACCGTTTCATGCTCATCTCATTTTTGACACCTTTTGAAGCTCTTGATATGTTTCACACCTTTTCAGGCTCTTCATATTTTTCACACCTTTTCAGAATCTTCATGTTTTTAAACACCGCTTCATGCTCCTCCTATTTTTCAGACCTTTTCATGCTCCTCATATTTTTCAAATCTTTTGAAGCTCTTCATATTTTTCGCACCTTTCCAGGCTCTTCATGTTTTTGAACACCGTTTCATGCTCCTCTTATTTTTCAGACCGTTTCAAGCTCCTCATATTTTTCACACTTTTGAAGCTCTTCATATATTTCACACCTTTTCAGGCTCTTTATGTGTTTCAACACCATTTCATGCCGCTTCTATTTTTCAGACCGTTTCATGCTCCTCATGGATTTCACACCCTTTGAAGCTCTTCATATTTTTCACACCTTTTCAGGCTATTCATGCTTTTGAACACCGCTTCATGCTCCTCCTATTTTTCAGACCGTTTCACGTTACTCCTATTTTTCAGTTCATTTCATGCTCCTCATATTTTTGACACCTTTTGAAGCGCTTCATATTTTTCACACCTTTTCAGGCTCTTCATATTTTTGAACACCGCTTCATGCTCCTCCTATTTTTCAGTCCGTTTCTTTCTCCTCATGTATTTCCCACCTTTTGAAGCTCTTCATATTTTTCACACCTTTTCAAGCTCTTCATGTTTTTGAACACAACTTCATGCATCTCTATTTTTTACACGGTTTCATGCTCCTCATATTTTTGACACATTTTGAAGCTCTTCATATTTTTCACACCTTTTCAGGCTCTTCATGTTTTTGAACACCGCTTCATACTCCTCCTAGTTTTCAGGCGGTTTCATGCTCCTCATATTTTTGACACCTTTTGAAGCTCCTCATATATTTCACACATTTTTAGGCTGTTCATGTTTCTCAACACCATTTCATTCTCCTGCTATTTTTCAGACCGTTTCAGGCTCTTCATGTTTTTGAACACCTCTTCATGCTCCTCCTATTTTACAGACCGTTGTATGCTCTTCATATTTTTGACACCTTTTGAAGCTCTTCATATTTTTCACACCTTTTCTGTCTCTGCATATTTTGAACACCGCTTCATGCTCCTCCTATTTTTCAGACCGTTTCATGATCCTCATATTTTTGATACATATTGAAGCTTTTCATATTTTTCACACCTTTTCAGGCTCTTCATGTTTTTGAACACTGCTTCATGCTCCTCCTATTTTTCAGACCGTTTCATTCTCCTCATGTATTTCACACCTTTTGAAGCTCTTCATATTTTTCACACCTTTTCAGGCTCTTCATGTTTTGAACATCGTTTCTTTCACCTCCAGTTTTTCAGAACGTTTCATGCTGCTCATATATTTGACACCTTTTGAAGCTCTTCATCATTTCACAACTTTTCAGGTTCTTCATGTTTTCAACACCACTTCATGCTCCTGCTATATTTCTGACCGTGTCATGCTCCTCATATTTTTGACACCTTTTGAAGATCTTCATATTTTTCACACCTTTTCAGGCTATTCAGGTTTTTCTACACCGCTTCATGCTCCTCCTATTTTTGACACCTTTTGGAGCTCTTCATATATTTCACACATTTTCAGGCTCTTCACGATTTGAAAAGCGTTTCATGCTCCTCCTATTTTTCAGACCGTTTCATGCTCCTCATATTTTTGAAACCTTTTGAAGTGCTTCATATTTTTCACATCTTTTAAGGCTCTTCATGTTTTTCCAAACCGATTCATGCTGCTCCTATTTTTCGGACTGTTTCATTCTCCTCATATTTTTGACACCTTTTGAAGCTCTTCATATTTTTCACACCATTTAAGGCTCTTCATGTTTTCGAACACTGTTTACTGCTCCTACTATTTTTCAGACTGTTCATGCTCCTCATATTTTTGACACCTTTTGAAGCTCTTCATATTTTTCACACCTTTTCAGGTTCTTCATGTTTTTCAACACCGATTCATGTTCCTCCTATTGTTCAGACCGTTTAATGCTCCTCACATTTTTAACACCTTTTGAAGCTCTTCATATATTTCACAACTTTTCAGGCTTTTCATGTTTTTCAACACTGTTTCATGCTCCTCATATTTTTGACACCTTTTGAAGCTCTTCATATTTTTCAAACCTTTTCTGGCTCTTCATGTTTTTGAACACCGCTTCATGCTCCTTCTATTTTCAGACTGTTTCATGCTACTCTTGTTTTTGAGACGTTTTGAAGCTCTTCATATTTTTCACACCTTTTCAGGATTTTCATGTTTTTGAACACCGCTTCATGCTCCTCCTATTTTTCAGAAAGTTTAATGCTCCTCATGTATTTCACACCTTTTGAAGCTCTTCATATTTTTCAGACCTTTTCAGGCTCTTCATGTTTTTGAACACCTCTTCATGCTCCTCCTATTTTACAGACCGTTGTATGCTCTTCATATTTTTGACACCTTTTGAAGCTCTTCATATTTTTCACACCTTTTCTGTCTCTGCATATTTTGAACACCGCTTCATGCTCCTCCTATTTTTCAGACCGTTTCATGATCCTCATATTTTTGACACCTTTTGAAGCTTTTCATATTTTTCACACCTTTTCAGGCTCTTCATGTTTTTGAACACTGCTTCATGCTCCTCCTATTTTTCAGACCGTTTCATTCTCCTCATGTATTTCACACCTTTTGAAGCTCTTCATATTTTTCACACCTTTTGAAGCTCTTCATATATTTTACACCTTTTGAAGCTCTTCATGTTTTTCAACACCTCTTCATGCTCCTCCTATTTTTCAGACCGTTCATGCTCCTCATATTTTTGAAACAATTTAAAGCTCCTCCTATTTTCCACACGTTTTCAGGCTCTTCATGTTTTTCAACACCGCTTCATGTTCCTCCTATTTTTCCTACCGTTTCATGCTCCTCCTATATTTCAGACCGTTTCATGCTCCTCATATTTTTGACAATTTTGGAAGCTCTTCATATTTTTCACACCTTTTCAGGCTCTTCATGTTTTTCAACACCGCTATATGCTCCTACTAAATTTCAGACTGTTTCATGTTCCTCATATTTTTCACACCTTTTGAAGCTCTTCATATTTTTCACACCTTTTCAGGCTCTTCATGTTTTTCAACACCACTTCATGTTCCTCCTATTATTCAGACCGTTTCATGCTCATCTCATTTTTGACACCTTTTGAAGCTTTTGGTATTTTTCACACCTTTTGAAGCTCTTCATATTTTTCACACCTTTTCAGGCTCTTTCTGTTTTTCAATACCACTTCATGCTCCTCCTATTTTTCAGACCGTTTCCTGCTCCTCATATATTTGACATCTTTTGAAGCTCTTCTTATTTTTCACACCTTTTCATGCTTTTCATGTTTTTCAACACCGTTTCATGCTCCTCCTATTTTCAGACCGTTTCATGCTCCTCATATATTTGACACCTTTTAAAGCTCTTCATATATTTCACACCTTTTCAGGCTCTTCATGTTTTTGAACACCGTTTCATGCTCCTCATATTTTTCAGACCGTTTCGTGCTCCTCATATATTTGACATCGTTTGAAGGTCTTCTTATTTTTCACACCTTTTCACGCTTTTCATGTTTTTCAACACCGTTTCATGCTCCTCCTATTTTTCAGACCGTTTCGTGCTCCTCATATATTTGACACCTTGTGAAGCTCTTCATATTCTTCACACCTTTTCAGGCTCTTCATGATTTTGAACACCGCTTCATGCTCCTCCTATTTTTCAGAACGTTTCATGCGCCTCCGATTTTTCAGACTGTTTCATGCTCCTCATATTTTTGACACCTTTTGAAGCTCTTCATATTTTTCACCCCATTTCAGGCTCTTCATATTTTTAAACACCACTTCTTACCCCTCCTATTTTCAGACAGTTTCATGCACCTCATATTTTTGACACCTTTTGAAGCTCTTCATATTTTTCACACCTTTTCAGTCTCTTCATGTTTTTCAACACCGCCTCATGCTCCTCCTTTTTTCAGAACGTTTCATGCTGTTAATATTTTTGTCACCTTTTGAAGCTCTTCATATTTTTCACACCTTCTCAGGCTCTTCATGTTTTTGAACACCGTTTCTTGCTGCTACTATTTTTCAGACCTTTTCATGCTCCAAATATTTTTGACACCTTTTGAAGCCTTTCATATTTTTCACACCTTTTCAGGCTCTTCTTGTTTTTCAACACCACTTCATGCTCCTCTTATTTTTCAGTCCGTTTCATGCTCCTCATATTTTTGACACCTTTTGAAGCTCTTCATATTTTTCACACATTTTCAATCTCTTCATGTTTTTCAACACAGTTTCATGCTCCTCATTTTTTTTCAGTCTGTTTCATGCTCCTCATATTTTTGACACCTTTTGAAGCTCTTCATATTTTTCACACCTTTTCAGGTTCTTCACGTTTTTAAACAACGCTTCATGTTCCTCCTATTTTTCAAAACGTTTCATGCTCCTCATATTTTTGACAACTTTTGAAGCTCTTCATATTTTTAACACCTTTCATTCTCTTCATGTTTTTCCACAGAGCTTCATGCTCCTCCTCTTTTACAGACCGTTTCATCCTCCTCATATTTTTGACACCTTTTGAAGCTCTTCATATTTTTCACACCTTTTCATTCTCTTCATGTTTCTCAGCACAGCTTCATGCTCGTACTATTTTTGAGACCGTTTCATGCTCCTCATATTTTTGACACCTTCTGAAGCTCATCATATTTTTCACAGGTTTTCATGCTCTTCATCTTTTTCAAAACCGTTTCATTCTCATACTATTTTTCAGACAGTTTCATGCTCCTATATATTTGACACCTTTTGAAACTCTTCATATTTTTCACACGTTTTCAGGCTCTTCATGGTTTTCAACACCGCTGCATGCTCCTCCTATTTTTCAGACCGTTTCATGCTCTTAATATTTTTGACATCTTTTGAAGCTCTTCATATATTTCACACCTTTTCAGGCTCTTCATGTTTTTCAACACTGTTTCATGCTCCTCC
The DNA here is from genome assembly GCF_033118175.1 of Dama dama. Classification (NCBI taxonomy): domain Eukaryota; kingdom Metazoa; phylum Chordata; class Mammalia; order Artiodactyla; family Cervidae; genus Dama; species Dama dama. Next base: position 2,563,948 of record NW_026870893.1, on the reverse strand, counting down.
TATTTTTCAGACGGTTTCATGCTTCTCTTATTTTTGACACCTTTTGAAGCTCTTCATATTTTACACACCTTTCCTGGTTCTTCTTGTTTTTGAACACTGTTTCATGCTCTTCCTGTTTTTCAGACCGTTTCATGCTGCTCATATTTTAGACACCTTTTGAGGCTCTTCATATTTTTCATACCTTTTCAGGCTCTCCATATTTTGAACAACGCTTCGTGCTCCTCCTTATTTTGAGACGGTTTCATGCTCCTCATATTTATGACACATTTTGAAGCTCTTCATATTATTCACACCTTTTCATGCTCTTCATGTTTCTAACACAGTTTCATGCTTCTCCTATTTTTCAGACCGTTTAATGCTCCTCATATTTTTCACACCTTTTGAAGCTCTTCATATTTTTCTCATCTTTTCAGGCTCTTCATGTTTTTCAACACCGCTTCATGCTCCTCCTATTTTTCAGATCGTTTCTTGCTCCTCCTATATTTCAAACTGTTTCATGCACCTCTTATTATTGACACCTTTTGAAGCTCTTCATATTTTTCACACCTTTTCAGGCTCTTCATGTTTTTCAACACCACTTCATGCTGCTCCTATTTTTCAGACCGTTTCATGCTTCTCATGTTTTCGACACGTTTGGGGCTCTTCATATTTTTCACACCATTGCAGGCTCTTCATGTTTTTGAACACCGTTTCATGCTCCTCCTATATTTCAGACTGTTTCATGCTCCTCATATTTTTGACACCTTTTGAAGCTCTTCATATTTTTCACACCTTTTGAAGCTCTTCATATTTTTCACAACATTTCAGGCTCTTCATGTTTTTGAACACCGTTTCATGCTCCTCCTATGTTTCAGACCATTTCATGCTCCTCATATTTTTGACACCTTTTGAAGCTCTTCATATTTTTCTCATCTTTTCAGTCTCTTCATGTTTTTCAACACCGCTTCATGCTCCTCCTATTTTTCAGAGTGTTTCATGCTCCTCTCATATCTGACACATTTTGAAGCTCTTCAAATATTTCAAACATTTTCAGGCTCTTCATGTTTTTCAACACCACTTCATGCTCCTCCTATTTTTCAGACCGTTTCATGCTCATCTCATTTTTGACACCTTTTGAAGCTCTTCATATTTTTCACAACTTTTGAAGCTTTTCATATTTTTGACACATTTTCAGGCTCTTCAGGTTTCTCAACACCGCTTCTTGCTCCTCCTAATTTTCAGACCGCTTCATGCTCCTCATGTATTTCACACCTTTTGAAGCTCTTCATATTTTTCACACCTTTTCAGGCTCTTCATGTTTTTCAACACCACTTCATGCTCCTCCTATTTTTCAGTCCTTTTCATGCTCATCTCATTTTTCACAGCTTTTGAAGCACTTCATATTTTTCCCACTTTTTCAGTCTCTTAATGTTTTTCAATGCCACTTCATGCTCCTCATATTTTTTAGACCGTTTCATGCTCCTCATATTTTGACACCATTTGAAGCTCTTCATATTTTTCACAGCTTTTCAGACTCTTCATGATTTTGAACACCTTTTCATGCTCCTCCTATTTTTCAGACCGTTTCATGCTCCTCTTATATTTCACACTTTTGAAGCTCTTGCTATTTTTCACACCTTTTCAGTCTCTTCATGTTTTTGAACACAGTTTCATGCTACTCGTTTTTTTCAGACCGTTTCATGCTCCTCATCTTTTTGACACCTTTTGAAGTTCTTCATATTTTTCACAGCTTTTCAGGCTCTTCATGTTTTTGGACAGCGTTTCATGCTCCTCCTATTTTTCGGACCGATTCATGCTCTTCATGTGTTTCACACCTTTTGAAGCTCTTCATATTTTTCACACTTTTTCAGGCTCTTCATGTTTTTCAACACCGCTTCATGCTCCACCTATTTTCAGACCGTTTCATGCTCCTCCTATTTTTCAGACCGTTTCATGTTCCTCCTGTTTTTCAGATCATTTCATGCTCCTCATATTTTTCACACCTATTGAAGCTCTTCATATATTTCACACCTTTTCAGGCTCTTCATTTTTTTCAACCCCACTTCATTCTCCTCCTATTTTTCAGACCGTTTCATGCTCACATCATTTTTGACACCTTTTGAAGCTCTTCTTATTTTTCACATCTTTTGAAACTCTTCATATTTTTCACACGTTTTCAGGCTCTTCATGTTTTTCAACACCGTTTCATGCTCCTCCTATTTTTCAGACCGTTTCATGCTCCTTATATGTTTGTCTCCTTTTGAAGCTCTTCATATTTTTCACAGCTTTTGAAGCTCTTCATATTTTTCACAACTTTTCAGGCTCTTCATGTTTTTGAACACCTTTTCATGCTCCTCCAATTTTTCAGACCGCTTCATTATCATCTCATTTTTGACACCTTTTGAAGCTCTTCATATATTTCACACCTTTTCAGACTCTTCTTGTTTTTCAACACAGCTTCTTGCTCCTCCTAATTTTCAGACCGTTTCATGCTCCTCATATTTTTGACACCTTTTGAAGCTCTTCATATTTTTCACACCTTTTGAAGCTCTTCATATTTTTCACACTTTTTCATGCTCTTCATGTTTTTCAACACCACTTCATGCTCCTCCTGTTTTTCAGAGCGTTTCAAGCTCCTCATATACTTCACACCTTGTGAAGCTCTTCATATTTTTCACACCTTTTCAGGCTCTTCATGTTTTTCAACACCGCTTCATGAACCTCCTAATTTTCAGACCGTTTCCTGCTCCACATAATTTTCACATCTTTTGAAGCTCTTCATATATTTCACACCTTTTCAGGCTCTTCAAGTTTTTCAACACCGCTTCATGCTCCTCCTAGTTTTCAGACCGTTTCATCCTCCTCATGTATTTCACACCTTTTGAAGCTCTTCATATTTTTCACACCTTTTCAGGCTCTTTATGTTTGTCAACAATAATTCATGCTCCTCCTATGTTTCAGACCGTTTCATGCTCCTCATATTTTTGACACCTTTTGAAGCTCTTCATATATTTCACACCTTTTCATGCCCTTCATGTTTTCAACACCACTTCTTCCTCCTCCTATTTTTCAGACCGTTTCATGCTCATCTCATTTTTGACACCTTTTGAAGCTCTTGATATGTTTCACACCTTTTCAGGCTCTTCATATTTTTCACACCTTTTCAGAATCTTCATGTTTTTAAACACCGCTTCATGCTCCTCCTATTTTTCAGACCTTTTCATGCTCCTCATATTTTTCAAATCTTTTGAAGCTCTTCATATTTTTCGCACCTTTCCAGGCTCTTCATGTTTTTGAACACCGTTTCATGCTCCTCTTATTTTTCAGACCGTTTCAAGCTCCTCATATTTTTCACACTTTTGAAGCTCTTCATATATTTCACACCTTTTCAGGCTCTTTATGTGTTTCAACACCATTTCATGCCGCTTCTATTTTTCAGACCGTTTCATGCTCCTCATGGATTTCACACCCTTTGAAGCTCTTCATATTTTTCACACCTTTTCAGGCTATTCATGCTTTTGAACACCGCTTCATGCTCCTCCTATTTTTCAGACCGTTTCACGTTACTCCTATTTTTCAGTTCATTTCATGCTCCTCATATTTTTGACACCTTTTGAAGCGCTTCATATTTTTCACACCTTTTCAGGCTCTTCATATTTTTGAACACCGCTTCATGCTCCTCCTATTTTTCAGTCCGTTTCTTTCTCCTCATGTATTTCCCACCTTTTGAAGCTCTTCATATTTTTCACACCTTTTCAAGCTCTTCATGTTTTTGAACACAACTTCATGCATCTCTATTTTTTACACGGTTTCATGCTCCTCATATTTTTGACACATTTTGAAGCTCTTCATATTTTTCACACCTTTTCAGGCTCTTCATGTTTTTGAACACCGCTTCATACTCCTCCTAGTTTTCAGGCGGTTTCATGCTCCTCATATTTTTGACACCTTTTGAAGCTCCTCATATATTTCACACATTTTTAGGCTGTTCATGTTTCTCAACACCATTTCATTCTCCTGCTATTTTTCAGACCGTTTCAGGCTCATGTCATTTTTGACACATTTTGAAGCTTTACATATTGTTCACACCTTTTGAAGCTCTTCATATTTTTCACAAGTTTTCAGGCTCTTCATGTTTTTCAACACCGCTTCATGCTCCTCCTATTTTTGAGACCGTTTCATGCTTCTAATATTTTTGACACGTTTTGAAGCTCCTCATATTTTCCACACCTTTTCAAGCTTTCATGTTTTGGAACACCGTTTCATGCTCCTCCTATTTTTCAGACCGTTTCTTGCTCCTCATATTTGACACATTTTGAAGCTCTTCATATTTTTCACACCTTTTCAGACTCTTCATGTTTTGAACACCGCTTCATGCTCCTCCTATTTTTCAGATTGTTTCATGCTCCTCATATTTTTCACACCTTTTGAAGCTCTTTATATTTTCACACCTTTTCATGCTCTTCATGTTTTTGAACACCACTTCATTTTCCTCCTATATTTCAGACCGTTTCATGCTCATCTCAATTTTGACAGCTTTTGAAGCTGTTCATAATTTTACACCTTTTGAAGCTCTTCATATTTTTCACGCTTTTCAGGCTCTTCATGTTTTTGAACACCGTTTCACGCTCCTCCTTTTTTCAGACCGTTTCATGCTCCTCATATTTCTGACACATTTCGAAGCTCTTCATATTTTTCACACCTTTTCAGGCTCTTCATGTTTTTGAACACCGATTCATACTCCTCCTATTTTTCAGGCGGTTTCATGCTCCTCATATTTTTGACACCTTTTGAAGCTGCTCATATATTTCACACATTTTTAGGCTGTTCAGGTTTTTCAACACCGATTCATACTCCTCCTATTTTTCAGGCGGTTTCATGCTCCTCATATTTTTGACACCTTTTGAAGCTCTTCATATTTTTCACACCTTTTCAGTCTCTTCATATTTTTGAACACCATATCATGCTCCTCCTATTTTTCAGACCGTTTCATGCTCCTCATATTTTTGACACCTGTTGAAGCTCTTCATATTTTTCACACCTTTTGAAGGTCTTCATATTTTTCACACATTTTGAAGCTCTTCATATTTTTCACACCTTTTCAGGCTCTTCATGATTTTCAACACGGCTTCATACTCCTCCTATTTTTCAGACCGTTTCATGATCCTCATATTTTTGACACCTTTTGAAGCTCTTCATATATTTCACACCTTTTAGGTTCTTCATATTTTTCCACACCACTTCATGTTCCTCCTGTTATTCAGACCATTTCATTCTCATCGCATTTTTGACACCTTTTGAAGCTCTTCATATTTTTCACACCTTTTGAAGCTTTTCATATTTTTCACACGTTTTCAGGCTCTTCATGTTTTTCAACACCACTCCATGCTTCTCGTATATTTCAGACTGTTTCATACTTATCTCTTTTTTTACACCTTTTGAAGCTCTTCATTTGTTTCACACCTTTTGAAGCTCTTCATGTTTTTCAACACCGCTTCATGCTCCTCCTATTTTTCAGACCGTTTCATGCTCCTCATATATTTGACACCTTTTGAAGCTCTTGATATTTTTCACAACTTTTCAGGCTCTTCATGTTTGAACACCGCTTCATGCTCCTCCTATTTTACAGACCTTTTCCTTCTCCTCATGTATTTCAACCTTTTGAAGCTCTTCCTATTTTTCACAACTTTTCAGGCTCTTCGTGTTTTTCAACACCGTTTCATGATCCTCCTATTTTTCACACTTTTTCCTGCTCCTCATATTTTTCACACCTTTTGAAGCTCTTCATATTTTTCACACCTTTTCAGGCTCTTCATGTTTTACAACAATGCATCATGCTCCTCCTATTTTTCAGACTGTTCCATGCTCCTCATATTTTTGACATCTTTTGATGCTCTTCATATTTTTCACACCTTTTCAACCTCTTCATGTTTTTCAACAATGCTTCATGCTCCTCCTATTTTTTCAGACCATTTAATGCACCTCATGTATTTCACGTGTTTTGAACCTCTTCATATTTCTCACACATTTTCAGGCTCTTCATGTTTTTGAACAACGTTTCGTGCTCCTCCTATTTTTCAGACTGTTTCATGCTCCTCATATTTTTTTTTTTCCTTCTTTTTTTTTCTTTTTTTCTTTTTTAATTTTTATTATTATTATTTTTTTTTCCCAGTGGGTTTTGTCATACATTGATATGAATCAGCCATGGATTTACATGTATTCCCAATCCCGATCCCCCCTCCCACCTCCCTCTCCACCCGATTCCTCTCCGTCTTCCTAGTGCACCAGGCCCGAGCACTTGTCTCGTGCATCCCACCTGGGCTGGTGATCTGTTTCACCATAGATAGTATACATGCTGTTCTTTTCAAATATCCCACCCTCACATTCTCCCACAAAGTTCAAAAGTCTGTTCTGTGTTTCTGTGTCTCTTTTTCTGTTCTGCATATAGGGTTATTGTTATCACCTTTCTAAATTCCATATACATGTGTCAGTATGCTGTAATGTTCTTTATCTTTCTGGCTTACTTCACTTTGCATAATGGGCTCCAGCTTCATCCATCTCATTAGGACTGGTTCAAATGAATTCTTTTTAATGGCTGAGTAATATTCCATGGTGTATATGTACCACAGCTTCCTTATCCATTCATCTGCTGATGGGCATCTAGGTTGCTTCCATGTCCTGGCTATTATAAACAGTACTGCGATGAACATTGGGGTGCACATGTCTCTTTCAGATCTGGTTTCCTCAGTGTGTATGCCCAGAAGTGGGATTGCTGGGTCATATGGCAGTTCTATTTCCAGTTTTTTAAGAAATCTCCACACTGTTTTCCATAGCGGCTGTACTAGTTTGCATTCCCACCAACAGTGTAAGATGGTTCCCTTTTCTCCACACCCTCTCCAGCATTTATTGCTTGTAGACTTTTGGATAGCAGCCATCCTGACTGGCGTGTAATGGTACCTCATTGTGGTTTTGATTTGCATTTCTCTAATAATGAGTGATGTTGAGCATCTTTTCATGTGTTTGTTAGCCATCTGTATGTCTTCTTTGGAGAAATGTCTGTTTAGTTCTTTGGCCCATTTTTTGATTGGGTCATTTATTTTTCTGGAATTGAGCTGCAGGTGTTGCTTGTATATTTTTGAGATTAATCCTTTGTCTGTTTCTTCATATTTTTTGACACCTTTTGAAGCTCTTCATACTTTTCACACCTTTTCAGGCTGTTCATGTTTTTCAAGACCGCTTCATGCTCCTCCTATTTTTCAGACCGTTTCCTGCTCCTCATATTTTTCACACCTTTTGAAGCTCTTGATATTTTTCACAACTTTTCAGGCTCTTCATGTTTGAACACCGCTTCATGCTCCTCCTATTTTACAGACCTTTTCCTTCTCCTCATGTATTTCAACCTTTTGAAGCTCTTCCTATTTTTCACAACTTTTCAGGCTCTTCATGTTTTTCAACACCATTTCATGCTCTTCCTGTTTTTCAGACCGTTTCATGCTCCTCATATTTTTGACACCTTTTTAAGCTCTTCATATTTTTCACACTTTATCAGGCTCTTCTTGTGTTTCAACACCGCTTAATTCTCATCGTATTTTTCAGAATCTTTCTTGCTCCTCATATTTTTGACACCTTTTGAAGCTCTTCATATGTTTCACACCTTTTCAGGATCTTCATGTTTTTGACATCTGCTTCATGCCCCTGCTATTTTTCAGACTGTTTCTTGCTCCTCATATATTTGACACCTTTTGAAGCTCTTCATATTTTTCACACCTTTTCAGGCTCTTCATGTTGTTTAACACCGCTTTTTGCTCCTCTATTTGTCAGATAGATTCATGTTCCTCTTATTGTTCAGACCGTTTCATGCACCTCATATTTTTCACACCTTTTAAAGCTCTTCATATTTTTCACACCTTTTCAGGCTCTTCATGTTTTTGAACACCGCTTCATGCTCCTGCTATTTTTTAGACCGTTTCATGCTCCACATATTTTTGACACCTTTTGAAGCTCTTCATATTTTTCACATCTTTTCAGGCTCTTCATGTTTTTCAACACCGCTACATGCTCCTACTATTTTTCAGTCGTTTCATGCTCCTAATATTTTGACACCTTTTGAACCTCTTCATATTTTTGACACCTTTTCAGGCTCTTCATGTTTTTGAAAACCGCTTCATGCTCCTCCTATTTTTCAGACTGTTTCATGCTCCTCATATTTTTGAGACCTTTTGAAGCTCTTCATATTTTTGACACCTTTTCAGGCTCTTCATTTTTTTCAACACCGCTTCATGCTCCTCCTATATTTCAGACCGTTTCATGCTCCTCATATTTTATCACTTTTTAAGCTCTTCATATATTTCAAACCTTTTCAGGCTCTTCATGTTTTTCAACACCGCTTCATGCTCCTCATATTTTTCAGTCGTATCATGCTCCTAATATTTTGACACCTTTTGAAGCTCTTCATATTTTTGACACCTTTTCAGGCTCTTCATGTTTTTGAAAACCGCTTCATGCTCCTCCTATTTTTCAGACCGTTTCCTGATCCTCATAATTTTCACACCTTTTGAAGCTCTTCATATTTTTCACACCTTTTCAGGCTCTTCATGTTTTTGAACACCGCTTCATGCTCCTCCTATTTTTCAGACCGTTTAATCCTCCCCATGTATTTCACACCTTTTGAAGCTCTTCATATTTTTCACACCTTTTGAAGCTCTTCATATTTTTCACACGTTTTCAGGCTCTTCATGTTTTTCAACACCGCTTCATGCTCCTCCTATTTTTCAGACCGTTTAATCCTCCCCATGTATTTCACATCTTTTGAAGCTCTTCATATTTTTCACATGTTTTCAGGCTCTTCATGTTTTTCACACCGTTTCTTGCTGCTTCTCTTTTTCAGACCGTTTCATGCTCCTCATATTTTTCACACCTTTTGAATCTCTTCAAATTTTTCTCAACTTTTCAGGCTCTTCATGATTTTGAACACCACTTCATGCTCCTCCAATTTTTCAGACAGTTTCATACTCCTCATATTTTTGACACCTTTGAAGCTCGTCATATTTTTCACAGCTTTTCAGGCTCTTCATGTTTTCAACACCAATTCATGCTCCTCCTTTTTGCAGACCGTTTCATGCTCCTCATATTTTTGACACCTTTTGAAGCTCTTCATATCTTTCACACCTTTTCAGACTCTTCATGTTTTTGAACACCGCTTCATGATCCTCCTATTTTTAAGACCGTTTCATGCTCTTCATATTATTGACACATTTTGAAGCTCTTCATATTTTTCAACCTTTTCAGGCTCTTCATGTTTTTGAACACCATTTCATGCTGCTTCTATTTTTCTGACCGTTTCATGCTCCTCATATTTTTCACACCTTTTGAAGCTCTTCATATTTTTCACACCTTTTCAGGCTCTTCATGTTTTTGAACACAGCTTCATGCTCCTCCTATTTTTCACATCTTTTAAGCTCTATATATTTTTCACACCTTTTCAGGCTCTTCATGTTTTTGAACTCCATTTCATGCTCCTCCTATTTTTCAAACAGTTTCATGCTGCTCATGTATTTCACACCTTTTGAAGCTCTTCATATTTTTCACATCTTTTCAGGCTCTTCATATTTTTGAACAAGGTTTCATGCTCCTCCTAATTTTCTGATCGTTTCATGCTCCTCATGTATTTCACACCTTTTGAAGCTCTTCATATTTTTCACATCTTTTCAGGCTCTTCATATTTTTGAACAAGGTTTAATGCTCCTCCTAATTTTCTGATCGTTTCATGCTCCTCATATTTTTGACATCTTTTGAAGGTTTTCATATTTTTCACACGTTTTCTGGCTGTTCATGTTTTTTAACAACTCTTCATGCTCCTCCTATTTTTCTGACCGTTTCATGCTCCTCATGTATTTCACACCTTTTGAAGCTCTTCATATTTTTCACATCTTTTAAGGCTCTTCATGTTGTTCAACACCCTTTCTTGCTCCTCCTATTTTTCAGACCGTTTCATGCTCCTCATATTTTTGACACGTTTTGAAGCTCTTCATATTTTTCACACCTTTTCAGGCTCTTCATGTTTTTGAACACCGTTTCATAGTCCTCCTATGTTTCAGACCGTTTTATGCTCCTCATATTTTTGACACCTTTTGAAGCTCTTAATATTTTTCACTACTTTTCAGGGTCTTCCTGTTTTTGAACACCGCTTCATGCTCCTCCTATTTTTCAGACCGTTTCATGCTCCTCATATTTTTGACAACTTTTGAAGCTAATCATATTTTTCACAACTATTCAGGCTCTTCCTGTTTTTGAACCCCTCTTCATGCTTCTCCTATTTTTCAGACCGTTTAATGCTCCTCATGTATTTCACATCTTTTGAAGCTCTTCATATTTTTCACACGTTTTCAGGCTCTTCATGTTTTTGAACACCGCTTCATGCTTCTCCTATTTTTCAGACCGTTTAATGCTCCTCATGTATTTCACACTTTTTGAAGCTCTTCATATATTTCACACCTTTTCAGTCTCTTCTTTTTTTTCAACACCACATCATACTCCTTCTATTTTTCAGACCGTTTCATGCTCATTTCATTTTTGAAACCTTTTGAAATCTTCATATTTTTCACACCTTTTTTAGGCTCTTCATGTTTTTGAACACCACTTCATGCTCCTCCTATTTTTCAGACCATTTAATGCTCCTCATGTATTTCACACCTATTGAAGCTCTTCATATTTTTCACACGTTTTCAGGCTCTTCATGTTTTTCAACACCACTTCATGCTCCTCCTATTTTTCAGAACGTTTCATGCTCCTCATATTTTTGACACCTTTTGAAGCTCTTCATATTTTTCACACGTTTTAAGGCTCTTCATGTTTTTCAACACCGCTTCATGATCCTCCTATTTTTCAAACCGTTTCATGCTCCTCATATTTTTGACACCTTTTGAAGCTCTTCATATTTTTCACTACTTTTCAGGGTCTTCCTGTTTTTGAACACCGCTTCATGCTCCTCCTATTTTTCAGAACTTTTCATGCTCCTCATATTTTTGACACCTTTTGAAGCTCTTCATATTTTTCACACCTTTTCAGGCTCTTCATGTTTTTGAACACTTCTTCATGCTCCTCCTATTTTTCAGACCGTTTCATGCTCCTCATATTTTTGACAACTTTTGAAGCTCTTCATATTTTTCACAACTTTTCAGGCTCTTCCTGTTTTTGAACCCCTCTTCATGCTTCTCCTATTTTTCAGACCGTTTAATGCTCCTCATGTATTTCACACCTTTTGAAGCTCTTCATATTTTTCACACGTTTTCAGGCTCCTCATGTTTTTGAACACCGCTTCATGCTTCTGCTATTTTTCAGACCGTTTAATGCTCCTCATGTATTTCACACTTTTTGAAGCTCTTCATATATTTCACACCTTTTCAGTCTCTTCTTTTTTTTCCACACCACATCATACTCCTTCTATTTTTCAGACCGTTTCATGCTCATTTCATTTTTGAAACCTTTTGAAGCTCTTCATATTTTTCACACCTTTTCAGGCTCTTCATGGTTTTCAACATCGCTTCATGTTCCTCCTATTTTTGAGACCGTTTCATGCTCCTGATATTTTTGACACCTTTTGAAGCTCTTCATATTTTTCACACGTTTTCAGGCTCTTCATGTTTTTCAACACCGCTTCACGTTCCTCCTATTTTTCAGACCATTTCATACTCCTCATATTTTTGACACCTTTTGAAGCTCTTCATAATTTTCAAACTTTTTCAGGCTCTTCATGTTTTTCAACACCGCTTCATGCTCCTCCTATTTTTCAGACAGTTTCATGTTCCTCATATTTTTGAAACCTTTTGAAACTCTTCATATTTTTCACACCTTTTCAGGCTCTTCAAGTTTTTGAACAACGTTTTATGCTCCGCCTATTTTTCAGACCGTTTCTTGCTCCTCATATTTTTTACACCTTTTGAAGCTCTTCATATTTTTCACTCCTTTTCAGCTTCTCCATGGTTTTGAACACCGCTTCATGCTCCTCCTATTTTTCAGACTGTTTCATGCTCTTCATATATTTGACACCTTTTGAAGCTCTTCATATTTTCCTCTCCTTTTCATGCTCTTCATGTTTTTGAACACCGCTTCATGCTCCTCCTATTTTTCAGACCGTTTCATGCTCCTCATATATTTCACACCTTTTGAAGCTCTTCATATTTTTCACACATTTTCAGGCTCTTCATGTTTTGAACACCGTTTCATGTCGCTCCTATTTTTCAGACCGTTTCATGCTCCTCATATTTTTGACACCTTTTGAAGCTCTTCATATTTTTCACACCTTTTCAGGCTCTTCAAGTTTTCAACATGGCTTCATACTCCTCCTATATTTCACACCTTTTGAAGCTCTTCATATATTTCACACCTTTTCAGTCTCTTCATGTTTTTGAACACCGCTTCATGCTCCTCCTATATTTCACACCTTTTTAAGCTCTTCATATATTTCACACCTTTTCAGACTCTTCATGTTTTTCAACATCGCTTCATACTCCTCCTATTTTTCTGACCATTTCATGCTCCTCATATATTTGACACCTTTTGAAGCTCTTCATATTTTTCACACCTTTTGAAGCTCTTCATATTTTACACATATTTTCACCCTCTTCATGTTTTGCAACACATTTTCATGCTCCTCCTATTTTTCGGACCGTTTCATTCTCTTCATATTTTTGACACTTTTTGAAGCTCTTCATATTTTTCACACCTTTTCAGCCTCTTCATCTTTTTCAACACCGTTTCATGCTCCTCATATTTTTCAGACCGTTTCATTCTCCTCATATTTATGTCAACTTTTGAAACTCTTCTTTTTCTTCACACCTTTTCATACTCTTCATGTTTTTGAACATCGTTTCATGCTCTTCCTTTTATTCAGACCGTTTCATGCTCCTCATATTTTTGACACCTTTTGAACCTCTTCATATTTTTCACACCTATTCAGGGTCTTCATATTTTTCAACACCGCTTCATGCTCCTCCTATTTTTCAGACCGTTTCATGCTCCTCATATTTTTCACACCTTTTGAAGCTCTTCATTTATTTCACACCTTTTCAGGCTCTTCATGTTTTTCAACATCGCTTCATGCTTCTCGTATTTTTCAGACCGTTTCATGCTTCTCAAATTTTTGACACCTTTTGAAGCTCTTCATATTTTTCACACCTTTTCATGTTCTTCATTTTCCTCAACAAAGCTTCATGCTCCTCCTATTTTTCAGACCGTTTCATGCTCCTCATCTTAAACACCTGTTGAAGCTCTTCATATTTTTCACACCATTTCATGCTCTTCTTGTTTTTCAACACCATTTCTAGCTCCTCCTATTTTTCAGACTGTTTCATGCTCCTCATATTTCTGACACCTTTTGAAGCTCTTCATATATTTCACACCTTTTCAGGCTCTTCATGTTTTTGAACACGGCCTCATGCTCCTCCTATTTTTCACACCTTTTGAAGATCTTCATATATTTCACACCTTTTCAAGCTCTTCATGTTTTTTAAATACCGCTTCATGCTCCTCATATTTTTCACACCTTTTGAAGCTCTTAATATTTTTCACACATTTTCAGGCTCTTCATGTTTTTGAACACCGTTTAATGCTCCTCCTATTTTTCAGACCATTTCATGCTCCTCATATTTTTCACACCTTTTGAAGCTCATCATATATTTCTCACCTTTTCCTGTTCTTCAGGTTTTTCAACTCCGTTTCATGCTCCTCCTATTTTTCAGATCGTTTCATGCTCCTCCTATTTTTCAGACTGTTTCATGCACCTCTTATTATTGACACCTTTTGAAGCTCTTCATATTTTTCACACGTTTTCATGCTCTTCATGTTTTTCAACAACATTTCATGCTCCTCCGATTTTTCAGACCTTTTCATGCTCCTCATATTTTTCACACCTTTTCATGCTCTTCTTGTTTTTCAACAAAGTTTCATGCTCCTCATATGTTTGACACCTTTTGAATCTCTTCATATTATTCACACCTTTTCAGGCTCTTCATGATTTTCAACACCGCTTCATGCTCCTCCTATTTTTCAGACCGTTTCATGCTCGTCATATTTTTCAGACAGTTTCATGATCCTCCTATTTTTCAGACCGATTCATGCTCCTCATGTTTTTGACACCTTTTGAAGCTCTTCATGTATTTCATACCTTTTAAGGCTCTTCATGTTTCTGAACACCGCTTCATGCTCCTCCTATATTTCACACTTTTTGAAGCTCTTCATATATTTCACACCTTTTCAAGCTCTTCATGTTTTTGAACACCGCTTCATGCTCCTCATATTTTTGACACCTTTTGAAACTCTTCATGTTTTTTCACACCGTTTCATGTTCCTCTTACTTTTCAACCGTTTCATGCTTCTCCTATTTTTGAAAGCTTTTGAAGCTCTTCATATTTTTCACACCTTTTCATGCTCTTCATGTATTTTCAACACCGTTTCATGCTCCTCATATTTTTCAGACCATTTCATACTTCTCATATTTTTGACACCTTTTGAAGATCTTCATATTTTTCACACCTTTTCATGCTTGTCATGTTTTTCAACAAAGTTTCACACTCCTCATATTTTGACAACCTTTGAAGGTCTCCATATTTTTCACACCTTTTTAGACGCTTCATGTTTTTCAACACCGCTTCATGCTCCTCCTGTTTTTCAGACCGTTTCATGTTCCTCATATTTTTGACACCTTTTGAAGCTCTTCGTATTTTTCACACCTTTTTAGGCTCTTCATGATTTCAACACAGTGTCATGCTCCGCCTATTTTTCAGACCGTTTCATGCTCCTCATATTTTTGAAACCATTTGAAGCCCGTCATATTTTTCACACCTTTTCATGCTCTTCATGTTTTTCAACACCATTTCATGCTCCTCCTATTTTTCAGATTGTTTCATGCTTCTCATATTTTTGACACATTTTTTATCTCTTCATATTTTTCACACCTTTACAGGCTCTTCATGTTTTTCAACACCGTTTCATGCTCCTCCTATTTTTCAGATGGTTCATGCTCCTCGTATTTTTAGGCCGTTTCATGCTCGTCATAATTTTGAAACCTTTTGAAGCCCTTCATATTTTTCACACCTTTTCATGCTCTTCATGTTTTTCAACAACGTTTTATGCTCCTCCTATTTTTCAGACCGTTCATGCTGGACATATTTTTGACACCCTTTGAAGCTCTTCATATTTTTCACACATTTTCAGGCGCTTCATGTTCTTCAACACCGTTTCATCCTCCTCCTATTTTTAGACTGTTTCATGCTCCTCATACTTTTGACACCTTTTGAAGCTGTTCATATATTTCACACCTTTTCAGGATCTTCATGTTTTTGAATGCCGCTTCATGCACCTCCTATTTTTCAGACCGTTTCATGCTCCTCATATTTTTGACACCTTTTGAAGCTCTTCGTATATTTCACACCTTTTCAGGCTCTTCATGTTTTTTACACCTTTTCAGGCTCTTCATGTTTTTCAACACCGCTTCATGCTCCTCCTATTTTTCAGACCGTGTCATTCTCCTCTTATTTTTGACACATTTTGAAGCTCTTCATATTTTTCACACCTTTTGAAGCTCTTCATATTTTTCAAACCTTTACAGGCTCTTCATGTATTTCAACACCGCTTCATGCTCCTCCAATTTTTCAGACAATTTCATGTTCGTCATATTTTTCAAACCTTTAAAGCTCTTCATAATTTTCACACCTATACATGCTCTTCATTTTTTCCACACTGTTTCATGCTCCTCCTATTTTTCAGACCGTGTCATTCTCCTCTTATTTTTCACACCTTTTGAAGCTCTTCATATTTTTCACACTTTTTGAAGCTCTTCATATTTTTCACAGTTTTCAGGCTCTTCATGTTTCTGAACACCGCTTCATGCTCCTCCTATTTTTCAGACCGTTTCATGCTCTTCATATTTTTCACACCTTTTCAGGCTCTTCATATTTTTGAACACCGTTTGCTGCTCCTCATATTTTTGAGAACGTTTCATGCTCCTCATATTTTTGACACGTTTTGCAGCTCTTCATATTTTTCACACCTTTTCAGGCTCTTCATGTTTTTAAACACGGCTTCATGCTACTCCTATTTTTGATACCTTTTGAAGCTCCTCATATTCTTCAAACCATTTCATGCTCTTCTTTTTTTTCATCACCACTTCATGCTCCTCCTATTTTTCAGACCGTTTTATGCTCCTCATGTATTTCACACCTTTTGAAGCTCTTCATATTTTTCACACCTTTTCAGGATCTTCATGTTTTTGAACATCATTTCATGCTGCCCCTATTTTTCAGACCGTTTCATACTCCTCATATTATTGACACGTTTTGAGGCTCTTCTTATTTTTCGTACCTTTTCAGGCTCTTTAACTTTTTGTCACCGCTTCTTGCTCCTAGTATTTTTCAGACCGTTTCATGCTCCTCATATTTTTGACACCTTTTGAAGCTCTTCCTATTTTTCACACCTTTTCATGCTCTTCATGTTTTTCAACACCGTTTCATGTTCCTCCTATTTTTCAGACCGTTTCATGCTCCTCATATTTTTCACACCTTTTGAAGCTGTTCATATATTTCACACCTTTTCAGGCTCTCCATGTTCTTGATCACCGATTCATTTTCCTCCTATTTTTGAGACTGTTTCATGCTTCTCATATTTTTGACACCTTTTGAAGCTCTTCATATTTTTCACACCTTTTCAGGCTCTTCATGGTTTTGAAAACCGCTTCATGCTCCTCCTATTTTTCAGACCGTTTCGTGCTCCTCATATTTTTCACACCTTTTGAAGCTGTTCGTATTTTTCACACCTTTTCAGGCTCTTTATGTTTTTGAACACCGCTTCATGCTCCTCCTATTTTTCAGACCGTTTCACGCAGCACATATTTTTGACACCTTTTGAAGCTCCTCCTATTTTCCACACCTTTTCAGGCTCTTCAAGTTTTTCTACACCGTTTCATGCTCCTGCTAGTTTTCATACCGTTTCATGCTACTCATATACTTGACAGATTTTGAAGCTCTTCATATTTTTCACACCTTTTCAGGCTCTTCATGGTTTTGAACACTGCTTCATGCTCCTCCTATTTTTCAGACCGTTTCATGCTCCTCATAATTTTGACACCTTTTGAAGCTCCTCCTATTTTTCACACGTTTTCAGCTCTTCATGTTTTTGAACACTGCTTCATGCTCCTCATATATTTCAGACAGTTTCATGATCCTCATGTATTTCACACCTTTTGAACCTCTTCATATTTTTCACACATTTTCAATGTCTTCATGTTTTTGAACATCGTTTCATGTTGCTCCTAATTTTCAGACCGTTTCATGCTCCTCATATTTTTGACAGCTTTTGAAGCTCTTCATATTTTTCACACTTTTTAAGGCTGTTTATAGATTTCAACACCGCTGCATGATTCCCCTATTTTTCAGACCGTTTCATGCTCCTCATATTTTTGACATTTTTTGAAGCTCTTCATATTTTTCACACCTTTTCAGGCTCTTCATGTTTTTGAACACCGTTTCATGCTCCTCCTATTTTCCAGACAGTTTCATGCTCATCTCATTTTTGACACCTTTTGAAGCTCTTCATATTTTTCACACGTTTTCAGGCTCTTCATGTTTTTCAACACCGCTTCATGCTCCTCCTATTTTTCCGTCCGTTTCATGCTCCTCATTTTTGTGACACCTTTTCAAGCACTTCCTATTTCTCACACCTTTTCAGGCTCTTCATGTTTTTCAACACCGCCTCATGATCCTCCTGTTTTTCAGACCGTTTCAGGCTCATCTCATTTTTGACACCTTTTGAAGCTCTTCATATGTTTCACACGTTTTGAAGCTCTTCATATTTTTCACACCTTTTCAGTCTCTTCATGTTTTTCAATACCACTTCATGCTCCTCCTATTTTACAGACAGTTTCATGCTCATCTCATTTTTGACACCTTTTGAAGCTCTTCATATTTTTCACACCTTTTGAAGCTCTTCATATTTTTCACACGTTTTCAGGCTCTTCATGTTTTTCAACACTGCTTCATGCTCCTCCTATTTTTCCAACCGTTTCATGCTCCTCATATTTTTGACACCTTTTCAAGCTCCTCATATATTTCTCACGTTTTCAGGCTCTTCATGTTTTTCAACACAACTTCATGTTCCTACTATTTTTCAGAGCATTTCATGCTCATCTCATTTTTGACACCTTTTGAAGCTCTTCATATTTTTCACACCTTTTGAAGCTCTTCATATTTTTCACACCGTTTCAGGCTCTTCATGTTTTTGAACACCGGTTCATGCTCCTCCTATTTTTCAGACCGTTTCATGCTCCTCATAATTTTGACACCCTTTGAAGCTCTTCTTATATTTCACACCTTTTCAGACACTTCATGTTTGTGAACACCGCTTCAAGGTCCCCCTTTTTTTCGAGCGTTTCATGCTCCTCATATTTTTGAAACCTTTTGAAGCTCTTCATATTTTTCATGCCTTTTCAGGCTCTTCATGTTTTTGAACACGGTTTCATGCTCCTCCTGTTTTTCAGACCGTTTCATACTCCTCATATTTTTCACACCTTTTGAAGCTCTTCAAATTTTTCACACCTTTTCAGGCTCATCATGTTTTTCAACACCGCTTCATGCTCCTCCAATTTTTGAGACCGTTTTATGCTCCACATATATTTCACAGCTTTTGAATCTCTTCATATTTTTCACACCATTTCAGGCTCTTCATGTTTTTCAACATCACTTCATGCTCCTCCTATTTTTCAGACCGTTTAGTGATACTCATATATTTCACACCTATTGAAGCTCTTCATATTTTTCACACCTTTTCAGGCTCTTCATCTTTTTGAACACCACTTCATGTTCCTCCTATTTTTCAGAGAGTTTCATGCTCCTCATGTATTTCACACCTTTTGAAGCTCTTCATATTTTTCACACGTTTTCAGGCTCTTCATCTTTTTCCACACCACTTCATGCTCCTCCTATTTTTCAGAGAGTTTCATACTCCTCATGTATTTCACACCTTTTGAAGCTCTTCATATTTTTCACACTTTTTCAGGCTCTTCATCTTTTTCCACACCACTTCATGCTTCTCCTATTTTTCAGACCGTTTCATGCTCCTCATGTATTTCACAGCTTTTGAAGCTCTTTATATTTTTCACACTTTTTCAGGCTCTTCATGTTTTTGAACAAAGCTTCATGCTCCTCCTATTTTTCACACCTTTTGAAGCTCTTCATATATTTGACATCTTTTCAAGCTCTTCATGTTTTTGAACACCTTTTCATGCTCCTCCTATTTTTCAGGCCGTTTCATGCTCCTCATACTTTTGACACATTTTGAAGCTCTTCATATTTTTCACACCTTTTCAGGCTCTTCATGTTTTTGAACACCGCTTCATGCTCCTCCGATTTTTCAGACCATTTCATGCTCCTCACCTTTTTGACACCTTTTGAAGCTCTTCATATTTTTCAGACCTTTTCAGGCTCTTCATGTTTTTCAACACCGCTTCATGCTCCTCCTATTTTTCAGACCGTTTCATCCTCCTCAGATTTTTGACACCTTTTGAAATCTTCATATACTTCACACCTTTTCAGGCTCTTCATCTTCTTGAACACAACTTCATGCTCCTCCTATTTTTCAGACCGTTTCATACTCACCTCTTTTTTGACACCTTTTTAAGCTCTTCATATTTTTCATACCTTTTAAAGATCTTCATATTTTTCACACGTTTTCAGGCTCTTCATATTTTTCAACACCGCATCATGCTCCTCCTATTTTTCACACCGTTTCATGCTCCTCATATTTTTGACACGTTTTGAAGCTCTTCATATTTTTCACACCGTTTCAGGCTCTTCATGTTTTTCAACACTGTTTCATGCTCCTCCTATTTTTCAGACTGTTTCATGCTCCTCATAATTTTGACACCCTTTGAAGCTCTTCTTATATTTCACACCTTTTCAGACACTTCATGTTTGTGAACACCGCTTCAAGGTCCCCCTTTTTTTCGAGCGTTTCATGCTCCTCATATTTTTGAAACCTTTTGATGCTCTTCATATTTTTCATGCCTTTTCAGGCTCTTCATGTTTTTGAACACGGTTTCATGCTCCTCCTGTTTTTCAGACCGTTTCATACTCCTCATATTTTTCACACCTTTTGAAGCTCTTCAAATTTTTCACACCTTTTTAGGCTCATCATGTTTTTCAACACCGCTTCACGCTCCTCCTATTTTTGAGACCGTTTTATGCTCCACATATATTTCACAGCTTTTGAATCTCTTCATATTTTTCACACCATTTCAGACTCTTCATGTTTTTCAACATCACTTCATGCTCCTCCTATTTTTCAGACCGTTTAGTGATACTCATATATTTCACACCTATTGAAGCTCTTCATATTTTTCACACCTTTTCAGCCTCTTCATCTTTTTGAACACCACTTCATGTTCCTCCTATTTTTCAGAGAGTTTCATGCTCCTCATGTATTTCACACCTTTTGAAGCTCTTCATATTTTTCACACGTTTTCAGGCTCTTCATCTTTTTCCACACCACTTCATGCTCCTCCTATTTTTCAGAGAGTTTCATACTCCTCATGTATTTCACACCTTTTGAAGCTCTTCATATTTTTCACACTTTTTCAGGCTCTTCATCTTTTTCCACACCACTTCATGCTTCTCCTATTTTTCAGACCGTTTCATGCTCCTCATGTATTTCACAGCTTTTGAAGCTCTTTATATTTTTCACACTTTTTCAGGCTCTTCATGTTTTTGAACAAAGCTTCATGCTCCTCCTATTTTTCACACCTTTTGAAGCTCTTCATATATTTGACATCTTTTCAAGCTCTTCATGTTTTTGAACACCTTTTCATGCTCCTCCTATTTTTCAGGCCGTTTCATGCTCCTCATACTTTTGACACATTTTGAAGCTCTTCATATTTTTCACACCTTTTCAGTCTCTTCATGTTTTTGAACACCGCTTCATGCTCCTCCGATTTTTCAGACCGTTTCATGCTCCTCATATTTTCAAACCTTTTGAAGCTCTTCATATATTTCACACCTTTTCAGGCTCTCCATCTTCTTGATCACCGATTCATTTTCCTCCTATTTTTGAGACTGTTTCATGCTTCTCATATTTTTGACACCTTTTGAAGCTCTTCATATTTTTCACACCTTTTCCGGCTCTTCATGTTTTTGAAAACCGCTTCATGCTCCTCCTATTTTTCAGACCGTTTCGTGCTCCTCATATTTTTCACACCTTTTGAAGCTGTTCATATTTTTCACACCTTTTCAGGCTCTTTATGTTTTTGAACACCGCTTCATGCTCCTCCTATTTTTCAGACCGTTTCACGCAGCACATATTTTTGACACCTTTTGAAGCTCCTCCTATTTTCCACACCTTTTCAGGCTCTTCAAGTTTTTCTACACCGTTTCATGCTCCTGCTAGTTTTCAAACCGTTTCATGCTACTCATATACTTGACAGCTTTTGAAGCTCTTCATATTTTTCACACCTTTTCAGGCTCTTCATGTTTTTGAACACCGCTTCATGCTCCTCCTATTTTTCAGACCGTTTCATGCTCCTCATAATTTTGACACCTTTTGAAGCTCCTCCTATTTTTCACACGTTTTCAGCTCTTCATGATTTTGAACACTGCTTCATGCTCCTCATATATTTCAGACAGTTTCATGATCCTCATGTATTTCACACCTTTTGAACCTCTTCATATTTTTCACATATTTTCAATGTCTTCATGTTTTTGAACATCGTTTCATGTTGCTCCTATTTTTCAGACCGTTTCATGCTCCTCATATTTTTGACACCTTTTGAAGCTCTTCATATTTTTCATGCTTTTTCAGGCTCTTCATGATTTTGAACACCGCTTCATGCTCCTCCTATTTTTCAGACCGTTTCATGCTCATCTCCTTTTTCACACGTTTTAAAGCTCTTCATATTTTTCACATCTTTTCAGGCTCTTCATGTTTTTGAACACCGCTTCATGCTCCTCGTATGTTCAGACAGTTTCATGCTCCTCATATTTTTGACACCTTTTGAAGCTCCTCCTATTTTTCACACCTTTTCAGGCTCTTCATGATTTTCAACACTGCTTCATGCTCCTCCTATATTTCACACCGTTTCATGCTCCTCATACTTTTGACACCTTTTGAAGCTCTTCATATTTTTCACAGGTTTTCAGTCTCTTCATGTATTTGAACATCATTTCATGCTCCTCCTATTTTTTAGACCGTTTCATGCTCCTCATATTTTTGACACGTTCTGAACCTATTCATGTATTTCACACCTTTTCAGGCTCTTCATGTTTTTCAACACTGCTTCATGCTCCTCCTATTTTTCAGACCGTTTCACGCAGCACATATTTTTGACACCTTTTGAAGCTCCTCCTATTTTCCACACCTTTTCAGGCTCTTCAAGTTTTTCTACACCGTTTCATGCTCCTGCTAGTTTTCAAACAGTTTCATGCTACTCATATACTTGACAGCTTTTGAAGCTCTTCATATTTTTTCACACCTTTTCAGGCTCTTCATGTTTTTGAACACCGCTTCATGCTCCTCCTATTTTTCAGACCGTTTCATGCTCCTCATAATTTTGACACCTTTTGAAGCTCCTCCTATTTTTCACACGTTTTCAGCTCTTCATGATTTTGAACACTGCTTCATGCTCCTCATATATTTCAGACAGTTTCATGATCCTCATGTATTTCACACCTTTTGAACCTCTTCATATTTTTCACACATTTTCAATGTCTTCATGTTTTTGAACATCGTTTCATGTTGCTCCTATTTTTCAGACCGTTTCATGCTCCTCATATTTTTGACACCTTTTGAAGCTCTTCATATTTTTCATGCTTTTTCAGGCTCTTCATGATTTTGAACACCGCTTCATGCTCCTCCTATTTTTCAGACCGTTTCATGCTCATCTCATTTGTCACACGTTTTAAAGCTCTTCATATTTTTCACATCTTTTCAGGCTCTTCATGTTTTTGAACACCATTCAGGCTCCTCGTATGTTCAGACAGTTTCATGCTCCTCATATTTTTGACACCTTTTGAAGCTCCTCCTATTTTTCACACCTTTTCAGGCTCTTCATGATTTTCAACACTGCTTCATGCTCCTCCTATATTTCACACCGTTTCATGCTCCTCATACTTTTGACACCTTTTGAAGCTCTTCATATTTTTCACAGGTTTTCAGTCTCTTCATGTATTTGAACATCATTTCATGCTCCTCCTATTTTTCAGACCGTTTCATGCTCCTCATATTTTTGACACGTTCTGAACCTATTCATGTATTTCACACCTTTTCAGGCTCTTCATGTTTTTCAACACTGCTTCATGCTCCTCCTATTTTTCAGACCGTTTCATGCTCCTCATATTTTTGACACCTTTTGAAGCTCTTCATATTTTTCACGCTTTTTCAGGCTCTTCATGATTTTGAACACCGCTTCATGCTCCTCCTATTTTTCAGACCGTTTCACGCAGCACATATTTTTGACACCTTTTGAAGCTCCTCCTATTTTTCACACCTTTTCAGGCTCTTCAAGTTTTTCTACAACGTTTCATGCTCCTGCTAGTTTTCATACCATTTCATGCTACTCATATACTTGACAGCTTTTGAAGCTCTTCATATTTTTCACACCTTTTCAGGCTCTTCATGTTTTTGAACACCGCTTCATGCTCCTCCTATTTTTCATACCGTTTCATGCTCCTCATAATTTTGACACCTTTTGAAGCTCCTCCTATTTTTCACACGTTTTCAGCTCTTCATGTTTTTGAACACTGCTTCATGCTCCTCATATATTTCAGACAGTTTCATGATCCTCATGTATTTCACACCTTTTGAACCTCTTCATATTTTTCACACATTTTCAATGTCTTCATGTTTTTGAACATCGTTTCATGTTGCTCCTATTTTTCAGACCGTTTCATGCTCCTCATATTTTTGACAGCTTTTGAAGCTCTTCATATTTTTCACACTTTTTAAGGCTGTTTATACTTTTCAACACCCCTGCATGATTCCCCTATTTTTCAGACCGTTTCATGCTCCTCATATTTTTGACATTTTTTGAAGCTCTTCATATTTTTCACACCTTTTCAGGCTCTTCATGTTTTTGAACACCGTTTCATGCTCCTCCTATTTTCCAGACACTTTCATGCTCATCTCATTTTTGACACCTTTTGAAGCTCTTCATATTTTTCACACGTTTTCAGGCTCTTCATGTTTTTCAACACCGCTTCATGCTCCTCATATTTTTGACACTTTTTGAAGCTCCTCATATGTTTCACACATTTTGAACCTCTTCATATATTTCACACCATTTCAGGATCATCATGTTTTTCAACACCACTTCATGCTACTCCTTTTTTTCAGACCATTTCATGCTCCTCATAATTTTGACACCTTTAGAAGCTCTTCATATTTTTCACACTTTTGAAGCTTTTCATATTTTTCACACCTTTTCAGGCTCTTCATGTTTTTGAACACCGCTTCATGGTCCTCCTATTTTTCAGACCGTTTCATGCTACTCATGTATTTCACACCTTTTGAAGCTCTTCATATTTTTCACACCTTTTCAGGCTCTTCATGTTTTTCAACACCACTTAATGCTCCTCCTATTTTTCACACCGTTTCATGCTCATCTACTTTTTGACACCTTTTGAAGATCTTCATATTTTTCACATTTTTGAAGCTCTTCATATTTCTCACACCTTTTCAGGCTCTTCATGTTTTTCAACACCGATTCATGCTCCTCCTATTTTTCAGACCGTTTCATGCTCATCTCTTTTTTGACACCTTTTGAAGCTTTTCATAATTTTCACAACTTTTCAGGCCCTTGATGTTTCTGAACAACGCTTCATACTCCTCCTATTGTTCAGACCGTTTCATGCTCCTCATATTTCTCACACCTTTTGAATCTCTTCATATTTTTCACAAATTATAAGGCTCTTCATGTTTTTTAACACCACTTCATGCTCCTCCTATTTTTCAGAGATTTTCATGCTCCTCATGTATTTCACACCTTTTGAAGCTCTTCATATTTTTCACACTTTTTCAGGCTCTTCATCTTTTTCCACACCACTTCATGATTCTCCTATTTTTCAGACCGTTTCAGGCTCCTCATATTTTTGACACCTTTAGAAGCTCTTCATATTTTTCACACCTTTTCAGGCTCCTCAAATTTTTCACACCTTTTCAGGCTCTTCAAATTATTCACACCTTTTCAGGCTCTTCAAATTTTTCACACCTTTTCAGGCTCTTCATATTTTTCACACCTTTTCAGGCTCTTCAAATTTTTCACACCTTTTCAGGCTCTTCAAATTTTTCCACACCACTTCATGCTTCTCCTATTTTTCAGCCCCGTTTCAAACTCCTCATGTATTTCACACCTTTTGAAGCTCTTCATATTTTTCACACCTTTTCAGGCTCTTCATGTTTTTGATCACCGTTTCATGCTCCTCCTATTTTTCAGACAGTTTCATGCTCATCTCATTTTTGACACCTTTTGAAGCTCTTCATATATTTCACACCTTTTCAAGCTCTTCATATTTTTCACACCTTTTCAGGCTCTTCATGTTTTTCAACACCGCTTCATGCTTCTCCTATTTTTCAGACCGTTACCTGCTCCTCATATTTTTGACACCTTTAGAAGCTCTTCATATTTTTCACACCTTTTCAGGCTCTTCATATTTTTCAACACCGCTTCATGCTCCTCCTATTTTTCAGTCCGTTTCAAACTCCTCATGTATTTCACACCTTTTGAAGCTCTTCATATTTTTCACACCTTTTCAGGCTCTTCATGTTTTTGATCACCGTTTCATGCTCCTCCTATTTTTCAGACAGTTTCATGCTCCTCATATTTTTGACACCTTTAGAAGCTCTTCATATTTTTCACACCTTTTCAGGCTCTTCATATTTTTCAACACCGCTTCATGCTCCTCCTATTTTTCAGACCGTTTCAAGTTCCTCATATTTTTGACACCTTTTGAAGCTTTGCATATTGTTCACACCTTTTCAGGCTCTTCATTTTTTTCAACAGTACTTCTTGCTCCTCCAATTTTTCAGACCGTTTCATGCTCATCTAATTTTTGACACCTTTTGAAGCTATGCATATTTTTCACAACTTTTCAGGCTCTTCATGTTTTTCAACACCACTGCATGCTCCTCGTATTTTTAAGACCGTTTCATGCTCCTCATATTTTTGACACCTTTAGAAGCTCTTCATATTTTTCACACCTTTTCAGGCTCTTCATGTTTTTCAACACCACTTCATGCTCCTCTTCTTCTTCAGACCGTTTCATGCTCCTCATATTTTTGACACCTTTTTAAGCTCTTCATGTTTTTCACACCTTTTCAGGCTCTTCATGTTTTTGAACACCATTTCATGCTCCTCCTATTTTGCAGACCCTTTCATGCTCATCTCATTTTGACACCTTTTGAAGCTCTTCATATTTTTCACACCTTTTGAAGCTCTTCATATTTTTCTCACCCTTTGAAGCTCTTCATATTTTTCATATTTTTGAAGCTCTTCATATTTTCACACCTTTTCAGGCTCTTCATGTTTTTGAACACCACTTCATGCTCCTTCTATTTTTCAGAGAGTTTCATGCTCCTCATGTATTTCACACCTTTTGAAGCTCTTCATATTTTTCACACCTTTTCAGGCTCTTCATGTTTTTGATCAACATTTCATGCTCCTCCCATTTTTCAGACCGTTTCATGCTCCTCATATTTTTGACACCTTTTGAAGCTGTTCATATTTTTCACACCTTTTCTGACTCTTCATGTTTTTGAACACCACTTGATGCTCCTCCTATTATTCACACCGTTTCATGCTTCTCATATTTTTGACACCTTTTGAAGCTCTTCATATTTTTCACACCCTTTCAGGCTCTTAATGTTTTTCAACACCACTTCATGCTCCTCCTATTTTTCATACGTTTTCATGCTCCTCATATTTTTGACACCTTTTGAAGCTCTTCATATTGTTCACACTTTTTCAGGCTCTTCATGTTTTTGAACACCGTTTCATGTTCCTCGTATTTTTCAGGCCATTTCATGCTCGTCATGTATTTCACACTTTTGAAGCTCTTCATATTTTTCACACATTTTCAGGATCTTCATGTTTTTCAACACCACTTCATGCTTCTCCTATTTTTCAGCCCGTTTCAAGCTCCTTATATTTTTGACACCTTTTGAAGCTTTTCATATTTTTCACACCTTTTCAGGCTCTTCAGGTTTTTGAACACCACTTCATGCTCCTTCTATTTTTCAGAGAGTTTCATGCTCCTCATGTATTTCACACGTTTTGAAGCTCTTCATATTTTTCACACCTTTTCATGATCTTCATGTTTTTCAATTCCACTTCAGGTTTCTCCTATTTTTCAGCCCGTTTCATGCTCCTCATGTATTTCACACCTTTTGAAGCTCTTCATATTTTTCACACCTTTTCAGGCTCTTCATGTTATTGATCACCGTTTCATGCTCCTCCTATTTTTCAGACCGTTTCATTCTCCTCATATTTTTGACACCTTTTGAAGCTCTTCATATATTTCACACCTTTTCAGGCTCTTCATGTTTTTGAACACCGCTTCATGCTCCTCTTATTTTTCAGACCGTTTCAGGATCCTCATATTTTTGACACCTTTTGAAACTCTTCATATTTCTCACACCTTTTCAGGCTCTTCATGTTTTTCAACACCACTTCATGCTCCTCCTATTTTTCAAACCGTTTCATGCTCATCTCTTTTTGACACATTTTGAAGCTCTTCAAATATTTCACACATTTTGAAGTTCTTCATATTTTTCACACCTTTTCAAGCTCTTCATATTTTTCACACCTTTTCCGGCTCTTCAGGTTTTTCTAAACCACTTCATGCTCCTCGTATTTTTCAGACCTTTTCATGCTCCTCATATTTTTCACACCTTTTGAAGTTCTTCGTAATTTTCACACCTTTTCAGGCTCTTCATGTATTTCAACACCGTTTCATGCTCCTCCTATTTTTCAGACCGTTTCATGCTCCTCATATTTTTGACACCTTTTGAAGCTCTTCATATTTTTCACACCTTTTCAGGCTCTTCATGTATTTCACCACCGTTTCATGCTTCTCCTATTTTTCAGACCGTTTCATGCTCCTCATATTTTTCACACCTTTTGAAGCTCTTCATATTTTTCACACCTTTTCACGCTCTTCTTGTTCTTGAACACCGTTTCTTGCTCCTCCTATTTTTCAGACCGTTTCCTGCTCCTCCTATTTTTCAGACCGTTTCATGCTCATCCTGTTTTTCAGACCGTATCATTCTCCTCATATTTTTGACAATATTGGTAGCTCTTCATATTTTTCACTCCTTTTCAGGCTATTCTTGTTTTTCAACACCGCTTCATTCTCCTCCTATTTTTCAGACCATTTCATTCTCCTCATATTTTTGACAGCTTTTGAAGCTCTTCATCTTTTTCACACCTTTTCAGGCTCTTCAAGTTTTTGAACACCGCATCTTGCTCCTCCTATTTTTCAGACCATTTCATGCTCATCATATTTTTCACACCTTTTGAAACTCCTCATATTTTTCACACCATTTCAGGCTCTTCATGTTTTTGAACATCGCTTCATGCTCCTCCTATTTTTCAGACGGTTTCATGCTCCTCATGTATTTCAAAACTTTTGAAGCTCTTCGTATTTTTCACACCTTTTCAGGATCTTCATGTTTTTGAACACCGCTTCATGATCCTCCTATTTTTGAAACCGTTGCATGCTCCACATATTTTTGACACCTTTTGAACCTCTTAGTATTTTTCACACCTTTTCAGGCTCTTCAGGTTTTTCAACACCGCTTCATGCTCCTCCTATTTTTCAGACCGTTTCATGCTCCTCATATTTTTGACTCGTTTTGAAGCTCTTCATATTTTCACAATTTTTTAAGCTCTTCATATTTTTCACACGTTTTCAGGTTCTTCATATTTTTCAACACCGCTTTTTGCTCCTCCTATTTTTCACACCGTATCATGCTCCTCATATTTTTGATACCTTTTGAAGGTCTGCATATTTTTAACACCTTTTCAGGCACTTCAGGTTTTTGAACACCGTTTCATGCTCCTCCTATTTTTCAGACCGTTTCATGCTCCTCATTTTTTTGACACCTTTTGAAGCTCTTCACTTTTTTCACAACATTTCAGGCTCTTCATGTTTTTGAATACCGCTTCATGCTCCTCCTACTTTTCACACCGTTTCATGCTCCTCATATTTTTGATACCTTTTGAAGGTCTGCATATTTTTCACACCTTTTTAGGCTCTTCATTTTTTTGAACACCACTTCATGCTCCTCCCATTTTTCAGACAGTTTCATGCTCATCTCATTTTTGACACCTTTTGAAGCTCTTCATATTTTTCACACCTTTTGAAGCTCTTCATAATTTCACACGTTTTCAGGCTCTTCATGTTTTTCAACACCTTTTCATGCTCCTCCTATTTTTCAGACCGTTTCATGCTCCTCATATTTTTGACACGTTTTGAGTCTCTTCATCTTTTTCACACCTTTTCAGGCTCTTCAAGATTTTGAACACTGCTTCTTGCTCCTCCTATTTTTCAGACCGTTTCATGCTCATCTCATGTTTGACAACTTTAGAAGCTCCTCATATTTTTCACACCTTTTGAAGCTCTTCATATTTTTCACACGTTTTCATGGTCTTCATGTTTTTCAACACCACATCATGCTCCTCCTATTTTTCGGACCGTTTCATGCTCCTCATATTTTTGACACCTTTTGAAGGTCTTCATATTTTTCACACCTTTTCAGGCTCTTCATGTTTTTGAACACCACATCATGCTCCTCCTATTTTTCGGACCGTTTCATGCTCCTCATATTTTTGACACCTTTTGAAGGTCTTCATATTTTTCACACCTTTTCAGGCTCTTCATGTTTTTGAACACCGCTTCATGCTCCTCCTATTTTTCAGAACGTTTCATGCTCCTCATATTTTTACACCTTTTGAAGCTCTTCATATTTTTCACACCTTTTCAGGCTCTTCGTGTTTTTCAACACCGCTTAATGCTCCTCCTATTTTTCAGACCGTTTCATGCACCTCATATTTTTCACACCTTTTGAAGCTCTTCATATTTTTCACAACTTTTCAGGCTGTTCAATTTTTCAACACCGCTTCATGCCCCTCCTATTTTTCATTCCGTTTCATGCTCCTCATATTCTTGACACTTTTTGAAGCTCTTCATATTTTTCACATCTTTTCAGGTTCTTCATGTTTTTGAACACTGCTTCATGCTCCTCCGATTTTTCAGACCGTTTCATGCTCCTCATATTTTTCACACCTTTTGAAGCTCTTCATATTTTTCACACCTTTTCATGCTCTTCATGTAATTGAACACCGCTTCATTTTCCTCCTATTTTTCAGACCGTTTCATGCTCCTCATATTCTTGACACCTTTTGAAGCTTTTCATATTTTTCACACATTTTCAGGCTCTTCAAGTTTTTCAACACCACTTCATGCTACTCCTATTTTTCATTCCGTTTCACGGTCTTCATATTTTTGACACCTTTTCAGGCTCTTCATGTGTTT
This sequence comes from Dama dama, assembly GCF_033118175.1. NCBI lineage: Eukaryota > Metazoa > Chordata > Mammalia > Artiodactyla > Cervidae > Dama > Dama dama. The sequence goes on along the minus strand of NW_026870893.1, from coordinate 2,533,403 downwards.
GAGCCCAGCTTCATGCTCTTGCTATTTTTCAAGCCGTTTCATGTTCCTCATATATTTCACATGCTTTGAAGCTCTTCATATTTTTCACAGCTTTTGAAGCTCTTCATATTTCTCACACCTTTTTAGGCTCTTTGATTTTGAACACCGCTTCATGCTCCTCCTATTTTTCAGACCGTTTCATGCTCATCTATTTTTTGACACCTTTTGAAGCTCTTCATATTTTTCACACCTTTTCAGGCTCTTCATGTTTTTGAACACCGCTTCATGCTTCTCCTATTTTTCAGACCGTTTCATGCTCCTCATATTTTTCACACCTTTTGAAGCTCTTTTTATATTTCAAACCTTTTCAGGCTTTCATGTTTTTCAGCACCAGTTCATGCTCCTCCTATTTTTCAGACCGTTTCATGCTCCTCATATTCTTGACACCTTTTGAAGCTCTTCATATTTTTCACACCTTTTCAGGCTCTTCATATTTTTCAGCACCAGTTCATGCTCCTCCTATTTTTCAGACGTTTCATGCTCATCTCATTTTTGACACGTTTTGAAGGTCTTCATATTTTTCACAAATTTTCATGCTCTTCATGTTTTCGAAAACCGTTTCATGCTCCTCCTATTTTTCAGACCGTTTCATGCTCCTCATATTTTTGACACCTTTTGAAGCTCTTCATATTTTTCACACCTTTTCAGGCTCTTCATGTTTTTGAACACAGCTTCATGCTCCTCCTATTTATCAGACCGTTTCATGCTCCTCATATTTGTGAAACATTTTGAAACTCTTCATATTTTTCACACCTTTTCAGGCTCTTCATGTTTTTGAACACAGCTTCATGATCCTCCTGTTTTTCAGACCGTTTCATGCTCTTCATATTTGTGAAACATTTTGAAACTCTTCATATTTTTCACACCTTTTCAGGCTCTTCATGTTTTTGAACACAGCTTCATGCTCCACCTATTTATCAGACAGTTTCATGCTCCTAATATTTTTGACACCTTATGAAGCTCTTCATATTTTTCACACCTTTTCAGACTCTTCATGCTTTTCAAAACCGCTTCATGCTCCTCCTATTTTTCAGACCGGTTCATGCTTCTCATATTTTTCACACCTTTTCAGGCTCTTCATATTTTTCACACCTTTTCAGGCTCTTCATGTTTTTAAACATCACTTCTTGCTCCTCCTATTTTTCAGACCGTTTCATGCTCCTCATATTTTTGACACATTTTGAAGAACTTCATATTTCTCACACCTTTTCAGGCTCTTCATGTTTTTCAACACCGCTTCATGCCCCTCCTATCTTTCAGACCATTTCATGCTCATCTCATTTTTGACACCTTTTGAAGCTCTTCATATATTTCACACCTTTTGAAGCTCTTCATAATTTTCACACATTTTCAGGCTCTTCATGTTTGTCAACACCGCTTCATGCTCCTCGTATTTTTCAGACCTTTTCCTGCTCCTCATATTTTTGACACCTTTTGAAGCTCTTCATATTTTTCACACCTTTTTTGGCTCTTCATGTTTTTCAACATCACTTCATGATCCTCCTATTTTTCAGACCGGTTCATGCTCCTCATATTTTTGACACCTTTTGAAGATCTTCATATATTTCACACCTTTTCAGGCTCTTCATGGTTTTGAACAAAACTTCATTCTTCTCCTATTTTTCAGAGCGTTTAATGCTCCTCATGTACTTCACACCTTTTGAAGGTCTTCATATATTTCACACCTTTTCAGGCTCTTCATGTTTTTCAACACCGTTTCATGCTCCTCCTATTTTTCAGACCGTTTCATGTTCCTCATATTTTTCACACCTTTTGAAGCTCGTCATATTTTTCACACTTTTTAGGCTCTTCACGTTTTTCAACACCACTTCATGCTCCTTCTATTTTTCAGACCGTTTCATGCTCCTCATATTTTTGACAACTTTTGTATCTCTTCATATACTTCACACATTTTCAGGCTTTTCATGTTTTTCACCAACACTTCATGCACCTCCTTTTTTTCAGACCGTTTCATGCTCATCTCATTTTTGACACGTTTTGAAGGTCTTCATATTTTTCACAAATTTTCATACTCTTCATGTTTTCGAACACCGTTTCATGCTCCTCCTATTTTTCAGACCGTTTCATGCTCCTCATATTTTTCACACCTTTTGAAGCTCGTCATATTTTTCAAACCTTTTTAGGCTCTTCACGTTTTTCAACACCACTTCATGCTCCTCCTATTTTTCAGACAGTTTCATGCTCCTAATATTTTTGACACCTTATGAAGCTCTTCATATTTTTCACACCTTTTCAGGCTCTTCATGTTTTTCGACACTGCTTCATGCTCCTCCTATTTTTCAGCCTGTTTCATGCTCCTCATATTTTTCACACCTTTTGAAGTTCTTCACATTTTTCACAACTCTTAATGCTCTTCATGTGTTTCGACACTGCTTCATGCGCCTCCTATTTTTCAGCCTGTTTCATGCTCCTCATATTTTTCACACCTTTTGAAGCTCTTCACATTTTTCACACCTTTTTAAGCTGTTCATATTTTTCACACGTTTTCAGGCTCTTCATGTTTTCAACACCTCTTAATGCACCTCCTATTTTTCAGACCATTTCATGCCCCTCATATTTTTCACACCTTTTGAAGATCTTCATATATTTCACACCTTTTCAGGCTCTTCATGGTTTTCAAGAACGCTTCATGCTCCTGCTATTTTCCAGACCGTTCATGCTCATCATATTTTTGACACCTTTTGAAGCTCTTCATATTTTTCACACCTTTTCAGGCTCTTCCTGTTTTTCAACAAGATTTCATGCTCCTGCTGTTTTTCAGACCGTTTCAAGGTCCTCATGTATTTCACACCATGAGAAGCTCTTCATATTTTTCACACCTTTTCAGGCTCTTCATGTTTTTCAACACCGCTTCGTGCCCCTCCTATCTTTCAGACCATTTCATGCTCATCTCATTTTTGACACCTTTTGAAGCTCTTCATATATTTAACACCTTTTGAAGCTCTTCATAATTTTCACACGTTTTCAGGCTCTTCATGTTTTTCAACACGGCTTCATGATCCTCCTATTTTTCATACCGTTCATGCTCCTCATATTTTTGACACCTTTTGAAGTTCTTCATATTTTTCACACCTTTTCCCGCTCTTCATGTTTGTTAAAACCGTTTCTTGCTCCTCCTATTTTTCAGACCGTTTCATGCTCCTCATATTATTGACACCATATGAAGCTCTTCATATTTTTCACTCCTTTTCAGGCTCTTCATGTTTTTCAACACCACTTCATGCTCCTTCTATTTTTCAGACCGATTCATGCTCCTCATATTTTTGACACGTTTTGAAGCTCTTCATATTCTTCACAGCTTTTGATGCTCTTCATGTTTTTCAACACTGCTTCATGCTCCTCCTATATTTCAGACCGTTTCATGCTCCTCATATTTTTGACACCTTTTGAAGCTCTTCATATATTTCACACCTTTTCAGACTCTTCATGTTTTTCAACACCACTTCATCCTCATCCTATTTTTCAGACCGATTCAACCTCCTCATATTTTTGACACCTTTTGAAGCTCTTCAAATTTTTCACACATTTTCAGGCTCTTCATGTTTTTCAACACCGCTTCATGCTCCTCCTATTTTTCAGACGTTTTCATGCTCCTCATATTTTTGACACCTTTTGAAGCTCTTCATATTTTTCATACCTTTTTTGGCTCTTCATGTTTTTCAACATCACTTCATGATCCTCCTATTTTTCAGACCGGTTCATGCTCCTCATATTTTTGACACCTTTTGAAGATCTCCATATTTCTCACACCTTTTCAGGCTCTTCATGTTTTTCAACACCGCTTCATGCTCCTCCTATCTTTCAGACAATATCATGCTCACCTCATTTTTGACTTCTTTTGAAGCTCTTCATATATTTCACACCTTTTGAAGCTCTTCACATTTTTCACACCTTTTCAGTCTCTTCATGTTTTTCAACACCAATTCATGTTCCTCCTAATATTCAGACCGTTTCATGTTCATCTCATTTTTGACACATTTTGAAGCTCTTCATATTTTTCACACCTTTTGAAGCTCTTCACATTTTTCACACCTTTTCAGTCTCTTCATGTTTTTCAACACCAATTCATGCTCCTCCTATTTCAGGCCGTTTCATGCTCATCTCATTTTTGACACCTTTTGAAGCTCTTCATATTTTTCACACCTTTAGAAGCTGTTCATATTTTTCACACCTTTAGAAGCTCTTCATATTTTTCGCACGTTTTTAGGCTCTTCATGTTTTTCAACACTGCTTCATGCACCTCCTTTTTTTCAGACCGTTTCATGCTCATCTCATTTTTGACACGTTTTGAAGGTCTTCACAATTTTCACAAATTTTCATCCTCTTCATGTTTTCAAACACCGTTTCATGCTCCTCCTATTTTTCAGACCGTTTCATGCTCCTCATATTTTTCACACCTTTTGAAGCTCTTCATATTTTTCACACCTTTTTAGGCTCTTCACGTTTTTCAACACCACTTCATGCTCCTCCTATTTTTCAGACAGTTTCATGCTCCTAATATTTTTGACACCTTATGAAGCTCTTCATATTTTCCACACCTTTTCAGACTCTTCATGATTTTCAAAACCGCTTCATGCTCCTCCTATTTTTCAGAACGGTTCATGCTGCTCATATTTTTCACATCTTTTGATGCTCTTCATATTTTTCACACCTTTTCAGGCTCTTCATGTTTTTAAACATCACTTCTTGCTCCTCCTATTTTTCAGACCGTTTCATGCTCCTCATATTTTTGACACCTTTTGAAGATCTCCATATTTCTCACACATTTTCAGGCTCTTCATTGTATTCAACACCGCTTCATGCTCCTCCTATCTTTCAGACCATTTCATGCTCATCTCATTTTTGACACCTTTTGAAGCTCTTCATATATTTCACACCTTTTGAAGCTCTTCATAATTTTCACACGTTTTCAGGCTCTTCATGTTTTTCAACACGGCTTCATGATCCTCCTATTTTTCATACCGTTCATGCTCCTCATATTTTTGACACCTTTTGAAGTTCTTCCTATTTTTCACAACTCTTCATGCTCTTCATGTTTTTCGACACCGCTTCATGCTCCTCCTATTTTACAGCCTGTTTCATGCTCCTCATATTTTTGACACGTTTTGAAGCTCTTTATATATTTCACACTTTTTCAGGCTCATCATGTTTTTCAACACCACTTCATCCTCCTCCTATTTTTCAGGCTGTTTCATGCTCATCTCATTTTTGACACCTTTTGAAGCTCTTCATATTTTTCACACCTTTAGAAGCTGTTCATATTTTTCACACCTTTAGAAGCTCTTCATATTTTTCGCACGTTTTCAGGCTCTTCATGTTTTTCAACACCTCTACATTCTCCTTCTATTTTTCAGACCGTTTCATGCTCCTCATATTTTTGACACCTTTTGAATCTCTTCATATACTTCACACGTTTTCAGGCTCTTCATGTTTTTCACCAACACTTCATGCTCCTCCTATTTTTTAGGCCATTTCATGCTCATTTCATTTTTCACACCTTTTGAAGCTCTTCATATTTTTCACACCTTTTGAAGCTGTTCATATTTTTCACACTTTTTCAGGCTCTTCATGTTTTCAACACCGCTTCATGCACCTCCTATTTTTCAGAGCGTTTCATGCCCCTCATATTTTTCACACCTTTTGAAGATCTTCATATATTTCACACCTTTTCAGGCTCTTCATGTTGTTGAACAAAACTTCATGCTTCTCCTATTTTTCAGAGCGATTAATGCTCCTCATGTACTTCACACCTTTTGAAGGTCTTCATATTTTTCACAACTTTTCAGGCTCTTCATGTTTTTCAACACCGCTTCACGCTCCTCCTATTTTTCAGACCGTTCATTCTCCTCATAATTTTGAAACATTTTGAAGCTCTTCTTATTTTTCACACCTTTTCAGGCTCTTCATGGTTTTCAAGACCGCTTCATGCTCCTCCTATTTTCCAGACCGTTCATGCTCCTCATATTTTTGACACCTTTTGCAGCTCTTCATATTTTTCACACCTTTTCAGGCTCTTCATGTTTTTCAACACCGCTTCATGCTCCTCCTATTTTTCAGACCATTTCATGCTCCTCATATTTTTGACACCTTTTGAAGCTCTTCATATATTTCACACTTTTTCAGGCTCATCATGTTTTTCAACACCACTTCATGCTCCTCCTATTTTTCAGGCCGTTTCATGCTCATCTCATTTTTGACACCTTTTGAAGCTCTTCATATTTTTCACACCTTTAGAAGCTCTTCATATTTTTCGCACGTTTTCAGGATCTTCATGTTTTTCAACACCGCTTCATGCACCTCCTTTTTTTCAGACCGTTTCATGCTCATCTCATTTTTGACACGTTTTGAAGGTCTTCATATTTTTCACACATTTTCATGCTCTTCATGTTTTCAAACACAGTTTCATGCTCCTCCTATTTTTCAGACCGTTTCATGCTCCTCATATTTTTCACACCTTTTGAAGCTCTTCATATTTTTCACACCTTTTTAGGCTCTTCACGTTTTTCAACACCACTTCATGCTCCTCCTATTTTTCAGACAGTTTCATGCTCCTAATATTTTTGACACCTTATGAAGCTCTTCATATTTTTCACACCTTTTCAGGCTGTTCATATTTTTGAACACCACTTCATGCTCCTGCTATTTTTCAGAGAGTTTCATGCTCCTCATGTATTTCACACCGTTTGAAGCTCTTCATATTTTTCACACCTTTTGAAGCTCTTCATATTTTTCACACCTTTTCAGACTCTTCTTGTTTTTCAACACCCCTTCATGCTCCTCCTATTTTTCGGACCGTATCATGCTCCTCATATTTTTCACACCTTTTGAAGCTCTTCATATTTTGCACACCTTTACAGGCTCTTCATGTTTTTCAACACCGCTTCATTCTCCTATATTTCAGACCGTTTCATGCTCCTCATATTTTTGACACCTTTTGAAGCTCTTCATATTTTTCACACCTTTTTTGGCTCTTCATGTTTTTCAACATCACTTCATGCACCTCCTATTTTTCAGAGCGTTTCATGCTCCTCATATTTTTCACACCTTTTGAAGCTCTTCATATTTTTCACACCTTTTCAGTCTCTTCATGTTTTTCAACACCAATTCATGTTCCTCCTAAAATTCAGACCGTTTCATGCTCATTTCATTTTTGACACATTTTGAAGCTCTTCATATTTTTCACACCTTTTGAAGGTCTTCATATTTTTCACAACTTTTCAGGCTCTTCATGTTTTTCAACACCGCTTCACGCTCCTCCTATTTTTCAGACCGTTCATTCTCCTCATAATTTTGAAACATTTTGAAGCTCTTCTTATTTTTCACACCTTTTCAGGCTCTTCATGGTTTTCAAGACCGCTTCATGCTCCTCCTATTTTCCAGACCGTTCATGCTCCTCATATTTTTGACACCTTTTGCAGCTCTTCATATTTTTCACACCTTTTCAGGCTCTTCATGTTTTTCAACACCGCTTCATGCTCCTCCGATTTTTCAGACAGTTTCATGCTCATCTCATTTTTGACACCTTTTGTAGCTCTTCATATTTTTCACACCTTTAGAAGCTCTTCATATTTTTCACACGTTTTCAGGCTCTTCATGTTTTTCAACACCGCTTCATGCACCTCCTTTTTTTCAGACCGTTTCATGCTCACATCATTTTTGACACGTTTTGAAGGTCTTCATATTTTTCACAAATTTTCATGCTCTTCATGTTTTCAAACACCGTTTCATGCTCCTCCTATTTTTCAGAACGTTTCATGCTCCTCATATTTTTCACACCTTTTGAAGCTCTTCATATTTTTCACACCTTTTTAGGCTCTTCACGTTTTTCAACACCACTTCATGCTCCTCCTATTTTTCAGACAGTTTCATGCTCCTAATATTTTTGACACCTTAGGAAGCTCTTCATATTTTTCACACCTTTTCAGACTCTTCATGCTTTTCAAAATCGCTTCATGCTCCTCCTATTTTTCAGACCGGTTCATGCTCCTCATATTTTTCACATCTTTTGATGCTATTCATAATTTTCACACCTTTTCAGGCTCTTCATGTTTTTAAACATCACTTCTTGCTCCTCCTATTTTTCAGACCGTTTCATGCTCCTCATATTTTTGACACATTTTGAAGATCTTCATTGTTCTCACACCTTTTCAGGCTCTTCATGTTTTTCAACACCGCTTCATGCCCCTCCTATATTTCAGACCATTTCATGCTCATCTCATTTTTGACACCTTTTGAAGCTCTTCATATATTTCACACCTTTTGAAGCTCTTGATAATTTTCACACGTTTTCAGGCTCTTCATGTTTTTCAACAAGATTTCATGCTCCTCCTGTTTTTCAGACCGATGCATGCTCCTCATATTTTTGACACGTTTTGAAGCTCTTCATATTCTTCACAGCTTTTGATGCTCTTCATGTTTTTCAACACCGCTTCATGCTCCTCCTATTTTTCAGACCGTTTCATGCTCCTCATATTTTTGACACCTTTTGAAGCTCTTCATATATTTCACACCTTTTCAGGCTCTTCATGTTTTTCAACACCACTTCATGCTCCTCCTATTTTTCAGAGCGTTTCATGCTCCTCATATTTTTGACACCTTTGAAGCTCTTCATATATTTCACACCTTTTCACGCTCTTCATGATTGTTAAAACCGTTTCTTGCTTCTCCTATTTTTCAGACCGATTCATGCTCCTCATATTTTTGACACCTTATGAAGCTCTTCATATTTTTCACACCTTTTCAGACTCTTCATGTTTTTCAACACCACTTCATGCTCATCCTATTTTTCAGACCGATTCAACCTCCTCATATTTTTGACACCTTTTGAAGCTCTTCAAATTTTTCACACATTTTCAGGCTCTTCATGTTTTTCAACACCGCTTCATGCTCCTCCTATTTTTCAGACCTTTTCATGCTCCTCATATTTTTGACACCTTTTGAAGCTCTTCATATTTTTCACACCTTTTTTGGCTCTTCATGTTTTTCAACACCGCTTCATGCTCCTCCTATTTTTCAGACCGTTTCATGCTCCTCATATTTTTGACACCTTTTGAAGATCTCCATATTTCTCACACCTTTTCAGGCTCTTCATGTTTTTCAACACCGCTTCATGGTCCTCCTATCTTTCAGACAATATCATGCTCATCTCATTTTTTACTTCTTTTCAAGCTCTTCATATAATTCACACCTTTTGAAGCTCTTCATATTTTTCACACCTTTTCAGTCTCTTCATGTTTTTCAACACCAATTCATGTTCCTCCTAATATTCAGACCGATTCAACCTCCTCATATTTTTGACACCTTTTGAAGCTCTTCAAATTTTTCACACATTTTCAGGCTCTTCTTGTTTTTCAACACCGCTTCATGCTCCTCCTATTTTCAGATCGTCTCATGCTCCTCATATTTTTCACACCTTTTGAAGCTCTTCATATTTTGCACACCTTTTCAGGCTCTTCATGTTTTTCAACACCGCTTCATTCTCCTTCTATTTTTCAGACCGTTTCATGCTCCTCATATTTTTGACACCTTTTGAATCTCTTCATAAAAATCACAGTTTTTCAGGCTTTTCATGTTTTTCACCAACACTTCATGCTCCCCCTATTTTTTAGGCCATTTCATGCTCATCTCATTTTTGACACAGTTTGAAGCTCTTCATATTTTTCACACCTTTTGAAGCTCTTCATATTTTTCACACCTTTTGAAGCTGTTCATATTTTTCACAGGTTTTCAGGCTCTTCATGTTTTCAACACCGCTTCATGCACCTCCTATTATTCAGACCGTTTCATGCCCCTCATATTTTTCACACCTTTTGAAGATTTTCATATATTTCACACCTTTCCAGGCTCTTCATGTTTTTGAACAAAACTTCCTGCTTCTCCTATTTTTCAGACCGTTTCATGCTCGTCTCATTTTTGACACCTTTTGAAGCTGTTCATATTTTTCACACCTTTTCTGGCTCCCCATGATTTTCAACACCGTTTCATGCTCCTCCCATTTTTCAGACCGTTTCATGCTCCTCATGTTTTTGACACCTTTTGAAGCTGTTCATATTTTTCACACCTTTTCCGGCTCCCCATGTTTTTCAACACGGCTTCATGATCCTCCTGTTTTTCAGACCGTTTCATGCTCCTCATATTTTTGACACCATTTGAGGTTCCTCATATATTTCACACCTTTTCAGGCTCTTCATGTTTTTCACACCACTTCATGCTCCGCCTATTTTTCAGAACGTTTCATGCTCTTCATATTTTTGACACTTTTTGAATCTCTTCATATTTTTCACACCTTTTCTGGCTCTTCATGTTTTTCAACACCGCTTCATGCTCGTCCTACTTTCCAGACCGTTTCATGCTTGTCTCATTTTTGACACCTTTTGAAGCTCTTCATATTTCTCACTACTTTTAAGCTCTTCATGTTTTTCACACGTTTTCAGGCTCTTCATGGTTTTCAACACCGCTCATGCTCCTCCCATTTTTCAGACCGTTTCATGCTCCTCATATTTTTGACACTTTTTGAAGCTCTTCATATTTTACCCACCTTTTCAGGCTCGTCATGTTTTTGAACACCGCTTCATGCTCCTCCTATTTTTGAGACCGTTTCATGCTCCTCATGTATTTCCAAACTTTTGAAGCTCTTCATATTTTTCACACCTTTTCAGGCTCTTCATGTTTTTGAACAGCACTTCATGCTCCTCCTATTTTTCAGACCGTTTCATGCTCCTCATAATTTTCAAACCTTTTGAAGCTCTTCATATTTTTTACACGTTTTCCGGTTCTTCATGTTTTTGAACACTGCTTTATGTTCCTCCTATTTTTCAGACCGTTTCATTCTCCTCATGTATTGCACACCTTTTGAAGCGCTTCATATATTTCGCATGTTTTCAGGCTCTTCATGTTTTTCAAAACCAATTCATGCTCCTCCTATTTTTCAGATCGTTTCATGCTCCTCATATTTTTGACACCTTTTGAAGTTCCTCATATTTTTCACACCATTTCAGTCTCTTCATGTTTTTGAACACCTTTTCATGCTCCTCCTATTTTTCAGACCGTTTCATGCTCCTCATATTTTTGACACCTTTGAAGCTCTTCATATATTTCACACCTTTTCACGCTCTTCATGATTGTTAAAACCGTTTCTTGCTTCTCCTATTTTTCAGACCGATTCATGCTCCTCATATTTTTGACACCTTATGAAGCTCTTCATATTTTTCACACCTTTTCAGACTCTTCATGTTTTTCAACACCACTTCATGCTCATCCTATTTTTCAGACCGATTCAACCTCCTCATATTTTTGACACCTTTTGAAGCTCTTCAAATTTTTCACACATTTTCAGGCTCTTCATGTTTTTCAACACCGCTTCATGCTCCTCCTATTTTTCAGACCTTTTCATGCTCCTCATATTTTTGACACCTTTTGAAGCTCTTCATATTTTTCACACCTTTTTTGGCTCTTCATGTTTTTCAACACCGCTTCATGCTCCTCCTATTTTTCAGACCGTTTCATGCTCCTCATATTTTTGACACCTTTTGAAGATCTCCATATTTCTCACACCTTTTCAGGCTCTTCATGTTTTTCAACACCGCTTCATGGTCCTCCTATCTTTCAGACAATATCATGCTCATCTTTTTTTACTTCTTTTCAAGCTCTTCATATAATTCACACCTTTTGAAGCTCTTCATATTTTTCACACCTTTTCAGTCTCTTCATGTTTTTCAACACCAATTCATGTTCCTCCTAATATTCAGACCGATTCAACCTCCTCATATTTTTGACACCTTTTGAAGCTCTTTAAATTTTTCACACATTTTCAGGCTCTTCTTGTTTTTCAACACCGCTTCATGCTCCTCCTATTTTTAGATCGTCTCATGCTCCTCATATTTTTCACACCTTTTGAAGCTCTTCATATTTTGCACACCTTTTCAGGCTCTTCATGTTTTTCAACACCGCTTCATTCTCCTTCTATTTTTCAGACCGTTTCATGCTCCTCATATTTTTGACACCTTTTGAATCTCTTCATAAAAATCACAGTTTTTCAGGCTTTTCATGTTTTTCACCAACACTTCATGCTCCCCCTATTTTTTAGGCCATTTCATGCTCATCTCATTTTTGACACAGTTTGAAGCTCTTCATATTTTTCACACCTTTTGAAGCTCTTCATATTTTTCACACCTTTTGAAGCTGTTCATATTTTTCACACGTTTTCAGGCTCTTCATGTTTTCAACACCGCTTCATGCACCTCCTATTATTCAGACCGTTTCATGCCCCTCATATTTTTCACACCTTTTGAAGATCTTCATATATTTCACACCTTTTCAGGCTCTTCATGTTTTTGAACAAAACTTCATGCTTCTCCTATTTTTCAGACCGTTTCATGCTCGTCTCATTTTTGACACCTTTTGAAGCTGTTCATATTTTTCACACCTTTTCTGGCTCCCCATGTTTTTCAACACCGTTTCATGCTCCTCCCATTTTTTGGACCGTTTCATGCTCCTCATGTTTTTGACACCTTTTGAAGCTGTTCATATTTTTCACACCTTTTCCGGCTCCCCATGTTTTTCAACACGGCTTCATGATCCTCCTGTTTTTCAGACCGTTTCATGCTCCTCATATTTTTGACACCATTTGAGGTTCCTCATATTTTTCACACCTTTTCAGGCTCTTCATGTTTTTCACACCACTTCATGCTCCTCCTATTTTTCAGAACGTTTCATGCTCTTCATATTTTTGACACTTTTTGAATCTCTTCATATTTTTCACACCTTTTCTGGCTCTTCATGTTTTTCAACACCGCTTCATGCTCGTCCTACTTCCAGACCGTTTCATGCTCGTCTCATTTTTGACACCTTTTGAAGCTCTTCATATTTCTCACTACTTTTAAGCTCTTCATGTTTTTCACACGTTTTCAGGCTCTTCATGTTTTTCAACACCGCTTCATGCTTCTCCCATTTTTCAGACCGTTTCATGCTCCTCATATTTTTGACACTTTTTGAAGCTCTTCATATTTTACCCACCTTTTCAGGCTCGTCATGTTTTTGAACACCGCTTCATGCTCCTCCTATTTTTCAGACCGTTTCATGCTCCTCATGTATTTCCAAACTTTTGAAGCTTTTCATATTTTTCACACCTTTTCAGGCTCTTCATGTTTTTGAACAGCGCTTCATGCTCCTCCTATTTTTCAGACCGTTTCATGCTCCTCATAATTTTCAAACCTTTTGAAGCTCTTCATATTTTTTACACGTTTTCCGGTTCTTCATGTTTTTGAACACTGCTTTATGTTCCTCCTATTTTTCAGACCGTTTCATGCTCCTCATGTATTGCACACCTTTTGAAGCGCTTCATATATTTCGCATGTTTTCAGGCTCTTCATGTTTTTCAAAACCAATTCATGCTCCTCCTATTTTTCAGACTGTTTCATGCTCCTCATAATTTGGACATCTTTTGAAGCGCTTCATATATTTCACACCTTTTGAGGCTTTTCATGTTCTTCAACACCGCTTCATGCTCCTCCTATTTTTCAAACTGTTTCAAGCTCCTCATATTTTTGACACCTTTTGAAGCGCTTCATATTTTTCACCCCTTTTCAGGCTCTTCATGTTTTTCAAAACCGCTTCATGCTCCTCGTATTCTTCAGAAATTTTCATGATCCTCATATTTTTGACATCTTTTGAAGCTCTGCATATTTTTCACACCTTCTCAGGCTCTTCATGTTTTTCAACACCGCTTCATGCTCCTCCTATTTTTCAGAGCGTTTCATGCTCCTCATATATTTGACACCTTTTGAAGCTCTTTATATTTTTCACACTATTTCAGGCTCTTCATGTTTTTCAACAGCGCTTCATGATCCTCCTGTTTTTCAGACCATTTCATGCTCCTAATATTTTTGACACCTTTTGAAGCTCTTCATATTTTTCATACCTTTTCAGGCTCCCCATGTTTTTCAACACGGCTTCATGATCCTCCTGCTTTTCAGACCGTTTCATGCTCCTCATATTTTTGACTCCTTTTGAAACTCTTCATATATTTCACACCTTTTCAGGCTCTTCATATTTTTCAACACCATTTCATGCTCCTCCTCTTTTTCAGACCGTTTCATGCTCCTCATATTTTTGCCACCTTTTGAAGCTCTTCATATTTTTCACATCTTTTGAAACTCTTCATATATTTCACACCTTTTCAGGCTCTTCATATTTTTCAACACCATTTCATGCTCCTCCTATTTTTCAGACCGTTTCATGCTCATCTCAATTTTGACACCTTTTGAAGCTCTTCTTATTTTTCACATCTTTTGAAACTCTTCATATTTTTCACACTTTTTCAGGCTCTTCATGTTTTTCAACAACGTTTCATGCTCCTCCTATTTTTCAGACCGTTTCATGCTCCTCATATTTTTGACACCTTTTGAAGCTCTTCATATTTTTCACAACTTTTGAAGCTCTTATATTTTTCACACCTTTTCAGGCTCTTCATGATTTTCTACACCGCTTCATGCTCCTCCTATTTGTCAGACCGTTTCATGTTCCTCATATATTTGACACCTTTTGAAGCTCTTCATATATTTCACACCTTTTCAGGCGCTTCATGTTTTTCAACACCGCTTCATGCTCCTCCTATTTTTCAGACCGTTTCATGCTCATCTCTTTTTTGACACCTTTTGAAGCTCTTCATATTTTTCACAACTTTTGAAGCTCTTCATATTTTTCAACACTGCTTTATGCTCCTCCTATTTTTCAGACCGTTTCATGCTCATCTAATTTTTGACACCTTTTTAAGCTCTTCATATATTTCACATCTTTTGAAGCTCTTCATATTTTTCACATTTTTGAAGCTCTTCATATTTTTCACACGTTTTCAGGCTCTTCATGATTTTGAACACCACTTCATGCACCTCTTATTTTTCAGACCGTTTCATGCTCCTCATGTATTTCACACCTTTTGAAGCTCTTCATATTTTTCACACTCTTTGAAGCTCTTCATATATTTCACACATTTTCAGTCTCTTCATGTTTTTCAACACCGCTTCATGCTCCTCCTTTTTTTCAGACCGTTTCATGGTCCTCATGTATTTCACACATTTTGAGGCTCTTCATATCTTTCACACCTTTTCAGCCGCTTCATGTTTTTGAACACCGTTTCATGCTCCTATTTATCAGACCGTTTCATGCTCCTCATATTTTTGACACCTTTTGCAGCTCTTCATATTTTTCACAAGTTTTCAGTCTCTTCATGATTTTGAACACCGCTTCATGATCCTCCTATTTTTAAGACCGTTTCATGCTCTTCATATTTTTGACACCTTTTGCAGCTCTTCATATTTTTCACACCTTTTCAGGCTCTTCATGTTTTTCAACACCGCTTCATGCTGCTTCTCTTTTTCAGACCGTTTCATGCTCCTCATATTTTTCACACCTTTTGAAGCTCCTCATATTTTTCACACCTTTTCAGGCTCTTCATGTTTTTGAACACAGCTTCATGCTACTCCTATTTTTCAGACCGTTTCATGCTCCTCATAGTTTTCACACCTTTTGAAGCTCCTCATATTTTTCACACCTTTTCAGGCTCTTCATGTTTTTCAACACCGTTACATGATCCTCCTATTTTTCAGACTGTTTCATGCTCATCTCATTTTTGACACCTTTTGAAGCTCTTCATATTTCTCACAACTTTTTAGGCTTTTCATATTTTTGAACACCGCTTCATGCTCCTCCTATTTTTCAGAGAGTTTCATGCTCCTCATGTATTTCACATCTTTTGAAGCTCTTCATATTTCTCACAACTTTTTAGGCTCTTCATGTTTTTTCACATCACTTCATGCTTCTCGTATTTTTCGGCCTGTTTCATGCTCCTCATGTATTTCACACCTTTTGAAGCTCTTCATATTTTTCACACCTTTTCAGGCTCTTCATGTTTTTAATCCCCGTTTCATGCTCCTCCTATTTTTCAGACCGTTTTATGCTCCTCATATATTTGACACATTTTGAAGCTCTTTATATTTTTCACACATTTTCAGGCTCTTCATGTTTTTGAACACTGCTTCATGATCCTCCTATTTTTCAGACCTTTTCATGTTCTTCATATGTTTGACACATTTTGAAGCTCTTCATATTTTTCACACCTTTTCAGGCTCTTCATGTGTTTCAACACCACTTCATGCTTCTCCTATTTTTCAGACCGTTTCATGCGCCTCATGTATTTCACACCTTTTGAAGCTCTTCATAATTTTCACATCTTTTCAGTCTCTTCATGTTTTTGAACACCATTTCATGCCGCTTCTATTTTTTAGACCGTTTCCTGCTCCTCATATTTTTCACACCTTTTGATGCTCTTCATATTTTTCACACGTTTTCAGGCTCTTCTTGTTTTTCAACACCGCTTCATGCTCCTCCTATTTTTCAGACGGTTTCATGCTCATCTCATTTTTTACACCTTTTGAAGCTCTTCATATTTTTCACACCTTTTCAGGCTCTTCATATTTTTCACACGTTTTCAGGCTCTTCATTTTTTTCAACACCACTTCATGCTCCTCCTATTTTTCAGACGGTTTCATGCTCATCTCATTTTTTACACCTTTTGAAGCTCTTCATATTTTTCACACCTTTTCAGGCTCTTCATATTTTTCACACGTTTTCAGGCTCTTCTTGTTTTTCAACACCGCTTCATGCTCCTCCTATTTTTCAGACCGTTTCTTGCACCTCATATTTTTCTCACCTTTTGAAGCGCTTCATATTTTCCACACCTTTTCAGGCTCTTCATGTTTTTCAACACCGCTTCATGCTCCTCCTATTTTTCAGACCGTTTCATGCTCCTCATATTTTTGACACGTTTTGAAGCTCTTCATATTTTTCACACGTTTTCAGGCTCTTCATGTTTTTCACACCTTTTCAGGCTCTTCATGTTTTTGAACACCATTTCATGATCCTCCTATTTTTCTGACCGTTTAATGCTCCTCATATTTTTGACACCTTTAGAAACTCTTCATATTTTTCACACCTTTTCAAGCACTTCATGGTTTTCCACACCGCTTCATGCTCCTCCTATTTTTCAGACGGTTTCATACTCTTCATATTTTTGATAACTTTTGAAGCTCTTCATATTTTTCACACCTTTTCAGGCTCTTCATGTTTTTCAAGACCACTTCATGCTCCTCCTATTTTTCAGACCGTTTCATGCTCATCTCATTTTTGACACCTTTTGAAGTTCTTCATATTTTTCCCACCTTTTGAAGCTCTTCATATATTTCACACGTTTTCAGGTTCTTCATGTTTTTCAACACCGTTTCATGCTGCTTCTATTTTTCAGACCGTTTCATGCTCCTCATATTTTTCACACCTTTTGAAGCTCTTCATATTTTTCACACGTTTTCAGGCTCTTCATGTTTTTCAACACCGTTTAATTCTGCTTCTATTTTTCAGACCGTTTCATGCTCCTCATATTTTTTACACCTTTAGACTCTTCATATTTTTCACACCTTTTCAGCCTCTTCATGTTTTTCACACATTTTCAGCCTCTTCATGTTTTTGAACACCCCTTCTTGCTCCTTTTATTTTTCAGAGAGTTTCATGCTCCTCATGTATTTCACACCTTTTAAAGCTCTTCATATTTTTCACACCTTTACAGGCTCTTCATGTTTTTGAACACCGTTTCATCCTCCTCCTATTTTTCAGACCGTTTCATTCTCCTCATATTTTTGACACCTTTTGAAGCTCTTCATATTTTTCACACCTTTTCAGGCTCTTCATGTTTTTAATCACCGTTTCATGCTCCTCCTATTTTTCAGACCGTTTCATGCTCCTCATATATTTGACACATTTTGAAGCTCTTTATATTTTTCACTCATTTTCAGGCTCTTCATGTTTTTGAACACTGCTTCATGATCCTCCTATTTTTCAGACCTTTTCATGTTCTTCATATGTTTGACACATTTTGAAGCTCTTCATATTTTTCACACCTTTTCAGGCTCTTCATGTGTTTCAACACCACTTCATGCTTCTCCTATTTTTCAGACCGTTTCATGCGCCTCATGTATTTCACACCTTTTGAAGCTCTTCATAATTTTCACATCTTTTCAGTCTCTTCATGTTTTTGAACACCATTTCATGCCGCTTCTATTTTTTAGACCGTTTCCTGCTCCTCATATTTTTCACACCTTTTGATGCTCTTCATATTTTTCACACCTTTTCAGGCTCTTCTTGTTTTTCAACACCGCTTCATGCTCCTCCTATTTTTCAGACGGTTTCATGCTCATCTCATTTTTTACACCTTTTGAAGCTCTTCATATTTTTCACACCTTTTCAGGCTCTTCATATTTTTCACACGTTTTCAGGCTCTTCATTTTTTTCAACACCACTTCATGCTCCTCCTATTTTTCAGACGGTTTCATGCTCATCTCATTTTTTACACCTTTTGAAGCTCTTCATATTTTTCACACCTTTTCAGGCTCTTCATATTTTTCACACGTTTTCAGGCTCTTCTTGTTTTTCAACACCGCTTCATGCTCCTCCTATTTTTCAGACCGTTTCATGCTCCTCATATTTTTGACACCTTTTGAAGCTCTTCATATTTTTCACAACTTTTCAGTATCTTCCTGTTTTTGAACACCGTTTCATGCTCCTCCTATTTTTCAGTCCGTTTAATGCTCCTCATGTATTTCACACCTTTTGAAGCTCTTCATATTTTTCACACGTTTTCAGGCTCTTCATGTTTTTGAACACCGCTTCATGCTCCTCCAATTTCAGACCGTTTCATGCTCCTCATGTATTTCACACCTTTTGAAGCTCTTCATATTTTTCACAACTTTTCAGGCTCCTCATGTTTTTGAACACCGCTTCATGCTCCTCCTATTTTCCAGACCGTTTCATGCTCCTCATATTTTTGACACCTTTTGCAGGTCTTCATATTTTTCACACCTTTTCAGGCTCTTCATATTTTTGAACACTGCTTCATGATCCTCCTATTTTTCAGACCGTTTCATGATCCTCATGAATTTCACACATTTTGAAGCTCTTTATATTTTTCACACATTTTCAGGCTCTTCAAGTTTTTGATCACCGCTTCATGATCCTCCTATTTTTCAGACCGTTTTATGTTCTTCATATATTTGACACCTCTTGAAGCTCTTCATATTTTTCACACCTTTTCAGGCTCTTCATGTTTTTCCCCACCACTTCAATCTTCTCCTATTTTTCAGACCATTTCATGCTCCTCATGAATTTCACACCTTTTGAAGCTCTTCATATTTTTCACACCTTTTCAGGCTCTTCATGTTTTTTATCACCGTTTCATGCTCCTATTTTTCAGACCGTTTCATGCTCCTCATATTTTTGACACCTTTTGCAACTCTTCATATTTTTCACAAGTTTTCAGTCTCTTCATGATTTTGAACACCGCTTCATGATCCCCCTATTTTTAAGACCGTTTCATGCTCTTCATATTTTTGACACCTTTTGCAGCTCTTCATATTTTTCACACCTTTTCAGGCTCTTCATGTTTTTGAACACAGCTTCATGCTACTCCTATTTTTCAGACCGTTTCATGCTCCTCATATTTTTCACACCTTTTGAAGCTCCTCATATTTTTCACACCTTTTCAGGCTCTTCATGTTTTTAATCCCCGTTTCATGCTACTCCTATTTTTCAGACCGTTTCATGCTCCTCATATTTTTCACACCTTTTGAAGCTCCTCATATTTTTCACACCTTTTCAGGCTCTTCATGTTTTTGAACACTGCTTCATGATCCTCCTATTTTTCAGACCTTTTCATGTTCTTCATATGTTTGACACATTTTGAAGCTCTTCATATTTTTCACACCTTTTCAGGCTCTTCATGTGTTTCAACACCACTTCATGCTTCTCCTATTTTTCAGACCGTTTCATGCGCCCCATGTATTTCACACCTTTTGAAGCTCTTCATAATTTTCACATCTTTTCAGTCTCTTCATGTTTTTGAACACCATTTCATGCCGCTTCTATTTTTTAGACCGTTTCCTGCTCCTCATATTTTTCACACCTTTTGATGCTCTTCATATTTTTCACACGTTTTCAGGCTCTTCTTGTTTTTCAACACCGCTTCATGCTCCTCCTATTTTTCAGACCGTTTCTTGCACCTCATATTTTTCTCACCTTTTGAAGCTCTTCATATTTTTCACACCTTTTCAGGCTCTTCATGTTTTTCAAGACCACTTCATGCTCCTCCTATTTTTCAGACGGTTTCATGCTCTTCATATTTTTGATAACTTTTGAAGCTCTTCATATTTTTCACACCTTTTCAGGCTCTTCATGTTTTTCAAGACCACTTCATGCTCCTCCTATTTTTCAGACCGTTTCATGCTCTTCATATTTTTGATAACTTTTGAAGCTCTTCATATTTTTCACACCTTTTCAGGCTCTTCATGTTTTTCAAGACCACTTCATGCTCCTCCTATTTTTCAGACGGTTTCATGCTCTTCATATTTTTGATAACTTTTGAAGCTCTTCATATTTTTCACACCTTTTCAGGCTCTTCATGTTTTTCAAGACCACTTCATGCTCCTCCTATTTTTCAGACCGTTTCATGCTCATCTCATTTTTGACACCTTTTGAAGTTCTTCATATTTTTCCCACCTTTTGAAGCTCTTCATATATTTCACACGTTTTCAGGTTCTTCATGTTTTTCAACACCGTTTCATGCTGCTTCTATTTTTCAGACCGTTTCATGCTCCTCATATTTTTCACACCTTTTGAAGCTCTTCATATTTTTCACACGTTTTCAGGCTCTTCATGTTTTTCAACACCGTTTAATTCTGCTTCTATTTTTCAGACCGTTTCATGCTCCTCATATTTTTCACACCTTTTAAAGCTCTTCATATTTTTCACACCTTTACAGGCTCTTCATGTTTTTGAACACCATTTCATCCTCCTCCTATTTTTCAGACCGTTTCATGCTCCTCATATTTTTGACACCTTTTGAAGCTCTTCATATTTTTCACACCTTTTCAAGCTCTTCATGTTTTTGCACACTGCTTCATGCTCTTCCTATTTTTCAGACCGTTTCATGCTCCTCATATTTTTGACACCTTTTGAAGCTCTTCATATTTTTCACACCTTTTCAGGCTCTTCATGTTTTTCAACACCAATTCATGCTTCTCCTATTTTTCAGACTGTTTAATGCTCCTCATATTTTTGACACCTTTAGAAACTCTTCATATTTTTCACACCTTTTCAAGCACTTCATGGTTTTCCACACCGCTTCATGCTCCTCCTATTTTTCATACCGTTTCATTCTCCTCATATTTTTGACACCTTTTGAAGCTCTCATATATTTCACACCTTTTCAGGCTCTTCATTTTTTTCAACACCACGTCATGCTCCTCCTATTTTTCAGACCCTTTTATGCTCTTCTCATTTTTGACACCTTTTGAAGCTCTTCATATTTTTCACACCTTTTGAAGCTCTTCATGTTTTTCACACCTTTTCAGGCTCTTCATGTTTTTCAACACCGTTTCATGCTCCTTCTATTTTTCTGACCGTTTCATGCTCCTTATAATTTTGACACATTTTGAAGCTCTTCATATTTTTCACACCTTTTCAGGCTCTTCATGTTTTTCAACACCGCTTCGTGCTCCTCCTCTTTTTCAGACCGTTTCATGCTCCTCATATTTTTGACATCTATTGAAGCTCTTCATATTTCTCACACCTTTTCAGGTTCTTCATGTTTTTCAACACCACTTCATGCTCCTCCTATTTTTCAGACCGTTTCATGCACATCTCATTTTTGACACCTTTTGAAGCTCTTCATATCTTTCATATTTTTGAAGTTCTTCATATTTTCACACGTTTTCAGACTCTTCATGTTTTTCAACACCGCTTCATGCTCCTGCTATTTTTCACACCGTTTCATGCTCTTCAAATATTTGACACCTCTTGAAGCTCTTCATATTTTTCACACCTTTTCAGGCTCTTCATGTTATTCCCCACCACTTCATTCTTCTCCTATTTTTCAGACCATTTTATGCTCCTCATGAATTTCACACCTTTTGAAGCTCTTCATATTTTTCACACCTTTTCAGGCTCTTCATGTTTTTTATCACCGTTTTATGCTCCTATTTTTCAGTCCGTTTCATGCTCCTCATATTTTTGACACCTTTTGCAGCTCTTCATATTTTTCACAAGTTTTCAGTCTCTTCATGATTTTGAACACCGCTTCAAGATCCTCCTATTTTTAAGACCGTTTCATGCTCTTCATATTTTTCACACCTTTTCAGGCTCTTCATGTTTTTCAACACCGTTTCATGCTGCTTCTCTTTTTCAGACCGTTTCATGCTCCTTATATTTTTCACACCTTTTGAAGCTCCTCATATTTTTCACACCTTTTCAGGCTCTTCATGTTTTTGAACACAGCTTCATGCTACTCCTATTTTTCAGACTGTTTCATGCTCCTCATATTTTTCACAACTTTTGAAGCTCCTCATATTTTTCACACCTTTTCAGGCTCTTCATGTTTTTCAACACCGTTACATGATCCTCCTATTTTTCAGACTGTTTCATGCTCATCTCATTTTTGACCCCTTTTGAAGCTTTTCAGATTTTTCACAACTTTTTAGGCTCTTCATGTTTCTCAACACGGCTTCATGCTCCAGATATTTTTCAGACCGTTTCATGCTCATCTCATTTTTGACACCTTTTCAAGTTCTTCATATTTTTCCCACCTTTTGAAGCTCTTCATATATTTCACACGTTTTCATGCCATTCATGTTTTTCATCACCGCTTCATGCTCCTCCTATTTTTCAGACCGTTTGATGCTCCTCATATTTTTGACACCTTTTGAAGCTCTTCATATTTTTCACACCTTTTCAGGCTCTTCATTTTTTTCAACGCTACTTCTTGCTCCTCCAATTTTTCAGACCGTTTCATGCTCATCTAATTTTTGACACCTTTTGAAGCTTTGCATATTTTTCAAAACTTTTCAGGCTCTTCATGTTTTTGAACACCGCTTCATGCTCCTCCTATTTCTCAGACAATATCATGCTATTCATATTTTTCACACCTTTTGAAGCTCTTCATATTTTTCACATTTTTTCAGGCTCTTCATGTTTTTGAACACCACTTCATGCTCCTCCTAATTTTTCAGAGAGTTTCATGTTCCTCATGTATTTCACACCTTTTGAAGCTCTTCATATTTTTCACACCTTATCAGGCTTTTCATGTTTTTCCACACCACTTCATGCTTCTCCTATTTTTCAGCCCGTTTTATGCTCCTCATGTATTTCACACCTTTTGAAGCTCTTCATATATTTCACACCTTTTCAGGCTCTTCACGATTTTCAACACCGCTTCATGCTCCTCCTATTTTTGAGACCGTTTCATGCTCCTCATATTTTTGACACCTTTTGAAGCTCTTCATATTTTTAACACGTTTTTACGTTCTTCATGTTATTCATCACCGCTTCACGCTCCTCCTATTTTTGAGACGGTTTTACGCTCCACATATTTTTGACAACTTTTGGAGCTCTTCATATTTTTCACACCTTTTCAGGCTCTTCATGTTTTTGAACACCGCTTCATTCTCCTCCTATTTTTCAGACGGATTTATGCTCCTCATAATTTTGACACCTTTTGAAGCTCTTCATATTTTTCACACCTTTTCAGGCTCTTCATGTTTTTGAACACCTCTTGATGCTCCTCCTATTTTTCACCCCGTTACATGCTCATCTCATTTCTTACAGCTTTTGAAGCTCTTCATATTTTGCACAGCTTTTCAGGCTCTTCCTGATTTTCAGCTCCACTTCATGCTCCTCCTATTTTTCAGACTGTTTCTTGCTCCTCATATTTTTGATACTTTTTGAAGCTCTTCATATTTTTCACACCTTTTCTGGCTCTTCACGTTTTTGAACACAGCTTCATGCTCCTCCTATTTTTCAGACCGTTTCATTCTCCTCATGTTTTTGACACCTGTTGAAGCTCTTCACATTTTTCACACCTTTTCAGGCTCTTCACGATTTTCAACACCGCTTCATGATCCTCCTATTTTTCAGACCGTTTCATACTCATCCAATTTTTGAGACTGTTTCAGGCTCCTCATATTTTTGACAGATTTTGAATCTCTTCATATTTTTCACACCTTTTGAAGCTCTTCATATTTTTCACACCTTTTCAGGCTCGTTATGATTTTCAACACAGCTTAATGCTCCTCCTATTTTTCAGACCGTTTCATGCTCATCTCATTTTTGACACCTTTTGAAGCTCTTCATATTTTTCACATTTTTGAAGCTCTTCATATTTTTCACACCTTTTCAGGCTCGTTATGATTTTCAACACAGCTTAATGCTCCTCCTATTTTTCAGACCGTTTGATGCTCATCTCAATTTGACACCTTTTGAAGCTCTTCATATTTTTCACACCTTTTGAAGCTCTTCATATTTTTCACACATTTTAAGGCTCTTCATGTTTTTCAACACCGCTTCTTGCTCCTCCTATTTTTCCGACCGTTTCATGCTCCTCATATATTTGACACGTTTTGAAGCTCTTGATATTTTTCACACCTTTTCAGGCTCTTCATGTTTTTGAACACCATTTCTTGCTCCGCCTATTTTTCAGACCGTTTCATTCTCCTCATATTTTTGACATCTTTTGAAGCTCTTCATATTTTTCACACATTTTGAAGCTCTTCATATTTTTCACACCTTTTCAGGCTCTTCATGTTTTTCAACACTGCTTCATGCTCCTGCTATTTTTCAGACCGTTTCATACTCCTCATATTTTTGACATTTTTTAAGGCTCTTCATATTTTTCACACCTTTTCAGGCTCTTCATGTTTTTGAACACGGTTTCATGATCCTCCTATTTTCAGAAAGTTTCATGCCCCTCATATTTTTGACACCTTTTAAACCTCTTCATATTTTTCACACTTTTTCAGGCTCTTCATGTTTTTCAACACCGGTTCATGCTCCTCCTATTTTTCAGAAAGTTTCATGCTCCTCATATTTTTGAAACCTTTTGAAGCTCTTCATATTTTTCTCACAATTTCAGGCTCTTCCTGTTTTTCAACACCATTTCATGCTCCTCTTATATTCAGACCGTTTCATGCTCCTCCTATTTTTCAGACCGTTTCATGATCCTCATATTTTTGAAACCTTTTGAAGCTCTTCATATTTTTCACACCTTTTCTAGCTCTTCAAGATTTTCAACAACGCTTCATGCTCCTGCTTTTTTTCAGACCTTTTCCTGCTCCTCATATATTTGACAGCTTTTGAAGCTCTTCATATTTTTCACACCTTTTCAGGCTCTTCATGTTTTTGAACACCACTTCATGCTCTTCCTTTTTTTCAGACCATTTCTTTCTCCTCATATATTTGACACATTTTGAAGTTGTTCATATTTTTCACACCTTTTCAGGCTCTTCATGTTTTTGAACACCGCTTCATGCTCCTCCTATTTTTCAGACCGTTTCATGCTCGTCATATTTTTCACACCCTTTAAAGCTCTTCATATTTTTCACACTTTTTCAGGCTCTTCATGTTTTTCAACACCACTTCATGCTCCTGCTATTTTTCAGACCGTTTCATGCTCGTCATATTTTTCACACCCTTTAAAGCTCTTCATATTTTTCACACTTTTTCAGGCACTTCATGTTTTTCAGCTCCACTTCATGCTCCTCCTATTTTTCAGACCGTTTCATGCTCCTCTTATTTTTCATACCATTTCATGCTCCTCATACACCTGACAATTTTTGAAGCTCTTCATATATTTCACACCTTTTCAGGCTCTCCATGTTTTTCATCAGCAATTCATGCTCCTGCTATATTTGAGGCCGTTTCATGCTCCTCATATTTTTGACATCTTTTGAAGCTCTTCATATTTTTCACACCTTTTCAGGCTCATCATGTTTTTCAACACAGTTTCTTGCCCTCGTATTTTTCAGAACATTTCATGCTCATCTCATTTTTGACACCTTTTGAAGCTCCTCATATTTTTCACACCCTTTCAGGCTCTTCATGTTTTTCAACACCGCTTCATGCCCCTCCTATCTTTCAGAACATTTCATGCTCATCTCATTTTGGACACTTTTTGAAGCTCTTCATATATTTCACACCTTTTCAGGCTCTCCATGTTTTTCATCAGCAATTCATGCTCCTCCTATATTTGAGGCCGTTTCATGCTCCTCATATTTTTGACATCTTTTGAAGCTCTTCATATTTTTCACACCTTTTCACGTTCTTCATGTTTTTCAACATCGCTTGCTGCTCCTCCTCTTTTTCAGAGCGTTTCATGCTCCTCATAATTTTGACACCTTTGAAGCTCTTCATACTTTTCACACCTTTTCAGGCTCTTCATGTTTTTCAACACCACTTCAGGCTCCTTCTATTTTTCAGACCGTTTCTTGCTCCTCATATTTTTGACACCTTTGAGGCTCTTCATATTTTTCACACTTTTTCAGGCTCTTCATGTTTTTCAACACCACTTCAAGCTCCTTCTATTTTTCAGACCGTATCTTGCTCCTCATATTTTTGACACCTTTGAGGCTCTTCATATATTTCACACTGTTTCAGGCTCTTTATGTTTTTCAACACTGCTTCATGCTCCTCCTAATTTTCAGACCGTTTCATTCTCCTCATATTTTTGAGACCTTTTGAAGCTCTTCATATTTTTCACACTTTTTCAGGCTCTTCATGTTTTTCAAACCGCTTCATGCTCTTCCTATTTTTCAGACCGTTTCATGCTTCTCCTATTTTTCAGACCGTTTCATGCTCCTCATATTTTTGACGCCTTTTGAAGCTCCTCCTATTTTTCACACCTTTTCAGGCTCTTCATGTTTTTCAGCACCACTTCATGCTCCTCCTATTTTTCAGACCGTTTCATGCTCCTCATATTTTTGACACTTTTTGAAGCTCTTCATATTTTTCACACCTTTTCAGGCTCTTCATGTTTTTCAACACCGCTTCATGCTCCTCCTATTTTTCAGACCCTTTCATGCTCCTCATATTTTTGACACTTTTTGAAGCTCTTCATATTTTTCACACCTTTTCACGCTCTTCATGTTTTTCAACATCGCTTGCTGCTCCTCCTCTTTTTCAGAGCGTTTCATGCTCCTCATAATTTTGACACCTTTGAAGCTCTTCATATTTTTCACACCTTTTCAGGCTCTTCATATTTTTCAACACCACTTCATGCTCCTCCTATTTTTCAGACCGTTTCATGCTCCTCATATTTTTGACACTTTTTGAAGCTCTTCATATTTTTCACACTTCTCCAGGCTCTTCATTTTTTTGAACACCGCTTCATGCTCCTCCTATTTTTCAGACCTTTTCATGCTCCTCATGTTTTTGACACCTTTTGAAGCACTTCATATTTTTCACACCTTTTCAGGCTCTTCATGTTTTTCATCAACGCTTCATGCTCCTCCTATTTTTCAGACCGTTTCATGCTCCTCATATGTTTCACACCTTTTGAAGCTCTTCATATTTTTTTTAACACCTATTCACGCTCCTCCTATATTTCAGACCGTTTCAAGCTCCTCATATTTTTGACACTTTTTGTAGCTCTTCATATTTTTCACACCTTTTCAGGGTTTTCATGTTTTTCTACACCACTTCATGCTCCTCCTATTTTTCAGACCGTTTTATTCTACTCATATGTTTCACACCTTTTTCAAGCTCTTCATGTTTTTCAACACCACTTCATGCTCCTCCTATATCAGACCGTTTCATTCTCCTCATATTTTTGACACCATTTGAAGCTCTTCATATTTTTCACACCTTTTCAGGCTCTTCATGTTTTTTAACACCTTTTCATGCTCCTGCTATATTTCAGACCGTTTCATGCTCCTTATATTTTTGACACCTTTTGAAGCTCTTCATATTTTTCATACGTTTTCAGGCTCTTCATATTTTTCAACACCGCTTCATGCTCCTCCTATTTTTCAGACCGTATCATGCTCCTCATATGTTTCACACCTTTTTCAGGCTCTTCATGTTTTTCAACAACACTTCATGCTCCTCCTATGTTTCAGACCTTTTCATGCTCCTCATATTTTTGACACAGTTTGAAGCTCTTCACATTGTTCACACCTTTTGAGGCTCTTCATGTTTTGAAAACAGTTTCTTGTTCCTCATATTTTTCAGACCGTTTCACCCTCTATATATTTGACACCTTTTTGAAGCTCTTCATATTTTTCACACCTTTTGAGGCTCTTCATGTTTTTGAAAACAGTTTCTTGCCCCTCATATTTTTCAGACCGTTTCACCCTCTATATATTTGACATCTTTTTGAAGCTCTTCATATTTTTCACACCTTTTCAGGCTCTTCATGTTTTTCAACACCACTTCAAGCTCCTTCTATTTTTCAGACCGTTTCTTGCTCCTCATATTTTTGACACCTTTGAGGCTCTTCATATATTTCACACTTTTTCAGGCTCTTCATGTTTTTCAACACCACTTCAAGCTCCTTCAATTTTTCAGACCGTTTCTTGCTCCTCATATTTTTGACACCTTTGAGGCTCTTCATATATTTCACACTGTTTCAGGTTCTTTATGTTTTTCAACACTGCTTCATGCTCCTCCTAATTTTCAAACCGTTTCTTTCTCCTCATATTTTTGACACCTTTTGAAGCTCTTCATATTTTTCACACTTTTTCAGGCTCTTCATGTTTTTCAAACCGCTTCATGCTCCTCCTATTTTTCAGACCGTTTCATGCTTCTCCTATTTTTCAGACCGTTTCATGCTCCTCATATTTTTGACGCCTTTTGAAGCTCTTCCTATTTTTCACACCTTTTCAGGCTCTTCATGTTTTTCAACACCGCTTCATGCTCCTCGTATTTTTCAGAGCGTTTCATGGTCCTCATAATTTTGACACCTTTGAAGCTCTTCATACTTTTCACACCTTTTCAGTCTCTTCATATTTTTCAACACCACTTCATGCTTCTCCTATTTTTCAGACCGTTTCATGCTCCTCATATTTTTGACACTTTTTGAAGCTCTTCATATTTTTCACACTTCTCCAGGCTCTTCATTTTTTTGAACACCGCTTCATGCTCCTCCTATTTTTCAGACCTTTTCATGCTCCTCATGTTTTTGACACCTTTTGAAGCACCTCATATTTTTCACACCTTTTCAGGCTCTTCATGTTTTTCAACAACGCTTCATGCTCCTCCTATTTTCAGACCGTTTCATGCTCCTCATATGTTTCACACCTTTTGAAGCTCTTCATATTTTTTTAACACTTTTTCACGCTCCTCCTATATTTCAGACCGTTTCAAGCTCCTCATATTTTTGACACTTTTTGTAGCTCTTCATATTTTTCACACCTTTTCAGGGTCTTCATGTTTTTCTACACCACTTCATGCTCCTCCTATTTTTCAGACCGTTTTATTCTACTCATATGTTTCACACCTTTTTCAAGCTCTTCATGTTTTTCAACACCACTTCATGCTCCTCCTAATTATCAAACCGTTTCATTCTCCTCATATTTTTGACACCATTTGAAGCTTTTCATATTTTTCACACCTTTTCAGGCTCTTCATGTTTTTCAACACCACTTCATGCTCCTCCTAATTATCAGACCGTTTCATTCTCCTTATATTTTTGACACCTTTTGAAGCTCTTCATATTTTTCACTCCTTTTTCAGGCTCTTCATGTTTTTCAACAACACTTCATGCTCCACCTATGTTTCAGACCGTTTCATGCTCCTCATATTTTTGACACAGTTTGAAGCTCTTCACATTGTTCACACCTTTTGAGGCTCTTCATGTTTTTGAAAACAGTCTCTTGCTCCTCATATTTTTCAGACCGTTTCACCCTCTATATATTTGACACCTTTTTGAAGCTCTTCATATTTTTCACACCTTTTGAGGCTCTTCATGTTTTTGAAAACAGTTTCTTGCTCCTCTTAATTTTCATACCGTTTCACCCTCTATATATTTGACACCTTTTTGAAACTCTTCATATTTTTCACACCTTTTCACGCTCTTCATGTTTTTCAACATCGCTTGCTGCTCCTCCTCTTTTTCAGAGCGTTTCATGCTCCTCATAATTTTGACACCTTTGAAGCTCTTCGTATTTTTCACACCTTTTCAGGCTCTTCATATTTTTCAACCCCACTTCATGGTTCTCCTATTTTTCAGACCGTTTAATGCTCCTCATATTTTTGACACTTTTTGAAGCTCTTCATATTTTTCACACTTCTCCAGGCTCTTCATTTTTTTGAACACCGCTTCATGCTCCTCCTATTTTTCAGACCTTTTCATGCTCCTCATGTTTTTGACACCTTTTGAAGCACTTCATGTTTTTCACACCTTTTCAGGCTCTTCATGTATTTCAACAACGCTTCATGCTCCTCCTATTTTTCAGACCGTTTCATGCTCCTCATATGTTTCAGACATTTTGAAGCTCTTCCTATTTTTTTAACACCTTTTCACGCTTCTCCTATATTTCAGACCGTTTCAAGCTCCTCATATTTTTGACACTTTTTGTAGCTCTTCATATTTTTCACACCTTTTCAGGGTCTTCATGTTTTTCTACACCACTTCATGCTCCTCCTATTTTTCAGACCGTTTTATTCTACTCATATGTTTCACACCTTTTTCAAGCTCTTCATGTTTTTCAACACCACTTCATGCTCCTCCTAATTATCAGACCGTTTAATTCTCCTCATATATTTGACAACATTTGAAGCTTTTCATATTTTTCACACCTTTTCAGGCTCTTCATGTTTTTTAACACCTTTTCATGCTCCTCCTATATTTCAGGCCGTTTCATGCTCCTTATATTTTTGACACCTTTTGAAGCTCTTCATATTTTTCACACCTTTTCAGGCTCTTCATATTTTTCAACACCGTTTCATGCTCCTCCTATTTTTCAGACCGTATCATGCTCCTCATATGTTTCACACCTTTTTCAGGCTCTTCATGTTTTTCAACAACACTTCATGCTCCTCCTCTTTTTCAGAGCGTTTCTTGCTCCTCATAATTTTGACACCTTTGAAGCTCTTCATATTTTTCACACCTTTTCAGGCTCTTCATGTTTTTCAACACCACTTCAAGCTCCTTCTATTTTTCAGACCGTTTCTTGCTCCTCATATTTTTGACACCTTTGAGGCTCTTCATGTAT
Source organism: Dama dama (assembly GCF_033118175.1). Classification (NCBI taxonomy): domain Eukaryota; kingdom Metazoa; phylum Chordata; class Mammalia; order Artiodactyla; family Cervidae; genus Dama; species Dama dama. Next base: position 2,502,264 of record NW_026870893.1, on the reverse strand, counting down.
TTCACACTTTTTCAGGCTCTTCATGTTTTTCAACACCACTTCAAGCTCCTTCTATTTTTCAGACCGTTTCTTGCTCCTCGTATTTTTGACACCTTTGAGGCTCTTCATATATTTCACACTGTTTCAGGATCTTTATGTTTTTCAACACCGCTTCATGCTCCTCCTAATTTTCAGTCCGTTTCATTCTCCTCATATTTTTGACACCTTTTGAAGCTCTTCATATTTTTCACACTTTTTCTGGCTCTTCATGTTTTTCAAACCACTTCAAGCTCCTTCTATTTTTCAGACCGTATCTTGCTCCTCATATTTTTGACACCTTTGAGGCTCTTCATATATTTCACACTGTTTCAGGCTCTTTATGTTTTTCAACACTGCTTCATGCTCCTCCAAATTTTCAGACCGTTTCATTCTCCTCATATTTTTGACACCTTTTGAAGCTCTTCATATTTTTCACACTTTTTCAGGCTCTTCATGTTTTTCAAACCGCTTCATGCTCCTCCTATTTTTCAGACCGTTTCATGCTTCTCCTATTTTTCAGACCGTTTCATGCTCCTCATATTTTTGACGCCTTTTAAGCTCTTCCTATTTTTCACACCTTTTCAGGCTCTTCATGTTTTTCAGCACCACTTCATGCTCCTCCCATTTTTCAGACCGTTTCATGCTCCTCATATTTTTGACACTTTTTGAAGCTCTTCATATTTTTCACACCTTTTCAGGCTCTTCATGTTTTTCAACACTGCCTCATGCTCCTCCTATTTTTCAGACCCTTTCATGCTCCTCATATTTTTGACACCTTTTGAAGCTCTTCATATTTTTCACACCTTTTCACGCTCTTCATGTTTTTCAACATCGCTTGCTGCTCCTCCTCTTTTTCAGAGCGTTTCATGCTCCTCATAATTTTGACACCTTTGAAGCTCTTCATATTTTTCACACCTTTTCAGGCTCTTCATATTTTTCAACACCACTTCATGCTTCTCCTATTTTTCAGACCGTTTAATGCTCCTCATATTTTTGACACTTTTTGAAGCTCTTCATATTTTTCACACTTCTCCTGGCTCTTCATTTTTTTGAACACGGCTTCATGCTCCTCCTATTTTTCAGACCTTTTCATGCTCCTCATGTTTTTGACACCTTTTGAAGCACTTCATATTTTTCACACCTTTTCAGGCTCTTCATGTTTTTCAACAACGCTTCATGCTCCTCCTATTTTTCAGACCGTTTCACGCTCCTCATATGTTTCACACCTTTTGAAGCTCTTCATATTTTTTTTAACACCCTTTCATGCTCCTCCTATATTTCAGACCGTTTCAAGCTCCTCATGTTTTTGACACCTTTTGAAGCTCTTCATATTATTCACACTTTTTCAGGCTCTTCATGTTTTTCAAACCGCTTCATGCTCCTTCTATTTTTCAGACCGTTTCATGCTTCTCCTATTTTTCACACTGTTTCATGCTCCTCATATTTTTGACGCCTTTTGAAGCTCTTCATATTTTTCACACCTTTTCAGGCTATTCATGTTTTTCAGCACCACTTCATGCTCCTCCTATTTTTCAGACCGTTTCATGCTCCTCATATTTTTGACACCTTTTGAAGCTCTTCATATTTTTCACACCTTTTCAGGCTCTTCATGTTTTTCAACACCGCTTCATGCTACTCCTATTTTTCAGACCCTTTCATGCTCCTCATATTTGTGACACCTTTTGAAGCTCTTCATATTTTTCACACCTTTTCACGCTCTTCATGTTTTTCAACATCGCTTGCTGCTCCTCCTCTTTTTCAGAGCGTTTCATGCTCCTCATAATTTTGACACCTTTGAAGCTCTTCATATTTTTCACACCTTTTCAGGCTCTTCATGTTTTTCAACACCACTTCAAGCTCCTTCTATTTTTCAGACCGTTTCTTGCTCCTCATATTTTTGACACCTTTGAGGCTCTTCATATATTTCACACTTTTTCAGGCTCTTCATGTTTTTCAACACCACTTCAAGCTCCTTCTATTTTTCAGACCGTTTCTTGCTCCTCATATTTTTGACACCTTTGAGGCTCTTCATATATTTCACACTGTTTCAGGCTCTTTATGTTTTTCAACACCGCTTCATGCTCCTCCTAATTTTCAGACCGTTTCATTCTCCTCATATTTTTGACACATTTTGGAGCTCTTCATATTTTTCACACTTTTTCAGGCTCTTCATGTTTTTCAAACCGCTTCATGCTCCTCCTATTTTTCAGACCGTTTCATGCTTCTCCTATTTTTCAGACCGTTTCATGCTCCTCATATTTTTGACGCCTTTTGAATCTCTTCATATTTTTCACACCTTTTCAGGCTATTCATGTTTTTCAACAACGCTACAATGCTCCTCCTATTTTTCAGACCGTTTCATGCTCCTCATATTTTGACACCTTTTGAAGCTCTTCATATTTTTCACACCTTTTCAGGCTCTTCATGTTTTTCAACACCACTTCAAGCTCCTTCTATTTTTCAGACCGTTTCTTGCTCCTCATATTTTTGACACCTTTGAGGCTCTTCATATATTTCACACTGTTTCAGGCTCTTTATGTTTTTCAACACCGCTTCATGCTCCTTCTAATTTTCAGACCGTTTCATTCTCCTCATATTTTTGACACCTTTTGAAGCTCTTCATATTTTTCACACTTTTTCAGGCTCTTCATGTTTTTCAAACCGCTTCATGCTCCTCCTATTTTTCAGAGCGTTTCATGCTCCTCATAATTTTGACACCTTTGAAGCTCTTCATATTTTTCACACATTTTCAGGCTCTTCATATTTTTCAACACCACTTCATGCTTCTCCTATTTTTCAGACCGTTTAATGCTCCTCATATTTTTGACACTTTTTGAAGCTCTTCATATTTTTCACACTTCTCCTGGCTCTTCATTTTTTTGAACACGGCTTCATGCTCCTCCTATTTTTCAGACCTTTTCATGCTCCTCATGTTTTTGACACCTTTTGAAGCACTTCATATTTTTCACACCTTTTCAGGCTCTTCATGTTTTTCAACAACGCTTCATGCTCCTCCTATTTTTCAGACCGTTGCATGCTCCTCATATTCTTGACACCTTTTGAAGCTCTTCATATTTTTCACACCTTTTCAGGCTCTTCATGTTTTTCAACACCGCTTCATGCTCCTCCTATTTTTCATACCCTTTCATGCTCCTCATATTTGTGACACCTTTTGAAGCTCTTCATATTTTTCACACCTTTTCACGCTCTTCATGTTTTTCAACATCGCTTGCTGCTCCTCCTCTTTTTCAGAGCGTTTCATGCTCCTCATAATTTTGACACCTTTGAAGCTCTTCATATTTTTCACACCTTTTCAGGCTCTTCATATTTTTCAACACCACTTCATGCTTCTCCTATTTTTCAGACCGTTTAATGCTCCTCATATTTTTGACACTTTTTGAAGCTCTTCATATTTTTCACACTTCTCCTGGCTCTTCATTTTTTTGAACACGGCTTCATGCTCTTCCTATTTTTCAGACCTTTTCATGCTCCTTATGTTTTTGACACCTTTTGAAGCACTTCATATTTTTCACACCTTTTCAGGCTCTTCATGTTTTTCAACAACGCTTCATGCTCCTCCTATTTTTCAGACCGTTTCACGCTCCTCATATGTTTCACACCTTTTGAAGCTCTTCATATTTTTTTTAACACCCTTTCATGCTCCTCCTATATTTCAGACCGTTTCAAGCTCCTCATGTTTTTGACACCTTTTGAAGCTCTTCATATTTTTCACACTTTTTCAGGCTCTTCATGTTTTTCAAACCGCTTCATGCTCCTTCTATTTTTCAGACCGTTTCATGCTTCTCCTATTTTTCAGACTGTTTCATGCTCCTCATATTTTTGACGCCTTTTGAAGATCTTCATATTTTTCACACCTTTTCAGGCTATTCATGTTTTTCAGCACCACTTCATGCTCCTCCTATTTTTCAGACCGTTTCATGCTCCTCATATTCTTGACACCTTTTGAAGCTCTTCATATTTTTCACACCTTTTCAGGCTCTTCATGTTTTTCAACACCGCTTCATGCTCCTCCTATTTTTCAGACCCTTTCATGCTCCTCATATTTGTGACACCTTTTGAAGCTCTTCATATTTTTCACACCTTTTCACACTCTTCATGTTTTTCAACATCGCTTGCTGCTCCTCCTCTTTTTCAGAGCGTTTCATGCTCCTCATAATTTTGACACCTTTGAAGCTCTTCATATTTTTCACACCTTTTCAGGCTCTTCATGTTTTTCAACACCACTTCAAGCTCCTTCTATTTTTCAGACCGTTTCTTGCTCCTCATATTTTTGACACCTTTGAGGCTCTTCATATATTTCACACTTTTTCAGGCTCTTCATGTTTTTCAACACCACTTCAAGCTCCTTCTATTTTTCAGACCGTTTCTTGCTCCTCATATTTTTGACACCTTTGAGGCTCTTCATATATTTCACACTGTTTCAGGCTCTTTATGTTTTTCAACACCGCTTCATGCTCCTCCTAATTTTCAGACCGTTTCATTCTCCGCATATTTTTGACACATTTTGGAGCTCTTCATATTTTTCACACTTTTTCAGGCTCTTCATGTTTTTCAAACCGCTTCATGCTCCTCCTATTTTTCAGACCGTTTCATGCTTCTCCTATTTTTCAGACCGTTTCATGCTCCTCATATTTTTGACGCCTTTTGAATCTCTTCATATTTTTCACACCTTTTCAGGCTATTCATGTTTTTCAACAACGCTACAATGCTCCTCCTATTTTTCAGACCGTTTCATGCTCCTCATATTTTTGACACCTTTTGAAGCTCTTCATATTTTTCACACTTTTTCAGGCTCTTCATGTTTTTCAACACCACTTCAAGCTCCTTCTATTTTTCAGACCGTTTCTTGCTCCTCATATTTTTGACACCTTTGAGGCTCTTCATATATTTCACACTGTTTCAGGCTCTTTATGTTTTTCAACACCGCTTCATGCTCCTTCTAATTTTCAGACCGTTTCATTCTCCTCATATTTTTGACACCTTTTGAAGCTCTTCATATTTTTCACACTTTTTCAGGCTCTTCATGTTTTTCAAACCGCTTCATGCTCCTCCTATTTTTCAGAGCGTTTCATGCTCCTCATAATATTGACACCTTTGAAGCTCTTCATATTTTTCACACCTTTTCACGCTCTTCATATTTTTCAACACCACTTCATGCTTCTCCTATTTTTCAGACCGTTTAATGCTCCTCATATTTTTGACACTTTTTGAAGCTCTTCATATTTTTCACACTTCTCCTGGCTCTTCATTTTTTTGAACACGGCTTCATGCTCCTCCTATTTTTCAGACCTTTTCATGCTCCTCATGTTTTTGACACCTTTTGAAGCACTTCATATTTTTCACACCTTTTCAGGCTCTTCATGTTTTCAACAACGCTTCATGCTCCTCCTATTTTTCAGACCGTTTCATGCTCCTCATATGTTTCACACCTTTTGAAGCTCTTCATATTTTTCACACCTTTTCAGGCTATTCATGTTTTTCAGCACCACTTCATGCTCCTCCTATTTTTCAGACCGTTTCATGCTCCTCATATTCTTGACACCTTTTGAAGCTCTTCATATTTTTCACACCTTTTCAGGCTCTTCATGTTTTTCAACACCGCTTCATGCTCCTCCTGTTTTTCAGACCCTTTCATGCTCCTCATATTTGTGACACCTTTTGAAGCTCTTCATATTTTTCACACCTTTTCACGCTCTTCATGTTTTTCAACATCGCTTGCTGCTCCTCCTCTTTTTCAGAGCGTTTCATGCTCCTCATAATTTTGACACCTTTGAAGCTCTTCATATTTTTCACACCTTTTCAGGCTCTTCATGTTTTTCAACACCACTTCAAGCTCCTTCTATTTTTCAGACCGTTTCTTGCTCCTCATATTTTTGACACCTTTGAGGCTCTTCATATATTTCACACTTTTTCAGGCTCTTCATGTTTTTCAACACCACTTCAAGCTCCTTCTATTTTTCAGACCGTTTCTTGCTCCTCATATTTTTGACACCTTTGAGGCTCTTCATATATTTCACACTGTTTCAGGCTCTTTATGTTTTTCAACACTGCTTCATGCTCCTCCTATTTTTCAGACCGTTTCATGCTTCTCCTATTTTTCAGACCGTTTCATGCTTCTCCTATTTTTCAGACCGTTTAATGCTCCTCATATTTTTGACACTTTTTGAAGCTCTTCATATTTTTCACATTTCTCCAGGCTCTTCATTTTTTTGAACACCGCTTCAAGCTTCTCCTATTTTTCAGACCTTTTCATGCTCCTCATGTTTTTGACACTTTTTGAAGCACTTCATATTTTTGACACCTTTTCAGGCTCTTCATGTTTTTCAACAACGCTTCATGCTCCTCCTATTTTTCAGACCGTTTCATGCTCCTCATACTTTTCACACGTTTTGAAGCTCTTCATATTTTTTTAACACCTTTTCACGCTCCTCCTATATTTCAGACCGTTTCAAGCTCCTCATATTTTTGACACTTTTTGTAGCTCTTCATATTTTTCACACCTTTTCAGGGTCTTCATGTTTTTCTACACCACTTCATGCTCCTCCTATTTTTCAGACCGTTTTATTCTACTCATATGTTTCACACCTTTTTCAAGCACTTCATGTTTTTCAACACCACTTCATGCTCCTCCTAATTATCAGACCGTTTCATTCTCCTCATATTTTTGACACCATTTGAAGCTTTTCATATTTTTCACACCTTTTCAGGCTCTTCATGTTTTTTAACACCTTTTCATGCTCCTGCTATATTTCAGACCGTTTCATGCTCCTTATATTTTTGACACCTTTTGAAGCTCTTCATATTTTTCACACATTTTCATGCTCTTCATATTTTTCAACACCGCTTCATGTTCCTCCTATTTATCAGACCATATCATGCTCCTCATATGTTTCACAACTTTTTCAGGCTCTTCATGTTTTTCAACAACAATTCATGCTCCTCCTAGTTTTCAGACCCTTTCTTGCTCCTCATATTTTTGACACAGTTTGAAGCTCTTCACATTTTTCACACCTTTTGAGGCTCTTCATGTTTTTGAAAACAGTTTCTTGTTCCTCATATTTTTCAGACCGTTTCACCCTCTATATATTTGACACCTTTCTGAAGCTCTTCATATTTTTCACACCTTTTCAGGCTCTTCATGTTTTTCAACTCCACTTCAAGCTCCTTCTATTTTTCAGACCGTTTCTTGCTCCTAATATTTTTGACACCTTTGAGGCTCTTCATATATTTCACACTTTTTCAGTCTCTTTATGTTTTTCAACACCGCTTCATGCTCCTCCTAATTTTCAGACCGTTTCATTCTCCTCATATTTCTGAAACCTTTTGAAGCTCTTCATATTTTTCACACCTTTTCAGGCTCTTCATGTTTTTCAACACCACTTCAAGCTCCTTCTATTTTTCAGACCGTTTCTTGCTTCTCATATTTTTGACACCTTTGAGGCTCTTCATATATTTCACACTTTTTCAGGCTCTTTATGTTTTTCAACACCGCTTCATGCTCCTCCTAATTTTCAGACCGTTTCATTCTCCTCATATTTTTGACACCTTTTGAAGCTCTTCATATTTTTCACACTTTTTCAGGCTCTTCTTGTTTTTCAAACCGCTTCATGCTCCTCCTATTTTCAGACCGTTTCATGCTCCTCCTATTTTTCAGACCGTTTCATGCTCCTCATATTTTTGACGCCTTTTGAAGCTCTTCATATTTTTCACACCTTTTCATGCTCTTCATGTTTTTCAGCACCACTTCATGCTCCTCCTATTTTTCAGACCTTTTTTTGCTCCTCATATTTTTTACACATTTTGAAGCTCTTCATATTTTTCACACCTTTTCAGGCTCTTCATGTTTTTCAACACCGCTTCATGCTCCTCCTATTTTTCAAACCGTTTCATGCTCCTCATATTTTTGACACCTTTTGTATCTCTTCATATTTTTCACACCTTTTCAGGCTCTTCATGTTTTTCAACATCGCTTGCTGCTCCTCATCTTTTTCAGACCGTTTCATGCTCCTCTTAGTTTTGACACCTTTGAAGCTCTTCATATTTTTTACACCTTTTCAGGCTCCTCATATTTTTCTTCACCACTTCATGCTTCTCCTATTTTTCAGACCGTTTCATGCTCCTCATATTTTTGACACTTTTTGAAGCTCTTCATATTTTTCACACCTTTTCAGGCTCTTCCTGTTTTTCAACAACACTTCATGCTCCTCCTATTTTTCAGACCTTTTCATGCTCCTCATATTTTTGACACTTTTTGAAGCTCTTCATATTTTTGACACCTTTTCAGGCTCCTCATATTTTTCTTCACCACTTCATGCTTCTCCTATTTTTCAGACCGTTTCATGCTCCTCATATTTTTGACACTTTTTGAAGCTCTTCATATTTTTGACACCTTTTCAGGCTCTTCATGTTTTTCAACAACGCTTCATGCTCCTCCTATTTTTCAAACCGTTTCATGCTCCTCATATGTTTCACACCTTTTGAAGCTCTTCTTATTTTTTTTAACACCTTTTCACGCTCCTCCTATATTTCAGACCGTTTCAAGCTCCTCATATTTTTGACACTTTTTGTAGCTCTTCATATTTTTCACACCTTTTCAGCGTCTTCATGTTTTTCTACACCACTTCATGCTACTCCTATTTTTCAGACCGTTTTATTCTACTCATATGTTTCACACCTTTTTCAAGCTCTTCATGTTTTTCACCACCACTTCATGCTCCTCCTAATTATCAGACCGTTTCATTCTCCTCATATTTTTGACACCATTTGAAGCTTTTCATATTTTTCACACCTTTTCAGGCTCTTCATGTTTTTTAACACCTTTTCATGCTCCTGCTATATTTCAGACCGTTTCATGCTCCTTATATTTTTGACACCTTTTGAAGCTCTTCATATTTTTCATACTTTTTCAGGCTCTTCATATTTTTCAACACCGCTTCATGCTCCTCCTATTTTTCAGACCGTATCATGCTCCTCATATGTTTCACACCTTTTTCAGGCTCTTCATGTTTTTCAACAACACTTCATGCTCCTCCTATGTTTCAGACCGTTTCATGCTCCTCATATTTTTGACACAGTTTGAAGCTCTTCACATTGTTCACACCTTTTGAGGCTCTTCATGTTTTTGAAAACAGTCTCTTGCTCCTCATATTTTTCAGACCGTTTCACCCTCTATATATTTGACACCTTTTTGAAGCTCTTCATATTTTTCACACCTTTTGAGGCTCTTAATGTTTTTGAAAACAGTTTCTTGCTCCTCATATTTTTCAGACCGTTTCACCCTTTATATACTTGACACCTTTTTGAAGCTCTTCATATTTTTCACACCTTTTCAGGCTCTTCATGTTTTTCAACACCACTTCAAGCTCCTTCTATTTTTCAGACCGTTTCTTGCTCCTCATATTTTTGACACCTTTGAGGCTCTTCATATATTTCACACTGTTTCAGGCTCTTTATGTTTTTCTACACCGCTTCATGCTCCTCCTAATTTTCAGACCGTTTCATTCAGGCTCTTTATGTTTTTCAACATCGCTTCATGCTCCTCCTAATTTTCAGACCGTTTCATTCTCCTCATATTTTTGACACATTTTGAAGCTCTTCATATTTTTCACACTTTTTCAGGCTCTTCATGTTTTTCAAACCGCTTCATGCTCCTCCTATTTTTCAGAACGTTTCATGCTTCTCCTATTTTTCAGACCGTTTCATGCTCCTCATATTTTTGACGCCTTTTGAAGCTCTTCATATTTTTCACACCTTTTCAGGCTATTCATGTTTTTCAACAACGCTACAATGCTCCACCTATTTTTCAGACCGTTTCATGCTCCTCATATTTTTGACACCTTTTGAAGCTCTTCATATTTTTCACACCTTTTCAGGCTCTTCATGTTTTTCAACACCACTTCAAGCTCCTTCTATTTTTCAGACCGTTTCTTGCTCCTCATATTTTTGACACCTTTGAGGCTCTTCATATATTTCACACTGTTTCAGGCTCTTTATGTTTTTCAACACCGCTTCATGCTCCTTCTAATTTTCAGACCGTTTCATTCTCCTCAAATTTTTGACACCTTTTGAAGCTCTTCATATTTTTCACACTTTTTCAGGCTCTTCATGTTTTTCAAACCGCTTCATGCTCCTCCTATTTTTCAGACCGTTTCATGCTCCTCATATTTTTGACACCTTTTGAAGCTCTTCATATTTTTCGCACCTTTTCAGGCTCTTCATGTTTTTCGACACCGCTTCATGCTCCTCCTATTTTTCAGACCCTTTCATGCTCCTCATATTTGTGACACCTTTTGAAGCTCTTCATATTTTTCACACCTTTTCACGCTCTTCATGTTTTTCAACATCGCTTGCTGCTCCTCCTCTTTTTCAGAGCGTTTCATGCTCCTCATAATTTTGACACCTTTGAAGCTCTTCATATTTTTCACACCTTTTCAGGCTCTTCATATTTTTCAACACCACTTCATGCTCCTCCTATTTTTCAGATCGTTTAATGCTCCTCATAGTTTTGACACTTTTTGAAGCTCTTCATATTTTTCACACTTCTCCAGGCTCTTCATTTTTTTGAACACCGCTTCATGCTCCTCCTATTTTTCAGACATTTTCATGCTCCTCATGTTTTTGACACCTTTTGAAGCACTTCATATTTTTCACACCTTTTCAGGCTCTTCATGTTTTTCAACAACGCTTCATGCTCCTCATATTTTTCAGACCGTTTCATGCTCCTCATATGTTTCACACCTTTTGAAGCTCTTCATATTTTTTTAACACCTTTTCACGCTCCTCCTATATTTCAGACCGTTTCAAGCTCCTCATATTTTTGACACTTTTTGTAGCTCTTCATATTTTTCACACCTTTTCAGGGTTTCATGTTTTTCTACACCACTTCATGCTCCTCCTATTTTTCAGACCGTTTTATTCTACTCATATGTTTTAAACCTTTTTCAAGCTCTTCATGTTTTTCAACACCACTTCATGCTCCTTCTAATTATCAGACCGTTCATTCTCCTCATATTTTTGACACCATTTGAAGCTCTTCATATATTTCACACCTTTTCAGGCACTTCATGTATTTCAACACCGCTTCATGCTTCTCCTATTTTACAGACTGTTTCATGCTACTAATATATTTAACACATTTTGAAGCTCTTCATATTTTTCACACCATTTCAGGATCTTCATGTTTTTGAACACGGCTTCATGCTCCTCCTTTTTTTCAGACCGTTTCATGCTCCTCATATTTTTGACACCTTTTGAAGCTCTTCATATTTTTCACACCTTTTCAGGCTCTTCATGTTTTTGAACACCGCTTCATGCTCCTCCTATTTTTCAGATCGTTTCATGCTCCTCATATTTTTGACACCTTTTGAAGCTCTTCATATTTTTCACACCTTTTCAGGTTCTTCATGTTTTTGAACACCGCGTCATGCTCCTCCTATTTTTCAGAACGTTTCAAGCTCCTCATATTTTTGACACCTTTTGAAGCTCTTCATATTTTTCACACCTTTTCAGACTCTTCATGTTTTTCAACACTGCTTCATGCTCCTTCTATTTTTCAGACCGTTTCATGCTCCTCATATTTTTGACACCTTTTGAAGCTCTTCATATTTTTCACACCTTTTCAGACTCTTCATATTTTTCAACACTGCTTCATGCTCCTCCTATTTTTCAGACCGTTTCATGCTCCTCATATTTTTGACACCTTTTCATGCTCTTCACATTTTTCACACATTTTCAGGCTCTTCATTTTTTTCAACACCGATTCATGATCCTTCTATTTTTCAGACCGTTTCATTCTCCTCATATTTTTGACAACTTTTGAAGCTCTTCATATTTTTCACACCTTTTCAGGCTCTTCATGTTTTTCAGCACTACTTCATGCTCCTCGTATATTTCAGACCGTATCATGCTCCTCATATTTTTGACTCCTTTCGAAGCTCTTCCTATTTTTCACACCTTTCAGGCTCTTCATGTTTTTGAAAACCGTTTCATGCTCCTCCTATTTTTCAGACCGTTTCATGCTCCTCATATTTTTTACGCCTTTGAAGCTCTTCATATTTTTCACACCTTTTCAGGCTCCTCATGTTTTTGAACACCGCTTCCTGATCCTCCTATATTTCAGACCGTTTCATGCTCCTCATATTTTTGACACGTTTTGAAGCTCTTCGTATTTTTCACACCTTTTCAGAATCTTCATGTTTTTCAACACCGCTTCATGCTCTTCCTATTTTTCAGACCGTTTTATGCTCATATCATTTTTGACACCTTTTGAAGCACTTCATATTTTTCACACCTTTTGAAGCTCTTCATATTTTTCACACCTTTTCAGGCTCTTCATGTTTTTGAGCACTACTTTATGCTCCTCCTATATTTCAGACCGTATCATGCTCCTCATATATTTGACACCTTTCGAAGCTCTTCATATTTTTCACACCTTTTCAGGCTCTTCATGTTTTTCAACACCGCTTCATGCTCCTCCTATTTTTCAGACCGTTTCGTGCTCCTCATATTTTTGATACGTTTTGAAGCTCTTCATATTTTTCATACCTTTGGAAGCTCTTCATATTTTTCACACGTTTTCAGGCTCTTCATGTTTTTCAACACCGCTTCATGCTTCTCCTCTTTTTCAGACCGTTTCATGCCTCTCATATTTTTGACACCTTTTGAAGCTTTTCATATTTTTCACAACTTTTCAGGCTCTTCATGTTTTTGAACACCACTTCATGCTCCTCCTATTTTTCAGACAGTTTCATGCTCCTCATGTATTTCCCACCTTTTGAAGCTCTTCATATTTTTCACACCTTTTCAGGCTCTTCATTTTTTTCAACACAACTTCATGCATCTCCTATTTTTCGGACCGTTTCATGCTCCTCATGTTTTTCACACCTTTTGAAGCTCTTCATATTTTCACACCTATTAAGGCTCTTCATGTTTTTGAACACCGCTTCATGCTCCTCCTTTTTTCAGACCGTTTCATTCTCCTCATATATTTCACACCTTTTGAAGCTCTTCATATTTTTCAAAGATTTTGAAGCTCTTCATATTTTTCACACCTTTTCAGGCTCTTCATGTTTTTCAACACCGTTTCATGCTTCTCCTATTTTTCAAACCGTTTCATGTTCCGCATAATTTTGACACCTTTTGAAGATCTTCATAATTTTCACACATTTTCAGGCTCTTCATGTGTTTGAACACCGCTTCATGTTCCTCCTATTTTTCAGAAAGTTTCATGCTCCTCATATTTTTGACACCTTTTGAAGCTCTTCATATTTTTCATACCTTTTGAAGCTCTTCATGTTTTTGAACACTGCTTCATGCTCCTCGTATTTTTCAGATCGTTTCATGTTCCTCATATTTTTGACACTTTTTGAGCTCTTCATATTCTTCAAACCTTTTCAGGCTCTTCATGTTTTCGAACTCGGCTTCATGCTCCTCCAATTTTTCAAACCGTTTCATGATCCTCATGTATTTCACAACTTTGAACCTCTTCATATTTTTCACACCTTTTCATGCTCTTCAAGTTTTTCAACATCACTTCATGCTCCTACTTTTTTGCAGACCGTTTCATGCTCCTCATATTTTTGACACCTTTTGAAGCTCTTCATATTTCTCACAACTTTTCAGGCTCTTCATGTCTTTCAACACCGCTTTATGCTCCTCCTATTTTTCAGACGGGTTCATGCTCATCTCATTTTTGACACCCTTTGAAGTTTTTCATATTTTTCACACCTTTTCAGGCTCTTCATGTTTTTGAACACAGGTTGATGCTCCTCCTATTTTTCAGACCGTTTCATGCTCCTCATATTTTTGACACCTTTAGAAGCTCTTCATATTTTTCACACCTTTTCAGGCTCTTCATGTTTTTCGACACAGCTTCATGCTCCTCCTGTTTTTCAGACCGTTTCATTCTCCTCATATTTTTGACACCTTTTCAGGCTCTTCATGTTTTTGAACACCGCTTCATGCTACTCCTATTTTTCAGACCGTTTCATGCTCCTCATATTTTTGACACCTTTAGAAGCTCTTCATATTTTTCACACCTTTTCAGTCTCTTCTTTTTTTTCAACACCACTTCATGCTCCTCCTATTTTTCAGACCGTTTCATGCTCATCTCAATTTTGACACCTTTTGTAGCTCTTCATATTTTTCACACATTTTCAGGCTCTTCATGTTTTTGAAAACCGCTTCATGCTCCTCCTATTTTTCGAGAGTTTCATGCTCCTCATGTATTTCACACCTTTTGAAGCTCTTCATATTTTTCACACCTTTTCAGGCTCTTCATGTTTTTGATCACCGTTTCATGCTCCTCCTATTTTTCAGACCGTTTCATGCTCCTCATATGTATGACACCTTTTGAAGCTCTGCATATTTTTCACACCTTTTCATGCTCTTCATGTTTCTGAAAACCGCTTCTTGATCCTCCTCTTTTTCAGACCGTTTCATTCTCCTCATTTTTTTCACACCTTTTGAAGCTCTTCATATTTTTCACACCTTTTCATGCTCTTCATGTTTCTGAAAACCGCTTCATGATCCTCCTATTTTCAGACCATTTCATTCTCCTCATATATTTCACAGCTTTTGAAGCTCTTCATATTTTTCACACCTTTTCAGGCTCTTCATGTTTTTGAACACTGCTTCATGCTCCTCGTATTTTTCAGATCGTTTCATGCTCCTCATATTTTTGACACTTTTTGAGCTCTTCATATTTTTCACACCTTTTCAGGCTCTTCATGTTTTTGAACACCGCTTCATGATCCTCCTGATTTTCAGACCGTTTCATGCTCTTCATATTTTTGAAACATTTTGAAGCTCTTCATATTTTTCACAGCTTTTCAGGCTCTTCATGTTTTTCACCACCACTTCATGCTCCTCCTATTTTTCAGACCGTTTCATGCTCATCTCATTTTTGTCACCTTTGAAGCTCTTCATATTTTTCACACCTTTTGAAGCTCTTCATATTTTTCACAAGTTTTCAGGCTCTTCATGTTTTTCAAAACCGTTTCATGCTGCTTCTATTTTTCAGACCGTTTCATGCTCCTCATATTTTTCACACCTTTTGAAGCTCTTCATATTTTTCACACCCTTTTAAGATACTCATGTTTTTCAAAACCGTTTCATGCTGCTTCTATTTTTCAGACCGTTTCATGCTCCTCATATTTTTCACACCTTTTGAAGCTCTTCATATTTTTCACACCCTTTTAAGATACTCATGTTTTTGAACACAGTTTCATGCTCCTCCTATTTTTCAGACCGTTTCATGCTCCGCATATTTTTGACACCTTTTGAAGCTCTTCATATTTTTCACACCTTTTCAGGCTCTTCATGTTTTTGAACACCGCTTCATGCTCCTCCTATTTTTCAGACCGTTTCATGTTCCTCATATTTTTGACACCTTTTGAAGCTCTTCATATTTTTCACAACATTTCAGGCTCTTCATGTTTTTCAACACCACTTCATGCACGTCCTATTTTTCAGACCGTTTCATGCTCATCTCATTTTTGACACCTTTTGAAGTTTTTCATATTTTTCACAACTTTTCAGGCTCTTCAAGTTTTTGAACACTGCTTCATGCTCCTCCTATTTTTCAGACCGTTTCATGCTCATCTCATTTTTGACACCTTTTGAAGCCTTTCATATTTTTCACAACTTTTCAGGCTCTTCATGTTTTTGAACATCGCTTCATGCTCCTCCTATTTTTCAAACCGTTTCATGCTCATCTCATTTTTGACACCTTTTGAAGCTCTTCATATTTTTCACACCTTTTCAGGCTCTTCATGTTTTTGAACACTTCTTCATGCTCTTCCTCTTTTTCAGACCATTTCATGCTCCTCATATTTTTGACACTTTTTGAAGCTCTTCATATTTTTCACTCATTTTCAGGCTCTTCATGATTTTCAACACCGCTTCATGCTCCTCCTATTTTTCAGATATTTTAATGCTCATCTCCTGTTTGACACCTTTTGAAGCTCTTCATATTTTTCACACATTTTGAGGCCTTCATAGTTTTCACATTTTTGAAGCTCTTCATATTTTCCACACGTTTTCAGACTCTTCATGTTTTTTAACATCGCTTCATGCTCCTCCTATTTTTCACACCGTTTCATGCTCATCTCATTTTTGACGCCTTTTGAAGCTTTTCATATTTTTCAAAACTTTTCAGGCTCTTCATGTTTTGAACACCGCTTCATGGTAATCCTATTTTTGAAACCATATCATGCTCCTCATATTTTTCACACATTTTGAAGCTCTTCATATTTTTCAAACCTTTTCATACTCTTCATGTTTTTGAACACCACTTCATGCACCTTCTATTTTTCAGAGAGTTTCATGCTCCTCATGTATTTCACACCTTTTGAAGCTCTTCATATTTTTCACACTTTTTCAGGCTCTTCATGTTTTTGAACACCGTTTCATGCTCCTCCTATTTTTCAGACGGTTTCATGCTCCTCATATTTTGACACCTTTTGAAGCTCTTCATATTTTTCACACTCTTTCAAGCTCTTCATGTTTTTCAACTCCACTTCATACTCCTCCTATTTTTCAGACCGTTTCATGTTCCTCATATTTTTGACACCTTTAGAAAATTTCATATTTGTCACACTTTTTCAGGCTCTTCATGTTTTTCAACACCGCTTCATGCTCCTCCTATTTTGCGACCGTTTCATGCTCCTCATATTTTTGACACCTTTTGAGGCTCTTCATATTTATCACACCTTTTCAGGCTCTTCATGTTTTTGAACACCGCTTCATGCTCCTCCTATTTTTCAGACCGTTTCATACTCCTCATATTTTTGACACGTTTTGAGGCTCTTCATATTTTTCACACATTTTCAGGATCTTCATATTTTTGAACACTGTTTCATGATCCTCCTATTTTTCAGAACGTTTCATGCTCCTCATATTTTTGACACCTTTTAAAGCTATTCATATTTTTCACACCTTTTCAGGCTCTTCATGTTTTTGAACACCGCTTCATGCTCCTCCAATTTTTCAGACCGTTTCATGCTCCTCGTATATTTGACACCATTTAAAGCTATTCATATTTTTCACACATTTTTAGGCTTTTCATGTTTTTGAACACCGCTTCATGGTCCTCCTATTTTTCAGAACGTGTCATGCTCCTCATGTATTTCACACCTTTTGAAGCTCTTCATATTTTTCACACCTTTTGAAACTCTTCATATATTTCACACCTTTTCAAGCTCCTCATGTTTTTCAACACCGATTCATGATCCTACTAATTTTCAGACCTGTTCATGCTAATCTAATTTTTGACACCTTTTGAAGCTCTTCATATTTTTCACACCTTTTCAGGCTCTTCATTTTTTTCAACACCACTTCATGCTCCTCCTATTTTTCAGACCGTTTCATGCTCATCTCATTTTTGACATCTTTTGAAGCTCTTCATATTTTTCACAACTTTTGAAGCTCTTCATATTTTTCACACCTTTTAAAGCTCTTCATATTTTTCACACCTTTTCAGGCGCTTCATGTTTTTGAATACCGCTTCATGCTCCTCCTATTTTTCAGTGCGTTTCATGCTCCTCCTATTTTTCACACCTTTTGAAGCTCTTCATATTTTTCACACCTTTTCAGGCTCTTCATGATTTTCAACACCGCTTAATGCTCCTCATATTTTTCAGACCGTTTCATGCTCATCTCATTTTTGATACCTTTTGAAGATCTTCATATTTTTCACATCTTTTGAAGCTCTTCATATTTTTCACATTTTTTAAATCTCTTCATATTTTTCACACCTTTTCAGGATCTTCAGGTTTTTGAACACCGCTTCATGGTCCTCCTACTTTTCAGACTGTTTCATGCTCCTCATATTTTTGACAACTTTTGAAGCTCTTCAAATTTTTCACACATTTTCAGGCCCTTCATGTTTTTGAAAACCGCTTCATGGTCCTACTATCTTTCAGAACGTTTCATGCTCCTCATGTATTTCACACCTTTTGAAGCTCTTCATATTTTTCACACCTTTTCAGGTTCTTCATGTTTTTCAACACCGATTCATGCTCCTCCTGTTTTTCAGACCGTTTCATGCTCATCTCATTTTTGACACATTTTGAAGCTCTTCATATTTTTCACAACTTTTGAAGCTCTTCATATTTTTCACACCTTTTAAAGCTCTTCATATTTTTCACACCTTTTCAGGCTCTTCATGTTTTTCAACACCGCTTCATGCTCCTCCTATTTTTCCGACTGTTTCATGCTCCTCATATTTTTGACACCTTTTGAAGCTCTTCATATTTTTCACACCTTTTCAGGCTGTTAATGTTTTTGAACACCGCTTATGCTTGTCCTATTTTTCAGACCGTTCCATGCTCCTCATATTTTTGATACCTTTTGAAGCTCTTCATATTATTCACACCTTTTCAGTTTCTTCATGTTGTTCAACACCGCTTCATGCCTCTCCTATTTTTCAGACAGTTTCATGCTCTTCACATTTTTGACACCTTTTGAAGCTCTTCATGTATTTCACACCTTTTCAGGCTCTTCAAGTTTTCCAAAAACCCTTCATGCTCCTCGTATTTTTCAGTCCGTTTCATGCTCCTCATATTTTTGACACCTTTTGAAGCTCTTCATATTTCTCACACCTTTTCAGGTTCTTCATGTTTTTCAACACCGCTTCATGCTCCTCCTATTTTTCAGACGGTTTCATGCTCATCTCATTTTTGACACCTTTTGAAGCTCTTCATATTTTTCACATCTTTTGAAGCTGTTCATATTTTTCACACTTTTTCAGGCTCTGCATGTTTTCAACAACCTTTTTTGCTCCTCCAATTTTTCAGACGGTTTCATGCTCATCTCATTTTTGACAACTTTTGAAGCTCTTCATATTTTTCAAACCTTTTGAAGCTCTTCTTATTTCTCACATTTTTGAAGCTCTTCATATTTTTCACACGTTTTCAGCCTCTTCATGTTTTTCAACACCGCTTCTTTATCCTGCTATTTTTCAGACCGTTTCATACTCCTCATATTTTTGACACGTTTTGAGGCTCTTCATATTTTTCACACTATTTCAGGCTCTTCATGTTTTTGAACACCGCTTCATGCTCCTCCTATTTTTCAGACCGTTTCATGCTCCTCATGTATTTCACACCTTTTGAAGCTCTTCATATTTTGCACCCCTTTTCAGGCTGTTAATGTTTTTCACAACCACTTCATGCTCCTCCTATTTTGCAGACCGTTTCATGCTCCTCATATATTTGACATTTTTTGAGGCTCTTCATATTTTTCACACCTTTTCAGGCTCTTCATGTTTTTGAACACCGTTTCATGCTCCTCCTATTTTTCAGACCGTTTCATGCTCCTCATATTTTTGACACCTTTTGAGGCTCTTCATATTTTTCACACCTTTTCAGGCTCTTCATGTTTTTCAACACCGCTTCATGCTCCTCCTGTTTTTCAGACCGTTTCATGCTCCTCATATTTTTGACACATTCAGAACCTCTTCATATTTTTCTCACGATTTCAGGCTCTTCATGTTTTGATCACCGCTTCATGCTCCTCCGATTTTTCAGACCGTTTCATGCTCCTCATATTTTTACACCTTTTGAAGCTCTTCATATTTTTCACACCTTTTCAGACTTTTCATTTTTTTCAACACGACTTCATGCTTCTCCTATTTTTCAGACCGTTTCATGCTCATCTCATTTTGACACCTTTTGAAGCTCTTCATGTTTTTCACATCTTTTGAAGCTCTTCATATTTTTCACAACTTTTCAGGCTCTTTATGATTCTCAACAGCGCTTCATGCTCCTCCTATTTTTCAGACCGTTTCATGCTCCTCATATTTTTGACACCTTTTGAAGCTTTCATATTTTTCACACCTTTTCAGGCTCTTCATGTTTTTTAACACCACTTCATGCTCCTCCTTTTTTGCAGACAGTTTCATGCTAGTCATATTTTTGACACCTTTTGAAGCTCTTCATATTTCTCACACCTTTTCAGGCTCTTCATGTTTTTCAACAACGCTTCATGCTCCTCCGATTTTTCAGACGGTTTCATGCTCCTCATATTTTTGACACCTTTTGAAGCTTTTCATATTTTTCAAAACTTTTCAGGCTCTTCATGTTTTGAACACCGCTTCATGGTAATCCTATTTTTGAAACCATATCATGCTCCTCATATTTTTCACACATTTTGAAGCTCTTCATATTTTTCACACCTTTTCAGGCTCTTCATTTGTTTAAAGACCGTTTCATGCTCCTTCTATTATTCAGACCGTTTCATGCTCCTCATATTTTTGACACCTTTTGAAGCTCTTCATATTTTTCACACCTTTTCAGGTTCTTCATGTTTTTCAACACCGCTTCATGATCCTCCTATTTTTCAGACCGTTTCCTGCTCCTCATATATTTGACATTTTTTGAGGCTCTTCATATTTTTCACACCTTTTCAGGCTCTTCATGTTTTTCAACACCGCTTCATGATCCTCCTATTTTTCAGACCGTTTCATGCTCCTCATATTTTTGACGCCTTTTGAAGCTCTTCATATTTTTCACATTTTTCAGGCTCTTCATGTTTTTCAGCACCACTTCATGCTCCTCCTATTTGTCAGACGGTTTCATTCTCCTCATATTTTTGACTCCTTTTGAAGCTCTTCATATATTTCACACCTTTTCAGGCTCTTCATGTTTTTCAACACTGCTTCATGATCCTCCTATTTTTCAGACCGTTTCATGCTCCTCATATTTTTGACACCTTTTGAAGCTCTTCATATTTTTCACACCTTTTCAGGCTCTTCATGTTTTTCAACACCGCTTCATGATCCTCCTATTTTTCAGACCGTTTCATGCTCCTCATATTTTTGACACCTTTTGAAGCTCTTCATATTTTTCACACCTTTTCAGGCTCTTCATGTTTTTCAACACCGCTTCATGCTCTTCCTATTTTTAAGACCGTTTCATTCTCCTCATATTTTTGACTCCTTTTGAAGCTCTTCATATATTTCACACCTTTTCAGGCTCTTCATTTTTTTCAACACCACTTCATGCTCCTCCTGTTTTTCAGACCCATTCATGCCCATCTCATTTTGACACCTTTTGAAGCTCTTCATATTTTGACTGCTTTTGAAGCTCTTCATATTTTTAACACCTTTTCAGGCTCTTCATATTTTTGAACACCGTTTCATAATCCTCCTATTTTTCAGACCGTTTCATGCTCCTCATATTTTTGACACCTTTTGAAGCTCTTCATATTTTTCACATCTTTTGATGCTCTTCATATTTTTCACACCTCTTCAGGCTCTTCATATTTTTGAACACCGTTTCATAATCCTCCTATTTTTCAGACCGTTTCATGCTCCTCATATTTTTGACACCTTTTGAAGCTCTTCATATTTTTCACAACTTTTGAAGCTCTTCATGTTTTTCACACGTTTTCAGGCTCTTCATGTTTTTCAACACCGCTTCATGCTCCTCCTACTTTTCAGACCATTTCATGCACCTCATATTTTTGACACCTTTTGAAGCTCTTCATGTTTTTCACACCTTTTGAAGCTCTTCATATTTTTCATATTTTTGAAGCTCTTCATATTTTCACACCTTTTCAGACTCTTCATGTTTTTCAACATTGCTTCATCCTCCTCCTATTTTTCGAACGTTTCTTGCTCCTCATAATTTTCACACCTTTTAAAGCTATTCATATTTTTCAAACCTTTTCAGGCTCTTCATGTTTTTGAACACCGCTTCATGCTGGTCCTATTTGCAGACCGTTTATGCTCCTCATAATTTGACACCTTTTGAAGCTCTTCATATTTTTCACACCTTTTCAGTCTCTGCAATTTTTTTGAACACGGCTTCATGATCCTCCTATTTTTCAGACCGTTTCGTGCTCCACATGTATTTCACACCTTTTGAAGCTCTTCATATTTTGCACACATATTCAGGCTCTTCATTTTTTTCAACACCACTTCATCCTCCTCCTATTTTTCAGACCGTTTCACGCTCCTCATAATTTGACACCTTTTGAAGCTCTTCATATTTTTCACACCTTTTCAGGCTCCTCATGTTTTTGAACACCGCTTCATGCTCTTCCTATTTTTCAGACCGTTTCATGCTCCTCACGTTTTTGACACCTTTTGTAGCTCTTCATATATTTCACACATTTTCAGGATCTTTATGTTTTTCAACAACTCTTCATGCTCCTCCTATTTTTAAGACCGCTTCATGCTCATCTCATTTTTCACACTTTTGAAACTGTTCATATATTTCACACCTTTTGAAACTCTTCAAATTTTGACAAGTTTTCAGGTTCTTCATGTTTTTCAACACCGCTTCATGCTCCTCCTATTTTTCAGACTATTTCATGCTCCACATATTTTTGACACGTTTTGAAGCTCTTCATATTTTTCACACTTTTTCAGGCTTTTTATGTTTTTGAACACCGCTTCATGCTGCTCCTATATTTCACATCTTTTGAAGCTCGTCATATTTTTCACACGTTTTCAGGCTCTTCATGTGTTTCAACACGGCTTCATGCTCCTCCTATTTTTCACACCATTTCATGCTCATCTGATTTTGACACCTTTTGAAGCTCTTCATATTTTTCACACGTTTTCAGGCTCTTCATGTTTTTCAACACCGCTTCATGCTCCTCCTACTTTTCAGACCATTTCATGCACCTCATATTTTTGACACCTTTTGAAGCTCTTCATGTTTTTCACACCTTTTGAAGCTCTTCATATTTTTCATATTTTTGAAGCTCTTCATATTTTCACACCTTTTCAGACTCTTCATGTTTTTCAACATTGCTCCTCCTATTTTTAAGACCGCTTCATGCTCATCTCATTTTTCACACTTTTGAAACTGTTCATATATTTCACACCTTTTGAAGCTCTTCAAATTTTGACAAGTTTTCAGGTTCTTCATGTTTTTCAACACCGCTTCATGCTCCTCCTATTTTTCAGACTATTTCATGCTCCACATATTTTTGACACGTTTTGAAGCCCTTCATATTTTTCACACTTTTTCAGGCTTTTTATGTTTTTGAACACCACTTCATGCTGCTCCTATATTTCACATCTTTTGAAGCTCATCATATATTTCACACCTTTTCAGGCTCTTCATGTTTTGAACACCGTTTCATGCTCCTCCTATTTTTTAGACCGTTTCATGCTCCTCATAATTTTGACACCTTTTGAAGCTCTTCATATTTTTCACAACTTTTCAGGCTCTTCATGTTTTTCAACACCGTCTCATGCTACTCCTATTTTTCAGACCGTTTCATGCTCCTCATGTATTTCACACCTTTTGAAGCTTTTCACATTTTTCACATCTTTTCAGGCTCTTCATGTTTTTCAACACCGCTTCATGTTCCTCCTATTTTTCAGTCCGTTTCATGCTCCTCATATTTTTGACACTTGTTGAAGCTCTTCATATTTTCCCACCTTTTCAGGCTCTTCATGTTTTTCAACACCGTTTCATGCTCCTCCTATTTTTCAGATCGTTTCATGCTCCTCATATTTTTACACCTTTTGAAGATCTTCATATTTTTCACAAGTTTTCAGGTTCTTCATGTTTTTCAACACCGCTTCATGCTCCTCCAATTTTTCACACCGTTTCATGCTCCACATATATTTGACACGTTTTGAAGCTCTTCATATTTTTCACACCTTAACAGGCTTTTTATATTTTTGAACACCGCTTCATGCTTCTCCTATATTTCATACCTTTTGAAGCTCTTCATATTTTTCACACCTTTTCAGGCTCTTCATGGTTTTCATCACCACTTCATGCTCCTCCTATTTTTCAGACCGTTTCATGCTCCTCATATATTTGACACCTTTTGTAGCTCTTCTTATATTTCACACCTTTTCAGGCTCTTCATGTTTTTAAACTACACTTCATGCTCCTCCAATTTTTCAGACCGCTTCATGCTCCTCATATTTATCACACCTTTTGAAGGTCTTCATATTTTTCACATCTTTTCAGGCTCCTCATGTTTTTGAACACCGCTTCATCCTCCTCCTATTTTTCAGATCGTTACATGCTCCTAATATTTTTGATACCTTATGAAGCTCTTCATATTTTTCACCCTTTTTCAGGCTTTTCATGTTTTCCAACACCGCTTCATTCTCTTCCTATTTTTCAGACCGTTTCATGCTCATCTCATTTTTGACACCTTTTGAAGCTTTTCATATTTTTCAAAACATTTCAGCTCTTCATGTTTTTGAAAACCGCTTCATGCTCCTCCTATTTTTCAGAGAGTTTCATGCTCCTCATGTATTTCACACCTTTTGAAGCTCTTCAAATTTTTCACACCTTTTCAGGCTCTTCATGTTTTTGATCACCGTTTCATGATCCTCCTAATTTTCAGACGGTATCATGCTCCTCATATTTTGACATCTTTTGAAGCTCTTCATATTTTTCACATCTTTTGAAGCTCTTCATATTTTTCACACATTTTCAGGCTCTTCATGTTTTTCAACACCGCTTCATGCTCCTCCTAATTTTCAGAGAGTTTCATGCGCCTCATGTATTTCACACCTTTTGAAGGTCTTCATATTTTTCACAACTTTTCAGGCTCTTCATGTTTTTCAACACTGCTTCTTCCTCCTCCTAATTTTCAGAGAGTTTCATGCGCCTCATCTATTTCACACCTTTTGAAGCTCTTCATATTTTTCACAGGTTTTCAGGCTCGTCATGTTTTTGAACACCGCTTCATGCGCCTCCTATTTTTCAGACCGTTTCATGCTCCTCGTATTTTTGACAGATTTTGAAGCTTTTCACATTTTTCACACCTTTTCAGGCTCTTCAAGTTTTTCAACACCACTTCATGCTCCTCCTTTTTGCAGACCTTTTCATGCTCCTCATATTTTTGACACCTTTTGATGATCCTCATATTTTTGACACCTTTTCAGTCTCTTTTTTTTTTCAACACCACTTCATGCTCCTCCCATTTTTCAAACCGTTTCATGCTCATCTCATTTTTGACACCTTTTGAAGCTTTTCATATTTTTCACACCTTTTGAAGCTTTTCATATTTTTCACACCTTTTCAGGCTCTTCTTGCTTTTCAACACCGCTTCATGCTCCTAATATTTTTCAGACCGTTGCTTGCACCTCATATATTTCACACCTTTTGAAACTCTTCATATTTTTCACACCTTTTCAGGCTCTTCATGTTTTTCAACTCTGCTTCATGCTCCTCCTATTTTTAGACCGTTGCATGCTCCTCATATTTTTGACACCTTTTGAAGCTCTTCATATTCTTCACACTTTTCAGGCTCTTCATGTTTTTGAACACCGCTTAATGCTCCTCCTATTTTTCAGACCGTTTCATGCTCCTAATATTTTTCACACCTATTGAAGCTCTTCATATTTTTCACAACTTTTCAGGCTCTTCATGTTTTTGAACACCGCTTCATGCCCCTCCTATTTTTCAGACCGTTTCTTGCTCCTCATATTTTTAACACCTTTTGAAGCTCTTCATATTTTTCACACCTTTTCAGGCTTTTCA
This sequence comes from Dama dama, assembly GCF_033118175.1. Classification (NCBI taxonomy): domain Eukaryota; kingdom Metazoa; phylum Chordata; class Mammalia; order Artiodactyla; family Cervidae; genus Dama; species Dama dama. The sequence goes on along the minus strand of NW_026870893.1, from coordinate 2,476,759 downwards.
TGTATTTGAACACGCTTCATGCTTCTCCTTGTTTTCAGACCGTTTTTTGCTCCTCATATTTTTGACACCTTTTGAAGCTATTCATATTTTTCACACGTTTTCAGCTCTTCATGTTTTTCAACACCGCATCATGCTCTTCCTATTTTTCAGACCGTTTCAAGTTCATCTCTTTTTTGACAACTTTTGAAGCTTTTCATATTTTTCACAACATTTCAGGCTCTTCATGTTTTTGAACACCGCTTCATGCTCCTCCTAATGTTCAGAGAGTTTCATGCTCCTCATATATTTCACACCTTTTGAAGCTCTTCATATTTTTCACACCTTTTCAGACTCTTCATGTTTTTCCACACCACTTCATGCTTCTCCTATTTTTCAGCCCGTTTCATGCTCCTCATATTTTTGACACGTTTTGAAGCTCTTCATATTTTTCACAACATTTCAGGCTCTTCATGTTTTTGAACACCACTACATGCTCCTCCTATTTTTTAGACAGGTTCATGCTCCTCATATTTTTCACACCTTTTGAAGCTCTTTATTTTATTCGCACATTTTCAGGCTCTTCATGTATTTGAACACCGTTTCATGCTCCTCCTATTTTTCAGACCGTTTCATGCTCTTCATATATTTGACACCTTTTGAAGCTCTTCATATTTTTCACATTTCTGAAGCTCTTCATATTTTTCACACCTTTTCAGGCTCTTCATGTTTTTGAACACCACTACATGCTCCTCCTATTTTTTAGACAGTTTCATGCTCCTCATATTTTTCACACCTTTTGAAGCTCTTCATTTTATTCGCACATTTTCAGGCTCTTCATGTATTTGAACACCGTTTCATGCTCCTCCTATTTTTCAGACCGTTTCATGCTCCTCATATTTTTGACACCTTTTGAAGCTCTTCATATTTCTCACAGCTTTTCAGGCTCTTCATGTTTTTCAACACCACTTCATGCTCCTCCTATTTTTCACACCGTTTCATGCTCCTCATATTTTTGACACCTTTTGAAGCTCTTCATATATTTCACACCTTTTCAGGCTCTTCATTTTTTTCAACACCACTACATGCTCCTCCTATTTTTCACATCGTTTCATGCTCATCTCATTTTTGACACATTTGAAGCTCTTCATATTTTTCACACCTTTTGAAGCTCTTCATATTTTTCACACCTTTTCAGGCTCTTCATGTTTTTCAACACCGCTTCATGCTCCTCCCATTTTTCAGACCGTTTCATGCTCCTCATATTTTTGACACGTTTTGAAGCTCTTCATATCTTTCATACCTTTTCAGACTCTTCAGGTTTTTCAACACCGCTTCATGCTCCTCCTGTTTTTCAGAATGTTTCCTGTTCTTCCTTTTTTTCAGATCATTTCATGCTCCTCATATTTTTGACACCTTTTGAAGCTCTTCATATTTTTCACACCTTTTCAGGCTCTTCATGTTTTTCAACACAGCTTCATGCTCCTCCTATTTTTCAGGCAGTTTCATGCTCCTCATATTTTGACACCTTTTGAAGCTCTTCATATTTTTAACACTTTTTCAGGCTGTTCAAGTTTTTGAACACCATTTCATGCTCCTCATATTGTTGAAACCTTTTGAAGCTCTTCATATTTTTAACAACTTTTCAGACTCTTCATGTTTTCGAACAGCGCTTCATGCTCCTCCTATTTTTCAGACATTTTCATACTCCTCCTATTTTTCAAGCAGTTTCATGCTCCTCATATTTTGACACCTTTTGAAGCTCTTCATATTTTTCACGCCTTTTAAGGCTCGTCATATTTTTGAACACCACTTCATGCTCCTCCTATTTTTCAGACCGTTTCATGTTCCTGTTATTTTTCAGATCATTTCATGCTCCTGTATTTTTGACACCTTTTGAAACTCTTCATATATTTCACAGCTTTTCAGGCTCTTCAAGTTTTTGAACATCGTTTCATGCTCCTCCTATTTTTCAGAACGTTCCATGCTCCTCATGTTTTTCACACGTTTTGCAGCTCTTCATATTTTTCACACCTTTTCTGGGTCTTCATATTTTTCAACACCACCTCATGCTTCTCCTATTTTTTAGAATGTTTAATGCTCCTCATAATTTTGACACCTTTTGAAACTCTTCATATTTTTCAAACCTTTTCAGGCTCTTCATGTTTTTCAACACCAATTCATGCTTCTCCTATTTTTCACACCGTTTCATGCTCCTCATATTTTTGACATCTTTTGAAGCTCTTCATATTTTTCACAGCTTTTCAGGCTCTTCATGTTTTTGAACACCCCTTCATGCTCCTCTTCTTTTTCAGACCGTTTCATACTCCTCATATTTTTGACACCTTTTGAAGCTCTTCATATATTTCACAACTTTTCAGGCTCTTCATGTTTATTAACACCATTTCATGCTCCTCCTGTTTTTCAGCCCATTTCATGCTCATCTCATTTTTGACACCTGTTGAAGCTCTTCATATTTCTCACACCTTTTGAAGCTCTTCATTTATTTCACTCCTTTACAGGCTCTTCATGTTTTTCAACACCGCTTCATGCTCCTCCTATTTTTTAGACCATTTCATGCTCCTCATATATTACACACCTTTTGAAACTCTTCATATTTTTCAAACCTTTTCTGGCTCTTCATGTTTTGGAACATGGCTTCATGCTCCTCTTATTTTTTCAGACCGTTTCATGCTCCTCATATTTTTGAACACCTTTTGGAGCTCTTCGTATTTTTCACACCTTTTCAGGCTCTTCATGTTTTTCAACACCGCTTCATGCTACTCCTTTATTTCAGACAGTTTCATTCTCCTCCTATTTTTGACACCTTTGAAGCTCTTCATATATTTCACACCTTTTCAAGCTCTTCATGTTTTTGAACACCGATTCATGCTCCTCCTATTTTTCAGACCGTTTCATGCTCCTCCTATTTTTCAGGCCGTTTCATGCTCCTCATATTTTGACACATTTTGAAGCTCTTCATGTTTTTCACGCCTTTTAAGGCTCGTCATATTTTTGAACACCACTTCATGCTCCTCCTATTTTTCAGACCGTTTCATGTTCCTGCTATTTTTCAGATCATTTCATGCTCCTGATATTTTTGACACCTTTTGAAGCTCTTCATATATTTCACAGCTTTTCAGGCTCTTCAAGTTTTTGAACATCGTTTCATGCTCCTCCTATTTTTCAGAACGTTCCATGCTCCTCATTTTTTTCACACGTTTTGCAGCTCTTCATATTTTTCACACCTTTTCTGGGTCTTCATATATTTCAACACCACTTCATGCTTCTCCTATTTTTTAGAATGTTTAATGCTCCTCATAATTTTGACACCTTTTGAAACTCTTCATATTTTTCAAACCTTTTCAGACTCTTCATGTTTTTCAACAACAATTCATGCTCCTCCTATTTTTCACACCGTTTCATGCTCCTCATATTTTTGACATGTTTTGAAGCTCTTCATATATTTCACACCTTTTCATACTCTTCATGTTTTTCACCAGTGCTTCATTCTCCTCCTATTTTTCAGACCGTTTCATGCTCCTCATATTTTTGACACCTTTTGAAGCTCTTCATATTTTTCACAGCTTTTCATGCTCTTCATGTTTTTGAACACCCCTTCATGCACCTCTTCTTTTTCAGACCGTTTCATACTCCTCATATTTTTGACACCTTTTGAAGCTCTTCATATTTTTCACAGCTTTTCAGGCTCTTCATGTTTTTCAACACCGCTTCATGCTCCTCCTTTATTTCAGACAATTTCATTCTCCTCCTATTTTTGACACCTTTGAAGCTCTTCATATATTTCACACCTTTTCAAGCTCTTCATGTTTCTGAACACCGATTCATGCTCCTCCTATTTTTCAGACCGTTTCATGCTCCTCCTATTTTCACGCCGTTTCATGCTCCTCATATTTTGACACATTTTGAAGCTCTTCGTATTTTTCACACATTTTCAGGCTCTTCATGTTTTTGAATACCACGGCATGCTCCTCCTATTTTTCAGACCGTTTCATGCTCCTCATATTTTTGACATCTTTTGAAGCTCTTCATATTTTTCACAGCTTTTCAGGCTCTTCATGTTTTTGAACACCCCTTCATGCTCCTCTTCTTTTTCAGACCGTTTCATACTCCTCATATTTTTGACACCTTTTGAAGCTCTTCATATATTTCACAACTTTTCAGGCTCTTCATGTTTATTAACACCATTTCATGCTCCTCCTGTTTTTCAGCCCATTTCATGCTCATCTCATTTTTGACACCTGTTGAAGCTCTTCATATTTCTCACACCTTTTGAAGCTCTTCATTTATTTCACTCCTTTACAGGCTCTTCATGTTTTTCAACACCGCTTCATGCTCCTCCTATTTTTTAGACCATTTCATGCTCCTCATATATTACACACCTTTTGAAACTCTTCATATTTTTCACACCTTTTCAGGCTCTTCATGTTTTGGAACATGGCTTCATGCTCCTCTTATTTTTTCAGACCGTTTCATGCTCCTCATATTTTTGAACACCTTTTGGAGCTCTTCGTATTTTTCACACCTTTTCAGGCTCTTCATGTTTTTCAACACCGCTTCATGCTACTCCTTTATTTCAGACAGTTTCATTCTCCTCCTATTTTTGACACCTTTGAAGCTCTTCATATATTTCACACCTTTTCAAGCTCTTCATGTTTTTGAACACCGATTCATGCTCCTCCTATTTTTCAGACCGTTTCATGCTCCTCCTATTTTTCAGGCCGTTTCATGCTCCTCATATTTTGACACATTTTGAAGCTCTTCATGTTTTTCACGCCTTTTAAGGCTCGTCATATTTTTGAACACCACTTCATGCTCCTCCTATTTTTCAGACCGTTTCATGTTCCTGCTATTTTTCAGATCATTTCATGCTCCTGATATTTTTGACACCTTTTGAAGCTCTTCATATATTTCACAGCTTTTCAGGCTCTTCAAGTTTTTGAACATCGTTTCATGCTCCTCCTATTTTTCAGAACGTTCCATGCTCCTCATTTTTTTCACACGTTTTGCAGCTCTTCATATTTTTCACACCTTTTCTGGGTCTTCATATATTTCAACACCACTTCATGCTTCTCCTATTTTTTAGAATGTTTAATGCTCCTCATAATTTTGACACCTTTTGAAACTCTTCATATTTTTCAAACCTTTTCAGACTCTTCATGTTTTTCAACAACAATTCATGCTCCTCCTATTTTTCACACCGTTTCATGCTCCTCATATTTTTGACATGTTTTGAAGCTCTTCATATATTTCACACCTTTTCATACTCTTCATGTTTTTCACCAGTGCTTCATTCTCCTCCTATTTTTCAGACCGTTTCATGCTCCTCATATTTTTGACACCTTTTGAAGCTCTTCATATTTTTCACAGCTTTTCATGCTCTTCATGTTTTTGAACACCCCTTCATGCACCTCTTCTTTTTCAGACCGTTTCATACTCCTCATATTTTTGACACCTTTTGAAGCTCTTCATATTTTTCACAGCTTTTCAGGCTCTTCATGTTTTTCAACACCGCTTCATGCTCCTCCTTTATTTCAGACAATTTCATTCTCCTCCTATTTTTGACACCTTTGAAGCTCTTCATATATTTCACACCTTTTCAAGCTCTTCATGTTTCTGAACACCGATTCATGCTCCTCCTATTTTTCAGACCGTTTCATGCTCCTCCTATTTTCACGCCGTTTCATGCTCCTCATATTTTGACACATTTTGAAGCTCTTCGTATTTTTCACACATTTTCAGGCTCTTCATGTTTTTGAATACCACGGCATGCTCCTCCTATTTTTCAGACCGTTTCATGCTCCTCATATTTGACAAGTTTTGAAGCTCTTCTTATATTTCACACCTTTTCAGGCACTTCATGTTTTTCAAAACCGCTTCCTTTTCCTCCTATTTTTCAGAACCTTTCATGCTCCTCATATTTTTGATACCTTTTGAAGCTCTTCATATTTTTCACACCTTTTCATGCTCTTCATGTTTTCAACACCGATTCATGCTCCTCCTATTTTTCAGATCATTTCAGGCTCCGCATATTTTTGACTCCTTTTGAAGCTCTTCATATTTTTCACACGTTTTCAGGCCCTTCATGTTTTTGAACACCGCTTCATGCTCCTCCTATTTGTCAGACGGTTTCAGGCTGCTCGTATTTTTCAGACCGTTTCATGCTCCTCATATTTTTGACAATTTTATAAGCTCTTCATATTTTTCACACTTTTTCAGGCTCTTCATGTTTTTTAGCACCGCTTCATGCTCCTCCTATTTTTCAAACCTTTTGAAGCTCTTCATGTTTTTCACACCTTATCAGCCTCTTCATGTTTTTGAACATCTCTTCATGCTCCTCATATTTTTGACAATTTTATAAGCTCGTCATATTTTTCACACGTTTTCAGGCTCTTCATGTTTTTGATCACCGTTTCATGCTCCTCCTATTTTTCAGACCGTTTCATGCTCCTCATATTTTTGACAATTTTATAAGCTCTTAATATTTTTCACACTTTTTTAGGCTCTTCATGTTTTTTAACACCGCTTCATGCTCCTCCTATTTTTCAAACTTTTTGAAGCTCTTCATGTTTTTCACACCTTATCAGCCTCTTCATGTTTTTGAACACCTCTTCATGCTACTCCTATTTTTCAGACCTTTTCATGTTCCTCCTGTTTTTCACACCTTTTGAAGCTCTTCATATTTTTCACACCTTTTCAGGCTGTACATGTTTTTGAAGACCACTTCATGCTCCTCATCTTTTTCAGACCGTTTCATGCTCCTGATATTTTTCACACCGTTTGAAGCTCTTCATATTTTTCACACGTTTTCAGATTCTTCATGATTTTGATCACCGTTTCATGCTCCTCCTATTTTTCAGACCGTTTCATGCTCCTCATATTTTTGACACCTTTTGAAGCTCTTCACATTTATCAGACCTTTTCAGGCTCTTCATGTTTTTCAACACCGCTTCATGATCCACCTATATTTCAGAGCGTTTCATGCTCCTCTTATTTTTCACACCTTTTCCGGCTCTTCATGTTTTTCAACACCACTTCATGCTCCTCCTATTTTTCAGATCGTTTCAGGCTCCGCATATTTTTGACTCCTTTTGAAGCTCTTCATATTTTTCACACGTTTTCAGGCCCTTCATGTTTTTGAACACCGCTTCATGCTCCTCCTATTTTTCAAACCTTTTGAAGCTCTTCATGTTTTTCACACCTTATCAGCCTCTTCATGTTTTTGAACATCTCTTCATGTTCCTCATATTTTTGACAATTTTATAAGCTCTTCATATTTTTCACACTTTTTCAGGCTCTTCATGTTTTTCAGCACCGCTTCATGCTCCTCCTATTTTTCAAACCTTTTGAAGCTCTTCATGTTTTTCACACCTTATCAGCCTCTTCATGTTTTGAACATCTCTTCATGCTCCTCATATTTTTGACAATTTTATAAGCTCTTCATATTTTTCACACTTTTTCAGGCTCTTCATGTTTTTGAGCACCGCTTCATGCTCCTCCTATTTTTCAAACCTTTTGAAGCTCTTCATGTTTTTCACACTTTTTCAGGCTGTTTATAGTTTTAAACACCGCTGCATGATTCTCCTATATTTGAGACCATTTCATGCTCCTCATATTTTTGACATTTTTTGAAGCTCTTCATATTTTTCACACTTTTTCAGGCTCTTCATGTTTTGAACACCACTTCATGCTCCTCCTATTTTTCAGACCGTTTCATGCTCCTCAGGTATTTCACACCTTTTGAAGCTTTTCATATTTTTCACACCTTTTCAGGCTCTTCACCTTTTTGAACAACACTTCATGCTCCTGCTACTTTTCAGACTGTTTCATGCTCATCTCATTTTTGACACCTTTTCAGGGTCTTCATATTTTTCAAACTTTTGAAGATCTTCATATTTTTCACACTTTTTCAGGCTCTTCATGTTTTGAACACTGCTTCATGCTCCTCCTATTTTTCAGACCGTTTCATTCTCCTCATGTTTTTCACACCTTTTGAAGCTCTTCATAATTTTCACACCTTTTCATGCTCTTCATGTTTTTGAACACCGTTTCATGCTCGTCCTATTTTTCAGACCATTTCAAGCTCCTCATATTTTTGAAACCTTTTGAAGCTCTTCATATTTTTCACACCTTTTCCGTCTCTTCTTGTTTTTCAACACCACTTCTTGCTCCTCCTATTTTTCAGACCGTTTCATGCTCCTCATATTGTTGACACCTTTTGAAGCACTTCATATTTTTCACACCTTTTCAGGCTCTTCATATTTTTGAACGGCGGTTCATGTTCCTCCTGTTTTTCACACCTATTGAAGCTCTTCATATTTTTCACACCTTTTCAGGCTATACATGTTTTTGAAGACCACTTCATGCTCCTCATCTTTCTCAGACCGTTTCATGCTCCTGATAATTTTCACACCGTTTGAAGCTCTTCATATTTTTCACACGTTTTCAGATTCTTCATGTTTTTGATCACCGTTTCATGCTCCTCCTATTTTTCAGACCGTTTCATACTCCTCATATTTTTGACACCTTTTGAAGCTCTTCACATTTATCACACCTTTTCAGGCTCTTCATGTTTTTCAACACCGCTTCATGATCCTCCTATATTTCAGAGCGTTTCATGCTCCTCATATTTTTGACACCTTTTGAAGCTGTTCACATTTTTCACACCTTTTCCGGCTCTTCATGTTTTTCAACTCCGCTTCATGCTCCTCCTATTTTTCAGATCATTTCAGGCTCCGCATATTTTTGACTCCTTTTGAAGCTCTTCATATTTTTCACACGTTTTCATGCCCTTCATGTTTTTGAACACCGCTTCATGCTCCTCCTATTTGTCAGACGGTTTCAGGCTGCTCGTATTTTTCAGACCGTTTCATGCTCCTCATATTTTTGACAATTTTATAAGCTCTTCATATTTTTCACACTTTTTCAGGCTCTTCATGTTTTTTAGCACCGCTTCATGCTCCTCCTATTTTTCAAACCTTTTGAAGCTCTTCATGTTTTTCACACCTTATCAGCCTCTTCATGTTTTTGAACATCTCTTCATGCTCCTCATATTTTTGACAATTTTATAAGCTCTTCATATTTTTCACACTTTTTCAGGCTCTTCATGTTTTTGAACACCGCTTCATGCTCCTCCTATTTTTCAAACCTTTTGAAGCTCTTCATATTTTTCACACTTTTTCAGGCTCTTCATGTTTTGAACACCACTTCATGCTCCTCCTATTTTTCAGACCGTTTCATGCTCCTCAGGTATTTCACACTTTTTGAAGCTCTTCATAATTTTCACACCTTTTCAGGCTCTTCACGTTTTTGAACAACACTTCATGCTCCTCCTACTTTTCAGACTGTTTCATGCTCATCTCATTTTTGACACCTTTTCAGGGTCTTCATATTTTTCAAACTTTTGAAGATCTTCATATTTTTCACACTTTTTCAGGCTCTTCATGTTTTGAACACTCCTTCATGCTCCTCCTATTTTTCAGACCGTTTCATTCTCCTCATGTTTTTCACACCTTTTGAAGCTCTTCATAATTTTCACACCTTTTCATGCTCTTCATGTTTTTGAACACCGTTTCATGCTCGTCCTATTTTTCAGACCATTTCAAGCTCCTCATATTTTTGAAACCTTTTGAAGCTCTTCATATTTTTCACACCTTTTCAGGCTTTTCATGTATTTGAACACCGCTTCATGCTCCTCAATTTCTCACACCTTTTGAAGCTCTTCATATTTTTCTCACCTTTTCAGGCTCCTCATGTTTTTGAACACCGCTTCATGCTCCTCATATTTTTCAGACCGTTTCATGATCCTCATGTATTTCACACCTTTTGAACCTCTTCATATTTTTCACACCTTTTCAATGTCTTCATGTTTTTGAACACTGTTTCATGCTGCTCCTGTTTTTCAGACCATTTCATGATACTCATATTTTTGACACCTTTTGAAGCTCTTCATATTTTTCACACTTTTTCAGGTGTTTATAGTTTTCAACACCGCTGCATGATTCTCCTATATTTGAGACCATTTCATGCTCCTCATATTTTTGACATTTATTGAAGCTCTTCATATATTTCACACCTTTTGAAGCTCTTCCTATTTTTCACAGGTTTTCAGGCTCTTCATGTTTTTCAACACCGCTTCATGCTCCTCCTATTTTTCCGAGCGTTTCATGCTCATCTCATTTTTGACACCTTTTGAAGGTCTTCATATTTTTCACACCTTTTGAAGCTCTTCATATTTTTCACTTCTTTTCAGGCTCTTCATGTTTTTTAACACCGCTTCATGCTCCTCATATTTTTCAGACCGTTTCATGCTCCTCATATTTTTGACATCTTTTGAAGCTCTTCACGTTTTTCACACATTTTCAGGCTCTTCATGTTTTTCAACACCGCTTGATGATCCTCCTATATTTCAGACCGTTTCATGCTCCTCATATTTTTGACACCTTTTGAAGCTCTTCATATTTTTCACACCTTTTCAGACTCTTCATGTTCTTCAACACCGCTTCATGCTGCTCCTATTTTTCAGACCGTTTCATGCTCATCTCTTTTTTGACAACTTTTGAAGCTCTTCATATTTTCATACCTTTTGAAGCTCTTCATATTTTTCACACGTTTTCAGGCTCTTCATGTTTTTCAACACCGCTTCATGCTCCTCCTATTTTTCAGACCGTTTCGTGCTCCTCATATTTTTGACACGTTTTGAAGCTCTTCATATTTTTCACACCTTTTCCTTCTCTTCTTGTTTTTCAACACCGCTTCTTGTTCCTCCTATTTTTCAGACCGTTTCATGCTCCTCATATTGTTGACACCTTTTGAAGCACTTCATATTTTTCACACCTTTTCAGGCTCTTCATATTTTTGAACACCGCTTCATTTTCCTCCTGTTTTTCACACCTTTTGAAGCTCTTCATATTTTTCACACCTTTTCAGGCTCTTCAGGTTTTTGAACACCTCTTCATGCTCCTCCTGTTTTTCAGACCGTTTCATGCTCCTCATGTATTTCACACATTTTGAAGCTCTTCATATTTTTCACAACTTTTCAGTCTCTCCATGTTTCTGACCACCACTTCCTGCTCCTCCTATTTTTGAGGCCGTTTCATGCTCATCTCATTTTTGACACCTTCTGAAGCTCTTCATTTTTTTCACACCTTTTGAGCTCTTCATATTCTTCACACGTTTTTAGGCTCTTCATGTATTTCAATAACGCTTCTTACTTCTCCTATTTTTCAGACCGTTTCATGCTCCTCATATTTTTGACACCTTTTGAAGCTCTTCATATTTTTCACACTTTTTCAGGCTTTTCATGTTTCTGAACAACGCTTCATGCTCCTCCTATTTTTCACACCTTTTGAAGCTCTTCATATTTTTCACAGCTTTTCAGGCTGCACATGTTTTTGAACACCACTTCATGCTCCTCATCTTTTTCAGTCTGTTTCATGCTCCTCATATTTTTCACACCGTTTGAAGCTCTTCATATTTTTCACAAGTTTTCAGGCTCTTCATGTTTTTGATCACCGTTTCATGCTCCTCCTATTTTTCAGACCGTTTCATGCTCCTCATATTTTTGACAATTTCATAAGCTCTTCATATTTTTCACACTTTTTCAGGCTCTTCATGTTTTTGAACACCGCTTCATGCTCCTCTTATTTTTCAAACTTTTTGAAGCTCTTCATGTTTTTCACACCTTATCAGCCTCTTCATATTTTTGAACACCGCTTCATGCTCTTCCTATTTTTCAGACCGTTTCATGCTCCTCATATTTTTGACACCTTTTGAAGCTTTTCATATTTTTCACAACTTTTCAGGCTCTTCATGTTTTTGAACACCGCTTCATGCTCCTCCTATTTTTCAGACCGCATCATGCTCCACATATTTTTCACACATTTTGAAGCTCTTCATATTTTTCACACCTTTTCAGGCTGTTCATATTTTTGAACACCACTTCATGCTCCTGCTATTTTTCAGAGAGTTTCATGCTCCTCATGTATTTCACACCGTTTGAAGCTCTTCATATTTTTCACACCTTTTCAGGCTCTTCATGTGTTTCAAAACCGCTTCAGGCTCGTCCTATTTTTCAGACCGTTTCATGCTCATCTCATTTTTGACACCTTTTGAAGCTCTTCATATTTTTCACACCTTTTCAGGCTCTTCATGTTTTTGAACACCGCTTCATGCTCCTCCTATTTTTGAGACCGCTTCATACTCCTCTCATTTCTGACACCTTTTGAAGCTCTTCATATTTTTGACACCTTTTGAAGCTCTTCATATTTCTCACACGTTTTCAGGCTCTTCATGATTTTCAACACCGATTCATGCTCCTCCTCTTTTTCAGACCGTTTCATGCTCCTCATATTTTTCAGACCGTTTCATTCTCCTCATATTTATGTCAACTTTTGAAACTCTTCATTTTCTTCACACCTTTTCATGCTCTTCATGTTTTTGAACACTGCTTCATGCTCCTCCTATGTTTCAGACCGTTTCATGCTCCTCATATTTTTGAAACCTTTTGAAGTTCTTCATATATTTCACACCTTTTCAGGCTCTTCATGTTTTTAAACACCTCTTCATTCTTCTCCTGTTTTTCAGACCATTTCTTGCTCCTCATATTTTTCACACTTTTTGAAGCTCTTCATATTTTTCACACTTTTTGAAGCTCTTCATACTTTTCACACCTGTCAGGCTCTTCATGTTTTTGAACACCGCTTCCTGCTCCACCTATTTTTCAGATCGTTTCATGCTCCTCATATTTTTCACACTTTTTGAACCTCTTCATATTTTTCACAACTATTCAGGGTCTTCATATTTTTCAACACCGCTAAATGCTCCTCCTATTTTTCAGACCGTTTCATCCTCCTCATATTTTTGACACGTTTTGAAGCTCTTCATTTATTTCACACCTTTTCAGGCTCTTCATGTTTTTCAACATCGCTTCATGCTTCTCGTATTTTTCAGACCGTTTCACGCTTCTCAAATTTTTGACACCTTTTGAAGCTCTTCATATTTTTCACACCTTTTCATGTTCTTCATTTTTCTCAACAAAGCTTCATGCTCCTCCTATTTTTCAGACCGTTTCATGCTCCTCATATTTTTGACACGTTTTGAAGCTCTTCATTTATTTCACACCATTTCAGGCTCTTCTTGTTTTTCAACACCATTTCAAGCTCCTCCTATTTTTCAGACTGTTTCATGCTCCTCATATTTCTGACACCTTTTGAAGCTCTTCATATATTTCACACCTTTTCAGGCTCTTCATGTTTTTGAACACGGCTTCATGCTCCTCCTATGTTTCACACCTTTTGAAGATCTTCATATATTTCACACCTTTTCAAGCTCTTCATGTTTTTGAACACGGCTTCATGCTCCTCATATTTTTCACACCTTTTGAAGCTCTTAATATTTTTCACACATTTTCAGGCTCTTCATGTTTTTGAACACCGTTTAATGCTCCTCCTATTTTTCAGACCGTTTCATCCTCCTCATATTTTTCACACCTTTTGAAGCTCTTCATATAATTCTCACCTTTTCCTGTTCTTCAGGTTTTTCAACTCCGTTTCATGCTCCTCCTATTTTTCAGATCGTTTCATGCTCCTCCTATTTTTCAGACTGTTTCATGCACCTCTTATTATTGACACCTTTTGAAGCTCTTCATATTTTTCACACCTTTTCATGCTCTTCATGTTTTTCAACAACATTTCATGCTCCTCCTATTTTTCAGACCTTTTCATGCTCCTCATATTTTTCACACCTTTTCATGCTCTTCTTGTTTTTCAACAGAGTTTCTTGCTCCTCATATGTTTGACACCTTTTGAATCTCTTCATATTATTCACACCTTTTCAGGCTCTTCATGATTTTCAACACCGCTTCATGCTCCTCATATTTTTGAGACCGTTTCATGCTCCTAATATTGTTCACACCTTTTCAAGATCTTCATGTTATTCAACACCGCTTCATACTCTTCCTATTTTTCAGACCATTTCATGCTCCTCATATTTTTGATACCTTTGAAGCTCTTCATATTTTTCACACCTTTTCAGGCTCTTCATGTTTTGAACACCATTTCATGCTCCTCCTATTTTTCAGACCGTTTCATGCTCCTCATATTTTTGACAACTTTTGAAGCTCCTCATATTTTTCACACCTTTTCAGGCTCTTCATGTTTTTCAACACACTTTCATGCTCCTCCTATTTTTCAGACCTTTTCATGCTCCTCATATTTTTCACACCTTTTCATGCTCTTCTTGTTTTTCAACACAGTTTCATGCTCCTCATATTTTTCACACCTTTTGAAGCTCTTCATATATTTCACACCTTTTCAAGCTCTTCATGTTTTTGAACACCGCTTCATGCTCCTCATATTTTTCACACCTTTTGAAGCTCTTAATATTTTTCACACATTTTCAGGCTCTTCATGTTTTTCAACAGCGCTTCATGCTCCTCCTATTTTTCAGACCGTTTCATGCTCCTCCTATTTTTGAGACCGTTTCAGCCTCCGCATATTTTTGATACGTATTGAAGCTCTTCATATTTTTCACACCTTTTCAGGCTCTTCATGTTTTTCAACACCGCTTCATGCTCCTATTTTTCAGAACATTTCATGCTCCTCATATTTTTTACACGTATTCAAGCTCTTCATATTTTTCACACCTTTTCAGGCTCTTCATGTTTTTCAACACCGCTTCATGCTCCTCCTATTTTCAGATCGTTTCATGCTCCTCATATTTTTCACACATTTTGAAGCTCCTCCTATTTTTCACAACCTTTCACGCTCTTCATGTTTTTTTACACGGCTTCATGATTCTCCTATTTTTCTGCCAGTTTCATGCTCCTACTAGTTTTCAGCACGTTTCGTACTCCTCCAAATTTTCAGACCGTTTCATGCTCCTCATATTTGTCACACCTTTTGAAGCTCTTCATATTTTTCACACCTTTTCTGGATCTTCATGTTTTTGAGCACAGCTTCATGCTCCTCCGATTTTTCAGACCGTTTCATGCTCCTCATATATTTCACACCTTTTGAAGCTCTTCATATTTTTCACACCTTTTCAGGATCTTCATGTTTTTGAACACCATTTCATACTGCTCCTATTTTTCAGACCGTTTCATGCTCCTCATATTTTTGACACGTTTTGATGCTCTTCATATTTTTCATACCATTCCAGGCTCTTCATGTTATTCAACACCGTTTCATGCTGCTCCTATTTTTCAGACCGTTTCATGCTCCTCATATTTTTGACACCATTGAAACTGTTCATATTTTTCACACCTTCTCAGTCTCTTCACGTTTTTAAACACCGCTTCATGCTACTCCTATTTTTCAAAACGTTTCATGCTCCTCATATATTTGACACCTTTTGAAGCTTTTCATATTATTCACAAATTTTCAGGCTCTTCATGTTTTTCAACACCGTTTCATGCTCCTCCTATTTTTCAGACCGTTTCATGCTCCTCATATTATTTCACCCTTTGAAGCTCTTCATGTTTTTCACACCTTTTCAGGCTCTTCATGCTTTTCAACACCGTTTCATGCTCCTCGTATTTTCAGACTGTTTCATGCTATTATATTTTTGACACCTTTTGAAGCTCTCCATATTTTTCACACATTTTCAGGCTCTTCATGCTTTGCAATACCGTTTCATGCTCCTCCTATTTTCAGACTGTTTCATGCTCCTCTTATTTTTGACACCTTTAGAAGCTCTTCATATTTTTCACATCTTTTCATGCTCTTCATGTTTTTCAACACCATTTCATGCTCCTCCTATTTTTCAGACTATTTCATGCTCCTCATATTTTTGACACCTTTTGAAGCTCTTCATATATTTCACAACTTTTAAGGCTCTTCATGTTTCTGAACACCGCTTCATGCTCCTCCTATATTTCACACCTTTTTAAGCTCTTCTTATATTTCACACCTTTTCAAGCTCTTCATGTTTTTGAACACCGCTTCACGCTCCTCCTATTTTTCAGTCCGTTTCATGCTTCTCAAATTTTTGACACCTTTTGAAGCGCTTCATATTTTTCACACCATTTCAGGCTCTTCATTTTTGTCAACAAAGCTTCATGCTCCTCCTATTTTTCAGACCGTTTCATGCTCCTCATCATTTACACACCTGTTGAAGCTCTTCATATTTTTCACACCATTTCAGGCTCTTCTTGTTTTTCAACACCATTTCAAGCTCCTCCTATTTTTCAGACTGTTTCATGCTCCTCATATTTCTGACACCTTTTGAAGCTCTTCATATATTTCACACCTTTTCATGCTCTTCATGTTTTTGAACACGGCTTCATGCTCCTCTTATTTTTCACACCTTTTGAAGATCTTCATATATTTCACACCTTTTCAAGCTCTTCATGTTTTTGAACACCGCTTCATGCTCCTCATAATTTTCACACCTTTTGAAGCTCTTAATATTTTTCACACATTTTCAGGCTCTTCATGTTTTTGAACACCGTTTAATGCTCCTCCTATATTTCAGACCGTTTCATGCTCCTCATATTTTTCACACCTTTTGAAGCTCTTTATATATTTCTCACCTTTTCCTGTTCTTCAGGTTTTTCAACACCGTTTCATGCTCCTCCTATTTTTCAGACCGTTTCATGCTCCTCATATTTTTGACACCTTTTGAAGCTCTTCATATTTTTCATACCTTTTCAGGCTCTTCATGTTTTTCAACACCGCTTCAGGCTCCTCCTATTTTTCAGACCGTTTCATGCTCCTCATATTTTTGAAACCTATTGAAGCTCTTTATATTTTTCACACCTTTTCAAGCCCTTCATGTTTTTGAACATGGCTTCACGCTCCTCCTGTTTATCAGACCTTCTCATGCTCCTCATATATTTGAAACCTTTTGAAGCTCTTAATATTTTTCACATCTTTTCAGGCTCTTCATGTTTTTCAACACCGCTTCATGCTCCTCCTATTTTTGAGACCGTTTCAGCCTCCGCATATTTTTGATACGTATTGAAGCTCTTCATATTTTTCACACCTTTTCAGGCTCTTCATGTTTTTCAACACCGCTTCATGCTCCTATTTTTCAGAACATTTCATGCTCCTCATATTTTTGACACGTATTGAAGCTCTTCATATTTTTCACACCTTTTCAGGCTCTTCGTGTTTTTCAACACCGCTTCATGCTCCTCCTATTTTCAGATCGTTTCATGCTCCTCATATTTTTCACACATTTTGAAGCTCCTCCTATTTTTCACAACCTTTCACGCTCTTCATGTTTTTTTACACGGCTTCATGATTCTCCTATTTTTCTGCCAGGTTCATGCTCCTACTAGTTTTCAGCACGTTTCGTACTCCTCCAAAATTTCAGACCGTTTCATGCTCCTCATATTTGTCACACCTTTCGAAGCTCTTCATATTTTTCACACCTTTTCTGGATCTTCATGTTTTTCAGCACAGCTTCATGCTCCTCCGATTTTTCAGACCGTTTCATGCTCCTCATATATTTCACACCTTTTGAAGCTCTTCATATTTTTCACACCTTTTCAGGATCTTCATGTTTTTGAACACCATTTCATACTGCTCCTATTTTTCAGACCGTTTCATGCTCCTCATATTTTTGACACGTTTTGAGGCTCTTCATATTTTTCATACCATTCCAAGCTCTTCATGTTATTCAACACCGTTTCATGCTGCTCCTATTTTTCAGAACGTTTCATGCTCCTCATATTTTTGACACCATTGAAGCTGTTCATATTTTTCACACCTTCTCAGGCTCTTCACGTTTTTGAACACCGCTTCATGCTACTCCTATTTTTCAAAACGTTTCATGCTCCTCATATATTTGACACCTTTTGAAGCTCTTCATATTATTCACAAATTTTCAGGCTCTTCATGTTTTTCACACCGTTTCATGCTCCTCCTATTTTTCAGACCGTTTCATGCTCCTCATATTATTTCACCCTTTGAAGCTCTTCATGTTTTTCACAACTTTTCAGGCTCTTCATGCTTTTCAACACCGTTTCATGCTCCTCGTATTTTCAGACTGTTTCATGCTGTTATATTTTTGACACCTTTTGAAGCTCTCCATATTTTTCACACATTTTCAGGCTCTTCATGCTTTGCAACACCGTTTCATGCTCCTCCTATTTTCAGACTGTTTCATGCTCCTCTTATTTTTGACACCTTTAGGAGCTCTTCATATTTTTCACATCTTTTCATGCTCTTCATGTTTTTCAACACCATTTCATGCTCCTCCTATTTTTCAGACTATTTCATGCTCCTCATATTTTTGACACCTTTTGAAGCTCTTCATATATTTCACAACTTTTAAGGCTCTTCATGTTTCTGAACACCACTTCATGCTCCTCCTATATTTCACACCTTTTGAAGCTCTTCTTATATTTCACACCTTTTCAAGCTCTTCATGTTTTTGAACACCGCTTCACGCTCCTCCTTTTTTTTCAGACCGTTTCATGCTTCTCAAATTTTTGACACCTTTTGAAGCACTTCATATTTTTCACACCATTTCAGGCTCTTCATTTTTGTCAACAAAGCTTCATGCTCCTCCTATTTTTCAGAACGTTTCATGCTCCTCATATTTTACACACCTGTTGAAGCTCTTCATATTTTTCACACCATTTCAGGCTCTTCTTGTTTTTCAACACCATTTCAAGCTCCTCCTTTTTTTCAGACTGTTTCATGCTCCTCATATTTCTGACACCTTTTGGAGCTCTTCATATATTTCACACCTTTTCAGGCTCTTCATGTTTTTGAACACGGCTTCATGCTCCTCCTATTTTTCACACCTTTTGAAGATCTTCATATATTTCACACCTTTTCAAGCTCTTCATGTTTTTGAACACCGCTTCATGCTCCTCATAATTTTCACACCTTTTGAAGCTCTTAATATTTTTCACACATTTTCAGGCTCTTCATGTTTTTGAACACCGTTTAATGCTCCTCCTATATTTCAGACCGTTTCATGCTCCTCATATTTTTCACACCTTTTGAAGCTCTTCATATATTTCTCACCTTTTCCTTTTCTTCAGGTTTTTCAACACCGTTTCATGCTCCTCCTATTTTTCAGACCGTTTCATGCTCCTCATATTTCTGACACATTTGAAGCTTTTCATATATTTCACACCTTTTCAGACTCTTCATGTTTTTCAACATCGCTTCATCCTCCTCCTATTTTTCAGACCGTTTCATGCTCCTCATATTTTTGACACCTTTTGAAGCTCTTCATATTTTTCATACCTTTTCAGGCTCTTCATGTTTTTCAACACCGCTTCAGGCTCCTCCTATTTTTCAGACCGTTTCATGCTCCTCATATTTTTGAAACCTATTGAAGCTCTTTATATTTTTCACACCTTTTCAAGCCCTTCATGTTTTTGAACATGGCTTCACGCTCCTCCTGTTTATCAGACCTTTTCATGCTCCTCATATATTTGAAACCTTTTGAAGCTCTTAATATTTTTCACATCTTTTCAGGCTCTTCATGTTTTTCAACACCGCTTCATGCTCCTCCTATTTTTCAGACCGTTTCATGCTCCTCCTATTTTTGAGACCGTTTCAGCCTCCGCATATTTTTGATACGTATTGAAGCTCTTCATATTTTTCACACCTTTTCAGGCTCTTCATGTTTTTCAACACCGCTTCATGCTCCTATTTTTCAGAACATTTCATGCTCCTCATATTTTTGACACGTATTGAAGCTCTTCATATTTTTCACACCTTTTCAGGCTCTTCATGTTTTTCAACACCGCTTCATGCTCCTCCTATTTTCAGATCGTTTCATGCTCCTCATATTTTTCACACATTTTGAAGCTCCTCCTATTTTTCACAACCTTTCACGCTCTTCATGTTTTTTTACACGGCTTCATGATTCTCCTATTTTTCTGCCAGTTTCATGCTCCTACTAATTTTCAGCACGTTTCGTACTCCTCCAAATTTTCAGACCGTTTCATGCTCCTCATATTTGTCACACCTTTCGAAGCTCTTCATATTTTTCACACCTTTTCTTGATCTTCATGTTTTTGAGCACAGCTTCATGCTCCTCCGATTTTTCAGACCGTTTCATGCTCCTCATATATTTCACACCTTTTGAAGCTCTTCATATTTTTCACACCTTTTCAGGATCTTCATGTTTTTGAACACCATTTCATGCTGCTCCTATTTTTCAGACCGTTTCATGCTCCTCATATTTTTGACACGTTTTGACGCTCTTCATATTTTTCATACCATTCCAGGCTCTTCATGTTATTCAACACCGTTTCATGCTGCTCCTATTTTTCAGACCGTTTCATGCTCCTCATATTTTTGACACCATTGAAACTGTTCATATTTTTCACACCTTCTCAGGCTCTTCACGTTTTTGAACACTGCTTCATGCTACTCCTATTTTTCAAAACGTTTCATGCTCCTCATATATTTGACACCTTTTGAAGCTTTTCATATTATTCACAAATTTTCAGGCTCTTCATGTTTTTCAACACCGTTTCATGCTCCTCCTATTTTTCAGACCGTTTCATGCTCCTCATATTATTTCACCCTTTGAAGCTCTTCATGTTTTTCACACCTTTTCAGGCTCTTCATGCTTTTCAACACCGTTTCATGCTCCTCGTATTTTCAGACTGTTTCATGCTATTATATTTTTGACACATTTTGAAGCTGTCCATATTTTTCACACATTTTCAGGCTCTTCATGCTTTGCAACACCGTTTCATGCTCCTCCTATTTTCAGACTGTTTCATGCTCCTCTTATTTTTGACACCTTTAGGAGCTCTTCATATTTTTCACATCTTTTCATGCTCTTCTTGTTTTTCAACACCATTTCATGCTCCTCCTATTTTTCAGACTATTTCATGCTCCTCATATTTTTGACACCTTTTGAAGCTCTTCATATATTTCACAACTTTTAAGGCTCTTCATGTTTTTGAACACCACTTCATGCTCCTCCTATATTTCACACCTTTTTAAGCTCTTCTTATATTTCACACCTTTTCAAGCTCTTCATGTTTTTGAACACCGCTTCACGCTCCTCCTATTTTTCAGTCCGTTTCATGCTTCTCAAATTTTTGACACCTTTTGAAGCGCTTCATATTTTTCACACCATTTCAGGCTCTTCATTTTTGTCAACAAATCTTCATGCTCCTCCTATTTTTCAGAACGTTTCATGCTCCTCATATTTTACACACCTGTTGAAGCTCTTCATATTTTTCACACCATTTCAGGCTCTTCTTGTTTTTCAACACCATTTCAAGCTCCTCCTTTTTTTCAGACTGTTTCATGCTCCTCATATTTCTGACACCTTTTGGAGCTCTTCATATATTTCACACCTTTTCAGGCTCTTCATGTTTTTGAACACCGCTTCATGCTCCTCATATTTTTCACACCTTTTGAAGCTCTTAATATTTTTCACACATTTTCAGGCTTTTCATATTTTTGAACACCGTTTAATACTCCTCCTATTTTTCAGACCGTTTCATGCTCCTCATATTTCTGACACCTTTTGAAGCTCTTCATATATTTCACACCTTTCAGACTCTTCATGTTTTTCAACATCGCTTCATCCTCCTCCTATTTTTCAGACCGTTTCATGCTCCTCATATTTTGACACCTTTTGAAGCTCTTTATATTTTTCACACCTTTTGAAGCACTTCATATTTTTCACAAATTTTTAGGCTCTTCATGTTTTTCAACACCTTTTCATGCTCCTTCTATTTTCAGACTGTTTCATGCTCCTCTTATTTTTGACACCTTTAGAAGCTCTTCATATATTTCACACATTTTAAGGCTCTTCATGTTTCTGAACACCGCTTCATGCTCCTCCTATATTTCACACCTTTTTAAGCTCTTCATATATTTCACTCCTTTTCAAGCTCTTCAAGTTTTTGAACACCGCTTCATGCTCCTCATATTTTTGACACCATTTGAAGCTCTTCATATATTTCACACCTTTTCAGGCTCTTCATGTTTTTGAACACCGCTTCATGCTCCTCCTATATTTCACAACTTTTGAAGCTCTTCATATATTTCACACCTTTTCAGACTCTTCATGTTTTTCAACATCGCTTCATACTCCTCCTATTTTTCAGACCGTTTCATGCTCCTCATATATTTGACACCTTTTGAAGCTCTTCATATTTTTCATACCTTTTGAAGCTCTTCATATTTTTCACACCTTTTGAAGCTCTTCATATTTTTCACACATTTTCAGGCTGTTCATGTTTTTCAACACCTTTTCATGCTCCTCCTATTTTTCAGACCGTTTCATGCTCCTCATATTTTTGACACTTTTTGAAGCTCTTCATATTTTTCACACCTTTTCTGGCTCTTCATCTTTTTCAACACCGTTTCATGCTCCTGCTATGTTTCAGACCGTTCCATGCTCCTCATATTTTTGAAAGCTTTTGAAGTTCTTCCTATATTTCACACCTTTTCAGGCTCTTCATGTTTTTAAACTCCTCTTCATTCTTCTCCTATTTTTCAGACCGTTTCATGCTCCTCATATTTTTCACACTTTTTGAAGCTCTTCATATTTTTCACACATTTTCACGCTCTTCATGTTTTTGAACATCGTTTCATGCTCCTCCTTTTATTCAGACCGTTTCATCCTCCTCATATTTTTCAGACCGTTTCATGCTCCACATATATTTCAGACCGTTTCATGCTCCTCATATTTTTGACCCCTTTTGAAGCTCTTCATATTTTTCACACCTTTTCATGCGCTTCATGTTTTTCAAAACTTTTCATGCTTCTCCTATTTTTCAGAGAGTTACATGCTCCTCATATATTTGACACGTTTTGAAGCTCTTCATATTTTTCACACCTCTTCATGCTCATCATGTTTCTCAACACTTTTTCATGCTCCTCCTATTTTTCATACAGTTTCATGCTCCTCATATTTTTGACAAATTTTGAAGCTCTTCATATTTTTCAAACCTTTTCATGCACTTCATGTTTTTCAACAATGTTTCATGCTCGTCTTATATTTCAGACCGTTTCATGCTTCTCCTATTTTTCAGACCGTTTCATGCTCCTCATATTTTTGACACCTTTTGAAGATCTTCATATTTTTCACACCTTTTCATGCTTGTCATGTTTTTCAACAAAGTTTCACACTCCTCATATTTTGACACCCTTTGATGGTCTCCATACTTTTCACACCTTTTTAGACGCTTCATGTTTTTCAACACCGCTTCATGCTCCTCCTGTTTTTCAGACCGTTTCATGTTCCTCATATGTTTGACACCTTTTGAAGCTCTTCGTATTTTTCACACCTTTTCAGGCTCTTCATGATTTCAACACAGTTTCATGCTCCTCCTATTTTTCAGACCGTTTCATGCTCCTCATATTTTTGATACCTTGTGAAGCTTCATTGTTTCACACCATTTCTGGCTCTTCATGTTTTTCTATACCGCTTCATTCTCCTCCTAATTTTAAGACTGTTTCATGCTCTTCATAATTTTGGCACCTTTTGAAGCTCTTCATATTTTTCACACCTTTTCAGGCTCTTCATGTTTTTCAACGCCGCTTCATGCTCCTCCTATTTTTCAGACCGTTTCATGCACTTCATATTTTTGACACCTTTTGAAGCTTCATTGTTTCACACCGTTTCTGGCTCTTCATGTTTTTCTATACCGCTTCATTCTCCTCCTAATTTTAAGACTGTTTCATGCTCTTCATAATTTTGGCACCTTTTGAAGCTCTTCATATTTTTCACACCTTTTCAGGCTCTTCATGTTTTTCAACGCCGCTTCATGCTCCTCCTATTTTTCAGACCGTTTCATGCACTTCATATTTTTGACACCTTTTGAAGCTCTTCACTTTTTTCACACCTTTTCAGGCTCTTCATGTTTTTGAGTACCGCTTCATGCTCCTCCTACTTTTCAGACCGTTTCATGCTCCTCATATTTTTGATTTCTTTTGAAGGTCTGCATATTTTTCACACCTTTTTAGGCTCTTCATTTTTTTGAACACCACTTCATGCTCCTCCCATTTTTCAGACAGTTTCATGCTCATATCATTTTTGACATCTTTTGAAGCTCTTCATATTTTTCACACCTTTTGAAGATCTTCATATTTTCACACGTTTTCAGGCTCTTCATGTTTTTCAACATCTTTTCATGCTCCTCCTATTTTTCAGAGCGTTTCATGCTCCTCATGTATTTCACACCTTTTGAAGCTCTTCGTATTTTGCACACATTTTCAGGCTTTTCATGTTTTTCACAACCACTTCATGCTCCTCATATTTTTCAGACCGTTTCATGCACATTTCATTTTTGATCCTTTTGAAGCTCTTCATATTTTTCACACCATTTTCAGGCTCTTCATGTTTTTCAACACCGCTTTATGATCTTCCTATTTTTCAGACCGTTTCATATTCCTCATATTTTTGACATTTTTTGAGGCTCTTCATATTTTTCACACCTTTTCAGGCTCTTCATGTTTTTGAACACCGTTTCATGCTCCTCCTATTTTTCAGACCGTTTCATGCACATCTCATTTTTGATACCTTTTGTAGCTCTTGATATTTTTCACACCTTTTCAGGCTCTTCATGTTTTTCAACACTGCTTTATGATCCTCCTATTTTTCAGACCGTTTCATGCTCCTCATATATTTGACACCTTTTGAAGCTCTTCGTATTTTTCATAACTTTTCAGGCTCTTCATATTTTTCACACATTTTCAAGCTGTTCATGTTTTTGAACACGGCTTCATGCTCCTCCAATTTTTCAGACCGTTTCATTTTCCTCATATTTTTGACACCTTTTGAAGCTCTTCATTCTTTTCACACCTTTTGAAGCTCTTCATATTTTTCACACCTTTTGAATCTCTTCATATTTTTCACACGTTTTCAGGCTCTTCATCTATTTCAACACCGCTTCATGCTGCTTCTATTTTTCAGACCGTTTCATGCTCCTCATATTTTTGACACTTTTAGAAACTCTTCATATCTTTCACACCTTTTCAGGCTCTTCATGTTTTTGAACACCGCTTCTTGCTCCTCCTATTTTTCAGACCATTTCATGCTCATCATATTTTTCACACCTTTTGAAACTCTTGATATTTTTCACACCATTTCAGGGTCTTCATGTTTTTGAACATCACTTCATGCTCCTCCTATTTTTCAGACGGTTTCATGCTCCTCATGTATTTCACACCTTTTGAAGCTCTTCGTATTTTTCACACCTTTTCAGGATCTTCATGTTTTTGAACACCGCTTCATGCTCCTCCTATTTTTCAAACCGTTACTTGCTCCACATATTTTTGACACCTTTTGAAGCTCTTAATATTGTTCACACCTTTTCAGGCTCTTCATGTTCTTCAACACCGCTTCATGCTCCTCCAATATTTCAGATCATGTCATGTTTCTCATATTTTTCACACCTTTTGAGGCTCTTCATATTTTTCACACCTTTTCACTCTCTTCATATATTTCCACACCACTTCATGCTTCTCCTATTTTTCATCCCGTTTCATGCTCCTCATGTATTTCACACCTTTTGAAGCTCTTCATATTTTTCACACCTTTTCACGCTCTTCATATTTTTCCACACCACTTCATGCTTCTCCTATTTTTCAACCCGTTTCATGCTCCTCAAGTATTTCACACCTTTTGAAGCTCTTCATATTTTTCACACCTTTTGAAGCTCTTCATATTTTTCACACGTTTTCAGGCTCTCCATGTATTTCAACACCGCTTCATGCTCCTCCTATTTTTCAGAACGTTTCATGCTCCTCATATTTTTGACACATTTTCAAGCACTTCATATTTTTCTCACCCTTTGAACCTCTTCATATTTTTCATATTTTTGAAGCTCTTCATATTTTCACACGTTTTCAGGCTCTTCATGTTTTTCAACACCGCTTCATGCTCCTCCTATTTTTAAAATGTATCATGCTCCTCATATTTTTCACACCTTTTGAAGCTCTTCATATTTTTCACACCTTTTCAGGCTCTTCATGTTTTTCAACACCGCTTCATGCTCCTCCTATTTTTCAGACCGTTTCATGCTCCTCATATTTTTGACACCTTTTAAAGCTCTTCATATTTTTCACACCTTTTCAGGCTCTTCACTTTTTTCAACACCGCTTCATGTTCCTTCTATTTTTCAGACCGTTTCATGCATCTCATATTTTTGACTCCTTTTAAGTTCTTCATATATTTCACACATTTTCAGGCTCTTCATGTTTTTCAACACCGTTTCATGCTCCTCATATTTTTCAGACCATATCATGCTCTTCATTTTTGACACCTTTTGAAGCTCTTCATATTTTTCACACCTTTTCAGGCTCTTCATGTTTTTCAACGCCGCTTCATGCTCCTCCTATTTTTCAGACCGTTTCATGCTCTTCATATTTTTGACACCTTTTGAAACTCTTCATATATTTCACACCTTTTCAGACTCTTCATGTTTTTGAACACAGTTTCATGCTCCTCCTATTTTTTTGACCGTTTCATACTCTTCATATTTTTGCCTACTTTTGAAGCTCTTCATATTTTTCAAACTTTTTCAGGCTCTTCATGGTTTTCTACACCGCTTCATGCTCCTCATATTTTTCACACCTTTTGAAGCTCTTCATATTTTTCAAACCTTTTCAGGCTTTCATGTTTTTCAGCACCAGTTCATGCTCCTCCTATTTTTCAGACCGTTTCCTGCTCCACATATTCTTGACACCTTTTGAAGCTCTTCATATTTTGCACACCTTTTCAGGCTCTTCATGTTTTTCAGCTCCACTTCATGCTCCTCCTATTTTTCATACCGTTTCATGCTGCTCTCATTTTTTACACCTTTTGAAGCTCTTCATATTTTGCACACCTTTTCAGGCTCTTCATGTTTTTCAGCACCAGTTCATGCTCCGCCTATTTTTCAGACCGTTTCATGCTCCTAATATTTTTGACACCTTTTGAAGCTCTTCATATTTATCTCACCCTTTGAAGCTCTTCATATTTTTCATATTTTTGAAGCTCTTCATATTTTCACAACTTTTCAGGCTCTTCATGTTTTTGAACACCACTTCATGCTCCTTCTATTTTTCAGAGAGTTTCATGCTCCTCATGTATTTCACACCTTTTGAAGCTTTTCATATTTTTCACACTTTTTCAGGCTCTTCATGTTTTTCAACACCACTTCATTCTTCTCCTATTTTTCAGCCCGTTTCATGCTCCTCATGTATGTCACACCTTTTGAAGCTCTTCATATTTTTCACACCTTTTCAGGCTCTTCATGTTTTTGATCACCATTTCATGCTCCTCCCATTTTTCAGACCGTTTCATGCTCCTCATATTTTTGACACCTTTTGAAGCTGTTCATATTTTTCACACCTTTTCAGGCTCTTCATGTTTTTGATCACCACTTCATTCTTCTCCTATTTTTCAGACCGTTTCATGCTCCTCATATTTTTTACACCTTTTGACGCTCTATATATTATTCAGACCTTTCCATGCTCTTCATGTTTTTGAACACCGCTTCATGCTCCTCCTGTTTTTCAGACCGTTTCATGCTCCTCATTTTTTGACACCTTTTGAAGCTCTTCATATATTTCACACCTTCAGGCTCTTCATGTTTTTCAACACCACTTCATGCTCCTCCTATTTTTCAGACCTTTTCATGCTCCTCATATGTTTCACACCTTTTCAAGCTCTTCATGTTTTTCAACACTACTTCTTGCTCCTCCAATTTTTCAGACCGTTTCATGCTCATCTCATTTTTGACACCTTTTGAAGCTCTTCATATATTTCACACATTTTCAACCTCTTCATATTTTTCACACCTTTACATGCTCTTCATATTTTTCAACACCGCTTCATGCTTCTCCTATTTTTCAGACAGTTTCATGCTCCTCCTATTTTTCAGACTGTTTCATGCACCTCTTATTAT
Source organism: Dama dama (assembly GCF_033118175.1). Lineage (NCBI taxonomy): Eukaryota > Metazoa > Chordata > Mammalia > Artiodactyla > Cervidae > Dama > Dama dama. The sequence goes on along the minus strand of NW_026870893.1, from coordinate 2,448,927 downwards.
TGACACCTTTTGAAGCTCTCTTATTTTTCACACCTTTTCAGGCTCTTCATGTTTTTCAACACCGCTTCATGCTCCTCCTATTTTTGCGACCGTTTCATGCTCCTCATATATTTGACACCTTTGAACCTCTTCATATTTTATCACACGTTTTCAGGCTCTTCATGTTTTTCATCACCGCTTCACGCTCCTCCTATTTTTGAGACCGTTTCACGCTCCACATATTTTTGACAACTTTTGGAGCTCTTCATATTTTTCACACCTTTTCAGCCTCTTCATGTTTTTTAACCGCTGCATGCTCCTCCTATTTTTCAGACCGTTTCATGCTCATGTCATTTTCGACACCTTTTGAAGCTCTTCATATATTTCACACCTTTTGAAGCTCTTCATATTTTGCACACCTTTCCAGGCTCTTCATATTTTTCAACACCGCTTCATGCTCCACCTACTTTTCAGACCGTTTCATGCTCCTCATATTTTTGACACCTTTTGAAGCTTTTCATATTTTTCACACCTTTTCAGGCTCTTCATTTTTTTCAACACTACTTCTTGCTCCTCCAATTTTTCAGACCGTTTCATGCTCATCTCATTTTTGACACCTTTTGAAGCTCTTCATATATTTCACACATTTTCAACCTCTTCATATTTTTCACACCTTTTCATGCTCTTCATGTTTTTCAACACCGCTTCATGCTTCTCCTATTTTTCAGACAGTTTCATGCTCCTCCTATTTTTCAGACTGTTTCATGCACCTCTTATTATTGACACCTTTTGAAGCTCTCATATTTTTCACACCTTTTCAGGCTCTTCATGTTTTTCAACACCGCTTCATGCTCCTCCTATTTTTGCGACCGTTTCATGCTCCTCATATATTTGACACCTTTGAACCTCTTCATATTTTATCACACGTTTTCAGGCACTTCATGTTTTTCAACACCGCTTCATGCTCCTCCTATTTTTCAGACCCTTTCATGCTCCTCATATTTTTGACACCTTTTGAAGCTCTTCATATTTTTCACACCTTTTCAGGCTCTTCATGTTTTTGAACACCGCTTCATGCTCCTCCAATTTTTCAGGCCGTTTCATGCTCCTCATAATTTTGACACCTTTTGAAGCTCTTCATATGTTTCACAACTTTTCAGGCTCTTGATTTTTTTCAACACCACTTCATGCTCCTCCTATTTTTCCGACGGTTTCATGCTCATCTCATTTTTTACACCTTTTGAAGCTCTTCATATTTTTCACACCTTTTGATGCTCTTCATATTTTTCACACGTTTTCAGGCTCTTCATGTTTTTCAACACCGCTTCATGCTATTTCTATTTTTCAGAGAGTTTCATGCTCCTCATGTATTTCACACCGTTAGAAGCTCTTCATATTTTTCAAACCTTTTCAGGCTCTTCATGTTTTTCCACACCCCTTCATGCTTCTCCTATTTTTCAGCCCGTTTCATGCTCCTCATGTATTTCACAACTTTTGAAGCTCTTCATATTTTTCACACCTTTTCAGGCTCTTCATGTTTTTGATCACCGTTTCATGCTCCTATTTTTCAGACCGTTTCATGCTCATGTCATTTTCGACACCTTTTGAAGCTCTTCATATATTTCACACCTTTTGAAGCTTTTCATATTTTTCACAACTTTTCAGGCTCTTCATGTTTTTCAACACCGCTTCATGCTCCACCTACTTTTCAGACCATTTCGTGCTCCTCATATTTTTGACACCTTTTGAAGCTTTTCATATTTTTCACACCTTTTCAGGCTCTTCATTTTCTTCAACACTACTTCTTGCTCTTCCAATTTTTCAGACCGTTTCATGCTCATCTAATTTTTGACACCTGTTGAAGCTCTTAATATTTTTCACACCTTCTGAAGCTCTTTATATTTTTCACACTTTTTCAGGCTCTTCATGTTTTTCAACACAACTTCATGCTTCTCCTATTTTTCAGCCCGTTTCATGCTCCTCATGTTTTTCACACCTTTTGAAGCTCGTCATATTTTTCACACCTTTTAAGGCTCTCCATGTTTTTGATCACCGTTTCTTGCTCCTCCTATTTTTCACACCGTTTCATGCTCATCTCATTTTTGACACCTTTTGAAGCTCTTCATTTTTTCACACCTTTTCAAGCTCTTCATATTTTTCAGACCTTTTCAGGCTCTTCATGTTTTTGAACACGGCTTCTTGCTCCTCCTATTTTTCAGACCGTTTCATGCTCCTCATATTTTTGACACCGTTTGAAGCTCTTCATATTTTTCACACCTTTTCAGGTTCTTCATGTTTGAACACCGCTTCATGCTCCTTCTATTTTTGAGAGAGTTTCATGCTCCTCATGTATTTCACACCTTTTGAAGCTCTTCATATTTTCCACACCTTTTCACGCTCTTCATATTTTTCCACACCACTTCATGCTTCTCCTATTTTTCAGCCCGTTTCAAACTCCTCATGTATTTCACACCTTTTGAAGCTCTTCATATTTTTCACACCTTTTCAGGCTCTTCATATTTTTGAACACCGCTTCATGCTCCTCCAATTTTTCAGGCCGTTTCATGTTCCTCATAATTTTGACACCTTTTGAAGCTCTTCATATGTTTCACACCTTTTCAGGCTCTTCATTTTTTTCAACACCACTTCATGCTCCTCCTATTTTTCAGACGGTTTCATGCTCATCTCATTTTTTACACCTTTTGAAGCTCTTCATATTTTTCACACCTTTTCAGGCTCTTCATGTTTTTCACACCTTTTCAGGCTCTTCATGTTTTTGAACACCATTTCAGGCTTCTCCTAATTTGCAGACCGTTTCATTCTCCTCATATTTTTGACACCTTTTGAAGCTCTTTATATATTTCACACCTTTTCAGGCTCTTCATATTTTTGAACACCGCTTCATGCTCCTCCAATTTTTCAGGCCGTTTCATGTTCCTCATAATTTTGACACCTTTTGAAGCTCTTCATATGTTTCACACCTTTTCAGGCTCTTCATTTTTTTCAACACCACTTCATGCTCCTCCTATTTTTCAGACGGTTTCATGCTCATCTCATTTTTTACACCTTTTGAAGCTCTTCATATTTTTCACACCTTTTCAGGCTCTTCATGTTTTTCACACCTTTTCAGGCTCTTCATGTTTTTGAACACCATTTCAGGCTTCTCCTAATTTGCAGACCGTTTCATTCTCCTCATATTTTTGACACCTTTTGAAGCTCTTTATATATTTCACACCTTTTCAGGCTCTTCATATTTTTGAACACCGCTTCATGCTCCTCCAATTTTTCAGGCCGTTTCATGTTCCTCATAATTTTGACACCTTTTGAAGCTCGTCATATGTTTCACACCTTTTCAGGCTCTTCATTTTTTTCAACACCACTTCATGCTCCTCCTATTTTTCAGACGGTTTCATGCTCATCTCATTTTTTACACCTTTTGAAGCTCTTCATATTTTTCACACCTTTTCAGGCTCTTCATGTTTTTCACACCTTTTCAGGCTCTTCATGTTTTTAAACACCATTTCAGGCTTCTCCTAATTTGCAGACCGTTTCATTCTCCTCATATTTTTGACACCTTTTGAAGCTCTTTATATATTTCACACCTTTTCAGGCTCTTCATTTTTTTCAACACCACTTCATGCTCCTCCTATTTTTCAGACGGTTTCATGCTCATCTCATTTTTTACACCTTTTGAAGCTCTTCATATTTTTCACACCTTTTGAAGCTCTTCATATTTTTCACACGTTTTCAGGCTCTTCATGTTTTTCAACACCGCTTCATGCTATTTCTATTTTTCAGAGAATTTCATGCTCCTCTTGTATTTCACACTTTTAGAAGCTCTTCATATTTTTCAAACATTTTCAGGCTCTTCATGTTTTTCCACACCCCTTCATGCTTCTCCTATTTTTCAGCCCGTTTCATGCTCCTCATGTATTTCACACCTTTTGAAGCTCTTCATATTTTTCACACCTTTTCAGGCTCTTCATGTTTTTGATGACCGTTTCATGCTCCTCCTATTTTTCAGACCGTTTCATGCTCATGTCATTTTCGACACCTTTTGAAGCTCTTCATATATTTCACACCTTTTGAAGCTCTTCATATTTTGCACACCTTTCCAGGCTCTTCATATTTTTCAACACCGCTTCATGCTCCACCTACTTTTCAGACCGTTTCATGCTCCTCATATTTTTGACACCTTTTGAAGCTTTTCATATTTTTCACACCTTTTCAGGCTCTTCATTTTTTTCAACACTACTTCTTGCTCCTCCAATTTTTCAGACCGTTTCATGCTCATCTCATTTTTGACACCTTTTGAAGCTCTTCATATATTTCACACATTTTCAACCTCTTCATATTTTTCACACCTTTTCATGCTCTTCATGTTTTTCAACACCGCTTCATGCTTCTCCTATTTGTCAGACAGTTTCATGCTCCTCCTATTTTTGCGACCGTTTCATGCACCTCTTATTATTGACACCTTTTGAAGCTCTCATATTTTTCACACCTTTTCAGGCACTTCATGTTTTTCATCACCACTTCACGCTCCTCCTATTTTTGAGACCGTTTCACGCTCCACATATTTTTGACAACTTTTGGAGCTCTTCATATTTTTCACACCTTTTCAGCCTCTTCATGTTTTTTAACCGCTGCATACTCCTCCTATTTTTCAGACCGTTTCCTGCTCCTCATATATTTCACACCTTTTGAAGCTCTTCATATTTTTCACACCTTTTCAGGCTCTTCATTTTTTTCAAATCCACTTCATGCTCCTCCTATTTTTCAGACCGTTTCATGCTCATCTCATTTTTGACAACTTTTGAAGCTCTTCATATTTTTCACAAGTTCTCAGCCTCCTCATGTTTTTCAACACCGCTTCATGCTCCTCCTATTTTTCAGACCGTTTCATGCTCCTCATATTTTTCACACCTTTTGAAGCTCTTCATATTTTTCACACCTTTTCAGGCTCTTCATGTTTTTGAACACCGCTTCATGCTCCTCCTATTTTTCAGACCCTTTCATGCTCCTCATATTTTTGACACCTTTTGAAGCTCTTCATATTTTTCACACCTTTTCAGGCTCTTCATGTTTTTTAACACCGCTTCATGCTCCTCCAATTTTTCAGGCCGTTTCATGCTCCTCATAATTTTGACACCTTTTGAAGCTCTTCATATGTTTCAAACCTTTTCAGGCTCTTCATTTTTTTCAACACCACTTCATGCTCCTCCTATTTTTCAGACGGTTTCATGCTCATCTCATTTTTTACACCTTTTGAAGCTCTTCATATGTTTCACACCTTTTCAGGCTCTTCATGTTTTTCACACCTTTTCAGGCTCTTCATGTTTTTGAACACCATTTCAGGCTTCTCCTAATTTGCAGACCGTTTCATTCTCCTCATATTTTTACACCTTTTGAAGCTCTTTATATATTTCACACCTTTTCAGGCTCTTCATTTTTTTCAACACCACTTCATGCTCCTCCTATTTTTCAGGCGGTTTCATGCTCATCTCATTTTTTACACCTTTTGAAGCTCTTCATATTTTTCACACCTTTTGATGCTCTTCATATTTTTCACACGTTTTCAGGCTCTTCATGTTTTTCAACACCGCTTCATGCTATTTCTATTTTTCAGAGAGTTTCATGCTCCTCATGTATTTCACACCTTTAGAAGCTCTTCATATTTTTCAAACATTTTCAGGCTCTTCATGTTTTTCCACACCCCTTCATGCTTCTCCTATTTTTCAGCCCGTTTCATGCTCCTCATGTATTTCACACCTTTTGAAGCTCTTCATATTTTTCACACCTTTACAGGCTCTTCATGTTTTTGATCTCCGTTTCATGCTCCTCCTATTTTTCAGACCGTTTCATGCTCATGTCATTTTCGACACCTTTTGAAGCTCTTCATATATTTCACACCTTTTGAAGCTCTTCATATTTTGCACACCTTTCCAGGCTCTTCATATTTTTCAACACCGCTTCATGCTCCACCTACTTTTCAGACCGTTTCATGCTCCTCATATTTTTGACACCTTTTGAAGCTTTTCATATTTTTCACACCTTTTCAGGCTCTTCATTTTTTTCAACACTACTTCTTGCTCCTCCAATTTTTCAGACCGTTTCATGCTCATCTCATTTTTGACACCTTTTGAAGCTCTTCATATATTTCACACATTTTCAACCTCTTCATATTTTTCACACCTTTTCATGCTCTTCATGTTTTTCAACACCGCTTCATGCTTCTCCTATTTGTCAGACAGTTTCATGCTCCTCCTATTTTTCAGACTGTTTCATGCACCTCTTATTATTGACACCTTTTGAAGCTCTCATATTTTTCACACCTTTTCAGGCTCTTCATGTTTTTCAACACCGCTTCATGCTCCTCCTATTTTTGCGACCGTTTCATGCTTCTCATATATTTGACACCTTTGAACCTCTTCATATTTTATCACACGTTTTCAGGCTCTTCATGTTTTTCATCACCGCTTCACGCTCCTCCTATTTTTGAGACCGTTTCACGCTCCACATATTTTTGACAACTTTTGGAGCTCTTCATATTTTTCACACCTTTTCAGCCTCTTCATGTTTTTTAACCGCTGCATACTCCTCCTATTTTTCAGACCGTTTCCTGCTCCTCATATATTTCACACCTTTTGAAGCTCTTCATATTTTTCACACCTTTTCAGGCTCTTAATTTTTTTCAAATCCACTTCATGCTCCTCCTATTTTTCAGACCGTTTCATGCTCATCTCATTTTTGACACCTTTTGAAGCTCTTCATATTTTTCACAAGTTCTCAGCCTCCTCATGTTTTTCAACACCGCTTCATGCTCCTCCTATTTTTCAGACCGTTTCATGCTCCTCATATTTTTGACACCGTTTGAAGCTCTTCATATTTTTCACAACTTTTCAGGCTCTTCATGTTTGAACACCGCTTCATGCTCCTTCTATTTTTCAGAGAGTTTCATGCTCCTCATGTATTTCACACCTTTTGAAGCTCTTCATATTTTCCACACGTTTTCACGCTCTTCATATTTTTCCACACCACTTCATGCTTCTCCTATTTTTCAGCCCGTTTCAAACTACTCATGTATTTCACACCTTTTGAAGCTCTTCATATTTTTCACACCTTTTCAGGCTCTTCATATTTTTGAACACCGCTTCATGCTCCTCCAATTTTTCAGCCCGTTTCATGTTCCTCATAATTTTGACACCTTTTGAAGCTCTTCATATGTTTCACACCTTTTCAGGCTCTACATTTTTTTCAACACCACTTCATGCTCCTCCTATTTTTCAGACGGTTTCATGCTCATCTCATTTTTTACACCTTTTGAAGCTCTTCATATTTTTCACACCTTTTGATGCTCTTCATATTTTTCACACGTTTTCAGGCTCTTCATGTTTTTCAACACCGTTTCATGCTATTTCTATTTTTCAGAGAGTTTCATGCTCCTCATGTATTTCACACCTTTAGAAGCTCTTCATATTTTTCAAACCTTTTCAGGCTCTTCATGTTTTTCCACAACCCTTCATGCTTCTCCTATTTTTCAGCCCGTTTCATGCTCCTCATGTATTTCACACCTGTTGACGCTCTTCATATTTTTCACACCTTTTCAGGCTCTTCATGTTTTTGATCACCGTTTCATGCTCCTCCTATTTTTCACACCGTTTCATGCTCATGTCATTTTCGACACCTTTTGAAGCTCTTCATATATTTCACACCTTTTGAAGCTCTTCATATTTTGCACACCTTTCCAGGCTCTTCATATTTTTCAACACCGCTTCATGCTCCACCTACTTTTCAGACCGTTTCGTGCTCCTCATATTTTTGACACCTTTTGAAGCTTTTCATATTTTTCACACCTTTTCAGGCTCTTCATTTTTTTCAACACTACTTCTTGCTCCTCCAATTTTTCAGACCGTTTCATGCTCATCTAATTTTTGACACCTGTTGAAGTTCTTAATATTTTTCACACCTTCTGAAGCTCTTTATATTTTTCACACTTTTTCAGGCTCTTCATGTTTTTCAACACCACTTCATGCTTCTCCTATTTTTCAGCCCGTTTCATGCTCCTCATGTTTTTCACACCTTTTGAAGCTCGTCATATTTTTCACACCTTTTAAGGCTCTCCATGTTTTTGATCACCGTTTCTTGCTCCTCCTATTTTTCAGACCGTTTCATGCTCCTCATATTTTTGACACCTTTTGAAGCTCTTCATAATTTTCACACCCTTTCAGGCTCTTCATGTTTTTCAACACCACTTCATGCTTCTCCTATATTTCAGACCGTTTCATGCTCCTCATATTTTTGACATCTTTAGAAACTCTTCATATCTTTCACACCTTTTCAGACTCTTCATGTTTTTCAACACCGCTTCATGCTCCTCCTATTTTTCAGACCATTTCCTGCTCTTCATATTTTTGACACCTCTTGAAGCTCTTCATATATTTCACACCTTTTCAGCCTCTTCATTTTTTTCAAAACCGCTTCATGCTCCTCCTATTTTTCACACCGTTTCATGCTCATCTCATTTTTGACACCTTTTGAAGCTCTTCATATATTTCACACCTTTTCAAGCTCTTCATATTTTTCAGACCTTTTCAGGCTCTTCATGTTTTTGAACACGGCTTCGTGCTCCTCCTATTTTTCAGACCGTTTCATGCTCCTCATATTTTTGACACCGTTTGAAGCTCTTCATATTTTTCACAACTTTTCAGGCTCTTCATGTTTGAACACCGCTTCATGCTCCTTCTATTTTTCAGAGAGTTTCATGCTCCTCATGTATTTCACACCTTTTGAAGCTCTTCATATTTTCCACACGTTTTCACGCTCTTCATATTTTTCCACACCACTTCATGCTTCTCCTATTTTTCAGCCCGTTTCAAACTACTCATGTATTTCACACCTTTTGAAGCTCTTCATATTTTTCATACCTTTTCAGGCTCTTCATATTTTTGAACACCGCTTCATGCTCCTCCAATTTTTCAGCCCGTTTCATGTTCCTCATAATTTTGACACCTTTTGAAGCTCTTCATATGTTTCACACCTTTTAAGGCTCTTCATTTTTTTCAACACCACTTCATGCTCCTCCTATTTTTCAGACGGTTTCATGCTCATCTCATTTTTTACACCTTTTGAAGCTCTTCATATTTTTCACACCTTTTCAGGCTCTTCATGTTTTTCACACCTTTTCAGGCTCTTCATGTTTTTGAACACTATTTCAGGCTTCTCCTAATTTGCAGACCGTTTCATTCTCCTCATATTTTTGACAGCTTTTGAAGCTCTTTATATATTTCACACCTTTTCAGGCTCTTCATTTTTTTCAACACCACTTCATGCTCCTCCTATTTTTCAGACCGTTTCATGCTCATCTCATTTTGACACCTTATGAAGCTCTTCAAATTTTTCACGTCTTTTGAAGCTCTTCATATTTTTCACAACTTTTCAGGCTCTTTATGATTTTCAACACCGCTTCATGCTCCTCCTATTTTTCAGACCGTTTGATGCTCATCTCATTTTGACACCTTTTGAAGCTCTTCAAATTTTTCACACCTTTTGAAGCTCTTCATATTTGTCATATTTTTGAAGCTCTTCATATTTTCACACGTTTTCAGGCTCTTCATGTTTTTCAACACCGCTTCATGCTATTTCTATTTTTCAGAGAGTTTCATGCTCCTCATGTATTTCACACCTTTTGAAGCTCTTCATATTTGTCATATTTTTGAAGCTCTTCATATTTTCACACGTTTTCAGGCTCTTCATGTTTTTCAACACCGCTTCTTGTTCCTACTATTTTTCAGACCCTTTCATGCTCCTCATATTTTTGACACCTTTTTAAGCTCTTCATATTTTTCACACCTTTTCACGCTCTTCATGTTTTTCAACATCGCTTGCTGCTCCTCCTCTTTTTCAGACCGTTTCATGCTCCTCATGTATTTCACACCTTTTGAAACTCTTCATATTTTTCACACCTTTTCAGGCTCTTCATGTTTTTGAACACTGCTTCATACTCCTCCTATTTTTCAGACCTTTTCATGCTCCTCATGTTTTTGACACCTTTTGAAGCTCTTCATATTTTTCACACCTTTTCAGGCTCTTCATGTTTTTCAACAACGCTTCATGCTCCTCCTATTTTTCAGACCGTTTCTTGCTCCTCATATGTTTCACACATTTTGAACCTCTTCATAGTTTTTTTTAACACCTTTTCACGCTCCTCCTATATTTCAGACCGTTTCAAGCTTCTCATATTTTTGACACTTTTTGAAGCTCTTCATATTTTTGACACCTTTTCAGGCTCTTCATGTTTTTCAACACCACTTCAAGCTCCTTCTATTTTTCACACCGTTTCTTGCTTCTCATATTTTTGACACCTTTGAGGCTCTTCATATATTTCACACTGTTTCAGGCTCTTTATGTTTTTCAACACCGCTTCATGCTCCTCCTAATTTTCAGACCATTTCATTCTCCTCATATTTTTGACACCTTTTGAAGCTCTTCATATATTTCACACTTTTTCAGGCTCTTCATGTTTTTCAAACCGCTTCATGCTCCTCCTATTTTTCAGACCGTTTCATGCTTCTCCTATTTTTCAGACCGTTTCATGCTCCTCATATTTTTGACGCCTTTTGAAGCTCTTCATATTTTTCACACCTTTTCAGGCTCTTCATGTTTTTCAGCACCACTTCATGCTCCTCCTATTTTTCAGACCGTTTCATGCTCCTCATATTTTTCACACATTTTGAAGCTCTTCATATTTTTCACACCTTTTCAGGCTCTTCATGTTTTTCAACACCGCTTCATGCTCCTCCTATTTTTCAGACCGTTTCATGCTCCTCATATGTTTCACACCTTTTGAAGCTCTTCATATTTTTTTTAACACCTTTTCACGCTCCTCCTATATTTCAGACCGTTTCAAGCTCCTCATATTTTTGACACATTTTGTAGCTCTTCATATTTTTGACACCTTTTCAGGCTCTTCATGTTTTTGAACACCGTTTCATGCTCCTCCTATTTTTCAGACCGTTTCATGCTCCTCATATTTTTGACACCTTTTGAACCTCCTCATTTTTTCACAACTTTTGAGGCTCTTCATATATTTCACACCTTTTCAGGCACTTCATGATTTTCACGACCACTTCATGCTCCTCCTATTTTTCAGACCGTTTCATGCTCATCTCATTTTTGACACCTTTGGAAGCTCTTCATATTTTTCACACCTTTTGAAGCTCTTCATATTTTTCACACGTTTTCAGGCTCTTCATGTTTTTCAACACCGCTTCATGCTCCTCCTATTTTTCAGATCGTTTCATGCTCCTCATATTTTTGACACTTTTTGAGCTCTTCATATTTTTCAAACCTTTTCAGGCTCTTCATGTTTTCGAACTCTGCTTCATGCTCCTCCAATTTTTCAAACCGTTTTATGATCCTCATGTATTTCACAACTTTGAACTTCTTCATATTTTTCACACCTTTTCATGCTCTTCAAGTTTTTCAACATCACTTCATGCTCCTACTTTTTTGCAGACCGTTTCATGCTCCTCATATTTTTGACATCTTTTGAAGCTCTTCATATTTTTCACACCTTTTGAAGCTCTTCATATATTTCACACTTTTTCAGGCTTTTCATGTTTTTCAACACCACTTCATGCTCCTCCTATTTTTCAGACCGCTTCATGCTCATCTCATTTTTGACAACTTTTGTAGCTGTTCATATTTTTCACACCTTTTCAAGCTCTTCATATTTTTCACACCTTTTCAGGCTCTTCATGTTTTTGAACACCGCTTCATGCTCCTCCTATTTTTCAGACCGTTTCATGTTCCTCCTATTTTTCAGATCATTTCATGCTCCTCATATTTTTGACACCTTTTGAAGCTCTTCATATATTTCACACCTTTTCAGGCTCTTCATTTTTTTCAACCCCACTTCATGCTCCTCCTATTTTTCAGACCGTTTCATGCTCACATCATTTTTGACACCTTTTGAAGCTCTTCTTATTTTTCACATCTTTTGAAACTCTTCATATTTTTCACACGTTTTCAGGCTCTTCATGTTTTTCAACACCGTTTCATGCTCCTCCTATTTTTCAGACCGTTTCATGCTACTTATATGCTTGTCTCCTTTTGAAGCTCTTCATATTTTTCAAACCTTTTGAAGCTCTTCATATTTTTCACACCTTTTCAGCCTCTTCATGGTTTTCAACAGCGCTTCATGCTCCTCCAGTTTTTCAGACCGCTTCATTATCATCTCATTTTTGACACCTTTGAAGCTCTTCATATTTTTCACACTTTTTGAAGCTCTTCATATATTTCACTCCTTTTCAGGCTCTTCATTTTTTTCAACACTACTTGTTGCTCCTCCTATTTTTTAGAACTTTTAATACTCATCTAATTTTTGACACATTTTGATGCACTTCATATTTTTTACACCTTTTGAAGCTCTTCATATTTTTCACATTTTTGAAGCTCTTCATATTTTTCACACTATTTCAGACTCTTCATGTTTTTCAACACCGCTTCATGCTCCTTCTATTTATCATACCATTTCATACTCCTAATATTTTGACACGTTTTGAGGCTCTTCATATTTTTCACACCTTTTCAGGCTCTTCATGTTTTTGAACACTGCTTCATGCTCCTCCTATTTTTTCTACCGTATCATGCTCCTCACATTTTTCACTCCTTTTGAAGCCGTTCATATTTCTCACACCTTTTCATGCTCTTCATTTTTTTCAACACTATTTGTTACTCCTCCTATTTTTTAGACCGTTTCATACTCATCTAATTTTTGACAACTTTTGAAGCTCTTCATATTTTTCACCTTTTTGAAGCTCTTCATATTTTTCACACTATTTCAGACTCTTCATGTTTTTCAACACCGCTTCATGCTCCTTCTATTTATCATACCATTTCATACTCCTAATATTTTGACACGTTTTGAGGCTCTTCATATTTTTCACACCTTTTCAGGCTCTTCATTTTTCAACACCGCTTCATGCTCCTCCTATTTTTCAGACCGTTTCATGCTCATCTCATTTTTGACACCTTTTGAAGCTTTTCATATTTTTCACAACTTTTCAGGCTCTTCATGTCTTTCAACACCGTTTCAGGCTCCTCATATTTTTCAGACCGTTTCATGCTCATCTCATTTTTGACACCTTTTGAAGCTCTTCATATTTTTCACACATTTTCAGGCTCTTCATGTTTTTGAAAACCGCTTCATGCTCCTCCTATTTTTCAGAGAGTTTCATGCTCCTCATGTATTTCACACCTTTTGAAGCTCTTCATATTTTTCACACCTTTTCAGGCTCTTCATGTTTTTGATCACCGTTTCATGCTCCTCCTATTTTTCAGACCGTTTCATGCCCTCATATTTATGACACCTTTTGAAACTCTTCCTGTTTTTCACACCTTTTCATGCTCTTCATGTTTCTGAAAACCGCTTCATGATCCTCCTATTTTTCAGACCGTTTCATTCTCCTCATATATTTCACACCTTTTGAAGCTCTTCATATTTTTCACACCTTTTCATGCTCTTCATGTTTCTGAAAACCGCTTCATGATCCTCCTATTTTTCAGACCGTTTCATTCTCCTCATATATTTGACACCTTTTGAATCTCTTCATATTTTTCCCACCTTTTCAGGCTCTTCATGTTTTTGAACACTGCTTCATGCTCCTCGTATTTTTCAGATCGTTTCATGTTCCTCATATTTTTGACACTTTTTGAGCTCTTCATATTTTTCACACCTTTACAGGCTCTTCATGTTTTTGAACACCGCTTCATGATCCTCCTGATTTTCAGACCGTTTCATGCTCATCTCATTTTTGTCACCTTTGAAGCTCTTTATATTTTTCACACCTTTTGAAGCTCTTCATATTTTTCACACGTTTTCAGGCTCTTCATATTTTTCAACACCGTTTCATGCTGCTTCTATTTTTCAGACCGTTTCATGCTCCTCATATTTTTCACACCTTTTGAAGCTCTTCATATTTTTCACACCTTTTCAGGCTCTTCATGTTTTTGAACACAGCTTCATGCTCCACCTATTTATCAGACCGTTTCATGCTCCTCATATTTTTGACACCTTTTGCAGCTCTTTATATTTTTCACATTATTTCAGGCTCTTCATGATATTCAACACCGTTTCATGTTATTCCTATTTTTCAGACCGTTTAATGCTCATCTCATTTTTGACACCTTTTGAAGCTTTTCATATTGTTCACACCTTTTCAGTCTGTTCATGATTTTCAACACCGCTTCATGCTCCTTCTATTTTTCAGACCGTTTCAAGCTCATCTCATTTTTGACACCTTTTTAATCTCTTCATATTTTTCACAACTGTTGAAGCTCTTCATATTTTTAATATTTTTAAGCTCTTCATATTTTCACACGTTTTCACACTCTTCATGTTTTTCAACACCGCTTCATGCTCCTCCTTTTTTCAAACCGTATCATGCTCCTCATATTTTTCACACCTTTAGAAACTCTTCATATTTTTCACACCTTTTCAGGCTCTTCATGTTTTTTATCACTGCTTCTTGCTCGTCCTATTTTTTAGAAAGTTTCATGCTCCTCATATTTTTGACACCTTTTGAAGGTCTTCATATTTTTCACACCTTTTCAGGCTCTTCATTTTTTTCAACACTACTTGTTGCTCCTCCTATTTTTTAGAACTTTTCATACTCATCTAATTTTTGACACATTTTGAGGCACTTCATATTTTTTACACCTTTTGAAGCTCTTCATATTTTTCACACGATTTCAGACCCTTCATGTTTTTCAAAACCTCTTCATGCTCCTGCTATTTATCATACCTTTTCAAACTTCTCATATTTTTGACACGTTTTGAGGCTCTTCATATTTTTCACACCTTTTCAGGCTCTTCATGTTTTTGAACACAGCTTCATGCTCCTCCTATTTTTTCTACCGTATCATGCTCCTCATATTTTTCACACCTTTTGTAGCTCTTCATATTTTTCACACCTTTTCAGGCTCTTCATGTTTTTGAACAGCACTTCATGCTCCTCCTATTTTTCAGACCGTTTCATGCTCCTCATATTTTTGACACCTTTTGAAGCTCTTCATATTTTCCACACCTTTTCAGGCTCTTCATGTTTTTCAACACCGCTTCATGCTCCTCCGATTTTTCAGACCATTTCATGCTCCTCATATTTTTGACACCTTTTGAAGGTCTTCATATTTTTCAAACCTTTTCAGGCTCTTCATGTTTATCAACACCACTTCATGCTCCTCCTTTTTTTCAGACCGTTTCATGCTCCTCATATTTTTCACACCTTTTGAAGCCGTTCATATTTCTCACACCTTTTCATGCTCTTCATTTTTTTCAACACTATTTGTTACTCCTCCTATTTTTTAGACCGTTTCATACTCATCTAATTTTTGACAACTTTTGAAGCTCTTCATATTTTTCACCTTTTTGAAGCTCTTCATATTTTTCACACAATTTCAGACTCTTCATGTTTTTCAACACCGCTTCATGCTCCTTCTATTTATCATACCGTTTCATACTCCTAATATTTTGACACGTTTTGAGGCTCTTCATATTTTTCACACCTTTTCAGGCTCTTCATGTTTTTGAACTCTGCTTCATGCTCCTCCTATTTTTTCGACCGTATCATGCTCCTCATATTTTTCACACCTTTTGAAGCTCTTCATATTTTTCTCACCTTTTCAGGCTCTTCATGTTTTTGAACAGCACTTCATGCTCCTCCTATTTTTCAGAGAGTTTCATGCTCCTCATGTATTTCACACCTTTTGAAGCTCTTCATATTTTTCACACCTTTTCAGGCTCTTCATGTTTTTCCACACCACTTCATGCTTCTCCTATTTTTCATCCGTTTCATGCTCATCTCAATTTTGACACCATTTGAAGCTTTTCATATTTTTCACAACTTTTCAGGCTCTTCATGTTTTTGAACACCGCTTCATGCTCCTCCTATTTTTCAGACCGTTTCCTGCTCCTCATATTTTTGACACCTTTTGAAGCTCTTCATATTTTTCACACCTTTTCAGACTCTTCATGTTTTTCAACAGCGCTTCATGCTCCTCCTTTTTTTCAGACCGTTTCATGCTCCTCATGTATTTCACACCTTTTGAAGCTCTTCATATTTTTCACACCTTTTCAGGCTCTTCATGTTTTGAACACCGCTTCATGCTCCTCCTATTTTTCAGACCGTTTCATGCTCCTGATGTATTTCACACCGTTTGAAGCTCTTCATATTTTTCACACCTTTTCAGGCTCTTCATGTTTTTGATTACCGTTTCATCCTCCTCCTATTTTTCAGACCGTTTCATGCTCCTCATATTTTTCACACCTTTTGAAGCTCTTCATATTTTTCCCACCTTTTCAGGCTCTTCATGTTTTTCAACACCAGTTCATGCTCCTCCTATTTTTCAGACCATTCATGCTCCTCATATTTTTGAAACCTTTAGAAACTCTTCATATTTTTCACACCTTTTGAAGCTCTTCATATTTTTCACACGTTTTCAGGCTCTTCATGTTTTTCAACACCACTTCTTGCTTCTCCTATTTTTCAGACCGTTTCATGATCCTCATATTTTTGACCCATTTTGAAACTCTTCATATTTTTCACACCTTTTCAGGCTCTTCATTTTTTTCAACACTACTTGTTGCTCCTCCTATTTTTTAGAACTTTTCATACTCATCTAATTTTTGACACATTTTGAGGCACTTCATATTTTTTACACCTTTTGAAGCTCTTCATATTTTTCACACGATTTCAGACCCTTCATGTTTTTCAAAACCTCTTCATGCTCCTGCTATTTATCATACCTTTTCAAACTTCTCATATTTTTGACACGTTTTGAGGCTCTTCATATTTTTCACACCTTTTCAGGCTCTTCATGTTTTTGAACACAGCTTCATGCTCCTCCTATTTTTTCTACCGTATCATGCTCCTCATATTTTTCACACCTTTTGTAGCTCTTCATATTTTTCACACCTTTTCAGGCTCTTCATGTTTTTGAACAGCACTTCATGCTCCTCCTATTTTTCAGACCGTTTCATGCTCCTCATATTTTTGACACCTTTTGAAGCTCTTCATATTTTCCACACCTTTTCAGGCTCTTCATGTTTTTCAACACCGCTTCATGCTCCTCCGATTTTTCAGACCATTTCATGCTCCTCATATTTTTGACACCTTTTGAAGGTCTTCATATTTTTCAAACCTTTTCAGGCTCTTCATGTTTATCAACACCACTTCATGCTCCTCCTTTTTTTCAGACCGTTTCATGCTCCTCATATTTTTCACACCTTTTGAAGCCGTTCATATTTCTCACACCTTTTCATGCTCTTCATTTTTTTCAACACTATTTGTTACTCCTCCTATTTTTTAGACCGTTTCATACTCATCTAATTTTTGACAACTTTTGAAGCTCTTCATATTTTTCACCTTTTTGAAGCTCTTCATATTTTTCACACAATTTCAGACTCTTCATGTTTTTCAACACCGCTTCATGCTCCTTCTATTTATCATACCGTTTCATACTCCTAATATTTTGACACGTTTTGAGGCTCTTCATATTTTTCACACCTTTTCAGGCTCTTCATGTTTTTGAACTCTGCTTCATGCTCCTCCTATTTTTTCGACCGTATCATGCTCCTCATATTTTTCACACCTTTTGAAGCTCTTCATATTTTTCTCACCTTTTCAGGCTCTTCATGTTTTTGAACAGCACTTCATGCTCCTCCTATTTTTCAGAGAGTTTCATGCTCCTCATGTATTTCACACCTTTTGAAGCTCTTCATATTTTTCACACCTTTTCAGGCTCTTCATGTTTTTCCACACCACTTCATGCTTCTCCTATTTTTCATCCGTTTCATGCTCATCTCAATTTTGACACCATTTGAAGCTTTTCATATTTTTCACAACTTTTCAGGCTCTTCATGTTTTTGAACACCGCTTCATGCTCCTCCTATTTTTCAGACCGTTTCCTGCTCCTCATATTTTTGACACCTTTTGAAGCTCTTCATATTTTTCACACCTTTTCAGACTCTTCATGTTTTTCAACAGCGCTTCATGCTCCTCCTTTTTTTCAGACCGTTTCATGCTCCTCATGTATTTCACACCTTTTGAAGCTCTTCATATTTTTCACACCTTTTCAGGCTCTTCATGTTTTGAACACCGCTTCATGCTCCTCCTATTTTTCAGACCGTTTCATGCTCCTGATGTATTTCACACCGTTTGAAGCTCTTCATATTTTTCACACCTTTTCAGGCTCTTCATGTTTTTGATTACCGTTTCATCCTCCTCCTATTTTTCAGACCGTTTCATGCTCCTCATATTTTTCACACCTTTTGAAGCTCTTCATATTTTTCCCACCTTTTCAGGCTCTTCATGTTTTTCAACACCAGTTCATGCTCCTCCTATTTTTCAGACCATTCATGCTCCTCATATTTTTGAAACCTTTAGAAACTCTTCATATTTTTCACACCTTTTGAAGCTCTTCATATTTTTCACACGTTTTCAGGCTCTTCATGTTTTTCAACACCACTTCTTGCTTCTCCTATTTTTCAGACCGTTTCATGATCCTCATATTTTTGACCCATTTTGAAACTCTTCATATTTTTCACACCTTTTCAGGCTCTTCATGTTTTTCAACACCGCTTCATGCTCCTCCTATTTTTCAGACCCTTTCATGCTCCTCATAATTTTGACACCTTTTGATGCTCTTCATATTTTTCACACCTTTTCAGGCTCTTCATGTTTTTCCACACCGCTTCATGCTCCTCCTATTTTTCAGACCATTTCATGCTCCTCATATATTTGACAAATTTTGAAGCTCTTCATATTTTTCACACCTTTTCATGCTCTTCATGTTTGTGAACACCGCTTCATGCTCGTCCTATTTTTCAGACCGTTTCATGCTCCTCATGTATTTCACACCTTTTGAAGCTCTTCATATTTTGCACAGCTTTTCAGGCTCTTCATGTTTTTCACAAACACTTCATGCTCGTCCTATTTTTCAGACCGTTTCATGCTCCTCATATTTTTGACAACTTTTGAAGCTCTTCATATTTTTGACACCTTTGAGGCTCTTCATGTTTTTGAACACCACTTCATGCTCCTCCTATATTTCAGTCCGTTTCATGCTCCTCCTATTTTTCACACCTTTTGAAGCTCTTCATATTTTTGACACCTTTGAGGCTCTTCATGTTTTTGAACACCACTTCATGCTCCTCCTATTTTTCAGACCGTTTCATGGTCCTCATATATTTGACTCCTTTAGAAGCTCTTCATATTTTTCACACCTTTTCAGGCTCTTCATGGTTTTCAACACCGCTTCATGCTCCTCCTCTTTTTCAGACCGTTTCATGCTCCTCATATTTTTGACAACTTTTGAAGCTCTTCTTATTTTTCACACCTTTTCAGGCTCTTCATGATTTTCAAAACGGCTTCATGCTCCTCCTATTTTCACACCATTTCATGCTCATCTCATTTTTGACACCTTTTGAAGCTCCTCTACTTTTGACCCCTTTAGAGGCTCTTCATATTTTTGACAACTTTTCAGGCTCTTCATGTTTTTCAACACCGCTTCATGCTCCTCCTCATTTTCAGACCGTTTCATGACCCTCATATTTTTGACACCTTTTGAAGCTCCTCATATATTTCACACCTTTTCAGACTCTTCATGATTTCCAACACCACTTCATTCTCCTCATTTTTTTCACACCGTTTAATGCTCATCTCATTTTTGACACCTTTTGAAGCTCTTCATATTTTTGACACATATAGAAGCTCTTCATATTTTTTACACATTTTCAGGCTCTTCATATTTTTCAACACCGCTTATTGCTCCTCCTATTTGTCAGACCGTTTCATGCTCATCTCATTTTTGACAACTTTTGAAGCTCTTCATGTTTTTCACATATAATGAAGCTCTTCATATTTTACACACCTTTTCAGGCTCTTCATGTTTTTCAACACCGCTTCATGCTCCTCCTATTTTTCAGACCGTTTCATGCTCCTCATATTTTTGACACCTTTAAAGCTCTTCATAATTTTCACACCTTTTCAGACTCTTCATGTTTTCAACACCGCTTCATGCTCCTCCTATTTTTCAGACCTTTTCATGCTCCTCCTATTTTTCAGACCGTTTCATGCTTCTCATATTTTGAAACCTTTTGAAGCTCTTCATATTTTTCACAACTTTTCAGTCTCTTCATGTTTTTCAACACCGCTTCATGCTCCTCCTTTTTTCAGACCGTTTGATGCTCCTCATATTTTTGGCACCTTTTGAAGCTCTTCATATTTTTCACACCTTTTCAGGTCTTCATGTTTTTGAACACCATTTCATGCTCCTCCTATTTTTCAGACCGTTTCATGGTCCTCATATTTTTGACACCTTTTGAACCTCTTCATATTTTTCACACCTTTTCAGGCTCTTCATGTTTTCAACACCGCTTCATGCTCCTACTATTTTTCAGACGGTTTCATGCTCCTCATATTTTTGACACCTTTTGAAGCTCTTCATATTATTCACACCTT
Source organism: Dama dama (assembly GCF_033118175.1). Lineage (NCBI taxonomy): Eukaryota > Metazoa > Chordata > Mammalia > Artiodactyla > Cervidae > Dama > Dama dama. Next base: position 2,428,426 of record NW_026870893.1, on the reverse strand, counting down.
TTCAGGCTCTTCATGTTTTTCAACACCGCTTCATGCTCCTCCTTTTTTTCAGGCCGTTTCATGCTCCTCATATTTTTGACGCCTTTTGAAGCTCTTCATATTTTTCACACTTCTCCAGGCTCTTCATGTTTTTGAACACCGTTTCATGCTCCTCCTGTTTTTCAGACCGTTTCATGCTCCTCATCTTTTTGACACGTTTTGAAACTCTTCATATTTATCACACCTTTTCAGGCTCTTCATGTTTTTCAACACCATTTCATGCTCCTCCTTTTTTTCAGACCGTTTTATGCTCCTCATATATTTGACACCTTTTGAAGCTCTTCATAATTTCCACACCTTTTCAGGCTCTTCATGTTTTTCTACACCGCTTCATGCTCCCCCTACATTTCAGACCGTTCATGCCTCTCATATTTTTGAAACCTTTTGAAGCTCTTCATATTTTTCACACCTTTTTAGGCTCTTCATGTTTTTCAACACCATTTCATGCTCCTCCTTTTTTTCAAACCGTTTTATGCTCCTCATATATTTGACACCTTTTGAAGCTCTTCATAATTTCCATACCTCTTCAGGCTCTTCATGTTTTTGAACACCATTTCATGCTCCTCTTATTTTTTTTTTTATTGTTTTTTTTTTAAATTTTTTTTAATTATTTTTATTTTTTCTTTCCCAGTCGGTTTTGTCATACATTGATATGAATCAGCCATGGATTTACATGTATTCCCAATTCCAATCCCCCCTCCCACCTCCCTCTCCACCCGATTCTTCTCCGTCTTCCCAGTGCACCAAGCCGGAGCACTTGTCTCGTGCATCCTACCTGGGCTGGTGATCTGTTTCACCATAGATAGCATACATGCTGTTCATTTGAAATATCCCACCCTCACATTCTCCCACAAAGTTCAAAAGTCTGTTCTGTATTTCTGTGTCTATTTTTCTGTTCTGCATATAGGGTTATCGTTATCACCTTTCTAAATTCCATATACATGTGTCAGCATGCTCTAATGTTCTTTATCTTTCTGGCTTACTTCACTCTGTATAATGGGCTCCAGCTTCATCCATCTCATTAGGACTGATTCAAGTGAATTTTTTAATGGCTGAGTAATATTCCATGGTGTATATGTACCAGAGCTTTCTTATCCATTCATCTGCTGACGGGCATCTAGGTTGCTTCCATGTCCTGGCTATTATAAATAGTGCTGCGATGAACATTGGGGTGCACGTGTCTCTTTCAGACGAACCTATGGACACCTTATCTTTGACAAAGGAGGCAAGGATATACAATGGAAAAAAGACAACCTCTTTAACAAGTGGTGCTGGGAAAACTGGTCAACCACTTGTAAAAGAATGAAAATAGAACACTTTCTAACACCATACACAAAAATAAACTCAAAATGGATTAAAGATCTAAATGTAAGACCAGAAACTATAAAACTCCTAGAGGAGAAGATAGGCAATACACTCTCCGACATAAATCAAAGCAAGATCCTCTATGACCCACCTCCCAGAATATTGGAAATAAAAGCAAAACTAAACAAATGGGACCTAATGAAACTTAAAAGCTTTTGCACTACAAAGGAAACTATAAGTAAGGTGAAAAGACAGCCCTCAGATTGGGAGAAAATAATAGCAAATGAAGAAACAGACAAAGGATTAATCTCAAAAATATGCAAGCAAATCCTGCAGCTCAATTCCAGAAAAATAAATGACCCAATAAAAAATGAGCCAAAGAACTAAACAGACATTTCTCCAAAGAAGACATACAGATGGATAACAAACACATGAAAAGATGCTCAACATCACTCATTATTAGAGAAATGCAAATCAAAACCACAATGAGGTACCATTATATGCCAGTCAGGATGGCTGCTATCCAGAAGTCTACAAGCAATAAATGCTGGAGATGGTGTGGAGAAAAGGGAACCCTCTTATACTGTTGGTGGGAATGCACACTAGTACAGCCGCTATGGAAAACAGTGTGGAGATTTCTTAAAAAACTGGAAATAGAACTGCCATATGACCCAGCAATCCCACTTCTGGGCATACACACTGAGGAAACCAGATCCTCTTATTTTTCAGACCGTTTCAAGCTCCTCATATTTTTTACACCTTTTGAAGCTCTTCATATATTTCACACCTTTTCAGGCTCTTCATGTTTTTCAACACCGCTTCATGCTCCTCCTATTTTTCAGACCGTTTCATGGTCCTCATGTTTTTGTCACCTTTTGAAGCTCTTCATATTTTTCACACCTTTTCATGCTCTTCATGTTTTTGAACACCATTTCATGCTCCTCCTATTTTTTAAACCGTTTCATGCTCCTCATATTTTTCACACATTTTGAAGCTCTTCATATTTTTCACACCTTTTCAGGCTCTTCATATTTTACAACAAGTTTTCATGCTCCTCCTATTTTTCAGACCGTTTAATGCTCCCCATAATTTTGACACCTTTTGAAGCGCTTCATAATTATCACACCTTTTCAGGCTCTTCATGTTTTTCAAATTTGCTTCTGCTCCTCCTATTTTTCAGACCGTTTCATGCTCCTCATATTTTTGACACCTTTTGAAGCTCTTCATATTTTTCACAGCTTTTCAGGCTCTTCATGTTTTTCAACACCGCTTTATTCTCCTCATATTTTTCAGACCGTTTCATGCGCCTCATATTTTGGATATCTTTTGAAGCTCGTCATATTTCTAACAACTTTTCAGGCTCTTCATGTTTTCAACACAGTTTCATGCTCCTCCTATTTTTCAGACCGTTTCATGCGCCTCATATTTTGACTCCTTTTGAAGCTCTTCATATTTTTCACACATTTTCAGGCTCTTCATGTTTTTCAACACCGTTTCTTGCTCATCCTCTTTTTCAGACCGTTTCATGCCCCTCATATTTTTGACACCTTTTCAAGCTCTTCACATTTTTCAAACCTTTTCAGGCTCTTCATGTTTTTGAACAACGTTTCATGCTCCTCCTATTTTTCAGACCGTTTCATGCTCCTCATATATTTGACACCTTTTGAAGCTCTTCATATTTTTCACAACTTTTCAGGTTCTTCATGTTTTCAACACCACTTCATGCTCCTCCTATATTTCTGACCTTGTCATGCTCCTCATATTTTTGACAACTTTTGAAGCTCTTCATATTTTTCACACCTTTTCAGGCTCTTCATGTTTTTCTACACCGCTTCATGCTCCTCCTATTTTTGACATCTTTTGAAGCTCTTCATATATTTCACACCTTTTCAGGGTTTTCATGTTTTTGAACACCGTTTCATGCTCCTCATATTTTTCAGACCGTTTCATGCTCCTCATATTATTGACACCTTTTGAAGCTCTTCATATATTTCACACCTTTTCAGGGTTTTCATGTTTTTGAACACCGTTTCATGCTCCTCATATTTTTCAGACCGTTTCATGCTCCTCATATTTTTGACACCTTTTGAAACTCTTCATATTTTTCACAATTTTTCAGGCTCCTCATGTTTTTGAACACCGTTTCATGCTCCTCCATTTTTTCAGACCGTTTCATGCTCCTCATATTTTGACACCTTTTGAAGCTCTTCATATTTTTCACACCTTTTCAGGCTCTTCATATTTTTCAACAAGGTTTCATGCTCCTCCTATTTTTCAGACGGTTTCATGCTCCTCATATTTTTGACACCTTTTGAAGCTCTTCATATTTTTCACACCTTTCCAGGCTCTTCATATTTTTGAACACCGATTAATGCTCCTCCTATTTTTCAGACCGTTTCTTGCTCCTCATATTTTTGACACCTTTTGAAGCTCTTCATATTTTTCACACCTTTTCAGGCTCTACATATTTTTCAACACAACTTCATGCTCCTCCTTTATTTGAGACCGTTTCATGCTCCTCATTTTTTTGACACCTTTTGAAGCTCTCCATAGATTTCACACCTTTTCAGGCTCTTCATGTTTTTCTACACCGCTTCTTGCTCCTCCTATTTTTCAGAGCTATTCATGCTCCTCATATTTTTGTCACCTTTTGAAGCTCTTCATATATTTCACACCTTTTCAGGCTTTTCATGTTTTTCAATACCGTTTCATGCTCCTACTATTTTTCAGACCTTTTCATGCTCCTCATATGTTTCACACCTTTTTAAGCTCTTCATGTTTTTTAACACCTTTCACGCTCCTCCTATATTTCAGACCGTTTCAAGCTCCTCATATTTTTGACACCTTTTGAAGCTCTTCATATTTTTCACATTTATCAGGGTCTTCATGTTTTTCTACACCACTTCATGCTCCTCCTATTTTTCAGACCGTTTCATTCTCCTCATATTTTTGAAGCCTTTTGAAGCTCTTCATATTTTTCACACCTTTTCAGGCTCTTCATGATTTTCAACACCGTTTCATGATCCTCCTATTTTACAGACCGTTTCATGCTCATCTCATTTTTGACACCTTTTGAAGCTTTTCATATTTTTCACAACTTTTTAGGCTCTTCATGTTTTTGAACACGGCTTCATGCTCCTCCTCTGTTTCAGAGTTTCATGCTCCTCATGTATTTCACACCTTTTGAAGCTCTTCATATTTTTCATACATTTTCAGCATCTTCATGCTTTTGATCACCGTTTCATGCTCCTCCTATTTTTCAGACCGTGTCATGCACCTCATATTTTTCACACCTTTTGAAGCTCTTCATATTTTTCACACCTTTTCAGGCTCCTCATGTTTTTCAACACCGCTTCATGCTCCTCCTCTTTTTCAGACCGCTTCATGCTCCTCATATTTTTCATACCGTTTCATGAACCTCATATTTTTCACACCTTTTGAAGCTCTTCATATCTTTTACACCTTTCTCAGGCTCTTCATGTTTTTCACCACCTCTTCATGCTCCTCCTACTTTTCAGACCATTTAATGTTCCTCATGTATTTCACACCTTTTGAAGTTCTTCATATTTTTCACACCTTTTGAAGCTCTTCATATTTTTCACACGTTTTCAGGCTCTTCATGTATTTCAAATCCGCTTCATGCTGCTTCAATTTTTCAGACCGTTTCATGCTCCTCATATTTTTGACCCGTTTGGAAGCTGTTCATATTTTTCACACCTTTTCAGTTTCTTCAGGTTTTTGAACACCACTTCATGCTCCTCCTGTTTTTCAGATCGTTTCATGCTCATCTCATTTTTGACACCTTTTGAAACTCTTCATATTTTTCACACCTTTTGAAGCTCTTCATATATTTCACACCTTCTCTGGCTCTTCATGTTTTTCAACATCACTTCATGCTCCTCCTATTTTTCAGACCCTTTCATGCTAATCTAATTTTTGACACCTTTTGAAGGTCTTCATATTTTTCACACCTTTTGAAGCTCTTCATATTTTTCAAACCTTTTCAGGCTCTTCATGTTTTTGAACACCGCTTCATGCTCCTCCCTTTTTTCAGACCGTTTAATGCTCCTCATATTTTTGACATTTTTTGAAGCTCTTCATATTTTTCACACCTTTTCAGGCTCTTCATGTTTTTGAACACCGCTTCATGCTCCTCCTATATTTCAGTCCGTTCCATGATCCTCCTATTTTTCACACCTTTTGAAGCTCTTCATATTTTTCACACCTTTTCAGGCTCTTCATGTTTTTGAACACCGCTTGATGCTCCTCCTATTTTTCAGACCGTTTCATGCTCCTCATTTATTTCACACGTTTTGAAGCTCTTCATATTTTTCACACCTTTTCAGCCTCTTCATGATTTTGAACACCGCTTCATCATCCTCCTATTTTTCAGAATGTTTCATGCTCCTCATATTTTTGACAACTTTTGAAGCTTTTCATATTTTTCACAACTTTTCAGGCTCTTCATGTTTTTGAACAGAGCTTCATGCTCCTCCTATTTTTCAGACCGTATCATGTTCCTCATGTATTTTACACCTTTTGAAGCTCTTCATATTTTTCACACCTTTTCAGGCTCTTCATGCATTTGAACAACTTTTCATGCTCCTCCTATTTTTCAGACCGTTTCATACTCCTCATAGTTTTGACACCTTTTGAAGCTCTTCATATTTTTCACACCTTTTCAGGTTCTTCATGTTTTTCAACATCGCTTCATGCTCCTCCTATTTTTCAGACCGTTTCATGCTCCTCATATTTTTGACACCTTTTGAAGCTCTTAATATATTTCACAGCTTTTCAGACTCTTCATGATTTCCATTACCGCTTCATGCTCCTCATATTTTTCAGACCGTTTCATGCTCATCTAATTTTTATCACCTTTTGAAACTCTTCATATTTTTCACACCTTTTGAAGCTCTTCATATTTTTCACACGTTTCCAGGCTCTTCATGTTTTTCAACACCACTTCTTGCTTCTCCTATTTTTCAGACCGTTTCATGATCCTCATATTTTTGACCCATTTTGAAACTCTTCATATTTTTCACACCTTTTCAGGCTCTTCATGTTTTTCAACACCGCTTCATGCTCCTCCTATTTTTCAGACCCTTTCATGCTCCTCATAATTTTGACACCTTTTGATGCTCTTCATAATTTTCACACCTTTTCATGCTCTTCATGTTTGTGAACACCACTTCATGCTCGTCCTATTTTTCAGACCGTTTCATGCTCCTCATGTATTTCACACCTTTTGAAGCTCTTCATATTTTGCACAGCTTTTCAGGCTCTTCATGTTTTTCACAAACACTTCATGCTCGTCCTATTTTTCAGACCGTTTCATGCTCCTCATATTTTTGACAACTTTTGAAGCTCTTCATATTTTTGACACCTTTGAGGCTCTTCATGTTTTTGAACACCACTTCATGCTCCTCCTATATTTCAGTCCGTTTCATGCTCCTCTTATTTTTCACACCTTTTGAAGCTCTTCATATTTTTGACACCTTTGAGGCTCTTCATGTTTTTGAACACCACTTCATGCTCCTCCTATTTTTCAGACCGTTTCATGGTCCTCATATATTTGACTCCTTTAGAAGCTCTTCATATTTTTCACACCTTTTCAGGCTCTTCATGGTTTTCAACACCGCTTCATGCTCCTCCTCTTTTTCAGACCGTTTCATGCTCCTCATATTTTTGACAACTTTTGAAGCTCTTCTTATTTTTCACACCTTTTCAGGCTCTTCATGATTTTCAAAACGGCTTCATGCTCCTCCTATTTTCACACCATTTCATGCTCATCTCATTTTTGACACCTTTTGAAGCTCCTCTACTTTTGACCCCTTTAGAGGCTCTTCATATTTTTGACAACTTTTCAGGCTCTTCATGTTTTTCAACACTGCTTCATGCTCCTCCTCATTTTCAGACCGTTTCATGACCCTCATATTTTTGACACCTTTTGAAGCTCCTCATATATTTCACACCTTTTCAGACTCTTCATGATTTCCAACACCACTTCATTCTCCTCATTTTTTTCACACCGTTTAATGCTCATCTCATTTTTGACACCTTTTGAAGCTCTTCATATTTTTGACACATTTAGAAGCTCTTCATATTTTTTACACATTTTCAGGCTCTTCATATTTTTCAACACCGCTTATTGCTCCTCCTATTTGTCAGACCGTTTCATTCTCATCTCATTTTTGACAACTTTTGAAGCTCTTCATGTTTTTCACATATAATGAAGCTCTTCATATTTTACACACCTTTTCAGGCTCTTCATGTTTTTCAACACCGCTTCATGCTCCTCCTATTTTTCAGACCGTTTCATGCTCCTCATATTTTTGACACCTTTAAAGCTCTTCATATTTTTCACACCTTTTCAGACTCTTCATCTTTTCAACACCGCTTCATGCTCCTCCTATTTTTCAGACCTTTTCATGCTCCTCCTATTTTTCAGACCGTTTCATGCTTCTCATATTTTGAAACCTTTTGAAGCTCTTCATATTTTTCACAACTTTTCAGTCTCTTCATGTTTTTCAACACCGCTTCATGCTCCTCCTTTTTTCAGACCGTTTGATGCTCCTCATATTTTTGGCACCTTTTGAAGCTCTTCATATTTTTCACACCTTTTCAGGTCTTCATGTTTTTGAACACCATTTCATGCTCCTCCTATTTTTCAGACCGTTTCATGGTCCTCATATTTTTGACACCTTTTGAACCTCTTCATATTTTTCACACCTTTTCAGGCTCTTCATGTTTTCAACACCGCTTCATGCTCCTACTATATTTCAGACGGTTTCATGCTCCTCATATTTTTGACACCTTTTGAAGCTCTTCATATTATTCACACCTTTTCAGGCTCTTCATGTTTTTCAACACCGCTTCATGCTCCTCCTTTTTTTCAGGCCGTTTCATGATCCTCATATTTTTGACGCCTTTTGAAGCTCTTCATATTTTTCACACTTCTCCAGTCTCTTCATGTTTTTGAACACCGTTTCATACTCCTCCTGTTTTTCAGACCGTTTCATGCTCCTCATCTTTTTGACACGTTTTGAAACTCTTCATATTTATCACACCTTTTCAGGCTCTTCATGTTTTTCAACACAATTTCATGCTCCTCCTTTTTTTCAGACCGTTTTATGCTCCTCATATATTTGACACCTTTTGAAGCTCTTCATTATTTCCACACCTTTTCAGGCTCTTCATATTTTTCTACACCGCTTCATGCTCCCCCTACATTTCAGACCGTTCATGCCTCTCATATTTTTGAAACCTTTTGAAACTCTTCATATTTTTCACACCTTTTTAGGCTCTTCATGTTTTTCAACACCATTTCATGCTCCTCCTTTTTTTCAAACCGTTTTATGCTCCTCATATATTTGACACCTTTTGAAGCTCTTCATAATTTCCACACCTCTTCAGGCTCTTCATGTTTTTGAACACCATTTCATGCTCCTCTTATTTTTTTTTTATTGTTTTTTTTTTAAATTTTTTTTAATTATTTTTATTTTTTCTTTCCCAGTCGGTTTTGTCATACATTGATATGAATCAGCCATGGATTTACATGTATTCCCAATTCCAATCCCCCCTCCCACCTCCCTCTCCACCCGATTCCTCTCCGTCTTCCCAGTGCACCAAGCCGGAGCACTTGTCTCGTGCATCCTACCTGGGCTGGTGATCTGTTTCACCATACATAGCATACATGCTGTTCATTTGAAATATCCCACCCTCACATTCTCCCACAAAGTTCAAAAGTCTGTTCTGTATTTCTGTGTCTCTTTTTCTGTTCTGCATATAGGGTTATCGTTGTCACCTTTCTAAATTCCATATACATGTGTCAGTATGCTGTAATGTTCTTTATCTTTCTGGCTTACTTCACTCTGTATAATGAGCTCCAGCTTCATCCATCTCATTAGGCCTGATTCAAGTGAATTTTTTAATGGCTGAGTAATATTCCATGGTGTATATGTACCACAGCTTTCTTATCCATTCATCTGCTGACGGGCATCTAGGTTGCTTCCATGTCCTGGCTATTATAAATAGTGCTGCGATGAACATTGGGGTGCACGTGTCTCTTTCAGACGAACCTATGGACACCTTATCTTTGACAAAGGAGGCAAGGATATACAATGGAAAAAAGACAACCTCTTTAACAAGTGGTGCTGGGAAAACTGGTCAACCACTTGTAAAAGAATGAAAATAGAACACTTTCTAACACCATACACAAAAATAAACTCAAAATGGATTAAAGATCTAAATGTAAGACCAGAAACTATAAAACTCCTAGAGGAGAAGATAGGCAATACACTCTCCGACATAAATCAAAGCAAGATCCTCTATGACCCACCTCCCAGAATATTGGAAATAAAAGCAAAACTAAACAAATGGGACCTAATGAAACTTAAAAAGCTTTTGCACTACAAAGGAAACTATAAGTAAGGTGAAAAGACAGCCCTCAGATTGGGAGAAAATAATAGCAAATGAAGAAACAGACAAAGGATTAATCTCAAAAATATGCAAGCAAATCCTGCAGCTCAATTCCAGAAAAATAAATGACCCAGTAAAAAATGAGCCAAAGAACTAAACAGACATTTCTCCAAAGAAGACATACAGATGGATAACAAACACATGAAAAGATGCTCAACATCACTCATAATTAGAGAAATGCAAATCAAAACCACAATGAGGTACCATTATATGCCAGTCAGGATGGCTGCTATCCAGAAGTCTACAAGCAATAAATGCTGGAGATGGTGTGGAGAAAAGGGAACCCTCTTACACTGTTGGTGGGAATGCACACTAGTACAGCCGCTATGGAAAACAGTGTGGAGATTTCTTAAAAAACTGGAAATAGAACTGCCATATGACCCAGCAATCCCACTTCTGGGCATACACACTGAGGAAACCAGATCCTCTTATTTTTCAGACCGTTTCAAGCTCCGCATATTTTTTACACCTTTTGAAGCTCTTCATATATTTCACACCTTTTCAGGCTCTTCATGTTTTTCAACACCGCTTCATGCTCCTCCTATTTTTCAGACCGTTTCATGGTCCTCATGTTTTTGTCACCTTTTGAAGCTCTTCATATTTTTCACACCTTTTCATGCTCTTCATGTTTTTGAACACCATTTCATGCTCCTCCTATTTTTTAAACCGTTTCATGCTCCTCATATTTTTCACACATTTTGAAGCTCTTCATATTTTTCACACCTTTTCAGGCTCTTCATATTTTACAACAAGTTTTCATGCTCCTCCTATTTTTCAGACCGTTTAATGCTCCCCATAATTTTGACACCTTTTGAAGCGCTTCATAATTATCACACCTTTTCAGGCTCTTCATGTTTTTCAAATTTGCTTCTGCTCCTCCTATTTTTCAGACCGTTTCATGCTCCTCATATTTTTGACACCTTTTGAAGCTCTTCATATTTTTCACAGCTTTTCAGGCTCTTCATGTTTTTCAACACCGCTTTATTCTCCTCATATTTTTCAGACCGTTTCATGCGCCTCATATTTTGGATATCTTTTGAAGCTCGTCATATTTCTAACAACTTTTCAGGCTCTTCATGTTTTCAACACAGTTTCATGCTCCTCCTATTTTTCAGACCGTTTCATGCGCCTCATATTTTGACTCCTTTTGAAGCTCTTCATATTTTTCACACATTTTCAGGCTCTTCATGTTTTTCAACACCGTTTCTTGCTCCTCCTCTTTTTCAGACCGTTTCATGCCCCTCATATTTTTGACACCTTTTCAAGCTCTTCACATTTTTCAAACCTTTTCAGGCTCTTCATGTTTTTGAACAACGTTTCATGCTCCTCCTATTTTTCAGACAGTTTCATGCCCCTCATATTTTTGACACCTTTTCAAGCTCTTCACATTTTTCAAAACATTTCAGGCTCTTCATGTTTTGAACACCGTTTCATCCTCCTCCTAATTTTCAGACCGTTTCATGCTCCTCATATATTTGACACCTTTTGAAGCTCTTCATATTTTTCACAACTTTTCAGGTTCTTCATGTTTTCAACACCACTTCATGCTCCTCCTATATTTCTGACCGTGTCATGCTCCTCATATTTTTGACAACTTTTGAAGCTCTTCATATTTTTCACACCTTTTCAGGCTCTTCATGTTTTTCTACACCGCTTCATGCTCCTCCTATTTTTGACATCTTTTGAAGCTCTTCATATATTTCACACCTTTTCAGGGTTTTCATGTTTTTGAACACCGTTTCATGCTCCTCATATTTTTCAGACCGTTTCATGCTCCTCATATTATTGACACCTTTTGAAGCTCTTCATATATTTCACACCTTTTCAGGGTTTTCATGTTTTTGAACACCGTTTCATGCTCCTCATATTTTTCAGACCGTTTCATGCTCCTCATATTTTTGACAAGTTTTGAAACTCTTCATATTTTTCACAATTTTTCAGGCTCCTCATGTTTTTGAACACCGTTTCATGCTCCTCCATTTTTTCAGACCGTTTCATGCTCCTCATATTTTGACACCTTTTGAAGCTCTTCATATTTTTCACACCTTTTCAGGCTCTTCATATTTTTCAACAAGGTTTCATGCTCCTCCTATTTTTCAGACGGTTTCATGCTCCTCATATGTTTGACACCTTTTGAAGCTCTTCATATTTTTCACACCTTTCCAGGCTCTTCATATTTTTGAACACCGATTAATGCTCCTCCTATTTTTCAGACCGTTTCTTGCTCCTCATATTTTTGACACCTTTTGAAGCTCTTCATATTTTTCACAGCCTTCCAGGCTCTTCATATTTTTGAACACCGATTAATGCTCCTCCTATTTTTCAGACCGTTTCTTGCTCCTCATATTTTTGACACCTTTTGAAGCTCTTCATATTTTTCACACCTTTTCAGGCTCTACATATTTTTCAACACAACTTCATGCTCCTCCTTTATTTGAGACCGTTTCATGCTCCTCATATTTTTGACACCTTTTGAAGCTCTCCATAGATTTCACACCTTTTCAGGCTCTTCATGTTTTTCTACACCGCTTCTTGCTCCTCCTATTTTTCAGAGCTATTCATGCTCCTCATATTTTTGTCACCTTTTGAAGCTCTTCATATATTTCACACCTTTTCAGGCTTTTCATGTTTTTCAACACCGCTTCATGCTCCTACTATTTTTCAGACCTTTTCATGCTCCTCATATGTTTCACACCTTTTTAAGCTCTTCATGTTTTTTAACACCTTTCACGCTCCTCCTATATTTCAGACCGTTTCAAGCTCCTCATATTTTTGACACCTTTTGAAGCTCTTCATATTTTTCACATTTATCATGGTCTTCATGTTTTTCTACACCACTTCATGCTCCTCCTATTTTTCAGACCTTTTCATTCTCCTCATATGTTTCACAACTTTTTCAGACTCTTCATGTTTCTCAACACCACTTCATGCTCCTCCTATTTTTCAGACCGTTTCATGCTCCTCATATTTTTGACGCCTTTTGAAGCTCTTCATATTTTTCACACTTCTCCAGGCTCTTCATGTTTTTGAACACCCTTTCATGCTCCTCCTGTTTTTCAGACCGTTTCATGCTGCTCATATTTTTGACACCTTTTGAAGTTCTTCATATTTTTCACACCTTTGCAGGCTCTTCACGTTTTTCAACACCACTTCATGCTCCTCCTATTTTTCAGTCCGTTTCATGCTCCTTATATTTTTGACACCTTTTGAAGTTCTTCATATTTTTCACACCTTACAGGCTCTTCATGATTTTCATACCACTTCATGCTCCTCCTAATTTTCACACCGTTTCATGCTCCTCATATATTTGACACCTTTTGAAGCTCTTCAGATTTTTCACACCTTTTCAGGCTCTTCATATTTTTCAACACCGCTTCATGCTCCTCCTATTTTTCAGACCGTTTCATGCTTTTCATCATTTTGACACGTTTTGAAACTCTTCATATTTATCACACCTTTTCAGGCTCTTCATGTTTTTCAACACCATTTCATGCTCCTCCTTTTTTTCAGACCGTTTTATGCTCCTCATATATTTGACACCTTTTGAAGCTCTTCATAATTTCCACACCTTTTCAGGCTCTTCATGTTTTTCTACACCGCTTCATGCTCCCCCTACATTTCAGACCGTTCATGCCTCTCATATTTTTGAAACCTTTTGAAGCTCTTCATATTTTTCACACCTTTTTAGGCTCTTCATGTTTTTCAACACCATTTCATGCTCCTCCTTTTTTTCAAACCGTTTTATGCTCCTCATATATTTGACACCTGTTGAAGCTCTTCATAATTTACACACCTTTTCAAGCTCTTCATGTTTTTAAACACCGTTTCATGCTCCTCTTATTTTTTTTTATTGTTATTTTTTTTATTTTTTTTTATTATTTTTATTTTTTTTCCCAGTCGGTTTTGGCATACATTGATATGAATCAGCCATGGATTTACATGTATTCCCAGTCCCGATTCCCCCTCCCACCTCCCTCTCCACCCGATTCCTCTGGGTCTTCCCAGTGCACCAAGCCGGAGCACTTGTCTCGTGCATCCTACCTGGGCTGGTGATCTGTTTCACCATAGATAGCATACATGCTGTTCTTTTGAAATATCCCACCCTCACATTCTCCCACAAAGTTCAAAAGTCTGTTCTGTATTTCTGTGTCTATTTTTCTGTTCTGCATATAGGGTTATCGTTGTCACCTTTCTAAATTCCATATACATGTGTCAGTATGCTGTAATGTTCTTTATCTTTCTGGCTTACTTCACTCTGTATAATGAGCTCCAGCTTCATCCATCTCATTAGGCCTGATTCAAATGAATTCTTTTTAATGGCTGAGTAATATTCCATGGTGTATATGTACCACAGCTTTCTTATCCATTCATCTGCTGACGGGCATCTAGGTTGCTTCCATGTCCTGGCTATTATAAACAGTGCTGCGATGAACATTGGGGTGCACGTGTCTCTTTCAGACGAACCTATGGACACCTTATCTTTGACAAAGGAGGCAAGGATATGCAATGGAAAAAAGACAACCTCTTTAACAAGTGGTGCTGGGAAAACTGGTCAACCACTTGTAAAAGAATGAAAATAGAACACTTTCTAACACCATACACAAAAATAAACTCAAAATGGATTAAAGATCTAAATGTAAGACCAGAAATTATAAAACTCCTAGAGGAGAAGATAGGCAAAACACTCTCCGACATAAATCAAAGCAAGATCCTCTATGACCCACCTCCCAGAATATTGGAAATAAAAGCAAAACTAAACAAATGGGACCTAATGAAACTTAAAAGCTTTTGCACTACAAAGGAAACTATAAGTAAGGTGAAAAGACAGCCCTCAGATTGGGAGAAAATAATAGCAAATGAAGAAACAGACAAAGGATTAATCTCAAAAATATACAAGCAAATCCTGCAGCTCAATTCCAGAAAAATAAATGACCCAATAAAAAATGAGCCAAAGAACTAAACAGACATTTCTCCAAAGAAGACATACAGATGGATAACAAACACTTGAAAAGATGCTCAACATCACTCATTATTAGAGAAATGCAAATCAAAACCACAATGAGGTACCATTACATGCCAGTCAGGATGGCTGCTATCCAAAAGTCTACAAGCAATAAATGCTGGAGAGGGAGTGGAGAAAAGGGAACCCTCTTATACTGTTGGTGGGAATGCACACTAGTACAGCCGCTATGGAAAACGGTGTAGAGATTTCTTAAAAAACTGGAAATAGAACTGCCATATGACCCAGCAATTCCACTTCTGGGCATACACACTGAGGAAACCAGATCCTCTTATTTTTCAGACCGTTTCAAACTCCTCATATTTTTTACACATTTTGAAGCTCTTCATATAATTCACACCTTTTCAGGCTCTTCATGTTTTTCAACACCGCTTCATGCTCTTCCTATTTTTCAGACCGTTTCATGGTCCTCATATTTTTGACACCTTTTGAAGCTCTTCATATTTTTCACACCTTTCCGTGCTCTTCATGTTTTTCAACACGCTTTCATGCTCCTCCGATTATTCAGATCGTTTCATGCTCCTCATATTTTTGACACATTTTGAAGCTCTTCATATTTTCGACACCTTTCAGGTTCTTCATGTTTTTGAACACCGTTTCATGCTCCTCCTATTTTTCAAACCGTTTCATGCTCCTCATATTTTTGACACATTTTGAAGCTCTTCATATTTTCGACACCTTTCAGGTTCTTCATGTTTTTCAACACCGTTTCATGCTCCTCCTATTTGTCAAACCGTTTCATGTTCCTCCTATTTTTCAGACCGTTTCTTGCTCCTCATATTTTTGACACCTTTTGAAGCTCTTCATGTTTTTTAACACCTTTTCACGCTCCTCCTATATTTCAGACCGTTTCAAGCTCCTCATATTTTTGACACCTTTTGAAGCTCTTCATATTTTTCACATTTTTTCAGGGTCTTCATATTTTTCTACACCACTTCATGCTCCTCCTATTTTTCAGACCGTTTCATTCTCCTCATATGTTTCACAACTTTTTCAGGCTCTTCATGTTTCTCAACACCACTTCATGCTCCTCCTATTTTTCAGACCGTTTCATGCTCCTCATATTTTTGACACCTTTTGAAGTTCTTCATATTTTTCACACCTTTTCAGGCTTTTCATGTTTTTCTACACTGCTTCATTCTCTTCCTATTTTTCAGACATTTTCATGCTCCTCATATTTTTGACATCCTTTGAAGCTCTTCATATTTTTCACACCTTTTCAGGCTTTTCAGGTATTTCAACACCGTCTCATGCGCCTCCTATTTTTCAGACCGTTTCATGCTCCTCATATGTTTCACACCTTTTTCAGGCTCTTCATGTTTTTCAACACCACTTCATGGTCCTCCTATTTTTCAGACCGTATCATGCTCATCATATTTTTGACACAGTTTGAAGCTCTTCCTACTTTTCACACCTTTTGAGGCTCTTCATGTTTTTGAAAACAGTTTCTTGCTCCTCATATTTTTCAGACCGTTTCATGGTCCTCATATTTTTGACACCTTTTGAAGCTCTTCATAATTTCCACACCTTTTCAGGCTCTTCATGTTTTTCTACACCGCTTCATGCTCCTCCTACATTTCAGACCGTTCATGCCTCTCATATTTTTGAAACCTTTTGAAGCTCTTCATATTTTTCACACCTTTTTAGGCTCTTCATGTTTTTCAACACCATTTCATGCTCCTCCTTTTTTTCAAACCGTTTTATGCTCCTCATATATTTGACACCTGTTGAAGCTCTTCATAATTTACACACCTTTTCAAGCTCTTCATGTTTTTAAACACCGTTTCATGCTCCTCTTATTTTTTTTTTTTTTTTAAGTTTCATAAAAATATTTTATTTTTCCCCATTATTAATTATGACTGACATGGCCCTCTACTATTTTATTTATTTTTTTTTTTATATATTTTTTTTTTATTATTATTATTTTTTCCAGTGGGTTTTGTCATACATTGCTATGAATCAGCCATGGATTTACATGTATTCCCAATCCCGATCCCCCCTCCCACCTCCCTCTCCACCCGATTCCTCTGGGTCTTCCCAGTGCACCAGGCCGGAGCACTTGTCTCGTGCATCCCACCTGGGCTGGTGATCTGTTTCACCATAGTTAGTATACATGCTGTTCTTTTGAAATATCCCACCCTCACATTCTCCCAGAGAGTTCAAAAGTCTGTTCTGTATTTCTGTGTCTCTTTTTCTGTTCTGCATATAGGGTTATCGTTATCACCTTTCTAAATTCCATATACATGTGTCAGTATGCTATAATGTTCTTTATCTTTCTGGCTTACTTCACTCTGTATAATGGGCTCCAGCTTCATCCATCTCATTAGGACTGGTTCAAATGAATTCTTTTTAACGGCTGAGTAATATTCCATGGTGTATATGTACCACAGCTTCCTTATCCATTCATCTGCTGATGGGCATCTAGGTTGCTTCCATGTCCTGGCTATTATAAACAGTGCTGCGATGAACATTGGGGTGCACGTGTCTCTTTCAGATCTGGTTTCCTCAGTGTGTATGCCCAGAAGTGGGATTGCTGGGTCATATGGCAGTTCTATGTCCAGTTTTTTAAGAAATCTCCACACTGTTTTCCATAGCGGCTGTACTAGTTTGCATTCCCACCAACAGTGTAAGAGGGTTCCCTTTTCTCCACACCCTCTCCAGCATTTATTGCTTGTAGACTTTTGGATAGCAGCCATCCTGACTGGCGTGTAATGGTACCTCATTGTGGTTTTGATTTGCATTTCTCTAATAATGAGTGATGTTGAGCATCTTTTCATGTGTTTGTTAGCCATCTGTATGTCTTCTTTGGAGAAATGTCTGTTTAGTTCTTTGGCCCTGATTATCTCAATAGATGCAGAGAAAGCCTTTGACAAAATTCAACACTCATTTATGATTAAAACTCTCCAAAAAGCAGGAATAGAAGGAACATACCTCAACATAATAAAAGCTATATATGACAAACCCACAGCAAGCATCACCCTCAATGGTGAAAAATTGAAGGCATTTCCCCTGAAATCAGGAACAAGACAAGGGTGCCCACTCTCACCACTACTATTCAACATAGTGTTGGAAGTGCTGGCCACAGCAATCAGAGCAGAAAAAGAAGTAAAAGGAATCCAGATAGGAAAAGAAGAGGTAAAACTCTCACTGTTTGCAGATGACATGATCCTCTACATAGAAAACCCTAAAGATTCTACCAGAAAATTACTAGAGCTAATCAATGAATATAGTAAAGTTGCAGGATATAAAATTAACACACAGAAATCCCTTGCATTCCTATATACTAACAATGAAAAAACAGAAAGAGAAATTAAGGAAACAATACCATTCACCATTGCAACAAAAAGAATAAAATACTTAGGAGTATATCTACCTAAAGAAACAAAGGACCTATACATAGAAAACTATAAAACACTGATGAAAGAAATCAAAGAGGACACAAACAGATGGAGAAACATACCGTGTTCATGGATTGGAAGAATTAATATTGTCAAAATGGCTATTCTACCCAAAGCAGTCTATAGATTCAATGCAATCCCTATCAAGCTACCAACGGTATTTTTCACAGAACTAGACCAAAGAATTTCACAATTTGTATGGAAATACAAAAAACCTCGAATAGCCAAAGAAATCTTGAGAAAGAAGAATGGAACTGGAGGAATCAACCTGCCTGACTTCAGACTCTACTACAAAGCCACAGTCATCAAGACAGTATGGTCCTCTTATTTTTTTTTATTGTTATTTTTTTTATTTTTTTTTTTATTATTTTTATTTTTTTTCCCAGTCGGTTTTGGCATACATTGATATGAATCAGCCATGGATTTACATGTATTCCCAGTCCCGATTCCCCCTCCCACCTCCCTCTCCACCCGATTCCTCTGGGTCTTCCCAGTGCACCAAGCCGGAGCACTTGTCTCGTGCATCCTACCTGGGCTGGTGATCTGTTTCACCATAGATAGCATACATGCTGTTCTTTTGAAATATCCCACCCTCACATTCTCCCACAAAGTTCAAAAGTCTGTTCTGTATTTCTGTGTCTATTTTTCTGTTCTGCATATAGGGTTATCGTTGTCACCTTTCTAAATTCCATATACATGTGTCAGTATGCTGTAATGTTCTTTATCTTTCTGGCTTACTTCACTCTGTATAATGGGCTCCAGCTTCATCCATCTCATTAGGCCTGATTCAAATGAATTCTTTTTAATGGCTGAGTAATATTCCATGGTGTATATGTACCACAGCTTTCTTATCCATTCATCTGCTGACGGGCATCTAGGTTGCTTCCATGTCCTGGCTATTATAAACAGTGCTGCGATGAACATTGGGGTGCACGTGTCTCTTTCAGACGAACCTATGGACACCTTATCTTTGACAAAGGAGGCAAGGATATGCAATGGAAAAAAGACAACCTCTTTAACAAGTGGTGCTGGGAAAACTGGTCAACCACTTGTAAAAGAATGAAAATAGAACACTTTCTAACACCATACACAAAAATAAACTCAAAATGGATTAAAGATCTAAATGTAAGACCAGAAATTATAAAACTCCTAGAGGAGAAGATAGGCAAAACACTCTCCGACATAAATCAAAGCAAGATCCTCTATGACCCACCTCCCAGAATATTGGAAATAAAAGCAAAACTAAACAAATGGGACCTAATGAAACTTAAAAGCTTTTGCACTACAAAGGAAACTATAAGTAAGGTGAAAAGACAGCCCTCAGATTGGGAGAAAATAATAGCAAATGAAGAAACAGACAAAGGATTAATCTCAAAAATATACAAGCAAATCCTGCAGCTCAATTCCAGAAAAATAAATGACCCAATAAAAAATGAGCCAAAGAACTAAACAGACATTTCTCCAAAGAAGACATACAGATGGATAACAAACACTTGAAAAGATGCTCAACATCACTCATTATTAGAGAAATGCAAATCAAAACCACAATGAGGTACCATTACATGCCAGTCAGGATGGCTGCTATCCAAAAGTCTACAAGCAATAAATGCTGGAGAGGGAGTGGAGAAAAGGGAACCCTCTTATACTGTTGGTGGGAATGCACACTAGTACAGCCGCTATGGAAAACGGTGTAGAGATTTCTTAAAAAACTGGAAATAGAACTGCCATATGACCCAGCAATTCCACTTCTGGGCATACACACTGAGGAAACCAGATCCTCTTATTTTTCAGACCGTTTCAAACTCCTCATATTTTTTACACCTTTTGAAGCTCTTCATATAATTCACACCTTTTCAGGCTCTTCATGTTTTTCAACACCGCTTCATGCTCTTCCTATTTTTCAGACCGTTTCATGGTCCTCATATTTTTGACACCTTTTGAAGCTCTTCATATTTTTCACACCTTTCCGTGCTCTTCATGTTTTTCAACACGCTTTCATGCTCCTCCGATTATTCAGATCGTTTCATGCTCCTCATATTTTTGACACATTTTGAAGCTCTTCATATTTTCGACACCTTTCAGGTTCTTCATGTTTTTGAACACCGTTTCATGCTCCTCCTATTTTTCAAACCGTTTCATGCTCCTCATATTTTTGACACATTTTGAAGCTCTTCATATTTTCGACACCTTTCAGGTTCTTCATGTTTTTCAACACCGTTTCATGCTCCTCCTATTTGTCAAACCGTTTCATGTTCCTCCTATTTTTCAGACCGTTTCTTGCTCCTCATATTTTTGACACCTTTTGAAGCTCTTCATGTTTTTTAACACCTTTTCACGCTCCTCCTATATTTCAGACCGTTTCAAGCTCCTCATATTTTTGACACCTTTTGAAGCTCTTCATATTTTTCACATTTTTTCAGGGTCTTCATATTTTTCTACACCACTTCATGCTCCTCCTATTTTTCAGACCGTTTCATTCTCCTCATATGTTTCACAACTTTTTCAGGCTCTTCATGTTTCTCAACACCACTTCATGCTCCTCCTAGTTTTCAGACCGTTTCATGCTCCTCATATTTTTGACACCTTTTGAAGTTCTTCATATTTTTCACACCTTTTCAGGCTTTTCATGTTTTTCTACACTGCTTCATTCTCTTCCTATTTTTCAGACATTTTCATGCTCCTCATATTTTTGACATCCTTTGAAGCTCTTCATATTTTTCACACCTTTTCAGGCTTTTCAGGTATTTCAACACCGTCTCATGCGCCTCCTATTTTTCAGACCGTTTCATGCTCCTCATATGTTTCACACCTTTTTCAGGCTCTTCATGTTTTTCAACACCACTTCATGGTCCTCCTATTTTTCAGACCGTATCATGCTCATCATATTTTTGACACAGTTTGAAGCTCTTCCTACTTTTCACACCTTTTGAGGCTCTTCATGTTTTTGAAAACAGTTTCTTGCTCCTCATATTTTTCAGACCGTTTCATGGTCCTCATATTTTTGACACCTTTTGAAGCTCTTCATATTTTTCACACTTTTTCAGGGTCTTCATGTTTTTCTACACCACTTCATGCTCCTCCTATTTTTCAGACCGTTTCATTCTCCTCATATGTTTCACAACTTTTTCAGGCTCTTCATGTTTCTCAACACCACTTCATGCTCCTCCTATTTTTCAGACCGTTTCATGCTCCTCATATTTTTGACACTTTTTGAAGCTCTTCATATTTTTCACACCTTTCCAGGCTCTTCATGTTTTTGAACACCGTTTCATGATCATCCTATTTTTCAGACCGTTTCATGCTCCTCATATGTTTCACACCTTTTGAAGCTCTTCATGTTTTTTAACACCTTTTCATGCTCCTCCTATATTTTAGACCGTTTAATGCTCCTTATATTTTTGACACCATTTGAAGCTCTTCATATTTTTCGCACCTTTTCAGGCTCTTCATATTTTTCAACACCACTTCATGCTTCTCCAATTTTTCAGACCGTTTCATGCTCCTCATATATATGACACCTTTTGAAGCTCTTCATATTTTTCACATCTTTTCAGGCTCTTCATATTTTTCAACCCGCTTAAGCTCCTCCTATTTTTCAGAGCGTTTCTTGCTCCTCATATTTTTGACACCTTTGAGGCTCTTCATATATTTCACACCTTTTCTGGCTCTTCATGTTTTTGAACACCGATTCATGCTCCTCCTATTTTTCAGACCGTTTCATGCTCCTCATATTTTTGACACCTTTTGAACCTCTTCATATTTTTCACACCTTTTCAGGCTCTTCATGTTTTCAACACTGCTTCATGCTCCTACTATTTTTCAGACGGTTTCATGCTCCTCATATTTTTGACACCTTTTGAAGCTCGTCATATTATTCACACCTTTTCAGGCTCTTCATGTTTTTCAACACCGCTTCATGCTCCTCCTTTTTTTCAGACCGTTTCATGCTCCTCATATTTTTGACGCCTTTTGAAGCTCTTCATATTTTTCACAATTCTCCAGGCTCTTCATGTTTTTGAAAACCGTTTCATGCTCCTCCTGTTTTTCAGACCGTTTCATGCTGCTCATATTTTTGACACCTTTTGAAGTTCTTCATATTTTTCACACCTTTTCAGGCTCTTCACGTTTTTCAACACCACTTCATGCTCCTCCTATTTTTCAGTCCGTTTCATGCTCCTTATATTTTTGACACCTTTTGAAATTCTTCATATTTTTCACACCTTACAGGCTCTTCATGATTTTCAACACCACTTCATGCTCCTCCTAATTTTCACACCGTTTCATGCTCCTCATATATTTGACACCTTTTGAAGCTCTTCAGATTTTTCACACCTTTTCAGGCTCTTCATATTTTTCAACACCGCTTCATGCTCCTCCTATTTTTCAGACCGTTTCATGCTCCTCATCTTTTTGACACGTTTTGAAACTCTTCATATTTATCACACCTTTTCAGGCTCTTCATGTTTTTCAACACCATTTCATGCTCCTCCTTTTTTTCAGACCGTTTTATGCTCCTCATATATTTGACACCTTTTGAAGCTCTTCATAATTTCCACACCTTTTCAGGCTCTTCATGTTTTTCTACACCGCTTCATGCTCCCCCTACATTTCAGACCGTTCATGCCTCTCATATTTTTGAAACCTTTTGAAGCTCTTCATATTTTTCACACCTTTTTAGGCTCTTCATGTTTTTCAACACCATTTCATGCTCCTCCTTTTTTTCAAACCGTTTTATGCTCCTCATATATTTGACACCTTTTGAAGCTCTTCATAGTTTCCACACCTTTTCAGGCTCTTCATGTTTTTGAACACCGTTTCATGCTCCTCTTATTTTTTTTTATTGTTATTTTTTTAATTTTTTTTTTATTATTTTCATTTTTTTTCCCAGTCGGTTTTGTCATACATTGATATGAATCAGCCATGGATTTACATGTATTCCCAGTCCCGATTCCCCCTCCCACCTCCCTCTCCACCCGATTCCTCTGGGTCTTCCCAGTGCACCAAGCCGGAGCACTTGTCTCGTGCATCCTACCTGGGCTGGTGATCTGTTTCACCATAGATAGCATACATGCTGTTCTTTTGAAATATCCCACCCTCACATTCTCCCACAAAGTTCAAAAGTCTGTTCTGTATTTCTGTGTCTATTTTTCTGTTCTGCATATAGGGTTATCGTTGTCACCTTTCTAAATTCCATATACATGTGTCAGTATGCTGTAATGTTCTTTATCTTTCTGGCTTACTTCACTCTGTATAATGGGCTCCAGCTTCATCCATCTCATTAGGCCTGATTCAAATGAATTCTTTTTAATGGCTGAGTAATATTCCATAGTGTATATGTACCACAGCTTTCTTATCCATTCATCTGCTGACGGGCATCTAGGTTGCTTCCATGTCCTGGCTATTATAAACAGTGCTGCGATGAACATTGGGGTGCACGTGTCTCTTTCAGACGAACCTATGGACACCTTATCTTTGACAATGGAGGCAAGGATATACAATGGAAAAAAGACAACCTCTTTAACAAGTGGTGCTGGGAAAACTGGTCAACCACTTGTAAAAGAATGAAAATAGAACACTTTCTAACACCATACACAAAAATAAACTCAAAATGGATTAAAGATCTAAATGTAAGACCAGAAACTATAAAACTCCTAGAGGAGAAGATAGGCAAAACACTCTCCGACATAAATCAAAGCAAGATCCTCTATGACCCACCTCCCAGAATATTGGAAATAAAAGCAAAACTAAACAAATGGGACCTAATGAAACTAAAAAGCTTTTGCACTACAAAGGAAACTATAAGTAAGGTGAAAAGACAGCCCTCAGATTGGGAGAAAATAATAGCAAATGAAGAAACAGACAAAGGATTAATCTCAAAAATACACAAGCAAATCCTGCAGCTCAATTCCAGAAAAATAAATGACCCAATAAAAAATGAGCCAAAGAACTAAACAGACATTTCTCCAAAGAAGACATACAGATGGATAACAAACACATGAAAAGATGCTCAACATCACTCATTATTAGAGAAATGCAAATCAAAACCACAATGAGGTACCATTACATGCCAGTCAGGATGGCTGCTATCCAAAAGTCTACAAGCAATAAATGCTGGAGAGGGAGTGGAGAAAAGGGAACCCTCTTATACTGTTGGTGGGAATGCACACTAATACAGCCGCTATGGAAAACGGTGTAGAGATTTCTTAAAAAACTGGAAATAGAACTGCCATATGACCCAGCAATTCCACTTCTGGGCATACACACTGAGGAAACCAGATCCTTTTATTTTTCAGACCGTTTCAAACTCCTCATATTTTTTACACCTTTTGAAGCTCTTCATATATTTCACACCATTTCAGGCTCTTCATGTTTTTCAACACAACTTCATGCTCCTCCTATTTTTCAGACCGTTTCATGGTCCTCATATTTTTGACACCTTTTGAAGCTCTTCATATTTTTCACACCTTTCCGTGCTCTTCATGTTTTTCAACACGCTTTCATGCTCCTCCGATTATTCAGATCGTTTCATGCTCCTCATATTTTTGACACATTTTGAAGCTCTTCATATTTTCGACACCTTTCAGGTTCTTCATGTTTTTGAACACCGTTTCATGCTCCTCCTATTTTTCAAACCGTTTCATGCTCCTCATATTTTTGACACATTTTGAAGCTCTTCATATTTTCGACACCTTTCAGGTTCTTCATGTTTTTCAACACCGTTTCATGCTCCTCCTATTTGTCAAACCGTTTCATGTTCCTCCTATTTTTCAGACCGTTTCATGCTCCTCATATTTTTGACACCTTTTGAAGCTCTTCATGTTTTTCACACCCTTTCATGGTCTTCATATTTTTCAACACGGTTTCATGCTCCTCCTAATTTTCAGATCGTTTCATGCTCCTCATATTTTTGACACCTTTTGAAGCTCATCTTATTCTTCACACTTTTTCAGGCTCTTCATGATTTTCAAAACCGATTCATGCTCCTCCTCTCTTTCAGACCGTTTCAGTCTCCTCATATGTTTCACACCTTTTTCAGGCTCTTCATGTATTTCAACACCACTTCATGCTCCTCCTATTTTTCAGATCGTTTCATGCTCCTCAAATTTTTGACACCTTTTGAAGCTCTTCATATTTTTCACAGCTTTCCAGGCTCTTCATATTTTTGAACACCGATTAATGCTCCTCCTATTTTTCAGACCGTTTCATGCTCCTCATATTTTTGACACCTTTTGAAGCTCTTCATATTTTTCACACCTTTTCAGGCTCTTCAAATTTTTCAACACAACTTCATGCTCCTCCTTTATTTGAGACCATTTCATGCTCCTCATATTTTTGACTCCTTTTGAAGCTCTCCATAGATTTCACACCTTTTCAGGCTCTTCATGTGTTTCTACACCACTTCATGCTCCTCCTATTTTTAAGAGCTTTTCATGATCCTCATATTTTTTCACCTTTTGAAGCTCTTCATATTTTTCACACCTTTTCAGGCTTTTCATGTTTTTCAACACCGCTTCATGCTCCTACTATTTTCAGACCTTTTCATGCTCCTCATATGTTTCACACCTTTTTAAGCTCTTCATGTTTTAACACCTTTTCACGCTCCTCCTATATTTCAGACCGTTTCAAGCTCCTCATATTTTTGACACCTTTTGAAGCTCTTCATATTTTTCACATTTTTTCAGGGTCTTCATATTTTTCTACACCACTTCATGCTACTCCTATTTTTAAGAGCTTTTCATGCTCCTCATATGTTTGTCACCTTTTGAAGCTCTTCATATTTTTCACACCTTTTCAGGCTTTTCATGTTTTTCAACAACACTTCATTCTCCTCCTTTATTTCAGACCGTTTCATGCTCCTCATCTTTTTCACACCTTTTGAAGCTCTTTATATTTTTCACACCTTTTCAGGCTTTTCATGTTTTTCTACACCGCTTCATTCTCTTCCTATTTTTCAGACATTTTCATGCTCCTCATATTTTTGACATCCGTTGAAGCTCTTCATATTTTTCACACCTTTTCAGGCTTTTCATGTATTTCAACACCGTCTCATGCGCTTCCTATTTTTCAGACCGTTTCATGCTCCTCATATGTTTCACACCTTTTTCAGGCTCTTCATGTTTTTCAACACCACTTCATGCTCCTCCTATTTATCAGACCGTTTCATGCTCATCATATTTTTGACACAGTTTGAAGCTCTTCATACTTTTCACACCTTTTGAGGCTCTTCATGTTTTTGAAAACAGTTTCTTGCTCCTCATATTTTTCAGACCGTTTCATGGTCCTCATATTTTTGACACCTTTTGAAGCTCTTCATATTTTTCGCACCTTTTCAGGCTCTTCATTTTTTTGAACACCACTTCATGCTTCTCCAATTTTTCAGACCGTTTCATGCTCCTCATATATTTGACACCTTTTGAAGCTCTTCATATTTTTCACATCTTTTCAGGCTCTTCATATTTTTCAACCCGCTTAAGCTCCTCCTATTTTTCAGACCGTTTCTTGCTCCTCATATTTTTGACACCTTTGAGGCTCTTAATATATTTCACACCTTTTCAGGCTCTTCATGTTTTTGAACACCGCTTCATGCTCCTCCTATTTTTCAGACCGTTTCATGCTCCTCCTATTTTTCAGACCGTTTCATGCTCCTCATATTTTTGACACCTTTTGAACCTCTTCATATTTTTCACACCTTTTCAGGCTCTTCATGTTTTCAACACCGCTTCATGCTCCTACTATTTTTCAGACGGTTTTATGCTCCTCATATTTTTGACACCTTTTGAAGCTCTTCATATTATTCACACCTTTTCAGGCTCTTCATGTTTTTCAACACCGCTTCATGCTCCTCCTTTTTTTCAGACCGTTTCATGCTCCTCATATTTTTGACAACTTTTGAAGCTCTTCATATTTTTCACACTTCTCCAGGCTCTTCATGTTTTTGAACACCGTTTCATGTTCCTCCTTTTTTTCAGACTGTTTCATGCTGCTCATATTTTTGACACCTTTTGAAGTTCTTCATATTTTTCACACCTTTTCAGGCTCTTCACGTTTTTCAACACCACTTCATGCTCCTCCTATTTTTCAGACCATTTCAGGCTCCTCTTATTTTTTTTTTATTGTTATTTTTTTTTATTATTATTTTTATTTTTTTTTCCAGTGGGTTTTGTCATACCTTGATATGAATCAGCCATGGATTTACATGTATTCCCAGTCCCGATTCCCCCTCCCACCTCCCTCTCCACCTGATTCCTCTGGGTCTTCCCAGTGCACCAAGCCGGAGCACTTGTCTCGTGCATCCTACCTGGGCTGGTGATCTGTTTCACCATAGATAGCATACATGCTGTTCTTTTGAAATATCCCACCCTCACATTCTCCCACAAAGTTTAAAAGTCTGTTCTGTATTTCTGTGTCTCTTTTTCTGTTCTGCATATAGGGTTATCGTTGTCACCTTTCTAAATTCCATATACATGTGTCAGTATGCTGTAATGTTCTTTATCTTTCTGGCTTACTTCACTCTGTATAATGGGCTCCAGCTTCATCCATCTCATTAGGACTGATTCAAATGAATTCTTTTTAATGGCTGAGTAATATTCCATGGTGTATATGTACCACAGCTTTCTTATCCATTCATCTGCTGACGGGCATCTAGGTTGCTTCCATGTCCTGGCTATTATAAACAGTGCTGCGATGAACATTGGGGTGCACGTGTCTCTTTCAGACGAACCTATGGACACCTTATCTTTGACAAAGGAGGCAAGGATATGCAATGGAAAAAAGACAACCTCTTTAACAAGTGGTGCTGGGAAAACTGGTCAACCACTTGTAAAATAATGAAAATAGAACACTTTCTAACACCATACACAAAAATAAACTCAAAATGGATTAAAGATCTAAATGTAAGACCAGAAACTATAAAACTCCTAGAGGAGAAGATAGGCAAAACACTCTCCGACATAAATCAAAGCAAGATCCTCTATGACCCACCTCCCAGAATATTGGAAATAAAAGCAAAACTAAACAAATGGGACCTAATGAAACTTAAAAGCTTTTGCACTACAAAGGAAACTATAAGTAAGGTGAAAAGACAGCCCTCAGATTGGGAGAAAATAATAGCAAATGAAGAAACAGACAAAGGATTAATCTCAAAAATATACAAGCAAATCCTGCAGCTCAATTCCAGAAAAATAAA